>NW_027473318.1:0-2400000 GCF_050947335.1 Megachile rotundata | reverse complement strand
TGCGATTGTGATTGTACGATTGTGATTGTACGATTGTGATTGTACGATTGTGATTGTATGATTGTGGTTGTATGAATATGATTGTATGATTGTGATTGCATGATTGCGATTGTATGATTGTGATTGTATGATTGTGATTGTATGATTGTGATTGTATGATTGTGATTGTATGATTGTGATTGTATGATTGTGATTGTATGATTGTGATTGTATGATTGTGATTGTACGATTGTGATTGTACGATTGTGATTGTATGATTGTGATAGTATGATTGTGATTGTATGACTGTGATTGTATGACTGTGATTGTATGATTGTGATTGTATGATTGTGATTGTATGATTGTGATGTATGATTGTAATTGTATGATTATGATTGTATGATTGTGATTGTATGATTGTGATAGAATGATTGTGATTGAATGATTGTGATTGTATGATTGTGATTGTATGATTGTGATTGCTTGATTGTATTTGGGAGATTGTATTTGGGAGATTGTAATTGTATGATTGCGATTGTATGATTGTGATTGTATGATTGCGATTGTATGATTGTGATTGTATGATTGTGATGTATGATTGTAATTGTATGATTATGATTGTATTTTTGTGATTTTATGATTGTGATTGTATGATTGTGATTGTATGATTGTGATTGTATGATTGCGATTGTATGATTGTGATTGTATGATTGTGATTGTATGAGTGTGATTGACTGATTGTGGTTGTGCGATTGTGATTGTACGATTGTGATTGTACGATTGTGATTGTATGATTATGATTGTATTTTTGTGATTTTATGATTGTGATTGTATGATTGTGATTGTGTGATTGTGATTGTATGATTGTGATTGTATGATTGCGATTGTATGAATGCGATTGTATGATTGTGATTGTATGATTGCGATTGTATGATTGTGATTGTATGATTGTGATGTATGATTGTAATTGTATGATTATGATTGTATGACTGTGATTGTATGACTGTGATTGTATGATTGTGATTGTATGATTGTGAAAGTATGATTGTGATTGTATGATTGTGATAGTATGATTGTGATTGTATGATTGTGACAGTATGATTGTGATTGTATGATTGTATTTGGGAGATTGTATTTGGGAGATTGTATTTGGGAGATTGTAACTGTATGATTGCGATTGTATGATTGTGATTGTATGATTGCGATTGTATGATTGCAATTGTATGATTGTGATGTATGATTGTAATTGTATGATTATGATTGTATGATTTTGATTGTATGATTGTGATTGTATGACTGTATTTGGGAGATTGTATTTGGGAGATTGTAATTGTATGATTGCGATTGTATGATTGTGATTGTATGATTGCGATTGTATGATTGTGATTGTATGATTGTGATGTATGATTGTAATTGTATGATTATGATTGTATGATTGTGATTTTATGATTGTGATGGTATGATTGTGATGGTATGATTGTGATTGTATGATTGCGATCGTGTGATTGTGATTGTATGATTATGATTGTATGATTGTGATTGTATGATTGCGATTGTATGATTGTGATTGTATGATTATGATTGTATTTTTGTGATTTTATGATTGTGATTGTATGATTGTGATTGTATGATTGTGATTGTATGATTGCGATTGTATGATTGTGATTGTATGATTGTGATTGTATGAGTGTGATTGACTGATTGTGGTTGTGCGATTGTGATTGTACGATTGTGATTGTACGATTGTGATTGTATGATTATGATTGTATTTTTGTGATTTTATGATTGTGATTGTATGATTGTGATTGTGTGATTGTGATTGTATGATTGTGATTGTATGATTGCGATTGTATGAATGCGATTGTATGATTGTGATTGTATGATTGTGATGTATGATTGTAATTGTATGATTATGATTGTATGATTGTGATTTTATGATTGTGATGGTATGATTGTGATGGTATGATTGTGATTGTATGATTGCGATCTGTATGATTGTGATTGTATGATTATGATTGTATGATTGTGATTGTACGATTGCGATTGTATGATTGTGATTGTATGATTATGATTGTATTTTTGTGATTATATGATTGTGATTGTATGTTTGTGATTGTATTATTGTGATTGTCTGATTGTGGTTGTGCGATTGTGATTGTACGATTGTGATTGTACGATTGTGATTGTATGATTGTGATTGTATGATTATGATTGTATGATTGTGATTGCATGATTGTGATTGTATGATTGTGATTGCATGATTTTGAATGTATGATTGTGATTGTATGATTGTGATTGTATGATTGTGATTGTATGATTGTAATTGTATGATTGTGATTGTATGATTGTGATTGTATGATTGTGATTGTATGATTGTGATTGTATGATTGTATTTGGGTGATTGTAATTGTATGATTGCGATTGTATGATTGTGATGGTATGATTGCGATTGTATGATTGCGATTGTATGATTGTGATGTATGATTGTAATTGTATGATTATGATTGTATGATTGTGATTGTATGATTGTGATTGTATGATTGTATTTGGGAGATTGTATTTGGGAGATTGCATTTGGGAGATTGTAATTGTATGATTGCGATTGTATGATTGCGATTGTATGATTGTGATTGTATAATTGTGATGGTATGATTGTGATGGTATGGTTGTGATTGTATGATTGCGATCGTCTGATTGTGATTGTATGATTATGATTGTATGATTGTGATTGTATGATTGCGATTGTATGATTGTGATTGTATGATTATGATTGTATTTTTGTGATTTTATGATTGTGATTGTATGATTGTGATTGTGTGATTGTGATTGTATGATTGTGATTGTATGATTGCGATTGTATGAATGCGATTGTATGATTGTGATTGCATAATTGTGATTGTATGATTGTGATTGTATGATTGTGATTGTATGATTGTGATTGTATGATTGTTATTGTATGACTGTGATTGTATGATTGTGATTGTATGATTGTGATAGTATGATTGTGAAAGTATGATTGTGATTGTATGATTGTGATTGTATGATTGTGATTGTATGATTGTGATTGTATGATTGTGATTGTCTGATTGTGGTTGTGCGATTGTGATTGTACGATTGTGATTGTACGATTGTGATAGCATGATTGTGATTGAATGATTGTGATTGTATGATTGTGATTGTATGATTGTGATTGTATGATTGTGATTGTATGATTGTGATTGTGTGATTGTATTTGGGAAATTGTATTTGGGAGATTGTATTTGGGAGATTGTAATTGCATGATTGCGATTGTATGATTGTGATTGTATGACTGCGATTGTATGATTGTGATTGTATGATTGCGATGTATGACTGTAATTGTATGATTATGATTGTATGATTGCGATTGTATGATTGTGATTGTATAATTGTGATTGTATGATTGTATTTGGGAGATTGTAATTGTATGATTGCGATTGTATGATTGTGATGGTATGATTGCGATTGTATGATTGTGATGTATGATTGTAATTGTATGATTATGATTGTATGATTGTGATTGTATGATTGTGATTGTATGATTGTATTTGGGAGATTGTATTTGGGAGATTGCATTTGGGAGATTGTAATTGTATGATTGCGATTGTATGATTGTGATTGTATGATTGCGATTGTATGATTGTGATTGTATAATTGTGATGGTATGATTGTGATGGTATGGTTGTGATTGTATGATTGCGATCGTCTGATTGTGATTGTATGATTATGATTGTATGATTGTGATTGTATGATTGCGATTGTATGATTGTGATTGTATGATTATGATTGTATTTTTGTGATTTTATGATTGTGATTGTATGATTGTGATTGTGTGATTGTGATTGTATGATTGTGATTGTATGATTGCGATTGTATGAATGCGATTGTATGATTGTGATTGCATAATTGTGATTGTATGATTGTGATTGTATGATTGTGATTGTATGATTGTGATTGTATGATTGTTATTGTATGACTGTGATTGTATGATTGTGATTGTATGATTGTGATAGAATGATTGTGAAAGTATGATTGTGATTGTATGATTGTGATTGTATGATTGTGATTGTATGATTGTGATTGTATGATTGTGATTGTCTGATTGTGGTTGTGCGATTGTGATTGTACGATTGTGATTGTACGATTGTGATAGTATGATTGTGATTGAATGATTGTGATTGTATGATTGTGATTGTATGATTGCGATTGTATGATTGTGATTGTATGATTGTGATGTATGATTGTAATTGTATGATTATGATTGTATGATTGTGATTGTATGATTGAGATTGTATGATTGTAATTGTATGATTGTGATTGTATGATTATGATTTTATGATTGTGATTGCATGATTGTGATTGTATGGTTGTGATTGTATGATTGTGATTGTATGATTGTGATAGTATGATTGTGATAGTATGATTGTGATTGTATGATTGTGATTGTATGACTGTGATTGTATGATTGTGATTTTATGATTGTATTTGGGAGATTGTATTTGGGAGATTGTATTTGGGAGATTGTAATTGTATGATTGCGATTGTATGATTGTGATTGCATGATTTTGAATGTATGACTGTGATTGTATGATTGTGATTGTATGATTGTGATTGTATGATTCTGATTGTATGGTTGTGATTGTATGATTGTGATTGTATGATTGTGATCGTATGATTGTGATTGTATGATTGTGATTTATGATTGTAATTGTATGATTATGATTGTATGATTGTGATTGTATGATTGTCATGGTATGATTGTGATGGTATGATTGTGATTGTATGATTGCGATCGTATGATTCTGATTGTATGATTATGGTTGTATGATTGTGATTGTATGATTGCGATTGTATGATTGTGATTGTATGTTTATGATTGTATTTTTGTGATTTTATGATTGTGATTGTATGATTGTGATTGTATGATTGTGATTGTATGATTGCGATTGTATGAATGCGATTGTATGATTGTGATTGCATAATTGTGATTGTATGATTGTGATTGTATGATTGCGATTGTATGATTGTGATTGTATGATTGTGATGTATGATTGTAATTGTATGATTATGATTGTATGATTGTGATTGTATGATTGTGATTGTATGATTGCGATTGTATGATTGTGATTGTATGATTGTGATTTATGATTGTAATTGTATGATTATGATTGTATGATTGTGATTGTATGATTGTCATGGTATGATTGTGATGGTATGATTGTGATTGTATGATTGCGATCGTATGATTCTGATTGTATGATTATGGTTGTATGATTGTGATTGTATGATTGCGATTGTATGATTGTGATTGTATGTTTATGATTGTATTTTTGTGATTTTATGATTGTGATTGTATGATTGTGATTGTATGATTGTGATTGTATGATTGCGATTGTATGAATGCGATTGTATGATTGTGATTGCATAATTGTGATTGTATGATTGTGATTGTATGATTGTGATTGTATGATTGTGATTGTATGATTGTGATTGTATGATTGTGATTGTATGATTGTGATTGTATGAATGCGATTGTATGATTGTGATTGCATAATTGTGATTGTATGATTGTGATTGTATGATTGTGATTGTATGTTTGCGATTGTATGATTGTGATGTTATGATTGTGATTGTATGATTGTGATTGTATGAGTGTGATTGTCTCATTGTGGTTGTGCGTTTGTGATTGTACGATTGTGAATGTACGATTGTGATTGTATGATTGTGGTTGTATGAATATGATTGTATGATTGTGATTGCATGATTGTGATTGTATGATTGTGATTGTATGATTGTGATTGTCTTATTGTGGTTGTGCGATTGTGATTGTATGATTGTGATTCTGTGATTGTGATTGTATGATTGTGATTGTATGATTGTGATTGTATGCTTGTGACTGTATGTTTGTGACTGTATGTCTGTGATTGTATGATTGTGATTGTACGATTGTGATTGTATGATTGTGATTGTATGATTGTGATTGTATGATTGTGAAAGTATGATTGTGATTCTATGATTGTGATTGTATGATTGTGATTGTATGATTGTGATTGTATGATTGTGATTGTATGATTATGATTGTATGATTGTGATTGCATGATTGTGATTGTATGATTGTGATTGCATGATTTTGAATGTATGATTCTGATTGTATGATTGTGATTGTATGATTGTGATAGTATGATTGTGATTGTATGATTGTGATTGTATGATTGTATTTGGGAGATTGTATTTGGGAGATTGTATTTGGGAGATTGTAATTGTATGATTGCGATTGTATGATTGTGATTGCATGATTTTGAATGTATGATTGTGATTGTATGATTGTGATTGTATGATTGTGATTGTATGATTGTGATTGTATGATTGTGATTGTATGAATGTGATTGACTGATTGTGGTTGTGCGATTGTGATTGTACGATTGTGATTGTACGATTGTGATTGTATGATTGTGATTGTATGATTATGATTGTATGATTGTGATTGCATGATTGTGATTGTATGATTGTGATTGCATGATTTTGAATGTATGATTCTGATTGTATGATTGTGATTGTATGATTGTGATAGTATGATTGTGATTGTATGATTGTGATTGCATGATTGTGATTGTATGATTGTAATTGTATGATTGTGATTGTATGATTATGATTTTATGATTGTGATTGCATGATTGTGATTGTATGGTTGTGATTGTATGATTGTGATTGTATGATTGTGATAGTATGATTGTGATAGTATGATTGTGATTGTATGATTGTGATTGTATGACTGTGATTGTATGATTGTGATTTTATGATTGTATTTGGGAGATTGTATTTGGGAGATTGTATTTGGGAGATTGTAATTGTATGATTGCGATTGTATGATTGTGATTGCATGATTTTGAATGTATGACTGTGATTGTATGATTGTGATTGTATGATTGTGATTGTATGATTCTGATTGTATGGTTGTGATTGTATGATTGTGATTGTATGATTGTGATCGTATGATTGTGATTGTATGATTGTATTTGGGAGATTGTATTTGGGAGATTGTATTTGGGAGATTGTATTTGGGAGACTGTAATTGTATGATTGCGATTGTATGATTGTGATTGTATGATTGCGATTGTATGATTGTGATTGTATGATTGCGATGTATGATTGTAATTGTATGATTGTGATTGTATGATTGTGATTGTATGATTGTGATTGTATGATTGTGATTGTATGATTGTGATAGTATGATTGTGATTGTATGATTGTGACTGTATGATTGTGATTGTATGATTGTATTTGGGAGATTGTATTTGGGAGATTGTATTTGGGAGATTGTAACTGTATGATTGCGATTGTATGATTGTGATTGTATGTTTGCGATTGTATGATTGCGGTTGTATGATTGTGATGTATGATTGTAATTGTATGATTATGATTGTATGATTGTGATTGTATGATTGTGATTGTATGATTGTATTTGGGAGATTGTATTTGGGAGATTGTATTTGGGAGATTGTAATTGTATGATTGCGATTGTATGATTGTGATTGTATGATTGCGATTGTATGATTGTGATTGTATGATTGTGATGTATGATTGTAATTGTATGATTATGATTGTATGATTGTGATTGTATGATTGTGATGGTATGATTGTGATGGTATGATTGTGATTGTATGATTGCGATCGTATGATTGTGATTGTAGGATTATGATTGTATGATTGTGATTGTATGATTGCGATTGTATGATTGTGATTGTATGATTATGATTGTATTTTTGTGATTTTATGATTGTGATTGTATGATTGTGATTGTATGATTGCGATTGTATGAATGCGATTGTATGAATGTGATTGCATAATTGTGATTGTATGATTGTGATTGTATGAGTGTGATTGACTGATTGTGGTTGTGCGATTGTGATTGTACTATTGTGATTGTACGATTGTGATTGTATGATTGTGATTGTATGATTATGATTGTATGATTGTGATTGCATGATTGTGATTGTATGATTGTGATTGCATGATTTTGAATGTATGACTCTGATTGTATGATTGTGATTGTATGATTGTGATTGTATGATTCTGATTGTATGGTTGTGATTGTATGATTGTGATTGTATGATTGTGATAGTATGATTGTGATTGTATGATTGTGATTGTATGATTGTGATTGTATGATTGTGATTGTATGATTGTATTTGGGAGATTGTATTTGGGAGATTGTATTTGGGAGATTGTATTTGGGAGATTGTATTTGGGAGATTGTAATTGTATGATTGCGATTGTATGATTGTGATTGTATGATTGCGATTGTATGATTGTGATTGTATGATTGTGATGTATGATTGTAATTGTATGATTATGATTGTATGATTGTGATTGTATGATTGTCATGGTATGATTGTGATGGTATGATTGTGATTGTATGATTGCGATCGTATGACTGTGATTGTATGATTATGATTGTATGATTGTGATCGTATGATTGTGATTTTACGATTGTGATTGTATGTTTATGATTGTATTTTTGTGATTTTATGATTGTGATTGTATGATTGTGATTGTATGATTGTGATTGTATGATTGCGATTGTATGAATGCGACTGTATGATTGTGATTGCATAATTGTGATTGTATGATTGTGATTGTATGATTGTGATTGTATGATTGTGATTGTATGATTGTGATTGTATGATTGTGATTGTATGATTGTGATTGTATGAATGCGATTGTATGATTGTGATTGCATAATTGTGATTGTATGATTGTGATTGTATGATTGCGATTGTATGATTGTGATTGTATTATTGTGATTTATGATTGTAATTGTATGATTATGATTGTATGATTGTGATTGTATGATTGTCATGGTATGATTGTGATGGTATGATTGTGATTGTGTGATTGCGATCGTATGATTCTGATTGTATGATTATGGTTGTATGATTGTGATTGTATGATTGCGATTGTATGATTGTGATTGTATGTTTATGATTGTATTTTTGTGATTTTATGATTGTGATTGTATGATTGTGATTGTATGATTGTGATTGTATGATTGCGATTGTATGAATGCGATTGTATGATTGTGATTGCATAATTGTGATTGTATGATTGTGATTGTATGATTGTGATTGTATGATTGTGATTGTATGATTGTGATTGTATGATTGTGATTGTATGATTGTGATTGTATGAATGCGATTGTATGATTGTGATTGCATAATTGTGATTGTATGATTGTGATTGTATGATTGTGATTGTATGTTTGCGATTGTATGATTGTGATGTTATGATTGTGATTGTATGATTGTGATTGTATGAGTGTGATTGTCTCATTGTGGTTGTGCGTTTGTGATTGTACGATTGTGAATGTACGATTGTGATTGTATGATTGTGGTTGTATGAATATGATTGTATGATTGTGATTGCATGATTGTGATTGTATGATTGTGATTGTATGATTGTGATTGTCTTATTGTGGTTGTGCGATTGTGATTGTATGATTGTGATTCTGTGATTGTGATTGTATGATTGTGATTGTATGATTGTGATTGTATGCTTGTGACTGTATGTTTGTGACTGTATGTCTGTGATTGTATGATTGTGATTGTACGATTGTGATTGTATGATTGTGATTGTATGATTGTGATTGTATGATTGTGAAAGTATGATTGTGATTCTATGATTGTGATTGTATGATTGTGATTGTATGATTGTGATTGTATGATTGTGATTGTCTGATTGTGGTTGTGCGATTGTGATTGTACGATTGTGATTGTACGATTGTGATTGTATGATTGTGATTGTATGATTGTGATAGTATGATTGTGATTGTATGACTGTGATTGTATGACTGTGATTGTATGATTGTGATTGTATGATTGTGATTGTATGATTGTGAAAGTATGATTGAGATTCTATGATTGTGATTGTATGATTGTGATTGTATGATTGTGATTGTCTGATTGTGTTTGTGCGATTGTGATTGTACGATTGTGATTGTACGATTGTGATTGTATGATTGTGATTGTATGATTATGATTGTATGATTGTGATTGCATGATTGTGACTGTATGATTGTATTTGGGAGATTGTATTTGGGAGATTGTATTTGGGAGATTGTATTTGGGAGATTGTAATTGTATGATTGCTATTGTATGATTGTGATTGTATGATTGCGACTGTATGATTGTGATTGTATGATTGTGATGTATGATTTTAATTGTATGATTATGATTGTATGATTGTGATTGTATGATTGTGATGGTATGATTGTGATTGTATGATTGCGATCGTATGATTGCGATTGTATGATTATGATTGTATGATTGTGATTGTATGATTGCGATTGTATGATTGTGATTGTATGATTATGATTGTATTTTTGTGATTTTATGATTGTGATTGTATGATTGTGATTGTATGATTGTGATTGTATGATTGCGATTGTATGAATGCGATTGTATGATTGTGATTGCATAATTGTAATTGTATGATTGTGATTGTATGATTGTGATTGTATGATTGTGAGTGTATGATTGTGATTATATGATTGTGATTGTATGATTGTGATAGTATGATTGTGATTGTATGATTGTGATAGTATGATTGTGATTGTATGATTGTGACTGTATGATTGTGATTGTATGATTGTGATTGTATGATTGCGATTGTATGATTGTGATTGTATGATTGTGATGTATGTTTGTAATTGTATGATTATGATTGTATGATTGTGATTGTATGATTGAGATTGTATGATTGTGATTGTATGATTGTGATTGCATGATTGTGACTGTATGATTGCGATTGTATGATTGTGATTGTATGATTGAGATTGTATGATTGTGATTGTATGATTGCGATTGTATGATTGTGATTGTATGATTGCGATTGTATGATTGTGATTGTATGATTGTGATTGCATGATTGTGATTGTATGATTGTGATTGCATGACTGTGACTGTATGATTGTGATTGCATGATTTTGAATGTATGATTGTGATTGTATGATTGTGATTGTATGATTGTGATTGTATGATTGTGATTGTATGATTGTGATTGTATGATTGTGATAGTATGATTGTGATTGAGTGATAGTGATTGTATGATTGTGATTGTATGATTGTGATTGTATGATTGTATTTGGGAGATTGTATTTGGGAGATTGTATTTGGGAGATTGTAATTGTATGATTGCGATTGTATGATTGTGATTGCATGATTTTGAATGTATGATTGTGATTGCATGATTTTGAATGTATGATTGTGATTGTATGATTGTGATTGTATGATTGTGATTGTATGATTGTGATTGTATGATTGTGACTGTATGATTGTGATTGTATGATTGTGATTGTATGATTGCGATTGTATGATTGTGATTGTATGATTGTGATGTATGTTTGTAATTGTATGATTATGATTGTATGATTGTGATTGTATGATTGAGATTGTATGATTGTGATTGTATGATTGTGATTGCATGATTGTGACTGTATGATTGTGATTGTATGATTGTGATTGTATGATTGAGATTGTATGATTGTGATTGTATGATTGCGATTGTATGATTGTGATTGTATGGTTGCGATTGTATGATTGTGATTGTATGATTGTGATTGCATGATTGTGATTGTATGATTGTGATTGCATGACTGTGACTGTATGATTGTGATTGCATGATTTTGAATGTATGATTGTGATTGTATGATTGTGATTGTATGATTGTGATTGTATGATTGTGATTGTATGATTGTGATTGTATGATTGTGATAGTATGATTGTGATTGAGTGATTGTGATTGTATGATTGTGATTGTATGATTGTGATTGTATGATTGTGATTGTATGAGTGTGATTGACTGATTGTGGTTGTGCGATTGTGATTGTACGATTGTGATTGTACGATTGTGATTGTATGATTGTGATTGTATGATTATGATTGTATGATTGTGATTGCATGATTGTGATTGTATGATTGTGATTGCATGATTTTGAATGTATGATTCTGATTGTATGATTGTGATTGTATGATTGTGATAGTATGATTGTGATTGTATGATTGTGATTGCATGATTGTGATTGTATGATTGTAATTGTATGATTGTGATTGTATGATTATGATTTTATGATTGTGATTGCATGATTGTGATTGTATGGTTGTGATTGTATGATTGTGATTGTATGATTGTGATAGTATGATTGTGATTGTATGATTGTGATTGTATGACTGTGATTGTATGATTGTGATTGTATGATTGTATTTGGGAGATTGTATTTGGGAGATTGTATTTGGGAGATTGTAACTGTATGATTGCGATTGTATGATTGTGATTGTATGTTTGCGATTGTATGATTGCGGTTGTATGATTGTGATGTATGATTGTAATTGTATGATTATGATTGTATGATTGTGATTGTATGATTGTGATTGTATGATTGTATTTGGGAGATTGTATTTGGGAGATTGTATTTGGGAGATTGTAATTGTATGAATGCGATTGTATGATTGTGATTGTATGATTGCGATTGTATGATTGTGATTGTATGATTGTGATGTATGATTGTAATTGTATGATTATGATTGTATGATTGTGATTGTATGATTGTGATGGTATGATTGTGATGGTATGATTGTGATTGTATGATTGCGATCGTATGATTGTGATTGTAGGATTATGATTGTATGATTGTGATTGTATGATTGCGATTGTATGATTGTGATTGTATGATTATGATTGTATTTTTGTGATTTTATGATTGTGATTGTATGATTGCGATTGTATGATTGCGATTGTATGAATGCGATTGTATGAATGTGATTGCATAATTGTGATTGTATGATTGTGATTGTATGAGTGTGATTGACTGATTGTGGTTGTGCGATTGTGATTGTACTATTGTGATTGTACGATTGTGATTGTATGATTGTGATTGTATGATTATGATTGTATGATTGTGATTGCATGATTGTGATTGTATGATTGTGATTGCATGATTTTGAATGTATGACTCTGATTGTATGATTGTGATTGTATGATTGTGATTGTATGATTCTGATTGTATGGTTGTGATTGTATGATTGTGATTGTATGATTGTGATAGTATGATTGTGATTGTATGATTGTGATTGTATGATTGTGATTGTATGATTGTGATTGTATGATTGTATTTGGGAGATTGTATTTGGGAGATTGTATTTGGGAGATTGTATTTGGGAGATTGTAATTGTATGATTGCGATTGTATGATTGTGATTGTATGATTGCGATTGTATGATTGTGATTGTATGATTGTGATGTATGATTGTAATTGTATGATTATGATTGTATGATTGTGATTGTATGATTGTCATGGTATGATTGTGATGGTATGATTGTGATTGTATGATTGCGATCGTATGACTGTGATTGTATGATTATGATTGTATGATTGTGATCGTATGATTGTGATTTTACGATTGTGATTGTATGTTTATGATTGTATTTTTGTGATTTTATGATTGTGATTGTATGATTGTGATTGTATGATTGTGATTGTATGATTGCGATTGTATGAATGCGACTGTATGATTGTGATTGCATAATTGTGATTGTATGATTGTGATTGTATGATTGTGATTGTATGATTGTGATTGTATGATTGTGATTGTATGATTGTGATTGTATGATTGTGATTGTATGAATGCGATTGTATGATTGTGATTGCATAATTGTGATTGTATGATTGTGATTGTATGATTGCGATTGTATGATTGTGATTGTATGATTGTGATTTATGATTGTAATTGTATGATTATGATTGTATGATTGTGATTGTATGATTGTCATGGTATGATTGTGATGGTATGATTGTGATTGTATGATTGCGATCGTATGATTCTGATTGTATGATTATGGTTGTATGATTGTGATTGTATGATTGCGATTGTATGATTGTGATTGTATGTTTATGATTGTATTTTTGTGATTTTATGATTGTGATTGTATGATTGTGATTGTATGATTGTGATTGTATGATTGCGATTGTATGAATGCGATTGTATGATTGTGATTGCATAATTGTGATTGTATGATTGTGATTGTATGATTGTGATTGTATGATTGTGATTGTATGATTGTGATTGTATGATTGTGATTGTATGATTGTGATTGTATGATTGTGATAGTATGATTGTGATTGAGTGATTGTGATTGTATGATTGTGATTGTATGATTGTGATTGTATGATTGTGATTGTATGATTGTATTTGGGAGATTGTATTTGGGAGATTGTATTTGGGAGATTGTAATTGTATGATTGCGACTGTATGATTGTGATTGCATGATTTTGAATGTATGATTGTGATTGCATGATTTTGAATGTATGATTGTGATTGTATGATTGTGATTGTATGATTGTGATTGTATGATTGTGATTGTATGATTGTGATTGTATGAGTGTGATTGACTGATTGTGGTTGTGCGATTGTGATTGTACGATTGTGATTGTACGATTGTGATTGTATGATTGTGATTGTATGATTATGATTGTATGATTGTGATTGCATGATTGTGATTGTATGATTGTGATTGCATGATTTTGAATGTATGATTCTGATTGTATGATTGTGATTGTATGATTGTGATAGTATGATTGTGATTGTATGATTGTGATTGCATGATTGTGATTGTATGATTGTAATTGTATGATTGTGATTGTATGATTATGATTTTATGATTGTGATTGCATGATTGTGATTGTATGGTTGTGATTGTATGATTGTGATTGTATGATTGTGATAGTATGATTGTGATTGTATGATTGTGATTGTATGACTGTGATTGTATGATTGTGATTGTATGATTGTATTTGGGAGATTGTATTTGGGAGATTGTATTTGGGAGATTGTAATTGTATGATTGCGATTGTATGATTGTGATTGCATGATTTTGAATGTATGACTGTGATTGTATGATTGTGATTGTATGATTGTGATTGTATGATTCTGATTGTATGGTTGTGATTGTATGATTGTGATTGTATGATTGTGATCGTATGATTGTGATTGTATGATTGTATTTGGGAGATTGTATTTGGGAGATTGTATTTGGGAGATTGTATTTGGGAGATTGTAATTGTATGATTGCGATTGTATGATTGTGATTGTATGATTGCGATTGTATGATTGTGATTGTATGATTGCGATGTATGATTGTAATTGTATGATTGTGATTGTATGATTGTGATTGTATGATTGTGATTGTATGATTGTGATTGTATGATTGTGATAGTATGATTGTGATTGTATGATTGTGGCTGTATGATTGTGATTGTATGATTGTATTTGGGAGATTGTATTTGGGAGATTGTATTTGGGAGATTGTAACTGTATGATTGCGATTGTATGATTGTGATTGTATGTTTGCGATTGTATGATTGCGGTTGTATGATTGTGATGTATGATTGTAATTGTATGATTATGATTGTATGATTGCGATTGTATGATTGTGATTGTATGATTGTATTTGGGAGATTGTATTTGGGAGATTGTATTTGGGAGATTGTAATTGTATGATTGCGATTGTATGATTGTGATTGTATGATTGCGATTGTATGATTGTGATTGTATGATTGTGATGTATGATTGTAATTGTATGATTATGATTGTATGATTGTGATTGTATGATTGTGATGGTATGATTGTGATGGTATGATTGTGATTGTATGATTGCGATCGTATGATTGTGATTGTAGGATTATGATTGTATGATTGTGATTGTATGATTGCGATTGTATGATTGTGATTGTATGATTATGATTGTATTTTTGTGATTTTATGATTGTGATTGTATGATTGCGATTGTATGATTGCGATTGTATGAATGCGATTGTATGAATGTGATTGCATAATTGTGATTGTATGATTGTGATTGTATGAGTGTGATTGACTGATTGTGGTTGTGCGATTGTGATTGTACTATTGTGATTGTACGATTGTGATTGTATGATTGTGATTGTATGATTATGATTGTATGATTGTGATTGCATGATTGTGATTGTATGATTGTGATTGCATGATTTTGAATGTATGACTCTGATTGTATGATTGTGATTGTATGATTGTGATTGTATGATTCTGATTGTATGGTTGTGATTGTATGATTGTGATTGTATGATTGTGATAGTATGATTGTGATTGTATGATTGTGATTGTATGATTGTGATTGTATGATTGTGATTGTATGATTGTATTTGGGAGATTGTATTTGGGAGATTGTATTTGGGAGATTGTATTTGGGAGATTGTATTTGGGAGATTGTAATTGTATGATTGCGATTGTATGATTGTGATTGTATGATTGCGATTGTATGATTGTGATTGTATGATTGTGATGTATGATTGTAATTGTATGATTATGATTGTATGATTGTGATTGTATGATTGTCATGGTATGATTGTGATGGTATGATTGTGATTGTATGATTGCGATCGTATGACTGTGATTGTATGATTATGATTGTATGATTGTGATTTATGATTGTAATTGTATGATTATGATTGTATGATTGTGATTGTATGATTGTCATGGTATGATTGTGATGGTATGATTGTGATTGTATGATTGCGATCGTATGATTCTGATTGTATGATTATGGTTGTATGATTGTGATTGTATGATTGCGATTGTATGATTGTGATTGTATGTTTATGATTGTATTTTTGTGATTTTATGATTGTGATTGTATGATTGTGATTGTATGATTGTGATTGTATGATTGCGATTGTATGAATGCGATTGTATGATTGTGATTGCATAATTGTGATTGTATGATTGTGATTGTATGATTGTGATTGTATGATTGTGATTGTATGATTGTGATTGTATGATTGTGATTGTATGATTGTGATTGTATGAATGCGATTGTATGATTGTGATTGCATAATTGTGATTGTATGATTGTGATTGTATGATTGTGATTGTATGTTTGCGATTGTATGATTGTGATGTTATGATTGTGATTGTATGATTGTGATTGTATGAGTGTGATTGTCTCATTGTGGTTGTGCGTTTGTGATTGTACGATTGTGAATGTACGATTGTGATTGTATGATTGTGGTTGTATGAATATGATTGTATGATTGTGATTGCATGATTGTGATTGTATGATTGTGATTGTATGATTGTGATTGTCTGATTGTGGTTGTGCGATTGTGATTGTATGATTGTGATTCTGTGATTGTGATTGTATGATTGTGATTGTATGATTGTGATTGTATGCTTGTGACTGTATGTCTGTGACTGTATGTCTGTGATTGTATGATTGTGATTGTACGATTGTGATTGTATGATTGTGATTGTATGATTGTGATTGTATGATTGTGAAAGTATGATTGTGATTCTATGATTGTGATTGTATGATTGTGATTGTATGATTGTGATTGTATGATTGTGATTGTATGATTGTGATTGTATGATTGTGATTGTATGATTGTGATTGTACGATTGTGATTGTACGATTGTGATTGTATGATTGTGATTGTATGATTGTGATAGTATGATTGTGATTGTATGACTGTGATTGTATGACTGTGATTGTATGATTGTGATTGTATGATTGTGATTGTATGATTGTGAAAGTATGATTGAGATTCTATGATTGTGATTGTATGATTGTGATTGTATGATTGTGATTGTCTGATTGTGTTTGTGCGATTGTGATTGTACGATTGTGATTGTACGATTGTGATTGTATGATTGTGATTGTATGATTATGATTGTATGATTGTGATTGCATGATTGTGACTGTATGATTGTATTTGGGAGATTGTATTTGGGAGATTGTATTTGGGAGATTGTAATTGTATGATTGCTATTGTATGATTGTGATTGTATGATTGCGACTGTATGATTTTGATTGTATGATTGTGATGTATGATTTTAATTGTATGATTATGATTGTATGATTGTGATTGTATGATTGTGATGGTATGATTGTGATTGTATGATTGCGATCGTATGATTGCGATTGTATGATTATGATTGTATGATTGTGATTGTATGATTGCGATTGTATGATTGTGATTGTATGATTATGATTGTATTTTTGTGATTTTATGATTGTGATTGTATGATTGTGATTGTATGATTGTGATTGTATGATTGCGATTGTATGAATGCGATTGTATGATTGTGATTGCATAATTGTGATTGTATGATTGTGATTGTATGATTGTGATTGTATGATTGTGATTATCTGATTGTGGTTGTATGATTGTGATTGTATGATTGATATTGTATGATTGTGATTGTATGATTGCGATTGTATGATTGCGATTGTATGATTGCGATTGTATGATTGTGATTGTATGATTGTGATTGTATGATTGTGATTGTATGATTGTGATTGTATGATTGTGATTGTATGATTGTGAAAGTATGATTGTGATTGTATGATTATGATTGTATGATTGTGATTGTATGATTGTGATTGTATGATTGTGATTGTATGATTGTGATTGTATGATTGTGATTGTATGATTGTGAAAGTATGATTGTGATTGTATGATTATGATTGTATGATTGTGATTGTATGATTGTGATTGTATGATTGTGATTGTATGATTGTGATTGTATGATTATGATTGTATGATTGTGATTGTATGATTGTGATTGTATGATTGTGATTGTATGATTGTGATTGTATGATTGTATTTGGGGGATTGTATTTCGGAGATTGTAATTGTATGATTGCGATTGTATGATTGTGATTGTATGAATGCGATTGTATGATTGTGATTGTATGATTGTGATGTATGATTGTAATTGTATGATTATGATTGTATGATTGTGATTGTATGATTGAGATTGTATGATTGTGATTGTATGATTGCGATTGTATGATTGTGATTGAATGATTGCGATTGTATGATTGTGATTGTATGATTGTGATGTATGATTGTAATTGTGTGATTATGATTGTATGATTGTGATTGTATGATTGAGATTGTATGATTGTGATTGTATGATTGCGATTGTATGTTTGCGATTGTATGATTGTGATGTTATGATTGTGACTGTATGATTGTGATTGTATGATTGTGATTGTATGAGTGTGATTGTCTGATTGTGGTTGTGCGTTTGTGATTGTGCGATTGTGAATGTACGATTGTGATTGTATGATTGTGGTTGTATGAATATGATTGTATGATTGTGATTGCATGATTGTGATTGTATGATTGTGATTGTATGATTGTGATTGTATGATTGTGATTGTATGATTGTGATTGTCTGATTGTGGTTGTGCGATTGTGATTGTACGATTGTGATTGTACGATTGTGATTGTATGATTGTGATTGTATGATTATGATTGTATGATTGTGATTGCATGAATTTGAATGTATGATTGTGATTGTATGATTGTGATTGTATGATTGTGATTGTATGATTGTGATTGTATGATTGTGATTGTATGATTGTGATTGTGTGATTGTGATTGTATGATTGTGATTGTATGATTGTGATTGTATGATTGTGATAGTATGATTGTGATAGTATGATTGTGATTGTATGATTGTGATTGTATGATTGTGATTGTATGATTATGATTGTATGATTGTGATTGTATGATTGTATTTGGGTGATTGTATTTGGGAGATTGTATTTGGGAGATTGTAATTGCATGATTGCGACTGTATGATTGTGATTGTATGATTGCGATTGTATGAATGCGATTGTATGATTGTGATTGTATGATTGTGATTGTATGATTGTGATTGTATGATTGTGATTGTATGATTGTGATTGTATGATTGTATTTGGGATATTGTAATTGTGTGATTGCGATTGTATGATTGTGATTGTATGATTGTGATGTATGATTGTAATTGTATGATTATGATTGTATGATTGTGATTGTATGATTGAGATTGTATGATTGTGATTGTATGCTTGCGATTGTATGAATGTGATTGTATGATTGTGATTGTATGATTGTGATTGTATGATTGTGATTGTATGATTGTGATTGTATGATTGTGATTGTATGATTGTGATTGTATGATTGTGATTGTATGATTGTGATTGTATGATTGTGATTGTATGATTGTGATTGTATGATTGTGATTGTATGATTGTGATTGTATGATTGTGAAAGTATGATTGTGATTGTATGATTATGATTGTATGATTGTGATTGTATGATTGTGATTGTATGATTGTGAGTGTATGATTGTGATTATATGATTGTGATTGTATGATTGTGATAGTATGATTGTGATTGTATGATTGTGATTGCATGATTGTGATTGTATGATTGTAATTGTATGATTGTGGTTGTATGATTATGATTTTATGATTGTGATTGCATGATTGTGATTGTATGGTTGTGATTGTATGATTGTGATTGTATGATTGTGATAGTATGATTGTGATTGTATGATTGTGATTGTATGATTGTGATTGTATGATTGTGATTGTATGATTGTATTTGGGAGATTGTATTTGGGAGATTGTATTTGGGAGATTGTAATTGTATGATTGCGATTGTATGATTGTGATTGAATGATTTTGAATGTATGATTGTGATTGTATGATTGTGATTGTATGATTGTGATTGTATGATTCTGATTGTATGGTTGTGATTGTATGATTGTGATTGTATGATTGTGATTGTATGATTATGATTGTATTTTTGTGATTTTATGATTGTGATTGTATGATTGTGATTGTATGATTGTGATTGTATGATTGCGATTGTATGAATGCGATTGTATGAATGTGATTGCATAATTGTGATTGTATGATTGTGATTGTATGATTGTGATTGTATGATTGTAATTGTATGATTATGATTGTATGATTGTGATTGTATGATTGAGATTGTATGATTGTGATTGTATGCTTGCGATTGTATGATTGTGATTGTATGATTGTGATTGTATGATTGTGATTGTATGATTGTGATTGTATGATTGTATTTGGGAGATTGTATTTGTGCGATTGTGATTGTACGATTGTGATTGTACGATTGTGATTGTCTGATTGTGGTTGTGCGATTGTGATTGTACGATTGTGATTGCACGATTGTGATTGTACGATTGTGATTGTATGATTATGATTGTATGATTGTGATTGCATGATTGTGATTGTATGATTGTGATTGCATGATTTTGAATGCATGATTGTGATTGTATGATTGTGATTGTATGATTGTGATTGTATGATTGTGATTGTATGATTGTGATTGTATGATTGTGATAGTATGATTGTGATTGTATGATTGTGATTGTATGATTGTGATTGTATGATTGTGATTGTATGATTGTATTTGGGAGATTGTATTTGGGAGATTGTAATTGTATGATTGCGATTGTATGATTGTGATTGTATGATTGCGATTGTATGATTGTGATTGTATGATTGTGATGTATGATTGTAATTGTATGATTATGATTGTATGATTGTGACTGTATGATTGTGATTTGTATGATTGTATTTGGGGAGATTGTATTTGGGAGATTGTATTTGGGAGATTGTAATTGTATGATTGCGATTGTTATGATTGTGATTGTATGATTGCGATGTATGATTGTGATTGTATGATTGTGATGTATGATTGTAATTGTATGATTGCGATGTATGACTGTAATTGTATGATTGTGATTGTATGATTGTGATTGTATGATTGTGATAGTATGATTGTGATTGTATGATTGTGACTGTATGATTGTGATTGTATGATTGTGATTGTATGATTGCGATTGTATGATTGTGATTGTATGATTGTGATGTATGTTTGTAATTGTATGATTATGATTGTATGATTGTGATTGTATGATGAGATTGTATGATTGTGATTGTATGATTGTGATTGCATGATTGTGACTGTATGATTGTGATTGTATGATTGTGATTGTATGATTGAGATTGTATGATTGTGATTGTATGATTGCGATTGTATGATTGTGATTGTATGATTGCGATTGTATGTTGTGATTGTATGATTGTGATTGTATGATTGTGATTGTATGATTGTGATTGCATGACTGTGACTGTATGATTGTGATTGCATGATTTTGAATGTATGATTGTGATTGTATGATTGTGATTGTATGATTGTGATTGTATGATTGTGATTGTATGATTGTGATTGTATGATTGTGATTGTATGATTGTGATAGTATGATTGTGATTGTATGATTGTGATTGTATGATTGTGATTGTATGATTGTATTTGGGAGATTGTATTTGGGAGATTGTATTTGGGAGATTGTAATTGTATGATTGCGATTGTATGATTGTGATTGCATGATTTTGAATGTATGATTGTGATTGTATGATTGTGATTGTATGATTGTGATTGTATGATTGTGATTGTATGAGTGTGATTGACTGATTGTGGTTGTGCGATTGTGATTGTACGATTGTGATTGTACGATTGTGATTGTATGATTGTGATTGTATGATTATGATTGTATGATTGTGATTGCATGATTGTGATTGTATGATTGTGATTGCATGATTTTGAATGTATGATTCTGATTGTATGATTGTGATTGTATGATTGTGATAGTATGATTGTGATTGTATGATTGTGATTGCATGATTGTGATTGTATGATTGTAATTGTATGATTGTGATTGTATGATTATGATTTTATGATTGTGATTGCATGATTGTGATTGTATGGTTGTGATTGTATGATTGTGATTGTATGATTGTGATAGTATGATTGTGATTGTATGATTGTGATTGTATGACTGTGATTGTATGATTGTGATTGTATGATTGTATTTGGGAGATTGTATTTGGGAGATTGTATTTGGGAGATTGTAATTGTATGATTGCGATTGTATGATTGTGATTGCATGATTTTGAATGTATGACTGTGATTGTATGATTGTGATTGTATGATTGTGATTGTATGATTCTGATTGTATGGTTGTGATTGTATGATTGTGATTGTATGATTGTGATCGTATGATTGCGATTGTATGATTGTATTTGGGAGATTGTATTTGGGAGATTGTATTTGGGAGATTGTATTTGGGAGATTGTAATTGTATGATTGCGATTGTATGATTGTGATTGTATGATTGCGATTGTATGATTGTGATTGTATGATTGCGATGTATGATTGTAATTGTATGATTGTGATTGTATGATTGTGATTGTATGATTGTGATTGTATGATTGTGATTGTATGATTGTGATAGTATGATTGTGATTGTATGATTGTGACTGTATGATTGTGATTGTATGATTGTATTTGGGAGATTGTATTTGGGAGATTGTATTTGGGAGATTGTAACTGTATGATTGCGATTGTGTGATTGTGATTGTATGTTTGCGATTGTATGATTGCGGTTGTATGATTGTGATGTATGATTGTAATTGTATGATTATGATTGTATGATTGTGATTGTATGATTGTGATTGTATGATTGTATTTGGGAGATTGTATTTGGGAGATTGTATTTGGGAGATTGTAATTGTATGATTGCGATTGTATGATTGTGATTGTATGATTGCGATTGTATGATTGTGATTGTATGATTGTGATGTATGATTGTAATTGTATGATTATGATTGTATGATTGTGATTGTATGATTGTGATGGTATGATTGTGATGGTATGATTGTGATTGTATGATTGCGATCGTATGATTGTGATTGTAGGATTATGATTGTATGATTGTGATTGTATGATTGCGATTGTATGATTGTGATTGTATGATTATGATTGTATTTTTGTGATTTTATGATTGTGATTGTATGATTGTGATTGTATGATTGCGATTGTATGAATGCGATTGTATGAATGTGATTGCATAATTGTGATTGTATGATTGTGATTGTATGAGTGTGATTGACTGATTGTGGTTGTGCGATTGTGATTGTACTATTGTGATTGTACGATTGTGATTGTATGATTATGATTGTATTTTTGTGATTTTATGATTGTGATTGTATGATTGTGATTGTATGATTGTGATTGTATGATTGCGATTGTATGAATGCGATTGTATGAATGTGATTGCATAATTGTGATTGTATGATTGTGATTGTATGATTGTGATTGTATGATTGTAATTGTATGATTATGATTGTATGATTGTGATTGTATGATTGAGATTGTATGATTGTGATTGTATGCTTGCGATTGTATGATTGTGATTGTATGATTGTGATTGTATGATTGTGATTGTATGATTGTGATTGTATGATTGTATTTGGGAGATTGTATTTGTGCGATTGTGATTGTACGATTGTGATTGTACGATTGTGATTGTCTGATTGTGGTTGTGCGATTGTGATTGTACGATTGTGATTGCACGATTGTGATTGTACGATTGTGATTGTATGATTATGATTGTATGATTGTGATTGCATGATTGTGATTGTATGATTGTGATTGCATGATTTTGAATGCATGATTGTGATTGTATGATTGTGATTGTATGATTGTGATTGTATGATTGTGATTGTATGATTGTGATTGTATGATTGTGATAGTATGATTGTGATTGTATGATTGTGATTGTATGATTGTGATTGTATGATTGTGATTGTATGATTGTATTTGGGAGATTGTATTTGGGAGATTGTAATTGTATGATTGCGATTGTATGATTGTGATTGTATGATTGCGATTGTATGATTGTGATTGTATGATTGTGATGTATGATTGTAATTGTATGATTATGATTGTATGATTGTGACTGTATGATTGTGATTGTATGATTGTATTTGGGAGATTGTATTTGGGAGATTGTATTTGGGAGATTGTAATTGTATGATTGCGATTGTATGATTGTGATTGTATGATTGCGATTGTATGATTGTGATTGTATGATTGTGTTGTATGATTGTAATTGTATGATTGCGATGTATGACTGTAATTGTATGATTGTGATTGTATGATTGTGATTGTATGATTGTGATAGTATGATTGTGATTGTATGATTGTGACTGTATGATTGTGATTGTATGATTGTGATTGTATGATTGCGATTGTATGATTGTGATTGTATGATTGTGATGTATGTTTGTAATTGTATGATTATGATTGTATGATTGTGATTGTATGATTGAGATTGTATGATTGTGATTGTATGATTGTGATTGCATGATTGTGACTGTATGATTGTGATTGTATGATTGTGATTGTATGATTGAGATTGTATGATTGTGATTGTATGATTGCGATTGTATGATTGTGATTGTATGATTGCGATTGTATGATTGTGATTGTATGATTGTGATTGTATGATTGTGATTGTATGATTGTGATTGCATGACTGTGACTGTATGATTGTGATTGCATGATTTTGAATGTATGATTGTGATTGTATGATTGTGATTGTATGATTGTGATTGTATGATTGTGATTGTATGATTGTGATTGTATGATTGTGATAGTATGATTGTGATTGAGTGATTGTGATTGTATGATTGTGATTGTATGATTGTGATTGTATGATTGTATTTGGGAGACTGTATTTGGGAGATTGTATTTGGGAGATTGTAATTGTATGATTGCGATTGTATGATTGTGATTGCATGATTTCGAATGTATGATTGTGATTGTATGATTGTGATTGTATGATTGTGATTGTATGATTGTGATTGTATGATTGTGATTGTATGATTGTGATTGTATGAGTGTGATTGACTGATTGTGGTTGTGCGATTGTGATTGTACGATTGTGATTGTACGATTGTGATTGTATGATTGTGATTGTATGATTATGATTGTATGATTGTGATTGCATGATTGTGATTGTATGATTGTGATTGCATGATTTTGAATGTATGATTCTGATTGTATGATTGTGATTGTATGATTGTGATAGTATGATTGTGATTGTATGATTGTGATTGCATGATTGTGATTATATGATTGTAATTGTATGATTGTGATTGTATGATTATGATTTTATGATTGTGATTGCATGATTGTGATTGTATGGTTGTGATTGTATGATTGTGATTGTATGATTGTGATAGTATGATTGTGATTGTATGATTGTGATTGTATGACTGTGATTGTATGATTGTGATTGTATGATTGTATTTGGGAGATTGTATTTGGGAGATTGTATTTGGGAGATTGTAATTGTATGATTGCGATTGTATGATTGTGATTGCATGATTTTGAATGTATGACTGTGATTGTATGATTGTGATTGTATGATTGTGATTGTATGATTCTGATTGTATGGTTGTGATTGTATGATTGTGATTGTATGATTGTGATCGTATGATTGCGATTGTATGATTGTATTTGGGAGATTGTATTTGGGAGATTGTATTTGGGAGATTGTATTTGGGAGATTGTAATTGTATGATTGCGATTGTATGATTGTGATTGTATGATTGCGATTGTATGATTGTGATTGTATGATTGCGATGTATGATTGTAATTGTATGATTGTGATTGTATGATTGTGATTGTATGATTGTGATTGTATGATTGTGATTGTATGATTGTGATAGTATGATTGTGATTGTATGATTGTGACTGTATGATTGTGATTGTATGATTGTATTTGGGAGATTGTATTTGGGAGATTGTATTTGGGAGATTGTAACTGTATGATTGCGATTGTATGATTGTGATTGTATGTTTGCGATTGTATGATTGCGGTTGTATGATTGTGATGTATGATTGTAATTGTATGATTATGATTGTATGATTGTGATTGTATGATTGTGATTGTATGATTGTATTTGGGAGATTGTATTTGGGAGATTGTATTTGGGAGATTGTAATTGTATGATTGCGATTGTATGATTGTGATTGTATGATTGCGATTGTATGATTGTGATTGTATGATTGTGATGTATGATTGTAATTGTATGATTATGATTGTATGATTGTGATTGTATGATTGTGATTGTATGATTGTGATGGTATGATTGTGATTGTATGATTGCGATCGTATGATTGTGATTGTAGGATTATGATTGTATGATTGTGATTGTATGATTGCGATTGTATGATTGTGATTGTATGATTATGATTGTATTTTTGTGATTTTATGATTGTGATTGTATGATTGTGATTGTATGATTGCGATTGTATGAATGCGATTGTATGAATGTGATTGCATAATTGTGATTGTATGATTGTGATTGTATGAGTGTGATTGACTGATTGTGGTTGTGCGATTGTGATTGTACTATTGTGATTGTACGATTGTGATTGTATGATTGTGATTGTATGATTATGATTGTATGATTGTGATTGCATGATTGTGATTGTATGATTGTGATTGCATGATTTTGAATGTATGACTCTGATTGTATGATTGTGATTGTATGATTGTGATTGTATGATTCTGATTGTATGGTTGTGATTGTATGATTGTGATTGTATGATTGTGATAGTATGATTGTGATTGTATGATTGTGATTGTATGATTGTGATTGTATGATTGTGATTGTATGATTGTATTTGGGAGATTGTATTTGGGAGATTGTATTTGGGAGATTGTATTTGGGAGATTGTATTTGGGAGATTGTAATTGTATGATTGCGATTGTATGATTGTGATTGTATGATTGCGATTGTATGATTGTGATTGTATGATTGTGATGTATGATTGTAATTGTATGATTATGATTGTATGATTGTGATTGTATGATTGTCATGGTATGATTGTGATGGTATGATTGTGATTGTATGATTGCGATCGTATGACTGTGATTGTATGATTATGATTGTATGATTGTGATTGTATGATTGTGATTTTACGATTGTGATTGTATGTTTATGATTGTATTTTTGTGATTTTATGATTGTGATTGTATGATTGTGATTGTATGATTGTGATTGTATGATTGCGATTGTATGAATGCGACT
The DNA here is from genome assembly GCF_050947335.1 of Megachile rotundata. Classification (NCBI taxonomy): domain Eukaryota; kingdom Metazoa; phylum Arthropoda; class Insecta; order Hymenoptera; family Megachilidae; genus Megachile; species Megachile rotundata. Next base: position 2,372,161 of record NW_027473318.1, on the reverse strand, counting down.
GTATGATTGTGATTGCATAATTGTGATTGTATGATTGTGATTGTATGATTGTGATTGTATGATTGTGATTGTATGATTGTGATTGTATGATTGTGATTGTATGAATGCGATTGTATGATTGTGATTGCATAATTGTGATTGTATGATTGTGATTGTATGATTGCGATTGTATGATTGTGATTGTATGATTGTGATTTATGATTGTAATTGTATGATTATGATTGTATGATTGTGATTGTATGATTGTCATGGTATGATTGTGATGGTATGATTGTGATTGTATGATTGCGATCGTATGATTCTGATTGTATGATTATGGTTGTATGATTGTGATTGTATGATTGCGATTGTATGATTGTGATTGTATGTTTATGATTGTATTTTTGTGATTTTATGATTGTGATTGTATGATTGTGATTGTATGATTGTGATTGTATGATTGCGATTGTATGAATGCGATTGTATGATTGTGATTGCATAATTGTGATTGTATGATTGTGATTGTATGATTGTGATTGTATGATTGTGATTGTATGATTGTGATTGTATGATTGTGATTGTATGATTGTGATTGTATGAATGCGATTGTATGATTGTGATTGCATAATTGTGATTGTATGATTGTGATTGTATGATTGTGATTGTATGTTTGCGATTGTATGATTGTGATGTTATGATTGTGATTGTATGATTGTGATTGTATGAGTGTGATTGTCTCATTGTGGTTGTGCGTTTGTGATTGTACGATTGTGAATGTACGATTGTGATTGTATGATTGTGGTTGTATGAATATGATTGTATGATTGTGATTGCATGATTGTGATTGTATGATTGTGATTGTATGATTGTGATTGTCTGATTGTGGTTGTGCGATTGTGATTGTATGATTGTGATTCTGTGATTGTGATTGTATGATTGTGATTGTATGATTGTGATTGTATGCTTGTGACTGTATGTCTGTGACTGTATGTCTGTGATTGTATGATTGTGATTGTACGATTGTGATTGTATGATTGTGATTGTATGATTGTGATTGTATGATTGTGAAAGTATGATTGTGATTCTATGATTGTGATTGTATGATTGTGATTGTATGATTGTGATTGTATGATTGTGATTGTCTGATTGTGGTTGTGCGATTGTGATTGTACGATTGTGATTGTACGATTGTGATTGTACGATTGTGATTGTATGATTGTGATAGTATGATTGTGATTGTATGACTGTGATTGTATGACTGTGATTGTATGATTGTGATTGTATGATTGTGATTGTATGATTGTGAAAGTATGATTGAGATTCTATGATTGTGATTGTATGATTGTGATTGTATGATTGTGATTGTCTGATTGTGTTTGTGCGATTGTGATTGTACGATTGTGATTGTACGATTGTGATTGTATGATTGTGATTGTATGATTATGATTGTATGATTGTGATTGCATGATTGTGACTGTATGATTGTATTTGGGAGATTGTATTTGGGAGATTGTATTTGGGAGATTGTAATTGTATGATTGCTATTGTATGATTGTGATTGTATGATTGCGACTGTATGATTGTGATTGTATGATTGTGATGTATGATTTTAATTGTATGATTATGATTGTATGATTGTGATTGTATGATTGTGATGGTATGATTGTGATTGTATGATTGCGATCGTATGATTGCGATTGTATGATTATGATTGTATGATTGTGATTGTGTGATTGCGATTGTATGATTGTGATTGTATGATTATGATTGTATTTTTGTGATTTTATGATTGTGATTGTATGATTGTGATTGTATGATTGTGATTGTATGATTGCGATTGTATGAATGCGATTGTATGATTGTGATTGCATAATTGTGATTGTATGATTGTGATTGTATGATTGTGATTGTATGATTGTGATTGTCTGATTGTGGTTGTATGATTGTGATTGTATGATTGATATTGTATGATTGTGATTGTATGATTGCGATTGTATGATTGCGATTGTATGATTGTGATTGTATGATTGTGATTGTATGATTGTGATTGTATGATTGTGATTGTATGATTGTGATTGTATGATTGTGATTGTATGATTGTGAAAGTATGATTGTGATTGTATGATTATGATTGTATGATTGTGATTGTATGAATGCGATTGTATGATTGTGATTGTATGATTGTGATGTATGATTGTAATTGTATGATTATGATTGTATGATTGTGATTGTATGATTGAGATTGTATGATTGTGATTGTATGATTGCGATTGTATGATTGTGATTGAATGATTGCGATTGTATGATTGTGATTGTATGATTGTGATGTATGATTGTAATTGTGTGATTATGATTGTATGATTGTGATTGTATGATTGAGATTGTATGATTGTGATTGTATGATTGCGATTGTATGTTTGCGATTGTATGATTGTGATGTTATGATTGTGACTGTATGATTGTGATTGTATGAGTGTGATTGTCTGATTGTGGTTGTGCGTTTGTGATTGTGCGATTGTGAATGTACGATTGTGATTGTATGATTGTGGTTGTATGAATATGATTGTATGATTGTGATTGCATGATTGTGATTGTATGATTGTGATTGTATGATTGTGATTGTATGATTGTGATTGTATGATTGTGATTGTCTGATTGTGGTTGTGCGATTGTGATTGTACGATTGTGATTGTACGATTGTGATTGTATGATTGTGATTGTATGATTATGATTGTATGATTGTGATTGCATGATTGTGATTGTATGATTGTGATTGCATGAATTTGAATGTATGATTGTGATTGTATGATTGTGATTGTATGATTGTGATTGTATGATTGTGATTGTATGATTGTGATTGTATGATTGTGATTGTATGATTGTGATTGTGTGATTGTGATTGTATGATTGTGATTGTATGATTGTGATTGTATGATTGTGATAGTATGATTGTGATAGTATGATTGTGATTGTATGATTGTGATTGTATGATTGTGATTGTATGATTATGATTGTATGATTGTGATTGTATGATTGTATTTGGGTGATTGTATTTGGGAGATTGTATTTGGGAGATTGTAATTGCATGATTGCGACTGTATGATTGTGATTGTATGATTGCGATTGTATGAATGCGATTGTATGATTGTGATTGTATGATTGTGATTGTATGATTGTGATTGTATGATTGTGATTGTATGATTGTGATTGTATGATTGTATTTGGGATATTGTAATTGTGTGATTGCGATTGTATGATTGTGATTGTATGATTGTGATGTATGATTGTAATTGTATGATTATGATTGTATGATTGTGATTGTATGATTGAGATTGTATGATTGTGATTGTATGCTTGCGATTGTATGAATGTGATTGTATGATTGTGATTGTATGATTGTGATTGTATGATTGTGATTGTATGATTGTGATTGTATGATTGTGATTGTATGATTGTGATTGTATGATTGTGATTGTATGATTGTGATTGTATGATTGTGATTGTATGATTGTGATTGTACGATTGTGATTGTACGATTGTGATTGTATGATTGTGATAGTATGATTGTGATTGTATGACTGTGATTGTATGACTGTGATTGTACGATTGTGATTGTACGATTGTGATAGTATGATTGTGATTGTATGACTGTGATTGTATGACTGTGATTGTATGATTGTGATTGTATGATTGTGATTGTATGATTGTGATGTATGATTGTAATTTTATGATTATGATTGTATGATTTTGATTGTATGATTGTGATTGTATGATTGTATTTGGGAGATTGTATTTGGGAGATTGTAATTGTATGATTGCGATTGTATGATTGTGATTGTATGATTGCGATTGTATGATTGTGATTGTATGATTGTGATGTATGATTGTAATTGTATGATTATGATTGTATGATTGTAATTTTATGATTGTGATGGTATGATTGTGATGGTATGATTGTGATTGTATGATTGCGATCGTGTGATTGTGATTGTATGATTATGATTGTATGATTGTGATTGTATGATTGCGATTGTATGATTGTGATTGTATGATTATGATTGTATTTTTGTGATTTTATGATTGTAATTGTATGATTGTGATTGTATGATTGTGATTGTATGATTGCGATTGTATGAATGCGATTGTATGAATGTGATTGCATAATTGTGATTGTATGATTGTGATTGTATGATTGTGATTGTATGATTGTGATTGTATGATTGTGATTGTATGATTGTGATTGTATGATTGTGATTGTATGATTGTGATTGTACGATTGTGATTGTACGATTGTGATTGTATGATTGTGATAGTATGATTGTGATTGTATGACTGTGATTGTATGACTGTGATTGTATGATTGTGATTGTATGATTGTGATTGTATGATTGTGATGTATGATTGTAATTTTATGATTATGATTGTATGATTTTGATTGTATGATTGTGATTGTATGATTGTATTTGGGAGATTGTATTTGGGAGATTGTAATTGTATGATTGCGATTGTATGATTGTGATTGTATGATTGCGATTGTATGATTGTGATTGTATGATTGTGATGTATGATTGTAATTGTATGATTATGATTGTATGATTGTAATTTTATGATTGTGATGGTATGATTGTGATGGTATGATTGTGATTGTATGATTGCGATCGTGTGATTGTGATTGTATGATTATGATTGTATGATTGTGATTGTATGATTGCGATTGTATGATTGTGATTGTATGATTATGATTGTATTTTTGTGATTTTATGATTGTAATTGTATGATTGTGATTGTATGATTGTGATTGTATGATTGCGATTGTATGAATGCGATTGTATGAATGTGATTGCATAATTGTGATTGTATGATTGTGATTGTATGATTGTGATTGTATGATTGTGATTGTATGATTGTAATTGTATGATTAGGATTGTATGATTGTGATTGTATGATTGAGATTCTATGATTGTGATTGTATGATTGCGATTGTATGATTGTGATTGTATGATTGTGATTGTATGATTGTGATTGTATGATTGTGATTGTATGATTGTGATTGTATGATTGTGATTGTATGATTGTGATTGTATGATTGTGAAAGTATGATTGTGATTGTATGATTGTGATTGTATGATTGTGATTGTATGATTGTGATTGTATGATTGTGATTGTATGATTGTGATTGTATGATTGTGATTATATGAGTGTGATTAACTGATTGTGGTTGTGCGATTGTGATTGCACGATTGTGATTGTACGATTGTGATTGTATGATTATGATTGTATGATTGTGATTGTATGATTGTGATGGTATGATTGTGATTGTATGATTGCGATCTGTATGATTGTGATTGTATGATTATGATTGTATGATTGTGATTGTACGATTGCGATTGTATGATTGTGATTGTATGATTATGATTGTATTTTTGTGATTGTATGATTGTGATTGTATGTTTGTGATTGTATTATTGTGATTGTCTGATTGTGGTTGTGCGATTGTGATTGTACGATTGTGATTGTACGATTGTGATTGTATGATTGTGATTGTATGATTATGATTGTATGATTGTGATTGCATGATTGTGATTGTATGATTGTGATTGCATGATTTTGAATGTATGATTGTGATTGTATGATTGTGATTGTATGATTGTAATTGTATGATTGTGATTGTATGATTGTGATTGTATGATTGTGATTGTATGATTGTGATTGTATGATTGTATTTGGGAGATTGTAATTGTATGATTGCGATTGTATGATTGTGATGGTATGATTGCGATTGTATGATTGCGATTGTATGATTGTGATGTATGATTGTAATTGTATGATTATGATTGTATGATTGTGATTGTATGATTGTGATTGTATGATTGTATTTGGGAGATTGTATTTGGGAGATTGCATTTGGGAGATTGTAATTGTATGATTGCGATTGTATGATTGTGATTGTATGATTGTGATTGTATGATTGTGATTGTATGATTGTGGTTGTATGATTGTGATTGTATGATTGTGATTGTACGATTGTGATTGTACGATTGTGATTGTATGATTGTGATAGTATGATTGTGATTGTATGACTGTGATTGTATGACTGTCATTGTATGATTGTGATTGTATGATTGTGATTGTATGATTGTGATGTATGATTGTAATTTTATGATTATGATTGTATGATTTTGATTGTATGATTGTGATTGTATGATTGTATTTGGGAGATTGTATTTGGGAGATTGTAATTGTATGATTGCGATTGTATGATTGTGATTGTATGATTGCGATTGTATGATTGTGATTGTATGATTGTGATGTATGATTGTAATTGTATGATTATGATTGTATGATTGTAATTTTATGATTGTGATGGTATGATTGTGATGGTATGATTGTGATTGTATGATTGCGATCGTGTGATTGTGATTGTATGATTATGATTGTATGATTGTGATTGTATGATTGCGATTGTATGATTGTGATTGTATGATTATGATTGTATTTTTGTGATTTTATGATTGTAATTGTATGATTGTGATTGTATGATTGTGATTGTATGATTGCGATTGTATGAATGCGATTGTATGAATGTGATTGCATAATTGTGATTGTATGATTGTGATTGTATGATTGTGATTGTATGATTGTGATTGTATGATTGTAATTGTATGATTAGGATTGTATGATTGTGATTGTATGATTGAGATTCTATGATTGTGATTGTATGATTGCGATTGTATGATTGTGATTGTATGATTGTGATTGTATGATTGTGATTGTATGATTGTGATTGTATGATTGTGATTGTATGATTGTGATTGTATGATTGTGATTGTATGATTGTGAAAGTATGATTGTGATTGTATGATTGTGATTGTATGATTGTGATTGTATGATTGTGATTGTATGATTGTGATTGTATGATTGTGATTGTATGAGTGTGATTAACTGATTGTGGTTGTGCGATTGTGATTGCACGATTGTGATTGTACGATTGTGATTGTATGATTATGATTGTATGATTGTGATTGTATGATTGTGATGGTATGATTGTGATTGTATGATTGCGATCTGTATGATTGTGATTGTATGACTATGATTGTATGATTGTGATTGTACGATTGCGATTGTATGATTGTGATTGTATGATTATGATTGTATTTTTGTGATTGTATGATTGTGATTGTATGTTTGTGATTGTATTATTGTGATTGTCTGATTGTGGTTGTGCGATTGTGATTGTACGATTGTGATTGTACGATTGTGATTGTATGATTGTGATTGTATGATTATGATTGTATGATTGTGATTGCATGATTGTGATTGTATGATTGTGATTGCATGATTTTGAATGTATGATTGTGATTGTATGATTGTGATTGTATGATTGTAATTGTATGATTGTGATTGTATGATTGTGATTGTATGATTGTGATTGTATGATTGTGATTGTATGAGTGTGATTAACTGATTGTGGTTGTGCGATTGTGATTGCACGATTGTGATTGTACGATTGTGATTGTATGATTATGATTGTATGATTGTGATTGTATGATTGTGATGGTATGATTGTGATTGTATGATTGCGATCTGTATGATTGTGATTGTATGATTATGATTGTATGATTGTGATTGTACGATTGCGATTGTATGATTGTGATTGTATGATTATGATTGTATTTTTGTGATTGTATGATTGTGATTGTATGTTTGTGATTGTATTATTGTGATTGTCTGATTGTGGTTGTGCGATTGTGATTGTACGATTGTGATTGTACGATTGTGATTGTATGATTGTGATTGTATGATTATGATTGTATGATTGTGATTGCATGATTGTGATTGTATGATTGTGATTGCATGATTTTGAATGTATGATTGTGATTGTATGATTGTGATTGTATGATTGTAATTGTATGATTGTGATTGTATGATTGTGATTGTATGATTGTGATTGTATGATTGTGATTGTATGATTGTATTTGGGAGATTGTAATTGTATGATTGCGATTGTATGATTGTGATGGTATGATTGCGATTGTATGATTGCGATTGTATGATTGTGATGTATGATTGTAATTGTATGATTATGATTGTATGATTGTGATTGTATGATTGTGATTGTATGATTGTATTTGGGAGATTGTATTTGGGAGATTGCATTTGGGAGATTGTAATTGTATGATTGCGATTGTATGATTGTGATTGTATGATTGTGATTGTATGATTGTGATTGTATGATTGTGATTGTATGATTGTGATTGTATGATTGTGATTGTACGATTGTGATTGTACGATTGTGATTGTATGATTGTGATAGTATGATTGTGATTGTATGACTGTGATTGTATGACTGTGATTGTATGATTGTGATTGTATGATTGTGATTGTATGATTGTGATGTATGATTGTAATTTTATGATTATGATTGTATGATTTTGATTGTATGATTGTGATTGTATGATTGTATTTGGGAGATTGTATTTGGGAGATTGTAATTGTATGATTGCGATTGTATGATTGTGATTGTATGATTGCGATTGTATGATTGTGATTGTATGATTGTGATGTATGATTGTAATTGTATGATTATGATTGTATGATTGTAATTTTATGATTGTGATGGTATGATTGTGATGGTATGATTGTGATTGTATGATTGCGATCGTGTGATTGTGATTGTATGATTATGATTGTATGATTGTGATTGTATGATTGCGATTGTATGATTGTGATTGTATGATTATGATTGTATTTTTGTGATTTTATGATTGTAATTGTATGATTGTGATTGTATGATTGTGATTGTATGATTGCGATTGTATGAATGCGATTGTATGAATGTGATTGCATAATTGTGATTGTATGATTGTGATTGTATGATTGTGATTGTATGATTGTGATTGTATGATTGTAATTGTATGATTAGGATTGTATGATTGTGATTGTATGATTGAGATTCTATGATTGTGATTGTATGATTGCGATTGTATGATTGTGATTGTATGATTGTGATTGTATGATTGTGATTGTATGATTGTGATTGTATGATTGTGATTGTATGATTGTGATTGTATGATTGTGATTGTATGATTGTGAAAGTATGATTGTGATTGTATGATTGTGATTGTATGATTGTGATTGTATGATTGTGATTGTATGATTGTGATTGTATGATTGTGATTGTATGAGTGTGATTAACTGATTGTGGTTGTGCGATTGTGATTGCACGATTGTGATTGTACGATTGTGATTGTATGATTATGATTGTATGATTGTGATTGTATGATTGTGATGGTATGATTGTGATTGTATGATTGCGATCTGTATGATTGTGATTGTATGATTATGATTGTATGATTGTGATTGTACGATTGCGATTGTATGATTGTGATTGTATGATTATGATTGTATTTTTGTGATTGTATGATTGTGATTGTATGTTTGTGATTGTATTATTGTGATTGTCTGATTGTGGTTGTGCGATTGTGATTGTACGATTGTGATTGTACGATTGTGATTGTATGATTGTGATTGTATGATTATGATTGTATGATTGTGATTGCATGATTGTGATTGTATGATTGTGATTGCATGATTTTGAATGTATGATTGTGATTGTATGATTGTGATTGTATGATTGTAATTGTATGATTGTGATTGTATGATTGTGATTGTATGATTGTGATTGTATGATTGTGATTGTATGATTGTATTTGGGAGATTGTAATTGTATGATTGCGATTGTATGATTGTGATGGTATGATTGCGATTGTATGATTGCGATTGTATGATTGTGATGTATGATTGTAATTGTATGATTATGATTGTATGATTGTGATTGTATGATTGTGATTGTATGATTGTATTTGGGAGATTGTATTTGGGAGATTGCATTTGGGAGATTGTAATTGTATGATTGCGATTGTATGATTGTGATTGTATGATTGCGATTGTATGATTGTGATTGTATAATTGTGATGGTATGATTGTGATGGTATGGTTGTGATTGTATGATTGCGATCGTCTGATTGTGATTGTATGATTATGATTGTATGATTGTGATTGTATGATTGCGATTGTATGATTGTGATTGTATGATTATGATTGTATTTTTGTGATTTCATGATTGTGATTGTATGATTGTGATTGTGTGATTGTGATTGTATGATTGTGATTGTATGATTGCGATTGTATGAATGCGATTGTATGATTGTGATTGCATAATTGTGATTGTATGATTGTGATTGTATGATTGTGATTGTATGATTGTTATTGTATGACTGTGATTGTATGATTGTGATTGTATGATTGTGATAGTATGATTGTGAAAGTATGATTGTGATTGTATGATTGTGATTGTATGATTGTGATTGTATGATTGTGATTGTATGATTGTGATTGTCTGATTGTGGTTGTGCGATTGTGATTGTACGATTGTGATTGTACGATTGTGATTGTACGATTGTGATAGTATGATTGTGATTGAATGATTGTGATTGTATGATTGTGATTGTATGATTGTGATTGTGTGATTGTATTTGGGAGATTGTATTTGGGAGATTGTAATTGCATGATTGCGATTGTATGATTGTGATTGTATGATTGAGATTGTATGATTGTGATTGTATGATTGCGATTGTATGATTGTGATTGTATGATTGCGATGTATGACTGTAATTGTATGATTATGATTGTATGATTGAGATTGTATGATTGTGATTGTATGCTTGCGATTGTATGATTGTGATTGTATGATTGTGATTGTATGATTGTGATTGTATGATTGTGATTGTATGATTGTGATTGTATGATTGTGATTGTATGATAGTGATTGTATGATTGTGATAGTATGATTGTGATTGAGTGATTGTGATTGTATGATTGTGATTGTATGATTGTGATTGTATGATTGTATTTGGGAGATTGTATTTGGGAGATTGTATTTGGGAGATTGTAATTGTATGATTGCGATTGTATGATTGTGATTGTATGATTGCGATTGTAAGATTGTGATTGTATGATTGTGATGTATGATTGTAATTGTATGATTATGATTGTATGATTGTGACTGTATGATTGTGATTGTATGATTGTATTTGGGAGATTGTATTTGGGAGATTGTATTTGGGAGATTGTAATTGTATGATTGCGATTGTATGATTGTGATTGTATGATTGCGATTGTATGATTGTGATTGTATGATTGTGATGTATGATTGTAATTGTATGATTGCGATGTATGACTGTAATTGTATGATTGTGATTGTATGATTGTGATTGTATGATTGTGATTGTATGATTGTGATTGTATGATTGTGATAGTATGATTGTGATTGTATGATTGTGACTGTATGATTGTGATTGCATGATTGTATTTGGGAGATTGTATTTGGGAGATTGTAACTGTATGATTGCGATTGTATGATTGTGATTCTATGTTTGCGATTGTATGGTTGTGATTGTATGATTGTGATGTATGATTTTAATTGTATGATTATGATTGTATGATTGTGATTGTATGATTGTGATGGTATAATTGTGATTGTATGATTGCGATCGTATGATTGCGATTGTATGATTATGATTGTATGATTGTGATTGCATGATTGCGATTGTATGATTGTGATTGTATGATTATGATTGTATTTTTGTGATTTTATGATTGTGATTGTATGATTGTGATTGTATGATTGTGATTGTATGATTGTGATTGTATGATTGCGATTGTATGAATGCGATTGTATGATTGTGATTGCATAATTGTGATTGTATGATTGTGATTGTATGATTGTGATTGTCTGATTGTGGTTGTATGATTGTGATTGTATGATTGATATTGTATGATTGTGATTGTATGATTGCGATTGTATGATTGCGATTGTATGATTGTGATTGTATGATTGTGATTGTATGATTGAGATTGTATGATTGTGATTGTATGATTGCGATTGTATGATTGTGATTGTATGATTGTGATGTATGATTGTAATTGTATGATTATGATTGTATGATTGTGATTGTATGATTGAGATTGTATGATTGTGATTGTATGCTTGCGATTGTATGAATGTGATTGTATGATTGTGATTGTATGATTGTGATTGTATGATTGTGATTGTATGATTGTGATTGTATGATTGTGATTGTATGATTGTGATTGTATGATTGTGATTGTATGATTGTGATTGTATGATTGTGATTGTACGATTGTGATTGTACGATTGTGATTGTATGATTGTGATAGTATGATTGTGATTGTATGACTGTGATTGTATGACTGTGATTGTATGATTGTGATTGTATGATTGTGATTGTATGATTGTGATGAATGATTGTAATTGTATGATTATGATTGTATGATTGTGACTGTATCATTGTGACTGTATGATTGTGATTGTATGATTGTATTTGGGAGATTGTATTTGGGAGATTGTATTTGGGAGATTGTAATTGTATGGTTGCGATTGTATGATTGTGACTGTATGATTGCGATTGTATGATTGTGATTGTATGATTGTGATGTATGATTGTAATTGTATGATTGCGATGTATGACTGTAATTGTATGATAGTGATTGTATGATTGTGATAGTATGATTGTGATTGAGTGATTGTGATTGTATGATTGTGATTGTATGATTGTGATTGTATGATTGTATTTGGGAGATTGTATTTGGGAGATTGTATTTGGGAGATTGTAATTGTATGATTGCGATTGTATGATTGTGATTGTATGATTGCGATTGTAAGATTGTGATTGTATGATTGTGATGTATGATTGTAATTGTATGATTATGATTGTATGATTGTGACTGTATGATTGTGATTGTATGATTGTATTTGGGAGATTGTATTTGGGAGATTGTATTTGGGAGATTGTAATTGTATGATTGCGATTGAATGATTGTGATTGTATGATTGCGATTGTATGATTGTGATTGTATGATTGTGATGTATGATTGTAATTGTATGATTGCGATGTATGACTGTAATTGTATGATTGTGATTGTATGATTGTGATTGTATGATTGTGATTGTATGATTGTGATTGTATGATTGTGATAGTATGATTGTGATTGTATGATTGTGACTGTATGATTGTGATTGCATGATTGTATTTGGGAGATTGTATTTGGGAGATTGTAACTGTATGATTGCGATTGTATGATTGTGATTCTATGTTTGCGATTGTATGGTTGTGATTGTATGATTGTGATGTATGATTTTAATTGTATGATTATGATTGTATGATTGTGATTGTATGATTGTGATGGTATAATTGTGATTGTATGATTGCGATCGTATGATTGCGATTGTATGATTATGATTGTATGATTGTGATTGCATGATTGCGATTGTATGATTGTGATTGTATGATTATGATTGTATTTTTGTGATTTTATGATTGTGATTGTATGATTGTGATTGTATGATTGTGATTGTATGATTGTGATTGTATGATTGCGATTGTATGAATGCGATTGTATGATTGTGATTGCATAATTGTGATTGTATGATTGTGATTGTATGATTGTGATTGTCTGATTGTGGTTGTATGATTGTGATTGTATGATTGATATTGTATGATTGTGATTGTATGATTGCGATTGTATGATTGCGATTGTATGATTGTGATTGTATGATTGTGATTGTATGATTGAGATTGTATGATTGTGATTGTATGATTGCGATTGTATGATTGTGATTGTATGATTGTGATGTATGATTGTAATTGTATGATTATGATTGTATGATTGTGATTGTATGATTGAGATTGTATGATTGTGATTGTATGCTTGCGATTGTATGAATGTGATTGTATGATTGTGATTGTATGATTGTGATTGTATGATTGTGATTGTATGATTGTGATTGTATGATTGTGATTGTATGATTGTGATTGTATGATTGTGATTGTATGATTGTGATTGTATGATTGTGATTGTACGATTGTGATTGTACGATTGTGATTGTATGATTGTGATAGTATGATTGTGATTGTATGACTGTGATTGTATGACTGTGATTGTATGATTGTGATTGTATGATTGTGATTGTATGATTGTGATGAATGATTGTAATTGTATGATTATGATTGTATGATTGTGACTGTATCATTGTGACTGTATGATTGTGATTGTATGATTGTATTTGGGAGATTGTATTTGGGAGATTGTATTTGGGAGATTGTAATTGTATGGTTGCGATTGTATGATTGTGACTGTATGATTGCGATTGTATGATTGTGATTGTATGATTGTGATGTATGATTGTAATTGTATGATTGCGATGTATGACTGTAATTGTATGATTGTGATTGTATGATTGTGATTGTATGATTGTGATTGTATGATTGTGATTGTATGATTGTGATAGTATGATTGTGATTGTATGATTGTGACTGTATGATTGTGATTGCATGATTGTATTTGGGAGATTGTATTTGGGAGATTGTAACTGTATGATTGCGATTGTATGATTGTGATTCTATGTTTGCGATTGTATGGTTGTGATTGTATGATTGTGATGTATGATTTTAATTGTATGATTATGATTGTATGATTGTGATTGTATGATTGTGATGGTATAATTGTGATTGTATGATTGCGATCGTATGATTGCGATTGTATGATTATGATTGTATGATTGTGATTGCATGATTGCGATTGTATGATTGTGATTGTATGATTATGATTGTATTTTTGTGATTTTATGATTGTGATTGTATGATTGTGATTGTATGATTGTGATTGTATGATTGTGATTGTATGATTGCGATTGTATGAATGCGATTGTATGATTGTGATTGCATAATTGTGATTGTATGATTGTGATTGTATGATTGTGATTGTCTGATTGTGGTTGTATGATTGTGATTGTATGATTGATATTGTATGATTGTGATTGTATGATTGCGATTGTATGATTGCGATTGTATGATTGTGATTGTATGATTGTGATTGTATGATTGAGATTGTATGATTGTGATTGTATGATTGCGATTGTATGATTGTGATTGTATGATTGTGATGTATGATTGTAATTGTATGATTATGATTGTATGATTGTGATTGTATGATTGAGATTGTATGATTGTGATTGTATGCTTGCGATTGTATGAATGTGATTGTATGATTGTGATTGTATGATTGTGATTGTATGATTGTGATTGTATGATTGTGATTGTATGATTGTGATTGTATGATTGTGATTGTATGATTGTGATTGTATGATTGTGATTGTATGATTGTGATTGTACGATTGTGATTGTACGATTGTGATTGTATGATTGTGATAGTATGATTGTGATTGTATGACTGTGATTGTGTGACTGTGATTGTATGATTGTGATTGTATGATTGTGATTGTATGATTGTGATGAATGATTGTAATTGTATGATTATGATTGTATGATTGTGACTGTATCATTGTGACTGTATGATTGTGATTGTATGATTGTATTTGGGAGATTGTATTTGGGAGATTGTATTTGGGAGATTGTAATTGTATGGTTGCGATTGTATGATTGTGACTGTATGATTGCGATTGTATGATTGTGATTGTATGATTGTGATGTATGATTGTAATTGTATGATTGCGATGTATGACTGTAATTGTATGATTGTGATTGTATGATTGTGATTGTATGATTGCGATTGTATGATTGTGATTGTATGATTGTGATTGTATGATTGTGATTGTATGAGTGTGATTGACTGATTGTGGTTGTGCGATTGTGATTGTACGATTGTGATTGTACGATTGTGATTGTACGATTATGATTGTATGATTGTGATTGTATGATTGTGATGGTATGATTGTGATTGTATGATTGCGATCTGTATGATTGTGATTGTATGATTATGATTGTATGATTGTGATTGTACGATTGCGATTGTATGATTGTGATTGTATGATTATGATTGTATTTTTGTGATTGTATTATTGTGATTGTATGTTTGTGATTGTATTATTGTGATTGTCTGATTGTGGTTGTGCGATTGTGATTGTACGATTGTGATTGTACGATTGTGATTGTATGATTGTGATTGTATGATTATGATTGTATGATTGTGATTGCATGATTGTGATTGTATGATTGTGATTGCATGATTTTGAATGTATGATTGTGATTGTATGATTGTGATTGTATGATTGTGATTGTATGATTGTAATTGTATGATTGTGATTGTATGATTGTGATTGTATGATTGTGATTGTATGATTGTGATTGTATGATTGTATTTGGGAGATTGTAATTGTATGATTGCGATTGTATGATTGTGATGGTATGATTGCGATTGTATGATTGCGATTGTATGATTGTGATGTATGATTGTAATTGTATGATTATGATTGTATGATTGTGATTGTATGATTGTGATTGTATGATTGTATTTGGGAGATTGTATTTGGGAGATTGCATTTGGGAGATTGTAATTGTATGATTGCGATTGTATGATTGTGATTGTATGATTGCGATTGTATGATTGTGATTGTATAATTGTGATGGTATGATTGTGATGGTATGGTTGTGATTGTATGATTGCGATCGTTTGATTGTGATTGTATGATTATGATTGTATGATTGTGATTGTATGATTGCGATTGTACGATTGTGATTGTATGATTATGATTGTATTTTTGTGATTTCATGATTGTGATTGTATGATTGTGATTGTGTGATTGTGATTGTATGATTGTGATTGTATGATTGCGATTGTATGAATGCGATTGTATGAATGTGATTGCATAATTGTGATTGTATGATCGTGATTGTATGATTGTGATTGTATGATTGTGATTGTATGATTGTAATTGTATGATTATGATTGTATGATTGTGATTGTATGATTGAGATTCTATGATTGTGATTGTATGATTGCTATTGTATGATTGTGATTGTATGATTGTGATTGTATGCTTGTGATTGTATGATTGTGATTGTATGATTGTGATTGTATGATTGTATTTGGGAGATTGTATTTGGGAGATTGTATTTGGGAGATTGTAATTGTATGATTGCGATTGTATGATTGTGATTGTATGATTGAGATTGTATGATTGTGATTGTATGATTGCGATTGTATGATTGTGATTGTATGATTGCGATGTATGACTGTAATTGTATGATTATGATTGTATGATTGTAATTTTATGATTGTGATGGTATGATTGTGATGGTATGATTGTGATTGTATGATTGCGATCGTGTGATTGTGATTGTATGATTATGATTGTATGATTGTGATTGTATGATTGCGATTCTATGATTGTGATTGTATGATTATGATTGTATTTTTGTGATTTTATGATTGTGATTGTATGATTGTGATTGTATGATTGTGATTGTATGATTGCGATTGTATGAATGCGATTGTATGAATGTGATTGCATAATTGTGATTGTATGATTGTGATTGTATGACTGTGATTGTATGATTGTGATTGTATGATTGTAATTGTATGATTAGGATTGTATGATTGTGATTGTATGATTGAGATTCTATGATTGTGATTGTATGATTGCGATTGTATGATTGCGATTGTATGATTGCGATTGTATGATTGTGATTGTATGATTGTGATTGTATGATTGTGATTGTATGATTGTGATTGTATGATTGTGATTGTATGATTGTGAAAGTATGATTGTGATTGTATGATTGTGATTGTATGATTATGATTGTATGATTGTGATTGTATGATTGTGATTGCATGATTTTGAATGTATGATTGTGATTGTATGATTGTGATTGTATGATTGTGATTGTATGATTGTAATTGTATGATTGTGATTGTATGATTGTGATTGTATGATTGTGATTGTATGATTGTGATTGTATGATTGTGATTGTATGATTGTATTTGGGAGATTGTAATTGTATGATTGCGATTGTATGATTGTGATGGTATGATTGCGATTGTATGATTGCGATTGTATGATTGTGATGTATGATTGTAATTGTATGATTATGATTGTATGATTGTGATTGTATGATTGTGATTGTATGATTGTGATTGTATGATTGTATTTGGGAGATTGTATTTGGGAGATTGCATTTGGGAGATTGTAATTGTATGATTGCGATTGTATGATTGTGATTGTATGATTGCGATTGTATGATTGTGATTGTATAATTGTGATGGTATGATTGTGATGGTATGGTTGGGATTGTATGATTGCGATCGTCTGATTGTGATTGTATGATTATGATTGTATGATTGTGATTGTATGATTGCGATTGTTTGATTGTGATTGTATGATTATGATTGTATTTTTGTGATTTCATGATTGTGATTGTATGATTGTGATTGTGTGATTGTGATTGTATGATTGTGATTGTATGATTGCGATTGTATGAATGCGATTGTATGATTGTGATTGCATAATTGTGATTGTATGATTGTGATTGTATGATTGTGATTGTATGATTGTTATTGTATGACTGTGATTGTATGATTGTGATTGTATGATTGTGATAGTATGATTGTGAAAGTATGATTGTGATTGTATGAGTGTGATTGTATGATTGTGATTGTATGATTGTTATTGTATGACTGTGATTGTAAGATTGTGATTGTATGATTGTGATGTATGATTGTAATTGTATGATTATGATTGTATGATTGTGACTGTATGATTGTGGTTGTATGATTGTATTTGGGAGATTGTATTTGGGAGATTGTATTCGGGAGATTGTATTTGGGAGATTGTAGTTGTATGATTGCGATTGTATGATTGTGATTGTATGATTGCGATTGTATGATTGTGATTGTATGATTGTGATGTATGATTGTAATTGTATGATTGCGATGTATGACTGTAATTGTATGATTGTGATTGTATGATTGTGATTGTATGATTGTGATTGTATGATTGTGATTGTATGATTGTGATAGTATGATTGTGATTGTATGATTGTGATTGCATGATTGTATTTGGGAGATTGTATTTGGGAGATTGTATTTGGGAGATTGTAACTGTATGATTGCGATTGTATGATTGTGATTGTATGTTTGCGATTGTATGGTTGCGGTTGTATGATTGTGATGTATGATTGTAATTGTATGATTATGATTGTATGATTGTGATTGTATGATTGTGATTGTATGATTGTATTTGCGAGATTGTATTTGGGAGATTGTATTTGGGAGATTGTAATTGTATGATTGCGATTGTATGATTGTGATTGTATGATTGCGATTGTATGATTGTGATTGTATGATTGTGATGTATGATTGTAATTGTATGATTATCATTGTATGATTGTGATTGTATGATTGTGATGGTATGATTGTGATGGTATGATTGTGATTGTATGATTGCGATCGTATGATTGTGATTGTAGGATTATGATTGTATGATTGTGATTTTATGATTGTGATTGTATGATTGTGATTGTATGATTGTGATTGTATGATTGCGATTGTATGAATGCGATTGTATGAATGTGATTGCATAATTGTGATTGTATGATCGTGATTGTATGATTGTGATTGTATGATTGTGATTGTATGATTGTAATTGTATGATTATGATTGTATGATTGTGATTGTATGATTGAGATTCTATGATTGTGATTGTATGATTGCGATTGTATGATTGTGATTGTATGATTGTGATTGTATGCTTGTGATTGTATGATTGTGATTGTATGATTGTGATTGTATGATTGTATTTGGGAGATTGTATTTGGGAGATTGTAATTGTATGATTGCGATTGTATGATTGTGATTGTATGATTGAGATTGTATGATTGTGATTGTATGATTGCGATTGTATGATTGTGATTGTATGATTGCGATGTATGACTGTAATTGTATGATTATGATTGTATGATTGTGATTGTATGATTGAGATTGTATGATTGTGATTGTATGCTTGCGATTGTATGATTGTGATTGTATGATTGTGATTGTATGATTGTGATTGTATGATTGTGATTGTATGATTGTGATTGTATGATAGTGATTGTATGATTGTGATAGTATGATTGTGATTGAGTGATTGTGATTGTATGATTGTGATTGTATGATTGTGATTGTATGATTGTGATTGTATGATTGTGATTGTATGAGTGTGATTGACTGATTGTGGTTGTGCGATTGTGATTGTACGATTGTGATTGTACGATTGTGATTGTACGATTATGATTGTATGATTGTGATTGTATGATTGTGATGGTATGATTGTGATTGTATGATTGCGATCTGTATGATTGTGATTGTATGATTATGATTGTATGATTGTGATTGTACGATTGCGATTGTATGATTGTGATTGTATGATTATGATTGTATTTTTGTGATTGTATTATTGTGATTGTATGTTTGTGATTGTATTATTGTGATTGTCTGATTGTGGTTGTGCGATTGTGATTGTACGATTGTGATTGTACGATTGTGATTGTATGATTGTGATTGTATGATTATGATTGTATGATTGTGATTGCATGATTGTGATTGTATGATTGTGATTGCATGATTTTGAATGTATGATTGTGATTGTATGATTGTGATTGTATGATTGTGATTGTATGATTGTAATTGTATGATTGTGATTGTATGATTGTGATTGTATGATTGTGATTGTATGATTGTGATTGTATGATTGTATTTGGGAGATTGTAATTGTATGATTGCGATTGTATGATTGTGATGGTATGATTGCGATTGTATGATTGCGATTGTATGATTGTGATGTATGATTGTAATTGTATGATTATGATTGTATGATTGTGATTGTATGATTGTGATTGTATGATTGTATTTGGGAGATTGTATTTGGGAGATTGCATTTGGGAGATTGTAATTGTATGATTGCGATTGTATGATTGTGATTGTATGATTGCGATTGTATGATTGTGATTGTATAATTGTGATGGTATGATTGTGATGGTATGGTTGTGATTGTATGATTGCGATCGTCTGATTGTGATTGTATGATTATGATTGTATGATTGTGATTGTATGATTGCGATTGTACGATTGTGATTGTATGATTATGATTGTATTTTTGTGATTTCATGATTGTGATTGTATGATTGTGATTGTGTGATTGTGATTGTATGATTGTGATTGTATGATTGCGATTGTATGAATGCGATTGTATGAATGTGATTGCATAATTGTGATTGTATGATCGTGATTGTATGATTGTGATTGTATGATTGTGATTGTATGATTGTAATTGTATGATTATGATTGTATGATTGTGATTGTATGATTGAGATTCTATGATTGTGATTGTATGATTGCTATTGTATGATTGTGATTGTATGATTGTGATTGTATGCTTGTGATTGTATGATTGTGATTGTATGATTGTGATTGTATGATTGTATTTGGGAGATTGTATTTGGGAGATTGTATTTGGGAGATTGTAATTGTATGATTGCGATTGTATGATTGTGATTGTATGATTGAGATTGTATGATTGTGATTGTATGATTGCGATTGTATGATTGTGATTGTATGATTGCGATGTATGACTGTAATTGTATGATTATGATTGTATGATTGTAATTTTATGATTGTGATGGTATGATTGTGATGGTATGATTGTGATTGTATGATTGCGATCGTGTGATTGTGATTGTATGATTATGATTGTATGATTGTGATTGTATGATTGCGATTGTATGATTGTGATTGTATGATTATGATTGTATTTTTGTGATTTTATGATTGTGATTGTATGATTGTGATTGTATGATTGTGATTGTATGATTGCGATTGTATGAATGCGATTGTATGAATGTGATTGCATAATTGTGATTGTATGATTGTGATTGTATGACTGTGATTGTATGATTGTGATTGTATGATTGTAATTGTATGATTAGGATTGTATGATTGTGATTGTATGATTGAGATTCTATGATTGTGATTGTATGATTGCGATTGTATGATTGCGATTGTATGATTGCGATTGTATGATTGTGATTGTATGATTGTGATTGTATGATTGTGATTGTATGATTGTGATTGTATGATTGTGATTGTATGATTGTGAAAGTATGATTGTGATTGTATGATTGTGATTGTATGATTGTGATTGTATGATTGTGATTGTATGATTGTGATTGTATGAGTGTGATTGACTGATTGTGGTTGTGCGATTGTGATTGTACGATTGTGATTGTACGATTGTGATTGTACGATTATGATTGTATGATTGTGATTGTATGATTGTGATGGTATGATTGTGATTGTATGATTGCGATCTGTATGATTGTGATTGTATGATTATGATTGTATGATTGTGATTGTACGATTGCGATTGTATGATTGTGATTGTATGATTATGATTGTATTTTTGTGATTGTATTATTGTGATTGTATGTTTGTGATTGTATTATTGTGATTGTCTGATTGTGGTTGTGCGATTGTGATTGTACGATTGTGATTGTACGATTGTGATTGTATGATTGTGATTGTATGATTATGATTGTATGATTGTGATTGCATGATTGTGATTGTATGATTGTGATTGCATGATTTTGAATGTATGATTGTGATTGTATGATTGTGATTGTATGATTGTGATTGTATGATTGTAATTGTATGATTGTGATTGTATGATTGTGATTGTATGATTGTGATTGTATGATTGTGATTGTATGACTGTATTTGGGAGATTGTAATTGTATGATTGCGATTGTATGATTGTGATGGTATGATTGCGATTGTATGATTGCGATTGTATGATTGTGATGTATGATTGTAATTGTATGATTATGATTGTATGATTGTGATTGTATGATTGTGATTGTATGATTGTGATTGTATGATTGTGATAGTATGATTGTGATTGTATGATTGTGACTGTATGATTGTGATTGCATGATTGTATTTGGGAGATTGTATTTGGGAGATTGTAACTGTATGATTGCGATTGTATGATTGTGATTCTATGTTTGCGATTGTATGGTTGTGATTGTATGATTGTGATGTATGATTTTAATTGTATGATTATGATTGTATGATTGTGATTGTATGATTGTGATGGTATAATTGTGATTGTATGATTGCGATCGTATGATTGCGATTGTATGATTATGATTGTATGATTGTGATTGCATGATTGCGATTGTATGATTGTGATTGTATGATTATGATTGTATTTTTGTGATTTTATGATTGTGATTGTATGATTGTGATTGTATGATTGTGATTGTATGATTGTGATTGTATGATTGCGATTGTATGAATGCGATTGTATGATTGTGATTGCATAATTGTGATTGTATGATTGTGATTGCATGATTGTGATTGTCTGATTGTGGTTGTATGATTGTGATTGTATGATTGATATTGTATGATTGTGATTGTATGATTGCGATTGTATGATTGCGATTGTATGATTGTGATTGTATGATTGTGATTGTATGATTGAGATTGTATGATTGTGATTGTATGATTGCGATTGTATGATTGTGATTGTATGATTGTGATGTATGATTGTAATTGTATGATTATGATTGTATGATTGTGATTGTATGATTGAGATTGTATGATTGTGATTGTATGCTTGCGATTGTATGAATGTGATTGTATGATTGTGATTGTATGATTGTGATTGTATGATTGTGATTGTATGATTGTGATTGTATGATTGTGATTGTATGATTGTGATTGTATGATTGTGATTGTATGATTGTGATTGTATGATTGTGATTGTACGATTGTGATTGTACGATTGTGATTGTATGATTGTGATAGTATGATTGTGATTGTATGACTGTGATTGTATGACTGTGATTGTATGATTGTGATTGTATGATTGTGATTGTATGATTGTGATGAATGATTGTAATTGTATGATTATGATTGTATGATTGTGACTGTATCATTGTGACTGTATGATTGTGATTGTATGATTGTATTTGGGAGATTGTATTTGGGAGATTGTATTTGGGAGATTGTAATTGTATGGTTGCGATTGTATGATTGTGACTGTATGATTGCGATTGTATGATTGTGATTGTATGATTGTGATGTATGATTGTAATTGTATGATTGCGATGTATGACTGTAATTGTATGATTGTGATTGTATGATTGTGATTGTATGATTGTGATTGTATGATTGTGATAGTATGATTGTGATTGTGTGATTGTGACTGTATGATTGTGATTGTATGATTGTATTTGGGAGATTGTATTTGGGAGATTGTATTTGGGAGATTGTAATTGTATGATTGCGATTGTATGATTGTGATTGTATGATTGCGATTGTATGATTGCGATTGTATGATTGCGATTGTATGATTGCGATTGTATGATTGTGATTGTATGATTGTGATTGTATGATTGTGATTGTATGATTGTGATTGTATGAGTGTGATTGACTGATTGTGGTTGTGCGATTGTGATTGTACGATTGTGATTGTACGATTGTGATTGTACGATTATGATTGTATGATTGTGATTGTATGATTGTGATGGTATGATTGTGATTGTATGATTGCGATCTGTATGATTGTGATTGTATGATTATGATTGTATGATTGTGATTGTACGATTGCGATTGTATGATTGTGATTGTATGATTATGATTGTATTTTTGTGATTGTATTATTGTGATTGTATGTTTGTGATTGTATTATTGTGATTGTCTGATTGTGGTTGTGCGATTGTGATTGTACGATTGTGATTGTACGATTGTGATTGTATGATTGTGATTGTATGATTATGATTGTATGATTGTGATTGCATGATTGTGATTGTATGATTGTGATTGCATGATTTTGAATGTATGATTGTGATTGTATGATTGTGATTGTATGATTGTGATTGTATGATTGTAATTGTATGATTGTGATTGTATGATTGTGATTGTATGATTGTGATTGTATGATTGTGATTGTATGATTGTATTTGGGAGATTGTAATTGTATGATTGCGATTGTATGATTGTGATGGTATGATTGCGATTGTATGATTGCGATTGTATGATTGTGATGTATGATTGTAATTGTATGATTATGATTGTATGATTGTGATTGTATGATTGTGATTGTATGATTGTATTTGGGAGATTGTATTTGGGAGATTGCATTTGGGAGATTGTAATTGTATGATTGCGATTGTATGATTGTGATTGTATGATTGCGATTGTATGATTGTGATTGTATAATTGTGATGGTATGATTGTGATGGTATGGTTGTGATTGTATGATTGCGATCGTCTGATTGTGATTGTATGATTATGATTGTATGATTGTGATTGTATGATTGCGATTGTACGATTGTGATTGTATGATTATGATTGTATTTTTGTGATTTCATGATTGTGATTGTATGATTGTGATTGTGTGATTGTGATTGTATGATTGTGATTGTATGATTGCGATTGTATGAATGCGATTGTATGAATGTGATTGCATAATTGTGATTGTATGATCGTGATTGTATGATTGTGATTGTATG
This sequence comes from Megachile rotundata, assembly GCF_050947335.1. Taxonomy (NCBI): domain Eukaryota; kingdom Metazoa; phylum Arthropoda; class Insecta; order Hymenoptera; family Megachilidae; genus Megachile; species Megachile rotundata. Next base: position 2,346,752 of record NW_027473318.1, on the reverse strand, counting down.
ATTGTGATTGTATGATTGTAATTGTATGATTATGATTGTATGATTGTGATTGTATGATTGAGATTCTATGATTGTGATTGTATGATTGCTATTGTATGATTGTGATTGTATGATTGTGATTGTATGCTTGTGATTGTATGATTGTGATTGTATGATTGTGATTGTATGATTGTATTTGGGAGATTGTATTTGGGAGATTGTATTTGGGAGATTGTAATTGTATGATTGCGATTGTATGATTGTGATTGTATGATTGAGATTGTATGATTGTGATTGTATGATTGCGATTGTATGATTGTGATTGTATGATTGCGATGTATGACTGTAATTGTATGATTATGATTGTATGATTGTAATTTTATGATTGTGATGGTATGATTGTGATGGTATGATTGTGATTGTATGATTGCGATCGTGTGATTGTGATTGTATGATTATGATTGTATGATTGTGATTGTATGATTGCGATTGTATGATTGTGATTGTATGATTATGATTGTATTTTTGTGATTTTATGATTGTGATTGTATGATTGTGATTGTATGATTGTGATTGTATGATTGCGATTGTATGAATGCGATTGTATGAATGTGATTGCATAATTGTGATTGTATGATTGTGATTGTATGACTGTGATTGTATGATTGTGATTGTATGATTGTAATTGTATGATTAGGATTGTATGATTGTGATTGTATGATTGAGATTCTATGATTGTGATTGTATGATTGCGATTGTATGATTGCGATTGTATGATTGCGATTGTATGATTGCGATTGTATGATTGTGATTGTATGATTGTGATTGTATGATTGTGATTGTATGATTGTGATTGTATGATTGTGAAAGTATGATTGTGATTGTATGATTGTGATTGTATGATTGTGATTGTATGATTGTGATTGTATGATTGTGATTGTATGAGTGTGATTGACTGATTGTGGTTGTGCGATTGTGATTGTACGATTGTGATTGTACGATTGTGATTGTACGATTATGATTGTATGATTGTGATTGTATGATTGTGATGGTATGATTGTGATTGTATGATTGCGATCTGTATGATTGTGATTGTATGATTATGATTGTATGATTGTGATTGTACGATTGCGATTGTATGATTGTGATTGTATGATTATGATTGTATTTTTGTGATTGTATTATTGTGATTGTATGTTTGTGATTGTATTATTGTGATTGTCTGATTGTGGTTGTGCGATTGTGATTGTACGATTGTGATTGTACGATTGTGATTGTATGATTGTGATTGTATGATTATGATTGTATGATTGTGATTGCATGATTGTGATTGTATGATTGTGATTGCATGATTTTGAATGTATGATTGTGATTGTATGATTGTGATTGTATGATTGTGATTGTATGATTGTAATTGTATGATTGTGATTGTATGATTGTGATTGTATGATTGTGATTGTATGATTGTGATTGTATGATTGTGATTGTATGATTGTATTTGGGAGATTGTAATTGTATGATTGCGATTGTATGATTGTGATGGTATGATTGCGATTGTATGATTGCGATTGTATGATTGTGATGTATGATTGTAATTGTATGATTATGATTGTATGATTGTGATTGTATGATTGTGATTGTATGATTGTGATTGTATGATTGTATTTGGGAGATTGTATTTGGGAGATTGCATTTGGGAGATTGTAATTGTATGATTGCGTTTGTATGATTGTGATTGTATGATTGCGATTGTATGATTGTGATTGTATAATTGTGATGGTATGATTGTGATGGTATGGTTGTGATTGTATGATTGCGATCGTCTGATTGTGATTGTATGATTATGATTGTATGATTGTGATTGTATGATTGCGATTGTTTGATTGTGATTGTATGATTATGATTGTATTTTTGTGATTTCATGATTGTGATTGTATGATTGTGATTGTGTGATTGTGATTGTATGATTGTGATTGTATGATTGCGATTGTATGAATGCGATTGTATGATTGTGATTGCATAATTGTGATTGTATGATTGTGATTGTATGATTGTTATTGTATGACTGTGATTGTATGATTGTGATTGTATGATTGTGATAGTATGATTGTGAAAGTATGATTGTGATTGTATGAGTGTGATTGTATGATTGTGATTGTATGATTGTGATTGTCTGATTGTGGTTGTGCGATTGTGATTGTACGATTGTGATTGTACGATTGTGATTGTACGATTGTGATTGTACGATTGTGATAGTATGATTGTGGTTGAATGATTGTGATTGTATGATTGTGATTGTATGATTGTGATTGTGTGATTGTATTTGGGAGATTGTATTTGGGAGATTGTATTTGGGAGATTGTAATTGCATGATTGCGATTGTATGATTGTGATTGTATGATTGAGATTGTATGATTGTGATTGTATGATTGCGATTGTATGATTGTGATTGTATGATTGCGATGTATGACTGTAATTGTATGATTATGATTGTATGATTGTGATTGTATGATTGAGATTGTATGATTGTGATTGTATGCTTGCGATTGTATGATTGTGATTGTATGATTGTGATTGTATGATTGTGATTGTATGATTGTGATTGTATGATTGTGATTGTATGATAGTGATTGTATGATTGTGATAGTATGATTGTGATTGAGTGATTGTGATTGTATGATTGTGATTGTATGATTGTGATTGTATGATTGTATTTGGGAGATTGTATTTGGGAGATTGTATTTGGGAGATTGTAATTGTATGATTGCGATTGTATGATTGTGATTGTATGATTGCGATTGTAAGATTGTGATTGTATGATTGTGATGTATGATTGTAATTGTATGATTATGATTGTATGATTGTGACTGTATGATTGTGATTGTATGATTGTATTTGGGAGATTGTATTTGGGAGATTGTATTCGGGAGATTGTATTTGGGAGATTGTAGTTGTATGATTGCGATTGTATGATTGTGATTGTATGATTGCGATTGTATGATTGTGATTGTATGATTGTGATGTATGATTGTAATTGTATGATTGCGATGTATGACTGTAATTGTATGATTGTGATTGTATGATTGTGATTGTATGATTGTGATTGTATGATTGTGATTGTATGATTGTGATAGTATGATTGTGATTGTATGATTGTGATTGCATGATTGTATTTGGGAGATTGTATTTGGGAGATTGTATTTGGGAGATTGTAACTGTATGATTGCGATTGTATGATTGTGATTGTATGTTTGCGATTGTATGGTTGCGGTTGTATGATTGTGATGTATGATTGTAATTGTATGATTATGATTGTATGATTGTGATTGTATGATTGTGATTGTATGATTGTATTTGCGAGATTGTATTTGGGAGATTGTATTTGGGAGATTGTAATTGTATGATTGCGATTGTATGATTGTGATTGTATGATTGCGATTGTATGATTGTGATTGTATGATTGTGATGTATGATTGTAATTGTATGATTATCATTGTATGATTGTGATTGTATGATTGTGATGGTATGATTGTGATGGTATGATTGTGATTGTATGATTGCGATCGTATGATTGTGATTGTAGGATTATGATTGTATGATTGTGATTTTATGATTGTGATTGTATGATTGTGATTGTATGATTGTGATTGTATGATTGCGATTGTATGAATGCGATTGTATGAATGTGATTGCATAATTGTGATTGTATGATCGTGATTGTATGATTGTGATTGTATGATTGTGATTGTATGATTGTAATTGTATGATTATGATTGTATGATTGTGATTGTATGATTGAGATTCTATGATTGTGATTTTATGATTGCGATTGTATGATTGTGATTGTATGATTGTGATTGTATGCTTGTGATTGTATGATTGTGATTGTATGATTGTGATTGTATGATTGTATTTGGGAGATTGTATTTGGGAGATTGTATTTGGGAGATTGTAATTGTATGATTGCGATTGTATGATTGTGATTGTATGATTGAGATTGTATGATTGTGATTGTATGATTGCGATTGTATGATTGTGATTGTATGATTGCGATGTATGACTGTAATTGTATGATTATGATTGTATGATTGTGATTGTATGATTGAGATTGTATGATTGTGATTGTATGCTTGCGATTGTATGATTGTGATTGTATGATTGTGATTGTATGATTGTGATTGTATGATTGTGATTGTATGATTGTGATTGTATGATAGTGATTGTATGATTGTGATAGTATGATTGTGATTGAGTGATTGTGATTGTATGATTGTGATTGTATGATTGTGATTGTATGATTGTATTTGCGAGATTGTATTTGGGAGATTGTATTTGGGAGATTGTAATTGTATGATTGCGATTGTATGATTGTGATTGTATGATTGCGATTGTATGATTGTGATTGTATGATTGTGATGTATGATTGTAATTGTATGATTATCATTGTATGATTGTGATTGTATGATTGTGATGGTATGATTGTGATGGTATGATTGTGATTGTATGATTGCGATCGTATGATTGTGATTGTAGGATTATGATTGTATGATTGTGATTGTATGATTGCGATTGTATGAATGCGATTGTATGAATGTGATTGCATAATTGTGATTGTATGATCGTGATTGTATGATTGTGATTGTATGATTGTGATTGTATGATTGTAATTGTATGATTATGATTGTATGATTGTGATTGTATGATTGAGATTCTATGATTGTGATTGTATGATTGCTATTGTATGATTGTGATTGTATGATTGTGATTGTATGCTTGTGATTGTATGATTGTGATTGTATGATTGTGATTGTATGATTGTATTTGGGAGATTGTATTTGGGAGATTGTATTTGGGAGATTGTAATTGTATGATTGCGATTGTATGATTGTGATTGTATGATTGAGATTGTATGATTGTGATTGTATGATTGCGATTGTATGATTGTGATTGTATGATTGCGATGTATGACTGTAATTGTATGATTATGATTGTATGATTGTAATTTTATGATTGTGATGGTATGATTGTGATGGTATGATTGTGATTGTATGATTGCGATCGTGTGATTGTGATTGTATGATTATGATTGTATGATTGTGATTGTATGATTGCGATTGTATGATTGTGATTGTATGATTATGATTGTATTTTTGTGATTTTATGATTGTGATTGTATGATTGTGATTGTATGATTGTGATTGTATGATTGCGATTGTATGAATGCGATTGTATGAATGTGATTGCATAATTGTGATTGTATGATTGTGATTGTATGACTGTGATTGTATGATTGTGATTGTATGATTGTAATTGTATGATTAGGATTGTATGATTGTGATTGTATGATTGAGATTCTATGATTGTGATTGTATGATTGCGATTGTATGATTGCGATTGTATGATTGCGATTGTATGATTGCGATTGTATGATTGTGATTGTATGATTGTGATTGTATGATTGTGATTGTATGATTGTGATTGTATGATTGTGAAAGTATGATTGTGATTGTATGATTGTGATTGTATGATTGTGATTGTATGATTGTGATTGTATGATTGTGATTGTATGATTGTGATTGTATGAGTGTGATTGACTGATTGTGGTTGTGCGATTGTGATTGTACGATTGTGATTGTACGATTGTGATTGTACGATTATGATTGTATGATTGTGATTGTATGATTGTGATGGTATGATTGTGATTGTATGATTGCGATCTGTATGATTGTGATTGTATGATTATGATTGTATGATTGTGATTGTACGATTGCGATTGTATGATTGTGATTGTATGATTATGATTGTATTTTTGTGATTGTATTATTGTGATTGTATGTTTGTGATTGTATTATTGTGATTGTCTGATTGTGGTTGTGCGATTGTGATTGTACGATTGTGATTGTACGATTGTGATTGTATGATTGTGATTGTATGATTATGATTGTATGATTGTGATTGCATGATTGTGATTGTATGATTGTGATTGCATGATTTTGAGTGTATGATTGTGATTGTATGATTGTGATTGTATGATTGTGATTGTATGATTGTAATTGTATGATTGTGATTGTATGATTGTGATTGTATGATTGTGATTGTATGATTGTGATTGTATGATTGTGATTGTATGATTGTATTTGGGAGATTGTAATTGTATGATTGCGATTGTATGATTGTGATGGTATGATTGCGATTGTATGATTGCGATTGTATGATTGTGATGTATGATTGTAATTGTATGATTATGATTGTATGATTGTGATTGTATGATTGTGATTGTATGATTGTGATTGTATGATTGTATTTGGGAGATTGTATTTGGGAGATTGCATTTGGGAGATTGTAATTGTATGATTGCGATTGTATGATTGTGATTGTATGATTGCGATTGTATGATTGTGATTGTATAATTGTGATGGTATGATTGTGATGGTATGGTTGTGATTGTATGATTGCGATCGTCTGATTGTGATTGTATGATTATGATTGTATGATTGTGATTGTATGATTGCGATTGTTTGATTGTGATTGTATGATTATGATTGTATTTTTGTGATTTCATGATTGTGATTGTATGATTGTGATTGTGTGATTGTGATTGTATGATTGTGATTGTATGATTGCGATTGTATGAATGCGATTGTATGATTGTGATTGCATAATTGTGATTGTATGATTGTGATTGTATGATTGTGATTGTATGATTGTTATTGTATGACTGTGATTGTATGATTGTGATTGTATGATTGTGATAGTATGATTGTGAAAGTATGATTGTGATTGTATGAGTGTGATTGTATGATTGTGATTGTATGATTGTGATTGTCTGATTGTGGTTGTGCGATTGTGATTGTACGATTGTGATTGTACGATTGTGATTGTACGATTGTGATAGTATGATTGTGGTTGAATGATTGTGATTATATGATTGTGATTGTATGATTGTGATTGTGTGATTGTATTTGGGAGATTGTATTTGGGAGATTGTATTTGGGAGATTGTAATTGCATGATTGCGATTGTATGATTGTGATTGTATGATTGAGATTGTATGATTGTGATTGTATGATTGCGATTGTATGATTGTGATTGTATGATTGCGATGTATGACTGTAATTGTATGATTATGATTGTATGATTGTGATTGTATGATTGAGATTGTATGATTGTGATTGTATGCTTGCGATTGTATGATTGTGATTGTATGATTGTGATTGTATGATTGTGATTGTATGATTGTGATTGTATGATTGTGATTGTATGATAGTGATTGTATGATTGTGATAGTATGATTGTGATTGAGTGATTGTGATTGTATGATTGTGATTGTATGATTGTGATTGTATGATTGTATTTGGGAGATTGTATTTGGGAGATTGTATTTGGGAGATTGTAATTGTATGATTGCGATTGTATGATTGTGATTGTATGATTGCGATTGTAAGATTGTGATTGTATGATTGTGATGTATGATTGTAATTGTATGATTATGATTGTATGATTGTGACTGTATGATTGTGATTGTATGATTGTATTTGGGAGATTGTATTTGGGAGATTGTATTCGGGAGATTGTATTTGGGAGATTGTAGTTGTATGATTGCGATTGTATGATTGTGATTGTATGATTGCGATTGTATGATTGTGATTGTATGATTGTGATGTATGATTGTAATTGTATGATTGCGATGTATGACTGTAATTGTATGATTGTGATTGTATGATTGTGATTGTATGATTGTGATTGTATGATTGTGATTGTATGATTGTGATAGTATGATTGTGATTGTATGATTGTGATTGCATGATTGTATTTGGGAGATTGTATTTGGGAGATTGTATTTGGGAGATTGTAACTGTATGATTGCGATTGTATGATTGTGATTGTATGTTTGCGATTGTATGGTTGCGGTTGTATGATTGTGATGTATGATTGTAATTGTATGATTATGATTGTATGATTGTGATTGTATGATTGTGATTGTATGATTGTATTTGCGAGATTGTATTTGGGAGATTGTATTTGGGAGATTGTAATTGTATGATTGCGATTGTATGATTGTGATTGTATGATTGCCATTGTATGATTGTGATTGTATGATTGTGATGTATGATTGTAATTGTATGATTATCATTGTATGATTGTGATTGTATGATTGTGATGGTATGATTGTGATGGTATGATTGTGATTGTATGATTGCGATCGTATGATTGTGATTGTAGGATTATGATTGTATGATTGTGATTTTATGATTGTGATTGTATGATTGTGATTGTATGATTGTGATTGTATGATTGCGATTGTATGAATGCGATTGTATGAATGTGATTGCATAATTGTGATTCTATGATCGTGATTGTATGATTGTGATTGTATGATTGTGATTGTATGATTGTAATTGTATGATTATGATTGTATGATTGTGATTGTATGATTGAGATTCTATGATTGTGATTTTATGATTGCGATTGTATGATTGTGATTGTATGATTGTGATTGTATGCTTGTGATTGTATGATTGTGATTGTATGATTGTGATTGTATGATTGTATTTGGGAGATTGTATTTGGGAGATTGTATTTGGGAGATTGTAATTGTATGATTGCGATTGTATGATTGTGATTGTATGATTGAGATTGTATGATTGTGATTGTATGATTGCGATTGTATGATTGTGATTGTATGATTGCGATGTATGACTGTAATTGTATGATTATGATTGTATGATTGTGATTGTATGATTGAGATTGTATGATTGTGATTGTATGCTTGCGATTGTATGATTGTGATTGTATGATTGTGATTGTATGATTGTGATTGTATGATTGTGATTGTATGATTGTGATTGTATGATAGTGATTGTATGATTGTGATAGTATGATTGTGATTGAGTGATTGTGATTGTATGATTGTGATTGTATGATTGTGATTGTATGATTGTATTTGGGAGATTGTATTTGGGAGATTGTATTTGGGAGATTGTAATTGTATGATTGCGATTGTATGATTGTGATTGTATGATTGCGATTGTAAGATTGTGATTGTATGATTGTGATGTATGATTGTAATTGTATGATTATGATTGTATGATTGTGACTGTATGATTGTGATTGTATGATTGTATTTGGGAGATTGTATTTGGGAGATTGTATTTGGGAGATTGTATTTGGGAGATTGTAATTGTATGATTGCGATTGTATGATTGTGATTGTATGATTGCGATTGTATGATTGTGATTGTATGATTGTGATGTATGATTGTAATTGTATGATTGCGATGTATGACTGTAATTGTATGATTGTGATTGTATGATTGTGATTGTATGATTGTGATTGTATGATTGTGATAGTATGATTGTGATTGTATGATTGTGATTGCATGATTGTATTTGGGAGATTGTATTTGGGAGATTGTATTTGGGAGATTGTAACTGTATGATTGCGATTGTATGATTGTGATTGTATGTTTGCGATTGTATGGTTGCGGTTGTATGATTGTGATGTATGATTGTAATTGTATGAGTATGATTGTATGATTGTGATTGTATGATTGTGATTGTATGATTGTATTTGCGAGATTGTATTTGGGAGATTGTATTTGGGAGATTGTAATTGTATGATTGCGATTGTATGATTGTGATTGTATGATTGCGATTGTATGATTGTGATTGTATGATTGTGATGTATGATTGTAATTGTATGATTATCATTGTATGATTGTGATTGTATGATTGTGATGGTATGATTGTGATGGTATGATTGTGATTGTATGATTGCGATCGTATGATTGTGATTGTAGGATTATGATTGTATGATTGTGATTGTATGATTGCGATTGTATGATTGTGATTGTATGATTATGATTGTATTTTTGTGATTTTATGATTGTGATTGTATGATTGTGATTGTATGATTGTGATTGTATGATTGCGATTGTATGAATGCGATTGTATGAATGTGATTGCATAATTGTGATTGTATGATCGTGATTGTATGATTGTGATTGTATGATTGTGATTGTATGATTGTAATTGTATGATTATGATTGTATGATTGTGATTGTATGATTGAGATTCTATGATTGTGATTGTATGATTGCGATTGTATGATTGTGATTGTATGATTGTGATTGTATGCTTGTGATTGTATGATTGTGATTGTATGATTGTGATTGTATGATTGTATTTGGGAGATTGTATTTGGGAGATTGTATTTGGGAGATTGTAATTGTATGATTGCGATTGTATGATTGTGATTGTATGATTGTGATGTATGATTGTAATTGTATGATTGCTATGTATGACTGTAATTGTATGATTGTGATTGTATGATTGTGATTGTATGATTGTGATTGTATGATTGTGATAGTATGATTGTGATTGTATGATTGTGACTGTATGATTGTGATTGTATGATTGTGATTGTATGATTGCGATTGTATGATTGTGATTGTATGATTGTGATGTATGTTTGTAATTGTATGATTATGATTGTATGATTGTGATTGTATGATTGAGATTGTATGATTGTGATTGTATGATTGTATTTGGGAGATTGTATTTGGGAGATTGTATTTGGGAGATTGTAATTGTATGATTGCGATTGTATGATTATGATTGTATTTGGGAGATTGTATGATTGTGATTGTATGATTGTGATGTATGATTGTAATTGTATGATTATGATTGTATGATTGTGATTGTATGATTGTGATGGTATGATTGTGATGGTATGATTGTGATTGTATGATTGCGATCGTATGATTGTGATTGTAGGATTATGATTGTATGATTGTGATTGTATGATTGCGATTGTATGATTGTGATTGTATGATTATGATTGTATTTTTGTGATTTTATGATTGTGATTGTATGATTGTGATTGTATGATTGTGATTGTATGATTGTGATTGTATGATTGCGATTGTATGAATGCGATTGTATGAATGTGATTGCATAATTGTGATTGTATGATTGTGATTGTATGATTGTGATTGTATGATTGTGATTGTATGATTGTAATTGTATGATTATGATTGTATGATTGTGATTGTATGATTGAGATTCTATGATTGTGATTGTATGATTGCGATTGTATGATTGTGATTGTATGCTTGTGATTGTATGCTTGTGATTGTATGATTGTGATTGTATGATTGTGATTGTATGATTGTGATTGTATGATTGTGATTGTATGATTGTGAAAGTATGATTGTGATTGTATGATTGTGATTGTATGATTGTGATTGTATGATTGTGATTGTATGATTGTGATAGTATGATTGTGATTGTATGATTGTGATTGTATGATTGTGATTGTATGATTGTGATTGTATGATTGTATTTGGGAGATTGTATTTGGGAGATTGTATTTGGGAGATTGTAATTGTATGATTGCGATTGTATGATTGTGATTGTATGATTGTGATGTATGATTGTAATTGTATGATTGCGATGTATGACTGTAATTGTATGATTGTGATTGTATGATTGTGATTGTATGATTGTGATTGTATGATTGTGATTGTGTGATTGTGATAGTATGATTGTGATTGTATGATTGTGACTGTATGATTGTGATTGTATGATTGTGATTGTATGATTGCGATTGTATGATTGTGATTGTATGATTGTGATATATGTTTGTAATTGTATGATTATGATTGTATGATTGTGATTGTATGATTGAGATTGTATGATTGTGATTGTATGATTGTGATTGCATGATTGTGACTGTATGATTGTGATTGTATGATTGTGATTGTATGATTGAGATTGTATAATTGTGATTGTATGATTGCGATTGTATGATTGTGACTTTATGATTGTGATTGTATGATTGTGATTGTACGATTGTGATTGTATGATTGTGATTGTATGATTGTGATTGTATGATTATGATTGTATGATTGTGATTGCATGACTGTGACTGTATGATTGTGATTGCATGATTTTGAATGTATGATTGTGATTGTATGATTGTGATTGTATGATTGTGATTGTATGATTGTGATTGTATGATTGTGATTGTATGATAGTGATTGTATGATTGTGATAGTATGATTGTGATTGAGTGATTGTGATTGTATGATTGTGATTGTATGATTGTGATTGTATGATTGTATTTGGGAGATTGTATTTGGGAGATTGTATTTGGGAGATTGTAATTGTATGATTGCGATTGTATGATTGTGATTGTATGATTGCGATTGTATGATTGTGATTGTATGATTGTGATGTATGATTGTAATTGTATGATTATGATTGTATGATTGTGACTGTATGATTGTGATTGTATGATTGTATTTGGGAGATTGTATTTGGGAGATTGTATTTGGGAGATTGTATTTGGGAGATTGTAATTGTATGATTGCGATTGTATGATTGTGATTGTATGATTGCGATTGTATGATTGTGATTGTATGATTGTGATGTATGATTGTAATTGTTTGATTGCGATGTATGACTGTAATTGTATGATTGTGATTGTATGATTGTGATTGTATGATTGTGATTGTATGATTGTGATAGTATGATTGTGATTGTATGATTGTGACTGTATGATTGTGATTGCATGATTGTATTTGGGAGATTGTATTTGGGAGATTGTATTTGGGAGATTGTAACTGTATGATTGCGATTGTATGATTGTGATTGTATGTTTGCGATTGTATGATTGCGGTTGTATGATTGTGATGTATGATTGTAATTGTATGATTATGATTGTATGATTGTGATTGTATGATTGTGATTGTATGATTGTATTTGGGAGATTGTATTTGGGAGATTGTATTTGGGAGATTGTAATTGTATGATTGCGATTGTATGATTGTGATTGTATTTTTGTGATTTTATGATTGTGATTGTATGATTGTGATTGTATGATTGTGATTGTATGATTGCGATTGTATGAATGCGATTGTATGAATGCGATTGTATGAATGTGATTGCATAATTGTGATTGTATGATTGTGATTGTATGATTGTGATTGTATGATTGTGATTGTATGATTGTGATTGTATGATTGTAATTGTATGATTAGGATTGTATGATTGTGATTGTATGATTGAGATTCTATGATTGTGATTGTATGATTGCGATTGTATGATTGTGATTGTATGATTGTGATTGTATGATTGTGATTGTATGATTGTGATTGTATGATTGTGATTGTATGATTGTGATTGTATGAGTGTGATTGACTGATTGTGGTTGTGCGATTGTGATTGTACGATTGTGATTGTACGATTGTGATTGTATGATTATGATTGTATGATTGTGATTGTACGATTGTGATTGTACGATTGTGATTGTATGATTGTGATTGTATGATTATGATTGTATGATTGTGATTGCATGATTGTGATTGTATGATTGTGATTGCATGATTTTGAATGTATGATTGTGATTGTATGATTGTGATTGTATGATTGTGATTGTATGATTGTGATTGTATGATTGTCATTGTATGATTGTGATTGTATGATTGTGATTGTATGATTGTGATTGTATGATTGTGATTGTATGATTGTGATTGTATGATTGTGATTGTATGATTGTGATTGTATGATTGTATTTGGGAGATTGTAATTGTATGATTGCGATTGTATGATTGTGATGGTATGATTGCGATTGTATGATTGCGATTGTATGATTGTGATGTATGATTGTAATTGTATGATTATGATTGTATGATTGTGATTGTATGATTGTGATTGTATGATTGTATTTGGGAGATTGTATTTGGGAGATTGCATTTGGGAGATTGTAATTGTATGATTGCGATTGTATGATTGTGATTGTATGATTGCGATTGTATGATTGTGATTGTATAATTGTGATGGTATGATTGTGATGGTATGGTTGTGATTGTATGATTGCGATCGTCTGATTGTGATTGTATGATTATGATTGTATGATTGTGATTGTATGATTGCGATTGTATGATTGTGATTGTATGATTATGATTGTATTTTTGTGATTTCATGATTGTGATTGTATGATTGTGATTGTGTGATTGTGATTGTATGATTGTGATTGTATGATTGTGATTGTATGATTGTTATTGTATGACTGTGATTGTATGATTGTGATTGTATGATTGTGATAGTATGATTGTGAAAGTATGATTGTGATTGTATGATTGTGATTGTATGATTGTGATTGTCCGATTGTGGTTGTGCGATTGTGATTGTACGATTGTGATTGTACGATTGTGATTGTACGATTGTGATAGTATGATTGTGACTGAATGATTGTGATTGTATGATTGTGATTGTATGATTGTGATTGTGTGATTGTATTTGGGAGATTGTATTTGGGAGATTGTATTTGGGAGATTGTAATCGCATGATTGCGATTGTATGATTGTGATTGTATGATTGAGATTGTATGATTGTGATTGTATGATTGCGATTGTATGATTGTGATTGTATGATTGCGATGTATGACTGTAATTGTATGATTATGATTGTATGATTGTGATTGTATGATTGAGATTGTATGATTGTGATTGTATGCTTGCGATTGTATGATTGTGATTGTATGATTGTGATTGTATGATTGTGATTGTATGATTGTGATTGTATGATTGTGATTGTATGATAGTGATTGTATGATTGTGATAGCATGATTGTGATTGAGTGATTGTGATTGTATGATTGTGATTGTATGATTGTGATTGTATGATAGTGATTGTATGATTGTGATAGTATGATTGTGATTGAGTGATTGTGATTGTATGATTGTGATTGTATGATTGTGAAAGTATGATTGTGATTGTATGATTGTGATTGTATGATTGTGATTGTATGATTGTGATTGTCTGATTGTGGTTGTGCGATTGTGATTGTACGATTGTGATTGTACGATTGTGATTGTACGATTGTGATAGTATGATTGTGATTGAATGATTGTGATTGTATGATTGTGATTGTATGATTGTGATTGTGTGATTGTATTTGGGAGATTGTATTTGGGAGATTGTATTTGGGAGATTGTAATTGCATGATTGCGATTGTATGATTGTGATTGTATGATTGAGATTGTATGATTGTGATTGTATGATTGCGATTGTATGATTGTGATTGTATGATTGCGATGTATGACTGTAATTGTATGATTATGATTGTATGATTGTGATTGTATGATTGAGATTGTATGATTGTGATTGTATGCTTGCGATTGTATGATTGTGATTGTATGATTGTGATTGTATGATTGTGATTGTATGATTGTGATTGTATGATTGTGATTGTATGATAGTGATTGTATGATTGTGATAGTATTATTGTGATTGAGTGATTGTGATTGTATGATTGTGATTGTATGATTGTGATTGTATGATTGTATTTGGGAGATTGTATTTGGGAGATTGTATTTGGGAGATTGTAATTGTATGATTGCGATTGTATGATTGTGATTGTATGATTGCGATTGTAAGATTGTGATTGTATGATTGTGATGTATGATTGTAATTGTATGATTATGATTGTATGATTGTGACTGTATGATTGTGATTGTATGATTGTATTTGGGAGATTGTATTTGGGAGATTGTATTTGGGAGATTGTAATTGTATGATTGCGATTGTATGATTGTGATTGTATGATTGCGATTGTATGATTGTGATTGTATGATTGTGATGTATGATTGTAATTGTACGATTGCGATGTATGACTGTAATTGTATGATTGTGATTGTATGATTGTGATTGTATGATTGTGATTGTATGATTGTGATTGTATGATTGTGATAGTATGATTGTGATTGTATGATTGTGACTGTATGATTGTGATTGCATGATTGTATTTGGGAGATTGTATTTGGGAGATTGTATTTGGGAGATTTTATTTGGGAGATTGTAACTGTATGATTGCGATTGTATGATTGTGATTGTATGTTTGCGATTGTATGGTTGCGGTTGTATGATTGTGATGTATGATTGTAATTGTATGATTATGATTGTATGATTGTGATTGTATGATTGTGACTGTATGATTGTATTTGGGAGATTGTATTTGGGAGATTGTATTTGGGAGATTGTAATTGTATGATTGCGATTGTATGATTGTGATTGTATGATTGCGATTGTATGATTGTGATTGTATGATTGTGATGTATGATTGTAATTGTATGATTATGATTGTATGATTGTGACTGTATGATTGTGATGGTATGATTGTGATGGTATGATTGTGATTGTATGATTGCGATCGTATGATTGTGATTGTAGGATTATGATTGTATGATTGTGATTGTATGATTGCGATTGTATGATTGTGATTGTATGATTATGATTGTATTTTTGTGATTGTATGATTGTGAATGTATGATTGTGATTGTATGATTGTGATTGTATGATTGCGATTGTATGAATGCGATTGTATGAATGTGATTGCATAATTGTGATTGTATGATTGCGATTGTATGATTGTGATTGTATGATTGCGATTGTATGATTGTGATTTTATGATTGTGATGTATGATTGTAATTGTATGATTATGATTGTATGATTGTGATTGTATGATTGTCATGGTATGATTGTGATGGTATGATTGTGATTGTATGATTGCGATCGTATGATTGTGATTGTATGATTATGATTGTATGATTGTGATTGTATGATTGTGATTGTACGATTGTGATTGTATGTTTATGATTGTATTTTTGTGATTTAATGATTGTGATTGTATGATTGTGATTGTATGATTGTGATTGTATGATTGCGATTGTATGAATGCGACTGTATGATTGTGATTGCATAATTGTGATTGTATGATTGTGATTGTATGATTGTGATTGTATGATTGTGATTGTATGATTGTGATTGTATGAATGCGATTGTATGATTGTGATTGCATAATTGTGATTGTATGATTGTGATTGTATGATTGCGATTGTATGATTGTGATTGTATGATTGTGATGTATGATTGTAATTGTATGATTATGATTGTATGATTGTGATTGTATGATTGTCATGGTATGATTGTGATGGTATGATTGTGATTGTATGATTGCGATCGTATGATTCTGATTGTATGATTATGGTTGTATGATTGTGATTGTATGATTGCGATTGTATGATTGTGATTGTATGTTTATGATTGTATTTTTGTGATTTTATGATTGTGATTGTATGATTGTGATTGTATGATTGTGATTGTATGATTGCGATTGTATGAATGCGATTGTATGATTGTGATTGCATAATTGTGATTGTATGATTGTGATTGTATGATTGTGATTGTATGATTGTGATTGTATGATTGTGATTGTATGATTGTGATTGTATGAATGCGATTGTATGATTGTGATTGCATAATTGTGATTGTATGATTGTGATTCTATGATTGTGATTGTATGTTTGCGATTGTATGATTGTGATGTTACGATTGTGATTGTATGATTGTGATTGAATGAGTGTGATTGTCTGATTGTGGTTGTGCGTTTGTGATTGTACGATTGTGAATGTACGATTGTGATTGTATGATTGTGGTTGTATGAATATGATTGTATGATTGTGATTGCATGATTGTGATTGTATGATTGTGATTGTATGATTGTGATTGTATGATTGTGATTGTATGATTGTGATTGTCTGATTGTGGTTGTGCGATTGTGATTGTATGATTGTGATTCTGTGATTGTGATTGTATGATTGTGATTGTATGATTGTGATTGTATGCTTGTGACTGTATGTCTGTGATTGTATGATTGTGATTGTACGATTGTGATTGTATGATTGTGATTGTATGATTGTGATTGTATGATTGTGAAAGTATGATTGTGATTCTATGATTGTGATTGTATGATTGTGATTGTATGATTGTGATTGTCTGATTGTGGTTGTGCGATTGTGATTGTACGATTGTGATTGTACGATTGTGATTGTATGATTGTGATTGTATGATTGTGATAGTATGATTGTGATTGTATGACTGTGATTGTATGACTGTGATTGTATGATTGTGATTGTATGATTGTGATTGTATGATTGTGATTGTATGATTGTGATTGTCTGATTGTGTTTGTGCGATTGTGATTGTACGATTGTGATTGTACGATTGTGATTGTATGATTGTGATTGTATGATTATGATTGTATGATTGTGATTGCATGATTGTGACTGTATGATTGTATTTGGGAGATTGTATTTGGGAGATTGTAATTGTATGATTGCTATTGTATGATTGTGATTGTATGATTGCGATTGTATGATTGTGATTGTATGATTGTGATGTATGATTGTAATTGTATGATTATGATTGTATGATTGTGATTGTATGATTGTGATGGTATGATTGTGATTGTATGATTGCGATCGTATGATTGCGATTGTATGATTATGATTGTATGATTGTGATTGTATGATTGCGATTGTATGATTGTGATTGTATGATTATGATTGTATTTTTGTGATTTTATGTTTGTGATTGTATGATTGTGATTGTATGATTGTGATTGTATGATTGCGATTGTATGAATGCGATTGTATGATTGTGATTGCATAATTGTGATTGTATGATTGTGATTGCATGATTGTGATTGTCTGATTGTGGTTGTATGATTGTGATTGTATGATTGATATTGTATGATTGTGATTGTATGATTGCGATTGTATGATTGCGATTGTATGATTGTGATTGTATGATTGTGATTGTATGATTGTGATTGCATGATTGTGATAGTATGATTGTGATTGTATGATTGTGACTGTATGATTGTGATTGCATGATTGTATTTGGGAGATTGTATTTGGGAGATTGTATTTGGGAGATTGTAACTGTATGATTGCGATTGTATGATTGTGATTGTATGTTTGCGATTGTATGATTGCGGTTGTATGATTGTGATGTATGATTGTAATTGTATGATTATGATTGTATGATTGTGATTGTATGATTGTGATTGTATGATTGTATTTGGGAGATTGTATTTGGGAGATTGTATTTGGGAGATTGTAATTGTATGATTGCGATTGTATGATTGTGATTGTATTTTTGTGATTTTATGATTGTGATTGTATGATTGTGATTGTATGATTGTGATTGTATGATTGCGATTGTATGAATGCGATTGTATGAATGCGATTGTATGAATGTGATTGCATAATTGTGATTGTATGATTGTGATTGTATGATTGTGATTGTATGATTGTGATTGTATGATTGTAATTGTATGATTAGGATTGTATGATTGTGATTGTATGATTGAGATTCTATGATTGTGATTGTATGATTGCGATTGTATGATTGTGATTGTATGATTGTGATTGTATGATTGTGATTGTATGATTGTGATTGTATGATTGTGATTGTATGATTGTGATTGTATGATTGTGATTGTATGATTGTGAAAGTATGATTGTGATTGTATGATTGTGATTGTATGATTGTGATTGTATGATTGTGATTGTATGATTGTGATTGTATGAGTGTGATTGACTGATTGTGGTTGTGCGATTGTGATTGTACGATTGTGATTGTACGATTGTGATTGTATGATTATGATTGTATGATTGTGATTGTATGATTGTGATGGTATGATTGTGATTGTATGATTGCGATCTGTATGATTGTGATTGTATGATTATGATTGTATGATTGTGATTGTACGATTGCGATTGTATGATTGTGATTGTATGATTATGATTGTATTTTTGTGATTGTATGATTGTGATTGTATGTTTGTGATTGTATTATTGTGATTGTCTGATTGTGGTTGTGCGATTGTGATTGTACGAATGTGATTGTATGATTGTGATTGTATGATTATGATTGTATGATTGTGATTGCATGATTGTGATTGTATGATTGTGATTGCATGATTTTGAATGTATGATTGTGATTGTATGATTGTGATTGTATGATTGTGATTGTATGATTGTGATTGTATGATTGTAATTGTATGATTGTGATTGTATGATTGTGATTGTATGATTGTGATTGTATGATTGTGATTGTATGATTGTATTTGGGAGATTGTAATTGTAGGATTGCGATTGTATGATTGTGATGGTATGATTGCGATTGTATGATTGCGATTGTATGATTGTGATGTATGATTGTAATTGTATGATTATGATTGTATGATTGTGATTGTATGATTGTGATTGTATGATTGTATTTGGGAGATTGTATTTGGGAGATTGCATTTGGGAGATTGTAATTGTATGATTGCGATTGTATGATTGTGATTGTATGATTGCGATTGTATGATTGTGATTGTATAATTGTGATGGTATGATTGTGATGGTATGGTTGTGATTGTATGATTGCGATTGTATGATTGTGATTGTATGATTATGATTGTATTTTTGTGATTTCATGATTGTGATTGTATGATTGTGATTGTGTGATTGTGGTTGTATGATTGTGATTGTATGATTGCGATTGTATGAATGCGATTGTATGATTGTGATTGCATAATTGTGATTGTATGATTGTGATTGTATGATTGTGATTGTATGATTGTTATTGTATGACTGTGATTGTATGATTGTGATTGTATGATTGTGATAGTATGATTGTGAAAGTATGATTGTGATTGTATGATTGTGATTGTATGATTGTGATTGTATGATTGTGATTGTCTGATTGTGGTTGTGCGATTGTGATTGTACGATTGTGATTGTACGATTGTGATTGTACGATTGTGATAGTATGATTGTGACTGAATGATTGTGATTGTATGATTGTGATTGTATGATTGTGATTGTGTGATTGTATTTGGGAGATTGTATTTGGGAGATTGTATTTGGGAGATTGTAATCGCATGATTGCGATTGTATGATTGTGATTGTATGATTGAGATTGTATGATTGTGATTGTATGATTGCGATTGTATGATTGTGATTGTATGATTGCGATGTATGACTGTAATTGTATGATTATGATTGTATGATTGTGATTGTATGATTGAGATTGTATGATTGTGATTGTATGCTTGCGATTGTATGATTGTGATTGTATGATTGTGATTGTATGATTGTGATTGTATGATTGTGATTGTATGATTGTGATTGTATGATAGTGATTGTATGATTGTGATAGCATGATTGTGATTGAGTGATTGTGATTATATGATTGTGATTGTATGATTGTGATTGTATGATAGTGATTGTATGATTGCGATAGTATGATTGTGATTGAGTGATTGTGATTGTATGATTGTGATTGTATGATTGTGAAAGTATGATTGTGATTGTATGATTGTGATTGTATGATTGTGATTGTATGATTGAGATTGTATGATTGTGATTGTATGATTGCGATTGTATGATTGTGATTGTATGATTTCGATGTATGACTGTAATTGTATGATTATGATTGTATGATTGTGATTGTATGATTGAGATTGTATGATTGTGATTGTATGCTTGCGATTGTATGATTGTGATTGTATGATTGTGATTGTATGATTGTGATTGTATGATTATGATTGTATGATTGTGATTGTATGATTGTGATTGTATGATTGTGATTGTATGATTGTATTTGGGAGATTGTATTTGGGAGATTGTATTTGGGAGATTGTAATTGTATGATTGCGATTGTATGATTGTGATTGTATGATTGCGATTGTATGATTGTGATTGTATGATTGTGATGTATGATTGTAATTGTATGATTATGATTGTATGATTGTGACTGTATGATTGTGATGGTATGATTGTGATGGTATGATTGTGATTGTATGATTGCGATCGTATGATTGTGATTGTAGGATTATGATTGTATGATTGTGATTGTATGATTGCGATTGTATGATTGTGATTGTATGATTATGATTGTATTTTTGTGATTGTATGATTGTGATTGTATGATTGTGATTGTATGATTGTGATTGTATGATTGTGATTGTATGATTGCGATTGTATGAATGCGATTGTATGAATGTGATTGCATAATTGTGATTGTATGATTGCGATTGTATGATTGTGATTGTATGATTGCGATTGTATGATTGTGATTTTATGATTGTGATGTATGATTGTAATTGTATGATTATGATTGTATGATTGTGATTGTATGATTGTCATGGTATGATTGTGATGGTATGATTGTGATTGTATGATTGCGATCGTATGATTGTGATTGTATGATTATGATTGTATGATTGTGATTGTATGATTGTGATTGTACGATTGTGGTTGTATGTTTATGATTGTATTTTTGTGATTTTATGATTGTGATTGTATGATTGTGATTGTATGATTGTGATTGTATGATTGCGATTGTATGAATGCGACTGTATGATTGTGATTGCATAATTGTGATTGTATGATTGTGATTGTATGATTGTGATTGTATGATTGTGATTGTATGATTGTGATTGTATGAATGCGATTGTATGATTGTGATTGCATAATTGTGATTGTATGATTGTGACTGTATGATTGCGATTGTATGATTGTGATTGTATGATTGTGATGTATGATTGTAATTGTATGATTATGATTGTATGATTGTGATTGTATGATTGTCATGGTATGATTGTGATGGTATGATTGTGATTGTATGATTGCGATCGTATGATTCTGATTGTATGATTATGGTTGTATGATTGTGATTGTATGATTGCGATTGTATGATTGTGATTGTATGTTTATGATTGTATTTTTGTGATTTTATGATTGTGATTGTATGATTGTGATTGTATGATTGTGATTGTATGATTGCGATTGTATGAATGCGATTGTATGATTGTGATTGCATAATTGTGATTGTATGATTGTGATTGTATGATTGTGATTGTATGATTGTGATTGTATGATTGTGATTGTATGATTGTGATTGTATGATTGTGATTGTATGAATGCGATTGTATGATTGTGATTGCATAATTGTGATTGTATGATTGTGATTGTATGATTGTGATTGTATGTTTGCGATTGTATGATTGTGATGTTACGATTGTGATTGTATGATTGTGATTGAATGAGTGTGATTGTCTGATTGTGGTTGTGCGTTTGTGATTGTACGATTGTGAATGTACGATTGTGATTGTATGATTGTGGTTGTATGAATATGATTGTATGATTGTGATTGCATGATTGTGATTGTATGATTGTGATTGTATGATTGTGATTGTATGATTGTGATTGTATGATTGTGATTGTCTGATTGTGGTTGTGCGATTGTGATTGTATGATT
The DNA here is from genome assembly GCF_050947335.1 of Megachile rotundata. Classification (NCBI taxonomy): domain Eukaryota; kingdom Metazoa; phylum Arthropoda; class Insecta; order Hymenoptera; family Megachilidae; genus Megachile; species Megachile rotundata. Next base: position 2,323,615 of record NW_027473318.1, on the reverse strand, counting down.
GTGATTCTGTGATTGTGATTGTATGATTGTGATTGTATGATTGTGATTGTATGCTTGTGACTGTATGTCTGTGATTGTATGATTGTGATTGTACGATTGTGATTGTATGATTGTGATTGTATGATTGTGATTGTATGATTGTGAAAGTATGATTGTGATTCTATGATTGTGATTGTATGATTGTGATTGTATGATTGTGATTGTCTGATTGTGGTTGTGCGATTGTGATTCTACGATTGTGATTGTACGATTGTGATTGTATGATTGTGATTGTATGATTGTGATAGTATGATTGTGATTGTATGACTGTGATTGTATGAATGTGATTGTATGATTGTGATTGTATGATTGTGATTGTATGATTGTGAAAGTATGATTGTGATTCTATGATTGTGATTGTATGATTGTGATTGTATGATTGTGATTGTCTGATTGTGTTTGTGCGATTGTGATTGTACGATTGTGATTGTACGATTGTGATTGTATGATTGTGATTGTATGATTATGATTGTATGATTGTGATTGCATGATTGTGACTGTATGATTGTATTTGGGAGATTGTATTTGGGAGATTGTAATTGTATGATTGCTATTGTATGATTGTGATTGTATGATTGCGATTGTATGATTGTGATTGTATGATTGTGATGTATGATTGTAATTGTATGATTATGATTGTATGATTGTGATTGTATGATTGTGATGGTATGATTGTGATTGTATGATTGCGATCGTATGATTGCGATTGTATGATTATGATTGTATGATTGTGATTGTATGATTGCGATTGTATGATTGTGATTGTATGATTATGATTGTATTTTTGTGATTTTATGTTTGTGATTGTATGATTGTGATTGTATGATTGTGATTGTATGATTGCGATTGTATGAATGCGATTGTATGATTGTGATTGCATAATTGTGATTGTATGATTGTGATTGCATGATTGTGATTGTCTGATTGTGGTTGTATGATTGTGATTGTATGATTGATATTGTATGATTGTGATTGTATGATTGCGATTGTATGATTGCGATTGTATGATTGTGATTTTATGATTGTGATTGTATGATTGTGATTGTATGATTGTGATTGTATGATTGTGGTTGTATGATTGTGATTGTATGATTGTGATTGTATGATTGTGATTGTATGATTGTGAAAGTATGATTGTGATTGTATGATTATGATTGTATGATTGTGATTGTATGATTGTGATTGTGTGATTGTGATTGTATGATTGTGATTGTATGATTGTGATTGTATGATTGTGAAAGTATTATTGTGATTGTATGATTATGATTGTATGATTGTGATTGTATGATTGTGATTGTATGATTGTGATTGTATGATTGTATTTGGGGGATTGTATTTCGGAGATTGTAATTGTATGATTGCGATTGTATGATTGTGATTGTATGATTGCGATTGTATGATTGTGATTGTATGATTGTGATGTATGATTGTAATTGTATGATTATGATTGTATGATTGTGATTGTATGATTGAGATTGTATGATTGTGATTGTATGATTGCGATTGTATGATTGTGATTGTATGATTGCGATTGTATGATTGTGATTGTATGATTGTGATGTATGATTGTAATTGTATGATTATGATTGTATGATTGTGATTGTATGATTGAGATTGTATGATTGTGATTGTATGATTGCGATTGTATGTTTGCGATTGTATGATTGTGATGTTATGATTGTGACTGTATGATTGTGATTGTATGATTGTGATTGTATGAGTGTGATTGTCTGATTGTGGTTGTGCGTTTGTGATTGTGCGATTGTGAATGTACGATTGTGATTGTATGATTGTGGTTGTATGAATATGATTGTATGATTGTGATTGCATGATTGTGATTGTATGATTGTGATTGTATGATTGTGATTGTATGATTGTGATTGTATGATTGTGATTGTCTGATTGTGGTTGTGCGATTGTGATTGTACGATTGTGATTGTACGATTGTGATTGTATGATTGTGATTGTATGATTATGATTGTATGATTGTGATTGCATGATTGTGATCGCATGATTGTGATTGTATGATTGTGATTGCATGAATTTGAATGTATGATTGTGATTGTATGATTGTGATTGTATGATTGTGATTGTATGATTGTGATTGTATGATTGTGATTGTATGATTGTGATTGTATGATTGTGATTGTATGATTGTGATTGTATGATTGTGATTGTATGATTGCGATCGTATGATTGTGATTGTATGATTATGATTGTATGATTGTGATTGTATGATTGTGATTGTATGATTGTGATTGTACGATTGTGATTGTATGTTTATGATTGTATTTTTGTGATTTTATGATTGTGATTGTATGATTGTGATTGTATGATTGTGATTGTATGATTGCGATTGTATGAATGCGACTGTATGATTGTGATTGCATAATTGTGATTGTATGATTGTGATTGTATGATTGTGATTGTATGATTGTGATTGTATGATTGTGATTGTATGAATGCGATTGTATGATTGTGATTGCATAATTGTGATTGTATGATTGTGATTGTATGATTGCGATTGTATGATTGTGATTGTATGATTGTGATGTATGATTGTAATTGTATGATTATGATTGTATGATTGTGATTGTATGATTGTCATGGTATGATTGTGATGGTATGATTGTGATTGTATGATTGCGATCGTATGATTCTGATTGTATGATTATGGTTGTATGATTGTGATTGTATGATTGCGATTGTATGATTGTGATTGTATGTTTATGATTGTATTTTTGTGATTTTATGATTGTGATTGTATGATTGTGATTGTATGATTGTGATTGTATGATTGCGATTGTATGAATGCGATTGTATGATTGTGATTGCATAATTGTGATTGTATGATTGTGATTGTATGATTGTGATTGTATGATTGTGATTGTATGATTGTGATTGTATGATTGTGATTGTATGAATGCGATTGTATGATTGTGATTGCATAATTGTGATTGTATGATTGTGATTGTATGATTGTGATTGTATGTTTGCGATTGTATGATTGTGATGTTACGATTGTGATTGTATGATTGTGATTGTATGAGTGTGATTGTCTGATTGTGGTTGTGCGTTTGTGATTGTACGATTGTGAATGTACGATTGTGATTGTATGATTGTGGTTGTATGAATATGATTGTATGATTGTGATTGCATGATTGTGATTGTATGATTGTGATTGTATGATTGTGATTGTATGATTGTGATTGTATGATTGTGATTGTCTGATTGTGGTTGTGCGATTGTGATTGTATGATTGTGATTCTGTGATTGTGATTGTATGATTGTGATTGTATGATTGTGATTGTATGCTTGTGACTGTATGTCTGTGATTGCATGATTGTGATTGTACGATTGTGATTGTATGATTGTGATTGTATGATTGTGATTGTATGATTGTGAAAGTATGATTGTGATTCTATGATTGTGATTGTATGATTGTGATTGTATGATTGTGATTGTCTGATTGTGGTTGTGCGATTGTGATTGTACGATTGTGATTGTACGATTGTGATTGTATGATTGTGATTGTATGATTGTGATAGTATGATTGTGATTGTATGACTGTGATTGTATGACTGTGATTGTATGATTGTGATTGTATGATTGTGATTGTATGATTGTGAAAGTATGATTGTGATTCTATGATTGTGATTGTATGATTGTGATTGTATGATTGTGATTGTCTGATTGTGTTTGTGCGATTGTGATTGTACGATTGTGATTGTACGATTGTGATTGTATGATTGTGATTGTATGATTATGATTGTATGATTGTGATTGCATGATTGTGACTGTATGATTGTATTTGGGAGATTGTATTTGGGAGATTGTAATTGTATGATTGCTATTGTATGATTGTGATTGTATGATTGCGATTGTATGATTGTGATTGTATGATTGTGATGTATGATTGTAATTGTATGATTATGATTGTATGATTGTGATTGTATGATTGAGATTGTATGATTGTGATTGTATGATTGCGATTGTATGATTGTGATTGTATGATTGCGATTGTATGATTGTGATTGTATGATTGTGATGTATGATTGTAATTGTATGATTATGATTGTATGATTGTGATTGTATGATTGAGATTGTATGATTGTGATTGTATGATTGTGATTGTATGATTGCGATTGTATGTTTGCGATTGTATGATTGTGATGTTATGATTGTGACTGTATGATTGTGATTGTATGATTGTGATTGTATGAGTGTGATTGTCTGATTGAGGTTGTGCGTTTGTGATTGTGCGATTGTGAATGTACGATTGTGATTGTATGATTGTGGTTGTATGAATATGATTGTATGATTGTGATTGCATGATTGTGATTGTATGATTGTGATTGTATGATTGTGATTGTATGATTGTGATTGTATGATTGTGATTGTCTGATTGTGGTTGTGCGATTGTGATTGTACGATTGTGATTGTACGATTGTGATTGTATGATTGTGATTGTATGATTATGATTGTATGATTGTGATTGCATGATTGTGATTGCATGATTGTGATTGTATGATTGTGATTGCATGAATTTGAATGTATGATTGTGATTGTATGATTGTGATTGTATGATTGTGATTGTATGATTGTGATTGTATGATTGTGATTGTATGATTGTATTTGGGAGATTGTATTTGGGATATTGTAATTGTGTGATTGCGATTGTATGATTGTGATTGTATGATTGTGATGTATGATTGTAATTGTATGATTATGATTGTATGATTGTGATTGTATGATTGAGATTGTATGATTGTGATTGTATGCTTGCGATTGTATGAATGTGATTGTATGATTGTGATTGTATGATTGTGATTGTATGATTGTGATTGTCTGATTGTGGTTGTGCGATTGTGATTGTACGATTGTGATTGTACGATTGTGATTGTATGATTGTGATTGTATGATTATGATTGTATGATTGTGATTGCATGATTGTGATTGCATGATTGTGATTGTATGATTGTGATTGCATGAATTGGAATGTATGATTGTGATTGTATGATTGTGATGGTATGATTGTGATTGTATGATTGTGATTGTATGATTGTGATTGTATGATTGTGATTGTATGATTGTGATTGTATGATTGTGATTGTATGATTGTGATTGTATGATTGTGATTGTATGATTGTGATAGTATGATTGTGATTGTATGATTGTGATTGTATGATTGTGATTGTATGATTATGATTGTATGATTGTGATTGTATGATTGTATTTGGGTGATTGTATTTGGGAGATTGTATTTGGGAGATTGTAATTGCATGATTGCGATTGTATGATTGTGATTGTATGATTGCGATTGTATGAATGCGATTTTATGATTGTGATTGTATGATTGTGATTGTATGATTGTGATTGTATGATTGTGATTGTATGATTGTGATTGTATGATTGTGATTGTATGATTGTGATTGTATGATTGTATTTGGGAGATTGCATTTGGGATATTGTAATTGTGTGATTGCGATTGTATGATTGTGATTGTATGATTGTGATGTATGATTGTAATTGTATGATTATGATTGTATGATTGTGATTGTATGATTGAGATTGTATGATTGTGATTGTATGCTTGCGATTGTATGAATGTGATTGCATGATTGTGATTGTATGATTGTGATTGTATGATTGTGATTGTATGATTGTGAAAGTATGATTGTGATTGTATGATTATGATTGTATGATTGTGATTGTATGATTGTGATTGTATGATTGAGATTGTATGATTGTGATTGTATGATTGTGATTGTATGATTGTGAAAGTATGATTGCGATTGTATGATTATGATTTTATGACTGTGATTGTATGATTGTGATTGTATGATTGTGATTGTATGATTGTGATTGTATGATTGTATTTGGGGGATTGTATTTCGGAGATTGTAATTGTATGATTGCGATTGTATGATTGTGATTGTATGATTGCGATTGTATGATTGTGATTGTATGATTGCGATTGTATGATTGTGATTGTATGATTGTGATGTATGATTGTAATTGTATGATTATGATTGTATGATTGTGATTGTATGATTGAGATTGTATGATTGTGATTGTATGATTGCGATTGTATGTTTGCGATTGTATGATTGTGATGTTATGATTGTGACTGTATGATTGTGATTGTATGATTGTGATTGTATGAGTGTGATTGTCTGATTGTGGTTGTGCGTTTGTGATTGTGCGATTGTGATTGTACGATTGTGATTGTATGATTGTGGTTGTATGAATATGATTGTATGATTGTGATTGCATGATTGTGATTGTATGATTGTGATTGTATGATTGTGATTGTATGATTGTGATTGTATGATTGTGATAGTATGATTGTGATTGAGTGATTGTGATTGTATGATTGTGATTGTATGATTGTATTTGGGAGATTGTATTTGGGAGATTGTATTTGGGAGATTGTAAATGTATGATTGCGATTGTATGATTGTGATTGTATGATTGCGATTGTATGATTGTGATTGTATGATTGTGATGTATGATTGTAATTGTATGATTATGATTGTATGATTGTGACTGTATGATTGTGATTGTATGATTGTATTTGGGAGATTGTATTTGGGAGATTGTATTTGGGAGATTGTAATTGTATGATTGCGATTGTATGATTGTGATTGTATGATTGCGATTGTATGATTGTGATTGTATGATTGTGATTGTATGATTGTGATTGTATGATTGTGATAGTATGATTGTGATTGTATGATTGTGACTGTATGATTGTGATTGCATGATTGTATTTGGGAGATTGTATTTGGGAGATTGTATTTGGGAGATTGTAACTGTATGATTGCGATTGTATGATTGTGATTGTATGTTTGCGATTGTATGATCGCGGTTGTATGATTGTGATGTATGATTGTAATTGTATGATTATGATTGTATGATTGTGATTGTATGGTTGTGATTGTATGATTGTATTTGGGAGATTGTATTTGGGAGATTGTATTTGGGAGATTGTAATTGTATGATTGCGATTGTATGATTGTGATTGTATTTTTGTGATTCTATGATTGTGATTGTATGATTGTGATTGTATGATTGTGATTGTATGATTGCGATTGTATGAATGCGATTGTATGAATGTGATTGCATAATTGTGATTGTATGATTGTGATTGTATGATTGTGATTGTATGATTGTGATTGTATGATTGTAATTGTATGATTAGGATTGTATGATTGTGATTGTATGATTGAGATTCTATGATTGTGATTGTATGATTGTGATTGTATGATTGTGATTGTATGATTGTGATTGTATGATTGTGATTGTATGATTGTGATTGTATGATTGTGATTGTATGATTGTGAAAGTATGATTGTGATTGTATGATTGTGATTGTATGATTGTGATTGTATGATTGTGATTGTATGATTGTGATTGTATGAGTGTGATTGACTGATTGTGGCTGTGCGATTGTGATTGTACGATTGTGATTGTACGATTGCGATTGTATGATTATGATTGTATGATTGTGATTGTATGATTGTGATGGTATGATTGTGATTGTATGATTGCGATCTGTATGATTGTGATTGTATGATTATGATTGTATGATTGTGATTGTACGATTGCGATTGTATGATTGTGATTGTATGATTATGATTGTATTTTTGTGATTGTATGATTGTGATTGTATGTTTGTGATTGTATTATTGTGATTGTCTGATTGTGGTTGTGCGATTGTGATTGTACGATTGTGATTGTACGATTGTGATTGTATGATTGTGATTGTATGATTATGATTGTATGATTGTGATTGCATGATTGTGATTGTATGATTGTGATTGCATGATTTTGAATGTATGATTGTGATTGTATGATTGTGATTGTATGATTGTGATTGTATGATTGTAATTGTATGATTGTGATTGTATGATTGTGATTGTATGATTGTGATTGTATGTTTGTGATTGTATGATTGTATTTGGGAGATTGTAATTGTATGATTGCGATTGTATGATTGTGATGGTATGATTGCGATTGTATGATTGCGATTGTATGATTGTGATGTATGATTGTAATTGTATGATTATGATTGTATGATTGTGATTGTATGATTGTGATTGTATGATTGTATTTGGGAGATTGTATTTGGGAGATTGCATTTGGGAGATTGTAATTGTATGATTGCGATTGTATGATTGTGATTGTATGATTGCGATTGTATGATTGTGATTGTATAATTGTGATGGTATGATTGTGATGGTATGGTTGTGATTGTATGATTGCGATCGTCTGATTGTGATTGTATGATTATGATTGTATGATTGTGATTGTATGATTGCGATTGTATGATTGTGATTGTATGATTATGATTGTATTTTTGTGATTTCATGATTGTGATTGTATCATTGTGATTGTGTGATTGTGATTGTATGATTGTGATTGTATGATTGCGATTGTATGAATGCGATTGTATGATTGTGATTGCATAATTGTGATTGTATGATTGTGATTGTATGATTGTTATTGTATGACTGTGATTGTATGATTGTGATTGTATGATTGTGATAGTATGATTGTGAAAGTATGATTGTGATTGTATGATTGTGATTGTATGATTGTGATTGTATGATTGTGATTGTCTGATTGTGGTTGTGCGATTGTGATTGTACGATTGTGATTGTACGATTGTGATTGTACGATTGTGATAGTATGATTGTGATTGAATGATTGTGATTGTATGATTGTGATTGTATGATTGTGATTGTGTGATTGTATTTGGGAGATTGTATTTGGGAGATTGTATTTGGGAGATTGTAATTGCATGATTGCGATTGTATGATTGTGATTGTATGATTGAGATTGTATGATTGTGATTGTATGATTGCGATTGTATGATTGTGATTGCATGATTGCGATGTATGACTGTAATTGTATGATTATGATTGTATGATTGTGATTGTATGATTGAGATTGTATGATTGTGATTGTATGCTTGCGATTGTATGATTGTGATTGTATGATTGTGATTGTATGATTGTGATTGTATGATTGTGATTGTATGATTGTGATTGTATGATAGTGATTGTATGATTGTGATAGTATGATTGTGATTGAGTGATTGTGATTGTATGATTGTGATTGTATGATTGTGATTGTATGATAGTGATTGTATGATTGTGATAGTATGATTGTGATTGAGTGATTGTGATTGTATGATTGTGATTGTATGATTGTGAAAGTATGATTGTGATTGTATGATTGTGATTGTATGATTGTGATTGTATGACTGTGATTGTCTGATTGTGGTTGTGCGATTGTGATTGTACGATTGTGATTGTACGATTGTGATTGTACGATTGTGATAGTATGATTGTGATTGAATGATTGTGATTGTATGATTGTGATTGTATGATTGTGATTGTGTGATTGTATTTGGGAGATTGTATTTGGGAGATTGTATTTGGGAGATTGTAATTGCATGATTGCGATTGTATGATTGTGATTGTATGATTGAGATTGTGTGATTGTGATTGTATGATTGCGATTGTATGATTGTGATTGTATGATTGCGATGTATGACTGTAATTGTATGATTATGATTGTATGATTGTGATTGTATGATTGAGATTGTATGATTGTGATTGTATGCTTGCGATTGTATGATTGTGATTGTATGATTGTGATTGTATGATTGTGATTGTATGATTGTGATTGTATGATTGTGATTGTCTGATTGTGGTTGTGCGATTGTGATTGTATGATTGTGATTCTGTGATTGTGATTGTATGATTGTGATTGTATGATTGTGATTGTATGCTTGTGACTGTATGCCTGTGATTGTATGATTGTGATTGTACGATTGTGATTGTATGATTGTGATTGTATGATTGTGATTGTATGATTGTGAAAGTATGATTGTGATTCTATGAATGTGATTGTATGATTGTGATTGTATGATTGTGATTGTCTGATTGTGGTTGTGCGATTGTGAAGGTACGATTGTGATTGTACGATTGTGATTGTATGATTGTGATTGTATGATTGTGATAGTATGATTGTGATTGTATGACTGTGATTGTATGACTGTGATTGTATGATTGTGATTGTATGATTGTGATTGTATGATTGTGATTGTATGATTGTGAAAGTATGATTGTGATTCTATGATTGTGATTGTATGATTGTGATTGTATGATTGTGATTGTCTGATTGTGTTTGTGCGATTGTGATTGTACGATTGTGATTTTATGATTGTGATTGTATGATTGTGATTGTATGATTGTGATTGTATGATTGCGATTGTATGAATGCGATTGTATGAATGTGATTGCATAATTGTGATTGTATGATTGCGATTGTATGATTGTGATTGTATGATTGCGATTGTATGATTGTGATTTTTTGATTGTGATGTATGATTGTAATTGTATGATTATGATTGTATGATTGTGATTGTATGATTGTCATGGTATGATTGTGATGGTATGATTGTGATTGTATGATTGCGATCGTATGATTGTGATTGTATGATTATGATTGTATGATTGTGATTGTATGATTGTGATTGTACGATTGTGATTGTATGTTTATGATTGTATTTTTGTGATTTTATGATTGTGATTGTATGATTGTGATTGTATGATTGTGATTGTATGATTGCGATTGTATGAATGCGACTGTATGATTGTGATTGCATAATTGTGATTGTATGATTGTGATTGTATGATTGTGATTGTATGATTGTGATTGTATGATTGTGATTGTATGATTGTGATTGTATGAATGCGATTGTATGATTGTGATTGCATAATTGTGATTGTATGATTGTGATTGTATGATTGTGATTGTATGTTTGCGATTGTATGATTGTGATGTTACGATTGTGATTGTATGATTGTGATTGTATGAGTGTGATTGTCTGATTGTGGTTGTGCGTTTGTGATTGTACGATTGTGAATGTACGATTGTGATTGTATGATTGTGGTTGTATGAATATGATTGTATGATTGTGATTGCATGATTGTGATTGTATGATTGTGATTGTATGATTGTGATTGTATGATTATGATTGTATGATTGTGATTGTCTGATTGTGGTTGTGCGATTGTGATTGTATGATTGTGATTCTGTGATTGTGATTGTATGATTGTGATTGCATGATTGTGATTGTATGCTTGTGACTGTATGTCTGTGATTGTATGATTGTGATTGTACGATTGTGATTGTATGATTGTGATTGTATGATTGTGATTGTATGATTGTGAAAGTATGATTGTGATTCTATGATTGTGATTGTATGATTGTGATTGTATGATTGTGATTGTCTGATTGTGGTTGTGCGATTGTGATTGTACGATTGTGATTGTACGATTGTGATTGTACGATTGTGATTGTATGATTGTGATAGTATGATTGTGATTGTATGACTGTGATTGTATGACTGTGATTGTATGATTGTGATTGTATGATTGTGAAAGTATGATTGTGATTCTATGATTGTGATTGTATGATTGTGATTGTATGATTGTGATTGTCTGATTGTGTTTGTGCGATTGTGATTGTACGATTGTGATTGTACGATTGTGATTGTATGATTGTGATTGTATGATTATGATTGTATGATTGTGATTGCATGATTGTGACTGTATGATTGTATTTGGGAGATTGTATTTGGGAGATTGTAATTGTATGATTGCTATTGTATGATTGTGATTGTATGATTGCGATTGTATGATTGTGATTGTATGATTGTGATGTATGATTGTAATTGTATGATTATGATTGTATGATTGTGATTGTATGATTGTGATGGTATGATTGTGATTGTATGATTGCGATCGTATGATTGCGATTGTATGATTATGATTGTATGATTGTGATTGTATGATTGCGATTGTATGATTGTGATTGCATAATTGTGATTGTATGATTGTGATTGCATGATTGTGATTGTCTGATTGTGGTTGTATGATTGTGATTGTATGATTGATATTGTATGATTGTGATTGTATGATTGCGATTGTATGATTGCGATTGTATGATTGTGATTGTATGATTGTGATTGTATGATTGTGATTGTATGATTGTGATTGTATGATTGTGGTTGTATGATTGTGATTGTATGATTGTGATTGTATGATTGTGATTGTATGATTGTGAAGGTATGATTGTGATTGTATGATTATGATTGTATGATTGTGATTGTATGATTGTGATTGTGTGATTGTGATTGTAGGATTGTGATTGTATGATTGTGATTGTATGATTGTGAAAGTATGATTGTGATTGTATGATTATGATTGTATGATTGTGATTGTATGATTGTGATTGTATGATTGTGATTGTATGATTGTGATTGTATGATTGTATTTGGGGGATTGTATTTCGGAGATTGTAATTGTATGATTGCGATTGTATGATTGTGATTGTATGATTGCGATTGTATGATTGTGATTGTATGATTGTGATGTATGATTGTAATTGTATGATTATGATTGTATGATTGTGATTGTATGATTGAGATTGTATGATTGTGATTGTATGATAGCGATTGTATGATTGTGATTGTATGATTGCGATTGTATGATTGTGATTGTAAGATTGTGATGTATGATTGTAATTGTATGATTATGATTGTATGATTGTGATTGTATGATTGAGATTGTATGATTGTGATTGTATGATTGCGATTGTATGTTTGCGATTGTATGATTGTGATGTTATGATTGTGACTGTATGATTGTGATTGTATGATTGTGATTGTATGAGTGTGATTGTCTGATTGTGGTTGTGCGTTTGTGATTGTGCGATTGTGAATGTACGATTGTGATTGTATGATTGTGGTTGTATGAATATGATTGTATGATTGTGATTGCATGATTGTGATTGTATGATTGTGATTGTATGATTGTGATTGTATGATTGTGATTGTATGATTGTGATTGTCTGATTGTGGTTGTGCGATTGTGATTGTACGATTGTGATTGTACGATTGTGATTGTATGATTGTGATAGTATGATTATGGTTGTATGATTGTGATTGTATGATTGCGATTGTATGATTGTGATTGTATGCTTATGATTGTATTTTTGTGATTTTATGATTGTGATTGTATGATTGTGATTGTATGATTGTGATTGTATGATTGCGATTGTATGAATGCGATTGTATGATTGTGATTGCATAATTGTGATTGTATGATTGTGATTGTATGATTGTGATTGTATGATTGTGATTGTATGATTGTGATTGTATGATTGTGATTGTATGATTGTGATTGTATGATTGTGATTGTATGAATGCGATTGTATGATTGTGATTGCATAATTGAGATTGTATGATTGTGATTGTATGATTGTGATTGTATGTTCGCGATTGTATGATTGTGATGTTACGATTGTGATTGTATGATTGTGATTGTATGAGTGTGATTGTCTGATTGTGGTTGTGCGTTTGTGATTGTACGATTGCGAATGTACGATTGTGATTGTATGATTGTGGTTGTATGAATATGATTGTATGATTGTGATTGCATGATTGTGATTGTATGATTGTGATTGTATGATTGTGATTGTATGATTGTGATTGTATGATTGTGATTGTCTGATTGTGGTTGTGCGATTGTGATTGTATGATTGTGATTCTGTGATTGTGATTGTATGATTGTGATTGTATGATTGTGATTGTATGCTTGTGACTGTATGTCTGTGATTGTATGATTGTGATTGTACGATTATGATTGTACGATTGTGATTGTATGATTGTGATTGTATGATTGTGAAAGTATGATTGTGATTCTATGATTGTGATTGTATGATTGTGATTGTATGATTGTGATTGTCTGATTGTGGTTGTGCGATTGTGATTGTACGATTGTGATTGTACGATTGTGATTGTATGATTGTGATTGTATGATTGTGATAGTATGATTGTGATTGTATGACTGTGATTGTATGACTGTGATTGTATGATTGTGATTGTATGATTGTGATTGTATGATTGTGAAAGTATGATTGTGATTCTATGATTGTGATTGTATGATTGTGATTGTATGATTGTGATTGTCTGATTGTGTTTGTGCGATTGTGATTGTACGATTGTGATTGTACGATTGTGATTGTATGATTGTGATTGTATGATTGTGATTGTATGATTGTGATTGTATGATTGTGATTGTATGATTGTGATTGTATGATTGTGATTGTATGATTGTGATAGTATGATTGTGATTGTATGATTGTGATTGTATGATTGTGATTGTATGATTATGATTGTATGATTGTGATTGTATGATTGTATTTGGGTGATTGTATTTGGGAGATTGTATTTGGGAGATTGTAATTGCATGATTGCGATTGTATGATTGTGATTGTATTATTGCGATTGTATGAATGCGATTGTATGATTGTGATTGTATGATTGTGATTGTATGATTGTGATTGTATGATTGTGATTGTATGATTGTGATTGTATGATTGTGATTGTATGATTGTGATTGTATGATTGTGATTGTATGATTGTGATTGTATGATTGTATTTGGGAGATTGTATTTGGGATATTGTAATTGTGTGATTGCGATTGTATGATTGTGATTGTATGATTGTGATGTATGATTGTAATTGTATGATTATGATTGTATGATTGTGATTGTATGATTGAGATTGTATGATTGTGATTGTATGCTTGCGATTGTATGAATGTGATTGTATGATTGTGATTGTATGATTGTGATTGTATGATTGTGATTGTCTGATTGTGGTTGTGCGATTGTGATTGTACGATTGTGATTGTACGATTGTGATTGTATGATTGTGATTGTATGATTATGATTGTATGATTGTGATTGCATGATTGTGATTGCATGATTGTGATTGTATGATTGTGATTGCATGAATTTGAATGTATGATTGTGATTGTATGATTGTGATTGTATGATTGTGATTGTATGATTGTGATTGTATGATTGTGATTGTATGATTGTGATTGTATGATTGTGATTGTATGATTGTGATTGTATGATTGTGATTGTATGATTGTGATTGTATGATTGTGATGTATGATTGTAATTGTATGATTATGATTGTATGATTGTGATTGTATGATTGTGATGGTATGATTGTGATTGTATGATTGCGATCGTATGATTGCGATTGTATGATTATGATTGTATGATTGTGATTGTATGATTGCGATTGTATGATTGTGATTGTATGATTATGATTGTATTTTTGTGATTTTGTGTTTGTGATTGTATGGTTGTGATTGTATGATTGTGATTGTATGATTGCGATTGTATGAATGCGATTGTATGATTGTGATTGCATAATTGTGATTGTATGATTGTGATTGCATGATTGTGATTGTCTGATTGTGGTTGTATGATTGTGATTGTATGATTGATATTGTATGATTGTGATTGTATGATTGCGATTGTATGATTGCGATTGTATGATTGTGATTGTATGATTGTGATTGTATGATTGTGATTGTATGATTGTGATTGTATGATTGTGGTTGTATGATTGTGATTGTATGATTGTGATTGTATGATTGTGATTGT
This sequence comes from Megachile rotundata, assembly GCF_050947335.1. Classification (NCBI taxonomy): domain Eukaryota; kingdom Metazoa; phylum Arthropoda; class Insecta; order Hymenoptera; family Megachilidae; genus Megachile; species Megachile rotundata. Next base: position 2,308,030 of record NW_027473318.1, on the reverse strand, counting down.
ATGATTGTGAAAGTATGATTGTGATTGTATGATTATGATTGTATGATTGTGATTGTATGATTGTGATTGTGTGATTGTGATTGTATGATTGTGATTGTATGATTGTGATTGTATGATTGTGAAAGTATGATTGTGATTGTATGATTATGATTGTATGATTGTGATTGTATGATTGTGATTGTATGATTGTGATTGTATGATTGTGATTGTATGATTGTGATTGTATGATTGTATTTGGGAGATTGTATTTGGGATATTGTAATTGTGTGATTGCGATTGTATGATTGTGATTGTATGATTGTGATGTATGATTGTAATTGTATGATTGTGATTGTATGCTTGCGATTGTATGAATGTGATTGTATGATTGTGATTGTATGATTGTGATTGTATGATTGTGATTGTATGATTGTGAAAGTATGATTGTGATTGTATGATTATGATTGTATGATTGTGATTGTATGATTGTGATTGTATGATTGAGATTGTATGATTGTGATTGTATGATTGTGATTGTATGATTGTGAAAGTATGATTGTGATTGTATGATTATGATTGTATGACTGTGATTGTATGATTGTGATTGTATGATTGTGATTGTATGATTGTGATTGTATGATTGTATTTGGGGGATTGTATTTCGGAGATTGTAATTGTATGATTGCGATTGTATGATTGTGATTGTATGATTGCGATTGTATGATTGTGATTGTATGATTGCGATTGTATGATTGTGATTGTATGATTGCGATTGTATGTTTGCGATTGTATGATTGGGATGTTATGATTGTGACTGTATGATTGTGATTGTATGATTGTGATTGTATGAGTGTGATTGTCTGATTGTGGTTGTGCGTTTGTGATTGTGCGATTGTGAATGTACGATTGTGATTGTATGATTGTGGTTGTATGAATATGATTGTATGATTGTGATTGCATGATTGTGATTGTATGATTGTCATTGTATGATTGTGATTGTATGATTGTGATTGTATGATTGTGATTGTCTGATTGTGGTTGTGCGATTGTGATTGTACGATTGTGATTGTACGATTGTGATTGTATGATTGTGATTGTATGATTATGATTGTATGATTGTGATTGCATGATTGTGATTGTATGATTGTGATTGCATGAATTTGAATGTATGATTGTGATTGTATGATTGTGATTGTATGATTGTGATTGTATGATTGTGATTGTATGATTGTGATTGTATGATTGTGATTGTATGATTGTGATTGTATGATTGTGATTGTATGATTGTGATTGTATGATTGTGATAGTATGATTGTGATTGTATGGTTGTGATTGTATGATTGTGATTGTATGATTATGATTGTATGATTGTGATTGTATGATTGTATTTGGGTGATTGTATTTGGGAGATTGTATTTGGGAGATTGTAATTGCATGATTGCGATTGTATGATTGTGATTGTATGATTGCGATTGTATGAATGCGATTGTATGATTGTGATTGTATGATTGTGATTGTATGATTGTGATTGTATGATTGTGATTGTATGATTGTGATTGTATGATTGTATTTGGGAGATTGTATTTGGGATATTGTAATTGTGTGATTGCGATTGTATGATTGTGATTGTATGATTGTGATGTATGATTGTAATTGTATGATTATGATTGTATGATTGTGATTGTATGATTGAGATTGTATGATTGTGATTGTATGCTTGCGATTGTATGAATGTGATTGCATGATTGTGATTGTATGATTGTGATTGTATGATTGTGATTGTATGATTGTGATTGTATGATTGTGATTGTATGATTGTGATTGTATGATTGTGATTGTATGATTGTGATTGTATGATTGTGATTGTATGATTGTGATTGTATGATTGTGATTGTACGATTGTGATTGTACGATTGTGATTGTACGATTGTGATTGTACGATTGTGATTGTATGATTGTGATAGTATGATTGTGATTGTATGACTGTGATTGTATGACTGTGATTGTATGATTGTGATTGTATGATTGTGATTGTATGATTGTGATGTATGATTGTAATTGTATAATTATGATTGTATGATTGTGATTGTATGATTGTGATAGAATGATTGTGATTGAATGATTGTGATTGTATGATTGTGATTGTATGATTGTGATTGTTTGATTGTATTTGGGAGATTGTATTTGGGAGATTGTAATTGTATGATTGCGATTGTATGATTGTGATTGTATGATTGCGATTGTATAATTGTGATTGTACGATTGTGATGTATGATTGTAATTGTATGATTATGATTGTATGACTGTGATTGTATGACTGTGATTGTATGATTGTGATTGTATGATTGTGATTGTATGATTGTGATTGTATGATTGTGGTTGTATGATTGTGATTGTATGATTGTGATTGTATGATTGTGATTGTATGATTGTGATTGTATGATTATGATTGTATGATTGTGATTGTATGATTGTCATGGTATGATTGTGATGGTATGATTGTGATTGTATGATTGCGATCGTATGATTGTGATTGTATGATTATGATTGTATGATTGTGATTGTATGATTGTGATTGTACGATTGTGATTGTATGTTTATGATTGTATTTTTGTGATTTTATGATTGTGATTGTATGATTGTGATTGTATGATTGTGATTGTATGATTGCGATTGTATGAATGCGACTGTATGATTGTGATTGCATAATTGTGATTGTATGATTGTGATTGTATGATTGTGATTGTATGATTGTGATTGTATGATTGTGATTGTATGATTGTGATTGTATGAATGCGATTGTATGATTGTGATTGCATAATTGTGATTGTATGATTGTGATTGTATGATTGCGATTGTATGATTGTGATTGTATGATTGTGATGTATGATTGTAATTGTATGATTATGATTGTATGATTGTGATTGTATGATTGTCATGGTATGATTGTGATGGTATGATTGTGATTGTATGATTGCGATCGTATGATTCTGATTGTATGATTATGGTTGTATGATTGTGATTGTATGATTGCGATTGTATGATTGTGATTGTATGTTTATGATTGTATTTTTGTGATTTTATGATTGTGATTGTATGATTGTGATTGTATGATTGTGATTGTATGATTGCGATTGTATGAATGCGATTGTATGATTGTGATTGCATAATTGTGATTGTATGATTGTGATTGTATGATTGTGATTGTATGATTGTGATTGTATGATTGTGATTGTATGATTGTGATTGTATGAATGCGATTGTATGATTGTGATTGCATAATTGTGATTGTATGATTGTGATTGTATGATTGTGATTGTATGTTTGCGATTGTATGATTGTGATGTTACGATTGTGATTGTATGATTGTGATTGTATGAGTGTGATTGTCTGATTGTGGTTGTGCGTTTGTGATTGTACGATTGTGAATGTACGATTGTGATTGTATGATTGTGGTTGTATGAATATGATTGTATGATTGTGATTGCATGATTGTGATTGTATGATTGTGATTGTATGATTGTGATTGTATGATTGTGATTGTATGATTGTGATTGTCTGATTGTGGTTGTGCGATTGTGATTGTATGATTGTGATTCTGTGATTGTGATTGTATGATTGTGATTGTATGATTGTGATTGTATGCTTGTGACTGTATGTCTGTGATTGTATGATTGTGATTGTACGATTGTGATTGTACGATTGTGATTGTATGATTGTGATTGTATGATTGTGAAAGTATGATTGTGATTCTATGATTGTGATTGTATGATTGTGATTGTATGATTGTGATTGTCTGATTGTGGTTGTGCGATTGTGATTGTACGATTGTGATTGTACGATTGTGATTGTATGATTGTGATTGTATGATTGTGATAGTATGATTGTGATTGTATGACTGTGATTGTATGACTGTGATTGTATGATTGTGATTGTATGATTGTGATTGTATGATTGTGAAAGTATGATTGTGATTCTATGATTGTGATTGTATGATTGTGATTGTATGATTGTGATTGTCTGATTGTGTTTGTGCGATTGTGATTGTACGATTGTGATTGTACGATTGTGATTGTATGATTGTGATTGTATGATTATGATTGTATGATTGTGATTGCATGATTGTGACTGTATGATTGTATTTGGGAGATTGTATTTGGGAGATTGTATTTGGGAGATTGTAATTGTATGATTGCTATTGTATGATTGTGATTGTATGATTGCGATTGTATGATTGTGATTGTATGATTGTGATGTATGATTGTAATTGTATGATTATGATTGTATGATTGTGATTGTATGATTGTGATGGTATGATTGTGATTGTATGATTGCGATCGTATGATTGCGATTGTATGATTATGATTGTATGATTGTGATTGTATGATTGCGATTGTATGATTGTGATTGCATAATTGTGATTGTATGATTGTGATTGCATGATTGTGATTGTCTGATTGTGGTTGTATGATTGTGATTGTATGATTGATATTGTATGATTGTGATTGTATGATTGCGATTGTATGATTGCGATTGTATGATTGTGATTGTATGACTGTGATTGTATGATTGTGATTGTATGATTGTGATTGTATGATTGTGGTTGTATGATTGTGATTGTATGATTGTGATTGTATGATTGTGATTGTATGATTGTGAAAGTATGATTGTGATTGTATGATTATGATTGTATGATTGTGATTGTATGATTGTGATTGTGTGATTGTGATTGTAGGATTGTGATTGTATGATTGTGATTGTATGATTGTGAAAGTATGATTGTGATTGTATGATTATGATTGTATGATTGTGATTGTATGATTGTGATTGTATGATTGTGATTGTATGATTGTGATTGTATGATTGTATTTGGGGGATTGTATTTCGGAGATTGTAATTGTATGATTGCGATTGTATGATTGTGATTGTATGATTGCGATTGTATGATTGTGATTGTATGATTGTGATGTATGATTGTAATTGTATGATTATGATTGTATGATTGTGATTGTATGATTGAGATTGTATGATTGTGATTGTATGATTGCGATTGTATGATTGTGATTGTATGATTGCGATTGTATGATTGTGATTGTATGATTGTGATGTATGATTGTAATTGTATGATTATGATTGTATGATTGTGATTGTATGATTGAGATTGTATGATTGTGATTGTATGATTGCGATTGTATGTTTGCGATTGTATGATTGTGACTGTATGATTGTGATTGTATGATTGTGATTGTATGAGTGTGATTGTCTGATTGTGGTTGTGCGTTTGTGATTGTGCGATTGTGAATGTACGATTGTGATTGTATGATTGTGGTTGTATGAATATGATTGTATGATTGTGATTGCATGATTGTGATTGTATGATTGTGATTGTATGATTGTGATTGTATGATTGTGATTGTATGATTGTGATTGTCTGATTGTGGTTGTGCGATTGTGATTGTACGATTGTGATTGTACGATTGTGATTGTATGATTGTGATTGTATGATTATGGTTGTATGATTGTGATTGTATGATTGCGATTGTATGATTGTGATTGTATGCTTATGATTGTATTTTTGTGATTTTATGATTGTGATTGTATGATTGTGATTGTATGATTGTGATTGTATGATTGCGATTGTATGAATGCGATTGTATGATTGTGATTGCATAATTCTGATTGTATGATTGTGATTGTATGATTGTGATTGTATGATTGTGATTGTATGATTGTGATTGTATGATTGTGATTGTATGATTGTGATTGTATGAATGCGATTGTATGATTGTGATTGCATAATTGTGATTGTATGATTGTGATTCTATGATTGTGATTGTATGATTGTGATTGTATGATTGTGATTGTATGATTGTGATTGTATGATTGTGATTGTATGATTGTGATTGTATGATTATGATTGTATGATTGTGATTGTATGATTGTCATGGTATGATTGTGATGGTATGATTGTGATTGTATGATTGCGATCGTATGATTCTGATTGTATGATTATGGTTGTATGATTGTGATTGTATGATTGCGATTGTATGATTGTGATTGTATGTTTATGATTGTATTTTTGTGATTTTATGATTGTGATTGTATGATTGTGATTGTATGATTGTGATTGTATGATTGCGATTGTATGAATGCGATTGTATGATTGTGATTGCATAATTGTGATTGTATGATTGTGATTGTATGATTGTGATTGTATGATTGTGATTGTATGATTGTGATTGTATGATTGTGATTGTATGAATGCGATTGTATGATTGTGATTGCATAATTGTGATTGTATGATTGTGATTGTATGATTGTGATTGTATGTTTGCGATTGTATGATTGTGATGTTACGATTGTGATTGTATGATTGTGATTGTATGAGTGTGATTGTCTGATTGTGGTTGTGCGTTTGTGATTGTACGATTGTGAATGTACGATTGTGATTGTATGATTGTGGTTGTATGAATATGATTGTATGATTGTGATTGCATGATTGTGATTGTATGATTGTGATTGTATGATTGTGATTGTATGATTGTGATTGTATGATTGTGATTGTCTGATTGTGGTTGTGCGATTGTGATTGTATGATTGTGATTCTGTGATTGTGATTGTATGATTGTGATTGTATGATTGTGATTGTATGCTTGTGACTGTATGTCTGTGATTGTATGATTGTGATTGTACGATTGTGATTGTACGATTGTGATTGTATGATTGTGATTGTATGATTGTGAAAGTATGATTGTGATTCTATGATTGTGATTGTATGATTGTGATTGTATGATTGTGATTGTCTGATTGTGGTTGTGCGATTGTGATTGTACGATTGTGATTGTACGATTGTGATTGTATGATTGTGATTGTATGATTGTGATAGTATGATTGTGATTGTATGACTGTGATTGTATGACTGTGATTGTATGATTGTGATTGTATGATTGTGATTGTATGATTGTGAAAGTATGATTGTGATTCTATGATTGTGATTGTATGATTGTGATTGTATGATTGTGATTGTCTGATTGTGTTTGTGCGATTGTGATTGTACGATTGTGATTGTACGATTGTGATTGTATGATTGTGATTGTATGATTATGATTGTATGATTGTGATTGCATGATTGTGACTGTATGATTGTATTTGGGAGATTGTATTTGGGAGATTGTATTTGGGAGATTGTAATTGTATGATTGCTATTGTATGATTGTGATTGTATGATTGCGATTGTATGATTGTGATTGTATGATTGTGATGTATGATTGTAATTGTATGATTATGATTGTATGATTGTGATTGTATGATTGTGATGGTATGATTGTGATTGTATGATTGCGATCGTATGATTGCGATTGTATGATTATGATTGTATGATTGTGATTGTATGATTGCGATTGTATGATTGTGATTGCATAATTGTGATTGTATGATTGTGATTGCATGATTGTGATTGTCTGATTGTGGTTGTATGATTGTGATTGTATGATTGATATTGTATGATTGTGATTGTATGATTGCGATTGTATGATTGCGATTGTATGATTGCGATTGTATGATTGTGATTGTATGATTGTGATTGTATGATTGTGATTGTATGATTGTGGTTGTATGATTGTGATTGTATGATTGTGATTGTATGATTGTGATTGTATGATTGTGAAAGTATGATTGTGATTGTATGATTATGATTGTATGATTGTGATTGTATGATTGTGATTGTGTGATTGTGATTGTAGGATTGTGATTGTATGATTGTGATTGTATGATTGTGAAAGTATGATTGTGATTGTATGATTATGATTGTATGATTGTGATTGTATGATTGTGATTGTATGATTGTGATTGTATGATTGTGATTGTATGATTGTATTTGGGGGATTGTATTTCGGAGATTGTAATTGTATGATTGCGATTGTATGATTGTGATTGTATGATTGCGATTGTATGATTGTGATTGTATGATTGTGATGTATGATTGTAATTGTATGATTATGATTGTATGATTGTGATTGTATGATTGAGATTGTATGATTGTGATTGTATGATTGCGATTGTATGATTGTGATTGTATGATTGCGATTGTATGATTGTGATTGTATGATTGTGATGTATGATTGTAATTGTATGATTATGATTGTATGATTGTGATTGTATGATTGAGATTGTATGATTGTGATTGTATGATTGCGATTGTATGTTTGCGATTGTATGATTGTGACTGTATGATTGTGATTGTATGATTGTGATTGTATGAGTGTGATTGTCTGATTGTGGTTGTGCGTTTGTGATTGTGCGATTGTGAATGTACGATTGTGATTGTATGATTGTGGTTGTATGAATATGATTGTATGATTGTGATTGCATGATTGTGATTGTATGATTGTGATTGTATGATTGTGATTGTATGATTGTGATTGTATGATTGTGATTGTCTGATTGTGGTTGTGCGATTGTGATTGTACGATTGTGATTGTACGATTGTGATTGTATGATTGTGATTGTATGATTATGGTTGTATGATTGTGATTGTATGATTGCGATTGTATGATTGTGATTGTATGCTTATGATTGTATTTTTGTGATTTTATGATTGTGATTGTATGATTGTGATTGTATGATTGTGATTGTATGATTGCGATTGTATGAATGCGATTGTATGATTGTGATTGCATAATTCTGATTGTATGATTGTGATTGTATGATTGTGATTGTATGATTGTGATTGTATGATTGTGATTGTATGATTGTGATTGTATGATTGTGATTGTATGAATGCGATTGTATGATTGTGATTGCATAATTGTGATTGTATGATTGTGATTCTATGATTGTGATTGTATGATTGTGATTGTATGATTGTGATTGTATGATTGTGATTGTATGATTGTGATTGTATGATTGTGATTGTATGATTGTGATTGTATGAATGCGATTGTATGATTGTGATTGCATAATTGTGATTGTATGATTGTGATTCTATGATTGTGATTGTATGATTGTGATTGTATGATTGTGATTGTATGATTGTGATTGTATGATTGTGATTGTATGATTGTGATTGTATGATTGTGATAGTATGATTGTGATTGTATGATTGTAATTGTATAATTATGATTGTATGATTGTGATTGTATGATTGTGATAGAATGATTGTGATTGAATGATTGTGATTGTATGATTGTGATTGTATGATTGTGATTGTTTGATTGTATTTGGGAGATTGTATTTGGGAGATTGTAATTGTATGATTGCGATTGTATGATTGTGATTGTATGATTGCGATTGTATAATTGTGATTGTACGATTGTGATGTATGATTGTAATTGTATGATTATGATTGTATGACTGTGATTGTATGACTGTGATTGTATGATTGTGATTGTATGATTGTGATTGTATGATTGTGATTGTATGATTGTGGTTGTATGATTGTGATTGTATGATTGTGATTGTATGATTGTGATTGTATGATTGTGATTGTATGATTATGATTGTATGATTGTGATTGTATGATTGTCATGGTATGATTGTGATGGTATGATTGTGATTGTATGATTGCGATCGTATGATTGTGATTGTATGATTATGATTGTATGATTGTGATTGTATGATTGTGATTGTACGATTGTGATTGTATGTTTATGATTGTATTTTTGTGATTTTATGATTGTGATTGTATGATTGTGATTGTATGATTGTGATTGTATGATTGCGATTGTATGAATGCGACTGTATGATTGTGATTGCATAATTGTGATTGTATGATTGTGATTGTATGATTGTGATTGTATGATTGTGATTGTATGATTGTGATTGTATGATTGTGATTGTATGAATGCGATTGTATGATTGTGATTGCATAATTGTGATTGTATGATTGTGATTGTATGATTGCGATTGTATGATTGTGATTGTATGATTGTGATGTATGATTGTAATTGTATGATTATGATTGTATGATTGTGATTGTATGATTGTCATGGTATGATTGTGATGGTATGATTGTGATTGTATGATTGCGATCGTATGATTCTGATTGTATGATTATGGTTGTATGATTGTGATTGTATGATTGCGATTGTATGATTGTGATTGTATGTTTATGATTGTATTTTTGTGATTTTATGATTGTGATTGTATGATTGTGATTGTATGATTGTGATTGTATGATTGCGATTGTATGAATGCGATTGTATGATTGTGATTGCATAATTGTGATTGTATGATTGTGATTGTATGATTGTGATTGTATGATTGTGATTGTATGATTGTGATTGTATGATTGTGATTGTATGAATGCGATTGTATGATTGTGATTGCATAATTGTGATTGTATGATTGTGATTGTATGATTGTGATTGTATGTTTGCGATTGTATGATTGTGATGTTACGATTGTGATTGTATGATTGTGATTGTATGAGTGTGATTGTCTGATTGTGGTTGTGCGTTTGTGATTGTACGATTGTGAATGTACGATTGTGATTGTATGATTGTGGTTGTATGAATATGATTGTATGATTGTGATTGCATGATTGTGATTGTATGATTGTGATTGTATGATTGTGATTGTATGATTGTGATTGTATGATTGTGATTGTATGATTGTGATTGTCTGATTGTGGTTGTGCGATTGTGATTGTATGATTGTGATTCTGTGATTGTGATTGTATGATTGTGATTGTATGATTGTGATTGTATGCTTGTGACTGTATGTCTGTGATTGTATGATTGTGATTGTACGATTGTGATTGTACGATTGTGATTGTATGATTGTGATTGTATGATTGTGAAAGTATGATTGTGATTCTATGATTGTGATTGTATGATTGTGATTGTATGATTGTGATTGTCTGATTGTGGTTGTGCGATTGTGATTGTACGATTGTGATTGTACGATTGTGATTGTATGATTGTGATTGTATGATTGTGATAGTATGATTGTGATTGTATGACTGTGATTGTATGACTGTGATTGTATGATTGTGATTGTATGATTGTGATTGTATGATTGTGAAAGTATGATTGTGATTCTATGATTGTGATTGTATGATTGTGATTGTATGATTGTGATTGTCTGATTGTGTTTGTGCGATTGTGATTGTACGATTGTGATTGTACGATTGTGATTGTATGATTGTGATTGTATGATTATGATTGTATGATTGTGATTGCATGATTGTGACTGTATGATTGTATTTGGGAGATTGTATTTGGGAGATTGTATTTGGGAGATTGTAATTGTATGATTGCTATTGTATGATTGTGATTGTATGATTGCGATTGTATGATTGTGATTGTATGATTGTGATGTATGATTGTAATTGTATGATTATGATTGTATGATTGTGATTGTATGATTGTGATGGTATGATTGTGATTGTATGATTGCGATCGTATGATTGCGATTGTATGATTATGATTGTATGATTGTGATTGTATGATTGCGATTGTATGATTGTGATTGCATAATTGTGATTGTATGATTGTGATTGCATGATTGTGATTGTCTGATTGTGGTTGTATGATTGTGATTGTATGATTGATATTGTATGATTGTGATTGTATGATTGCGATTGTATGATTGCGATTGTATGATTGTGATTGTATGATTGTGATTGTATGATTGTGATTGTATGATTGTGATTGTATGATTGTGGTTGTATGATTGTGATTGTATGATTGTGATTGTATGATTGTGATTGTATGATTGTGAAAGTATGATTGTGATTGTATGATTATGATTGTATGATTGTGATTGTATGATTGTGATTGTGTGATTGTGATTGTAGGATTGTGATTGTATGATTGTGATTGTATGATTGTGAAAGTATGATTGTGATTGTATGATTATGATTGTATGATTGTGATTGTATGATTGTGATTGTATGATTGTGATTGTATGATTGTGATTGTATGATTGTATTTGGGGGATTGTATTTCGGAGATTGTAATTGTATGATTGCGATTGTATGATTGTGATTGTATGATTGCGATTGTATGATTGTGATTGTATGATTGTGATGTATGATTGTAATTGTATGATTATGATTGTATGATTGTGATTGTATGATTGAGATTGTATGATTGTGATTGTATGATTGCGATTGTATGATTGTGATTGTATGATTGCGATTGTATGATTGTGATTGTATGATTGTGATGTATGATTGTAATTGTATGATTATGATTGTATGATTGTGATTGTATGATTGAGATTGTATGATTGTGATTGTATGATTGCGATTGTATGTTTGCGATTGTATGATTGTGACTGTATGATTGTGATTGTATGATTGTGATTGTATGAGTGTGATTGTCTGATTGTGGTTGTGCGTTTGTGATTGTGCGATTGTGAATGTACGATTGTGATTGTATGATTGTGGTTGTATGAATATGATTGTATGATTGTGATTGCATGATTGTGATTGTATGATTGTGATTGTATGATTGTGATTGTATGATTGTGATTGTATGATTGTGATTGTCTGATTGTGGTTGTGCGATTGTGATTGTACGATTGTGATTGTACGATTGTGATTGTATGATTGTGATTGTATGATTATGGTTGTATGATTGTGATTGTATGATTGCGATTGTATGATTGTGATTGTATGCTTATGATTGTATTTTTGTGATTTTATGATTGTGATTGTATGATTGTGATTGTATGATTGTGATTGTATGATTGCGATTGTATGAATGCGATTGTATGATTGTGATTGCATAATTCTGATTGTATGATTGTGATTGTATGATTGTGATTGTATGATTGTGATTGTATGATTGTGATTGTATGATTGTGATTGTATGATTGTGATTGTATGAATGCGATTGTATGATTGTGATTGCATAATTGTGATTGTATGATTGTGATTCTATGATTGTGATTGTATGATTGTGATTGTATGATTGTGATTGTATGATTGTGATTGTATGATTGTGATTGTATGATTGTGATTGTATGATTATGATTGTATGATTGTGATTGTATGATTGTCATGGTATGATTGTGATGGTATGATTGTGATTGTATGATTGCGATCGTATGATTCTGATTGTATGATTATGGTTGTATGATTGTGATTGTATGATTGCGATTGTATGATTGTGATTGTATGTTTATGATTGTATTTTTGTGATTTTATGATTGTGATTGTATGATTGTGATTGTATGATTGTGATTGTATGATTGCGATTGTATGAATGCGATTGTATGATTGTGATTGCATAATTGTGATTGTATGATTGTGATTGTATGATTGTGATTGTATGATTGTGATTGTATGATTGTGATTGTATGATTGTGATTGTATGAATGCGATTGTATGATTGTGATTGCATAATTGTGATTGTATGATTGTGATTGTATGATTGTGATTGTATGTTTGCGATTGTATGATTGTGATGTTACGATTGTGATTGTATGATTGTGATTGTATGAGTGTGATTGTCTGATTGTGGTTGTGCGTTTGTGATTGTACGATTGTGAATGTACGATTGTGATTGTATGATTGTGGTTGTATGAATATGATTGTATGATTGTGATTGCATGATTGTGATTGTATGATTGTGATTGTATGATTGTGATTGTATGATTGTGATTGTATGATTGTGATTGTCTGATTGTGGTTGTGCGATTGTGATTGTATGATTGTGATTCTGTGATTGTGATTGTATGATTGTGATTGTATGATTGTGATTGTATGCTTGTGACTGTATGTCTGTGATTGTATGATTGTGATTGTACGATTGTGATTGTACGATTGTGATTGTATGATTGTGATTGTATGATTGTGAAAGTATGATTGTGATTCTATGATTGTGATTGTATGATTGTGATTGTATGATTGTGATTGTCTGATTGTGGTTGTGCGATTGTGATTGTAGGATTGTGATTGTACGATTGTGATTGTATGATTGTGATTGTATGATTGTGATAGTATGATTGTGATTGTATGACTGTGATTGTATGACTGTGATTGTATGATTGTGATTGTATGATTGTGATTGTATGATTGTGAAAGTATGATTGTGATTCTATGATTGTGATTGTATGATTGTGATTGTATGATTGTGATTGTCTGATTGTGTTTGTGCGATTGTGATTGTACGATTGTGATTGTACGATTGTGATTGTATGATTGTGATTGTATGATTATGATTGTATGATTGTGATTGCATGATTGTGACTGTATGATTGTATTTGGGAGATTGTATTTGGGAGATTGTATTTGGGAGATTGTAATTGTATGATTGCTATTGTATGATTGTGATTGTATGATTGCGATTGTATGATTGTGATTGTATGATTGTGATGTATGATTGTAATTGTATGATTATGATTGTATGATTGTGATTGTATGATTGTGATGGTATGATTGTGATTGTATGATTGCGATCGTATGATTGCGATTGTATGATTATGATTGTATGATTGTGATTGTATGATTGCGATTGTATGATTGTGATTGCATAATTGTGATTGTATGATTGTGATTGCATGATTGTGATTGTCTGATTGTGGTTGTATGATTGTGATTGTATGATTGATATTGTATGATTGTGATTGTATGATTGCGATTGTATGATTGCGATTGTATGATTGTGATTGTATGATTGTGATTGTATGATTGTGATTGTATGATTGTGATTGTATGATTGTGGTTGTATGATTGTGATTGTATGATTGTGATTGTATGATTGTGATTGTATGATTGTGAAAGTATGATTGTGATTGTATGATTATGATTGTATGATTGTGATTGTATGATTGTGATTGTGTGATTGTGATTGTAGGATTGTGATTGTATGATTGTGATTGTATGATTGTGAAAGTATGATTGTGATTGTATGATTATGATTGTATGATTGTGATTGTATGATTGTGATTGTATGATTGTGATTGTATGATTGTGATTGTATGATTGTATTTGGGGGATTGTATTTCGGAGATTGTAATTGTATGATTGCGATTGTATGATTGTGATTGTATGATTGCGATTGTATGATTGTGATTGTATGATTGTGATGTATGATTGTAATTGTATGATTATGATTGTATGATTGTGATTGTATGATTGAGATTGTATGATTGTGATTGTATGATTGCGATTGTATGATTGTGATTGTATGATTGCGATTGTATGATTGTGATTGTATGATTGTGATGTATGATTGTAATTGTATGATTATGATTGTATGATTGTGATTGTATGATTGAGATTGTATGATTGTGATTGTATGATTGCGATTGTATGTTTGCGATTGTATGATTGTGACTGTATGATTGTGATTGTATGATTGTGATTGTATGAGTGTGATTGTCTGATTGTGGTTGTGCGTTTGTGATTGTGCGATTGTGAATGTACGATTGTGATTGTATGATTGTGGTTGTATGAATATGATTGTATGATTGTGATTGCATGATTGTGATTGTATGATTGTGATTGTATGATTGTGATTGTATGATTGTGATTGTATGATTGTGATTGTCTGATTGTGGTTGTGCGATTGTGATTGTACGATTGTGATTGTACGATTGTGATTGTATGATTGTGATTGTATGATTATGGTTGTATGATTGTGATTGTATGATTGCGATTGTATGATTGTGATTGTATGCTTATGATTGTATTTTTGTGATTTTATGATTGTGATTGTATGATTGTGATTGTATGATTGTGATTGTATGATTGCGATTGTATGAATGCGATTGTATGATTGTGATTGCATAATTCTGATTGTATGATTGTGATTGTATGATTGTGATTGTATGATTGTGATTGTATGATTGTGATTGTATGATTGTGATTGTATGATTGTGATTGTATGAATGCGATTGTATGATTGTGATTGCATAATTGTGATTGTATGATTGTGATTCTATGATTGTGATTGTATGATTGTGATTGTATGATTGTGATTGTATGATTGTGATTGTATGATTGTGATTGTATGATTGTGATTGTATGATTGTGATAGTATGATTGTGATTGTATGATTGTGATTGTATGATTGTGATTGTATGATTATGATTGTATGATTGTGATTGTATGATTGTATTTGGGTGATTGTATTTGGGAGATTGTATTTGGGAGATTGTAATTGCATGATTGCGATTGTATGATTGTGATTGTATTATTGCGATTGTATGAATGCGATTGTATGATTGTGATTGTATGATTGTGATTGTATGATTGTGATTGTATGATTGTGATTGTATGATTGTGATTGTATGATTGTGATTGTATGATTGTGATTGTATGATTGTGATTGTATGATTGTGATTGTATGATTGTGATTGTATGATTGTATTTGGGAGATTGTATTTGGGATATTGTAATTGTGTGATTGCGATTGTATGATTGTGATTGTATGATTGTGATGTATGATTGTAATTGTATGATTATGATTGTATGATTGTGATTGTATGATTGAGATTGTATGATTGTGATTGTATGCTCGCGATTGTATGAATGTGATTGTATGATTGTGATTGTATGATTGTGATTGTATGATTGTGATTGTCTGATTGTGGTTGTGCGATTGTGATTGTACGATTGTGATTGTACGATTGTGATTGTATGATTGTGATTGTATGATTATGATTGTATGATTGTGATTGCATGATTGTGATTGCATGATTGTGATTGTATGATTGTGATTGCATGAATTTGAATGTATGATTGTGATTGTATGATTGTGATTGTATGATTGTGATTGTATGATTGTGATTGTATGATTGTGATTGTATGATTGTGATTGTATGATTGTGATGTATGATTGTAATTGTATGATTATGATTGTATGATTGTGATTGTATGATTGTGATGGTATGATTGTGATTGTATGATTGCGATCGTATGATTGCGATTGTATGATTATGATTGTATGATTGTGATTGTATGATTGCGATTGTATGATTGTGATTGTATGATTATGATTGTATTTTTGTGATTTTGTGTTTGTGATTGTATGATTGTGATTGTATGATTGTGATTGTATGATTGCGATTGTATGAATGCGATTGTATGATTGTGATTGCATAATTGTGATTGTATGATTGTGATTGCATGATTGTGATTGTCTGATTGTGGTTGTATGATTGTGATTGTATGATTGATATTGTATGATTGTGATTGTATGATTGCGATTGTATGATTGCGATTGTATGATTGTGATTGTATGATTGTGATTGTATGATTGTGATTGTATGATTGTGATTGTATGATTGTGGTTGTATGATTGTGATTGTATGATTGTGATTGTATGATTGTGATTGTATGATTGTGAAAGTATGATTGTGATTGTATGATTATGATTGTATGATTGTGATTGTATGATTGTGATTGTGTGATTGTGATTGTATGATTGTGATTGTATGATTGTGATTGTATGATTGTGATTGTATGATTGTGATAGTATGATTGTGATTGTATGGTTGTGATTGTATGATTGTGATTGTATGATTATGATTGTATGATTGTGATTGTATGATTGTATTTGGGTGATTGTATTTGGGAGATTGTATTTGGGAGATTGTAATTGCATGATTGCGATTGTATGATTGTGATTGTATGATTGCGATTGTATGAATGCGATTGTATGATTGTGATTGTATGATTGTGATTGTATGATTGTGATTGTATGATTGTGATTGTATGATTGTGATTGTATGATTGTATTTGGGAGATTGTATTTGGGATATTGTAATTGTGTGATTGCGATTGTATGATTGTGATTGTATGATTGTGATGTATGATTGTAATTGTATGATTATGATTGTATGATTGTGATTGTATGATTGAGATTGTATGATTGTGATTATATGCTTGCGATTGTATGAATGTGATTGTATGATTGTGATTGTATGATTGTGATTGTATGATTGTGATTGTATGATTGTGATTGTATGATTGTGATTGTATGATTGTGATTGTATGATTGTGATTGTATGATTGTGATTGTATGATTGTGATTGTATGATTGTGATTGTATGATTGTGATTGTATGATTGTGATTGTATGATTGTGATTGTACGATTGTGATTGTACGATTGTGATTGTACGATTGTGATTGTATGATTGTGATAGTATGATTGTGATTGTATGACTGTGATTGTATGACTGTGATTGTATGATTGTGATTGTATGATTGTGATTGTATGATTGTGATGTATGATTGTAATTGTATAATTATGATTGTATGATTGTGATTGTATGATTGTGATAGAATGATTGTGATTGAATGATTGTGATTGTATGATTGTGATTGTATGATTGTGATTGTTTGATTGTATTTGGGAGATTGTATTTGGGAGATTGTAATTGTATGATTGCGATTGTATGATTGTGATTGTATGATTGCGATTGTATAATTGTGATTGTACGATTGTGATGTATGATTGTAATTGTATGATTATGATTGTATGACTGTGATTGTATGACTGTGATTGTATGATTGTGATTGTATGATTGTGATTGTATGATTGTGAAAGTATGATTGTGATTGTATGATTGTGATTGTATGATTGTATTTGGGAGATTCTATTTGGGAGATTGTATTTGGGAGATTGTAATTGTATGATTGCGATTGTATGATTATGATTGTATGATTGTGATTGTATGATTGTGATAGTATGATTGTGATTGTATGATTATGATTGTATGATTGTGATTGTATGATTGAGATTCTATGATTGTGATTGTATGATTGCGATTGTATGATTGCGATTGTATGATTGTGATTGTATGATTGTGATTGTATGATTGTGATTGTATGATTGTGATTGTATGATTGTGATTGTATGATTGTGATTGTATGATTGTAATTGTATGATTGTGAAAGTATGATTGTGATTGTATGATTGTGATTGTATGATTGTGATTGTATGATTGTGATTGTATGATTGTGATTGTATGAGTGTGATTGACTGATTGTGGTTGTGCGATTGTGATTGTACGATTGTGATTGTACGATTGTGATTGTACGATTGTGATTGTATGATTGTGATTGTATGATTATGATTGTATGATTGTGATTGCATGACTGTGATTGTATGATTGTGATTGCATGATTTTGAATGTATGATTCTGATTGTATGATTGTGATTGTATGATTGTGATTGTATGTTTGTGATTGTATGATTGTGATTGTATGATTGTGATTATATGATTGTGATTGTATGATTGTGATTGTATGATTGTATTTGGGAGATTGTATTTGGGAGATTGTAATTGTATGATTGCGATTGTATGATTATGATTGTATGATTGTGACTGTATGATTGTGATTGTATGATTGTATTTGGGAGATTGTATTTGGGAGATTGTATTTGGGAGATTGTAATTGTATGATTGCGATTGTATGATTGTGACTGTATGATTGCGATTGTATGATTGTGATTGTATGATTGTGATGTATGATTGTAATTGTGTGATTGCGATGTATGACTGTAATTGTATGATTGTGATTGTATGATTGTGATTGTATGATTGTGATTGTATGATTGTGATAGTATGATTGTGATTGTATGATTGTGACTGCATGATTGTGATTGTATGATTGTATTTGGGAGATTGTATTTGGGAGATTGTATTTGGGAGATTGTAACTGTATGATTGCGATTGTATGATTGTGATTGTATGATTGCGATTGTATGATTGCGATTGTATGATTGTGATGTATGATTGTAATTGTGTGATTATGATTGTATGATTTTGATTGTATGATTGTGATTGTATGATTGTATTTGGGAGATTGCATTTGGGAGATTGTATTTGGGAGATTGTAATTGTATGATTGCGATTGTATGATTGTGATTGTATGATTGCGATTGTATGATTGTGATTGTATGATTGTGATTGTGTGATTGTGATTGTAGGATTGTGATTGTATGATTGTGATTGTATGATTGTGAAAGTATGATTGTGATTGTATGATTATGATTGTATGATTGTGATTGTATGATTGTGATTGTATGATTGTGATTGTATGATTGTGATTGTATGATTGTATTTGGGGGATTGTATTTCGGAGATTGTAATTGTATGATTGCGATTGTATGATTGTGATTGTATGATTGCGATTGTATGATTGTGATTGTATGATTGTGATGTATGATTGTAATTGTATGATTATGATTGTATGATTGTGATTGTATGATTGAGATTGTATGATTGTGATTGTATGATTGCGATTGTATGATTGTGATTGTATGATTGCGATTGTATGATTGTGATTGTATGATTGTGATGTATGATTGTAATTGTATGATTATGATTGTATGATTGTGATTGTATGATTGAGATTGTATGATTGTGATTGTATGATTGCGATTGTATGTTTGCGATTGTATGATTGTGACTGTATGATTGTGATTGTATGATTGTGATTGTATGAGTGTGATTGTCTGATTGTGGTTGTGCGTTTGTGATTGTGCGATTGTGAATGTACGATTGTGATTGTATGATTGTGGTTGTATGAATATGATTGTATGATTGTGATTGCATGATTGTGATTGTATGATTGTGATTGTATGATTGTGATTGTATGATTGTGATTGTATGATTGTGATTGTCTGATTGTGGTTGTGCGATTGTGATTGTACGATTGTGATTGTACGATTGTGATTGTATGATTGTGATTGTATGATTATGGTTGTATGATTGTGATTGTATGATTGCGATTGTATGATTGTGATTGTATGCTTATGATTGTATTTTTGTGATTTTATGATTGTGATTGTATGATTGTGATTGTATGATTGTGATTGTATGATTGCGATTGTATGAATGCGATTGTATGATTGTGATTGCATAATTCTGATTGTATGATTGTGATTGTATGATTGTGATTGTATGATTGTGATTGTATGATTGTGATTGTATGATTGTGATTGTATGATTGTGATTGTATGAATGCGATTGTATGATTGTGATTGCATAATTGTGATTGTATGATTGTGATTCTATGATTGTGATTGTATGATTGTGATTGTATGATTGTGATTGTATGATTGTGATTGTATGATTGTGATTGTATGATTGTGATTGTATGATTGTGATAGTATGATTGTGATTGTATGATTGTGATTGTATGATTGTGATTGTATGATTATGATTGTATGATTGTGATTGTATGATTGTATTTGGGTGATTGTATTTGGGAGATTGTATTTGGGAGATTGTAATTGCATGATTGCGATTGTATGATTGTGATTGTATTATTGCGATTGTATGAATGCGATTGTATGATTGTGATTGTATGATTGTGATTGTATGATTGTGATTGTATGATTGTGATTGTATGATTGTGATTGTATGATTGTGATTGTATGATTGTGATTGTATGATTGTGATTGTATGATTGTGATTGTATGATTGTGATTGTATGATTGTATTTGGGAGATTGTATTTGGGATATTGTAATTGTGTGATTGCGATTGTATGATTGTGATTGTATGATTGTGATGTATGATTGTAATTGTATGATTATGATTGTATGATTGTGATTG
This sequence comes from Megachile rotundata, assembly GCF_050947335.1. Taxonomy (NCBI): domain Eukaryota; kingdom Metazoa; phylum Arthropoda; class Insecta; order Hymenoptera; family Megachilidae; genus Megachile; species Megachile rotundata. The sequence continues at coordinate 2,286,529 of NW_027473318.1, read as the reverse complement.
TATGATTGAGATTGTATGATTGTGATTGTATGCTCGCGATTGTATGAATGTGATTGTATGATTGTGATTGTATGATTGTGATTGTATGATTGTGATTGTCTGATTGTGGTTGTGCGATTGTGATTGTACGATTGTGATTGTACGATTGTGATTGTATGATTGTGATTGTATGATTATGATTGTATGATTGTGATTGCATGATTGTGATTGCATGATTGTGATTGTATGATTGTGATTGCATGAATTTGAATGTATGATTGTGATTGTATGATTGTGATTGTATGATTGTGATTGTATGATTGTGATTGTATGATTGTGATTGTATGATTGTGATTGTATGATTGTGATGTATGATTGTAATTGTATGATTATGATTGTATGATTGTGATTGTATGATTGTGATGGTATGATTGTGATTGTATGATTGCGATCGTATGATTGCGATTGTATGATTATGATTGTATGATTGTGATTGTATGATTGCGATTGTATGATTGTGATTGTATGATTATGATTGTATTTTTGTGATTTTGTGTTTGTGATTGTATGATTGTGATTGTATGATTGTGATTGTATGATTGCGATTGTATGAATGCGATTGTATGATTGTGATTGCATAATTGTGATTGTATGATTGTGATTGCATGATTGTGATTGTCTGATTGTGGTTGTATGATTGTGATTGTATGATTGATATTGTATGATTGTGATTGTATGATTGCGATTGTATGATTGCGATTGTATGATTGTGATTGTATGATTGTGATTGTATGATTGTGATTGTATGATTGTGATTGTATGATTGTGGTTGTATGATTGTGATTGTATGATTGTGATTGTATGATTGTGATTGTATGATTGTGAAAGTATGATTGTGATTGTATGATTATGATTGTATGATTGTGATTGTATGATTGTGATTGTGTGATTGTGATTGTATGATTGTGATTGTATGATTGTGATTGTATGATTGTGATTGTATGATTGTGATAGTATGATTGTGATTGTATGGTTGTGATTGTATGATTGTGATTGTATGATTATGATTGTATGATTGTGATTGTATGATTGTATTTGGGTGATTGTATTTGGGAGATTGTATTTGGGAGATTGTAATTGCATGATTGCGATTGTATGATTGTGATTGTATGATTGCGATTGTATGAATGCGATTGTATGATTGTGATTGTATGATTGTGATTGTATGATTGTGATTGTATGATTGTGATTGTATGATTGTGATTGTATGATTGTATTTGGGAGATTGTATTTGGGATATTGTAGTTGTGTGATTGCGATTGTATGATTGTGATTGTATGATTGTGATGTATGATTGTAATTGTATGATTATGATTGTATGATTGTGATTGTATGATTGAGATTGTATGATTGTGATTATATGCTTGCGATTGTATGAATGTGATTGTATGATTGTGATTGTATGATTGTGATTGTATGATTGTGATTGTATGATTGTGATTGTATGATTGTGATTGTATGATTGTGATTGTATGATTGTGATTGTATGATTGTGATTGTATGATTGTGATTGTATGATTGTGATTGTATGATTGTGATTGTATGATTGTGATTGTATGATTGTGATTGTACGATTGTGATTGTACGATTGTGATTGTACGATTGTGATTGTATGATTGTGATAGTATGATTGTGATTGTATGACTGTGATTGTATGACTGTGATTGTATGATTGTGATTGTATGATTGTGATTGTATGATTGTGATGTATGATTGTAATTGTATAATTATGATTGTATGATTGTGATTGTATGATTGTGATAGAATGATTGTGATTGAATGATTGTGATTGTATGATTGTGATTGTATGATTGTGATTGTTTGATTGTATTTGGGAGATTGTATTTGGGAGATTGTAATTGTATGATTGCGATTGTATGATTGTGATTGTATGATTGCGATTGTATAATTGTGATTGTACGATTGTGATGTATGATTGTAATTGTATGATTATGATTGTATGACTGTGATTGTATGACTGTGATTGTATGATTGTGATTGTATGATTGTGATTGTATGATTGTGAAAGTATGATTGTGATTGTATGATTGTGATTGTATGATTGTATTTGGGAGATTCTATTTGGGAGATTGTATTTGGGAGATTGTAATTGTATGATTGCGATTGTATGATTATGATTGTATGATTGTGATTGTATGATTGTGATAGTATGATTGTGATTGTATGATTATGATTGTATGATTGTGATTGTATGATTGAGATTCTATGATTGTGATTGTATGATTGCGATTGTATGATTGCGATTGTATGATTGTGATTGTATGATTGTGATTGTATGATTGTGATTGTATGATTGTGATTGTATGATTGTGATTGTATGATTGTGATTGTATGATTGTAATTGTATGATTGTGAAAGTATGATTGTGATTGTATGATTGTGATTGTATGATTGTGATTGTATGATTGTGATTGTATGATTGTGATTGTATGAGTGTGATTGACTGATTGTGGTTGTGCGATTGTGATTGTACGATTGTGATTGTACGATTGTGATTGTACGATTGTGATTGTATGATTGTGATTGTATGATTATGATTGTATGATTGTGATTGCATGACTGTGATTGTATGATTGTGATTGCATGATTTTGAATGTATGATTCTGATTGTATGATTGTGATTGTATGATTGTGATTGTATGATTGTGATTGTATGATTGTGATTGTATGATTGTGATTATATGATTGTGATTGTATGATTGTGATTGTATGATTGTATTTGGGAGATTGTATTTGGGAGATTGTAATTGTATGATTGCGATTGTATGATTATGATTGTATGATTGTGACTGTATGATTGTGATTGTATGATTGTATTTGGGAGATTGTATTTGGGAGATTGTATTTGGGAGATTGTAATTGTATGATTGCGATTGTATGATTGTGACTGTATGATTGCGATTGTATGATTGTGATTGTATGATTGTGATGTATGATTGTAATTGTGTGATTGCGATGTATGACTGTAATTGTATGATTGTGATTGTATGATTGTGATTGTATGATTGTGATTGTATGATTGTGATAGTATGATTGTGATTGTATGATTGTGACTGCATGATTGTGATTGTATGATTGTATTTGGGAGATTGTATTTGGGAGATTGTATTTGGGAGATTGTAACTGTATGATTGCGATTGTATGATTGTGATTGTATGATTGCGATTGTATGATTGCGATTGTATGATTGTGATGTATGATTGTAATTGTGTGATTATGATTGTATGATTTTGATTGTATGATTGTGATTGTATGATTGTATTTGGGAGATTGCATTTGGGAGATTGTATTTGGGAGATTGTAATTGTATGATTGCGATTGTATGATTGTGATTGTATGATTGCGATTGTATGATTGTGATTGTATGATTGTGATGTATGATTGTAATTGTATGATTATGATTGTATGATTGTGATTGTATGATTGTGATGGTATGATTGTGATGGTATGATTGTGATTGTATGATTGTAATTGTATGATTATGATTGTATGATTGTGATTGTATGATTGAGATTCTATGATTGTGATTGTATGATTGCGATTGTATGATTGCGATTGTATGATTGTGATTGTATGATTGTGATTGTATGATTGTGATTGTATGATTGTGATTGTATGATTGTGATTGTATGATTGTGATTGTATGATTGTGATTGTATGATTGTGAAAGTATGATTGTGATTGTATGATTGTGATTGTATGATTGTGATTGTATGATTGTGATTGTATGAGTGTGATTGACTGATTGTGGTTGTGCGATTGTGATTGTACGATTGTGATTGTATGATTGTGATTGTCTGATTGTGGTTGTGCGATTGTGATTGTATGATTGAGATTCTGTGATTGTGATTGTATGATTGTGATTGTATGATTGTGATTGTATGATTGTGATTGTATGATTGTGAAAGTATGATTGTGATTCTATGATTGTGATTGTATGATTGTGATTGTATGATTGTGATTGTCTGATTGTGGTTGTGCGATTGTGATTGTACGATTGTGATTGTACGATTGTGATTGTATGATTGTGATTGTATGATTATGATTGTATGATTGTGATTGCATGATTGTGACTGTATGATTGTATTTGGGAGATTGTATTTGGGAGATTGTATTTGGGAGATTGTATTTGGGAGATTGTAATTGTATGATTGCAATTGTATGATTGTGATTGTATGATTGTGATTGCATGATTGTGACTGTATGATTGTGATTGCATGATTGTGATTGTATGATTGAGATTGTATGATTGTGATTGTATGATTGCGATTGTATGATTGTGATTGTATGATTGCGATTGTATGATTGTGATTGTATGATTGTGATGTATGATTGTAATTGTATGATTATGATTGTATGATTGTGACTGTATGATTGTGATTGTATGATTGTATTTGGCAGATTGTATTTGGGAGATTGTATTTGGGAGATTGTAATTGTATGATTGCGATTGTATGATTGTGATTGTATGATTGCGATTGTATGATTGTGATTGTTAGATTGTGATGTATGATTGTAATTGTATGATTATGATTGTATGATTGTGATTGTATGATTGTGATGGTATGATTGTGATGGTATGATTGTGATTGTATGATTTCGATCGTATGATTGTGATTGTATGATTATGATTGTATGATTGTGATTGTATGATTGCGATTGTATGATTGTGATTGTATGATTATGATTGTATTTTTGTGATTTTATGATTGTGATTGTATGATTGTGATTGTATGATTGTGATAGTATGATTGTGATTGTATGACTGTGATTGTATGACTGTGATTGTATGATTGTGATAGAATGATTGTGATTGAATGATTGTGATTGTATGATTGTGATTGTATGATTGTGATTGTTTGATTGTATTTGGGAGATTGTATTTGGGAGATTGTAATTGTATGATTGCGATTGTATGATTGTGATTGTATGATTGCGATTGTATAATTGTAATTGTATGATTGTGATAGTATGATTGTGATTGTATGACTGTGATTGTATGACTGTGATTGTATGATTGTGATTGTATGATTGTGATTGTATGATTGTGAAAGTATGATTGTGATTGTATGATTGTGATTGTATGATTGTGATTGTATGATTGTGATTGTATGATTGTGATTGTATGATTGTGATTGTATGATTGTGATTGTATGATTGTGAAAGTATGATTGTGATTGTATGATTGTGATTGTATGATTGTGATTGTATGATTGTGATTGTATGAGTGTGATTGACTGATTGTGGTTGTGCGATTGTGATTGTACGATTGTGATTGTACGATTGTGATTGTATGATTGTGATTGTATGATTATGATTGTATGGTTGTCATTGCATGATTGTGATTGTATGATTGTGATTGCATGATTGTGATTGTATGGTTGTGATTGTATGATTGTGATTGTATGATTGTGATTGTATGATTATGATTGTATGATTGTGATTGCATGATTGTGATTGTATGATTGTGATTGCATGATTTTGAATGTATGATTCTGATTGTATGATTGTGATTGTATGATTGTGATTGTATGATTGTGATTGTATGATTGTGATTATATGATTGTGATTGTATGATTGTGATAGTATGATTGTGATTGTATGATTGTGATTGCATGATTGTGATTGTATGATTGTAATTGTATGATTGTGATTGTATGATTATGATTTTATGATTGTGATTGCATGATTGTGATTGTATGGTTGTGATTGTATGATTGTGATTGTATGATTGTGATTGTATGATTGTGGTTGTATGAATGCGATTGTATGATTGTGATTGCATAATTGTGATTGTATGATTGTGATTGTATGATTGTGATTGTATGATTGTGATTGTATGATTGTATTTGGGAGATTGTATTTGGGAGATTGTATTTGGGAGATTGTAATTGTATGATTGCGATGGTATGATTGTGATTGCATGATTTTGAATGTATGATTGTGATTGTATGATTGTGATTGTATGATTGTGATTTTATGATTGTGATTGTATAATTCTGATTGTATGGTTGTGATTGTATGATTGTGATTGTATGATTGTGATAGTATGATTGTGATTGTATGATTGTGATTGTATGATTGTGATTGTATGATTGTGATTGTATGATTGTATTTGGGAGATTGTATTTATGAGATTGTAATTGTATGATTGCGATTGTATGATTGTGATTGTATGATTGTGATTGTATGATTGTGATTGCATGATTGTGAATGTATGATTGTGATTGTATGATTGTGATTGTATGATTGTGATTGTATGATTCTGATTGTATGGTTGTGATTGTATGATTGTGATTGTATGATTGTGATAGTATGATTGTGATTGTATGATTGTGATTGTATGATTGTGATTGTATGATTGTGATTGTATGATTGTATTTCGGAGATTGTATTTGGGAGATTGTATTTGGGAGATTGTATTTGGGAGATTGTAATTGTATGATTGCGATTGTATGATTGTGATTGTATGATTGTGATTGTATGATTGTGATTGTATGATTGTGATTGTATGATTGTGATTGTATGATTGTGATTGTATGAATGCGATTGTATGATTGTGATTGCATAATTGTGATTGTATGATTGTGATTGTATGATTGCGATTGTATGATTGTGATTGTATGATTGTGATGTATGATTGTAATTGTATGATTATGATTGTATGATTGTGATTGTATGATTGTCATGGTATGATTGTGATGGTATGATTGTGATTGTATGATTGCGATCGTATGATTCTGATTGTATGATTATGATTGTATGATTGTGATTGTATGATTGCGATTGTATGATTGTGATTGCATGTTTATGATTGTATTTTTGTGATTTTATGATTGTGATTGTATGATTGTGATTGTATGATTGTGATTGTATGTTTGCGATTGTATGAATGCGATTGTATGATTGTGATTGCATAATTGTGATTGTATGATTGTGATTTTATGATTGTAATTGTATGATTGTGATTGTATGATTGTGATTGTATGATTGTGATTGTATGATTGTGATTGTATGAATGCGATTGTATGATTGTGATTGCATAATTGTGATTGTATGACTGTGATTGTATGATTGTGATTGTATGATTGTGATTGTATGATTGTGATTGTATGAATGCGATTGTATGATTGTGATTGCATAATTGTGATTGTATGATTGTGATTGTATGATTGTGATTGTATGATTGTGATTGTATGATTGTGATTGTACGATTGTGATTGTACGATTGTGATTGTATGATTGTGATAGTATGATTGTGATTGTATGACTGTGATTGTATGACTGTGATTGTATGATTGTGATTGTATGATTGTGATTGTATGATTGTGATAGAATGATTGTGATTGAATGATTGTGATTGTATGATTGTGATTGTATGATTGTGATTGTTTGATTGTATTTGGGAGATTGTATTTGGGAGATTGTAATTGTATGATTGCGATTGTATGATTGTGATTGTATGATTGCGATTGTATGATTGTGATTGTATGATTGTGATGTATGATTGTAATTGTATGATTATGATTGTATGATTGTGATTGTATGATTGTAATGGTATGATTGTGATGGTATGATTGTGATTGTATGATTGCGATCGTGTGATTGTGATTGTATGATTATGATTGTATGATTGTGATTGTATGATTGCGACTGTATGATTGTGATTGTATGATTATGATTGTATTTTTGTGATTCTATGATTGTGATTGTATGATTGTGATTGTATGATTGTGATTGTATGATTGCGATTGTATGATTGCGATTGTATGATTGTGATTGTATGATTGTGATTGTATGATTGTGATTGTATGATTGTGATTGTATGATTGTGATTGTATGATTGTATTTCGGAGATTGTATTTGGGAGATTGTATTTGGGAGATTGTATTTGGGAGATTGTAATTGTATGATTGCGATTGTATGATTGTGATTGTATGATTGTGATTGTATGATTGTGATTGTATGATTGTGATTCTATGAATGCGATTGTATGATTGTGATTGCATAATTGTGATTGTATGATTGTGATTGTATGATTGCGATTGTATGATTGTGATTGTATGATTGTGATGTATGATTGTAATTGTATGATTATGATTGTATGATTGTGATTGTATGATTGTCATGGTATGATTGTGATGGTATGATTGTGATTGTATGATTGCGATCGTATGATTCTGATTGTATGATTATGATTGTATGATTGTGATTGTATGATTGCGATTGTATGATTGTGATTGCATGTTTATGATTGTATTTTTGTGATTTTATGATTGTGATTGTATGATTGTGATTGTATGATTGTGATTGTATGTTTGCGATTGTATGAATGCGATTGTATGATTGTGATTGCATAATTGTGATTGTATGATTGTGATTTTATGATTGTGATTGTATGATTGTGATTGTATGATTGTGATTGTATGATTGTGATTGTATGAATGCGATTGTATGATTGTGATTGCATAATTGTGATTGTATGATTGTGATTGTATGATTGTGATTGTATGATTATGATTGTATGTTTGCGATTGTATGATTGTGATGTTATGATTGTGATTGTATGATTGTGATTGTATGATTGTGATTGTATGATTGTGATTGTATGGTTGTGATTGTATGAGTGTGATTGTCTGATTGTGGTTGTGCGTTTGTGATTGTACGATTGTGAATGTACGATTGTGATTGTATGATTGTGGTTGTATGAATATGATTGTATGATTGTGATTGCATGATTGTGATTGTATGATTGTGATCGTATGATTGTGATTGTATGGTTGTGATTGTATGATTGTGATTGTCTGATTGTGGTTGTGCGATTGTGATTGTATGATTGAGATTCTGTGATTGTGATTGTATGATTGTGATTGTATGATTGTGATTCTATGATTGTGACTGTATGTTTGTGATTGTATGATTGTGATTGTACGATTGTGATTGTATGATTGTGATTGTATGATTGTGATAGTATGATACTGATTGTATGATTGTGATTGTATGAATGCGATTGTATGATTGTGATTGCATAATTGTGATTGTATGATTGTGATTGTATGATTGTGATTGTATGATTGTGATTGTATGATTGTATTTGGGAGATTGTATTTGGGAGATTGTAATTGTATGATTGCGATTGTATGATTGTGATTGCATGATTTTGAATGTATGATTGTGATTGTATGATTGTGATTGTATGATTGTGATTGTATGATTCTGATTGTATGGTTGTGATTGTATGATTGTGATTGCATGATTGTGATAGTATGATTGTGATTGTATGATTGTGATTGTATGATTGTGATTGTATGATTGTGATTGTATGATTGTGATTGTATGAATGCGATTGTATGATTGTGATTGCATAATTGTGATTGTATGATTGTGATTGTATGATTGTGATTGTATGATTGTGATTGTATGATTGTGATTGTATGATTGTATTTGGGAGATTGTATTTGGGAGATTGTATTTGGGAGATTGTAATTGTATGATTGCGATTGTATGATTGTGATTGCATAATTTTGAATGTATGACTGTGATTGTATGATTGTGATTGTATGATTGTGATTGTATGATTCTGATTGTATGGTTGTGATTGTATGATTGTGATTGCATGATTGTGATAGTATGATTGTGATTGTATGATTGTGATTGTATGATTGTGATTGTATGATTGTGATTGTATGATTGTGATTGTATGATTGTATTTGGGAGATTGTATTTGGGAGATTGTATTTGGGAGATTGTAATTGTATGATTGCGATTGTATGATTGTGATTGTATGATTGTGATTGTATGATTGTGATTGTATGATTGTGATTGTATGATTGTGATTGTATGAATGCGATTGTATGATTGTGATTGCATAATTGTGATTGTATGATTGTGATTGTATGATTGCGATTGTATGATTGTGATTGTATGATTGTGATGTATGATTGTAATTGTATGATTATGATTGTATGATTGTGATTGCATGATTGTCATGGTATGATTGTGATGGTATGATTGTGATTGTATGATTGTGATCGTATGATTCTGATCGTATGATTATGATTGTATGATTGTGATTGTATGATTGCGATTGTATGATTGTGATTGTATGATTATGATTGTATTTTTGTGATTTTATGATTGTGATTGTATGATTGTGATTGTATGATTGTGATTGTATGATTGTGATTGTATGATTGCGATTGTATGAATGCGATTGTATGAATGTGATTGCATAATTGTGATTGTATGATTGTGATTGTATGATTGTGATTGTATGATTGTAATTGTATGATTATGATTGTATGATTGTGATTGTATGATTGAGATTCTATGATTGTGATTGTATGATTGCGATTGTATGATTGCGATTGTATGATTGCGATTGTATGATTGTGATTGTATGATTGTGATTGTATGATTGTGATTGTATGATTGTGATTGTTTGATTGTATTTGGGAGATTGTAATTGTATGATTGCGATTGTATGATTGTGATTGTATGATTGCGATTGTATAATTGTGATTGTATGATTGTGATGTATGATTGTAATTGTATGATTATGATTGCATGACTGTGATTGTATGACTGTGATTGTATGATTGTGATTGTATGATTGTGATTGTATGATTGTGAAAGTATGATTGTGATTGTATGATTGTGATTGTATGATTGTATTTGGGAGATTGTATTTGGGAGATTGTATTTGGGAGATTGTAATTGTATGATTGCGATTGTATGATTATGATTGTATGATTGTGATTGTATGATTGTGATAGTATGATTGTGATTGTATGATTATGATTGTATGATTGTGATTGTATGATTGAGATTCTATGATTGTGATTGTATGATTGCGATTGTATGATTGTGATTGTATGAATGTGATTGTATGATTGTGATTGTATGATTGTGATTGTATGATTGTGATTGTATGATTGTGATTGTATGATTGGGATTGTATGATTGTGATTGTATGATTGTGAAAGTATGATTGTGATTGTATGATTGTGATTGTATGATTGTGATTGTATGATTGTGATTGTATGAGTGTGATTGACTGATTGTGGTTGTGCGATTGTGATTGTACGATTGTGATTGTACGATTGTGATTGTATGATTGTGATTGTATGATTATGATTGTATGATCGTGATTGCATGACTGTGATTGTATGATTGTGATTGCATGATTTTGAATGTATGATTCTGATTGTATGATTGTGATTGTATGATTGTGATTGTATGATTGTGATTGTATGATTGTGATTGTATGATTGTGATTATATGATTGTGATTGTATGATTGTGATTGTATGATTGTATTTGGGAGATTGTATTTGGGAGATTGTATTTGGGAGATTGTAATTGTATGATTGCGATTGTATGATTATGATTGTATGATTGTGACTGTATGATTGTGATTGTATGATTGTATTTGGGAGATTGTATTTGGGAGATTGTATTTGGGAGATTGTAATTGTATGATTGCGATTGTATGATTGTGACTGTATGATTGCGATTGTATGATTGTGATTGTATGATTGTGATGTATGATTGTAATTGTGTGATTGCGATGTATGACTGTAATTGTATGATTGTGATTGTATGATTGTGATTGTATGATTGTGATTGTATGATTGTGATAGTATGATTGTGATTGTATGATTGTGACTGCATGATTGTGATTGTATGATTGTATTTGGGAGATTGTATTTGGGAGATTGTATTTGGGAGATTGTAACTGTATGATTGCGATTGTATGATTGTGATTGTATGATTGCGATTGTATGATTGCGATTGTATGATTGTGATGTATGATTGTAATTGTGTGATTATGATTGTATGATTTTGATTGTATGATTGTGATTGTATGATTGTATTTGGGAGATTGCATTTGGGAGATTGTATTTGGGAGATTGTAATTGTATGATTGCGATTGTATGATTGTGATTGTATGATTGCGATTGTATGATTGTGATTGTATGATTGTGATGTATGATTGTAATTGTATGATTATGATTGTATGATTGTGATTGTATGATTGTGATGGTATGATTGTGATGGTATGATTGTGATTGTATGATTGTAATTGTATGATTATGATTGTATGATTGTGATTGTATGATTGAGATTCTATGATTGTGATTGTATGATTGCGATTGTATGATTGTGATTGTATGATTGTGATTGCATGATTTTGAATGTATGATTCTGATTGTATGATTGTGATTGTATGATTGTGATTGTATGATTGTGATCGTATGATTCTGATCGTATGATTATGATTGTATGATTGTGATTGTATGATTGCGATTGTATGATTGTGATTGTATGATTATGATTGTATTTTTGTGATTTTATGATTGTGATTGTATGATTGTGATTGTATGATTGTGATTGTATGATTGTGATTGTATGATTGCGATTGTATGAATGCGATTGTATGAATGTGATTGCATAATTGTGATTGTATGATTGTGATTGTATGATTGTGATTGTATGATTGTAATTGTATGATTATGATTGTATGATTGTGATTGTATGATTGAGATTCTATGATTGTGATTGTATGATTGCGATTGTATGATTGCGATTGTATGATTGTGATTGTATGATTGTGATTGTATGATTGTGATTGTATGATTGTGATTGTATGATTGTGATGTATGATTGTAATTGTATAATTATGATTGTATGATTGTGATTGTATGATTGTGATAGAATGATTGTGATTGAATGATTGTGATTGTATGATTGTGATTGTATGATTGTGATTGTTTGATTGTATTTGGGAGATTGTATTTGGGAGATTGTAATTGTATGATTGCGATTGTATGATTGTGATTGTATGATTGCGATTGTATAATTGTGATTGTATGATTGTGATGTATGATTGTAATTGTATGATTATGATTGCATGACTGTGATTGTATGACTGTGATTGTATGATTGTGATTGTATGATTGTGATTGTATGATTGTGAAAGTATGATTGTGATTGTATGATTGTGATTGTATGATTGTATTTGGGAGATTGTATTTGGGAGATTGTATTTGGGAGATTGTAATTGTATGATTGCGATTGTATGATTATGATTGTATGATTGTGATTGTATGATTGTGATAGTATGATTGTGATTGTATGATTATGATTGTATGATTGTGATTGTATGATTGAGATTCTATGATTGTGATTGTATGATTGCGATTGTATGATTGTGATTGTATGAATGTGATTGTATGATTGTGATTGTATGATTGTGATTGTATGATTGTGATTGTATGATTGTGATTGTATGATTGTGATTGTATGATTGTGATTGTATGATTGTGAAAGTATGATTGTGATTGTATGATTGTGATTGTATGATTGTGATTGTATGATTGTGATTGTATGATTGTGATTGTATGAGTGTGATTGACTGATTGTGGTTGTGCGATTGTGATTGTACGATTGTGATTGTACGATTGTGATTGTATGATTGTGATTGTATGATTATGATTGTATGATTGTGATTGCATGACTGTGATTGTATGATTGTGATTGCATGATTTTGAATGTATGATTCTGATTGTATGATTGTGATTGTATGATTGTGATTGTATGATTGTGATTGTATGATTGTGATTATATGATTGTGATTGTATGATTGTGATTGTATGATTGTATTTGGGAGATTGTATTTGGGAGATTGTATTTGGGAGATTGTAATTGTATGATTGCGATTGTATGATTATGATTGTATGATTGTGACTGTATGATTGTGATTGTATGATTGTATTTGGGAGATTGTATTTGGGAGATTGTATTTGGGAGATTGTAATTGTATGATTGCGATTGTATGATTGTGACTGTATGATTGCGATTGTATGATTGTGATTGTATGATTGTGATGTATGATTGTAATTGTGTGATTGCGATGTATGACTGTAATTGTATGATTGTGATTGTATGATTGTGATTGTATGATTGTGATTGTATGATTGTGATAGTATGATTGTGATTGTATGATTGTGACTGCATGATTGTGATTGTATGATTGTATTTGGGAGATTGTATTTGGGAGATTGTATTTGGGAGATTGTAACTGTATGATTGCGATTGTATGATTGTGATTGTATGATTGCGATTGTATGATTGCGATTGTATGATTGTGATGTATGATTGTAATTGTGTGATTATGATTGTATGATTTTGATTGTATGATTGTGATTGTATGATTGTATTTGGGAGATTGCATTTGGGAGATTGTATTTGGGAGATTGTAATTGTATGATTGCGATTGTATGATTGTGATTGTATGATTGCGATTGTATGATTGTGATTGTATGATTGTGATGTATGATTGTAATTGTATGATTATGATTGTATGATTGTGATTGTATGATTGTGATGGTATGATTGTGATGGTATGATTGTGATTGTATGATTGTAATTGTATGATTATGATTGTATGATTGTGATTGTATGATTGAGATTCTATGATTGTGATTGTATGATTGCGATTGTATGATTGTGATTGTATGATTGTGATTGTATGATTGTGATTGTATGATTGTGATTGTATGATTGTGATTCTATGATTGTGATTGTATGATTGTGATTGTATGATTGTGATTGTATGATTGTGAAAGTATGATTGTGAAAGTATGATTGTGATTGTATGATTGTGATTGTATGATTGTATTTGGGAGATTGTATTTGGGAGATTGTATTTGGGAGATTGTAATTGTATGATTGCGATTGTATGATTATGATTGTATGATTGTGATTGTATGATTGTGATAGTATGATTGTGATTGTATGATTATGATTGCATGACTGTGATTGTATGATTGTGATTGCATGATTTTGAATGTATGATTCTGATTGTATGATTGTGATTGTATGATTGTGATTGTATGATTGTGATCGTATGATTCTGATCGTATGATTATGATTGTATGATTGTGATTGTATGATTGCGATTGTATGATTGTGATTGTATGATTATGATTGTATTTTTGTGATTTTATGATTGTGATTGTATGATTGTGATTGTATGATTGTGATTGTATGATTGTGATTGTATGATTGCGATTGTATGAATGCGATTGTATGAATGTGATTGCATAATTGTGATTGTATGATTGTGATTGTATGATTGTGATTGTATGATTGTAATTGTATGATTATGATTGTATGATTGTGATTGTATGATTGAGATTCTATGATTGTGATTGTATGATTGCGATTGTATGATTGCGATTGTATGATTGTGATTGTATGATTGTGATTGTATGATTGTGATTGTATGATTGTGATTGTATGATTGTGATGTATGATTGTAATTGTATAATTATGATTGTATGATTGTGATTGTATGATTGTGATAGAATGATTGTGATTGAATGATTGTGATTGTATGATTGTGATTGTATGATTGTGATTGTTTGATTGTATTTGGGAGATTGTATTTGGGAGATTGTAATTGTATGATTGCGATTGTATGATTGTGATTGTATGATTGCGATTGTATAATTGTGATTGTATGATTGTGATGTATGATTGTAATTGTATGATTATGATTGCATGACTGTGATTGTATGACTGTGATTGTATGATTGTGATTGTATGATTGTGATTGTATGATTGTGAAAGTATGATTGTGATTGTATGATTGTGATTGTATGATTGTATTTGGGAGATTGTATTTGGGAGATTGTATTTGGGAGATTGTATTTGGGAGATTGTAATTGTATGATTGCGATTGTATGATTATGATTGTATGATTGTGATTGTATGATTGTGATAGTATGATTGTGATTGTATGATTATGATTGTATGATTGTGATTGTATGATTGAGATTCTATGATTGTGATTGTATGATTGCGATTGTATGATTGTGATTGTATGAATGTGATTGTATGATTGTGATTGTATGATTGTGATTGTATGATTGTGATTGTATGATTGTGATTGTATGATTGTGATTGTATGATTGTGATTGTATGATTGTGAAAGTATGATTGTGATTGTATGATTGTGATTGTATGATTGTGATTGTATGATTGTGATTGTATGAGTGTGATTGACTGATTGTGGTTGTGCGATTGTGATTGTACGATTGTGATTGTACGATTGTGATTGTATGATTGTGATTGTATGATTATGATTGTATGATTGTGATTGCATGACTGTGATTGTATGATTGTGATTGCATGATTTTGAATGTATGATTCTGATTGTATGATTGTGATTGTATGATTGTGATTGTATGATTGTGATTGTATGATTGTGATTATATGATTGTGATTGTATGATTGTGATTGTATGATTGTATTTGGGAGATTGTATTTGGGAGATTGTATTTGGGAGATTGTAATTGTATGATTGCGATTGTATGATTATGATTGTATGATTGTGACTGTATGATTGTGATTGTATGATTGTATTTGGGAGATTGTATTTGGGAGATTGTATTTGGGAGATTGTAATTGTATGATTGCGATTGTATGATTGTGACTGTATGATTGCGATTGTATGATTGTGATTGTATGATTGTGATGTATGATTGTAATTGTGTGATTGCGATGTATGACTGTAATTGTATGATTGTGATTGTATGATTGTGATTGTATGATTGTGATTGTATGATTGTGATTGTATGATTGTGATAGTATGATTGTGATTGTATGATTGTGACTGCATGATTGTGATTGTATGATTGTATTTGGGAGATTGTATTTGGGAGATTGTATTTGGGAGATTGTAACTGTATGATTGCGATTGTATGATTGTGATTGTATGATTGCGATTGTATGATTGCGATTGTATGATTGTGATGTATGATTGTAATTGTGTGATTATGATTGTATGATTTTGATTGTATGATTGTGATTGTATGATTGTATTTGGGAGATTGCATTTGGGAGATTGTATTTGGGAGATTGTAATTGTATGATTGCGATTGTATGATTGTGATTGTATGATTGCGATTGTATGATTGTGATTGTATGATTGTGATGTATGATTGTAATTGTATGATTATGATTGTATGATTGTGATTGTATGATTGTGATGGTATGATTGTGATGGTATGATTGTGATTGTATGATTGTAATTGTATGATTATGATTGTATGATTGTGATTGTATGATTGAGATTCTATGATTGTGATTGTATGATTGCGATTGTATGATTGTGATTGTATGATTGTGATTGTATGATTGTGATTGTATGATTGTGATTCTATGATTGTGATTGTATGATTGTGATTGTATGATTGTGATTGTATGATTGTGAAAGTATGATTGTGATTGTATGATTGTGATTGTATGATTGTGATTGTATGATTGTGATTGTATGAGTGTGATTGACTGATTGTGGTTGTGCGATTGTGATTGTACGATTGTGATTGTACGATTGTGATTGTATGATTGTGATTGTCTGATTGTGGTTGTGCGATTGTGATTGTATGATTGAGATTCTGTGATTGTGATTGTATGATTGTGATTGTATGATTGTGATTGTATGATTGTGACTGTATGTTTGTGATTGTATGATTGTGATTGTACGATTGTGATTGTATGATTGTGATTGTATGATTGTGATAGTATGATTGTGATTGTATGACTGTGATTGTATGACTGTGATTGTATGATTGTGATTGTATGATTGTGATTGTATGATTGTGAAAGTATGATTGTGATTCTATGATTGTGATTGTATGATTGTGATTGTATGATTGTGATTGTCTGATTGTGGTTGTGCGATTGTGATTGTACGATTGTGATTGTACGATTGTGATTGTATGATTGTGATTGTATGATTATGATTGTATGATTGTGATTGCATGATTGTGACTGTATGATTGTATTTGGGAGATTGTATTTGGGAGATTGTATTTGGGAGATTGTAATTGTATGATTGCAATTGTATGATTGTGATTGTATGATTGTGATTGTATGATTGTGATTGCATGATTGTGACTGTATGATTGTGATTGTATGATTGTGATTGTATGATTGAGATTGTATGATTGTGATTGTATGATTGCGATTGTATGATTGTGATTGTATGATTGCGATTGTATGATTGTGATTGTATGATTGTGATGTATGATTGTAATTGTATGATTATGATTGTATGATTGTGACTGTATGATTGTGATTGTATGATTGTATTTGGCAGATTGTTTTTGGGAGATTGTATTTGGGAGATTGTAATTGTATGATTGCGATTGTATGATTGTGATTGTATGATTGCGATTGTATGATTGTGATTGTTTGATTGTGATGTATGATTGTAATTGTATGATTATGATTGTATGATTGTGATTGTATGATTGTGATGGTATGATTGTGATGGTATGATTGTGATTGTATGATTGCGATCGTATGATTGTGATTGTATGATTATGATTGTATGATTGTGATTGTATGATTGCGATTGTATGATTGTGATTGTATGATTATGATTGTATTTTTGTGATTTTATGATTGTGATTGTATGATTGTGATTGTATGATTGTGATAGTATGATTGTGATTGTATGACTGTGATTGTATGACTGTGATTGTATGACTGTGATTGTATGATTGTGATTGTATGATTGTGATTGTATGATTGTGAAAGTATGATTGTGATTGTATGATTGTGATTGTATGATTGTGATTGTATGATTGTGATTGTATGATTGTGATTGTATGATTGTGATTGTATGATTGTGATTGTATGATTGTGATTGTATGATTGTGATTGTATGATTGTGAAAGTATGATTGTGATTGTATGATTGTGATTGTATGATTGTGATTGTATGATTGTGATTGTATGAGTGTGATTGACTGATTGTGGTTGTGCGATTGTGATTGTACGATTGTGATTGTACGATTGTGATTGTATGATTGTGATTGTATGATTATGATTGTATGATTGTGATTGCATGATTGTGATTGTATGATTGTGATTGCATGATTGTGATTGTATGGTTGTGATTGTATGATTGTGATTGTATGATTGTGATTGTATGATTATGATTGTATGATTGTGATTGCATGATTGTGATTGTATGATTGTGATTGCATGATTTTGAATGTATGATTCTGATTGTATGATTGTGATTGTATGATTGTGATTGTATGATTGTGATTGTATGATTGTGATTATATGATTGAGATTGTATGATTGTGATAGTATGATTGTGATTGTATGATTGTGATTGCATGATTGTGATTGTATGATTGTAATTGTATGATTGTGATTGTATGATTGTGATTGTATGATTGTATTTGGGTGATTGTATTTGGGAGATTGTATTTGGGAGATTGTAATTGCATGATTGCGATTGTATGATTGTGATTGTATGATTGCGATTGTATGAATGCGATTGTATGATTGTGATTGTATGATTGTGATTGTATGATTGTGATTGTATGATTGTGATTGTATGATTGTGATTGTATGATTGTGATTGTATGATTGTATTTGGGAGATTGTATTTGGGATATTGTAATTGTGTGATTGCGATTGTATGATTGTGATTGTATGATTGTGATGTATGATTGTAATTGTATGATTATGATTGTATGATTGTGATTGTATGTTTGAGATTGTATGATTGTGATTGTATGCTTGCGATTGTATGAATGTGATTGTATGATTGTGATTGTATGATTGTGATTGTAAGATTGTGATTGTATGATTGTGATTGTATGATTGTGATTGTATGATTGTGATTGTATGATTGTGATTGTATGATCGTGATTGTATGATTGTGATTGTACGATTGTGATTGTACGATTGTGATTGTATGATTGTGATAGTATGATTGTGATTGTATGACTGTGATTGTATGACTGTGATTGTATGATTGTGATTGTATGATTGTGATTGTATGATTGTGATAGAATGATTGTGATTGAATGATTGTGATTGTATGATTGTGATTGTATGATTGTGATTGTTTGATTGTATTTGGGAGATTGTATTTGGGAGATTGTAATTGTATGATTGCGATTGTATGATTGTGATTGTATGATTGCGATTGTATGATTGTGATTTTATGATTGTGATGTATGATTGTAATTGTATGATTATGATTGTATGATTGTGATTGTATGATTGTGATGGTATGATTGTGATGGTATGATTGTGATTGTATGATTGCGATCGTGTGATTGTGATTGTATGATTATGATTGTATGATTGTGATTGTATGATTGCGATTGTATGATTGTGATTGTATGATTATGATTGTATTTTTGTGATTTTATGATTGTGATTGTATGATTGTGATTGTATGATTGTGATTGTATGATTGCGATTGTATGAATGCGATTGTATGAATGTGATTGCATAATTGTGATTGTATGATTGTGATTGTATGATTGTGATTGTATGATTGTGATTGTATGATTGTGATTGTATGATTATGATTGTATGATTGTGATTGTATGATTGAGATTCTATGATTGTGATTGTATGATTGCGATTGTATGATTGTGATTGTATGATTGTGATTGTATGATTGTGATTGTATGATTGTGATTGTATGATTGTGATTGTATGATTGTGATTGTATGATTGTGAAAGTATGATTGTGATTGTATGATTGTGATTGTATGATTGTGATTGTATGATTGTGATTGTATGATTCTGATTGTATGGTTGTGATTGTATGATTGTGATTGTATGATTGTGATAGTATGATTGTGATTGTATGATTGTGATTGTATGATTGTGATTGTATGATTGTATTTCGGAGATTGTATTTGGGAGATTGTATTTGGGAGATTGTATTCGGGAGATTGTAACTGTATGATTGCGATTGTATGAATGTGATTGTATGATTGTGATTGTATGATTGTGATTGTATGATTGTGATTGTATGAATGCGATTGTATGATTGTGATTGCATAATTGTGATTGTATGATTGTGATTGTATGATTGCGATTGTATGATTGTGATTGTATGATTGTGATGTATGATTGTAATTGTATGATTATGATTGTATGATTGTGATTGTATGATTGTCATGGTATGATTGTGATGGTATGATTGTGATTGTATGATTGCGATCGTATGATTCTGATTGTATGATTATGATTGTATGATTGTGATTGTATGATTGCGATTGTATGATTGTGATTGCATGTTTATGATTGTATTTTTGTGATTTTATGATTGTGATTGTATGATTGTGATTGTATGATTGTGATTGTATGTTTGCGATTGTATGAATGCGATTGTATGATTGTGATTGCATAATTGTGATTGTATGATTGTGATTGTATGATTGTGATTGTATGATTGTGATTGTATGATTGTGATTGTATGAATGCGATTGTATAATTGTGATTGCATAATTGTGAATGTATGATTGTGATTGTGTGATTGTGATTGTATGATTGTGATTGTATGATTCTGATTGTATGGTTGTGATTGTATGATTGTGATTGTATGATTGTGATAGTATGATTGTGATTGTATGATTGTGATTGTATGATTGTGATTGTATGATTGTATTTCGGAGATTGTATTTGGGAGATTGTATTTGGGAGATTGTATTCGGGAGATTGTAACTGTATGATTGCGATTGTATGATTGTGATTGTATGATTGTGATTGTATGATTGTGATTGTATGATTGTGATTGTATGATTGTGATTGTATGAATGCGATTGTATGATTGTGATTGCATAATTGTGATTGTATGATTGTGATTGTATGATTGCGATTGTATGATTGTGATTGTATGATTGTGATGTATGATTGTAATTGTATGATTATGATTGTATGATTGTGATTGTATGATTGTCATGGTATGATTGTGATGGTATGATTGTGATTGTATGATTGCGATCGTATGATTCTGATTGTATGATTATGATTGTATGATTGTGATTGTATGATTGCGATTGTATGATTGTGATTGCATGTTTATGATTGTATTTTTGTGATTTTATGATTGTGATTGTATGATTGGGATTGTATGATTGTGATTGTATGTTTGCGATTGTATGAATGCGATTGTATGATTGTGATTGCATAATTGTGATTGTATGATTGTGATTGTATGATTGTGATTGTATGATTGTGATTGTATGATTGTGATTGTATGAATGCGATTGTATGATTGTGATTGCATAATTGTGATTGTATGATTGTGATTGTATGATTGTGATTGTATGTTTGCGATTGTATGATTGTGATGTTATGATTGTGATTGTATGATTGTGATTGTATGATTGTGATTGTATGATTGTGATTGTATGATTGTGATTGTATGAGTGTGATTGTCTGATTGTGGTTGTGCGTTTGTGATTGTACGATTGTGAATGTACGATTGTGGTTGTATGATTGTGGTTGTATGAATATGATTGTATGATTGTGATTGCATGATTGTGATTGTATGATTGTGATTGTATGATTGTGATTGTATGGTTGTGATTGTATGATTGTGATTGTCTGATTGTGGTTGTGCGATTGTGATTGTATGATTGAGATTCTGTGATTGTGATTGTATGATTGTGATAGTATGATACTGATTGTATGATTGTGATTGTATGAATGCGATTGTATGATTGTGATTGCATAATTGTGATTGTATGATTGTGATTGTATGATTGTGATTGTGTGATTGTGATTGTATGATTGTGATTGTATGATTGTATTTGGGAGATTGTATTTGGGAGATTGTATTTGGGAGATTGTAATTGTATGATTGCGATTGTATGATTGTGATTGCATGATTTTGAATGGATGATTGTGATTGTATGATTGTGATTGTATGATTGTGATTGTATGATTGTGATTGTATGATTCTGATTGTATGGTTGTGATTGTATGATTGTGATTGCATGATTGTGATAGTATGATTGTGATTGTATGATTGTGATTGTATGATTGTGATTGTATGATTGTGATTGTATGATTGTGATTGTATGAATGCGATTGTATGATTGTGATTGCATGATTTTGAATGTATGACTGTGATTGTATGATTGTGATTGTATGATTGTGATTGTATGATTCTGATTGTATGGTTGTGATTGTATGATTGTGATTGCATGATTGTGATAGTATGATTGTGATTGTATGATTGTGATTGTATGATTGTGATTGTATGATTGTGATTGTATGATTGTGATTGTATGATTGTATTTGGGAGATTGTATTTGGGAGATTGTATTTGGGAGATTGTAATTGTATGATTGCGATTGTATGATTGTGATTGTATGATTGTGATTGTATGATTGTGATTGTATGATTGTGATTGTATGATTGTGATTGTATGAATGCGATTGTATGATTGTGATTGCATAATTGTGATTGTATGATTGTGATTGTATGATTGCGATTGTATGATTGTGATTGTATGATTGTGATGTATGATTGTAATTGTATGATTATGATTGTATGATTGTGATTGCATGATTGTCATGGTATGATTGTGATGGTATGATTGTGATTGTATGATTGCGATCGTATGATTCTGATCGTATGATTATGATTGTATGATTGTGATTGTATGATTGCGATTGTATGATTGTGATTGTATGTTTATGATTGTATTTTTGTGATTTTATGATTGTGATTGTATGATTGTGATTGTATGATTGTGATTGTATGATTGCGATTGTATGAATGCGATTGTATGATTGTGATTGCATGATTGTGACTGTATGATTGTGATTGTATGATTGTGATTGTATGATTGAGATTGTATGATTGTGATTGTATGATTGCGACTGTATGATTGTGATTGTATGATTGCGATTGTATGATTGTGATTATATGATTGTGATGTATGTTTGTAATTGTATGATTATGATTGTATGATTGTGATTGTATGATTGAGATTGTATGATTGTGATTGTATGATTGTGATTGCATGATTGTGACTGTATGATTGTGATTGTATGATTGTGATTGTATGATTGAGATTGTATGATTGTGATTGTATGATTGCGATTGTATGATTGTGATTGTATGATTGCGATTGTATGATTGTGATTGTATGATTGTGATTGTATGATTGTGATTGTATGATTGTGATTGTATGATTGTGATTGTATGATTGTGACTGTATGATTGTGATTGTATGATTGTGATTGTACGATTGTGATTGTATGATTGTGATTGTATGATTGTGATAGTATGATTGTGATTGTATGACTGTGATTGTATGACTGTGATTGTATGATTGTGATTGTATGATTGCGATTGTATGATTGCGATTGTATGATTGTGATTGTATGATTGTGATTGTATGATTGTGATTGTATGATTGTGATTGTATGATTGCGATTGTATGATTGTGATTGTATGATTGCGATTGTATGATTGTGATTGTATGATTGTGATTGTATGATTGCGATTGTATGATTGTGATTGTATGATTGCGATTGTATGATTGTGATTGTATGATTGTGATGTATGATTGTAATTGTATGATTATGATTGTATGATTGTGACTGTATGATTGTGATTGTATGATTGTATTTGGCAGATTGTTTTTGGGAGATTGTATTTGGGAGATTGTAATTGTATGATTGCGATTGTATGATTGTGATTGTATGATTGCGATTGTATGATTGTGATTGTTTGATTGTGATGTATGATTGTAATTGTATGATTATGATTGTATGATTGTGATTGTATGATTGTGATGGTATGATTGTGATGGTATGATTGTGATTGTATGATTGCGATCGTATGATTGTGATTGTATGATTATGATTGTATGATTGTGATTGTATGATTGCGATTGTATGATTGTGATTGTATGATTATGATTGTATTTTTGTGATTTTATGATTGTGATTGTATGATTGTGATTGTATGATTGTGATAGTATGATTGTGATTGTATGACTGTGATTGTATGACTGTGATTGTATGACTGTGATTGTATGATTGTGATTGTATGATTGTGATTGTATGATTGTGAAAGTATGATTGTGATTGTATGATTGTGATTGTATGATTGTGATTGTATGATTGTGATTGTATGATTGTGATTGTATGATTGTGATTGTATGATTGTGATTGTATGATTGTGATTGTATGATTGTGAAAGTATGATTGTGATTGTATGATTGTGATTGTATGATTGTGATTGTATGATTGTGATTGTATGAGTGTGATTGACTGATTGTGGTTGTGCGATTGTGATTGTATGATTGTGATGTATGATTGTAATTGTATGATTATGATTGTATGATTGTGATTGTATGTTTGAGATTGTATGATTGTGATTGTATGCTTGCGATTGTATGAATGTGATTGTATGATTGTGATTGTATGATTGTGATTGTAAGATTGTGATTGTATGATTGTGATTGTATGATTGTGATTGTATGATTGTGATTGTATGATTGTGATTGTATGATCGTGATTGTATGATTGTGATTGTACGATTGTGATTGTACGATTGTGATTGTATGATTGTGATAGTATGATTGTGATTGTATGACTGTGATTGTATGACTGTGATTGTATGATTGTGATTGTATGATTGTGATTGTATGATTGTGATAGAATGATTGTGATTGAATGATTGTGATTGTATGATTGTGATTGTATGATTGTGATTGTTTGATTGTATTTGGGAGATTGTATTTGGGAGATTGTAATTGTATGATTGCGATTGTATGATTGTGATTGTATGATTGCGATTGTATGATTGTGATTTTATGATTGTGATGTATGATTGTAATTGTATGATTATGATTGTATGATTGTGATTGTATGATTGTGATGGTATGATTGTGATGGTATGATTGTGATTGTATGATTGCGATCGTGTGATTGTGATTGTATGATTATGATTGTATGATTGTGATTGTATGATTGCGATTGTATGATTGTGATTGTATGATTATGATTGTATTTTTGTGATTTTATGATTGTGATTGTATGATTGTGATTGTATGATTGTGATTGTATGATTGCGATTGTATGAATGCGATTGTATGAATGTGATTGCATAATTGTGATTGTATGATTGTGATTGTATGATTGTGATTGTATGATTGTGATTGTATGATTGTGATTGTATGATTATGATTGTATGATTGTGATTGTATGATTGAGATTCTATGATTGTGATTGTATGATTGCGATTGTATGATTGTGATTGTATGATTGTGATTGTATGATTGTGATTGTATGATTGTGATTGTATGATTGTGATTGTATGATTGTGATTGTATGATTGTGAAAGTATGATTGTGATTGTATGATTGTGATTGTATGATTGTGATTGTATGATTGTGATTGTATGAGTGTGATTGACTGATTGTGGTTGTGCGATTGTGATTGTACGATTGTGATTGTACGATTGTGATTGTATGATTGTGATTGCATGATTGTGATTGTATGATTGTGATTGCATGATTGTGATTGTATGATTGTGATTGCATGATTTTGAATGTATGATTCTGATTGTATGATTGTGATTGTATGATTGTGATTGTATGATTGCGATTGTATGATTGTGATTGCATGATTTTGAATGTATGATTGTGATTGTATGATTGTGATTGTATGATTGTGATTGTATGATTCTGATTGTATGGTTGTGATTGTATGATTGTGATTGTATGATTGTGATAGTATGATTGTGATTGTATGATTGTGATTGTATGATTGTGATTGTATGATTGTATTTCGGAGATTGTATTTGGGAGATTGTATTTGGGAGATTGTATTCGGGAGATTGTAACTGTATGATTGCGATTGTATGATTGTGATTGTATGATTGTGATTGTATGATTGTGATTGTATGATTGTGATTGTATGATTGTGATTGTATGAATGCGATTGTATGATTGTGATTGCATAATTGTGATTGTATGATTGTGATTGTATGATTGCGATTGTATGATTGTGATTGTATGATTGTGATGTATGATTGTAATTGTATGATTATGATTGTATGATTGTGATTGTATGATTGTCATGGTATGATTGTGATGGTATGATTGTGATTGTATGATTGCGATCGTATGATTCTGATTGTATGATTATGATTGTATGATTGTGATTGTATGATTGCGATTGTATGATTGTGATTGCATGTTTATGATTGTATTTTTGTGATTTTATGATTGTGATTGTATGATTGTGATTGTATGATTGTGATTGTATGTTTGCGATTGTATGAATGCGATTGTATGATTGTGATTGCATAATTGTGATTGTATGATTGTGATTGTATGATTGTGATTGTATGATTGTGATTGTATGATTGTGATTGTATGAATGCGATTGTATGATTGTGATTGCATAATTGTGAATGTATGATTGTGATTGTATGATTGTGATTGTATGATTGTGATTGTATGATTCTGATTGTATGGTTGTGATTGTATGATTGTGATTGTATGATTGTGATAGTATGATTGTGATTGTATGATTGTGATTGTATGATTGTGATTGTATGATTGTGATTGTATGATTGTATTTCGGAGATTGTATTTGGGAGATTGTATTTGGGAGATTGTATTCGGGAGATTGTAACTGTATGATTGCGATTGTATGATTGTGATTGTATGATTGTGATTGTATGATTGTGATTGTATGATTGTGATTGTATGATTGTGATTGTATGAATGCGATTGTATGATTGTGATTGCATAATTGTGATTGTATGATTGTGATTGTATGATTGCGATTGTATGATTGTGATTTTATGATTGTGATGTATGATTGTAATTGTATGATTATGATTGTATGATTGTGATTGTATGATTGTCATGGTATGATTGTGATGGTATGATTGTGATTGTATGATTGCGATCGTATGATTCTGATTGTATGATTATGATTGTATGATTGTGATTGTATGATTGCGATTGTATGATTGTGATTGCATGTTTATGATTGTATTTTTGTGATTTTATGATTGTGATTGTATGATTGGGATTGTATGATTGTGATTGTATGTTTGCGATTGTATGAATGCGATTGTATGATTGTGATTGCATAATTGTGATTGTATGATTGTGATTGTATGATTGTGATTGTATGATTGTGATTGTATGATTGTGATTGTATGAATGCGATTGTATGATTGTGATTGCATAATTGTGATTGTATGATTGTGATTGTATGATTGTGATTGTATGTTTGCGATTGTATGATTGTGATGTTATGATTGTGATTGTATGATTGTGATTGTATGATTGTGATTGTATGATTGTGATTGTATGATTGTGATTGTATGAGTGTGATTGTCTGATTGTGATTGTGCGTTTGTGATTGTACGATTGTGAATGTACGATTGTGGTTGTATGATTGTGGTTGTATGAATATGATTGTATGATTGTGATTGCATGATTGTGATTGTATGATTGTGATTGTATGATTGTGATTGTATGGTTGTGATTGTATGATTGTGATTGTCTGATTGTGGTTGTGCGATTGTGATTGTATGATTGAGATTCTGTGATTGTGATTGTATGATTGTGATAGTATGATACTGATTGTATGATTGTGATTGTATGAATGCGATTGTATGATTGTGATTGCATAATTGTGATTGTATGATTGTGATTGTATGATTGTGATTGTGTGATTGTGATTGTATGATTGTGATTGTATGATTGTATTTGGGAGATTGTATTTGGGAGATTGTATTTGGGAGATTGTAATTGTATGATTGCGATTGTATGATTGTGATTGCATGATTTTGAATGGATGATTGTGATTGTATGATTGTGATTGTATGATTGTGATTGTATGATTCTGATTGTATGGTTGTGATTGTATGATTGTGATTGCATGATTGTGATAGTATGATTGTGATTGTATGATTGTGATTGTATGATTGTGATTGTATGATTGTGATTGTATGAATGCGATTGTATGATTGTGATTGCATGATTTTGAATGTATGACTGTGATTGTATGATTGTGATTGTATGATTGTGATTGTATGATTCTGATTGTATGGTTGTGATTGTATGATTGTGATTGCATGATTGTGATAGTATGATTGTGATTGTATGATTGTGATTGTATGATTGTGATTGTATGATTGTGATTGTATGATTGTGATTGTATGATTGTATTTGGGAGATTGTATTTGGGAGATTGTATTTGGGAGATTGTAATTGTATGATTGCGATTGTATGATTGTGATTGTATGATTGTGATTGTATGATTGTGATTGTATGATTGTGATTGTATGATTGTGATTGTATGAATGCGATTGTATGATTGTGATTGCATAATTGTGATTGTATGATTGTGATTGTATGATTGCGATTGTATGATTGTGATTGTATGATTGTGATGTATGATTGTAATTGTATGATTATGATTGTATGATTGTGATTGCATGATTGTCATGGTATGATTGTGATGGTATGATTGTGATTGTATGATTGCGATCGTATGATTCTGATCGTATGATTATGATTGTATGATTGTGATTGTATGATTGCGATTGTATGATTGTGATTGTATGTTTATGATTGTATTTTTGTGATTTTATGATTGTGATTGTATGATTGTGATTGTATGATTGTGATTGTATGATTGCGATTGTATGAATGCGATTGTATGATTGTGATTGCATGATTGTGACTGTATGATTGTGATTGTATGATTGTGATTGTATGATTGAGATTGTATGATTGTGATTGTATGATTGCGACTGTATGATTGTGATTGTATGATTGTGATTGTATGATTGTGATTGTATGATTGTGATTGTATGATTGTGATTGTATGATTGTGATTGCATGATTGTGATTGTATGATTGTGATTGTATGATTGTGATAGTATGATTGTGATTGTATGATTGTGATTGTATGATTATGATTGTATGATTGTGATTGTATGATTGTATTTGGGTGATTGTATTTGGGAGACTGTATTTGGGAGATTGTAATTGCATGATTGCGATTGTATGATTGTGATTGTATGATTGCGATTGTATGAATGCGATTGTATGTTTGTGATTGTATGATTGTGATTGTATGATTGTGATTGTATGATTGTGATTGTCTGATTGTGGTTGTGCGATTGTGATTGTACGATTGTGATTGTACGATTGTGATTGTATGATTGCGATTGTATGTTTGCGATTGTATGATTGTGATGTTATGATTGTGACTGTATGATTGTGATTGTATGATTGTGATTGTATGAGTGTGATTGTCTGATTGTGGTTGTGCGTTTGTGATTGTGCGATTGTGATTGTACGATTGTGATTGTATGATTGTGATAGTATGATTGTGGTTGTATGACTGTGATTGTATGACTGTGATTGTATGATTGTGATTGTATGATTGTGATTGTATGATTGTGATGTATGATTGTAATTGTATAATTATGATTGTATGATTGTGATTGTATGATTGTGATAGAATGATTGTGATTGAATGATTGTGATTGTATGATTGTGATTGTATGATTGTGATTGTTTGATTGTATTTGGGAGATTGTATTTGGGAGATTGTAATTGTATGAATGCGATTGTATGATTGTGATTGTATGATTGCGATTGTATAATTGTGATTGTATGATTGTGATGTATGATTGTAATTGTATGATTATGATTGTATGACTGTGATTGTATGACTGTGATTGTATGATTGTGATTGTATGATTGTGATTGTATGATTGTGAAAGTATGATTGTGATTGTATGATTGTGATTGTATGATTGTATTTGGGAGATTGTATTTGGGAGATTGTATTTGGGAGATTGTATTTGGGAGATTGTAATTGTATGATTGCGATTGTATGATTGTGACTGTATGATTGCGATTGTATGATTGTGATTGTATGATTGTGATGTATGATTGTAATTGTGTGATTGCGATGTATGACTGTAATTGTATGATTGTGATTGTATGATTGTGATTGTATGATTGTGATTGTATGATTGTGATTGTATGATTGTGATTGTATGATTGTGATTGTATGATTGTGATAGTATGATTGTGATTGTATGATTGTGACTGCATGATTGTGATTGTATGATTGTATTTGGGAGATTGTATTTGGGAGATTGTATTTGGGAGATTGTAACTGTATGATTGCGATTGTATGATTGTGATTGTATGATTGCGATTGTATGATTGCGATTGTATGATTGTGATGTATGATTGTAATTGTGTGATTATGATTGTATGATTTTGATTGTATGATTGTGATTGTATGATTGTATTTCGGAGATTGCATTTGGGAGATTGTATTTGGGAGATTGTAATTGTATGATTGCGATTGTATGATTGTGATTGTATGATTGCGATTGTATGATTGTGATTGTATGATTGTGATGTATGATTGTAATTGTATGATTATGATTGTATGATTGTGATTGTATGATTGTGATGGTATGATTGTGATGGTATGATTGTGATTGTATGATTGTAATTGTATGATTATGATTGTATGATTGTGATTGTATGATTGAGATTCTATGATTGTGATTGTATGATTGCGATTGTATGATTGTGATTGTATGATTGTGATTGTATGATTGTGATTGTATGATTGTGATTGTCTGATTGTGATTGTATGATTGTGATTGTATGATTGTGAAAGTATGATTGTGATTGTATGATTGTGATTGTATGATTGTGATTGTATGAGTGTGATTGACTGATTGTGGTTGTGCGATTGTGATTGTACGATTGTGATTGTACGATTGTGATTGTATGATTGTGATTGTCTGATTGTGGTTGTGCGATTGTGATTGTATGATTGAGATTCTGTGATTGTGATTGTATGATTGTGATTGTATGATTGTGATTGTATGATTGTGACTGTATGTTTGTGATTGTATGATTGTGATTGTACGATTGTGATTGTACGATTGTGATTGTATGATTGTGATAGTATGATTGCGATTGTATGACTGTGATTGTATGACTGTGATTGTATGATTGTGATTGTATGATTGTGATTGTATGATTGTGAAAGTATGATTGTGATTCTATGATTGTGATTGTATGATTGTGATTGTATGATTGTGATTGTCTGATTGTGGTTGTGCGATTGTGATTGTACGATTGTGATTGTACGATTGTGATTGTATGATTGTGATTGTATGATTATGATTGTATGATTGTGATTGCATGATTGTGACTGTATGATTGTATTTGGGAGATTGTATTTGGGAGATTGTAATTGTATGATTGCAATTGTATGATTGTGATTGTATGATTGTGATTGCATGATCGTGACTGTATGATTGTGATTGTATGATTGTGATTGTATGATTGAGATTGTATGATTGTGATTGTATGATTGCGATTGTATGATTGTGATTGTATGATTGCGATTGTATGATTGTGATTGTATGATTATGATTGTATTTTTGTGATTTTATGATTGTGATTGTATGATTGTGATTGTATGATTGTGATAGTATGATTGTGATTGTATGACTGTGATTGTATGACTGTGATTGTATGATTGTGATAGAATGATTGTGATTGAATGATTGTGATTGTATGATTGTGATTGTATGATTGTGATTGTTTGATTGTATTTGGGAGATTGTATTTGGGAGATTGTATTTGGGAGATTGTAATTGTATGATTGCGATTGTATGATTATGATTGTATGATTGTGACTGTATGATTGTGATTGTATGATTGTATTTGGGAGATTGTATTTGGGAGATTGTATTTGGGAGATTGTAATTGTATGATTGCAATTGTATGATTGCGATTGTATGATTGTGATTGCATGATTGTGACTGTATGATTGTGATTGTATGATTGTGATTGTATGATTGTGATTGTATGATTGTGATTGTATGATTGTGATTGTTTGATTGTATTTGGGAGATTGTATTTGGGAGATTGTAATTGTATGATTGCGATTGTATGATTGTGATTGTATGATTGCAATTGTATAATTGTGATTGTATGATTGTGATGTATGATTGTAATTGTATGATTATGATTGTATGACTGTGATTGTATGACTGTGATTGTATGATTGTGATTGTATGATTGTGATTGTATGATTGTGAAAGTATGATTGTGATTGTATGATTGTGATTGTATGATTGTATTTGGCAGATTGTATTTGGGAGATTGTATTTGGGAGATTGTAATTGTATGATTGCGATTGTATGATTATGATTGTATGATTGTGATTGTATGATTGTGATAGTATGATTGTGATTGTATGATTATGATTGTATGATTGTGATTGCATGACTGTGATTGTATGATTGTGATTGCATGATTTTGAATGTATGATTCTGATTGTATGATTGTGATTGTATGATTGTGATTGTATGATTGTGATTGTATGATTGTGATTGTATGATTGTGAAAGTATGATTGTGATTGTATGATTGTGATTGTATGATTGTGAAAGTATGATTGTGATTGTATGATTGTGATTGTATGATTGTGATTGTATGATTGTGATTGTATGAGTGTGATTGACTGATTGTGGTTGTGCGATTGTGATTGTACGATTGTGATTGTACGATTGTGATTGTATGATTGTGATTGTATGATTATGATTGTATGATTGTGATTGCATGACTGTGATTGTATGATTGTGATTGCATGATTTTGAATGTATGATTCTGATTGTATGATTGTGATTGTATGATTGTGATTGTATGATTGTGATTATATGATTGTGATTGTATGATTGTGATTGTATGATTGTATTTGGGAGATTGTATTTGGGATATTGTATTTGGGAGATTGTAATTGTATGATTGCGATTGTATGATTATGATTGTATGATTGTGACTGTATGATTGTGATTGTATGATTGTATTTGGGAGATTGTATTTGGGAGATTGTATTTGGGAGATTGTATTTGGGAGATTGTAATTGTATGATTGCGATTGTATGATTGTGACTGTATGATTGCGATTGTATGATTGTGATTGTATGATTGTGATGTATGATTGTAATTGTGTGATTGCGATGTATGACTGTAATTGTATGATTGTGATTGTATGATTGTGATTGTATGATTGTGATTGTATGATTGTGATTGTATGATTGTGATAGTATGATTGTGATTGTATGATTGTGACTGCATGATTGTGATTGTATGATTGTATTTGGGAGATTGTATTTGGGAGATTGTATTTGGGAGATTGTAACTGTATGATTGCGATTGTATGATTGTGATTGTATGATTGCGATTGTATGATTGCGATTGTATGATTGTGATGTATGATTGTAATTGTGTGATTATGATTGTATGATTTTGATTGTATGATTGTGATTGTATGATTGTATTTGGGAGATTGCATTTGGGAGATT
This sequence comes from Megachile rotundata, assembly GCF_050947335.1. Taxonomy (NCBI): domain Eukaryota; kingdom Metazoa; phylum Arthropoda; class Insecta; order Hymenoptera; family Megachilidae; genus Megachile; species Megachile rotundata. Next base: position 2,252,222 of record NW_027473318.1, on the reverse strand, counting down.
GTATTTGGGAGATTGTAATTGTATGATTGCGATTGTATGATTGTGATTGTATGATTGCGATTGTATGATTGTGATTGTATGATTGTGATGTACGATTGTAATTGTATGATTATGATTGTATGATTGTGATTGTATGATTGTGATGGTATGATTGTGATGGTATGATTGTGATTGTATGATTGTAATTGTATGATTATGATTGTATGATTGTGATTGTATGATTGAGATTCTATGATTGTGATTGTATGATTGCGATTGTATGATTGTGATTGTATGATTGTGGTTGTATGATTGTGATTGTATGATTGTGATTGTCTGATTGTGATTGTATGATTGTGATTGTATGATTGTGAAAGTATGATTGTGATTGTATGATTGTGATTGTATGATTGTGATTGTATGAGTGTGATTTACTGATTGTGGTTGTGCGATTGTGATTGTACGATTGTGATTGTACGATTGTGATTGTATGATTGTGATTGTCTGATTGTGGTTGTGCGATTGTGATTGTATGATTGAGATTCTGTGATTGTGATTGTATGATTGTGATTGTATGATTGTGATTGTATGATTGTGACTGTATGTTTGTGATTGTATGATTGTGATTGTACGATTGTGATTGTACGATTGTGATTGTATGATTGTGATAGTATGATTGTGATTGTATGACTGTGATTGTATGACTGTGATTGTATGATTGTGATTGTATGATTGTGATTGTATGATTGTGAAAGTATGATTGTGATTCTATGATTGTGATTGTATGATTGTGATTGTATGATTGTGATTGTCTGATTGTGGTTGTGCGATTGTGATTGTACGATTGTGATTGTACGATTGTGATTGTATGATTGTGATTGTATGATTATGATTGTATGATTGTGATTGCATGATTGTGACTGTATGATTGTATTTGGGAGATTGTATTTGGGAGATTGTATTTGGGAGATTGTAATTGTATGATTGCAATTGTATGATTGTGATTGTATGATTGTGATTGCATGATTGTGACTGTATGATTGTGATTGTATGATTGTGATTGTATGATTGTGATTGTATGATTGAGATTGTATGATTGTGATTGTATGATTGCGATTGTATGATTGTGATTGTATGATTGCGATTGTATGATTGTGATTGTATGATTATGATTGTATTTTTGTGATTTTATGACTGTGATTGTATGATTGTGATTGTATGATTGTGATAGTATGATTGTGATTGTATGACTGTGATTGTATGACTGTGATTGTATGATTGTGATAGAATGATTGTGATTGAATGATTGTGATTGTATGATTGTGATTGTATGATTGTGATTGTTTGATTGTATTTGGGAGATTGTATTTGGGAGATTGTATTTGGGAGATTGTAATTGTATGATTGCGATTGTATGATTATGATTGTATGATTGTGACTGTATGATTGTGATTGTATGATTGTATTTGGGAGATTGTATTTGGGAGATTGTATTTGGGAGATTGTATTTGGGAGATTGTAATTGTATGATTGCAATTGTATGATTGTGATTGTATGATTGTGATTGCATGATTGTGACTGTATGATTGTGATTGTATGATTGTGATTGTATGATTGTGATTGTATGATTGTGATTGTATGATTGTGATTGTTTGATTGTATTTGGGAGATTGTATTTGGGAGATTGTAATTGTATGATTGCGATTGTATGATTGTGATTGTATGATTGCGATTGTATAATTGTGATTGTATGATTGTGATGTATGATTGTAATTGTATGATTATGATTGTATGACTGTGATTGTATGACTGTGATTGTATGATTGTGATTGTATGATTGTGATTGTATGATTGTGAAAGTATGATTGTGATTGTATGATTGTGATTGTATGATTGTATTTGGGAGATTGTATTTGGGAGATTGTATTTGGGAGATTGTAATTGTATGATTGCGATTGTATGATTATGATTGTATGATTGTGATTGTATGATTGTGATAGTATGATTGTGATTGTATGATTATGATTGTATGATTGTGATTGCATGACTGTGATTGTATGATTGTGATTGCATGATTTTGAATGTATGATTCTGATTGTATGATTGTGATTGTATGATTGTGATTGTATGATTGTGATTGTATGATTGTGATTGTATGATTGTGAAAGTATGATTGTGATTGTATGATTGTGATTGTATGATTGTGATTGTATGATTGTGATTGTATGAGTGTGATTGACTGATTGTGGTTGTGCGATTGTGATTTTACGATTGTGATTGTACGATTGTGATTGTATGATTGTGATTGTATGATTATGATTGTATGATTGTGATTGCATGACTGTGATTGTATGATTGTGATTGCATGATTTTGAATGTATGATTCTGATTGTATGATTGTGATTGTATGATTGTGATTGTATGATTGTGATTGTATGATTGTGATTATATGATTGTGATTGTATGATTGTGATTGTATGATTGTATTTGGGAGATTGTATTTGGGATATTGTATTTGGGAGATTGTAATTGTATGATTGCGATTGTATGATTATGATTGTATGATTGTGACTGTATGATTGTGATTGTATGATTGTATTTGGGAGATTGTATTTGGGAGATTGTATTTGGGAGATTGTATTTGGGAGATTGTAATTGTATGATTGCGATTGTATGATTGTGACTGCATGATTGCGATTGTATGATTGTGATTGTATGATTGTGATGTATGATTGTAATTGTGTGATTGCGATGTATGACTGTAATTGTATGATTGTGATAGTATGATTGTGATTGTATGACTGTGATTGTATGACTGTGATTGTATGATTGTGATTGTATGATTGTGATTGTATGATTGTGAAAGTATGATTGTGATTCTATGATTGTGATTGTATGATTGTGATTGTAAGATTGTGATTGTCTGATTGTGGTTGTGCGATTGTGATTGTACGATTGTGATTGTACGATTGTGATTGTATGATTGTGATTGTATGATTATGATTGTATGATTGTGATTGCATGATTGTGACTGTATGATTGTATTTGGGAGATTGTATTTGGGAGATTGTATTTGGGAGATTGTAATTGTATGATTGCAATTGTATGATTGTGATTGTATGATTGTGATTGCATGATTGTGACTGTATGATTGTGATTGTATGATTGTGATTGTAAGATTGAGATTGTATGTTTGTGATTGTATGATTGCGATTGTATGATTGTGATTGTATGATTGCGATTGTATGATTGTGATTGTATGATTATGATTGTATTTTTGTGATTTTATGATTGTGATTGTATGATTGTGATTGTATGATTGTGATAGTATGATTGTGATTGTATGACTGTGATTGTATGACTGTGATTGTATGACTGTGATTGTATGATTGTGATAGAATGATTGTGATTGAATGATTGTGATTGTATGATTGTGATTGTATGATTGTGATTGTTTGATTGTATTTGGGAGATTGTATTTGGGAGATTGTAATTGTATGATTGCGATTGTATGATTGTGATTGTATGATTGCGATTGTATAATTGTGATTGTATGATTGTGATAGTATGATTGTGATTGTATGACTGTGATTGTATGACTGTGATTGTATGATTGTGATTTTATGATTGTGATTGTATGATTGTGAAAGTGTGATTGTGAAAGTATGATTGTGATTGTATGATTGTGATTGTATGATTGTGATTGTATGATTGCGATTGTATGATTGTGATTGTATGATTATGATTGTATTTTTGTGATTTTATGATTGTGATTGTATGATTGTGATTGTATGATTGTGATTGTATGATTGCGATTGTATGAATGCGATTGTATGAATGTGATTGCATAATTGTGATTGTATGATTGTGATTGTATGATTGTGATTGTATGATTGTGATTGTATGATTGTGATTGTATGATTATGATTGTATGATTGTGATTGTATGATTGAGATTCTATGATTGTGATTGTATGATTGCGATTGTATGATTGTGATTGTATGATTGTGATTGTATGATTGTGATTGTATGATTGTGATTGTATGATTGTGATTGTATGATTGTGATTGTATGATTGTGAAAGTATGATTGTGATTGTATGATTGTGATTGTATGATTGTGATTGTATGATTGTGATTGTATGATTCTGATTGTATGGTTGTGATTGTATGATTGTGATTGTATGATTGTGATAGTATGATTGTGATTGTATGATTGTGATTGTATGATTGTGATTGTATGATTGTATTTCGGAGATTGTATTTGGGAGATTGTATTTGGGAGATTGTATTCGGGAGATTGTAACTGTATGATTGCGATTGTATGAATGTGATTGTATGATTGTGATTGTATGATTGTGATTGTATGATTGTGATTGTATGAATGCGATTGTATGATTGTGATTGCATAATTGTGATTGTATGATTGTGATTGTATGATTGCGATTGTATGATTGTGATTGTATGATTGTGATGTATGATTGTAATTGTATGATTATGATTGTATGATTGTGATTGTATGATTGTCATGGTATGATTGTGATGGTATGATTGTGATTGTATGATTGCGATCGTATGATTCTGATTGTATGATTATGATTGTATGATTGTGATTGTATGATTGCGATTGTATGATTGTGATTGCATGTTTATGATTGTATTTTTGTGATTTTATGATTGTGATTGTATGATTGTGATTGTATGATTGTGATTGTATGTTTGCGATTGTATGAATGCGATTGTATGATTGTGATTGCATAATTGTGATTGTATGATTGTGATTGTATGATTGTGATCGTATGATTGTGATTGTATGATTGTGATTGTATGAATGCGATTGTATGATTGTGATTGCATAATTGTGAATGTATGATTGTGATTGTGTGATTGTGATTGTATGATTGTGATTGTATGATTCTGATTGTATGGTTGTGATTGTATGATTGTGATTGTATGATTGTGATTGTGTGATTGTGGTTGTGCGATTGTGATTGTTCGATTGTGATTGTACGATTGTGATTGTATGATTGTGATTGTATGATTATGATTGTATGATTGTGATTGTATGATTGAGATTCTATGATTGTGATTGTATGATTGCGATTGTATGATTGTGATTGTATGATTGTGATTGTATGATTGTGATTGTATGATTGTGATTGTATGATTGTGATTGTATGATTGTGACTGTATGATTGTGATTGTATGATTGTGATTGTACGATTGTGATTGTATGATTGTGATTGTATGATTGTGATAGTATGATTGTGATTGTATGACTGTGATTGTATGACTGTGATTGTATGATTGTGATTGTATGATTGCGATTGTATGATTGCGATTGTATGATTGTGATTGTATGATTGTGATTGTATGATTGTGATTGTGTGATTGTGGTTGTGCGATTGTGATTGTTCGATTGTGATTGTACGATTGTGATTGTATGATTGTGATTGTATGATTATGATTGTATGATTGTGATTGCATGATTGTGACTGTATGATTGTGATTGCATGATTTTGAATGTATGATTGTGATTGTATGATTGTGATTGTATGATTGTGATTGTATGATTGTGATTGTATGATTGTGATTGTATGATTGTGATTGTATGATTGTGATTGTATGATTGTGATTGCATGATTGTGATTGTATGATTGTGATTGTATGATTGTGATAGTATGATTGTGATTGTATGATTGTGATTGTATGATTATGATTGTATGATTGTGATTGTATGATTGTATTTGGGTGATTGTATTTGGGAGACTGTATTTGGGAGATTGTAATTGCATGATTGCGATTGTATGATTGTGATTGTATGATTGCGATTGTATGAATGCGATTGTATGATTGTGATTGTATGATTGTGATTGTATGATTGTGATTGTATGATTGTGATTGTCTGATTGTGGTTGTGCGATTGTGATTGTACGATTGTGATTGTACGATTGTGATTGTATGATTGCGATTGTATGTTTGCGATTGTATGATTGTGATGTTATGATTGTGACTGTATGATTGTGATTGTATGATTGTGATTGTATGAGTGTGATTGTCTGATTGTGGTTGTGCGTTTGTGATTGTGCGATTGTGATTGTACGATTGTGATTGTATGATTGTGATAGTATGATTGTGGTTGTATGACTGTGATTGTATGACTGTGATTGTATGATTGTGATTGTATGATTGTGATTGTATGATTGTGATGTATGATTGTAATTGTATAATTATGATTGTATGATTGTGATTGTATGATTGTGATAGAATGATTGTGATTGAATGATTGTGATTGTATGATTGTGATTGTATGATTGTGATTGTTTGATTGTATTTGGGAGATTGTATTTGGGAGATTGTAATTGTATGATTGCGATTGTATGATTGTGATTGTATGATTGCGATTGTATAATTGTGATTGTATGATTGTGATGTATGATTGTAATTGTATGATTATGATTGTATGACTGTGATTGTATGACTGTGATTGTATGATTGTGATTGTATGATTGTGATTGTATGATTGTGAAAGTATGATTGTGATTGTATGATTGTGATTGTATGATTGTATTTGGGAGATTGTATTTGGGAGATTGTATTTGGGAGATTGTATTTGGGAGATTGTAATTGTATGATTGCAATTGTATGATTGTGACTGTATGATTGCGATTGTATGATTGTGATTGTATGATTGTGATGTATGATTGTAATTGTGTGATTGCGATGTATGACTGTAATTGTATGATTGTGATTGTATGATTGTGATTGTATGATTGTGATTGTATGATTGTGATTGTATGATTGTGATTGTATGATTGTGATTGTATGATTGTGATAGTATGATTGTGATTGTATGATTGTGACTGCATGATTGTGATTGTATGATTGTATTTGGGAGATTGTATTTGGGAGATTGTATTTGGGAGATTGTAACTGTATGATTGCGATTGTATGATTGTGATTGTATGATTGCGATTGTATGATTGCGATTGTATGATTGTGATGTATGATTGTAATTGTGTGATTATGATTGTATGATTTTGATTGTATGATTGTGATTGTATGATTGTATTTCGGAGATTGCATTTGGGAGATTGTATTTGGGAGATTGTAATTGTATGATTGCGATTGTATGATTGTGATTGTATGATTGCGATTGTATGATTGTGATTGTATGATTGTGATGTATGATTGTAATTGTATGATTATGATTGTATGATTGTGATTTTATGATTGTAATGGTATGATTGTGATGGTATGATTGTGATTGTATGATTGTAATTGTATGATTATGATTGTATGATTGTGATTGTATGATTGAGATTCTATGATTGTGATTGTATGATTGCGATTGTATGATTGTGATTGTATGATTGTGATTGTATGATTGTGATTGTATGATTGTGATTGTCTGATTGTGATTGTATGATTGTGATTGTATGATTGTGAAAGTATGATTGTGATTGTATGATTGTGATTGTATGATTGTGATTGTATGAGTGTGATTGACTGATTGTGGTTGTGCGATTGTGATTGTACGATTGTGATTGTACGATTGTGATTGTATGATTGTGATTGTCTGATTGTGGTTGTGCGATTGTGATTGTATGATTGAGATTCTGTGATTGTGATTGTATGATTGTGATTGTATGATTGTGATTGTATGATTGTGACTGTATGTTTGTGATTGTATGATTGTGATTGTACGATTGTGATTGTACGATTGTGATTGTATGATTGTGATAGTATGATTGCGATTGTATGACTGTGATTGTATGACTGTGATTGTATGATTGTGATTGTATGATTGTGATTGTATGATTGTGAAAGTATGATTGTGATTCTATGATTGTGATTGTATGATTGTGATTGTATGATTGTGATTGTCTGATTGTGGTTGTGCGATTGTGATTGTACGATTGTGATTGTACGATTGTGATTGTATGATTGTGATTGTATGATTATGATTGTATGATTGTGATTGCATGATTGTGACTGTATGATTGTATTTGGGAGATTGTATTTGGGAGATTGTATTTGGGAGATTGTAATTGTATGATTGCAATTGTATGACTGTGATTGTATGACTGTGATTGTATGATTGTGATTGTATGATTGTGATTGTATGATTGTGATGTATGATTGTAATTGTATAATTATGATTGTATGATTGTGATTGTATGATTGTGATAGAATGATTGTGATTGAATGATTGTGATTGTATGATTGTGATTGTATGATTGTGATTGTTTGATTGTATTTGGGAGATTGTATTTGGGAGATTGTAATTGTATGATTGCGATTGTATGATTGTGATTGTATGATTGCGATTGTATAATTGTGATTGTATGATTGTGATGTATGATTGTAATTGTATGATTATGATTGTATGACTGTGATTGTATGACTGTGATTGTATGATTGTGATTGTATGATTGTGATTGTATGATTGTGAAAGTATGATTGTGATTGTATGATTGTGATTGTATGATTGTATTTGGGAGATTGTATTTGGGAGATTGTATTTGGGAGATTGTATTTGGGAGATTGTAATTGTATGATTGCAATTGTATGATTGTGACTGTATGATTGCGATTGTATGATTGTGATTGTATGATTGTGATGTATGATTGTAATTGTGTGATTGCGATGTATGACTGTAATTGTATGATTGTGATTGTATGATTGTGATTGTATGATTGTGATTGTATGATTGTGATTGTATGATTGTGATTGTATGATTGTGATTGTATGATTGTGATAGTATGATTGTGATTGTATGATTGTGACTGCATGATTGTGATTGTATGATTGTATTTGGGAGATTGTATTTGGGAGATTGTATTTGGGAGATTGTAACTGTATGATTGCGATTGTATGATTGTGATTGTATGATTGCGATTGTATGATTGCGATTGTATGATTGTGATGTATGATTGTAATTGTGTGATTATGATTGTATGATTTTGATTGTATGATTGTGATTGTATGATTGTATTTCGGAGATTGCATTTGGGAGATTGTATTTGGGAGATTGTAATTGTATGATTGCGATTGTATGATTGTGATTGTATGATTGCGATTGTATGATTGTGATTGTATGATTGTGATGTATGATTGTAATTGTATGATTATGATTGTATGATTGTGATTGTATGATTGTGATGGTATGATTGTGATGGTATGATTGTGATTGTATGATTGTAATTGTATGATTATGATTGTATGATTGTGATTGTATGATTGAGATTCTATGATTGTGATTGTATGATTGCGATTGTATGATTGTGATTGTATGATTGTGATTGTATGATTGTGATTGTATGATTGTGATTGTCTGATTGTGATTGTATGATTGTGATTGTATGATTGTGAAAGTATGATTGTGATTGTATGATTGTGATTGTATGATTGTGATTGTATGAGTGTGATTGACTGATTGTGGTTGTGCGATTGTGATTGTACGATTGTGATTGTACGATTGTGATTGTATGATTGTGATTGTCTGATTGTGGTTGTGCGATTGTGATTGTATGATTGAGATTCTGTGATTGTGATTGTATGATTGTGATTGTATGATTGTGATTGTATGATTGTGACTGTATGTTTGTGATTGTATGATTGTGATTGTACGATTGTGATTATACGATTGTGATTGTATGATTGTGATAGTATGATTGCGATTGTATGACTGTGATTGTATGACTGTGATTGTATGATTGTGATTGTATGATTGTGATTGTATGATTGTGAAAGTATGATTGTGATTCTATGATTGTGATTGTATGATTGTGATTGTATGATTGTGATTGTCTGATTGTGGTTGTGCGATTGTGATTGTACGATTGTGATTGTACGATTGTGATTGTATGATTGTGATTGTATGATTATGATTGTATGATTGTGATTGCATGATTGTGACTGTATGATTGTATTTGGGAGATTGTATTTGGGAGATTGTATTTGGGAGATTGTAATTGTATGATTGCAATTGTATGATTGTGATTGTATGATTGTGATTGCATGATTGTGACTGTATGATTGTGATTGTATGATTGTGATTGTATGATTGAGATTGTATGATTGTGATTGTATGATTGCGATTGTATGATTGTGATTGTATGATTGCGATTGTATGATTGTGATTGTATGATTATGATTGTATTTTTGTGATTTTATGATTGTGATTGTATGATTGTGATTGTATGATTGTGATAGTATGATTGTGATTGTATGACTGTGATTGTATGACTGTGATTGTATGATTGTGATAGAATGATTGTGATTGAATGATTGTGATTGTATGATTGTGATTGTATGATTGTGATTGTTTGATTGTATTTGGGAGATTGTATTTGGGAGATTGTATTTGGGAGATTGTAATTGTATGATTGCGATTGTATGATTATGATTGTATGATTGTGACTGTATGATTGTGATTGTATGATTGTATTTGGGAGATTGTATTTGGGAGATTGTATTTGGGAGATTGTATTTGGGAGATTGTAATTGTATGATTGCAATTGTATGATTGCGATTGTATGATTGTGATTGCATGATTGTGACTGTATGATTGTGATTGTATGATTGTGATTGTATGATTGTGATTGTATGATTGTGATTGTATGATTGTGATTGTTTGATTGTATTTGGGAGATTGTATTTGGGAGATTGTAATTGTATGATTGCGATTGTATGATTGTGATTGTATGATTGCGATTGTATAATTGTGATTGTATGATTGTGATGTATGATTGTAATTGTATGATTATGATTGTATGACTGTGATTGTATGACTGTGATTGTATGATTGTGATTGTATGATTGTGATTGTATGATTGTGAAAGTATGATTGTGATTGTATGATTGTGATTGTATGATTGTATTTGGCAGATTGTATTTGGGAGATTGTATTTGGGAGATTGTAATTGTATGATTGCGATTGTATGATTATGATTGTATGATTGTGATTGTATGATTGTGATAGTATGATTGTGATTGTATGATTATGATTGTATGATTGTGATTGCATGACTGTGATTGTATGATTGTGATTGCATGATTTTGAATGTATGATTCTGATTGTATGATTGTGATTGTATGATTGTGATTGTATGATTGTGATTGTATGATTGTGATTGTATGATTGTGAAAGTATGATTGTGATTGTATGATTGTGATTGTATGATTGTGAAAGTATGATTGTGATTGTATGATTGTGATTGTATGATTGTGATTGTATGATTGTGATTGTATGATTGTGATTGTATGAGTGTGATTGACTGATTGTGGTTGTGCGATTGTGATTGTACGATTGTGATTGTACGATTGTGATTGTATGATTGTGATTGTATGATTATGATTGTATGATTGTGATTGCATGACTGTGATTGTATGATTGTGATTGCATGATTTTGAATGTATGATTCTGATTGTATGATTGTGATTGTATGATTGTGATTGTATGATTGTGATTGTATGATTGTGATTATATGATTGTGATTGTATGATTGTGATTGTATGATTGTATTTGGGAGATTGTATTTGGGATATTGTATTTGGGAGATTGTAATTGTATGATTGCGATTGTATGATTATGATTGTATGATTGTGACTGTATGATTGTGATTGTATGATTGTATTTGGGAGATTGTATTTGGGAGATTGTATTTGGGAGATTGTATTTGGGAGATTGTAATTGTATGATTGCGATTGTATGATTGTGACTGTATGATTGCGATTGTATGATTGTGATTGTATGATTGTGATGTATGATTGTAATTGTGTGATTGCGATGTATGACTGTAATTGTATGATTGTGATTGTATGATTGTGATTGTATGATTGTGATTGTATGATTGTGATTGTATGATTGTGATAGTATGATTGTGATTGTATGATTGTGACTGCATGATTGTGATTGTATGATTGTATTTGGGAGATTGTATTTGGGAGATTGTATTTGGGAGATTGTAACTGTATGATTGCGATTGTATGATTGTGATTGTATGATTGCGATTGTATGATTGCGATTGTATGATTGTGATGTATGATTGTAATTGTGTGATTATGATTGTATGATTTTGATTGTATGATTGTGATTGTATGATTGTATTTGGGAGATTGCATTTGGGAGATTGTATTTGGGAGATTGTAATTGTATGATTGCGATTGTATGATTGTGATTGTATGATTGCGATTGTATGATTGTGATTGTATGATTGTGATGTACGATTGTAATTGTATGATTATGATTGTATGATTGTGATTGTATGATTGTGATGGTATGATTGTGATGGTATGATTGTGATTGTATGATTGTAATTGTATGATTATGATTGTATGATTGTGATTGTATGATTGAGATTCTATGATTGTGATTGTATGATTGCGATTGTATGATTGTGATTGTATGATTGTGATTGTATGATTGTGATTGTATGATTGTGATTGTCTGATTGTGATTGTATGATTGTGATTGTATGATTGTGAAAGTATGATTGTGATTGTATGATTGTGATTGTATGATTGTGATTGTATGAGTGTGATTTACTGATTGTGGTTGTGCGATTGTGATTGTACGATTGTGATTGTACGATTGTGATTGTATGATTGTGATTGTCTGATTGTGGTTGTGCGATTGTGATTGTATGATTGAGATTCTGTGATTGTGATTGTATGATTGTGATTGTATGATTGTGATTGTATGATTGTGACTGTATGTTTGTGATTGTATGATTGTGATTGTACGATTGTGATTGTACGATTGTGATTGTATGATTGTGATAGTATGATTGTGATTGTATGACTGTGATTGTATGACTGTGATTGTATGATTGTGATTGTATGATTGTGATTGTATGATTGTGAAAGTATGATTGTGATTCTATGATTGTGATTGTATGATTGTGATTGTATGATTGTGATTGTCTGATTGTGGTTGTGCGATTGTGATTGTACGATTGTGATTGTACGATTGTGATTGTATGATTGTGATTGTATGATTATGATTGTATGATTGTGATTGCATGATTGTGACTGTATGATTGTATTTGGGAGATTGTATTTGGGAGATTGTATTTGGGAGATTGTAATTGTATGATTGCAATTGTATGATTGTGATTGTATGATTGTGATTGCATGATTGTGACTGTATGATTGTGATTGTATGATTGTGATTGTATGATTGTGATTGTATGATTGAGATTGTATGATTGTGATTGTATGATTGCGATTGTATGATTGTGATTGTATGATTGCGATTGTATGATTGTGATTGTATGATTATGATTGTATTTTTGTGATTTTATGACTGTGATTGTATGATTGTGATTGTATGATTGTGATAGTATGATTGTGATTGTATGACTGTGATTGTATGACTGTGATTGTATGATTGTGATAGAATGATTGTGATTGAATGATTGTGATTGTATGATTGTGATTGTATGATTGTGATTGTTTGATTGTATTTGGGAGATTGTATTTGGGAGATTGTATTTGGGAGATTGTAATTGTATGATTGCGATTGTATGATTATGATTGTATGATTGTGACTGTATGATTGTGATTGTATGATTGTATTTGGGAGATTGTATTTGGGAGATTGTATTTGGGAGATTGTATTTGGGAGATTGTAATTGTATGATTGCAATTGTATGATTGTGATTGTATGATTGTGATTGCATGATTGTGACTGTATGATTGTGATTGTATGATTGTGATTGTATGATTGTGATTGTATGATTGTGATTGTATGATTGTGATTGTTTGATTGTATTTGGGAGATTGTATTTGGGAGATTGTAATTGTATGATTGCGATTGTATGATTGTGATTGTATGATTGCGATTGTATAATTGTGATTGTATGATTGTGATGTATGATTGTAATTGTATGATTATGATTGTATGACTGTGATTGTATGACTGTGATTGTATGATTGTGATTGTATGATTGTGATTGTATGATTGTGAAAGTATGATTGTGATTGTATGATTGTGATTGTATGATTGTATTTGGGAGATTGTATTTGGGAGATTGTATTTGGGAGATTGTAATTGTATGATTGCGATTGTATGATTATGATTGTATGATTGTGATTGTATGATTGTGATAGTATGATTGTGATTGTATGATTATGATTGTATGATTGTGATTGCATGACTGTGATTGTATGATTGTGATTGCATGATTTTGAATGTATGATTCTGATTGTATGATTGTGATTGTATGATTGTGATTGTATGATTGTGATTGTATGATTGTGATTGTATGATTGTGAAAGTATGATTGTGATTGTATGATTGTGATTGTATGATTGTGATTGTATGATTGTGATTGTATGAGTGTGATTGACTGATTGTGGTTGTGCGATTGTGATTGTACGATTGTGATTGTACGATTGTGATTGTATGATTGTGATTGTATGATTATGATTGTATGATTGTGATTGCATGACTGTGATTGTATGATTGTGATTGCATGATTTTGAATGTATGATTCTGATTGTATGATTGTGATTGTATGATTGTGATTGTATGATTGTGATTGTATGATTGTGATTATATGATTGTGATTGTATGATTGTGATTGTATGATTGTATTTGGGAGATTGTATTTGGGATATTGTATTTGGGAGATTGTAATTGTATGATTGCGATTGTATGATTATGATTGTATGATTGTGACTGTATGATTGTGATTGTATGATTGTATTTGGGAGATTGTATTTGGGAGATTGTATTTGGGAGATTGTATTTGGGAGATTGTAATTGTATGATTGCGATTGTATGATTGTGACTGCATGATTGCGATTGTATGATTGTGATTGTATGATTGTGATGTATGATTGTAATTGTGTGATTGCGATGTATGACTGTAATTGTATGATTGTGATAGTATGATTGTGATTGTATGACTGTGATTGTATGACTGTGATTGTATGATTGTGATTGTATGATTGTGATTGTATGATTGTGAAAGTATGATTGTGATTCTATGATTGTGATTGTATGATTGTGATTGTAAGATTGTGATTGTCTGATTGTGGTTGTGCGATTGTGATTGTACGATTGTGATTGTACGATTGTGATTGTATGATTGTGATTGTATGATTATGATTGTATGATTGTGATTGCATGATTGTGACTGTATGATTGTATTTGGGAGATTGTATTTGGGAGATTGTATTTGGGAGATTGTAATTGTATGATTGCAATTGTATGATTGTGATTGTATGATTGTGATTGCATGATTGTGACTGTATGATTGTGATTGTATGATTGTGATTGTAAGATTGAGATTGTATGATTGTGATTGTATGATTGCGATTGTATGATTGTGATTGTATGATTGCGATTGTATGATTGTGATTGTATGATTATGATTGTATTTTTGTGATTTTATGATTGTGATTGTATGATTGTGATTGTATGATTGTGATAGTATGATTGTGATTGTATGACTGTGATTGTATGACTGTGATTGTATGACTGTGATTGTATGATTGTGATAGAATGATTGTGATTGAATGATTGTGATTGTATGATTGTGATTGTATGATTGTGATTGTTTGATTGTATTTGGGAGATTGTATTTGGGAGATTGTAATTGTATGATTGCGATTGTATGATTGTGATTGTATGATTGCGATTGTATAATTGTGATTGTATGATTGTGATAGTATGATTGTGATTGTATGACTGTGATTGTATGACTGTGATTGAATGATTGTGATTCTATGATTGTGATTGTATGATTGTGAAAGTGTGATTGTGAAAGTATGATTGTGATTGTATGATTGTGATTGTATGATTGTGATTGTATGATTGCGATTGTATGATTGTGATTGTATGATTATGATTGTATTTTTGTGATTTTATGATTGTGATTGTATGATTGTGATTGTATCATTGTGATTGTATGATTGCGATTGTATGAATGCGATTGTATGAATGTGATTGCATAATTGTGATTGTATGATTGTGATTGTATGATTGTGATTGTATGATTGTGATTGTATGATTGTGATTGTATGATTATGATTGTATGATTGTGATTGTATGATTGAGATTCTATGATTGTGATTGTATGATTGCGATTGTATGATTGTGATTGTATGATTGTGATTGTATGATTGTGATTGTATGATTGTGATTGTATGATTGTGATTGTATGATTGTGATTGTATGATTGTGAAAGTATGATTGTGATTGTATGATTGTGATTGTATGATTGTGATTGTATGATTGTGATTGTATGATTCTGATTGTATGGTTGTGATTGTATGATTGTGATTGTATGATTGTGATAGTATGATTGTGATTGTATGATTGTGATTGTATGATTGTGATTGTATGATTGTATTTCGGAGATTGTATTTGGGAGATTGTATTTGGGAGATTGTATTCGGGAGATTGTAACTGTATGATTGCGATTGTATGAATGTGATTGTATGATTGTGATTGTATGATTGTGATTGTATGATTGTGATTGTATGAATGCGATTGTATGATTGTGATTGCATAATTGTGATTGTATGATTGTGATTGTATGATTGCGATTGTATGATTGTGATTGTATGATTGTGATGTATGATTGTAATTGTATGATTATGATTGTATGATTGTGATTGTATGATTGTCATGGTATGATTGTGATGGTATGATTGTGATTGTATGATTGCGATCGTATGATTCTGATTGTATGATTATGATTGTATGATTGTGATTGTATGATTGCGATTGTATGATTGTGATTGCATGTTTATGATTGTATTTTTGTGATTTTATGATTGTGATTGTATGATTGTGATTGTATGATTGTGATTGTATGTTTGCGATTGTATGAATGCGATTGTATGATTGTGATTGCATAATTGTGATTGTATGATTGTGATTGTATGATTGTGATTGTATGATTGTAATTGTATGATTGTGATTGTATGAATGCGATTGTATGATTGTGATTGCATAATTGTGAATGTATGATTGTGATTGTGTGATTGTGATTGTATGATTGTGATTGTATGATTCTGATTGTATGGTTGTGATTGTATGATTGTGATTGTATGATTGTGATAGTATGATTGTGATTGTATGATTGTGATTGTATGATTGTGATTGTATGATTGTATTTCGGAGATTGTATTTGGGAGATTGTATTTGGGAGATTGTATTCGGGAGATTGTAACTGTATGATTGCGATTGTATGATTGTGATTGTATGATTGTGATTGTATGATTGTGATTGTATGATTGTGATTGTATGATTGTGATTGTATGAATGCGATTGTATGATTGTGATTGCATAATTGTGATTGTATGATTGTGATTGTATGATTGCGATTGTATGATTGTGATTGTATGATTGTGATGTATGATTGTAATTGTATGATTATGATTGTATGATTGTGATTGTATGATTGTCATGGTATGATTGTGATGGTATGATTGTGATTGTATGATTGCGATCGTATGATTCTGATTGTATGATTATGATTGTATGATTGTGATTGTATGATTGCGATTGTATGATTGTGATTGCATGTTTATGATTGTATTTTTGTGATTTTATGATTGTGATTGTATGATTGGGATTGTATGATTGTGATTGTATGTTTGCGATTGTATGAATGCGATTGTATGATTGTGATTGCATAATTGTGATTGTATGATTGTGATTGTATGATTGTGATTGTATGATTGTGATTGTATGATTGTGATTGTATGAATGCGATTGTATGATTGTGATTGCATAATTGTGATTGTATGATTGTGATTGTATGATTGTGATTGTGTGATTGTGATTGTATGATTGTGATTGTATGATTGTATTTGGGAGATTGTATTTGGGAGATTGTATTTGGGAGATTGTAATTGTATGATTGCGATTGTATGATTGTGATTGCATGATTTTGAATGGATGATTGTGATTGTATGATTGTGATTGTATGATTGTGATTGTATGATTGTGATTGTATGATTCTGATTGTATGGTTGTGATTGTATGATTGTGATTGCATGATTGTGATAGTATGATTGTGATTGTATGATTGTGATTGTATGATTGTGATTGTATGATTGTGATTGTATGATTGTGATTGTATGAATGCGATTGTATGATTGTGATTGCATGATTTTGAATGTATGACTGTGATTGTATGATTGTGATTGTATGATTGTGATTGTATGATTCTGATTGTATGGTTGTGATTGTATGATTGTGATTGCATGATTGTGATAGTATGATTGTGATTGTATGATTGTGATTGTATGATTGTGATTGTATGATTGTGATTGTATGATTGTGATTGTATGATTGTATTTGGGAGATTGTATTTGGGAGATTGTATTTGGGAGATTGTAATTGTATGATTGCGATTGTATGATTGTGATTGTATGATTGTGATTGTATGATTGTCATTGTATGATTGTGATTGTATGATTGTGATTGTATGAATGCGATTGTATGATTGTGATTGCATAATTGTGATTGTATGATTGTGATTGTATGATTGCGATTGTATGATTGTGATTGTATGATTGTGATGTATGATTGTAATTGTATGATTATGATTGTATGATTGTGATTGCATGATTGTCATGGTATGATTGTGATGGTATGATTGTGATTGTATGATTGCGATCGTATGATTCTGATCGTATGATTATGATTGTATGATTGTGATTGTATGATTGCGATTGTATGATTGTGATTGTATGTTTATGATTGTATTTTTGTGATTTTATGATTGTGATTGTATGATTGTGATTGTATGATTGTGATTGTATGATTGCGATTGTATGAATGCGATTGTATGATTGTGATTGCATGATTGTGACTGTATGATTGTGATTGTATGATTGTGATTGTATGATTGAGATTGTATGATTGTGATTGTATGATTGCGACTGTATGATTGTGATTGTATGATTGCGATTGTATGATTGTGATTATATGATTGTGATGTATGTTTGTAATTGTATGATTATGATTGTATGATTGTGATTGTATGATTGAGATTGTATGATTGTGATTGTATGATTGTGATTGCATGATTGTGACTGTATGATTGTGATTGTATGATTGTGATTGTATGATTGAGATTGTATGATTGTGATTGTATGATTGCGATTGTATGATTGTGATTGTATGATTGCGATTGTATGATTGTGATTGTATGATTGTGATTGTATGATTGTGATTGTATGATTGTGATTGTATGATTGTGATTGTATGATTGTGACTGTATGATTGTGATTGTATGATTGTGATTGTACGATTGTGATTGTATGATTGTGATTGTATGATTGTGATAGTATGATTGTGATTGTATGACTGTGATTGTATGACTGTGATTGTATGATTGTGATTGTATGATTGCGATTGTATGATTGCGATTGTATGATTGTGATTGTATGATTGTGATTGTATGATTGTGATTGTATGATTGTGATTGTATGATTGCGATTGTATGATTGTGATTGTATGATTGCGATTGTATGATTGTGATTGTATGATTGTGATTGTATGATTGCGATTGTATGATTGTGATTGTATGATTGCGATTGTATGATTGTGATTGTATGATTGTGATGTATGATTGTAATTGTATGATTATGATTGTATGATTGTGACTGTATGATTGTGATTGTATGATTGTATTTGGCAGATTGTTTTTGGGAGATTGTATTTGGGAGATTGTAATTGTATGATTGCGATTGTATGATTGTGATTGTATGATTGCGATTGTATGATTGTGATTGTTTGATTGTGATGTATGATTGTAATTGTATGATTATGATTGTATGATTGTGATTGTATGATTGTGATGGTATGATTGTGATGGTATGATTGTGATTGTATGATTGCGATCGTATGATTGTGATTGTATGATTATGATTGTATGATTGTGATTGTATGATTGCGATTGTATGATTGTGATTGTATGATTATGATTGTATTTTTGTGATTTTATGATTGTGATTGTATGATTGTGATTGTATGATTGTGATAGTATGATTGTGATTGTATGACTGTGATTGTATGACTGTGATTGTATGACTGTGATTGTATGATTGTGATTGTATGATTGTGATTGTATGATTGTGAAAGTATGATTGTGATTGTATGATTGTGATTGTATGATTGTGATTGTATGATTGTGATTGTATGATTGTGATTGTATGATTGTGATTGTATGATTGTGATTGTATGATTGTGATTGTATGATTGTGAAAGTATGATTGTGATTGTATGATTGTGATTGTATGATTGTGATTGTATGATTGTGATTGTATGAGTGTGATTGACTGATTGTGGTTGTGCGATTGTGATTGTACGATTGTGATTGTACGATTGTGATTGTATGATTGTGATTGTATGATTATGATTGTATGATTGTGATTGCATGATTGTGATTGTATGATTGTGATTGCATGATTGTGATTGTATGGTTGTGATTGTATGATTGTGATTGTATGATTGTGATTGTATGATTATGATTGTATGATTGTGATTGCATGATTGTGATTGTATGATTGTGATTGCATGATTTTGAATGTATGATTCTGATTGTATGATTGTGATTGTATGATTGTGATTGTATGATTGTGATTGTATGATTGTGATTGCATGATTGCGATTGTATGATTGTGATTGTATGATTGCGATTGTATGAATGCGATTGTATGATTGTGATTGTATGATTGTGATTGTATGATTGTGATTGTATGATTGTGATTGTATGATTGTGATTGTATGATTGTGATTGTATGATTGTATTTGGGAGATTGTATTTGGGATATTGTAATTGTGTGATTGCGATTGTATGATTGTGATTGTATGATTGTGATGTATGATTGTAATTGTATGATTATGATTGTATGATTGTGATTGTATGTTTGAGATTGTATGATTGTGATTGTATGCTTGCGATTGTATGAATGTGATTGTATGATTGTGATTGTATGATTGTGATTGTAAGATTGTGATTGTATGATTGTGATTGTATGATTGTGATTGTATGATTGTGATTGTATGATTGTGATTGTATGATCGTGATTGTATGATTGTGATTGTACGATTGTGATTGTACGATTGTGATTGTATGATTGTGATAGTATGATTGTGATTGTATGACTGTGATTGTATGACTGTGATTGTATGATTGTGATTGTATGATTGTGATTGTATGATTGTGATAGAATGATTGTGATTGAATGATTGTGATTGTATGATTGTGATTGTATGATTGTGATTGTTTGATTGTATTTGGGAGATTGTATTTGGGAGATTGTAATTGTATGATTGCGATTGTATGATTGTGATTGTATGATTGCGATTGTATGATTGTGATTTTATGATTGTGATGTATGATTGTAATTGTATGATTATGATTGTATGATTGTGATTGTATGATTGTGATGGTATGATTGTGATGGTATGATTGTGATTGTATGATTGCGATCGTGTGATTGTGATTGTATGATTATGATTGTATGATTGTGATTGTATGATTGCGATTGTATGATTGTGATTGTATGATTATGATTGTATTTTTGTGATTTTATGATTGTGATTGTATGATTGTGATTGTATGATTGTGATTGTATGATTGCGATTGTATGAATGCGATTGTATGAATGTGATTGCATAATTGTGATTGTATGATTGTGATTGTATGATTGTGATTGTATGATTGTGATTGTATGATTGTGATTGTATGATTGTGATTGTATGATTATGATTGTATGATTGTGATTGTATGATTGAGATTCTATGATTGTGATTGTATGATTGCGATTGTATGATTGTGATTGTATGATTGTGATTGTATGATTGTGATTGTATGATTGTGATTGTATGATTGTGATTGTATGATTGTGATTGTATGATTGTGAAAGTATGATTGTGATTGTATGATTGTGATTGTATGATTGTGATTGTATGATTGTGATTGTATGAGTGTGATTGACTGATTGTGGTTGTGCGATTGTGATTGTACGATTGTGATTGTACGATTGTGATTGTACGATTGTGATTGCATGATTGTGATTGTATGATTGTGATTGCATGATTGTGATTGTATGATTGTGATTGCATGATTTTGAATGTATGATTCTGATTGTATGATTGTGATTGTATGATTGTGATTGTATGATTGCGATTGTATGATTGTGATTGCATGATTTTGAATGTATGATTGTGATTGTATGATTGTGATTGTATGATTGTGATTGTATGATTCTGATTGTATGGTTGTGATTGTATGATTGTGATTGTATGATTGTGATAGTATGATTGTGATTGTATGATTGTGATTGTATGATTGTGATTGTATGATTGTATTTCGGATATTGTATTTGGGAGATTGTATTTGGGAGATTGTATTCGGGAGATTGTAACTGTATGATTGCGATTGTATGATTGTGATTGTATGATTGTGATTGTATGATTGTGATTGTATGATTGTGATTGTATGATTGTGATTGTATGAATGCGATTGTATGATTGTGATTGCATAATTGTGATTGTATGATTGTGATTGTATGATTGCGATTGTATGATTGTGATTGTATGATTGTGATGTATGATTGTAATTGTATGATTATGATTGTATGATTGTGATTGTATGATTGTCATGGTATGATTGTGATGGTATGATTGTGATTGTATGATTGCGATCGTATGATTGTGATTGCATGATTGTGATAGTATGATTGTGATTGTATGATTGTGATTGTATGATTGTGATTGTATGATTGTGATTGTATGATTGTGATTGTATGAATGCGATTGTATGATTGTGATTGCATGATTTTGAATGTATGACTGTGATTGTATGATTGTGATTGTATGATTGTGATTGTATGATTCTGATTGTATGGTTGTGATTGTATGATTGTGATTGCATGATTGTGATAGTATGATTGTGATTGTATGATTGTGATTGTATGATTGTGATTGTATGATTGTGATTGTATGATTGTGATTGTATGATTGTATTTGGGAGATTGTATTTGGGAGATTGTATTTGGGAGATTGTAATTGTATGATTGCGATTGTATGATTGTGATTGTATGATTGTGATTGTATGATTGTCATTGTATGATTGTGATTGTATGATTGTGATTGTATGAATGCGATTGTATGATTGTGATTGCATAATTGTGATTGTATGATTGTGATTGTATGATTGCGATTGTATGATTGTGATTGTATGATTGTGATGTATGATTGTAATTGTATGATTATGATTGTATGATTGTGATTGCATGATTGTCATGGTATGATTGTGATGGTATGATTGTGATTGTATGATTGCGATCGTATGATTCTGATCGTATGATTATGATTGTATGATTGTGATTGTATGATTGCGATTGTATGATTGTGATTGTATGTTTATGATTGTATTTTTGTGATTTTATGATTGTGATTGTATGATTGTGATTGTATGATTGTGATTGTATGATTGCGATTGTATGAATGCGATTGTATGATTGTGATTGCATGATTGTGACTGTATGATTGTGATTGTATGATTGTGATTGTATGATTGAGATTGTATGATTGTGATTGTATGATTGCGACTGTATGATTGTGATTGTATGATTGCGATTGTATGATTGTGATTATATGATTGTGATGTATGTTTGTAATTGTATGATTATGATTGTATGATTGTGATTGTATGATTGAGATTGTATGATTGTGATTGTATGATTGTGATTGCATGATTGTGACTGTATGATTGTGATTGTATGATTGTGATTGTATGATTGAGATTGTATGATTGTGATTGTATGATTGCGATTGTATGATTGTGATTGTATGATTGCGATTGTATGATTGTGATTGTATGATTGTGATTGTATGATTGTGATTGTATGATTGTGATTGTATGATTGTGATTGTATGATTGTGACTGTATGATTGTGATTGTATGATTGTGATTGTACGATTGTGATTGTATGATTGTGATTGTATGATTGTGATAGTATGATTGTGATTGTATGACTGTGATTGTATGACTGTGATTGTATGATTGTGATTGTATGATTGCGATTGTATGATTGCGATTGTATGATTGTGATTGTATGATTGTGATTGTATGATTGTGATTGTATGATTGTGATTGTATGATTGCGATTGTATGATTGTGATTGTATGATTGCGATTGTATGATTGTGATTGTATGATTGTGATTGTATGATTGCGATTGTATGATTGTGATTGTATGATTGCGATTGTATGATTGTGATTGTATGATTGTGATGTATGATTGTAATTGTATGATTATGATTGTATGATTGTGACTGTATGATTGTGATTGTATGATTGTATTTGGCAGATTGTTTTTGGGAGATTGTATTTGGGAGATTGTAATTGTATGATTGCGATTGTATGATTGTGATTGTATGATTGCGATTGTATGATTGTGATTGTTTGATTGTGATGTATGATTGTAATTGTATGATTATGATTGTATGATTGTGATTGTATGATTGTGATGGTATGATTGTGATGGTATGATTGTGATTGTATGATTGCGATCGTATGATTGTGATTGTATGATTATGATTGTATGATTGTGATTGTATGATTGCGATTGTATGATTGTGATTGTATGATTATGATTGTATTTTTGTGATTTTATGATTGTGATTGTATGATTGTGATTGTATGATTGTGATAGTATGATTGTGATTGTATGACTGTGATTGTATGACTGTGATTGTATGACTGTGATTGTATGATTGTGATTGTATGATTGTGATTGTATGATTGTGAAAGTATGATTGTGATTGTATGATTGTGATTGTATGATTGTGATTGTATGATTGTGATTGTATGATTGTGATTGTATGATTGTGATTGTATGATTGTGATTGTATGATTGTGATTGTATGATTGTGAAAGTATGATTGTGATTGTATGATTGTGATTGTATGATTGTGATTGTATGATTGTGATTGTATGAGTGTGATTGACTGATTGTGGTTGTGCGATTGTGATTGTACGATTGTGATTGTACGATTGTGATTGTATGATTGTGATTGTATGATTATGATTGTATGATTGTGATTGCATGATTGTGATTGTATGATTGTGATTGCATGATTGTGATTGTATGGTTGTGATTGTATGATTGTGATTGTATGATTGTGATTGTATGATTATGATTGTATGATTGTGATTGCATGATTGTGATTGTATGATTGTGATTGCATGATTTTGAATGTATGATTCTGATTGTATGATTGTGATTGTATGATTGTGATTGTATGATTGTGATTGTATGATTGTGATTGCATGATTGCGATTGTATGATTGTGATTGTATGATTGCGATTGTATGAATGCGATTGTATGATTGTGATTGTATGATTGTGATTGTATGATTGTGATTGTATGATTGTGATTGTATGATTGTGATTGTATGATTGTGATTGTATGATTGTATTTGGGAGATTGTATTTGGGATATTGTAATTGTGTGATTGCGATTGTATGATTGTGATTGTATGATTGTGATGTATGATTGTAATTGTATGATTATGATTGTATGATTGTGATTGTATGTTTGAGATTGTATGATTGTGATTGTATGCTTGCGATTGTATGAATGTGATTGTATGATTGTGATTGTATGATTGTGATTGTAAGATTGTGATTGTATGATTGTGATTGTATGATTGTGATTGTATGATTGTGATTGTATGATTGTGATTGTATGATCGTGATTGTATGATTGTGATTGTACGATTGTGATTGTACGATTGTGATTGTATGATTGTGATAGTATGATTGTGATTGTATGACTGTGATTGTATGACTGTGATTGTATGATTGTGATTGTATGATTGTGATTGTATGATTGTGATAGAATGATTGTGATTGAATGATTGTGATTGTATGATTGTGATTGTATGATTGTGATTGTTTGATTGTATTTGGGAGATTGTATTTGGGAGATTGTAATTGTATGATTGCGATTGTATGATTGTGATTGTATGATTGCGATTGTATGATTGTGATTTTATGATTGTGATGTATGATTGTAATTGTATGATTATGATTGTATGATTGTGATTGTATGATTGTGATGGTATGATTGTGATGGTATGATTGTGATTGTATGATTGCGATCGTGTGATTGTGATTGTATGATTATGATTGTATGATTGTGATTGTATGATTGCGATTGTATGATTGTGATTGTATGATTATGATTGTATTTTTGTGATTTTATGATTGTGATTGTATGATTGTGATTGTATGATTGTGATTGTATGATTGCGATTGTATGAATGCGATTGTATGAATGTGATTGCATAATTGTGATTGTATGATTGTGATTGTATGATTGTGATTGTATGATTGTGATTGTATGATTGTGATTGTATGATTGTGATTGTATGATTATGATTGTATGATTGTGATTGTATGATTGAGATTCTATGATTGTGATTGTATGATTGCGATTGTATGATTGTGATTGTATGATTGTGATTGTATGATTGTGATTGTATGATTGTGATTGTATGATTGTGATTGTATGATTGTGATTGTATGATTGTGAAAGTATGATTGTGATTGTATGATTGTGATTGTATGATTGTGATTGTATGATTGTGATTGTATGAGTGTGATTGACTGATTGTGGTTGTGCGATTGTGATTGTACGATTGTGATTGTACGATTGTGATTGTACGATTGTGATTGCATGATTGTGATTGTATGATTGTGATTGCATGATTGTGATTGTATGATTGTGATTGCATGATTTTGAATGTATGATTCTGATTGTATGATTGTGATTGTATGATTGTGATTGTATGATTGCGATTGTATGATTGTGATTGCATGATTTTGAATGTATGATTGTGATTGTATGATTGTGATTGTATGATTGTGATTGTATGATTCTGATTGTATGGTTGTGATTGTATGATTGTGATTGTATGATTGTGATAGTATGATTGTGATTGTATGATTGTGATTGTATGATTGTGATTGTATGATTGTATTTCGGATATTGTATTTGGGAGATTGTATTTGGGAGATTGTATTCGGGAGATTGTAACTGTATGATTGCGATTGTATGATTGTGATTGTATGATTGTGATTGTATGATTGTGATTGTATGATTGTGATTGTATGATTGTGATTGTATGAATGCGATTGTATGATTGTGATTGCATAATTGTGATTGTATGATTGTGATTGTATGATTGCGATTGTATGATTGTGATTGTATGATTGTGATGTATGATTGTAATTGTATGATTATGATTGTATGATTGTGATTGTATGATTGTCATGGTATGATTGTGATGGTATGATTGTGATTGTATGATTGCGATCGTATGATTCTGATTGTATGATTATGATTGTATGATTGTGATTGTATGATTGCGATTGTATGATTGTGATTGCATGTTTATGATTGTATTTTTGTGATTTTATGATTGTGATTGTATGATTGTGATTGTATGATTGTGATTGTATGTTTGCGATTGTATGAATGCGATTGTATGATTGTGATTGCATAATTGTGATTGTATGATTGTGATTGTATGATTGTGATTGTATGATTGTGATTGTATGATTGTGATTGTATGAATGCGATTGTATGATTGTGATTGCATAATTGTGAATGTATGATTGTGATTGTATGATTGTGATTGTATGATTGTGATTGTATGATTCTGATTGTATGGTTGTGATTGTATGATTGTGATTGTATGATTGTGATAGTATGATTGTGATTGTATGATTGTGATTGTATGATTGTGATTGTATGATTGTATTTCGGAGATTGTATTTGGGAGATTGTATTTGGGAGATTGTATTCGGGAGATTGTAACTGTATGATTGCGATTGTATGATTGTGATTGTATGATTGTGATTGTATGATTGTGATTGTATGATTGTGATTTTATGATTGTGATTGTATGATTGTGATTGTATGAATGCGATTGTATGATTGTGATTGCATAATTGTGATTGTATGATTGTGATTGTATGATTGTGATTGTATGTTTGCGATTGTATGATTGTGATGTTATGATTGTGATTGTATGATTGTGATTGTATGATTGTGATTGTATGATTGTGATTGTATGATTGTGATTGTATGAGTGTGATTGTCTGATTGTGGTTGTGCGTTTGTGATTGTACGATTGTGAATGTACGATTGTGGTTGTATGATTGTGGTTGTATGAATATGATTGTATGATTGTGATTGCATGATTGTGATTGTATGATTGTGATTGTATGATTGTGATTGTATGGTTGTGATTGTATGATTGTGATTGTCTGATTGTGGTTGTGCGATTGTGATTGTATGATTGAGATTCTGTGATTGTGATTGTATGATTGTGATAGTATGATACTGATTGTATGATTGTGATTGTATGAATGCGATTGTATGATTGTGATTGCATAATTGTGATTGTATGATTGTGATTGTATGATTGTGATTGTGTGATTGTGATTGTATGATTGTGATTGTATGATTGTATTTGGGAGATTGTATTTGGGAGATTGTATTTGGGAGATTGTAATTGTATGATTGCGATTGTATGATTGTGATTGCATGATTTTGAATGGATGATTGTGATTGTATGATTGTGATTGTATGATTGTGATTGTATGATTCTGATTGTATGGTTGTGATTGTATGATTGTGATTGCATGATTGTGATAGTATGATTGTGATTGTATGATTGTGATTGTATGATTGTGATTGTATGATTGTGATTGTATGATTGTGATTGTATGAATGCGATTGTATGATTGTGATTGCATGATTTTGAATGTATGACTGTGATTGTATGATTGTGATTGTATGATTGTGATGTATGATTGTAATTGTATGATTATGATTGTATGATTGTGATTGCATGATTGTCATGGTATGATTGTGATGGTATGATTGTGATTGTATGATTGCCATCGTATGATTCTGATCGTATGATTATGATTGTATGATTGTGATTGTATGATTGCGATTGTATGATTGTGATTGTATGTTTATGATTGTATTTTTGTGATTTTATGATTGTGATTGTATGATTGTGATTGTATGATTGTGATTGTATGATTGCGATTGTATGAATGCGATTGTATGATTGTGATTGCATGATTGTGACTGTATGATTGTGATTGTATGATTGTGATTGTATGATTGAGATTGTATGATTGTGATTGTATGATTGCGACTGTATGATTGTGATTGTATGATTGCGATTGTATGATTGTGATTATATGATTGTGATGTATGTTTGTAATTGTATGATTATGATTGTATGATTGTGATTGTATGATTGAGATTGTATGATTGTGATTGTATGATTGTGATTGCATGATTGTGACTGTATGATTGTGATTGTATGATTGTGATTGTATGATTGAGATTGTATGATTGTGATTGTATGATTGCGATTGTATGATTGTGATTGTATGATTGCGATTGTATGATTGTGATTGTATGATTGTGATTGTATGATTGTGATTGTATGATTGTGATTGTATGATTGTGATTGTATGATTGTGACTGTATGATTGTGATTGTATGATTGTGATTGTACGATTGTGATTGTATGATTGTGATTGTATGATTGTGATAGTATGATTGTGATTGTATGACTGTGATTGTATGACTGTGATTGTATGATTGTGATTGTATGATTGCGATTGTATGATTGCGATTGTATGATTGTGATTGTATGATTGTGATTGTATGATTGTGATTGTGTGATTGTGGTTGTGCGATTGTGATTGTTCGATTGTGATTGTACGATTGTGATTGTATGATTGTGATTGTATGATTATGATTGTATGATTGTGATTGCATGATTGTGACTGTATGATTGTGATTGCATGATTTTGAATGTATGATTGTGATTGTATGATTGTGATTGTATGATTGTGATTGTATGATTGTGATTGTATGATTGTGATTGTATGATTGTGATTGTATGATTGTGATTGTATGATTGTGATTGCATGATTGTGATTGTATGATTGTGATTGTATGATTGTGATAGTATGATTGTGATTGTATGATTGTGATTGTATGATTATGATTGTATGATTGTGATTGTATGATTGTATTTGGGTGATTGTATTTGGGAGACTGTATTTGGGAGATTGTAATTGCATGATTGCGATTGTATGATTGTGATTGTATGATTGCGATTGTATGAATGCGATTGTATGATTGTGATTGTATGATTGTGATTGTATGATTGTGATTGTATGATTGTGATTGTCTGATTGTGGTTGTGCGATTGTGATTGTACGATTGTGATTGTACGATTGTGATTGTATGATTGCGATTGTATGTTTGCGATTGTATGATTGTGATGTTATGATTGTGACTGTATGATTGTGATTGTATGATTGTGATTGTATGAGTGTGATTGTCTGATTGTGGTTGTGCGTTTGTGATTGTGCGATTGTGATTGTACGATTGTGATTGTATGATTGTGATAGTATGATTGTGGTTGTATGACTGTGATTGTATGACTGTGATTGTATGATTGTGATTGTATGATTGTGATTGTATGATTGTGATGTATGATTGTAATTGTATAATTATGATTGTATGATTGTGATTGTATGATTGTGATAGAATGATTGTGATTGAATGATTGTGATTGTATGATTGTGATTGTATGATTGTGATTGTTTGATTGTATTTGGGAGATTGTATTTGGGAGATTGTAATTGTATGATTGCGATTGTATGATTGTGATTGTATGATTGCGATTGTATAATTGTGATTGTATGATTGTGATGTATGATTGTAATTGTATGATTATGATTGTATGACTGTGATTGTATGACTGTGATTGTATGATTGTGATTGTATGATTGTGATTGCATGATTGTGACTGTATGATTGTGATTGCATGATTTTGAATGTATGATTGTGATTGTATGATTGTGAAAGTATGATTGTGATTGTATGATTGTGATTGTATGATTGTATTTGGGAGATTGTATTTGGGAGATTGTATTTGGGAGATTGTATTTGGGAGATTGTAATTGTATGATTGCGATTGTATGATTGTGACTGTATGATTGCGATTGTATGATTGTGATTGTATGATTGTGATGTATGATTGTAATTGTGTGATTGCGATGTATGACTGTAATTGTATGATTGTGATTGTATGATTGTGATTGTATGATTGTGATTGTATGATTGTGATTGTATGATTGTGATTGTATGATTGTGATTGTATGATTGTGATGGTATGATTGTGATTGTATGATTGTAATTGTATGATTATGATTGTATGATTGTGATTGTATGATTGAGATTCTATGATTGTGATTGTATGATTGTGATTGTATGATTGTGATTGTATGATTGTGATTGTATGATTGTGATTGTATGATTGTGATTGTATGATTGTGACTGCATGATTGTGATTGTATGATTGTATTTGGGAGATTGTATTTGGGAGATTGTATTTGGGAGATTGTAACTGTATGATTGCGATTGTATGATTGTGATTGTATGATTGCGATTGTATGATTGCGATTGTATGATTGTGATGTATGATTGTAATTGTGTGATTATGATTGTATGATTTTGATTGTATGATTGTGATTGTATGATTGTATTTCGGAGATTGCATTTGGGAGATTGTATTTGGGAGATTGTAATTGTATGATTGCGATTGTATGATTGTGATTGTATGATTGCGATTGTATGATTGTGATTGTATGATTGTGATGTATGATTGTAATTGTATGATTATGATTGTATGATTGTGATTGTATGATTGTGATGGTATGATTGTGATGGTATGATTGTGATTGTATGATTGTAATTGTATGATTATGATTGTATGATTGTGATTGTATGATTGAGATTCTATGATTGTGATTGTATGATTGCGATTGTATGATTGTGATTGTATGATTGTGATTGTATGATTGTGATTGTCTGATTGTGATTGTATGATTGTGATTGTATGATTGTGAAAGTATGATTGTGATTGTATGATTGTGATTGTATGATTGTGATTGTATGAGTGTGATTGACTGATTGTGGTTGTGCGATTGTGATTGTACGATTGTGATTGTACGATTGTGATTGTATGATTGTGATTGTCTGATTGTGGTTGTGCGATTGTGATTGTATGATTGAGATTCTGTGATTGTGATTGTATGATTGTGATTGTATGATTGTGATTGTATGATTGTGACTGTATGTTTGTGATTGTATGATTGTGATTGTACGATTGTGATTGTACGATTGTGATTGTATGATTGTGATAGTATGATTGCGATTGTATGACTGTGATTGTATGACTGTGATTGTATGATTGTGATTGTATGATTGTGATTGTATGATTGTGAAAGTATGATTGTGATTCTATGATTGTGATTGTATGATTGTGATTGTATGATTGTGATTGTCTGATTGTGGTTGTGCGATTGTGATTGTACGATTGTGATTGTACGATTGTGATTGTATGATTGTGATTGTATGATTATGATTGTATGATTGTGATTGCATGATTGTGACTGTATGATTGTATTTGGGAGATTGTATTTGGGAGATTGTATTTGGGAGATTGTAATTGTATGATTGCAATTGTATGATTGTGATTGTATGATTGTGATTGCATGATTGTGACTGTATGATTGTGATTGTATGATTGTGATTGTATGATTGAGATTGTATGATTGTGATTGTATGATTGCGATTGTATGATTGTGATTGTATGATTGCGATTGTATGATTGTGATCGTATGATTATGATTGTATTTTTGTGATTTTATGATTGTGATTGTATGATTGTGATTGTATGATTGTGATAGTATGATTGTGATTGTATGACTGTGATTGTATGACTGTGATTGTATGATTGTGATAGAATGATTGTGATTGAATGATTGTGATTGTATGATTGTGATTGTATGATTGTGATTGTTTGATTGTATTTGGGAGATTGTATTTGGGAGATTGTATTTGGGAGATTGTAATTGTATGATTGCGATTGTATGATTATGATTGTATGATTGTGACTGTATGATTGTGATTGTATGATTGTATTTGGGAGATTGTATTTGGGAGATTGTATTTGGGAGATTGTATTTGGGAGATTGTAATTGTATGATTGCAATTGTATGATTGCGATTGTATGATTGTGATTGCATGATTGTGACTGTATGATTGTGATTGTATGATTGTGATTGTATGATTGTGATTGTATGATTGTGATTGTATGATTGTGATTGTTTGACTGTATTTGGGAGATTGTATTTGGGAGATTGTAATTGTATGATTGCGATTGTATGATTGTGATTGTATGATTGCGATTGTATAATTGTGATTGTATGATTGTGATGTATGATTGTAATTGTATGATTATGATTGTATGACTGTGATTGTATGACTGTGATTGTATGATTGTGATTGTATGATTGTGATTGTATGATTGTGAAAGTATGATTGTGATTGTATGATTGTGATTGTATGATTGTGATTGTATGATTGTGATTGTATGATTGTGAAAGTATGATTGTGATTGTATGATTGTGATTGTATGATTGTGAAAGTATGATTGTGATTGTATGATTGTGATTGTATGATTGTGATTGTATGATTGTGATTGTATGAGTGTGATTGACTGATTGTGGTTGTGCGATTGTGATTGTACGATTGTGATTGTACGATTGTGATTGTATGATTGTGATTGTATGATTATGATTGTATGATTGTGATTGCATGACTGTGATTGTATGATTGTGATTGCATGATTTTGAATGTATGATTCTGATTGTATGATTGTGATTGTATGATTGTGATTGTATGATTGTGATTGTATGATTGTGATTATATGATTGTGATTGTATGATTGTGATTGTATGATTGTATTTGGGAGATTGTATTTGGGATATTGTATTTGGGAGATTGTAATTGTATGATTGCGATTGTATGATTATGATTGTATGATTGTGACTGTATGATTGTGATTGTATGATTGTATTTGGGAGATTGTATTTGGGAGATTGTATTTGGGAGATTGTATTTGGGAGATTGTAATTGTATGATTGCGATTGTATGATTGTGACTGTATGATTGCGATTGTATGATTGTGATTGTATGATTGTGATGTATGATTGTAATTGTGTGATTGCGATGTATGACTGTAATTGTATGATTGTGATTGTATGATTGTGATTGTATGATTGTGATTGTATGATTGTGATTGTATGATTGTGATAGTATGATTGTGATTGTATGATTGTGACTGCATGATTGTGATTGTATGATTGTATTTGGGAGATTGTATTTGGGAGATTGTATTTGGGAGATTGTAACTGTATGATTGCGATTGTATGATTGTGATTGTATGATTGCGATTGTATGATTGCGATTGTATGATTGTGATGTATGATTGTAATTGTGTGATTATGATTGTATGATTTTGATTGTATGATTGTGATTGTATGATTGTATTTGGGAGATTGCATTTGGGAGATTGTATTTGGGAGATTGTAATTGTATGATTGCGATTGTATGATTGTGATTGTATGATTGCGATTGTATGATTGTGATTGTATGATTGTGATGTACGATTGTAATTGTATGATTATGATTGTATGATTGTGATTGTATGATTGTGATGGTATGATTGTGATGGTATGATTGTGATTGTATGATTGTAATTGTATGATTATGATTGTATGATTGTGATTGTATGATTGAGATTCTATGATTGTGATTGTGTGATTGCGATTGTATGATTGTGATTGTATGATTGTGATTGTATGATTGTGATTGTATGATTGTGATTGTCTGATTGTGATTGTATGATTGTGATTGTATGATTGTGAAAGTATGATTGTGATTGTATGATTGTGATTGTATGATTGTGATTGTATGAGTGTGATTTACTGATTGTGGTTGTGCGATTGTGATTGTACGATTGTGATTGTACGA
Source organism: Megachile rotundata (assembly GCF_050947335.1). Classification (NCBI taxonomy): domain Eukaryota; kingdom Metazoa; phylum Arthropoda; class Insecta; order Hymenoptera; family Megachilidae; genus Megachile; species Megachile rotundata. Next base: position 2,217,264 of record NW_027473318.1, on the reverse strand, counting down.
TTGTGATTGTATGATTGTGATTGTCTGATTGTGGTTGTGCGATTGTGATTGTATGATTGAGATTCTGTGATTGTGATTGTATGATTGTGATTGTATGATTGTGATTGTATGATTGTGACTGTATGTTTGTGATTGTATGATTGTGATTGTGTGATTGTGGTTGTGCGATTGTGATTGTTCGATTGTGATTGTACGATTGTGATTGTATGATTGTGATTGTATGATTATGATTGTATGATTGTGATTGCATGATTGTGACTGTATGATTGTGATTGCATGATTTTGAATGTATGATTGTGATTGTATGATTGTGATTGTATGATTGTGATTGTATGATTGTGATTGTATGATTGTGATTGTATGATTGTGATTGTATGATTGTGATTGTATGATTGTGATTGCATGATTGTGATTGTATGATTGTGATTGTATGATTGTGATAGTATGATTGTGATTGTATGATTGTGATTGTATGATTATGATTGTATGATTGTGATTGTATGATTGTATTTGGGTGATTGTATTTGGGAGACTGTATTTGGGAGATTGTAATTGCATGATTGCGATTGTATGATTGTGATTGTATGATTGCGATTGTATGAATGCGATTGTATGATTGTGATTGTATGATTGTGATTGTATGATTGTGATTGTATGATTGTGATTGTCTGATTGTGGTTGTGCGATTGTGATTGTACGATTGTGATTGTACGATTGTGATTGTATGATTGCGATTGTATGTTTGCGATTGTATGATTGTGATGTTATGATTGTGACTGTATGATTGTGATTGTATGATTGTGATTGTATGAGTGTGATTGTCTGATTGTGGTTGTGCGTTTGTGATTGTGCGATTGTGATTGTACGATTGTGATTGTATGATTGTGATAGTATGATTGTGGTTGTATGACTGTGATTGTATGACTGTGATTGTATGATTGTGATTGTATGATTGTGATTGTATGATTGTGATGTATGATTGTAATTGTATAATTATGATTGTATGATTGTGATTGTATGATTGTGATAGAATGATTGTGATTGAATGATTGTGATTGTATGATTGTGATTGTATGATTGTGATTGTTTGATTGTATTTGGGAGATTGTATTTGGGAGATTGTAATTGTATGATTGCGATTGTATGATTGTGATTGTATGATTGCGATTGTATAATTGTGATTGTATGATTGTGATGTATGATTGTAATTGTATGATTATGATTGTATGACTGTGATTGTATGACTGTGATTGTATGATTGTGATTGTATGATTGTGATTGCATGATTGTGACTGTATGATTGTGATTGCATGATTTTGAATGTATGATTGTGATTGTATGATTGTGAAAGTATGATTGTGATTGTATGATTGTGATTGTATGATTGTATTTGGGAGATTGTATTTGGGAGATTGTATTTGGGAGATTGTATTTGGGAGATTGTAATTGTATGATTGCGATTGTATGATTGTGACTGTATGATTGCGATTGTATGATTGTGATTGTATGATTGTGATGTATGATTGTAATTGTGTGATTGCGATGTATGACTGTAATTGTATGATTGTGATTGTATGATTGTGATTGTATGATTGTGATTGTATGATTGTGATTGTATGATTGTGATTGTATGATTGTGATTGTATGATTGTGATTGTATGATTGTGATGGTATGATTGTGATTGTATGATTGTAATTGTATGATTATGATTGTATGATTGTGATTGTATGATTGAGATTCTATGATTGTGATTGTATGATTGTGATTGTATGATTGTGATTGTATGATTGTGATTGTATGATTGTGATTGTATGATTGTGATTGTATGAGTGTGATTGACTGATTGTGGTTGTGCGATTGTGATTGTACGATTGTGATTGTACGATTGTGATTGTATGATTGTGATTGTCTGATTGTGGTTGTGCGATTGTGATTGTATGATTGAGATTCTGTGATTGTGATTGTATGATTGTGATTGTATGATTGTGATTGTATGATTGTGACTGTATGTTTGTGATTGTATGATTGTGATTGTACGATTGTGATTGTACGATTGTGATTGTATGATTGTGATAGTATGATTGCGATTGTATGACTGTGATTGTATGACTGTGATTGTATGATTGTGATTGTATGATTGTGATTGTATGATTGTGAAAGTATGATTGTGATTCTATGATTGTGATTGTATGATTGTGATTGTATGATTGTGATTGTCTGATTGTGGTTGTGCGATTGTGATTGTACGATTGTGATTGTACGATTGTGATTGTATGATTGTGATTGTATGATTATGATTGTATGATTGTGATTGCATGATTGTGACTGTATGATTGTATTTGGGAGATTGTATTTGGGAGATTGTATTTGGGAGATTGTAATTGTATGATTGCAATTGTATGATTGTGATTGTATGATTGTGATTGCATGATTGTGACTGTATGATTGTGATTGTATGATTGTGATTGTATGATTGAGATTGTATGATTGTGATTGTATGATTGCGATTGTATGATTGTGATTGTATGATTGCGATTGTATGATTGTGATCGTATGATTATGATTGTATTTTTGTGATTTTATGATTGTGATTGTATGATTGTGATTGTATGATTGTGATAGTATGATTGTGATTGTATGACTGTGATTGTATGACTGTGATTGTATGATTGTGATAGAATGATTGTGATTGAATGATTGTGATTGTATGATTGTGATTGTATGATTGTGATTGTTTGATTGTATTTGGGAGATTGTATTTGGGAGATTGTATTTGGGAGATTGTAATTGTATGATTGCGATTGTATGATTATGATTGTATGATTGTGACTGTATGATTGTGATTGTATGATTGTATTTGGGAGATTGTATTTGGGAGATTGTATTTGGGAGATTGTATTTGGGAGATTGTAATTGTATGATTGCAATTGTATGATTGCGATTGTATGATTGTGATTGCATGATTGTGACTGTATGATTGTGATTGTATGATTGTGATTGTATGATTGTGATTGTATGATTGTGATTGTATGATTGTGATTGTTTGACTGTATTTGGGAGATTGTATTTGGGAGATTGTAATTGTATGATTGCGATTGTATGATTGTGATTGTATGATTGCGATTGTATAATTGTGATTGTATGATTGTGATGTATGATTGTAATTGTATGATTATGATTGTATGACTGTGATTGTATGACTGTGATTGTATGATTGTGATTGTATGATTGTGATTGTATGATTGTGAAAGTATGATTGTGATTGTATGATTGTGATTGTATGATTGTATTTGGGAGATTGTATTTGGGAGATTGTATTTGGGAGATTGTAATTGTATGATTGCGATTGTATGATTATGATTGTATGATTGTGATTGTATGATTGTGATAGTATGATTGTGATTGTATGATTATGATTGTATGATTGTGATTGCATGACTGTGATTGTATGATTGTGATTGCATGATTTTGAATGTATGATTCTGATTGTATGATTGTGATTGTATGATTGTGATTGTATGATTGTGATTGTATGATTGTGATTGTATGATTGTGAAAGTATGATTGTGATTGTATGATTGTGATTGTATGATTGTGAAAGTATGATTGTGATTGTATGATTGTGATTGTATGATTGTGATTGTATGATTGTGATTGTATGAGTGTGATTGACTGATTGTGGTTGTGCGATTGTGATTGTACGATTGTGATTGTACGATTGTGATTGTATGATTGTGATTGTATGATTATGATTGTATGATTGTGATTGCATGACTGTGATTGTATGATTGTGATTGCATGATTTTGAATGTATGATTCTGATTGTATGATTGTGATTGTATGATTGTGATTGTATGATTGTGATTGTATGATTGTGATTATATGATTGTGATTGTATGATTGTGATTGTATGATTGTATTTGGGAGATTGTATTTGGGATATTGTATTTGGGAGATTGTAGTTGTATGATTGCGATTGTATGATTATGATTGTATGATTGTGACTGTATGATTGTGATTGTATGATTGTATTTGGGAGATTGTATTTGGGAGATTGTATTTGGGAGATTGTATTTGGGAGATTGTAATTGTATGATTGCGATTGTATGATTGTGACTGTATGATTGCGATTGTATGATTGTGATTGTATGATTGTGATGTATGATTGTAATTGTGTGATTGCGATGTATGACTGTAATTGTATGATTGTGATTGTATGATTGTGATTGTATGATTGTGATTGTATGATTGTGATTGTATGATTGTGATAGTATGATTGTGATTGTATGATTGTGACTGCATGATTGTGATTGTATGATTGTATTTGGGAGATTGTATTTGGGAGATTGTATTTGGGAGATTGTAACTGTATGATTGCGATTGTATGATTGTGATTGTATGATTGCGATTGTATGATTGCGATTGTATGATTGTGATGTATGATTGTAATTGTGTGATTATGATTGTATGATTTTGATTGTATGATTGTGATTGTATGATTGTATTTGGGAGATTGCATTTGGGAGATTGTATTTGGGAGATTGTAATTGTATGATTGCGATTGTATGATTGTGATTGTATGATTGCGATTGTATGATTGTGATTGTATGATTGTGATGTACGATTGTAATTGTATGATTATGATTGTATGATTGTGATTGTATGATTGTGATGGTATGATTGTGATGGTATGATTGTGATTGTATGATTGTAATTGTATGATTATGATTGTATGATTGTGATTGTATGATTGAGATTCTATGATTGTGATTGTATGATTGCGATTGTATGATTGTGATTGTATGATTGTGATTGTATGATTGTGATTGTATGATTGTGATTGTCTGATTGTGATTGTATGATTGTGATTGTATGATTGTGAAAGTATGATTGTGATTGTATGATTGTGATTGTATGATTGTGATTGTATGAGTGTGATTTACTGATTGTGGTTGTGCGATTGTGATTGTACGATTGTGATTGTACGATTGTGATTGTATGATTGTGATTGTCTGATTGTGGTTGTGCGATTGTGATTGTATGATTGAGATTCTGTGATTGTGATTGTATGATTGTGATTGTATGATTGTGATTGTATGATTGTGACTGTATGTTTGTGATTGTATGATTGTGATTGTACGATTGTGATTGTACGATTGTGATTGTATGATTGTGATAGTATGATTGTGATTGTATGACTGTGATTGTATGACTGTGATTGTATGATTGTGATTGTATGATTGTGATTGTATGATTGTGAAAGTATGATTGTGATTCTATGATTGTGATTGTATGATTGTGATTGTATGATTGTGATTGTCTGATTGTGGTTGTGCGATTGTGATTGTACGATTGTGATTGTACGATTGTGATTGTATGATTGTGATTGTATGATTATGATTGTATGATTGTGATTGCATGATTGTGACTGTATGATTGTATTTGGGAGATTGTATTTGGGAGATTGTATTTGGGAGATTGTATTTGGGAGATTGTAATTGTATGATTGCAATTGTATGATTGTGATTGTATGATTGTGATTGCATGATTGTGACTGTATGATTGTGATTGTATGATTGTGATTGTATGATTGTGATTGTATGATTGTGATTGTATGATTGTGATTGTTTGATTGTATTTGGGAGATTGTATTTGGGAGATTGTAATTGTATGATTGCGATTGTATGATTGTGATTGTATGATTGCGATTGTATAATTGTGATTGTATGATTGTGATGTATGATTGTAATTGTATGATTATGATTGTATGACTGTGATTGTATGACTGTGATTGTATGATTGTGATTGTATGATTGTGATTGTATGATTGTGAAAGTATGATTGTGATTGTATGATTGTGATTGTATGATTGTATTTGGGAGATTGTATTTGGGAGATTGTAATTGTATGATTGCGATTGTATGATTATGATTGTATGATTGTGATTGTATGATTGTGATAGTATGATTGTGATTGTATGATTATGATTGTATGATTGTGATTGCATGACTGTGATTGTATGATTGTGATTGCATGATTTTGAATGTATGATTCTGATTGTATGATTGTGATTGTATGATTGTGATTGTATGATTGTGATTGTATGATTGTGATTGTATGATTGTGAAAGTATGATTGTGATTGTATGATTGTGATTGTATGATTGTGATTGTATGATTGTGATTGTATGAGTGTGATTGACTGATTGTAGTTGTGCGATTGTGATTGTACGATTGTGATTGTACGATTGTGATTGTATGATTGTGATTGTATGATTATGATTGTATGATTGTGATTGCATGACTGTGATTGTATGATTGTGATTGCATGATTTTGAATGTATGATTCTGATTGTATGATTGTGATTGTATGATTGTGATTGTATGATTGTGATTGTATGATTGTGATTATATGATTGTGATTGTATGATTGTGATTGTATGATTGTATTTGGGAGATTGTATTTGGGATATTGTATTTGGGAGATTGTAATTGTATGATTGCGATTGTATGATTATGATTGTATGATTGTGACTGTATGATTGTGATTGTATGATTGTATTTGGGAGATTGTATTTGGGAGATTGTATTTGGGAGATTGTATTTGGGAGATTGTAATTGTATGATTGCGATTGTATGATTGTGACTGCATGATTGCGATTGTATGATTGTGATTGTATGATTGTGATGTATGATTGTAATTGTGTGATTGCGATGTATGACTGTAATTGTATGATTGTGATAGTATGATTGTGATTGTATGACTGTGATTGTATGACTGTGATTGTATGATTGTGATTGTATGATTGTGATTGTATGATTGTGAAAGTATGATTGTGATTCTATGATTGTGATTGTATGATTGTGATTGTAAGATTGTGATTGTCTGATTGTGGTTGTGCGATTGTGATTGTACGATTGTGATTGTACGATTGTGATTGTATGATTGTGATTGTATGATTATGATTGTATGATTGTGATTGCATGATTGTGACTGTATGATTGTATTTGGGAGATTGTATTTGGGAGATTGTATTTGGGAGATTGTAATTGTATGATTGCAATTGTATGATTGTGATTGTATGATTGTGATTGCATGATTGTGACTGTATGATTGTGATTGTATGATTGTGATTGTAAGATTGAGATTGTATGATTGTGATTGTATGATTGCGATTGTATGATTGTGATTGTATGATTGCGATTGTATGATTGTGATTGTATGATTATGATTGTATTTTTGTGATTTTATGATTGTGATTGTATGATTGTGATTGTATGATTGTGATAGTATGATTGTGATTGTATGACTGTGATTGTATGACTGTGATTGTATGACTGTGATTGTATGATTGTGATAGAATGATTGTGATTGAATGATTGTGATTGTATGATTGTGATTGTATGATTGTGATTGTTTGATTGTATTTGGGAGATTGTATTTGGGAGATTGTAATTGTATGATTGCGATTGTATGATTGTGATTGTATGATTGCGATTGTATAATTGTGATTGTATGATTGTGATAGTATGATTGTGATTGTATGACTGTGATTGTATGACTGTGATTGTATGATTGTGATTTTATGATTGTGATTGTATGATTGTGAAAGTGTGATTGTGATTGTATGATTGTGATTGTATGATTGTGATTGTATGATTGTGATTGTATGATTGTGATTGTATGATCGTGATTGTATGATCGTGATTGTATGATTGTGATTGTATGATTGTGATTGTATGATTGTGAAAGTATGATTGTGATTGTATGATTGTGATTGTATGATTGTGATTGTATGATTGTGATTGTATGAGTGTGATTGGCTGATTGTGGTTGTGCGATTGTGATTGTACGATTGTGATTGTACGATTGTGATTGTATGATTGTGATTGTATGATTATGATTGTATGATTGTGATTGCATGATTGTGATTGTATGATTGTGATTGCATGATTGTGATTGTATGGTTGTGATTGTATGATTGTGATTGTATGATTGTGATTGTATGAATGCGATTGTATGATTGTGATTGCATAATTGTGATTGTATGATTGTGATTGTATGATTGCGATTGTATGATTGTGATTGTATGATTGTGATGTATGATTGTGATTGTATGATTGTGATTGTATGATTGTGATTGTATGATTGTGATTGTATGATTGTGATGTTATGATTGTGATTGTATGATTGTGATTGTATGATTGTATTTGGGTGATTGTATTTGGGAGATTGTATTTGGGAGATTGTAATTGCATGATTGCGATTGTATGATTGTGATTGTATGATTGCGATTGTATGATTGTGATTGCATGATTTTGAATGTATGATTCTGATTGTATGATTGTGATTGTATGATTGTGATTGTATGATTGCGATTGTATGATTGTGATTGCATGATTTTGAATGTATGATTGTGATTGTATTATTGTGATTGTATGATTGTGATTGTATGATTCTGATTGTATGGTTGTGATTGTATGATTGTGATTGTATGATTGTGATAGTATGATTGTGATTGTATGATTGTGATTGTATGATTGTGATTGTATGATTGTGATTGTATGATTGTGATTGTATGATTGTGATTGTATGATTGTATTTCGGAGATTGTATTTGGGAGATTGTATTTGGGAGATTGTATTTGGGAGATTGTAATTGTATGATTGCGATTGTATGATTGTGATTGTATGATTGTGATTGTATGATTGTGATTGTATGATTGTGATTGTATGAATGCGATTGTATGATTGTGATTGCATAATTGTGATTGTATGATTGTGATTGTATGATTGCGATTGTATGATTGTGATTGTATGATTGTGATGTATGATTGTAATTGTATGATTATGATTGTATGATTGTGATTGTATGATTGTCATGGTATGATTGTGATGGTATGATTGTGATTGTATGATTGCGATCGTATGATTCTGATTGTATGATTATGATTGTATGATTGTGATTGTATGATTGCGATTGTATGATTGTGATTGCATGTTTATGATTGTATTTTTGTGATTTTATGATTGTGATTGTATGATTGTGATTGTATGATTGTGATTGTATGTTTGCGATTGTATGAATGCGATTGTATGATTGTGATTGCATAATTGTGATTGTATGATTGTGATTGTATGATTGTGATTGTATGATTGTGATTGTATGATTGTGATTGTATGATTGTGATTGTATGAATGCGATTGTATGATTGTGATTGCATAATTGTGATTGTATGATTGTGATTGTATGATTGTGATTGTATGTTTGCGATTGTATGATTGTGATGTTATGATTGTGATTGTATGATTGTGATTGTATGATTGTGATTGTATGATTGTGATTGTATGATTGTGATTGTATGAGTGTGATTGTCTGATTGTGGTTGTGCGTTTGTGATTGTACGATTGTGAATGTACGATTGTGATTGTATGATTGTGGTTGTATGAATATGATTGTATGATTGTGATTGCATGATTGTGATTGTATGATTGTGATTGTATGATTGTGATTGTATGGTTGTGATTGTATGATTGTGATTGTCTGATTGTGGTTGTGCGATTGTGATTGTATGATTGAGATTCTGTGATTGTGATTGTATGATTGTGATTGTATGATTGTGATTCTATGATTGTGACAGTATGTTTGTGATTGTATGATTGTGATTGTGCGATTGTGATTGTATGATTGTGATTGTATGATTGTGATAGTATGATACTGATTGTATGATTGTGATTGTATGAATGCGATTGTATGATTGTGATTGCATAATTGTGATTGTATGATTGTGATTGTATGATTGTGATTGTATGATTGTGATTGTATGATTGTGATTGTATGATTGTATTTGGGAGATTGTATTTCCGAGATTGTATTTGGGAGATTGTAATTGTATGATTGCGATTGTATGATTGTGATTGCATGATTTTGAATGTATGATTGTGATTGTATGATTGTGATTGTATGATTGTGATTGTATGATTCTGATTGTATGATTGTGATTGTATGATTGTGATTGAGATGATTGTGATTGTATGATTGTGATTGTATGAATGCGATTGTATGATTGTGATTGCATAATTGTGATTGTATGATTGTGATTGTATGATTGAGATTGTATGATTGTGATTGTATGATTGTGATTGCATGATTGTGACTGTATGATTGTGATTGTATGATTGTGATTGTATGATTGAGATTGTATGATTGTGATTGTATGATTGCGATTGTATGATTGTGATTGTATGATTGCGATTGTATGATTGTGATTGTATGATTGTGATTGTATGATTGTGATTGTATGATTGTGATTGTATGATTGTGATTGTATGATTGTGACTGTATGATTGTGATTGTATGATTGTGATTGTACGATTGTGATTGTATGATTGTGATTGTATGATTGTGATAGTATGATTGTGATTGTATGACTGTGATTGTATGACTGTGATTGTATGATTGTGATTGTATGATTGCGATTGTATGATTGTGATTGTATGATTGTGATTGTATGATTGTGATTGTATGATTGTGATTGTGTGATTGTGGTTGTGCGATTGTGATTGTTCGATTGTGATTGTACGATTGTGATTGTATGATTGTGATTGTATGATTATGATTGTATGATTGTGATTGCATGATTGTGACTATATGATTGTGATTGCATGTATTTGAATGTATGATTGTGATTGTATGATTGTGATTGTATGATTGTGATTGTATGATTGTGATTGTATGATTGTGATTGTATGATTGTGATTGTATGATTGTGATTGTATGATTGTGATTGTATGATTGTGATTGTATGATTGTGATTGTATGGTTGTGATTGTATGATTGTGATTGCATGATTGTGACTGTATGATTGTATTTGGGAGACTGTATTTGGGAGATTGTATTTGGGAGATTGTAATTGTATGATTGCTATTGTATGATTGTGATTGTATGATTGTGATTGCATGATTGTGATTGTATGATTGCGATTGTATGATTGTGATTGTATGATTATGATTGTATTTTTGTGATTTTATGATTGCGATTGTATGATTGTGATCGTATGATTGCGATTGTATGATTGTGATTGTCTGATTGTGATGTATGATTGTAATTGTATGATTATGATTGTATGATTGTGATTGTATGATTGAGATTGTATGATTGTGATTGTATGATTGTGATTGCATGATTGTGATTGTATGATTGTGATTGTATGATTGTGATTGTATGATTGTGATAGTATGTTTGTGATTGAGTGATTGTGATTGTATGATTGTGATTGTATGATTGTGATTGTATGATTGTATTTGGGAGATTGTAATTGTATGATTGCGATTGTATGATTGTGATTGTATAATTGCGATTGTATGATTGTGATTGTATGATTGTGATGTATGATTGTAATTGTATGATTATGATTGTATGATTGTGATTGTATGATTGTGATTGTATGATTGTATTTGGGAGATTGTATTTGGGAGATTGTATTTGGGAGATTGTAATTGTATGATTGCGATTGTATGATTGTGATTGTATGATTGTGATTGTATGATTGTATTTGGGAGATTGTATTTGGGAGATTGTATTTGGGAGATTGTAATTGTATGATTGCGATTGTATGATTGTGATTGCATGATTTTGAATGTATGATTGTGATTGTATGATTGTGATTGTATGATTATGATTGTATTTTTGTGATTTTATGATTGTGATTGTATGATTGCGATTGTATGATTGTGATTGTATGATTGCGGTTGTATGATTGTGATTGTATGATTGTGATGTATGATTGTAATTGTATGATTATGATTGTATGATTGTGACTGTATGATTGTGATTGTATGATTGTATTTGGCAGATTGTATTTGGGAGATTGTATTTGGGAGATTGTAATTGTATGATTGCGATTGTATGATTGTGATTGTATGATTGTGATTGTATGATTGTGAAAGTATGATTGTGATTGTATGATTGTGATTGTATGATTGTGATTGTATGAGTGTGATTTACTGATTGTGGTTGTGCGATTGTGATTGTACGATTGTGATTGTACGATTGTGATTGTATGATTGTGATTGTCTGATTGTGGTTGTGCGATTGTGATTGTATGATTGTGATTGTACGATTGTGATTGTATGATTGTGATTGTCTGATTGTGGTTGTGCGATTGTGATTGTATGATTGTGATTGTATGATTGTGATTGTCTGATTGTGGTTGTGCGATTGTGATTGTACGATTGTGATTGTACGATTGTGATTGTATGATTGTGATTGTATGATTATGATTGTATGATTGTGATTGCATGATTGTGACTGTATGATTGTATTTGGGAGATTGTATTTGGGAGATTGTATTTGGGAGATTGTATTTGGGAGATTGTAATTGTATGATTGCAATTGTATGATTGTGATTGTATGATTGTGATTGCATGATTGTGACTGTATGATTGTGATTGTATGATTGTGATTGTATGATTGTGATTGTATGATTGTGATTGTATGATTGTGATTGTTTGATTGTATTTGGGAGATTGTATTTGGGAGATTGTAATTGTATGATTGCGATTGTATGATTGTGATTGTATGATTGCGATTGTATAATTGTGATTGTATGATTGTGATGTATGATTGTAATTGTATGATTATGATTGTATGACTGTGATTGTATGACTGTGATTGTATGATTGTGATTGTATGATTGTGATTGTATGATTGTGAAAGTATGATTGTGATTGTATGATTGTGATTGTATGATTGTATTTGGGAGATTGTATTTGGGAGATTGTAATTGTATGATTGCGATTGTATGATTATGATTGTATGATTGTGATTGTATGATTGTGATAGTATGATTGTGATTGTATGATTATGATTGTATGATTGTGATTGCATGACTGTGATTGTATGATTGTGATTGCATGATTTTGAATGTATGATTCTGATTGTATGATTGTGATTGTATGATTGTGATTGTATGATTGTGATTGTATGATTGTGATTGTATGATTGTGAAAGTATGATTGTGATTGTATGATTGTGATTGTATGATTGTGATTGTATGATTGTGATTGTATGAGTGTGATTGACTGATTGTAGTTGTGCGATTGTGATTGTACGATTGTGATTGTACGATTGTGATTGTATGATTGTGATTGTATGATTATGATTGTATGATTGTGATTGCATGACTGTGATTGTATGATTGTGATTGCATGATTTTGAATGTATGATTCTGATTGTATGATTGTGATTGTATGATTGTGATTGTATGATTGTGATTGTATGATTGTGATTATATGATTGTGATTGTATGATTGTGATTGTATGATTGTATTTGGGAGATTGTATTTGGGATATTGTATTTGGGAGATTGTAATTGTATGATTGCGATTGTATGATTATGATTGTATGATTGTGACTGTATGATTGTGATTGTATGATTGTATTTGGGAGATTGTATTTGGGAGATTGTATTTGGGAGATTGTATTTGGGAGATTGTAATTGTATGATTGCGATTGTATGATTGTGACTGCATGATTGCGATTGTATGATTGTGATTGTATGATTGTGATGTATGATTGTAATTGTGTGATTGCGATGTATGACTGTAATTGTATGATTGTGATAGTATGATTGTGATTGTATGACTGTGATTGTATGACTGTGATTGTATGATTGTGATTGTATGATTGTGATTGTATGATTGTGAAAGTATGATTGTGATTCTATGATTGTGATTGTATGATTGTGATTGTAAGATTGTGATTGTCTGATTGTGGTTGTGCGATTGTGATTGTACGATTGTGATTGTACGATTGTGATTGTATGATTGTGATTGTATGATTATGATTGTATGATTGTGATTGCATGATTGTGACTGTATGATTGTATTTGGGAGATTGTATTTGGGAGATTGTATTTGGGAGATTGTAATTGTATGATTGCAATTGTATGATTGTGATTGTATGATTGTGATTGCATGATTGTGACTGTATGATTGTGATTGTATGATTGTGATTGTAAGATTGAGATTGTATGATTGTGATTGTATGATTGCGATTGTATGATTGTGATTGTATGATTGCGATTGTATGATTGTGATTGTATGATTATGATTGTATTTTTGTGATTTTATGATTGTGATTGTATGATTGTGATTGTATGATTGTGATAGTATGATTGTGATTGTATGACTGTGATTGTATGACTGTGATTGTATGACTGTGATTGTATGATTGTGATAGAATGATTGTGATTGAATGATTGTGATTGTATGATTGTGATTGTATGATTGTGATTGTTTGATTGTATTTGGGAGATTGTATTTGGGAGATTGTAATTGTATGATTGCGATTGTATGATTGTGATTGTATGATTGCGATTGTATAATTGTGATTGTATGATTGTGATAGTATGATTGTGATTGTATGACTGTGATTGTATGACTGTGATTGTATGATTGTGATTTTATGATTGTGATTGTATGATTGTGAAAGTGTGATTGTGATTGTATGATTGTGATTGTATGATTGTGATTGTATGATTGTGATTGTATGATTGTGATTGTATGATCGTGATTGTATGATCGTGATTGTATGATTGTGATTGTATGATTGTGATTGTATGATTGTGAAAGTATGATTGTGATTGTATGATTGTGATTGTATGATTGTGATTGTATGATTGTGATTGTATGAGTGTGATTGACTGATTGTGGTTGTGCGATTGTGATTGTACGATTGTGATTGTACGATTGTGATTGTATGATTGTGATTGTATGATTATGATTGTATGATTGTGATTGCATGATTGTGATTGTATGATTGTGATTGCATGATTGTGATTGTATGGTTGTGATTGTATGATTGTGATTGTATGATTGTGATTGTATGAATGCGATTGTATGATTGTGATTGCATAATTGTGATTGTATGATTGTGATTGTATGATTGCGATTGTATGATTGTGATTGTATGATTGTGATGTATGATTGTGATTGTATGATTGTGATTGTATGATTGTGATTGTATGATTGTGATTGTATGATTGTGATGTTATGATTGTGATTGTATGATTGTGATTGTATGATTGTATTTGGGTGATTGTATTTGGGAGATTGTATTTGGGAGATTGTAATTGCATGATTGCGATTGTATGATTGTGATTGTATGATTGCGATTGTATGATTGTGATTGCATGATTTTGAATGTATGATTCTGATTGTATGATTGTGATTGTATGATTGTGATTGTATGATTGCGATTGTATGATTGTGATTGCATGATTTTGAATGTATGATTGTGATTGTATTATTGTGATTGTATGATTGTGATTGTATGATTCTGATTGTATGGTTGTGATTGTATGATTGTGATTGTATGATTGTGATAGTATGATTGTGATTGTATGATTGTGATTGTATGATTGTGATTGTATGATTGTGATTGTATGATTGTGATTGTATGATTGTGATTGTATGATTGTATTTCGGAGATTGTATTTGGGAGATTGTATTTGGGAGATTGTATTTGGGAGATTGTAATTGTATGATTGCGATTGTATGATTGTGATTGTATGATTGTGATTGTATGATTGTGATTGTATGATTGTGATTGTATGAATGCGATTGTATGATTGTGATTGCATAATTGTGATTGTATGATTGTGATTGTATGATTGCGATTGTATGATTGTGATTGTATGATTGTGATGTATGATTGTAATTGTATGATTATGATTGTATGATTGTGATTGTATGATTGTCATGGTATGATTGTGATGGTATGATTGTGATTGTATGATTGCGATCGTATGATTCTGATTGTATGATTATGATTGTATGATTGTGATTGTATGATTGCGATTGTATGATTGTGATTGCATGTTTATGATTGTATTTTTGTGATTTTATGATTGTGATTGTATGATTGTGATTGTATGATTGTGATTGTATGTTTGCGATTGTATGAATGCGATTGTATGATTGTGATTGCATAATTGTGATTGTATGATTGTGATTGTATGATTGTGATTGTATGATTGTGATTGTATGATTGTGATTGTATGATTGTGATTGTATGAATGCGATTGTATGATTGTGATTGCATAATTGTGATTGTATGATTGTGATTGTATGATTGTGATTGTATGTTTGCGATTGTATGATTGTGATGTTATGATTGTGATTGTATGATTGTGATTGTATGATTGTGATTGTATGATTGTGATTGTATGATTGTGATTGTATGAGTGTGATTGTCTGATTGTGGTTGTGCGTTTGTGATTGTACGATTGTGAATGTACGATTGTGATTGTATGATTGTGGTTGTATGAATATGATTGTATGATTGTGATTGCATGATTGTGATTGTATGATTGTGATTGTATGATTGTGATTGTATGGTTGTGATTGTATGATTGTGATTGTCTGATTGTGGTTGTGCGATTGTGATTGTATGATTGAGATTCTGTGATTGTGATTGTATGATTGTGATTGTATGATTGTGATTCTATGATTGTGACAGTATGTTTGTGATTGTATGATTGTGATTGTGCGATTGTGATTGTATGATTGTGATTGTATGATTGTGATAGTATGATACTGATTGTATGATTGTGATTGTATGAATGCGATTGTATGATTGTGATTGCATAATTGTGATTGTATGATTGTGATTGTATGATTGTGATTGTATGATTGTGATTGTATGATTGTGATTGTATGATTGTATTTGGGAGATTGTATTTCCGAGATTGTATTTGGGAGATTGTAATTGTATGATTGCGATTGTATGATTGTGATTGCATGATTTTGAATGTATGATTGTGATTGTATGATTGTGATTGTATGATTGTGATTGTATGATTCTGATTGTATGATTGTGATTGTATGATTGTGATTGAGATGATTGTGATTGTATGATTGTGATTGTATGAATGCGATTGTATGATTGTGATTGCATAATTGTGATTGTATGATTGTGATTGTATGATTGAGATTGTATGATTGTGATTGTATGATTGTGATTGCATGATTGTGACTGTATGATTGTGATTGTATGATTGTGATTGTATGATTGAGATTGTATGATTGTGATTGTATGATTGCGATTGTATGATTGTGATTGTATGATTGCGATTGTATGATTGTGATTGTATGATTGTGATTGTATGATTGTGATTGTATGATTGTGATTGTATGATTGTGATTGTATGATTGTGACTGTATGATTGTGATTGTATGATTGTGATTGTACGATTGTGATTGTATGATTGTGATTGTATGATTGTGATAGTATGATTGTGATTGTATGACTGTGATTGTATGACTGTGATTGTATGATTGTGATTGTATGATTGCGATTGTATGATTGTGATTGTATGATTGTGATTGTATGATTGTGATTGTATGATTGTGATTGTGTGATTGTGGTTGTGCGATTGTGATTGTTCGATTGTGATTGTACGATTGTGATTGTATGATTGTGATTGTATGATTATGATTGTATGATTGTGATTGCATGATTGTGACTATATGATTGTGATTGCATGTATTTGAATGTATGATTGTGATTGTATGATTGTGATTGTATGATTGTGATTGTATGATTGTGATTGTATGATTGTGATTGTATGATTGTGATTGTATGATTGTGATTGTATGATTGTGATTGTATGATTGTGATTGTATGATTGTGATTGTATGGTTGTGATTGTATGATTGTGATTGCATGATTGTGACTGTATGATTGTATTTGGGAGACTGTATTTGGGAGATTGTATTTGGGAGATTGTAATTGTATGATTGCTATTGTATGATTGTGATTGTATGATTGTGATTGCATGATTGTGATTGTATGATTGCGATTGTATGATTGTGATTGTATGATTATGATTGTATTTTTGTGATTTTATGATTGCGATTGTATGATTGTGATCGTATGATTGCGATTGTATGATTGTGATTGTCTGATTGTGATGTATGATTGTAATTGTATGATTATGATTGTATGATTGTGATTGTATGATTGAGATTGTATGATTGTGATTGTATGATTGTGATTGCATGATTGTGATTGTATGATTGTGATTGTATGATTGTGATTGTATGATTGTGATAGTATGTTTGTGATTGAGTGATTGTGATTGTATGATTGTGATTGTATGATTGTGATTGTATGATTGTATTTGGGAGATTGTAATTGTATGATTGCGATTGTATGATTGTGATTGTATAATTGCGATTGTATGATTGTGATTGTATGATTGTGATGTATGATTGTAATTGTATGATTATGATTGTATGATTGTGATTGTATGATTGTGATTGTATGATTGTATTTGGGAGATTGTATTTGGGAGATTGTATTTGGGAGATTGTAATTGTATGATTGCGATTGTATGATTGTGATTGTATGATTGTGATTGTATGATTGTATTTGGGAGATTGTATTTGGGAGATTGTATTTGGGAGATTGTAATTGTATGATTGCGATTGTATGATTGTGATTGCATGATTTTGAATGTATGATTGTGATTGTATGATTGTGATTGTATGATTATGATTGTATTTTTGTGATTTTATGATTGTGATTGTATGATTGCGATTGTATGATTGTGATTGTATGATTGCGGTTGTATGATTGTGATTGTATGATTGTGATGTATGATTGTAATTGTATGATTATGATTGTATGATTGTGACTGTATGATTGTGATTGTATGATTGTATTTGGCAGATTGTATTTGGGAGATTGTATTTGGGAGATTGTAATTGTATGATTGCGATTGTATGATTGTGATTGTATGATTGCGATTGTATGATTGTGATTGTTTGATTGTGATGTATGATTGTAATTGTATGATTATGATTGTATGATTGTGATTGTATGATTGTGATGGTATGATTGTGATGGTATGATTGTGATTGTATGATTGCGATCGTATGATTGTGATTGTATGATTATGATTGTATGATTGTGATTGTATGATTGCGATTGTATGATTGTGATTGTATGATTATGATTGTATTTTTGTGATTTTATGATTGTGATTGTATGATTGTGATTGTATGATTGTGATTGTATGATTGTGATTGTATGATTGCGATTGTATGAATACGATTGTATGAATGTGATTGCATAATTGTGATTGTATGATTGTGATTGTATGATTGTGATTGTATGATTGTGATTGTATGATTGTAATTGTATGATTATGATTGTATGATTGTGATTGTATGATTGAGATTCTATGATTGTGATTGTATGATTGCGATTGTATGATTGCGATTGTATGATTGTGATTGTATGATTGTGATTGTATGATTGTGATTGTATGATTGTGATTGTATGATTGTGATTGTATGATTGTGATTGTATGATTGTGATTGTATGAGTGTGATTGACTGATTGTGGTTGTGCGATTGTGATTGTACGATTGTGATTGTACGATTGTGATTGTATGATTGTGATTGTATGATTATGATTGTATGATTGTGATTGCATGATTGTGATTGTATGATTGTGATTGTATGATTGTGATTGTATGATTCTGATTGTATGGTTGTGATTGTATGATTGTGATTGTATGATTGTGATTGTATGATTCTGATTGTATGGTTGTGATTGTATGATTGTGATTGTATGATTGTGATAGTATGATTGTGATTGTATGATTGTGATTGTATGATTGTGCTTGTATGAATGTGATTGTATGATTGTATTTGGGAGATTGTACTTGGGAGATTGCATTTGGGAGATTGTAATTGTATGATTGCGATTGTATGATTGTGATTGTATGATTGTGATGTATGATTGTAATTGTATGATTATGATTGTATGATTGTGATTGTATGATTGTGATTGTATGATTGTATTTGGGAGATTGTATTTGGGAGATTGTAATTGTATGATTGCGATTGTATGATTGTGATTGTATGATTGCGATTGTATGATTGTGATTGTATGATTGTGATGTATGATTGTAATTGTATGATTATGATTGTATGATTGTGATTGTATGATTGTCATGATATGATTGTGATGGTATGATTGTGATTGTATGATTGCGATCGTATGATTCTGATTGTATGATTATGATTGTAAGATTGTGATTGTATGATTGCGATTGTATGATTGTGATTGTATGTTTATGATTGTATTTTTGTGATTTTATGATTGTGATAGTATGATTGTGATTGTATGATTGTGATTGTATGATTGCGATTGTATGAATGCGATTGTATGATTGTGATTGCATAATTGTGATTGTATGACTATGATTGTATGATTGTGATTGTATGATTGTGATTGTATGATTGTGATTGTATGATTGTGATTGTCTGATTGTGGTTGTGCGATTGTGATTGTATGATTGTGATTCTGTGATTGTGATTGTATGATTGTGATTGTATGATTGCGATCGTATGATTGTGATTGTATGATTATGTTTGTATGATTGTGATTGTATGATTGCGATTGTATGATTGTGATTGTATGATTATGATTGTATTTTTGTGATTTTATGATTGCGATTGTATGATTGTGATCGTATGATTGCGATTGTATGATTGTGATTGTCTGATTGTGATGTATGATTGTAATTGTATGATTATGATTGTATGATTGTGATTGTATGATTGAGATTGTATGATTGTGATTGTATGATTGTGATTGCATGATTGTGATTGTATGATTGTGATTGTACGATTGTGATTGTATGATTGTGATTGTATGATTGTGATAGTATGATTGTGATTGTATGACTGTGTTTGTATGATTGTGATTGCATGATTGTGACTGTATGATTGTGATTGCATGATTTTGAATGTATGATTGTGATTGTATGATTGTGATTGTATGATTGTGATTGTATGATTGTGATTGTATGATTGTGATTGTATGATTGTGATTGTATGATTGTGATAGTATGTTTGTGATTGAGTGATTGTGATTGTATGATTGTGATTGTATGATTGTGATTGTATGATTGTATTTGGGAGATTGTAATTGTATGATTGCGATTGTATGATTGTGATTGTATAATTGCGATTGTATGATTGTGATTGTATGATTGTGATGTATGATTGTAATTGTATGATTATGATTGTATGATTGTGATTGTATGATTGTGATTGTATGATTGTATTTGGGAGATTGTATTTGGGAGATTGTATTTGGGAGATTGTAATTGTATGATTGCGATTGTATGATTGTGATTGTATGATTGTGATTGTATGATTGTGATTGTATGATTGTGATTGTATGATTGTGATTATATGATTGTGATTGTATGATTGTGATAGTATGATTGTGATTGTATGATTGTGATTGCATGATTGTGATTGTATGATTGTGATTGTATGATTGTGATTGTATGATTGTGATTGTATGATTGTATTTGGGAGATTGTATTTGGGAGATTGTATTTGGGAGATTGTAATTGTATGATTGCGATTGTATGATTGTGATTGCATGATTTTGAATGTATGATTGTGATTGTATGATTGTGATTGTATGATTATGATTGTATTTTTGTGATTTTATGATTGTGATTGTATGATTGCGATTGTATGATTGTGATTGTATGATTGCGGTTGTATGATTGTGATTGTATGATTGTGATGTATGATTGTAATTGTATGATTATGATTGTATGATTGTGACTGTATGATTGTGATTGTATGATTGTATTTGGCAGATTGTATTTGGGAGATTGTATTTGGGAGATTGTAATTGTATGATTGCGATTGTATGATTGTGATTGTATGATTGCGATTGTATGATTGTGATTGTTTGATTGTGATGTATGATTGTAATTGTATGATTATGATTGTATGATTGTGATTGTATGATTGTGATGGTATGATTGTGATGGTATGATTGTGATTGTATGATTGCGATCGTATGATTGTGATTGTATGATTATGATTGTATGATTGTGATTGTATGATTGCGATTGTATGATTGTGATTGTATGATTATGATTGTATTTTTGTGATTTTATGATTGTGATTGTATGATTGTGATTGTATGATTGTGATTGTATGATTGTGATTGTATGATTGCGATTGTATGAATGCGATTGTATGAATGTGATTGCATAATTGTGATTGTATGATTGTGATTGTATGATTGTGATTGTATGATTGTGATTGTATGATTGTAATTGTATGATTATGATTGTATGATTGTGATTGTATGATTGAGATTCTATGATTGTGATTGTATGATTGCGATTGTATGATTGCGATTGTATGATTGTGATTGTATGATTGTGATTGTATGATTGTGATTGTATGATTGTGATTGTATGATTGTGATTGTATGATTGTGATTGTATGATTGTGATTGTATGAGTGTGATTGACTGATTGTGGTTGTGCGATTGTGATTGTACGATTGTGATTGTACGATTGTGATTGTATGATTGTGATTGTATGATTATGATTGTATGATTGTGATTGCATGATTGTGATTGTATGATTGTGATTGTATGATTGTGATTGTATGATTCTGATTGTATGGTTGTGATTGTATGATTGTGATTGTATGATTGTGATTGTATGATTCTGATTGTATGGTTGTGATTGTATGATTGTGATTGTATGATTGTGATAGTATGATTGTGATTGTATGATTGTGATTGTATGATTGTGCTTGTATGAATGTGATTGTATGATTGTATTTGGGAGATTGTACTTGGGAGATTGCATTTGGGAGATTGTAATTGTATGATTGCGATTGTATGATTGTGATTGTATGATTGTGATGTATGATTGTAATTGTATGATTATGATTGTATGATTGTGATTGTATGATTGTGATTGTATGATTGTATTTGGGAGATTGTATTTGGGAGATTGTAATTGTATGATTGCGATTGTATGATTGTGATTGTATGATTGCGATTGTATGATTGTGATTGTATGATTGTGATGTATGATTGTAATTGTATGATTATGATTGTATGATTGTGATTGTATGATTGTCATGATATGATTGTGATGGTATGATTGTGATTGTATGATTGCGATCGTATGATTCTGATTGTATGATTATGATTGTAAGATTGTGATTGTATGATTGCGATTGTATGATTGTGATTGTATGTTTATGATTGTATTTTTGTGATTTTATGATTGTGATTGTATGATTGTGATTGTATGATTGTGATTGTATGATTGCGATTGTATGAATGCGATTGTATGATTGTGATTGCATAATTGTGATTGTATGACTATGATTGTATGATTGTGATTGTATGATTGTGATTGTATGATTGTGATTGTATGATTGTGATTGTCTGATTGTGGTTGTGCGATTGTGATTGTATGATTGTGATTCTGTGATTGTGATTGTATGATTGTGATTGTATGATTGCGATCGTATGATTGTGATTGTATGATTATGTTTGTATGATTGTGATTGTATGATTGCGATTGTATGATTGTGATTGTATGATTATGATTGTATTTTTGTGATTTTATGATTGCGATTGTATGATTGTGATCGTATGATTGCGATTGTATGATTGTGATTGTCTGATTGTGATGTATGATTGTAATTGTATGATTATGATTGTATGATTGTGATTGTATGATTGAGATTGTATGATTGTGATTGTATGATTGTGATTGCATGATTGTGATTGTATGATTGTGATTGTACGATTGTGATTGTATGATTGTGATTGTATGATTGTGATAGTATGATTGTGATTGTATGACTGTGTTTGTATGATTGTGATTGCATGATTGTGACTGTATGATTGTGATTGCATGATTTTGAATGTATGATTGTGATTGTATGATTGTGATTGTATGATTGTGATTGTATGATTGTGATTGTATGATTGTGATTGTATGATTGTGATTGTATGATTGTGATAGTATGTTTGTGATTGAGTGATTGTGATTGTATGATGGTGATTGTATGATTGTGATTGTATGATTGTATTTGGGAGATTGTAATTGTATGATTGCGATTGTATGATTGTGATTGTATAATTGCGATTGTATGATTGTGATTGTATGATTGTGATGTATGATTGTAATTGTATGATTATGATTGTATGATTGTGATTGTATGATTGTGATTGTATGATTGTATTTGGGAGATTGTATTTGGGAGATTGTATTTGGGAGATTGTAATTGTATGATTGCGATTGTATGATTGTGATTGTATAATTGCGATTGTATGATTGTGATTGTATGATTGCGATTGTATGAATGCGATTGTATGATTGTGATTGCATGATTGTGATTGTATGATTGTATTTGGGGGATTGTATTCGGGAGATTGTAATTGTATGATTGCGATTGTATGATTGTGATTGTATGATTGCGATTGTATGATTGTGATTGTCTGATTGTGATGTATGATTGTAATTGTATGATTATGATTGTATGATTGTGATTGTATGATTGAGATTGTATGATTGTGATTGTATGACTGTGATTGCATGATTGTGATTGTATGATTGTGATTGTACGATTGTGATTGTATGATTGTGATTGTATGATTGTGATAGTATGATTGTGATTGTATGACTGTGTTTGTATGATTGTGATTGCATGATTGTGACTGTATGATTGTGATTGCATGATTTTGAATGTATGATTGTGATTGTATGATTGTGATTGTATGATTGTGATTGTATGATTGTGATTGTATGATTGTGATTGTATGATTGTGATTGTATGATTGTGATTGTATGATTGTGATTGTATGATTGTGATAGTATGTTTGTGATTGAGTGATTGTGATTGTATGATTGTGATTGTATGATTGTGATTGTATGATTGTATTTGGGAGATTGTAATTGTATGATTGCGATTGTATGATTGTGATTGTATAATTGCGATTGTATGATTGTGATTGTATGATTGTGATGTATGATTGTAATTGTATGATTATGATTGTATGATTGTGATTGTATGATTGTGATTGTATGATTGTATTTGGGAGATTGTATTTGGGAGATTGTATTTGGGAGATTGTAATTGTATGATTGCGATTGTATGATTGTGATTGTATGATTGCGATTGTATGATTGTGATTGTATGATTGTGATGTATGATTGTAATTGTATGTTTATGATTGTATGATTGTGTTTGTATGATTGTGATTGTATGATTGCGATTGTATGAATGCGATTGTATGATTGTGATTGCATAATTGTGATTGTATGACTATGATTGTATGATTGTGATTGTATGATTGTGATTGTATGATTGTGATTGTATGATTGTGATTGTATGAATGCGATTGTATGATTGTGATTGCATAATTGTGATTGTATGACTATGATTGTATGATGGTGATTGTATGGTTGTGATTGTATGATTGTGATTGTATGATTGTGATTGTATGAATGCGATTGTATGATTGTGATTGCATAATTGTGATTGTATGATTGTGATTGTATGATTGTGATTGTATGTTTGCGATTGTATGATTGTGATGTTATGATTGTGATTGTATGATTGTGATTGCATGATTGTGATTGTATGATTGTGATTGTATGATTGTGATTGTATGATTGTGATTGTATGATTGTATTTGGGGGATTGTATTTGGGAGATTGTAATTGTATGATTGCGATTGTATGATTGTGATTGTATGATTGCGATTGTATGATTGTGATTGTATGATTGTGATGTATGATTGTAATTGTATGATTATGATTGTATGATTGTGACTGTATGATTGTGATTGTATGATTGTATTTGGCAGATTGTATTTGGGAGATTGTATTTGGGAGATTGTAATTGTATGATTGCGATTGTATGATTGTGATTGTATGATTGCGATTGTATGATTGTGATTGTTTGATTGTGATGTATGATTGTAATTGTATGATTATGATTGTATGATTGTGATTGTATGATTGTGATGGTATGATTGTGATGGTATGATTGTGATTGTATGATTGCGATCGTATGATTGTGATTGTATGATTATGATTGTATGATTGTGATTGTATGATTGCGATTGTATGATTGTGATTGTATGATTATGATTGTATTTTTGTGATTTTATGATTGTGATTGTATGATTGTGATTGTATGATTGTGATTGTATGATTGTGATTGTATGATTGCGATTGAATGAATGCGATTGTATGAATGTGATTGCATAATTGTGATTGTATGATTGTGATTGTATGATTGTGATTGTATGATTGTGATTGTATGATTGTAATTGTATGATTATGATTGTATGATTGTGATTGTATGATTGAGATTCTATGATTGTGATTGTATGATTGCGATTGTATGATTGCGATTGTATGATTGTGATTGTATGATTGTGATTGTATGATTGTGATTGTATGATTGTGATTGTATGATTGTTATTGTATGATTGTGATTGTATGATTGTGATTGTATGAGTGTGATTGACTGATTGTGGTTGTGCGATTGTGATTGTACGATTGTGATTGTACGATTGTGATTGTATGATTGTGATTGTATGATTATGATTGTATGATTGTGATTGCATGATTGTGATTGTATGATTGTGATTGTATGATTGTGATTGTATGATTCTGATTGTATGGTTGTGATTGTATGATTGTGATTGTATGATTATGATTGTATGATTCTGATTGTATGGTTGTGATTGTATGATTGTGATTGTATGATTGTGATAGTATGATTGTGATTGTATGATTGTGATTGTATGATTGTGCTTGTATGAATGTGATTGTATGATTGTATTTGGGAGATTGTACTTGGGAGATTGTATTTGGGAGATTGTAATTGTATGATTGCGATTGTATGATTGTGATTGTATGATTGTGATGTATGATTGTAATTGTATGATTATGATTGTATGATTGCGATTGTATGATTGTGATTGTATGATTGCGATTGTATGATTGTGATTGTATGATTGTGATGTATGATTGTAATTGTATGATTATGATTGTATGATTGTGATTGTATGATTGTCATGATATGATTGTGATGGTATGATTGTGATTGTATGATTGCGATCGTATGATTCTGATTGTATGATTATGATTGTAAGATTGTGATTGTATGATTGCGATTGTATGATTGTGATTGTATGTTTATGATTGTATTTTTGTGATTTTATGATTGTGATTGTATGATTGTGATTGTATGATTGTGATTGTATGATTGCGATTGTATGAATGCGATTGTATGATTGTGATTGCATAATTGTGATTGTATGACTATGATTGTATGATTGTGATTGTATGATTGTGATTGTATGATTGTGATTGTATGATTGTGATTGTCTGATTGTGGTTGTGCGATTGTGATTGTATGATTGTGATTCTGTGATTGTGATTGTATGATTGTGATTGTATGATTGCGATCGTATGATTGTGATTGTATGATTATGTTTGTATGATTGTGATTGTATGATTGCGATTGTATGATTGTGATTGTATGATTATGATTGTATTTTTGTGATTTTATGATTGCGATTGTATGATTGTGATCGTATGATTGCGATTGTATGATTGTGATTGTCTGATTGTGATGTATGATTTTAATTGTATGATTATGATTGTATGATTGTGATTGTATGATTGAGATTGTATGATTGTGATTGTATGATTGTGATTGCATGATTGTGATTGTATGATTGTGATTGTACGATTGTGATTGTACGATTGTGATTGTATGATTGTGATAGTATGATTGTGATTGTATGACTGTGTTTGTATGATTGTGATTGCATGATTGTGACTGTATGATTGTGATTGCATGATTTTGAATGTATGATTGTGATTGTATGATTGTGATTGTATGATTGTGATTGTATGATTGTGATTGTATGATTGTGATTGTATGATTGTGATTGTATGATTGTGATAGTATGTTTGTGATTGAGTGATTGTGATTGTATGATTGTGATTGTATGATTGTGATTGTATGATTGTATTTGGGAGATTGTAATTGTATGATTGCGATTGTATGATTGTGATTGTATAATTGCGATTGTATGATTGTGATTGTATGATTGTGATGTATGATTGTAATTGTATGATTATGATTGTATGATTGTGATTGTATGATTGTGATTGTATGATTGTATTTGGGAGATTGTATTTGGGAGATTGTATTTGGGAGATTGTAATTGTATGATTGCGATTGTATGATTGTGATTGTATGATTGTGATTGTATGATTGTGATTGTATGATTGTGATTGTATGATTGTGATTATATGATTGTGATTGTATGATTGTGATAGTATGATTGTGATTGTATGATTGTGATTGCATGATTGTGATTGTATGATTGTGATTGTATGATTGTGATTGTATGATTGTGATTGTATGATTGTATTTGGGAGATTGTATTTGGGAGATTGTATTTGGGAGATTGTAATTGTATGATTGCGATTGTATGATTGTGATTGCATGATTTTGAATGTATGGTTGTGATTGTATGATTGTGATTGTATGATTATGATTGTATTTTTGTGATTTTATGATTGTGATTGTATGATTGCGATTGTATGATTGTGATTGTATGATTGCGGTTGTATGATTGTGATTGTATGATTGTGATGTATGATTGTAATTGTATGATTATGATTGTATGATTGTGACTGTATGATTGTGATTGTATGATTGTATTTGGCAGATTGTATTTGGGAGATTGTATTTGGGAGATTGTAATTGTATGATTGCGATTGTATGATTGTGATTGTATGATTGCGATTGTATGATTGTGATTGTTTGATTGTGATGTATGATTGTAATTGTATGATTATGATTGTATGATTGTGATGGTATGATTGTGATGGTATGATTGTGATGGTATGATTGTGATTGTATGATTGCGATCGTATGATTGTGATTGTATGATTATGATTGTATGATTGTGATTGTATGATTGCGATTGTATGATTGTGATTGTATGATTATGATTGTATTTTTGTGATTTTATGATTGTGATTGTATGATTGTGATTGTATGATTGTGATTGTATGATTGTGATTGTATGATTGCGATTGTATGAATGCGATTGTATGAATGTGATTGCATAATTGTGATTGTATGATTGTGATTGTATGATTGTGATTGTATGATTGTGATTGTATGATTGTAATTGTATGATTATGATTGTATGATTGTGATTGTATGATTGAGATTCTATGATTGTGATTGTATGATTGCGATTGTATGATTGCGATTGTATGATTGTGATTGTATGATTGTGATTGTATGATTGTGATTGTATGATTGTGATTGTATGATTGTGATTGTATGATTGTGATTGTATGATTGTGATTGTATGAGTGTGATTGACTGATTGTGGTTGTGCGATTGTGATTGTACGATTGTGATTGTACGATTGTGATTGTATGATTGTGATTGTATGATTATGATTGTATGATTGTGATTGCATGATTGTGATTGTATGATTGTGATTGTATGATTGTGATTGTATGATTCTGATTGTATGGTTGTGATTGTATGATTGTGATTGTATGATTGTGATTGTATGATTCTGATTGTATGGTTGTGATTGTATGATTGTGATTGTATGATTGTGATAGTATGATTGTGATTGTATGATTGTGATTGTATGATTGTGCTTGTATGAATGTGATTGTATGATTGTATTTGGGAGATTGTACTTGGGAGATTGCATTTGGGAGATTGTAATTGTATGATTGCGATTGTATGATTGTGATTGTATGATTGTGATGTATGATTGTAATTGTATGATTATGATTGTATGATTGTGATTGTATGATTGTGATTGTATGATTGTATTTGGGAGATTGTATTTGGGAGATTGTAATTGTATGATTGCGATTGTATGATTGTGATTGTATGATTGCGATTGTATGATTGTGATTGTATGATTGTGATGTATGATTGTAATTGTATGATTATGATTGTATGATTGTGATTGTATGATTGTCATGATATGATTGTGATGGTATGATTGTGATTGTATGATTGCGATCGTATGATTCTGATTGTATGATTATGATTGTAAGATTGTGATTGTATGATTGCGATTGTATGATTGTGATTGTATGTTTATGATTGTATTTTTGTGATTTTATGATTGTGATTGTATGATTGTGATTGTATGATTGTGATTGTATGATTGCGATTGTATGAATGCGATTGTATGATTGTGATTGCATAATTGTGATTGTATGACTATGATTGTATGATTGTGATTGTATGATTGTGATTGTATGATTGTGATTGTATGATTGTGATTGTCTGATTGTGGTTGTGCGATTGTGATTGTATGATTGTGATTCTGTGATTGTGATTGTATGATTGTGATTGTATGATTGCGATCGTATGATTGTGATTGTATGATTATGTTTGTATGATTGTGATTGTATGATTGCGATTGTATGATTGTGATTGTATGATTATGATTGTATTTTTGTGATTTTATGATTGCGATTGTATGATTGTGATCGTATGATTGCGATTGTATGATTGTGATTGTCTGATTGTGATGTATGATTGTAATTGTATGATTATGATTGTATGATTGTGATTGTATGATTGAGATTGTATGATTGTGATTGTATGATTGTGATTGCATGATTGTGATTGTATGATTGTGATTGTACGATTGTGATTGTATGATTGTGATTGTATGATTGTGATAGTATGATTGTGATTGTATGACTGTGTTTGTATGATTGTGATTGCATGATTGTGACTGTATGATTGTGATTGCATGATTTTGAATGTATGATTGTGATTGTATGATTGTGATTGTATGATTGTGATTGTATGATTGTGATTGTATGATTGTGATTGTATGATTGTGATTGTATGATTGTGATAGTATGTTTGTGATTGAGTGATTGTGATTGTATGATGGTGATTGTATGATTGTGATTGTATGATTGTATTTGGGAGATTGTAATTGTATGATTGCGATTGTATGATTGTGATTGTATAATTGCGATTGTATGATTGTGATTGTATGATTGTGATGTATGATTGTAATTGTATGATTATGATTGTATGATTGTGATTGTATGATTGTGATTGTATGATTGTATTTGGGAGATTGTATTTGGGAGATTGTATTTGGGAGATTGTAATTGTATGATTGCGATTGTATGATTGTGATTGTATGATTGTGATTGTATGATTGTGATTGTATGATTGTGATTGTATGATTGTGATTATATGATTGTGATTGTATGATTGTGATAGTATGATTGTGATTGTATGATTGTGATTGCATGATTGTGATTGTATGATTGTGATTGTATGATTGTGATTGTATGATTGTGATTGTATGATTGTATTTGGGAGATTGTATTTGGGAGATTGTATTTGGGAGATTGTAATTGTATGATTGCGATTGTATGATTGTGATTGCATGATTTTGAATGTATGATTGTGATTGTATGATTGTGATTGTATGATTGTGATTGTATGATTCTGATTGTATGGTTGTGATTGTATGATTGTGATTGTATGATTGTGATTGTATGATTCTGATTGCATGGTTGTGATTGTATGATTGTGATTGTATGATTGTGATAGTATGATTGTGATTGTATGATTGTGATTGTATGATTGTGCTTGTATGAATGTGATTGTATGATTGTATTTGGGAGATTGTACTTGGGAGATTGTATTTGGGAGATTGTAATTGTATGATTGCGATTGTATGATTGTGACTGTATGATTGTGATGTATGATTGTAATTGTATGATTATGATTGTATGATTGTGATTGTATGATTGTGATTGTATGATTGTATTTGGGAGATTGTATTTGGGAGATTGTAATTGTATGATTGCGTTTGTATGATTGTGATTGTATGATTGCGATTGTATGATTGTGATTGTATGATTGTGATGTATGATTGTAATTGTATGATTATGATTGTATGATTGTGATTGTATGATTGTCATGGTATGATTGTGATGGTATGATTGTGATTGTATGATTGCGATCGTATGATTCTGATTGTATGATTATGATTGTAAGATTGTGATTGTATGATTGCGATTGTATGATTGTGATTGTATGTTTATGATTGTATTTTTGTGATTTTATGATTGTGATTGTATGATTGTGATTGTATGATTGTGATTGTATGATTGTGATTGTATGATTGCGATTGTATGAATGCGATTGTATGATTGTGATTGCATAATTGTGATTGTATGACTATGATTGTATGATTGTGATTGTATGATTGTGATTGTATGATTGTGATTGTATGATTGTGATTGTATGAATGCGATTGTATGATTGTGATTGCATAATTGTGATTGTATGATTGTGATTGTATGATTGTGATTGTATGTTTGCGATTGTATGATTGTGATGTTATGATTGTGATTGTATGATTGTGATTGTATGATTGTGATTGTATGAGTGTGATTGTCTGATTGTGGTTTTTACGTTTGTGATTGTACGATTGTGAATGTACGATTGTGATTGTATGATTGTGGTTGTATGAATATGATTGTATGATTGTGATTGCATGATTGTGATTGTATGATTGTGATTGTATGATTGTGATTGTATGATTGTGATTGTATGATTGTGATTGTATGATTGTGATTGTCTGATTGTGGTTGTGCGATTGTGATTGTATGATTGTGATTCTGTGATTGTGATTGTATGATTGTGATTGTATGATTGCGATCGTATGATTGTGATTGTATGATTATGATTGTATGATTGTGATTGTATGATTGCGATTGTATGATTGTGATTGTATGATTATGATTGTATTTTTGTGATTTTATGATTGTGATTGTATGATTATGATTGTATGATTGTGATTGTATGATTGCGATTGTATGAATGCGATTGTATGATTGTGATTGCATGATTGTGATTGTATGATTGTATTTGGGGGATTGTATTCGGGAGATTGTAATTGTATGATTGCGATTGTATGATTGTGATTGTATGATTGCGATTGTATGATTGTGATTGTCTGATTGTGATGTATGATTGTAATTGTATGATTATGATTGTATGATTGTGATTGTATGATTGAGATTGTATGATTGTGATTGTATGACTGTGATTGCATGATTGTGATTGTATGATTGTGATTGTACGATTGTGATTGTATGATTGTGATTGTATGATTGTGATAGTATGATTGTGATTGTATGACTGTGTTTGTATGATTGTGATTGCATGATTGTGACTGTATGATTGTGATTGCATGATTTTGAATGTATGATTGTGATTGTATGATTGTGATTGTATGATTGTGATTGTATGATTGTGATTGTATGATTGTGATTGTATGATTGTGATTGTATGATTGTGATTGTATGATTGTGATTGTATGATTGTGATTGTATGATTGTGATAGTATGTTTGTGATTGAGTGATTGTGATTGTATGATTGTGATTGTATGATTGTGATTGTATGATTGTATTTGGGAGATTGTAATTGTATGATTGCGATTGTATGATTGTGATTGTATAATTGCGATTGTATGATTGTGATTG
The DNA here is from genome assembly GCF_050947335.1 of Megachile rotundata. Lineage (NCBI taxonomy): Eukaryota > Metazoa > Arthropoda > Insecta > Hymenoptera > Megachilidae > Megachile > Megachile rotundata. The sequence continues at coordinate 2,183,790 of NW_027473318.1, read as the reverse complement.
TATGATTGTGATGTATGATTGTAATTGTATGATTATGATTGTATGATTGTGATTGTATGATTGTGATTGTATGATTGTATTTGGGAGATTGTATTTGGGAGATTGTATTTGGGAGATTGTAATTGTATGATTGCGATTGTATGATTGTGATTGTATGATTGCGATTGTATGATTGTGATTGTATGATTGTGATGTATGATTGTAATTGTATGTTTATGATTGTATGATTGTGTTTGTATGATTGTGATTGTATGATTGCGATTGTATGAATGCGATTGTATGATTGTGATTGCATAATTGTGATTGTATGACTATGATTGTATGATTGTGATTGTATGATTGTGATTGTATGATTGTGATTGTATGATTGTGATTGTATGAATGCGATTGTATGATTGTGATTGCATAATTGTGATTGTATGACTATGATTGTATGATGGTGATTGTATGGTTGTGATTGTATGATTGTGATTGTATGATTGTGATTGTATGAATGCGATTGTATGATTGTGATTGCATAATTGTGATTGTATGATTGTGATTGTATGATTGTGATTGTATGTTTGCGATTGTATGATTGTGATGTTATGATTGTGATTGTATGATTGTGATTGCATGATTGTGATTGTATGATTGTGATTGTATGATTGTGATTGTATGATTGTGATTGTATGATTGTGATTGTATGATTGTGATTGTCTGATTGTGGTTGTGCGATTGTGATTGTATGATTGTGATTCTGTGATTGTGATTGTATGATTGTGATTGTATGATTGCGATCGTCTGATTGTGATCGTATGATTATGATTGTATGATCGTGATTGTATGATTGCGATTGTATGATTGTGATTGTATGATTATGATTGTATTTTTGTGATTTTATGATTGTGATTGTATGATTATGATTGTATGATTGTGATTGTATGATTGCGATTGTATGAATGCGATTGTATGATTGTGATTGCATAATTGTGATTGTATGATTGTGATTGTATGATTGTGATTGTCTGATTGTGGTTGTATGATTGTGATTGTATGATTGATATTGTATGATTGTGATTGTATGATTGCGATTGTATGATTGCGATTGTATGATTGTGATTGTATGATTGTGATTGTATGATTGTGATTGTATGATTGTGATTGTATGATTGTGATTGTATGATTGTGATTGTATGATTGTGAAGGTATGATTGTGATTGTATGATTATGATTGTATGATTGTGATTGTATGATTGTGATTGTATGATTGTGATTGTATGATTGTGATTGTATGATTGTGATTGTATGATTGTATTTGGGGGATTGTATTTGGGAGATTGTAATTGTATGATTGCGATTGTATGATTGTGATTGTATGATTGCGATTGTATGATTGTGATTGTCTGATTGTGATGTATGATTGTAATTGTATGATTATGATTGTATGATTGTGATTGTATGATTGAGATTGTATGATTGTGATTGTATGAGTGTGATTGACTGATTGTGGTTGTGCGATTGTGATTGTACGATTGTGATTGTACGATTGTGATTGTATGATTGTGATTGTATGATTATGATTGTATGATTGTGATTGCATGACTGTGATTGTATGATTGTGATTGCATGATTTTGAATGTATGATTCTGATTGTATGATTGTGATTGTATGATTGTGATTGTCTGATTGTGGTTGTGCGATTGTGATTGTATGATTGTGATTGTATGAATGCGATTGTATGATTGTGATTGCATAATTGTGATTGTTTGATTGTGATTGTATGATTGTGATTGTCTGATTGTGGTTGGATGATTGTGATTGTATGATTGATATTGTATGATTGTGATTGTATGATTGCGATTGTATGATTGCGATTGTATGATTGCGATTGTATGATTGCGATTGTATGATTGTGATTGTATGATTGTGATTGTATGATTGTGATTGTATGATTGTGATTGTATGATTGTGATTGTATGATTGTGAAGGTATGATTGTGATTGTATGATTATGATTGTATGATTGTGATTGTATGATTGTGTTTGTATGATTGTGATTGTATGATTGTGATTGTATGATTGTATTTGGGGGATTGTATTTGGGAGATTGTAATTGTATGATTGCGATTGTATGATTGTGATTGTATGATTGCGATTGTATGATTGTGATTGTCTGATTGTGATGTATGATTGTAATTGTATGATTATGATTGTATGATTGTGATTGTATGATTGAGATTGTATGATTGTGATTGTATGATTGTGATTGCATGATTGTGATTGTATGATTGTGATTGTACGATTGTGATTGTATGATTGTGATTGTATGATTGTGATTTTATGATTGCGATCGTGTGATTGTGATTGTATGATTATGATTGTATGATTGTGATTGTACGATTGCGATTGTATGATTGTGATTGTATGATTATGATTGTATTTTTGTGATTTTATGATTGTGATTGTATGATTGTGATTGTATGATTGTGATTGTATGATTGCGATTGTATGAATGCGATTGTATGAATGTGATTGCATAATTGTGATTGTATGATTGTGATTGTATGATTGTGATTGTATGATTGTGATTGTATGATTGTAATTGTATGATTATGATTGTATGATTGTGATTGTATGATTGAGATTCTATGATTGTGATTGTATGATTGCGATTGTATGATTGTGATTGTATGATTGTGATGTATGATTGTAATTGTATGATTATGATTGTATGATTGTGATTGTATGATTGTCATGATATGATTGTGATGGTATGATTGTGATTGTATGATTGCGATCGTATGATTCTGATTGTATGATTATGATTGTAAGATTGTGATTGTATGATTGCGATTGTATGATTGTGATTGTATGTTTATGATTGTATTTTTGTGATTTTATGATTGTGATTGTATGATTGTGATTGTATGATTGTGATTGTATGATTGCGATTGTATGAATGCGATTGTATGATTGTGATTGCATAATTGTGATTGTATGACTATGATTGTATGATTGTGATTGTATGATTGTGATTGTATGATTGTGATTGTATGATTGTGATTGTCTGATTGTGGTTGTGCGATTGTGATTGTATGATTGTGATTCTGTGATTGTGATTGTATGATTGTGATTGTATGATTGCGATCGTATGATTGTGATTGTATGATTATGTTTGTATGATTGTGATTGTATGATTGCGATTGTATGATTGTGATTGTATGATTATGATTGTATTTTTGTGATTTTATGATTGCGATTGTATGATTGTGATCGTATGATTGCGATTGTATGATTGTGATTGTCTGATTGTGATGTATGATTGTAATTGTATGATTATGATTGTATGATTGTGATTGTATGATTGAGATTGTATGATTGTGATTGTATGATTGTGATTGCATGATTGTGATTGTATGATTGTGATTGTACGATTGTGATTGTATGATTGTGATTGTATGATTGTGATAGTATGATTGTGATTGTATGACTGTGTTTGTATGATTGTGATTGCATGATTGTGACTGTATGATTGTGATTGCATGATTTTGAATGTATGATTGTGATTGTATGATTGTGATTGTATGATTGTGATTGTATGATTGTGATTGTATGATTGTGATTGTATGATTGTGATTGTATGATTGTGATAGTATGTTTGTGATTGAGTGATTGTGATTGTATGATGGTGATTGTATGATTGTGATTGTATGATTGTATTTGGGAGATTGTAATTGTATGATTGCGATTGTATGATTGTGATTGTATAATTGCGATTGTATGATTGTGATTGTATGATTGTGATGTATGATTGTAATTGTATGATTATGATTGTATGATTGTGATTGTATGATTGTGATTGTATGATTGTATTTGGGAGATTGTATTTGGGAGATTGTATTTGGGAGATTGTAATTGTATGATTGCGATTGTATGATTGTGATTGTATGATTGTGATTGTATGATTGTGATTGTATGATTGTGATTGTATGATTGTGATTATATGATTGTGATTGTATGATTGTGATAGTATGATTGTGATTGTATGATTGTGATTGCATGATTGTGATTGTATGATTGTGATTGTATGATTGTGATTGTATGATTGTGATTGTATGATTGTATTTGGGAGATTGTATTTGGGAGATTGTATTTGGGAGATTGTAATTGTATGATTGCGATTGTATGATTGTGATTGCATGATTTTGAATGTATGATTGTGATTGTATGATTGTGATTGTATGATTGTGATTGTATGATTCTGATTGTATGGTTGTGATTGTATGATTGTGATTGTATGATTGTGATTGTATGATTCTGATTGCATGGTTGTGATTGTATGATTGTGATTGTATGATTGTGATAGTATGATTGTGATTGTATGATTGTGATTGTATGATTGTGCTTGTATGAATGTGATTGTATGATTGTATTTGGGAGATTGTACTTGGGAGATTGTATTTGGGAGATTGTAATTGTATGATTGCGATTGTATGATTGTGACTGTATGATTGTGATGTATGATTGTAATTGTATGATTATGATTGTATGATTGTGATTGTATGATTGTGATTGTATGATTGTATTTGGGAGATTGTATTTGGGAGATTGTAATTGTATGATTGCGTTTGTATGATTGTGATTGTATGATTGCGATTGTATGATTGTGATTGTATGATTGTGATGTATGATTGTAATTGTATGATTATGATTGTATGATTGTGATTGTATGATTGTCATGGTATGATTGTGATGGTATGATTGTGATTGTATGATTGCGATCGTATGATTCTGATTGTATGATTATGATTGTAAGATTGTGATTGTATGATTGCGATTGTATGATTGTGATTGTATGTTTATGATTGTATTTTTGTGATTTTATGATTGTGATTGTATGATTGTGATTGTATGATTGTGATTGTATGATTGTGATTGTATGATTGCGATTGTATGAATGCGATTGTATGATTGTGATTGCATAATTGTGATTGTATGACTATGATTGTATGATTGTGATTGTATGATTGTGATTGTATGATTGTGATTGTATGATTGTGATTGTATGAATGCGATTGTATGATTGTGATTGCATAATTGTGATTGTATGATTGTGATTGTATGATTGTGATTGTATGTTTGCGATTGTATGATTGTGATGTTATGATTGTGATTGTATGATTGTGATTGTATGATTGTGATTGTATGAGTGTGATTGTCTGATTGTGGTTTTTACGTTTGTGATTGTACGATTGTGAATGTACGATTGTGATTGTATGATTGTGGTTGTATGAATATGATTGTATGATTGTGATTGCATGATTGTGATTGTATGATTGTGATTGTATGATTGTGATTGTATGATTGTGATTGTATGATTGTGATTGTATGATTGTGATTGTCTGATTGTGGTTGTGCGATTGTGATTGTATGATTGTGATTCTGTGATTGTGATTGTATGATTGTGATTGTATGATTGCGATCGTATGATTGTGATTGTATGATTATGATTGTATGATTGTGATTGTATGATTGCGATTGTATGATTGTGATTGTATGATTATGATTGTATTTTTGTGATTTTATGATTGTGATTGTATGATTATGATTGTATGATTGTGATTGTATGATTGCGATTGTATGAATGCGATTGTATGATTGTGATTGCATGATTGTGATTGTATGATTGTATTTGGGGGATTGTATTCGGGAGATTGTAATTGTATGATTGCGATTGTATGATTGTGATTGTATGATTGCGATTGTATGATTGTGATTGTCTGATTGTGATGTATGATTGTAATTGTATGATTATGATTGTATGATTGTGATTGTATGATTGAGATTGTATGATTGTGATTGTATGACTGTGATTGCATGATTGTGATTGTATGATTGTGATTGTACGATTGTGATTGTATGATTGTGATTGTATGATTGTGATAGTATGATTGTGATTGTATGACTGTGTTTGTATGATTGTGATTGCATGATTGTGACTGTATGATTGTGATTGCATGATTTTGAATGTATGATTGTGATTGTATGATTGTGATTGTATGATTGTGATTGTATGATTGTGATTGTATGATTGTGATTGTATGATTGTGATTGTATGATTGTGATTGTATGATTGTGATTGTATGATTGTGATTGTATGATTGTGATTGTATGATTGTGATAGTATGTTTGTGATTGAGTGATTGTGATTGTATGATTGTGATTGTATGATTGTGATTGTATGATTGTATTTGGGAGATTGTAATTGTATGATTGCGATTGTATGATTCTGATTGTATAATTGCGATTGTATGATTGTGATTGTATGATTGTGATGTATGATTGTAATTGTATGATTATGATTGTATGATTGTGATTGTATGATTGTGATTGTATGATTGTATTTGGGAGATTGTATTTGGGAGATTGTATTTGGGAGATTGTAATTGTATGATTGCGATTGTATGATTGTGATTGTATGATTGCGATTGTATGATTGTGATTGTATGATTGTGATGTATGATTGTAATTGTATGTTTATGATTGTATGATTGTGTTTGTATGATTGTGATTGTATGATTGCGATTGTATGAATGCGATTGTATGATTGTGATTGCATAATTGTGATTGTATGACTATGATTGTATGATTGTGATTGTATGATTGTGATTGTATGATTGTGATTGTATGATTGTGATTGTATGAATGCGATTGTATGATTGTGATTGCATAATTGTGATTGTATGACCATGATTGTATGATGGTGATTGTATGGTTGTGATTGTATGATTGTGATTGTATGATTGTGATTGTATGAATGCGATTGTATGATTGTGATTGCATAATTGTGATTGTATGATTGTGATTGTATGATTGTGATTGTATGTTTGCGATTGTATGATTGTGATGTTATGATTGTGATTGTATGATTGTGATTGCATGATTGTGATTGTATGATTGTGATTGTATGATTGTGATTGTATGATTGTGATTGTATGATTGTGATTGTATGATTGTGATTGTCTGATTGTGGTTGTGCGATTGTGATTGTATGATTGTGATTCTGTGATTGTGATTGTATGATTGTGATTGTATGATTGCGATCGTCTGATTGTGATCGTATGATTATGATTGTATGATCGTGATTGTATGATTGCGATTGTATGATTGTGATTGTATGATTATGATTGTATTTTTGTGATTTTATGATTGTGATTGTATGATTATGATTGTATGATTGTGATTGTATGATTGCGATTGTATGAATGCGATTGTATGATTGTGATTGCATAATTGTGATTGTATGATTGTGATTGTATGATTGTGATTGTCTGATTGTGGTTGTATGATTGTGATTGTATGATTGATATTGTATGATTGTGATTGTATGATTGCGATTGTATGATTGCGATTGTATGATTGTGATTGTATGATTGTGATTGTATGATTGTGATTGTATGATTGTGATTGTATGATTGTGATTGTATGATTGTGATTGTATGATTGTGAAGGTATGATTGTGATTGTATGATTATGATTGTATGATTGTGATTGTATGATTGTGATTGTATGATTGTGATTGTATGATTGTGATTGTATGATTGTGATTGTATGATTGTATTTGGGGGATTGTATTTGGGAGATTGTAATTGTATGATTGCGATTGTATGATTGTGATTGTATGATTGCGATTGTATGATTGTGATTGTCTGATTGTGATGTATGATTGTAATTGTATGATTATGATTGTATGATTGTGATTGTATGATTGAGATTGTATGATTGTGATTGTATGAGTGTGATTGACTGATTGTGGTTGTGCGATTGTGATTGTACGATTGTGATTGTACGATTGTGATTGTATGATTGTGATTGTATGATTATGATTGTATGATTGTGATTGCATGACTGTGATTGTATGATTGTGATTGCATGATTTTGAATGTATGATTCTGATTGTATGATTGTGATTGTATGATTGTGATTGTCTGATTGTGGTTGTGCGATTGTGATTGTATGATTGTGATTGTATGAATGCGATTGTATGATTGTGATTGCATAATTGTGATTGTTTGATTGTGATTGTATGATTGTGATTGTCTGATTGTGGTTGGATGATTGTGATTGTATGATTGATATTGTATGATTGTGATTGTATGATTGCGATTGTATGATTGCGATTGTATGATTGCGATTGTATGATTGCGATTGTATGATTGTGATTGTATGATTGTGATTGTATGATTGTGATTGTATGATTGTGATTGTATGATTGTGATTGTATGATTGTGAAGGTATGATTGTGATTGTATGATTATGATTGTATGATTGTGATTGTATGATTGTGTTTGTATGATTGTGATTGTATGATTGTGATTGTATGATTGTATTTGGGGGATTGTATTTGGGAGATTGTAATTGTATGATTGCGATTGTATGATTGTGATTGTATGATTGCGATTGTATGATTGTGATTGTCTGATTGTGATGTATGATTGTAATTGTATGATTATGATTGTATGATTGTGATTGTATGATTGAGATTGTATGATTGTGATTGTATGATTGTGATTGCATGATTGTGATTGTATGATTGTGATTGTACGATTGTGATTGTATGATTGTGATTGTATGATTGTGATTTTATGATTGCGATCGTGTGATTGTGATTGTATGATTATGATTGTATGATTGTGATTGTACGATTGCGATTGTATGATTGTGATTGTATGATTATGATTGTATTTTTGTGATTTTATGATTGTGATTGTATGATTGTGATTGTATGATTGTGATTGTATGATTGCGATTGTATGAATGCGATTGTATGAATGTGATTGCATAATTGTGATTGTATGATTGTGATTGTATGATTGTGATTGTATGATTGTGATTGTATGATTGTAATTGTATGATTATGATTGTATGATTGTGATTGTATGATTGAGATTCTATGATTGTGATTGTATGATTGCGATTGTATGATTGTGATTGTATGATTGTGATGTATGATTGTAATTGTATGATTATGATTGTATGATTGTGACTGTATGATTGTGATTGTATGATTGTATTTGGCAGATTGTATTTGGGAGATTGTATTTGGGAGATTGTAATTGTATGATTGCGATTGTATGATTGTGATTGTATGATTGCGATTGTATGATTGTGATTGTTTGATTGTGATGTATGATTGTAATTGTATGATTATGATTGTATGATTGTGATTGTATGATTGTGATGGTATGATTGTGATGGTATGATTGTGATTGTATGATTGCGATCGTATGATTGTGATTGTATGATTATGATTGTATGATTGTGATTGTATGATTGCGATTGTATGATTGTGATTGTATGATTATGATTGTATTTTTGTGATTTTATGATTGTGATTGTATGATTGTGATTGTATGATTGTGATAGTATGATTGTGATTGTATGACTGTGATTGTATGACTGTGATTGTATGATTGTGATAGAATGATTGTGATTGAATGATTGTGATTGTATGATTGTGATTGTATGATTGTGGTTGTTTGATTGTATTTGGGAGATTGTATTTGGGAGATTGTAATTGTATGATTGCGATTGTATGATTGTGATTGTATGATTGCGATTGTATAATTGTGATTGTATGATTGTGATAGTATGATTGTGATTGTATGACTGTGATTGTATGACTGTGATTGTATGATTGTGATTGTATGATTGTGATTGTATGATTGTGAAAGTATGATTGTGATTGTATGATTGTGATTGTATGATTGTGATTGTATGATTGTGATTGTATGATTGTGATTGTATGATTGTGATTGTATGATTGTGATTGTATGATTGTTAAAGTATGATTGTGATTGTATGATTGTGATTGTATGATTGTGATTGTATGATTGTGATTGTATGAGTGTGATTGACTGATTGTGGTTGTGCGATTGTGATTGTACGATTGTGATTGTACGATTGTGATTGTATGATTGTGATTGTATGATTATGATTGTATGATTGTGATTGCATGATTGTGATTGTATGATTGTGATTGCATGATTGTGATTGTATGGTTGTGATTGTATGAATGCGATTGTATGAATGTGATTGCATAATTGTGATTGTATGATTGTGATTGTATGATTGTGATTGTATGATTGTGATTGTATGATTGTAATTGTATGATTATGATTGTATGATTGTGATTGTATGATTGAGATTCTATGATTGTGATTGTATGATTGCGATTGTATGATTGTGATTGTATGATTGCGATTGTATGATTGTGATTGTCTGATTGTGATGTATGATTGTAATTGTATGATTATGATTGTATGATTGTGATTGTATGATTGAGATTGTATGATTGTGATTGTATGATTGTGATTGCATGATTGTGATTGTATGATTGTGATTGTACGATTGTGATTGTATGATTGTGATTGTATGATTGTGATTTTATGATTGCGATCGTGTGATTGTGATTGTATGATTATGATTGTATGATTGTGATTGTACGATTGCGATTGTATGATTGTGATTGTATGATTATGATTGTATTTTTGTGATTTTATGATTGTGATTGTATGATTGTGATTGTATGATTGTGATTGTATGATTGCGATTGTATGAATGCGATTGTATGAATGTGATTGCATAATTGTGATTGTATGATTGTGATTGTATGATTGTGATTGTATGATTGTGATTGTATGATTGTAATTGTATGATTATGATTGTATGATTGTGATTGTATGATTGAGATTCTATGATTGTGATTGTATGATGGCGATTGTATGATTGTGATTGTATGATTGTGATGTATGATTGTAATTGTATGATTATGATTGTATGATTGTGACTGTATGATTGTGATTGTATGATTGTATTTGGCAGATTGTATTTGGGAGATTGTATTTGGGAGATTGTAATTGTATGATTGCGATTGTATGATTGTGATTGTATGATTGCGATTGTATGATTGTGATTGTTTGATTGTGATGTATGATTGTAATTGTATGATTATGATTGTATGATTGTGATTGTATGATTGTGATGGTATGATTGTGATGGTATGATTGTGATTGTATGATTGCGATCGTATGATTGTGATTGTATGATTATGATTGTATGATTGTGATTGTATGATTGCGATTGTATGATTGTGATTGTATGATTATGATTGTATTTTTGTGATTTTATGATTGTGATTGTATGATTGTGATTGTATGATTGTGATAGTATGATTGTGATTGTATGACTGTGATTGTATGACTGTGATTGTATGATTGTGATAGAATGATTGTGATTGAATGATTGTGATTGTATGATTGTGATTGTATGATTGTGGTTGTTTGATTGTATTTGGGAGATTGTATTTGGGAGATTGTAATTGTATGATTGCGATTGTATGATTGTGATTGTATGATTGCGATTGTATAATTGTGATTGTATGATTGTGATAGTATGATTGTGATTGTATGACTGTGATTGTATGACTGTGATTGTATGATTGTGATTGTATGATTGTGATTGTATGATTGTGAAAGTATGATTGTGATTGTATGATTGTGATTGTATGATTGTGATTGTATGATTGTGATTGTATGATTGTGATTGTATGATTGTGATTGTATGATTGTGATTGTATGATTGTTAAAGTATGATTGTGATTGTATGATTGTGATTGTATGATTGTGATTGTATGATTGTGATTGTATGAGTGTGATTGACTGATTGTGGTTGTGCGATTGTGATTGTACGATTGTGATTGTACGATTGTGATTGTATGATTGTGATTGTATGATTATGATTGTATGATTGTGATTGCATGATTGTGATTGTATGATTGTGATTGCATGATTGTGATTGTATGGTTGTGATTGTATGATTGTGATTGTATGATTGTGATTGTATGATTATGATTGTATGATTGTGATTGCATGATTGTGATTGTATGATTGTGATTGCATGATTTTGAATGTATGATTCTGATTGTATGATTGTGATTGTATGATTGTGATTGTATGATTGTGATTGTATGATTGTGATTGTATGATTGTGATTGTATGATTGTGATTATATGATTGTGATTGTATGATTGTGATTGTATGATTGTATTTGGGAGATTGTATTTGGGAGATTGTATTTGGGAGATTGTAATTGTATGATTGCGATTGTATGATTATGATTGTATGATTGTGACTGTATGATTGTGATTGTATAATTGTATTTGGGAGATTGTATTTGGGAGATTGTAATTGTATGATTGCGATTGTATGATTGTGACTGTATGATTGCGATTGTATGATTGTGATTGTATGACTGTGATGTATGATTGTAATTGTATGATTGCGATGTATGACTGTAATTGTATGATTGTGATTGTATGATTGTGATTGTATGATTGTGATTGTATGATTGTGATTGTATGATTGTGATAGTATGATTGTGATTGTATGATTGTGACTGCATGATTGTGATTGTATGATTGTATTTGGGAGATTGTATTTGGGAGATTGTATTTGGGAGATTGTAACTGTATAATTGCGATTGTATGATTGTGATTGTATGATTGCGATTGTATGATTGCGATTGTATGATTGTGATGTATGATTGTAATTGTGTGATTATGATTGTATGATTTTGATTGTATGATTGTGATTGTATGATTGTATTTGGGAGATTGCATTTGGGAGATTGTATTTGGGAGATTGTAATTGTATGATTGCGATTGTATGATTGTGATTGTATGATTGCGATTGTATGATTGTGATTGTATGATTGTGATGTATGATTGTAATTGTATGATTATGATTGTATGATTGTGATTGTATGATTGTGATGGTATGATTGTGATGGTATGATTGTGATTGTATGATTGCGATCGTGTGATTGTGATTGTATGATTGTGATGTATGATTGTAATTGTATGATTATGATTGTATGATTGTGATTGTATGATTGTGATGGTATGATTGTGATGGTATGATTGTGATTGTATGATTGCGATCGTGTGATTGTGATTGTATGATTATGATTGTATGATTGTGATTGTACGATTGCGATTGTATGATTGTGATTGTATGATTATGATTGTATTTTTGTGATTTTATGATTGTGATTGTATGATTGTGATTGTATGATTGTGATTGTATGATTGCGATTGTATGAATGCGATTGTATGAATGTGATTGCATAATTGTGATTGTATGATTGTGATTGTATGATTGTGATTGTATGATTGTGATTGTATGATTGTAATTGTATGATTATGATTGTATGATTGTGATTGTATGATTGAGATTCTATGATTGTGATTGTATGATTGCGATTGTATGATTGTGATTGTATGATTGTGATTGTATGATTGTGATTGTATGATTGTGATTGTATGATTGTGATTGTATGATTGTGATTGTATGATTGTGATTGTATGATTGTGAAAGTATGATTGTGATTGTATGATTGTGATTGTATGATTGTGATTGTATGATTGTGATTGTATGATTGTGATTGTATGAGTGTGAATGACTGATTGTGGTTGTGCGATTGTGATTGTACGATTGTGATTGTACGATTGTGATTGTATGATTGTGATTGTCTGATTGTGGTTGTGCGATTGTGATTGTATGATTGAGATTCTGTGATTGTGATTGTATGATTGTGGTTGTATGATTGTGACTGTATGTTTGTGATTGTATGATTGTGATTGTGCGATTGTGATTGTATGATTGAGATTCTGTGATTGTGATTGTATGATTGTGGTTGTATGATTGTGATTGTATGATTGTGACTGCATGATTGTGACTGTATGATTGTGATTGTATGATTGTGATTGTATGATTGAGATTGTATGATTGTGATTGTATGATTGCGATTGTATGATTGTGATTGTATGATTGCGATTGTATGATTGTGATTGTATGATTGTGATTGTATGATTGTGATTGTATGATTGTGATTGTATGATTGTGATTGTATGATTGTGATTGTATGATTGTGATTGTCTGATTGTGGTTGTGCGATTGTGATTGTACGATTGTGATTGTACGATTGTGATTGTATGATTGTGATTGTATGATTATGATTGTATGATTGTGATTGCATGATTGTGACTATATGATTGTATTTGGGAGATTGTATTTGGGAGATTGTATTTGGGAGATTGTAATTGTATGATTGCAATTGTATGATTGTGATTGTATGATTGTGATTGCATGATTGTGATTGTATGATTGTGATTGTATGATTGTGATTGTATGATTGTGATTGTATGATTGTGATTGTATGATTGTGATTGTATGATTGTTAAAGTATGATTGTGATTGTATGATTGTGATTGTATGATTGTGATTGTATGATTGTGATTGTATGATTGTGATTGTATGAGTGTGATTGACTGATTGTGGTTGTGCGATTGTGATTGTACGATTGTGATTGTACGATTGTGAAAGTATGATTGTGATTGTATGATTGTGATTGTATGATTGTGATTGTATGATTGTGATTGTATGATTGTGATTGTATGATTGTGATTGTATGATTGTGATTGTATGATTGTGATTGTATGATTGTTAAAGTATGATTGTGATTGTATGATTGTGATTGTATGATTGTGATTGTATGATTGTGATTGTATGATTGTGATTGTATGATTGTGATTGTATGAGTGTGATTGACTGATTGTGGTTGTGCGATTGTGATTGTACGATTGTGATTGTACGATTGTGATTGTATGATTGTGATTGTATGATTATGATTGTATGATTGTGATTGCATGATTGTGATTGTATGATTGTGATTGCATGATTGTGATTGTATGGTTGTGATTGTATGATTGTGATTGTATGATTGTGATTGTATGATTATGATTGTATGATTGTGATTGCATGATTGTGATTGTATGATTGTGATTGCATGATTTTGAATGTATGATTCTGATTGTATGATTGTGATTGTATGATTGTGATTGTATGATTGTGATTGTATGATTGTGATTGTATGATTGTGATTGTATGATTGTGATTATATGATTGTGATTGTATGATTGTGATTGTATGATTGTATTTGGGAGATTGTATTTGGGAGATTGTATTTGGGAGATTGTAATTGTATGATTGCGATTGTATGATTATGATTGTATGATTGTGACTGTATGATTGTGATTGTATAATTGTATTTGGGAGATTGTATTTGGGAGATTGTAATTGTATGATTGCGATTGTATGATTGTGACTGTATGATTGCGATTGTATGATTGTGATTGTATGACTGTGATGTATGATTGTAATTGTATGATTGCGATGTATGACTGTAATTGTATGATTGTGATTGTATGATTGTGATTGTATGATTGTGATTGTATGATTGTGATTGTATGATTGTGATTGTATGATTGTGATTGTATGATTGTGATAGTATGATTGTGATTGTATGATTGTGACTGCATGATTGTGATTGTATGATTGTATTTGGGAGATTGTATTTGGGAGATTGTAACTGTATAATTGCGATTGTATGATTGTGATTGTATGATTGCGATTGTATGATTGCGATTGTATGATTGTGATGTATGATTGTAATTGTGTGATTATGATTGTATGATTTTGATTGTATGATTGTGATTGTATGATTGTATTTGGGAGATTGCATTTGGGAGATTGTATTTGGGAGATTGTAATTGTATGATTGCGATTGTATGATTGTGATTGTATGATTGCGATTGTATGATTGTGATTGTATGATTGTGATGTATGATTGTAATTGTATGATTATGATTGTATGATTGTGATTGTATGATTGTGATGGTATGATTGTGATGGTATGATTGTGATTGTATGATTGCGATCGTGTGATTGTGATTGTATGATTATGATTGTATGATTGTGATTGTACGATTGCGATTGTATGATTGTGATTGTATGATTATGATTGTATTTTTGTGATTTTATGATTGTGATTGTATGATTGTGATTGTATGATTGTGATTGTATGATTGCGATTGTATGAATGCGATTGTATGAATGTGATTGCATAATTGTGATTGTATGATTGTGATTGTATGATTGTGATTGTATGATTGTGATTGTATGATTGTGATTGTATGATTGTAATTGTATGATTATGATTGTATGATTGTGATTGTATGATTGAGATTCTATGATTGTGATTGTATGATTGCGATTGTATGATTGTGATTGTATGATTGTGATTGTATGATTGTGATTGTATGATTGTGATTGTATGATTGTGATTGTATGATTGTGATTGTATGATTGTGATTGTATGATTGTGATTGTATGATTGTGATTGTATGATTGTGAAAGTATGATTGTGATTGTATGATTGTGATTGTATGATTGTGATTGTATGATTGTGATTGTATGATTGTGATTGTATGAGTGTGATTGCATGATTGTGACTGTATGATTGTATTTGGGAGATTGTATTTGGGAGATTGTATTTGGGAGATTGTAATTGTATGATTGCAATTGTATGATTGTGATTGTATGATTGTGATTGCATGATTGTGATTGTCTGATTGTGGTTGTGCGATTGTGATTGTACGATTGTGATTGTACGATTGTGATTGTACGATTGTGATTGTCTGATTGTGGTTGTGCGATTGTGATTGTATGATTGAGATTCTGTGATTGTGATTGTATGATTGTGATTGTATGATTGTGATTGTATGATTGTGACTGTATGTTTGTGATTGTATGATTGTGATTGTACGATTGTGATTGTACGATTGTGATTGTATGATTGTGATAGTATGATTGTGATTGTATGACTGTGATTGTATGACTGTGATTGTATGATTGTGATTGTATGATTGTGATTGTATGATTGTGAAAGTATGATTGTGATTCTATGATTGTGATTGTATGATTGTGATTGTATGATTGTGATTGTCTGATTGTGGTTGTGCGATTGTGATTGTACGATTGTGATTGTACGATTTTGATTGTATGATTGTGATTGTATGCTTATGATTGTATGATTGTGATTGCATGATTGTGACTGTATGATTGTATTTGGGAGATTGTATTTGGGAGATTGTATTTGGGAGATTGTAATTGTATGATTGCAATTGTATGATTGTGATTGTATGATTGTGATTGCATGATTGTGACTGTATGATTGTGATTGTATGATTGTGATTGTATGATTGAGATTGTATGATTGTGATTGTATGATTGCGATTGTATGATTGTGATTGTATGATTGCGATTGTATGATTGTGATTGTATGATTGTGATTGTATGATTGTGATTGTATGATTGTGATTGTATGATTGTGATTGTATGATTGTGATTGTATGATTGTGATTGTATGATTGTGATTGTATGATTGTGATTGTCTGATTGTGGTTGTGCGATTGTGATTGTACGATTGTGATTGTACGATTGTGATTGTATGATTGTGATTGTATGATTATGATTGTATGATTGTGATTGCATGATTGTGACTGTATGATTGTATTTGGGAGATTGTATTTGGGAGATTGTATTTGGGAGATTGTAATTGTATGATTGCAATTGTATGATTGTGATTGTATGATTGTGATTGCATGATTGTGACTGTATGATTGTGATTGTATGATTGTGATTGTATGATTGAGATTGTATGATTGTGACTGTATGATTGCGATTGTATGATTGTGATTGTATGATTGCGATTGTATGATTGTGATTGTATGATTGTGATGTATGATTGTAATTGTATGATTATGATTGTATGATTGTGACTGTATGATTGTGATTGTATGATTGTATTTGGCAGATTGTATTTGGGAGATTGTATTTGGGAGATTGTAATTGTATGATTGCGATTGTATGATTGTGATTGTATGATTGCGATTGTATGATTGTGATTGTTTGATTGTGATGTATGATTGTAATTGTATGATTATGATTGTATGATTGTGATTGTATGATTGTGATGCTATGATTGTGATGGTATGATTGTGATTGTATGATTGCGATCGTATGATTGTGATTGTATGATTATGATTGTATGATTGTGATTGTATGATTGCGATTGTATGATTGTGATTGTATGATTATGATTGTATTTTTGTGATTTTATGATTGTGATTGTATGATTGTGATTGTATGATTGTGATAGTATGATTGTCATTGTATGACTGTGATTGTATGACTGTGATTGTATGATTGTGATAGAATGATTGTGATTGAATGATTGTGATTGTATGATTGTGATTGTATGATTGTGGTTGTTTGATTGTATTTGGGAGATTGTATTTGGGAGATTGTAATTGTATGATTGCGATTGTATGATTGTGATTGTATGATTGCGATTGTATGATTGTGATTGTATGATTGTGATGTATGATTGTAATTGTATGATTATGATTGTATGACTGTGATTGTATGATTGTGATGGTATGATTGTGATGGTAAGATTGTGATTGTATGATTGCGATCGTGTGATTGTGATTGTATGATTATGATTGTTTGATTGTGATTGTACGATTGCGATTGTATGATTGTGATTGTATGATTATGATTGTATTTTTGTGATTTTATGATTGTGATTGTATGATTGTGATTGTATGATTGTGATTGTATGATTGCGATTGTATGAATGCGATTGTATGAATGTGATTGCATAATTGTGATTGTATGATTGTGATTGTATGATTGTGATTGTATGATTGTGATTGTATGATTGTAATTGTATGATTGTGATTGTATGATTGTGGTTGTATGATTGAGATTCTATGATTGTGATTGTATGATTGCGATTGTATGATTATGATTGTATGATTGTGATTGCATGACTGTGATTGTATGATTGTGATTGCATGATTTTGAATGTATGATTCTGATTGTATGATTGTGATTGTATGATTGTGATTGTCTGATTGTGGTTGTGCGATTGTGATTGTATGATTGTGATTGTATGAATGCGATTGTATGATTGTGATTGCATAATTGTGATTGTTTGATTGTGATTGTATGATTGTGATTGTCTGATTGTGGTTGGATGATTGTGATTGTATGATTGATATTGTATGATTGTGATTGTATGATTGCGATTGTATGATTGCGATTGTATGATTGCGATTGTATGATTGCGATTGTATGATTGTGATTGTATGATTGTGATTGTATGATTGTGATTGTATGATTGTGATTGTATGATTGTGATTGTATGATTGTGAAGGTATGATTGTGATTGTATGATTATGATTGTATGATTGTGATTGTATGATTGTGTTTGTATGATTGTGATTGTATGATTGTGATTGTATGATTGTATTTGGGGGATTGTATTTGGGAGATTGTAATTGTATGATTGCGATTGTATGATTGTGATTGTATGATTGCGATTGTATGATTGTGATTGTCTGATTGTGATGTATGATTGTAATTGTATGATTATGATTGTATGATTGTGATTGTATGATTGAGATTGTATGATTGTGATTGTATGATTGTGATTGCATGATTGTGATTGTATGATTGTGATTGTACGATTGTGATTGTATGATTGTGATTGTATGATTGTGATTTTATGATTGCGATCGTGTGATTGTGATTGTATGATTATGATTGTATGATTGTGATTGTACGATTGCGATTGTATGATTGTGATTGTATGATTATGATTGTATTTTTGTGATTTTATGATTGTGATTGTATGATTGTGATTGTATGATTGTGATTGTATGATTGCGATTGTATGAATGCGATTGTATGAATGTGATTGCATAATTGTGATTGTATGATTGTGATTGTATGATTGTGATTGTATGATTGTGATTGTATGATTGTAATTGTATGATTATGATTGTATGATTGTGATTGTATGATTGAGATTCTATGATTGTGATTGTATGATTGCGATTGTATGATTGTGATTGTATGATTGTGATGTATGATTGTAATTGTATGATTATGATTGTATGATTGTGACTGTATGATTGTGATTGTATGATTGTATTTGGCAGATTGTATTTGGGAGATTGTATTTGGGAGATTGTAATTGTATGATTGCGATTGTATGATTGTGATTGTATGATTGCGATTGTATGATTGTGATTGTTTGATTGTGATGTATGATTGTAATTGTATGATTATGATTGTATGATTGTGATTGTATGATTGTGATGGTATGATTGTGATGGTATGATTGTGATTGTATGATTGCGATCGTATGATTGTGATTGTATGATTATGATTGTATGATTGTGATTGTATGATTGCGATTGTATGATTGTGATTGTATGATTATGATTGTATTTTTGTGATTTTATGATTGTGATTGTATGATTGTGATTGTATGATTGTGATAGTATGATTGTGATTGTATGACTGTGATTGTATGACTGTGATTGTATGATTGTGATAGAATGATTGTGATTGAATGATTGTGATTGTATGATTGTGATTGTATGATTGTGGTTGTTTGATTGTATTTGGGAGATTGTATTTGGGAGATTGTAATTGTATGATTGCGATTGTATGATTGTGATTGTATGATTGCGATTGTATAATTGTGATTGTATGATTGTGATAGTATGATTGTGATTGTATGACTGTGATTGTATGACTGTGATTGTATGATTGTGATTGTATGATTGTGATTGTATGATTGTGAAAGTATGATTGTGATTGTATGATTGTGATTGTATGATTGTGATTGTATGATTGTGATTGTATGATTGTGATTGTATGATTGTGATTGTATGATTGTTAAAGTATGATTGTGATTGTATGATTGTGATTGTATGATTGTGATTGTATGATTGTGATTGTATGAGTGTGATTGACTGATTGTGGTTGTGCGATTGTGATTGTACGATTGTGATTGTACGATTGTGATTGTATGATTGTGATTGTATGATTATGATTGTATGATTGTGATTGCATGATTGTGATTGTATGATTGTGATTGCATGATTGTGATTGTATGGTTGTGATTGTATGAATGCGATTGTATGAATGTGATTGCATAATTGTGATTGTATGATTGTGATTGTATGATTGTGATTGTATGATTGTGATTGTATGATTGTAATTGTATGATTATGATTGTATGATTGTGATTGTATGATTGAGATTCTATGATTGTGATTGTATGATTGCGATTGTATGATTGTGATTGTATGATTGCGATTGTATGATTGTGATTGTCTGATTGTGATGTATGATTGTAATTGTATGATTATGATTGTATGATTGTGATTGTATGATTGAGATTGTATGATTGTGATTGTATGATTGTGATTGCATGATTGTGATTGTATGATTGTGATTGTACGATTGTGATTGTATGATTGTGATTGTATGATTGTGATTTTATGATTGCGATCGTGTGATTGTGATTGTATGATTATGATTGTATGATTGTGATTGTACGATTGC
Organism: Megachile rotundata; assembly: GCF_050947335.1. Lineage (NCBI taxonomy): Eukaryota > Metazoa > Arthropoda > Insecta > Hymenoptera > Megachilidae > Megachile > Megachile rotundata. Next base: position 2,162,423 of record NW_027473318.1, on the reverse strand, counting down.
GATTGTATGATTGTGATTGTATGATTATGATTGTATTTTTGTGATTTTATGATTGTGATTGTATGATTGTGATTGTATGATTGTGATTGTATGATTGCGATTGTATGAATGCGATTGTATGAATGTGATTGCATAATTGTGATTGTATGATTGTGATTGTATGATTGTGATTGTATGATTGTGATTGTATGATTGTAATTGTATGATTATGATTGTATGATTGTGATTGTATGATTGAGATTCTATGATTGTGATTGTATGATGGCGATTGTATGATTGTGATTGTATGATTGTGATGTATGATTGTAATTGTATGATTATGATTGTATGATTGTGACTGTATGATTGTGATTGTATGATTGTATTTGGCAGATTGTATTTGGGAGATTGTATTTGGGAGATTGTAATTGTATGATTGCGATTGTATGATTGTGATTGTATGATTGTGATTGTATGATTGTGATGGTATGATTGTGATGGTATGATTGTGATTGTATGATTGCGATCGTATGATTGTGATTGTATGATTATGATTGTATGATTGTGATTGTATGATTGCGATTGTATGATTGTGATTGTATGATTATGATTGTATTTTTGTGATTTTATGATTGTGATTGTATGATTGTGATTGTATGATTGTGATAGTATGATTGTGATTGTATGACTGTGATTGTATGACTGTGATTGTATGATTGTGATAGAATGATTGTGATTGAATGATTGTGATTGTATGATTGTGATTGTATGATTGTGGTTGTTTGATTGTATTTGGGAGATTGTATTTGGGAGATTGTAATTGTATGATTGCGATTGTATGATTGTGATTGTATGATTGCGATTGTATAATTGTGATTGTATGATTGTGATAGTATGATTGTGATTGTATGACTGTGATTATATGACTGTGATTGTATGATTGTGATTGTATGATTGTGATTGTATGATTGTGAAAGTATGATTGTGATTGTATGATTGTGATTGTATGATTGTGATTGTATGATTGTGATTGTATGATTGTGATTGTATGATTGTGATTGTATGATTGTGATTGTATGATTGTTAAAGTATGATTGTGATTGTATGATTGTGATTGTATGATTGTGATTGTATGATTGTGATTGTATGAGTGTGATTGACTGATTGTGGTTGTGCGATTGTGATTGTACGATTGTGATTGTACGATTGTGATTGTATGATTGTGATTGTATGATTATGATTGTATGATTGTGATTGCATGATTGTGATTGTATGATTGTGATTGCATGATTGTGATTGTATGGTTGTGATTGTATGATTGTGATTGTATGATTGTGATTGTATGATTATGATTGTATGATTGTGATTGCATGATTGTGATTGTATGATTGTGATTGCATGATTTTGAATGTATGATTCTGATTGTATGATTGTGATTGTATGATTGTGATTGTATGATTGTGATTGTATGATTGTGATTGTATGATTGTGATTGTATGATTGTGATTATATGATTGTGATTGTATGATTGTGATTGTATGATTGTATTTGGGAGATTGTATTTGGGAGATTGTATTTGGGAGATTGTAATTGTATGATTGCGATTGTATGATTATGATTGTATGATTGTGACTGTATGATTGTGATTGTATAATTGTATTTGGGAGATTGTATTTGGGAGATTGTAATTGTATGATTGCGATTGTATGATTGTGACTGTATGATTGCGATTGTATGATTGTGATTGTATGACTGTGATGTATGATTGTAATTGTATGATTGCGATGTATGACTGTAATTGTATGATTGTGATTGTATGATTGTGATTGTATGATTGTGATTGTATGATTGTGATTGTATGATTGTGATAGTATGATTGTGATTGTATGATTGTGACTGCATGATTGTGATTGTATGATTGTATTTGGGAGATTGTATTTGGGAGATTGTATTTGGGAGATTGTAACTGTATAATTGCGATTGTATGATTGTGATTGTATGATTGCGATTGTATGATTGCGATTGTATGATTGTGATGTATGATTGTAATTGTGTGATTATGATTGTATGATTTTGATTGTATGATTGTGATTGTATGATTGTATTTGGGAGATTGCATTTGGGAGATTGTATTTGGGAGATTGTAATTGTATGATTGCGATTGTATGATTGTGATTGTATGATTGCGATTGTATGATTGTGATTGTATGATTGTGATGTATGATTGTAATTGTATGATTATGATTGTATGATTGTGATTGTATGATTGTGATGGTATGATTGTGATGGTATGATTGTGATTGTATGATTGCGATCGTGTGATTGTGATTGTATGATTGTGATGTATGATTGTAATTGTATGATTATGATTGTATGATTGTGATTGTATGATTGTGATGGTATGATTGTGATGGTATGATTGTGATTGTATGATTGCGATCGTGTGATTGTGATTGTATGATTATGATTGTATGATTGTGATTGTACGATTGCGATTGTATGATTGTGATTGTATGATTATGATTGTATTTTTGTGATTTTATGATTGTGATTGTATGATTGTGATTGTATGATTGTGATTGTATGATTGCGATTGTATGAATGCGATTGTATGAATGTGATTGCATAATTGTGATTGTATGATTGTGATTGTATGATTGTGATTGTATGATTGTGATTGTATGATTGTAATTGTATGATTATGATTGTATGATTGTGATTGTATGATTGAGATTCTATGATTGTGATTGTATGATTGCGATTGTATGATTGTGATTGTATGATTGTGATTGTATGATTGTGATTGTATGATTGTGATTGTATGATTGTGATTGTATGATTGTGATTGTATTATTGTGATTGTATGATTGTGATTGTATGATTGTGAAAGTATGATTGTGATTGTATGATTGTGATTGTATGATTGTGATTGTATGATTGTGATTGTATGATTGTGATTGTATGAGTGTGATTGACTGATTGTGGTTGTGCGATTGTGATTGTACGATTGTGATTGTACGATTGTGATTGTATGATTGTGATTGTCTGATTGTGGTTGTGCGATTGTGATTGTATGATTGAGATTCTGTGATTGTGATTGTATGATTGTGGTTGTATGATTGTGACTGTATGTTTGTGATTGTATGATTGTGATTGTGCGATTGTGATTGTATGATTGAGATTCTGTGATTGTGATTGTATGATTGTGGTTGTATGATTGTGATTGTATGATTGTGATTGCATGATTGTGACTGTATGATTGTGATTGTATGATTGTGATTGTATGATTGAGATTGTATGATTGTGATTGTATGATTGCGATTGTATGATTGTGATTGTATGATTGCGATTGTATGATTGTGATTGTATGATTGTGATTGTATGATTGTGATTGTATGATTGTGATTGTATGATTGTGATTGTATGATTGTGATTGTCTGATTGTGGTTGTGCGATTGTGATTGTACGATTGTGATTGTACGATTGTGATTGTATGATTGTGATTGTATGATTATGATTGTATGATTGTGATTGCATGATTGTGACTATATGATTGTATTTGGGAGATTGTATTTGGGAGATTGTATTTGGGAGATTGTAATTGTATGATTGCAATTGTATGATTGTGATTGTATGATTGTGATTGCATGATTGTGATTGTATGATTGTGATTGTATGATTGTGATTGTATGATTGTGATTGTATGATTGTGATTGTATGATTGTGATTGTATGATTGTTAAAGTATGATTGTGATTGTATGATTGTGATTGTATGATTGTGATTGTATGAGTGTGATTGACTGATTGTGGTTGTGCGATTGTGATTGTACGATTGTGATTGTATGATTGTGAAAGTATGATTGTGATTGTATGATTGTGATTGTATGATTGTGATTGTATGATTGTGATTGTATGATTGTGATTGTATGATTGTGATTGTATGATTGTGATTGTATGATTGTGATTGTATGATTGTTAAAGTATGATTGTGATTGTATGATTGTGATTGTATGATTGTGATTGTATGATTGTGATTGTATGATTGTGATTGTATGAGTGTGATTGACTGATTGTGGTTGTGCGATTGTGATTGTACGATTGTGATTGTACGATTGTGATTGTATGATTGTGATTGTATGATTATGATTGTATGATTGTGATTGCATGATTGTGATTGTATGATTGTGATTGCATGATTGTGATTGTATGGTTGTGATTGTATGATTGTGATTGTATGATTGTGATTGTATGATTATGATTGTATGATTGTGATTGCATGATTGTGATTGTATGATTGTGATTGCATGATTTTGAATGTATGATTCTGATTGTATGATTGTGATTGTATGATTGTGATTGTATGATTGTGATTGTATGATTGTGATTGTATGATTGTGATTGTATGATTGTGATTATATGATTGTGATTGTATGATTGTGATTGTATGATTGTATTTGGGAGATTGTATTTGGGAGATTGTATTTGGGAGATTGTAATTGTATGATTGCGATTGTATGATTATGATTGTATGATTGTGACTGTATGATTGTGATTGTATAATTGTATTTGGGAGATTGTATTTGGGAGATTGTAATTGTATGATTGCGATTGTATGATTGTGACTGTATGATTGCGATTGTATGATTGTGATTGTATGACTGTGATGTATGATTGTAATTGTATGATTGCGATGTATGACTGTAATTGTATGATTGTGATTGTATGATTGTGATTGTATGATTGTGATTGTATGATTGTGATTGTATGATTGTGATTGTATGATTGTGATTGTATGATTGTGATTGTATGATTGTGATAGTATGATTGTGATTGTATGATTGTGACTGCATGATTGTGATTGTATGATTGTATTTGGGAGATTGTATTTGGGAGATTGTAACTGTATAATTGCGATTGTATGATTGTGATTGTATGATTGCGATTGTATGATTGCGATTGTATGATTGTGATGTATGATTGTAATTGTGTGATTATGATTGTATGATTTTGATTGTATGATTGTGATTGTATGATTGTATTTGGGAGATTGCATTTGGGAGATTGTATTTGGGAGATTGTAATTGTATGATTGCGATTGTATGATTGTGATTGTATGATTGCGATTGTATGATTGTGATTGTATGATTGTGATGTATGATTGTAATTGTATGATTATGATTGTATGATTGTGATTGTATGATTGTGATGGTATGATTGTGATGGTATGATTGTGATTGTATGATTGCGATCGTGTGATTGTGATTGTATGATTATGATTGTATGATTGTGATTGTACGATTGCGATTGTATGATTGTGATTGTATGATTATGATTGTATTTTTGTGATTTTATGATTGTGATTGTATGATTGTGATTGTATGATTGTGATTGTATGATTGCGATTGTATGAATGCGATTGTATGAATGTGATTGCATAATTGTGATTGTATGATTGTGATTGTATGATTGTGATTGTATGATTGTGATTGTATGATTGTAATTGTATGATTATGATTGTATGATTGTGATTGTATGATTGAGATTCTATGATTGTGATTGTATGATTGCGATTGTATGATTGTGATTGTATGATTGTGATTGTATGATTGTGATTGTATGATTGTGATTGTATGATTGTGATTGTATGATTGTGATTGTATGATTGTGATTGTATGATTGTGATTGTATGATTGTGATTGTATGATTGTGAAAGTATGATTGTGATTGTATGATTGTGATTGTATGATTGTGATTGTATGATTGTGATTGTATGATTGTGATTGTATGAGTGTGATTGCATGATTGTGACTGTATGATTGTATTTGGGAGATTGTATTTGGGAGATTGTATTTGGGAGATTGTAATTGTATGATTGCAATTGTATGATTGTGATTGTATGATTGTGATTGCATGATTGTGATTGTCTGATTGTGGTTGTGCGATTGTGATTGTACGATTGTGATTGTACGATTGTGATTGTACGATTGTGATTGTCTGATTGTGGTTGTGCGATTGTGATTGTATGATTGAGATTCTGTGATTGTGATTGTATGATTGTGATTGTATGATTGTGATTGTATGATTGTGACTGTATGTTTGTGATTGTATGATTGTGATTGTACGATTGTGATTGTACGATTGTGATTGTATGATTGTGATAGTATGATTGTGATTGTATGACTGTGATTGTATGACTGTGATTGTATGATTGTGATTGTATGATTGTGATTGTATGATTGTGAAAGTATGATTGTGATTCTATGATTGTGATTGTATGATTGTGATTGTATGATTGTGATTGTCTGATTGTGGTTGTGCGATTGTGATTGTACGATTGTGATTGTACGATTTTGATTGTATGATTGTGATTGTATGCTTATGATTGTATGATTGTGATTGCATGATTGTGACTGTATGATTGTATTTGGGAGATTGTATTTGGGAGATTGTATTTGGGAGATTGTAATTGTATGATTGCAATTGTATGATTGTGATTGTATGATTGTGATTGCATGATTGTGACTGTATGATTGTGATTGTATGATTGTGATTGTATGATTGAGATTGTATGATTGTGATTGTATGATTGCGATTGTATGATTGTGATTGTATGATTGCGATTGTATGATTGTGATTGTATGATTGTGATTGTATGATTGTGATTGTATGATTGTGATTGTATGATTGTGATTGTATGATTGTGATTGTCTGATTGTGGTTGTGCGATTGTGATTGTACGATTGTGATTGTACGATTGTGATTGTATGATTGTGATTGTATGATTATGATTGTATGATTGTGATTGCATGATTGTGACTGTATGATTGTATTTGGGAGATTGTATTTGGGAGATTGTATTTGGGAGATTGTAATTGTATGATTGCAATTGTATGATTGTGATTGTATGATTGTGATTGCATGATTGTGACTGTATGATTGTGATTGTATGATTGTGATTGTATGATTGAGATTGTATGATTGTGACTGTATGATTGCGATTGTATGATTGTGATTGTATGATTGCGATTGTATGATTGTGATTGTATGATTGTGATGTATGATTGTAATTGTATGATTATGATTGTATGATTGTGACTGTATGATTGTGATTGTATGATTGTATTTGGCAGATTGTATTTGGGAGATTGTATTTGGGAGATTGTAATTGTATGATTGCGATTGTATGATTGTGATTGTATGATTGCGATTGTATGATTGTGATTGTTTGATTGTGATGTATGATTGTAATTGTATGATTATGATTGTATGATTGTGATTGTATGATTGTGATGCTATGATTGTGATGGTATGATTGTGATTGTATGATTGCGATCGTATGATTGTGATTGTATGATTATGATTGTATGATTGTGATTGTATGATTGCGATTGTATGATTGTGATTGTATGATTATGATTGTATTTTTGTGATTTTATGATTGTGATTGTATGATTGTGATTGTATGATTGTGATAGTATGATTGTCATTGTATGACTGTGATTGTATGACTGTGATTGTATGATTGTGATAGAATGATTGTGATTGAATGATTGTGATTGTATGATTGTGATTGTATGATTGTGGTTGTTTGATTGTATTTGGGAGATTGTATTTGGGAGATTGTAATTGTATGATTGCGATTGTATGATTGTGATTGTATGATTGCGATTGTATGATTGTGATTGTATGATTGTGATGTATGATTGTAATTGTATGATTATGATTGTATGACTGTGATTGTATGATTGTGATGGTATGATTGTGATGGTAAGATTGTGATTGTATGATTGCGATCGTGTGATTGTGATTGTATGATTATGATTGTTTGATTGTGATTGTACGATTGCGATTGTATGATTGTGATTGTATGATTATGATTGTATTTTTGTGATTTTATGATTGTGATTGTATGATTGTGATTGTATGATTGTGATTGTATGATTGCGATTGTATGAATGCGATTGTATGAATGTGATTGCATAATTGTGATTGTATGATTGTGATTGTATGATTGTGATTGTATGATTGTGATTGTATGATTGTAATTGTATGATTGTGATTGTATGATTGTGGTTGTATGATTGAGATTCTATGATTGTGATTGTATGATTGCGATTGTATGATTGTGATTGTATGATTGTGATTGTATGATTGTGATTGTATGATTGTGATTGTATGATTGTGATTGTATGATTGTGATTGTATGATTGTGATTGTATGATTGTGATTGTATGATTGTGATTGTATGATTGTGAAAGTATGATTGTGATTGTATGATTGTGATTGTATGATTGTGATTGTATGATTGTGATTGTATGATTGTGATTGTATGAGTGTGATTGACTGATTGTGGTTGTGCGATTGTGATTGTACGATTGTGATTGTACGATTGTGATTGTACGATTGTGATTGTCTGATTGTGGTTGTGCGATTGTGATTGTATGATTGAGATTCTGTGATTGTGATTGTATGATTGTGATTGTATGATTGTGATTGTATGATTATGATTGTATGATTGTGATTGCATGATTGTGATTGTATGATTGTGATTGCATGATTTTGAATGTATGATTCTGATTGTATGATTGTGATTGTATGATTGTGATTGTATGATTGTGATTGTATGATTGTGATTATATGATTGTGATTGTATGATTGTGATAGTATGATTGTGATTGTATGATTGTGATTGCATGATTGTTATTGTATGATTGTAATTGTATGATTGTGATTGTATGATTATGATTCTATGATTGTGATTGCATGATTGTGATTGTATGGTTGTGATTGTATGATTGTGATTGTACGATTGTGATTGTATGATTGTGATTGTCTGATTGTGGTTGTGCGATTGTGATTGTATGATTGAGATTCTGTGATTGTGATTGTATGATTGTGATTGTATGATTGTGATTGTATGATTGTGACTGTATGTTTGTGATTGTATGATTGTGATTGTACGATTGTGATTGTATGATTGTGATTGTATGATTGTGATAGTATGATTGTGATTGTATGACTGTGATTGTATGATTGTGATTGTATGATTGTGATTGTATGATTGTGAAAGTATGATTGTGATTCTATGATTGTGATTGTATGATTGTGATTGTATGATTGTGATTGTATGATTGTGATTGTCTGATTGTGGTTGTGCGATTGTGATTGTACGATTGTGATTGTACGATTGTGATTGTACGATTGTGATTGTATGATTGTGATTGTATGATTATGATTGTATGATTGTGATTGCATGATTGTGACTGTATGATTGTATTTGGGAGATTGTATTTGGGAGATTGTATTTGGGAGATTGTAATTGTATGATTGCAATTGTATGATTGTGATTGTATGATTGTGATTGCATGATTGTGACTGTATGATTGTGATTGTATGATTGTGATTGTATGACTGAGATTGTATGATTGTGATTGTATGATTGCGATTGTATGATTGTGATTGTATGATTGCGATTGTATGATTGTGATTGTATGATTGTGATTGTATGATTGTGATTGTATGATTGTGATTGTATGATTGTGATTGTATGATTGTGATTGTATGATTGTGATTGTCTGATTGTGGTTGTGCGATTGTGATTGTACGATTGTGATTGTACGATTGTGATTGTATGATTGTGATTGTATGATTATGATTGTATGATTGTGATTGCATGATTGTGACTGTATGATTGTATTTGGGAGATTGTATTTGGGAGATTGTATTTGGGAGATTGTAATTGTATGATTGCAATTGTATGATTGTGATTGTATGATCGTGATTGCATGATTGTGACTGTATGATTGTGATTGTATGATTGTGATTGTATGATTGAGATTGTATGATTGTGATTGTATGATTGCGATTGTATGATTGTGATTGTATGATTGCGATTGTATGATTGTGATTGTATGATTGTGATGTATGATTGTAATTGTATGATTATGATTGTATGATTGTGACTGTATGATTGTGATTGTATGATTGTATTTGGCAGATTGTATTTGGGAGATTGTGATTGTATGACTGTGATTGTATGACTGTGATTGTATGATTGTGATTGTATGATTGTGATTGTATGATTGTGAAAGTATGATTGTGATTGTATGATTGTGATTGTATGATTGTGATTGTATGATTGTGATTGTATGATTGTGATTGTATGATTGTGATTGTATGATTGTGAAAGTATGATTGTGATTGTATGATTGTGATTGTATGATTGTGATTGTATGATTGTGATTGTATGAGTGTGATTGACTGATTGTGGTTGTGCGATTGTGATTGTACGATTGTGATTGTACGATTGTGATTGTATGATTGTGATTGTATGATTATGATTGTATGGTTGTGATTGCATGATTGTGATTGTATGATTGTGATTGCATGATTGTGATTGTATGGTTGTGATTGTATGATTGTGATTGTATGATTGTGATTGTATGATTGTGATTGTTTGATTGTATTTGGGAGATTGTATTTGGGAGATTGTAATTGTATGATTGCGATTGTATGATTGTGATTGTATGATTGCGATTGTATGATTGTGATTGTATGATTGTGATGTATGATTGTAATTGTATGATTATGATTGTATGATTGTGATTGTATGATTGTGATGGTATGATTGTGATGGTATGATTGTGATTGTATGATTGCGATCGTGTGATTGTGATTGTATGATTATGATTGTATGATTGTGATTGTATGATTGCGATTGTATGATTGTGATTGTATGATTATGATTGTATTTTTGTGATTTTATGATTGTGATTGTATGATTGTGATTGTATGATTGTGATTGTATGATTGCGATTGTATGAATGCGATTGTATGAATGTGATTGCATAATTGTGATTGTATGATTGTGATTGTATGATTGTGATTGTATGATTGTGATTGTATGATTGTAATTGTATGATTATGATTGTATGATTGTGATTGTATGATTGAGATTCTATGATTGTGATTGTATGATTGCGATTGTATGATTGTGATTGTATGATTGTGATTGTATGATTGTGATTGTATGATTGTGATTGTATGATTGTGATCGTATGATTGTGATTGTATGATTGTGATTGTATGATTGTGATTGTATGATTGTGAAAGTATGATTGTGATTGTATGATTGTGATTGTATGATTGTGATTGTATGATTGTGATTGTATGAGTGTGATTGACTGATTGTGGTTGTGCGATTGTGATTGTACGATTGTGATTGTACGATTGTGATTGTATGATTGTGATTGCATGATTGTGATTGTATGATTGTGATTGCATGATTGTGATTGTATGATTGTGATTGCATGATTTTGAATGTATGATTCTGATTGTATGATTGTGATTGTATGATTGTGATTGTATGATTGCGATTGTATGATTGTGATTGCATGATTTTGAATGTATGATTGTGATTGTATGATTGTGATTGTATGATTGTGATTGTATGATTGTGATTGTATGATTGTGATTGTATGATTCTGATTGTATGGTTGTGATTGTATGATTGTGATTGTATGATTGTGATAGTATGATTGTGATTGTATGATTGTGATTGTATGATTGTGATGGTATGATTGTGATTGTATGATTGTATTTCGGAGATTGTGCTTGGGAGATTGTATTTGGGAGATTGTATTTGGGAGATTGTAATTGTATGATTGCGATTGTATGATTGTGATTGCATGATTTTGAATGTATGACTGTGATTGTATGATTGTGATTGTATGATTGTGATTGTATGATTCTGATTGTATGGTTGTGATTGTATGATTGTGATTGCATGATTGTGATAGTATGATTGTGATTGTATGATTGTGATTGTATGATTGTGATTGTATGATTGTGATTGTATGATTGTATTTGGGAGATTGTATTTGGGAGATTGTATTTGGGAGATTGTAATTGTATGATTGCGATTGTATGATTGTGATTGTATGATTGTGATTGTATGATTGTGATTGTATGATTGTGACTGTATGATTGTGATTGTATGATTGCGATTGTATGAATGCGATTGTATGATTGTGATTGCATAGTTGTGATTGTATGATTGTGATTGTATGATTATGATTGTATGATTGTGATTGCATGATTGTGACTGTATGATTGTATTTGGGAGATTGTATTTGGGAGATTGTATTTGGGAGATTGTATTTGGGAGATTGTAATTGTATGATTGCTATTGTATGATTGTGATTGTATGATTGTGATTGCATGATTGTGACTGTATGATTGTGATTGTATGATTGTGATTGTATGATTGAGATTGTATGATTGTGATTGTATGATTGCGACTGTATGATTGTGATTGTATGATTGCGATTGTATGATTGTGATTACATGATTGTGATGTATGTTTGTAATTGTATGATTATGATTGTATGATTGTGATTGTATGATTGAGATTGTATGATTGTGATTGTATGATTGTGATTGCATGATTGTGACTGTATGATTGTGATTGTATGATTGTGATTGTATGACTGAGATTGTATGATTGTGATTGTATGATTGCGATTGTATGATTGTGATTGTATGATTGCGATTGTATGATTGTGATTGTATGATTGTGATTGTATGATTGTGATTGTATGATTGTGATTGTATGATTGTGATTGTATGATTGTGACTGTATGATTGTGATTGTATGATTGTGATTGTACGATTGTGATTGTATGATTGTGATTGTATGATTGTGATAGTATGATTGTGATTGTATGACTGTGATTGTATGACTGTGATTGTATGATTATGATTGTATGATTGCGATTGTATGATTGTGATTGTATGATTGTGATTGTGTGATTGTGGTTGTGCGATTGTGATTGTTCGATTGTGATTGTACGATTGTGATTGTATGATTGTGATTGTATGATTATGATTGTATGATTGTGATTGCATGATTGTGACTGTATGATTGTGATTGCATGATTTTGAATGTATGATTGTGATTGTATGATTGTGATTGTATGATTGTGATTGTATGATTGTGATTGTATGATTGTGATTGTATGATTGTGATTGTATGATTGTGATTGTATGATTGTGATTGTATGATTGTGATTGTATGATTGTGATTGTATGATTGTGATTGTATGATTGTGATTGTATGATTGTGATTGTATGATTGTGATTGTATGATTGTGATTGCATGATTGTGACTGTATGATTGTATTTGGGAGATTGTATTTGGGAGATTGTAATTGTATGATTGCTATTGTATGATTGTGATTGTATGATTGTGATTGCATGATTGTGACTGTATGATTGTGATTGTATGATTGTGATTGTATGATTATGATTGTATTTTTGTGATTTTATGATTGTGATTGTATGATTGCGACTGTATGATTGTGATTGTATGATTGCGATTGTATGATTGTGATTGTATGATTGTGATGTATGATTGTAATTGTATGATTATGATTGTATGATTGTGACTGTATGATTGTGATTGTATGATTGTATTTGGCAGATTGTATTTGGGAGATTGTATTTGGGAGATAGTAATTGTATGATTGCGATTGTATGATTGTGATTGTATGATTGCGATTGTATGATTGTGATTGCTTGATTGTGATGTATGATTGTAATTGTATGATTATGATTGTATGATTGTGATTGTATGATTGTGATGGTATGATTGTGATGGTATGATTGTGATTGTATTTTTGTGATTTTATGATTGTGATTGTATGATTGCGATTGTATGATTGTGATTGTATGATTGTGATGTATGATTGTAATTGTATGATTATGATTGTATGATTGTGATTGTATGATTGTGATTGTATGATTGTATTTGGGAGATTGTAATTGTATGATTGCGATTGTATGATTGTGATTGTATGATTGCGATTGTATGATTGTGATTGTATGATTGTGATGTATGATTGTAATTGTATGATTATGATTGTATGATTGTGATTGTATGATTGTCATGGTATGATTGTGATGGTATGATTGTGATTGTATGATTGCGATCGTATGATTCTGATTGTATGATTATGATTGTAAGATTGTGATTGTATGATTGCGATTGTATGATTGTGATTGTATGTTTATGATTGTATTTTTGTGATTTTATGATTGTGATTGTATGATTGTGATTGTATGATTGTGATTGTATGATTGTGATTGTATGATTGCGATTGTATGAATGCGATTGTATGATTGTGATTGCATAATTGTGATTGTATGACTATGATTGTATGATTGTGATTGTATGATTGTGATTGTATGATTGTGATTGTATGATTGTGATTGTATGATTGTGATTGTATGATTGTGATTGTATGAATGCGATTGTATGATTGTGATTGCATAATTGTGATTGTATGATTGTGATTGTATGATTGTGATTGTATGTTTGCGATTGTATGATTGTGGTGTTATGATTGTGATTGTATGATTGTGATTGTATGATTGTGATTGTATGAGTGTGATTGTCTGATTGTGGTTGTGCGTTTGTGATTGTACGATTGTGAATGTACGATTGTGATTGTATGATTGTGGTTGTATGAATATGATTGTATGATTGTGATTGCATGATTGTGATTGTATGATTGTGATTGTATGATTGTGATTGTATGATTGTGATTGTATGATTGTGATTGTCTGATTGTGGTTGTGCGATTGTGATTGTATGATTGTGATTCTGTGATTGTGATTGTATGATTGTGATTGTATGATTGCGATCGTATGATTGTGATTGTATGATTGTGATTGTATGATTGTGATTGTATGATTGTGATTGTATGATTGCGATTGTATGAATGCGATTGTATGATTGTGATTGCATAATTGTGATTGTATGATTGTGATTGTATGATTGTGATTGTATGATTGTGATTGTATGATTGTGATTGTATGATTGTGATTGTATGAATGCGATTGTATGATTGTGATTGCATAATTGTGATTGTATGATTGTGATTGTATGATTGTGATTGTATGATTGTGATTGTATGATTGTGATTGTATGATTGTGATTGTATGAATGCGATTGTATGATTGTGATTGCATAATTGTGATTGTATGATTGTGATTGTGTGATTGCGATTGTATGATTGTGATTGTATGATTGTGATTGTATGATTGTGATTGTATGAATGCGATTGTATGATTGTGATTGCATAATTGTGATTGTATGATTGTGATTGTATGATTGTGATTGTATGTTTGCGATTGTATGATTGTGATGTTATGATTGTGATTGTATGATTGTGATTGTATGATTGTGATTGTATGAGTGTGATTGTCTGATTGTGGTTGTGCGTTTGTGATTGTACGATTGTGAATGTACGATTGTGATTGTATGATTGTGGTTGTATGAATATGATTGTATGATTGTGATTGCATGATTGTGATTGTATGATTGTGATTCTATGATTGTGATTGTATGATTGTGATTGTATGATTGTGATTGTCTGATTGTGGTTGTACGATTGTGATTGTATGATTGTGATTCTGTGATTGTGATTGTATGATTGTGATTGTATGATTGCGATCGTATGATTGTGATTGTATGATTATGATTGTATGATTGTGATTGTATGATTGCGATTGTATGATTGTGATTGTATGATTATGATTGTATTTTTGTGATTTTATGATTGTGATTGTATGATTATGATTGTATGATTGTGATTGTATGATTGCGATTGTATGAATGCGATTGTATGATTGTGATTGCATAATTGTGATTGTATGATTGTGATTGTATGATTGTGATTGTCTGATTGTGGTTGTATGATTGTGATTGTATGATTGATATTGTATGATTGTGATTGTATGATTGCGATTGTATGATTGCGATTGTATGATTGCGATTGTATGATTGTGATTGTATGATTGTGATTGTATGATTGTGATTGTATGATTGTGATTGTATGATTGTGATTGTATGATTGTGAAGGTATGATTGTGATTGTATGATTATGATTGTACGATTGTGATTGTATGATTGTGATTGTATGATTGTGATTGAATGATTGTGATAGTATGATTGTGATTGTATGATTGTGATTGTATGATTGTGATGGTATGATTGTGATTGTATGATTGTATTTCGGAGATTGTATTTGGGAGATTGTATTTGGGAGATTGTATTTGGGAGATTGTATTTGGGAGATTGTAATTGTATGATTGCGATTGTATGATTGTGATTGTATGATTGTGATTGTATGATTGTGATTGTATGATTGTGATTGTATGATTGTGATTGTACGATTGTGATTGTATGATTGTGATTGTATGATTATGATTGTATGATTGTGATTGCATGATTGTGATTGTATGAATGTGATTGCATGAATTTGAATGTATGATTGTGATTGTATGATTGTGATTGTATGATTGTGATTGTATGATTGTGATTGTATGATTGTGATTGTATGATTGTGATTGTATGATTGTGATAGTATGATTGTGATTGTATGATTGTGATTGTATGATTGTGATTGTATGATTATGATTGTATGATTGTGATTGTATGATTGTATTTGGGTGATTGTATTTGGGAGATTGTATTTGGGAGATTGTAATTGCATGATTGCGATTGTATGATTGTGATTGTATGATTGCGATTGTATGAATGCGATTGTATGATTGTGATTGTATGATTGTGATTCTATGATTGTGATTGTATGATTGTGATTGTATGATTGTGATTGTATGATTGTGATTGTATGATTGTATTTGGGAGATTGTATTTGGGATATTGTAATTGTGTGATTGCGATTGTATGATCGTGATTGTATGATTGTGATGTATGATTGTAATTGTATGATTATGATTGTATGATTGTGATTGTATGATTGAGATTGTATGATTGTGATTGTATGCTTGCGATTGTATGAATGTGATTGTATGATTGTGATTGTATGATTGTGATTGTATGATTGTGATTGTATGATTGTGATGGTATGATTGTGATGGTATGATTGTGATTGTATGATTGCGATCGTGTGATTGTGATTGTATGATTATGATTGTATGATTGTGATTGTATGATTGCGATTGTATGATTGTGATTGTATGATTATGATTGTATTTTTGTGATTTTATGATTGTGATTGTATGATTGTGATTGTATGATTGTGATTGTATGATTGTGATTGTATGATTGCGATTGTATGAATGCGATTGTATGAATGTGATTGCATAATTGTGATTGTATGATTGTGATTGTATGATTGTGATTGTATGATTGTGATTGTATGATTGTAATTGTATGATTATGATTGTATGATTGTGATTGTATGATTGAGATTCTATGATTGCGATTGTATGATTGCGATTGTATGATTGTGATTGTATGATTGTGATTGTATGATTGTGATTGTATGATTGTGATTGTATGATTGTGATTGTATGATTGTGAAAGTATGATTGTGATTGTATGATTGTGATTGTATGATTGTGATTGTATGAGTGTGATTGACTGATTGTGGTTGTGCGATTGTGATTGTACGATTGTGATTGTACGATTGTGATTGTATGATTGTGATTGCACGATTGTGATTGTATGATTGTGATTGCATGATTGTGATTGTATGATTGTGATTGCATGATTTTGAATGTATGATTCTGATTGTATGATTGTGATTGTATGATTGTGATTGTATGATTGCGATTGTATGATTGTGATTGCATGATTTTGAATGTATGATTGTGATTGTATGATTGTGATTGTATGATTCTGATTGTATGGTTGTGATTGTATGATTGTGATTGTATGATTGTGATAGTATGATTGTGATTGTATGATTGTGATTGTATGATTGTGATTGTATGATTGTGATTGTATGATTGTATTTCGGAGATTGTATTTGGGAGATTGTATTTGGGAGATTGTATTTGGGAGATTGTAATTGTATGATTGCGATTGTATGATTGTGATTGTATGATTGTGATTGTATGATTGTGATTGTATCATTGTGATTGTATGAATGCGATTGTATGATTGTGATTGCATAATTGTGATTGTATGATTGTGATTGTATGATTGCGATTGTATGATTGTGATTGTATGATTGTGATGTATGATTGTAATTGTATGATTATGATTGTATGATTGTGATTTTATGATTGTCATGGTATGATTGTGATGGTATGATTGAGATTGTATGATTGTGATTGTATGATTGCGATTGTATGATTGTGATTGTATGATTGTGATTGTATGATTGTGATTGTATGATTGTGATGGTATGATTTCGATTGTATGATTGTGATTGTCTGATTGTGATTGTATGATTGTGAATGTATGATTGTGATTGTATGATTGTGATTGTATGATTGTGATAGTATGATTGTGATTGTATGATTGTGATTGTATGACTGTGATTGTATGATTGTGATTGTATGATTGTGATTGTATGATAGTATTTGGGAGATTGTATTTGGGAGACTGTATATGGGAGCTTGTAATTGTATGATTGCGATTGCACGATTGTGGTTGTATGATTGCGATTGTATGATTGTGATTGTATGACTGTGATGTATGATTGTAATTGTATGATTATGATTGTATGATTGTGATTGTATGATTGTGATTGTATGATTGTATCTGGGAGATTGTATTTGGGAGATTGTATTTGGGAGATTGTAATTGTATGATTGTGATTGTATGATTGCGATTGTATGATTGTGATTGTATGATTGTGATGTATGATTGTAATTGTATGATTATGATTGTATGATTGTGATTGTATGATTGTGATGGTATGATTGTGATTGTATGATTGCGATCTGTATGATTGTGATTGTATGATTATGATTGTATGATTGTGATTGTATGATTGCGATTGTATGATTGTGATTGTATGATTATGATTGTATTTTTGTGATTGTATGATTGTGATTGTATGTTTGTGATTGTATTATTGTGATTGTCTGATGGTGGTTGTGCGATTGTGATTGTACGATTGTGATTGTACGATTGTGATTGTATGATTGTGATTGTATGATTATGATTGTATGATTGTGATTGCATGATTGTGATTGTATGATTGTGATTGCATGATTTTGAATGTATGATTGTGATTGTATGATTGTGATTGTATGATTGTGATTGTATGATTGTGATTGTATGATTGTGATTGTATGATTGTGATTGTATGATTGTGATTGTATGATTGTGATTGTATGATTGTGATTGTATGATTGTGATTGTATGATTGTGATTGTATGATTGTGATTGTATGATTGTGATTGTATGATTGTATTTGGGAGATTGTATTTGGGAGATTGTATTTGGGAGATTGTATTTGGGAGATTGTAATTGTATGATTGCGATTGTATGATTGCGATTGTATGATTGTGATGTATGATTGTAATTGTATGATTATGATTGTATGATTGTGATTGTATGATTGTGATTGTATGATTGTATTTGGGAAATTGTATTTGGGAGATTGCATTTGGGAGATTGTAATTGTATGATTGCGATTGTATGATTGTGATTGTATGATTGCGATGGTATGATTGTGATTGTATAATTGTGATGGTATGATTGTCATGGTATGGTTGTGATTGTATGATTGCGATCGTCCGATTGTGATTGTATGATTATGATTGTATGATTGTGATTGTATGATTGCGATTGTATGATTGTGATTGTATGATTATGATTGTATTTTTGTGATTTTATGATTGTGATTGTATGATTGTGATTGTATGGTTGCGATTGTATGAATGCGATTGTATGATTGTGATTGCATAATTGTGATTGTATGATTGTGATTGTATGATTGTGATTGTATGATTGTTATTGTATGACTGTGATTGCATGATTGTGATTGTATGATTGTGATAGTATGATTGCGAAAGTATGATTGAGATTCTATGATTGTGATTGTATGATTGCGATTGTATGATTGTCATTGTATGATTGTGATTGTATGATTGTGATTGTATGATTGTGATTGTATGATTGTGATTGTATGATTGTGATTGTATGATTGTGATTGTATGATTGTGATTGTATGATTATGATTGTATGATTGTGATTGTATGATTGTATTTGGGAGATTGTATTTGGGAGATTGTATTTGGGAGATTGTATTTGGGAGATTGTAATTGTATGATTGCGATTGTATGATTGTGATTGCATGATTTTGAATGTATGACTGTGATTGTATGATTGTGATTGTATGATTGTGATTGTATGATTCTGATTGTATGGTTGTGATTGTATGATTGTGATTGCATGATTGTGATAGTATGATTGTGATTGTATGATTGTGATTGTATGATTGTGATTGTATGATTGTGATTGTATGATTGTATTTGGGAGATTGTATTTGGGAGATTGTAATTGTATGATTGCGATTGTATGATTGTGATTGTATGATTGTGATTGTATGATTGTGATTGTATGATTGTGACTGTATGATTGTGATTGTATGATTGCGATTGTATGAATGCGATTGTATGAATGTGATTGCATAATTGTGATTGTATGATTGTGATAGTATGATTGTGATTGTATGATTGTGATTGTATGATTGTAATTGTATGATTATGATTGTATGATTGTGATTGTATGATTGAGATTCTATGATTGTGATTGTATGATTGCGATTGTATGATTGCGATTGTATGATTGTGATTGTATGATTGTGATTGTATGATTGTGATTGTATGATTGTGATTGTATGATTGTGATTGTATGATTGTGATTGTATGAGTGTGATTGACTGATTGTGGTTGTGCGATTGTGATTGTACGACTGTGATTGTACGATTGTGATTGTATGATTGTGATTGTATGATTATGATTGTATGATTGTGATTGCATGATTGTGATTGTATGATTGTGATTGCATGATTTTGAATGTATGATTCTGATTGTATGATTGTGATTGTATGATTGTGATTGTATGATTGTGATTGTATGATTGTGATTGTATGATTGTGATTATATGATTGTGATTGTATGATTGTGATAGTATGATTGTGATTGTATGATTGTGATTGCATGATTGTGATTGTATGATTGTAATTGTATGATTGTGATTGTATGATTATGATTTTATGATTGTGATTGCATGCTTGTGATTGTATGGTTGTGATTGTATGATTGTGATTGTATGATTGTGATAGTATGATTGTGATTGTATGATTGTGATTGTATGATTGTATTTGGGAGATTGTATTTGGGAGATTGTATTTGGGAGATTGTAATTGTATGATTGCGATTGTATGATTGTGATTGCATGATTTTGAATGTATGATTGTGATTGTATGATTGTGATTGTATGATTGTGATTGTATGATTCTGATTGTATGGTTGTGATTGTATGATTGTGATTGTATGATTGTGATTGTATGATTGTGATTGTATGATTCTGATTGTATGGTTGTGATTGTATGATTGTGATTGTATGATTGTGATAGTATGATTGTGATTGTATGATTGTGATTGTATGATTGTGCTTGTATGAATGTGATTGTATGATTGTATTTGGGAGATTGTATTTGGGAGATTGTATTTGGGAGATTGTAATTGTATGATTGCGATTGTATGATTGTGATTGTATGACTGTGATGTATGATTGTAATTGTATGATTATGATTGTATGATTGTGATTGTATGATTGTGATTGTATGATTGTATTTGGGAGATTGTAATTGTATGATTGCGATTGTATGATTGTGATTGTATGATTGCGATTGTATGATTGTGATTGTATGATTGTGATGTATGATTGTAATTGTATGATTATGATTGTATGATTGTGATTGTATGATTGTCATGGTATGATTGTGATGGTATGATTGTGATTGTATGATTGCGATCGTATGATTCTGATTGTATGATTATGATTGTAAGATTGTGATTGTATGATTGCGATTGTATGATTGTGATTGTATGTTTATGATTGTATTTTTGTGATTTTATGATTGTGATTGTATGATTGTGATTGTATGATTGTGATTGTATGATTGTGATTGTATGATTGTGATTGTATGATTGTGATTGTATGATTGTGATTGTATGATTGTGAAGGTATGATTGTGATTGTATGATTATGATTGTATGATTGTGATTGTATGATTGTGATTGTATGATTGTGATTGTATGATTGTGATTGTATGATTGTATTTGGGGGATTGTATTTGGGAGATTGTAATTGTATGATTGCGATTGTATGATTGTGATTGTATGATTGCGATTGTATGATTGTGATTGTCTGATTGTGATGTATGATTGTAATTGTATGATTATGATTGTATGATTGTGATTGTATGATTGAGATTGTATGATTGTGATTGTATGATTGCGATTGTATGATTGTGATTGTATGATTGCGATTGTATGATTGTGATTGTATGATTGTGATTGTATGATTGTGATTGTACGATTGTGATTGTATGATTGTGATTGTATGATTGTGATAGTATGATTGTGATTGTATGACTGTGATTGTATGACTGTGATTCTATGATTGTGATTGTATGATTGTGATTGTATGATTGTGAAAGTATGATTGTGATTCTTTGATTGTGATTGTATGATTGTGATTGTATGATTGTGATTGTCTGATTGTGGTTGTGCGATTGTGATTGTACGATTGTGATTGTACGATTGTGATTGTATTATTGTGATTGTATGATTATGTTTGTATGATTGTGATTGCATGATTGTGATTGTATGATTGTGATTGCATGATTTTGAATGTATGATTGTGATTGTATGATTGTGATTGTATGATTGTGATTGTATGATTGTGATTGTATGATTGTGATTGTATGATTGTGATAGTATGTTTGTGATTGAGTGATTGTGATTGTATGATTGTGATTGTATGATTGTGATTGTATGATTGTATTTGGGAGATTGTATTTGGGAGATTGTAATTGTATGATTGCGATTGTATGATTGTGATTGTATAATTGCGATTGTATGATTGTGATTGTATGATTGTGATTGTATGATTGTGATTGTATGATTGTGATGTATGATTGTAATTGTATGATTATGATTGTATGATTGTGACTGTATGATTGTGATTGTATGATTGTATTTGGCAGATTGTATTTGGGAGATTGTACTTGGGAGATTGTAATTGTATGATTGCGATTGTATGATTGTGATTGTATGATTGCGATTGTATGATTGTGATTGTTTGATTGTGATGTATGATTGTAATTGTATGATTATGATTGTATGATTGTGATTGTATGATTGTGATGGTATGATTGTGATGGTATGATTGTGATTGTATGATTGCGATCGTATGATTGTGATTGTATGATTATGATTGTATGATTGTGATTGTATGATTGCGATTGTATGATTGTGATTGTATGATTATGATTGTATTTTTGTGATTTTATGATTGTGATTGTATGATTGTGATTGTATGATTGTGATTGTATGATTGTGATTGTATGATTGCGATTGTATGAATGCGATTGTATGAATGTGATTGCATAATTGTGATTGTATGATTGTGATTGTATGATTGTGATTGTATGATTGTGATTGTATGATTGCGATTGTATGAATGCGATTGTATGAATGTGATTGCATAATTGTGATTGTATGATTGTGATTGTATGATTGTGATTGTATGATTGTGATTGTATGATTGTAATTGTATGATTATGATTGTATGATTGTGATTGTATGATTGAGATTCTATGATTGTGATTGTATGATTGCGATTGTATGATTGTGATTGTATGATTGTGATTGTATGATTGTGATTGTATGATTGTGATTGTATGATTGTGATTGTATGATTGTGATTGTATGAGTGTGATTGACTGATTGTGGTTGTGCGATTGTGATTGTACGATTGTGATTGTACGATTGTGATTGTATGATTGTGATTGTATGATTATGATTGTATGATTGTGATTGCATGATTGTGATTGTATGATTGTGATTGCATGATTTTGAATGTATGATTCTGATTGTATGATTGTGATTGTATGATTGTGATTGTATGATTGTGATTGTATGATTGTGATTATATGATTGTGATTGTATGATTGTGATAGTATGATTGTGATTGTATGATTGTGATTGCATGATTGTGATTGTATGATTGTAATTGTATGATTGTGATTGTATGATTATGATTTTATGATTGTGATTGCATGCTTGTGATTGTATGGTTGTGATTGTATGATTGTGATTGTATGATTGTGATAGTATGATTGTGATTGTATGATTGTGATTGTATGATTGTGATTGTATGATTGTGATTGTATGATTGTATTTGGGAGATTGTATTTGGGAGATTGTATTTGGGAGATTGTAATTGTATGATTGCGATTGTATGATTGTGATTGCATGATTTTGAATGTATGATTGTGATTGTATGATTGTGATTGTATGATTCTGATTGTATGGTTGTGATTGTCTGATTGCGATTGTATGATTGTGATTGTATGATTCTGATTGTATGGTTGTGATTGTATGATTGTGATTGTATGATTGTGATAGTATGGTTGTGATTGTATGATTGTGATTGTATGATTGTGCTTGTATGAATGTGATTGTATGATTGTATTTGGGAGATTGTATTTGGGAGATTGTATTTGGGAGATTGTAATTGTATGATTGCGATTGTATGATTGTGATTGTATGATTGCGATTGTATGATTGTGATTGTATGATTGTGATGTATGATTGTAATTGTATGATTATGTTTGTATGATTGTGATTGTATGATTGTCATGGTATGATTGTGATGGTATGATTGTGATTGTATGATTGCGATCGTATGATTGTGATTCTATGGTTATGATTGTATGATTGCGATTGTATGATTGTGATTGTATGATTGTGATGTATGATTGTAATTGTATGATTATGTTTGTATGATTGTGATTGTATGATTGTCATGGTATGATTGTGATTGTATGATTGTGATTGTATGATTGTATTTGGGAGATTGTATTTGGGAGATTGTATTTGGGAGATTGTAATTGTATGATTGCGATTGTATGATTGTGATTGCATGATTTTGAATGTATGATTGTGATTGTATGATTGTGATTGTATGATTCTGATTGTATGGTTGTGATTGTCTGATTGCGATTGTATGATTGTGATTGTATGATTCTGATTGTATGGTTGTGATTGTATGATTGTGATTGTATGATTGTGATAGTATGGTTGTGATTGTATGATTGTGATTGTATGATTGTGCTTGTATGAATGTGATTGTATGATTGTATTTGGGAGATTGTATTTGGGAGATTGTATTTGGGAGATTGTAATTGTATGATTGCGATTGTATGATTGTGATTGTATGATTGCGATTGTATGATTGTGATTGTATGATTGTGATGAATGATTGTAATTGTATGATTATGTTTGTATGATTGTGATTGTATGATTGTCATGGTATGATTGTGATGGTATGATTGTGATTGTATGATTGCGATCGTATGATTGTGATTCTATGGTTATGATTGTATGATTGTGATTGTATGATTGCGATTGTATGATTGTGATTGTATGTTTATGATTGTATTTTTGTGATTTTATGATTGTGATTGTATGATTGTGATTGTATGATTGTGATTGTATGATTGCGATTGTATGAATGCGATTGTATGATTGTGATTGCATAATTGTGATTGTATGATTGTGATTGTATGATTGTGATTGTATGATTGTGATTGTATGATTGTGATTGTATGATTGTGATTGTATGAATGCGATTGTATGATTGTGATTGCATAATTGTGATTGTACGATTGTGATTGTGTGATTGCGATTGTATGATTGTGATTGTATGATTGTGATGTATGATTGTAATTGTATGATTGTGATTGTATGATTGTATTTGGCAGATTGTATTTGGGAGATTGTAATTGTATGAGTGCGATTGTATGATTGTGATTGTATAATTGCGATTGTATGATTGTGATTGTATGATTGTGATGTATGATCGTAATTGTATGATTATGATTGTATGATTGTGATTGTATGATTGTGATTGTATGATTGTATTTGGGAGATTGTATTTGGGAGATTGTATTTGGGAGATTGTAATTGTATGATTGCGATTGTATGATTGTGATTGTATGATTGCGATTGTATGATTGTGATTGTATGATTGTGATGTATGATTGTAATTGCATGTTTATGATTGTATGATTGTGATTGTATGATTGTGATTGTATGATTGCGATCGTATGATTGTGATTGTATGATTGTGAAAGTATGATTGTGATTCTATGATTGTGATTGTATGATTGTGATAGTATGTTTGTGATTGAGTGATTGTGATTGTATGATTGTGATTGTATGATTGTGATTGTATGATTGTATTTGGGAGATTGTATTTGGGAGATTGTAATTGTATGAGTGCGATTGTATGATTGTGATTGTATAATTGCGATTGTATGATTGTGATTGTATGATTGTGATGTATGATCGTAATTGTATGATTATGATTGTATGATTGTGATTGTATGATTGTGATTGTATGATTGTATTTGGGAGATTGTATTTGGGAGACTGTATTTGGGAGATTGTAATTGTATGATTGCGATTGTATGATTGTGATTGTATGATTGCGATTGTATGATTGTGATTGTATGATTGTGATGTATGATTGTAATTGCATGTTTATGATTGTATGATTGTGATTGTATGATTGTGATTGTATGATTGCGATCGTATGATTGTGATTGTATGATTGTGATTGTATGATTATGATTGTATGATTGCGATTGTATGATTGTGATTGTATGATTATGATTGTATTTTTGTGATTTTATGATTGTGATTGCATAATTGTGAATGTATGACTGTGATTGTAAGATTGTGATTGTATGATTGTGATTGTATGATTGTGATTGTATGAGTGTGATTGTCTGATTGAGGTTGTGCGTTTGTGATTGTACGATTGTGAATGTACGATTGTGATTGTATGATTGTGGTTGTATGAATATGATTGTATGATTGTGATTGCATGATTGTGAATGTATGATTGTGATTGTATGATTGTGATTGTATGATTGTGATTGTATAATTGTGATTGTCTGATTGTGGTTGTGCGATTGTGATTGTATGATTGTGATTCTGTGATTGTGATTGTATGATTGTGATTGTATGGTTGTGATTGTATGATTGCGATCGTATGATTGTGATTGTATGATTATGATTGTATGATTGTGATTGTATGATTGCGATTGTATGATTGTGATTGTACGATTATGATTGTATTTTTGTGATTTTATGATTGTGATTGTATGATTGTGATTGTATGATTGTGATTGTATGATTGTGATTGTATGATTGTGATTGTATGATTGTGATTGTATGATTGCGATTGTATGAATGCGATTGTATGATTGTGATTGCATAATTGTGATTGTATGATTGTGATTGTATGATTGTGATTGTCTGATTGTGGTTGTATGATTGTGATTGTATGATTGATATTGTATGATTGTGATTGTATGATTGCGATTGTATGATTGCGATTGTATGATTGTGATTGTATGATTGTGATTGTATGATTGTGATTGTATGATTGTGATTGTATGATTGTGATTGTATGATTGTGATAGTATGATTGTGATTGTATGATTATGATTGTATGATTGTGATTGTATGATTGCGATTGTATGATTGTGATTGTACGATTATGATTGTATTTTTGTGATTTTATGATTGTGATTGTATGATTGTGATTGTATGATTGTGACTGTATGATTGTGATTGTATGATTGTGATTGTACGATTGTGATTGTACGATTGTGATTGTATGATTGTGATAGTATGATTGTGATTGTATGACTGTGATTGTATGACTGTGACTGTATGATTCTGATTGCATGATTTTGAATGTATGATTGTGATTGTATGATTGTGATTGTATGATTGTGATTGTATGATTGTGATTGTATGATTGTGATTGTATGATTGTGATTGTATGATTGTGATTGTATGATTGTGATTGTATGATTGTGATAGTATAATTGTGATTGAGTGATTGTGATGGTATGATTGTGATTGTATGATTGTATTTGGGAGATTGTATTTGGGAGATTGTATTTCGGAGATTGTAATTGTATGATTGCGATTGTATGATTGTGATTGTATGATTGCGATTGTATGATTGCGATTGTATGATTGTGATGTATGATTGTAATTGTATGATTATGATTGTATGATTGTGATTGTATGATTGAGATTGTA
Source organism: Megachile rotundata (assembly GCF_050947335.1). Taxonomy (NCBI): domain Eukaryota; kingdom Metazoa; phylum Arthropoda; class Insecta; order Hymenoptera; family Megachilidae; genus Megachile; species Megachile rotundata. The sequence continues at coordinate 2,134,258 of NW_027473318.1, read as the reverse complement.
TGATTGTGATTGTATGATTGCGATTGTATGATTGTGATTGTATGATTGCGATTGTATGATTGTGATTGTATGATTGTGATTGTATGATTGTGATTGTATGATTGTGATTGTATGATTGTGATTGTATGATTGTGATAGTATGATTGTGATTGAGTGATTGTGATGGTATGATTGTGATTGTATGATTGTATTTGGGAGATTGTATTTGGGAGATTGTATTTCGGAGATTGTAATTGTATGATTGCGATTGTATGATTGTGATTGTATGATTGTGATTGTATGATTGTGATTGTATGATTGTGATTGTATGATTGTGATTGTATGATTGTGATAGTATGATTGTGATTGTATGATTGTGATTGTATGATTGTGATTGTATGATTATGATTGTATGATTGTGATTGTATGATTGTATTTGGGTGATTGTATTTGGGAGATTGTATTTGGGAGATTGTAATTGCATGATTGCGATTGTATGATTGTGATGTATGATTGTAATTGTATGATTATGATTGTATGATTGTGATTGTATGATTGAGGTTGTATGATTGTGATTGTATGATTGCGATTGTATGTTTGCGATTGTATGATTGTGATGTTATGATTGTGATTGTATGATTGTGATTGTATGATTGTGATTGTATGATTGTGATTGTATGAGTGTGATTGTCTGATTGTGGTTGTGCGTTTGTGATTGTACGATTGTGAATGTACGATTGTGATTGTATGATTGTGGTTGTATGAATATGATTGTATAATTGTGATTGCATGATTGTGATTGTATGATTGTGATTGTATGATTGTGATTGTATGATTGTGATTGTATGATTGTGATTGTATGATTGTGATAGTATGATTGTGATTGTATGATTGTGATTGTATGATTGTGATTGTATGATTATGATTGTATGATTGTGATTGTATGATTGTATTTGGGTGATTGTATTTGGGAGATTGTATTTGGGAGATTGTAATTGCATGATTGCGATTGTATGATTGCGATTGTATGATTGCGATTGTATGAATGCGATTGTATGATTGTGATTGTATGATTGTGATTGAATGATTGTGATTGTATGATTGTGATTGTATGATTGTGATTGTATGATTGTATTTGGGAGATTGTATTTGGGATATTGTAATTGTATGATTGCGATTGTATGATTGTGATTGTATGATTGTGATGTATGATTGTAATTGTATGATTATGATTGTATGATTGTGATTGTATGATTGAGATTGTATGATTGTGATTGTATGCTTGCGATTGTATGAATGTGATTGTATGATTGTGATTGTATGATTGTGATTGTATGATTGTGATTGTATGATTGTGATTGTATGATTGTGATTGTATGATTGTGATTGTATGATTGTGATTGTATGATTGTGATTGTATGATTGTGATTGTACGATTGTGATTGTACGATTGTGATTGTACGATTGTGATTGTACGATTGTGATAGTATGATTGTGATTTTATGACTGTGATTGTATGACTGTGATTGTATGATTGTGATTGTATGATTGTGATTGTATGATTGTGATGTATGATTGTAATTGTATGATTATGATTGTATGATTGTGATCGTATGACTGTGATTGTATGATTGTGATTGTATGATTGTGATTGTATGATTGTGAAAGTATGATTGTGATTGTATGATTGTGATTGTATGATTGTGATTGTATGATTGTGATTGTCTGATTGTGGTTGTGCGATTGTGATTGTACGATTGTGATTGTACAATTGTGATTGTATGATTGTGATTGTATGATTATGATTGTATGATTGTGATTGCATGATTGTGATTGTATGATTGTGATTGCATGATTCTGAATGTATGATTGTGATTGTATGATTGTGATTGTATGATTGTGATTGTATGATTGTGATTGTATGATTGTGATTGTATGATTGTGATTGTATGATTGTGATTGTATGATTGTGATAGTATGATTGTGATTGAGTGATTGTGATTGTATGATTGTGATTGTATGATTGTGATTGTATGATTGTATTTGGGAGATTGTATTTGGGAGATTGTATTTCGGAGATTGTAATTGTATGATTGCGATTGTATGATTGTGATTGTATGATTGCGATTGTATGATTGTGATTGTATGATTGCGATTGTACGATTGTGATTGTATGATTGTGATGTATGATTGTAATTGTATGATTATGATTGTATGATTGTGATTGTATGATTGAGATTGTATGATTGTGATTGTATGATTGCGATTGTATGATTGCGATTGTATGATTGTGATTGTATGACTGTGATTGTATGACTGTGATTCTATGATTGTGATTGTATGATTGTGATTGTATGATTGTGAAAGTATGATTGTGATTCTATGATTGTGATTGTATGATTGTGATAGTATGTTTGTGATTGAGTGATTGTGATTGTATGATTGTGATTGTATGATTGTGATTGTATGATTGTATTTGGGAGATTGTATTTGGGAGATTGTAATTGTATGAGTGCGATTGTATGATTGTGATTGTATAATTGCGATTGTATGATTGTGATTGTATGATTGTGATGTATGATCGTAATTGTATGATTATGATTGTATGATTGTGATTGTATGATTGTGATTGTATGATTGTATTTGGGAGATTGTATTTGGGAGATTGTATTTGGGAGATTGTAATTGTATGATTGCGATTGTATGATTGTGATTGTATGATTGCGATTGTATGATTGTGATTGTATGATTGTGATGTATGATTGTAATTGCATGTTTATGATTGTATGATTGTGATTGTATGATTGTGATTGTATGATTGCGATCGTATGATTGTGATTGTATGATTGTGATTGTATGATTATGATTGTATGATTGCGATTGTATGATTGTGATTGTATGATTATGATTGTATTTTTGTGATTTTATGATTGTGATTGCATAATTGTGAATGTATGACTGTGATTGTAAGATTGTGATTGTATGATTGTGATTGTATGATTGCGATTGTATGAGTGTGATTGTCTGATTGAGGTTGTGCGTTTGTGATTGTACGATTGTGAATGTACGATTGTGATTGTATGATTGTGGTTGTATGAATATGATTGTATGATTGCGATTGTATGATTGTGATTGTATGATTGCGATTGTATGATTGTGATTGTATGATTGTGATGTATGATTGTAATTGCATGTTTATGATTGTATGATTGTGATTGTATGATTGTGATTGTATGATTGCGATCGTATGATTGTGATTGTATGATTGTGATTGTATGATTATGATTGTATGATTGCGATTGTATGATTGTGATTGTATGATTATGATTGTATTTTTGTGATTTTATGATTGTGATTGCATAATTGTGAATGTATGACTGTGATTGTAAGATTGTGATTGTATGATTGTGATTGTATGATTGTGATTGTATGAGTGTGATTGTCTGATTGAGGTTGTGCGTTTGTGATTGTACGATTGTGAATGTACGATTGTGATTGTATGATTGTGGTTGTATGAATATGATTGTATGATTGTGATTGCATGATTGTGAATGTATGATTGTGATTGTATGATTGTGATTGTATGATTGTGATTGTATAATTGTGATTGTCTGATTGTGGTTGTGCGATTGTGATTGTATGATTGTGATTCTGTGATTGTGATTGTATGATTGTGATTCTATGGTTGTGATTGTATGATTGCGATCGTATGATTGTGATTGTATGATTATGATTGTATGATTGTGATTGTATGATTGCGATTGTATGATTGTGATTGTACGATTATGATTGTATTTTTGTGATTTTATGATTGTGATTGTATGATTGTGATTGTATGATTGTGATTGTATGATTGTGATTGTATGATTGTGATTGTATGATTGTGATTGTATGATTGCGATTGTATGAATGCGATTGTATGATTGTGATTGCATAATTGTGATTGTATGATTGTGATTGTATGATTGTGATTGTCTGATTGTGGTTGTATGATTGTGATTGTATGATTGATATTGTATGATTGTGATTGTATGATTGCGATTGTATGATTGCGATTGTATGATTGTGATTGTATGATTGTGATTGTATGATTGTGATTGTATGATTGTGATTGTATGATTGTGATTGTATGATTGTGATAGTATGATTGTGATTGTATGATTATGATTGTATGATTGTGATTGTATGATTGCGATTGTATGATTGTGATTGTACGATTATGATTGTATTTTTGTGATTTTATGATTGTGATTGTATGATTGTGATTGTATGATTGTGACTGTATGATTGTGATTGTATGATTGTGATTGTACGATTGTGATTGTACGATTGTGATTGTATGATTGTGATAGTATGATTGTGATTGTATGACTGTGATTGTATGACTGTGACTGTATGATTCTGATTGCATGATTTTGAATGTATGATTGTGATTGTATGATTGTGATTGTATGATTGTGATTGTATGATTGTGATTGTATGATTGTGATTGTATGATTGTGATTGTATGATTGTGATTGTATGATTGTGATTGTATGATTGTGATTGTATGATTGTGATAGTATGATTGTGATTGAGTGATTGTGATGGTATGATTGTGATTGTATGATTGTGATTGTATGATTGTATTTGGGAGATTGTATTTGGGAGATTGTATTTCGGAGATTGTAATTGTATGATTGCGATTGTATGATTGTGATTGTATGATTGCGATTGTGTGATTGCGATTGTATGATTGTGATGTATGATTGTAATTGTATGATTATGATTGTATGATTGTGATTGTATGATTGAGATTGTATGATTGTGATTGTATGATTGCGATTGTATGATTGTGATTGTATGATTGCGATTGTATGATTGTAATTGTATGATTGTGATGTATGATTGTAATTGTATGATTATGATTGTATGATTGTGATTGTATGATTGAGGTTGTATGAGTGTGATTGTATGATTGCGATTGTATGATTGTGATTGTATGATTGTGATTGTATGATTGTGATTGTATGAGTGTGATTGTCTGATTGTGGTTGTGCGTTTGTGATTGTACGATTGTGAATGTACGATTGTGATTGTATGATTGTGGTTGTATGAATATGATTGTATAATTGTGATTGCATGATTGTGATTGTATGATTGTGATTGTATGATTGTGATTGTATGATTGTGATTGTATGATTGTGATTGTATGATTGTGATAGTATGATTGTGATTGTATGATTGTGATTGTATGATTGTGATTGTATGATTATGATTGTATGATTGTGATTGTATGATTGTATTTGGGTGATTGTATTTGGGAGATTGTATTTGGGAGATTGTAATTGCATGATTGCGATTGTATGATTGTGATTGTATGATTGCGATTGTATGAATGCGATTGTATGATTGTGATTGTATGATTGTGATTGAATGATTGTGATTGTATGATTGTGATTGTATGATTGTGATTGTATGATTGTATTTGGGAGATTGTATTTGGGATATTGTAATTGTATGATTGCGATTGTATGATTGTGATTGTATGATTGTGATGTATGATTGTAATTGTATGATTATGATTGTATGATTGTGATTGTATGATTGAGATTGTATGATTGTGATTGTATGCTTGCGATTGTATGAATGTGATTGTATGATTGTGATTGTATGATTGTGATTGTATGATTGTGATTGTATGATTGTGATTGTATGATTGTGATTGTATGATTGTGATTGTATGATTGTGATTGTATGATTGTGATTGTATGATTGTGATTGTATGATTGTGATTGTATGATTGTGATTGTATGATTGTGATTGTACGATTGTGATTGTACGATTGTGATTGTACGATTGTGATTGTACGATTGTGATAGTATGATTGTGATTGTATGACTGTGATTGTATGACTGTGATTGTATGATTGTGATTGTATGATTGTGATTGTATGATTGTGATGTATGATTGTAATTGTATGATTATGATTGTATGATTGTGATCGTATGACTGTGATTGTATGATTGTAATTGTATATATTGTGATTGTATGATTGTGAAAGTATGATTGTGATTGTATGATTGTGATTGTACGATTGTGATTGTATGATTGTGATTGTTTGATTGTGATTGTATGATTGTGATTGTATGATTGTGATTGTCTGATTGTGGTTGTGCGATTGTGATTGTACGATTGTGATTGTACAATTGTGATTGTATGATTGTGATTGTATGATTATGATTGTATGATTGTGATTGCATGATTGTGATTGTATGATTGTGATTGCATGATTCTGAATGTATGATTGTGATTGTATGATTGTGATTGTATGATTGTGATTGTATGATTGTGATTGTATGATTGTGATTGTATGATTGTGATTGTATGATTGTGATTGTATGATTGTGATTGTATGATTGTGATTGTATGATTGTGATAGTATGATTGTGATTGAGTGATTGTGATTGTATGATTGTGATTGTATGATTGTGATTGTATGATTGTGATTGTATGATTGTGATTGTATGATTGTATTTGGGAGATTGTATTTGGGAGATTGTATTTCGGAGATTGTAATTGTATGATTGCGATTGTATGATTGTGATTGTATGATTGCGATTGTACGATTGTGACTGTATGATTGTGATGTATGATTGTAATTGTATGATTATGATTGTATGATTGTGATTGTATGATTGAGATTGTATGATTGTGATTGTATGATTGTGATTGTATGATTGTGATTATATGATTGTGATTGTATGATTGTGATAGTATGATTGTGATTGTATGATTGTGATTGCATGATTGTGATTGTATGATTGTAATTGTATGATTGTGATTGTATGATTATGATTTTATGATTGTGATTGCATGCTTGTGATTGTATGGTTGTGATTGTATGATTGTGATTGTATGATTGTGATAGTATGATTGTGATTGTATGATTGTGATTGTATGATTGTGATTGTATGATTGTGATTGTATGATTGTATTTGGGAGATTGTATTTGGGAGATTGTAATTGTATGATTGCGATTGTATGATTGTGATTGCATGATTTTGAATGTATGATTGTGATTGTATGATTCTGATTGTATGATTGTGATTGTATGATTCTGATTGTATGGTTGTGATTGTATGATTGTGATTGTATGATTGTGATTGTATGATTGTGATAGTATGATTGTGATTGTATGATTGTGATTGTATGATTGTGCTTGTATGAATGTGATTGTATGATTGTATTTGGGAGATTGTATTTGGGAGATTGTATTTGGGAGATTGTAATTGTATGATTGCGATTGTATGATTGTGATTGTATGATTGTGATGTATGATTGTAATTGTATGATTATGATTGTATGATTGTGATTGTATGATTGTGATGGTATGATTGTATTTGGGAGATTGTATTTGGGAGATTGTAATTGTATGATTGCGATTGTATGATTGTGATTGTATGATTGCGATTGTATGATTGTGATTGTATGATTGTGATGTATGATTGTAATTGTATGATTATGTTTGTATGATTGTGATTGTATGATTGTCATGGTATGATTGTGATGGTATGATTGTGATTGTATGATTGCGATCGTATGATTGTGATTGTATGATTATGATTGTATGATTGTGATTGTATGATTGCGATTGTATGATTGTGATTGTGTGTTTATGATTGTATTTTTGTGATTTTATGATTGTGATTGTATGATTGTGATTGTATGATTGTGATTGTATGATTGCGATTGTATGAATGCGATTGTATGATTGTGATTGCATAATTGTGATTGTATGATTGTGATTGTATGATTGTGATTGTATGATTGTGATTGTATGATTGTGATTGTATGATTGTGATTGTATGAATGCGATTGTATGATTGTGATTGCATAATTGTGATTGTATGATTGTGATTGTGTGATTGCGATTGTATGATTGTGATTGTATGATTGTGATGTATGATTGTAATTGTATGATTATGATTGTATGATTGTGATTGTATGATTGTCATGGTATGATTGTGATGGTATGATTGTGATTGTATGATTGCGATCGTATGATTCTGATTGTATGATTATGATTGTAAGATTGTGATTGTATGATTGCGATTGTATGATTGTGATTGTATGTTTATGATTGTATTTTTGTGATTTTATGATTGTGATTGTATGATTGTGATTGTATGATTGTGATTGTATGATTGCGATTGTATGAATGCGATTGTATGATTGTGATTGCATAATTGTGATTGTATGACTATGATTGTATGATTGTGATTGTATGATTGTGATTGTATGATTGTGATTGTATGATTGTGATTGTATGAATGCGATTGTATGATTGTGATTGCATAATTGTGATTGTATGATTGTGATTGTATGATTGTGATTGTATGTTTGCGATTGTATGATTGTGATTGTATGATTGTGATTGTATGATTGTGATTGTATGAGTGTGATTGTCTGATTGTGGTTGTGCGTTTGTGATTGTACGATTGTGAATGTACGATTGTGATTGTATGATTGTGGTTGTATAAATATGATTGTATGATTGTGATTGCATGATTGTGATTGTATGATTGTGATTGTATGATTGTGATTGTATGATTGTGATTGTATGATTGTGATTGTCTGATTGTGGTTGTGCGATTGTGATTGTATGATTGTGCTTGTATGAATGTGATTGTATGATTGTATTTGGGAGATTGTATTTGGGAGATTGTATTTGGGAGATTGTAATTGTATGATTGCGATTGTATGATTGTGATTGTATGATTGTGATGTATGATTGTAATTGTATGACTGTGATTGTCTGATTGTGGTTGTGCGATTGTGATTGTACGATTGTGATTGTACGATTGTGATTGTATGATTGTGATTGTATGATTATGATTGTATGATTGTGATTGTATGACTGTGATTGTATGACTGTGATCGTATGATTGTGATTGTATGATTGTGATTGTATGATTGTGATGTATGATTGTAATTGTATGATTATGATTGTATGATTGTGATCGTATGACTGTGATTGTATGATTGTGATTGTATGATTGTGATTGTATGATTGTGAAAGTATGATTGTGATTGTATGATTGTGATTGTATGGTTGTGATTGTATGATTGTGATTGTATGATTGTGATAGTATGATTGTGATTGTATGATTGTGATTGTATGATTGTGCTTGTATGAATGTGATTGTATGATTGTATTTGGGAGATTGTATTTGGGAGATTGTATCTGGGAGATTGTATTTGGGAGATTGTAATTGTATGATTGCGATTGTATGATTGTGATTGTATGATTGTAATTGTATGATTATGATTGTATGATTGTGATTGTATGATTGTGATTGTATGATTGTGATTATATGATTGTGATTGTATGATTGTGATAGTATGATTGTGATTGTATGATTGTGATTGCATGATTGTGATTGTATGATTGTAATTGTATGATTGTGATTGTATGATTATGATTTTATGATTGTGAATGCATGCTTGTGATTGTATGGTTGTGATTGTATGATTGTGATTGTATGATTGTGATAGTATGATAGTGATTGTATGATTGTGATTGTATGATTGTGATTGTATGATTGTGATTGTATGATTGTATTTGGGAGATTGTATTTGGGAGATTGTATTTGGGAGATTGTAATTGTATGATTGCGATTGTATGATTGTGATTGCATGATTTTGAATGTATGATTGTGATTGTATGATTGTGATTGTATGATTCTGATTGTATGGTTGTGATTGTATGATTGTGATTGTATGATTGTGATTGTATGATTCTGATTGTATGGTTGTGATTGTATGATTGTGATTGTATGATTGTATTTGGGAGATTGTATTTGGGAGATTGTAATTGTATGATTGCGATTGTATGATTGCGATTGTATGATTGTGATTGTATGATTGCGATTGTATGATTGTGATTGTATGATTGTGATGTATGATTGTAATTGTATGATTATGTTTGTATGATTGTGATTGTATGATTGTCATGGTATGATTGTGATGGTATGATTGTGATTGTATGATTGCGATCGTATGATTGTGATTGTATGATTATGATTGTATGATTGTGATTGTATGATTGCGATTGTATGATTGTGATTGTATGTTTATGATTGTATTTTTGTGATTTTATGATTGTGATTGTATGATTGTGATTGTATGATTGTGATTGTATGATTGTGATTGTATGATTGCGATTGTATGAATGCGATTGTATGATTGTGATTGCATAATTGTGATTGTATGATTGTGATTGTATGATTGTGATTGTATGATTGTGATGTATGATTGTAATTGTATGATTATGATTGTATGATTGTGATTGTATGATTGTCATGGTATGATTGTGATGGTATGATTGTGATTGTATGATTGCGATCGTATGATTCTGATTGTATGATTATGATTGTAAGATTGTGATTGTATGATTGCGATTGTATGATTGTGATTGTATGTTTATGATTGTATTTTTGTGATTTTATGATTGTGATTGTATGATTGTGATTGTATGATTGTGATTGTATGATTGCGATTGTATGAATGCGATTGTATGATTGTGATTGCATAATTGTGATTGTATGTTTATGATTGTATTTTTGTGATTTTATGATTGTGATTGTATGATTGTGATTGTATGATTGTGATTGTATGATTGCGATTGTATGAATGCGATTGTATGATTGTGATTGCATAATTGTGATTGTATGACTATGACTGTATGATTGTGATTGTATGTTTGCGATTGTATGATTGTGATTGTATGATTGTGATTGTATGATTGTGATTGTATGAGTGTGATTGTCTGATTGTGGTTGTGCGATTGTGATTGTATGATTGTGATTCTGTGATTGTGATTGTATGATTATGATTGTATGATTGCGATCGTATGATTGTGATTGTATGATTATGATTGTATGATTGTGATTGTATGATTGCGATTGTATGATTGTGATTGTATGATTATGATTGTATTTTTGTGATTTTATGATTGTGATTGTATGATTATGATTGTATGATTGTGATTGTATGATTGCGATTGTATGAATGCGATTGTATGATTGTGATTGCATAATTGTGATTGTATGATTGTGATTGTATGATTGTGATTGTCTGATTATGGTTGTATGATTGTGATTGTATGATTAATATTGTATGAATGTGATTGTATGATTGCGATTGTATGATTGCGATTGTATGATTGTGATTGTATGATTGTGATTGTATGATTGTGATTGTATGATTGCGATTGTATGATTGTGATTGTATGATTGCGATTGTATGATTGTGGTTGTATGATTGTGATTGTATGATTGTGATAGTACGATTGTGATTGTATGATTGCGATTGTATGATTGTGATAGTATGATTGTGATTGTATGACTGTGATTGTATGACTGTGATTCTATGATTGTGATTGTATGATTGTGATTGTATGATTGTGAAAGTATGATTGTGATTCTATGATTGTGATTGCATGATTGTGATTGTGTGATTGTGATTGTCTGATTGTGGTTGTGCGATTGTGATTGTACGATTGTGATTGTACGATTGTGATTGTATGATTGTGATTGTATGATTATGTTTGTATGATTGTGATTGCATGATTGTGACTGTATGATTGTGATTGCATGATTTTGAATGTATGATTGTGATTGTATGATTGTGATTGTATGATTGTGATTGTATGATTGTGATTGTATGATTGTGATTGTATGATTGTGATTGTATGATTGTGATTGTATGATTGTGATAGTATGTTTGTGATTGAGTGATTGTGATTGTATGATTGTATTTGGGAGATTGTATTTGGGAGATTGTAATTGTATGATTGCGATTGTATGATTGTGATTGTATAATTGCGATTGTATGATTGTGATTGTATGATTGTGATGTATGATTGTAATTGTATGATTATGATTGTATGATTGTGATTGTATGATTGTGATTGTATGATTGTATTTGGGAGATTGTATTTGGGAGATTGTATTTGGGAGATTGTAATTGTATGATTGCGATTGTATGATTGTGATTGTATGATTGCGATTGTATGATTGTGATTGTATGATTGTGATGTATGATTGTAATTGCATGTTTATGATTGTATGATTGTGATTGTATGATTGTGATTGTATGATTGCGATCGTATGATTGTGATTGTATGATTGTGATTGTATGATTATGATTGTATGATTGTGATTGTATGATTGTATTTGGGAGATTGTATTTGGGAGATTGTATTTCGGAGATTGTAATTGTATGATTGCGATTGTATGATTGTGATTGTATGATTGCGATTGTATGATTGTGTTTGTATGATTGTATTTGGGAGATTGTATTTGGGAGATTGTATTTCGGAGATTGTAATTGTATGATTGCGATTGTATGATTGTGATTGTATGATTGCGATTGTATGATTGCGATCGTATGATTGTGATGTATGATTGTAATTGCATGATTATGATTGTATGATTGTGATTGTATGATTGAGATTGTATGATTGTGATTGTATGATTGCGATTGTATGATTGTGATTGTATGATTGCGATTGTATGATTGTGATTGTATGATTGCGATGTATGATTGTAATTGTATGATTATGATTGTATGATTGTGATTGTATGATTGAGGTTGTATGATTGTGATTGTATGATTGCGATTGTATGTTTGCGATTGTATGATTGTGATGTTATGATTGTGATTGTATGATTGTGATTGTATGATTGTGATTGTATGATTGTGATTGTATGAGTGTGATTGTCTGATTGTGGTTGTGCGTTTGTGATTGTACGATTGTGAATGTACGATTGTGATTGTATGATTGTGGTTGTATGAATATGATTGTATGATTGTGATTGCATGATTGTGATTGTATGATTGTGATAGTATGATTGTGATTGTATGATTGTGATTGTATGATTGTGATTGTATCATTGCGATTGTATGATTGTGATTGTATGATTGTGATGTATGATTGTAATTGTATGATTATGATTGTATGATTGTGATTGTATGATTGAGATTGTATGATTGTGATTGTATGCTTGCGATTGTACGATTGTGATTGTATGATTGCGATTGTATGATTGTGATTGTATGATTGTGATGTATGATTGTAATTGTATGATTATGATTGTATGATTGTGATTGTATGATTGAGATTGTATGATTGTGATTGTATGATTGCGATTGTATGATTGTGATTTTATGATTGCGATAGTATGATTGTGATTGTATGATTGTGATGTATGATTGTAATTGTATGATTATGATTGTATGATTGTGATTGTATGATTGAGGTTGTATGATTGTGATTGTATGATTGCGATTGTATGTTTGCGATTGTATGATTGTGATGTTATGATTGTGATTGTATGATTGTGATTGTATGATTGTGATTGTATGAGTGTGATTGTCTGATTGTGGTTGTGCGTTTGTGATTGTACGATTGTGAATGTACGATTGTGATTGTATGATTGTGGTTGTATGAATATGATTGTATGATTGTGATTGCATGATTGTGATTGTATGATTGTGATTGTATGATTGTGATTGTATGATTGTGATTGTATGATTGTGATTGTATGATTGTGATTGTCTGATTGTGGTTGTGCGATTGTGATTGTACGATTGTGATTGTACGATTGTGATTGTATGATTGTGATTGTATGATTATGATTGTATGATTGTGATTGTATGACTGTGATTGTATGACTGTGATCGTATGATTGTGATTGTATGATTGTGATTGTATGATTGTGATGTATGATTGTAATTGTATGATTATGATTGTATGATTGTGATCGTATGACTGTGATTGTATGATTGTGATTGTATGATTGTGATTGTATGATTGTGATTGTATGATTGTGATTGTATGATTGTGATTGTATGATTGTGATAGTATGATTGTGATTGTATGATTGTGATTGTATGATTGTGATTGTATGATTGTATTTGTATGATTGTGATTGTATGATTATGATTGTATGATTGTGATTGCATGATTGTGATTGTATGATTGTGATTGCATGATTTTGAATGTATGGTTGTGATTGTATGATTGTGATTGTATGATTGTGATTGTATGATTGTGATTGTATGATTGTGATTGTATGATTGTGATTGTATGGTTGTGATTGTATGATTGTGATTGTATGATTGTGATAGTATGATTGTGATTGTATGATTGTGATTGTATGATTGTGATTGTATCATTGCGATTGTATGATTGTGATTGTATGATTGTGATGTATGATTGTAATTGTATGATTATGATTGTATGATTGTGATTGTATGATTGTGATTGTATGATTGTATTTGGGAGATAGTATTTGGGAGATTTATTTGGGAGATTGTAATTGTATGATTGCGATTGTATGATTGTGATTGTATGATTGCGATTGTACGATTGTGATTGTATGATTGTGATGTATGATTGTAATTGTATGATTATGATTGTATTTTTGTGATTTTATGATTGTGATTGTATGATTGTGATTGTATGATTGTGATTGTATGATTGCGATTGTATGAATGCGATTGTATGATTGTGATTGTATGATTGTATTTGGGAGATTGTATTTGGGAGATTGTAATTATATGATTGCGATTGTATGATTGTGATTGTATGATTGCGATTGTATGATTGTGATTGTATGATTGTGATGTATGATTGTAATTGTATGATTATGATTGTATGATTGCGATTGTATGATTGCGATTGTATGATTATGATTGTATTTTTGTGATTTTATGATTGTGATTGTATGATTGTAATTGTATGATTATGATTGTATGATTGTGATTGTATGATTGAGATTGTATGATTGTGATTGCATGATTGCGATTGTATGATTGCAATTGTATGATTGCGATTGTATGATTGTGATTGTATGATTGTGATTGTATGATTGTGATTGTATGATTGTGATTGTATGATTGTGATTGTATGGTTGTGATTGTATGATTGTGATTGTATGATTGTGTTTGTATGATTGTGAAAGTATGATTGTGATTGTATGATTGCGATTGTATGATTGTGATTGTATGATTATGATTGTATTTTTGTGATTCTATGATTGTGATTGTATGATTGTGATTGTATGATTGTGATTGTATGATTGTGTTTGTATGATTGTGAAAGTATGATTGTGATTGTATGATTGCGATTGTATGATTGTGATTGTATGATTATGATTGTATTTTTGTGATTTTATGATTGTGATTGTATGATTGTGATTGTATGATTGTGATTGTATGATTGTGATTGTATGATTGCGATTGTATGAATGCGATTGCATGATTGTGATTGCATAATTGTGATTGTATGATTGTGATTGTATGATTATGATTGTATGATAGTGATTGTATGATTGAGATTGTATGATTGTGATTGTATGCTTGCGATTGTATGATTGTGATTGTATGATTGTGATTCTTTGATTGTGATTGTATGATTGTGATTGTATGATTATGATTGTATGGTTGTGATTGTATGATTGCATTTGGGTGATTGAATTTGGGAGATTGTATTTGGGAGATTGTAATTATATGATTGCGATTGTATGAATGCGATTTAATGATTGTGATTGCATAATTGCGATTGTATGATTGTGATTGTATGATTGCGATTGTATGAATGCGATTGTATGATTGTGATTGTATGATTGTGATTGTATGATTATGATTGTATGATTGTGATTGTATGATTGAGATTGTATGATTGTGATTGTATGATTGCGATTGTATGATTGTGATTGTATGATTGCGATTGTATGATTGTGATTGTATGATTGTGATGTATGATTGTAATTGTATGATTATGATTGTATGATTGTGATTGTATGATTGAGGTTGTATGATTGTGATTGTATGATTGCGATTGTATGTTTGCGATTGTATGATTGTGATGTTATGATTGTGATTGTATGATTGTGATTGTATGATTGTGATTGTATGAGTGTGATTGTCTGATTGTGGTTGTGCGTTTGTGATTGTACGATTGTGAATGTACGATTGTGATTGTATGATTGTGGTTGTATGAATATGATTGTATGATTGTGATTGCATGATTGTGATTGTATGATTGTGATTGTATGATTGTGATTGTATGATTCTGATTGTATGATTATGATTGTATGATTGTGATTGTATGATTGTATTTGGGTGATTGTATTTGGGAGATTGTATTTGGGAGATTGTAATTGCATGATTGTGATTGTATGCTTGCGATTGTATGATTGTGATTGTATGATTGTGATTGTATGATTGTGATTGTATGATTATGGTTGAATGATTGAGATTGCATGATTGCGATTGTATGATTGTGATTGCATGATTTTGAATGTATGATTGTGATTGTATGATTGTGATTGTATGGTTGTGAAAGTATGATTGTGATTGTATGATTGTGATAGTATGATTGTGATTGTATGATTGTGATTGTATGATTGTGATAGTATGATTGTGATTGTAAGATTGTGATTGGATGACTGTGATTGTATGATTGTGATTGTATGATTGTGATTGTACGATTGTGATTGTATGATTGCGATTGTATGATTGTGATAGTATGATTGTGATTGTATGACTGTGATTGTATGACTGTGATTCTATGATTGTGATTGTATGATTGTGATTGTATGATTGTGAAAGTATGATTGTGATTCTATGATTGTGATTGTATGATTGTGATTGTATGATTGTGATTGTCTGATTGTGGTTGTGCGATTGTGATTGTACGATTGTGATTGTACGATTGTGATTGTATGATTGTGATTGTATGATTATGTTTGTATGATTGTGATTGCATGATTGTGACTGTATGATTGTGATTGCATGATTTTGAATGTATGATTGTGATTGTATGATTGTGATTGTATGATTGTTATTGTATGATTGTGATTGTATGATTGTGATTGTATGATTGTGATTGTATGATTGTGATAGTATGTTTGTGATTGAGTGATTGTGATTGTATGATTGTGATTGTATGATTGTATTTGGGAGATTGGATTTGGGAGATTGTAATTGTATGATTGCGATTGTATGATTGTGATTGTATAATTGCGATTGTATGATTGTGATTGTATGATTGTGATGTATGATTGTAATTGTATGATTATGATTGTATGATTGTGATTGTATGATTGTGATTGTATGATTGTGATTGTCTGATTGTGGTTGTGCGATTGTGATTGTACGAATGTGATTGTACGATTGTGATTGTATGATTGTGATTGTATGATTATGATTGTATGATTGTGATTGCGTGATTGTGATTGTATGATTGTGATTGCATGAATTTGAATGTATGATTGTGATTGTATGATTGTGATTGTATGATTGTGATTGTATGATTGTGATTGTATGGTTGTGATTGTATGATTGTGATTGTATGATTGTGATAGTATGATTGTGATTGTATGATTGTGATTGTATGATTGTGATTGTATCATTGCGATTGTATGATTGTGATTGTATGATTGTGATGTATGATTGTAATTGTATGATTATGATTGTATGATTGTGATTGTATGATTGTTATTGTATGATTGTATTTGGGAGATAGTATTTGGGAGATTTATTTGGGAGATTGTAATTGTATGATTGCGATTGTATGATTGTGATTGTATGATTGCGATTGTACGATTGTGATTGTATGATTGTGATGTATGATTGTAATTGTATGATTGTGATTGTATGATTGTGATTGTATGATTGAGATTGTATGATTGTGATTGTATGATTGCGATTGTATGATTGTGGTTGTATGATTGTGATTGTATGATTGTGATTGTACGATTGTGATTGTATGATTGCGATTGTATGATTGTGATAGTATGATTGTGATTGTATGACTGTGATTGTATGACTGTGATTCTATGATTGTGATTGTATGATTGTGATTGTATGATTGCGATTGTATGATTGTGATTTTATGATTGCGATAGTATGATTGTGATTGTATGATTGTGATGTATGATTGTAATTGTATGATTATGATTGTATGATTGTGATTGTATGATTCTGATTGTATGGTTGTGATTGTCTGATTGCGATTGTATGATTGTGATTGTATGATTCTGATTGTATGGTTGTGATTGTATGATTGTGATTGTATGATTGTGATAGTATGGTTGTGATTGTATGATTGCGATTGTATGATTGTGATTGTATGATTCTGATTGTATGGTTGTGATTGTATGATTGTGATTGTATGATTGTGATAGTATGGTTGTGATTGTATGATTGTGATTGTATGATTGTGCTTGTATGAATGTGATTGTATGATTGTGATTGTATGATTGTGCTTGTATGAATGTGATTGTATGATTGTATTTGGGAGATTGTATTTGGGAGATTGTATTTGGGAGATTG
The DNA here is from genome assembly GCF_050947335.1 of Megachile rotundata. Taxonomy (NCBI): domain Eukaryota; kingdom Metazoa; phylum Arthropoda; class Insecta; order Hymenoptera; family Megachilidae; genus Megachile; species Megachile rotundata. The sequence continues at coordinate 2,115,892 of NW_027473318.1, read as the reverse complement.
TAATTGTATGATTGCGATTGTATGATTGTGATTGCATGATTTTGAATGTATGATTGTGATTGTATGATTGTGATTGTATGATTCTGATTGTATGGTTGTGATTGTCTGATTGCGATTGTATGATTGTGATTGTATGATTCTGATTGTATGGTTGTGATTGTATGATTGTGATTGTATGATTGTGATAGTATGGTTGTGATTGTATGATTGTGATTGTATGATTGTGCTTGTATGAATGTGATTGTATGATTGTATTTGGGAGATTGTATTTGGGAGATTGTATTTGGGAGATTGTAATTGTATGATTGCGATTGTATGATTGTGATTGTATGATTGCGATTGTATGATTGTGATTGTATGATTGTGATGAATGATTGTAATTGTATGATTATGTTTGTATGATTGTGATTGTATGATTGTCATGGTATGATTGTGATGGTATGATTGTGATTGTATGATTGCGATCGTATGATTGTGATTCTATGGTTATGATTGTATGATTGTGATTGTATGATTGCGATTGTATGATTGTGATTGTATGTTTATGATTGTATTTTTGTGATTTTATGATTGTGATTGTATGATTGTGATTGTATGATTGTGATTGTATGATTGCGATTGTATGAATGCGATTGTATGATTGTGATTGCATAATTGTGATTGTATGATTGTGATTGTATGATTGTGATTGTATGATTGTGATTGTATGATTGTGATTGTATGATTGTGATTGTATGAATGCGATTGTATGATTGTGATTGCATAATTGTGATTGTACGATTGTGATTGTGTGATTGCGATTGTATGATTGTGATTGTATGATTGTGATGTATGATTGTAATTGTATGATTGTGATTGTATGATTGTATTTGGGAGATTGTATTTGGGAGATTGTAATTGTATGAGTGCGATTGTATGATTGTGATTGTATAATTGCGATTGTATGATTGTGATTGTATGATTGTGATGTATGATCGTAATTGTATGATTATGATTGTATGATTGTGATTGTATGATTGTGATTGTATGATTGTATTTGGGAGATTGTATTTGGGAGATTGTATTTGGGAGATTGTAATTGTATGATTGCGATTGTATGATTGTGATTGTATGATTGCGATTGTATGATTGTGATTGTATGATTGTGATGTATGATTGTAATTGCATGTTTATGATTGTATGATTGTGATTGTATGATTGTGATTGTATGATTGCGATCGTATGATTGTGATTGTATGATTGTGAAAGTATGATTGTGATTCTATGATTGTGATTGTATGATTGTGATAGTATGTTTGTGATTGAGTGATTGTGATTGTATGATTGTGATTGTATGATTGTGATTGTATGATTGTATTTGGGAGATTGTATTTGGGAGATTGTAATTGTATGAGTGCGATTGTATGATTGTGATTGTATAATTGCGATTGTATGATTGTGATTGTATGATTGTGATGTATGATCGTAATTGTATGATTATGATTGTATGATTGTGATTGTATGATTGTGATTGTATGATTGTATTTGGGAGATTGTATTTGGGAGACTGTATTTGGGAGATTGTAATTGTATGATTGCGATTGTATGATTGTGATTGTATGATTGCGATTGTATGATTGTGATTGTATGATTGTGATGTATGATTGTAATTGCATGTTTATGATTGTATGATTGTGATTGTATGATTGTGATTGTATGATTGCGATCGTATGATTGTGATTGTATGATTGTGATTGTATGATTATGATTGTATGATTGCGATTGTATGATTGTGATTGTATGATTATGATTGTATTTTTGTGATTTTATGATTGTGATTGCATAATTGTGAATGTATGACTGTGATTGTAAGATTGTGATTGTATGATTGTGATTGTATGATTGTGATTGTATGAGTGTGATTGTCTGATTGAGGTTGTGCGTTTGTGATTGTACGATTGTGAATGTACGATTGTGATTGTATGATTGTGGTTGTATGAATATGATTGTATGATTGTGATTGCATGATTGTGAATGTATGATTGTGATTGTATGATTGTGATTGTATGATTGTGATTGTATAATTGTGATTGTCTGATTGTGGTTGTGCGATTGTGATTGTATGATTGTGATTCTGTGATTGTGATTGTATGATTGTGATTGTATGGTTGTGATTGTATGATTGCGATCGTATGATTGTGATTGTATGATTATGATTGTATGATTGTGATTGTATGATTGCGATTGTATGATTGTGATTGTACGATTATGATTGTATTTTTGTGATTTTATGATTGTGATTGTATGATTGTGATTGTATGATTGTGATTGTATGATTGTGATTGTATGATTGTGATTGTATGATTGTGATTGTATGATTGCGATTGTATGAATGCGATTGTATGATTGTGATTGCATAATTGTGATTGTATGATTGTGATTGTATGATTGTGATTGTCTGATTGTGGTTGTATGATTGTGATTGTATGATTGATATTGTATGATTGTGATTGTATGATTGCGATTGTATGATTGCGATTGTATGATTGTGATTGTATGATTGTGATTGTATGATTGTGATTGTATGATTGTGATTGTATGATTGTGATTGTATGATTGTGATAGTATGATTGTGATTGTATGATTATGATTGTATGATTGTGATTGTATGATTGCGATTGTATGATTGTGATTGTACGATTATGATTGTATTTTTGTGATTTTATGATTGTGATTGTATGATTGTGATTGTATGATTGTGACTGTATGATTGTGATTGTATGATTGTGATTGTACGATTGTGATTGTACGATTGTGATTGTATGATTGTGATAGTATGATTGTGATTGTATGACTGTGATTGTATGACTGTGACTGTATGATTCTGATTGCATGATTTTGAATGTATGATTGTGATTGTATGATTGTGATTGTATGATTGTGATTGTATGATTGTGATTGTATGATTGTGATTGTATGATTGTGATTGTATGATTGTGATTGTATGATTGTGATTGTATGATTGTGATAGTATGATTGTGATTGAGTGATTGTGATGGTATGATTGTGATTGTATGATTGTATTTGGGAGATTGTATTTGGGAGATTGTATTTCGGAGATTGTAATTGTATGATTGCGATTGTATGATTGTGATTGTATGATTGCGATTGTATGATTGCGATTGTATGATTGTGATGTATGATTGTAATTGTATGATTATGATTGTATGATTGTGATTGTATGATTGAGATTGTATGATTGTGATTGTATGATTGCGATTGTATGATTGTGATTTTATGATTGCGATAGTATGATTGTGATTGTATGATTGTGATTGTATGATTGCGATTGTACGATTGTGATTGTATGATTGTGATGTATGATTGTAATTGTATGATTGTGATTGTATGATTGTGATTGTATGATTGAGATTGTATGATTGTGATTGTATGATTGCGATTGTATGATTGTGGTTGTATGATTGTGATTGTATGATTGTGATTGTACGATTGTGATTGTATGATTGCGATTGTATGATTGTGATAGTATGATTGTGATTGTATGACTGTGATTGTATGACTGTGATTCTATGATTGTGATTGTATGATTGTGATTGTATGATTGCGATTGTATGATTGTGATTTTATGATTGCGATAGTATGATTGTGATTGTATGATTGTGATGTATGATTGTAATTGTATGATTATGATTGTATGATTGTGATTGTATGATTCTGATTGTATGGTTGTGATTGTCTGATTGCGATTGTATGATTGTGATTGTATGATTCTGATTGTATGGTTGTGATTGTATGATTGTGATTGTATGATTGTGATAGTATGGTTGTGATTGTATGATTGCGATTGTATGATTGTGATTGTATGATTCTGATTGTATGGTTGTGATTGTATGATTGTGATTGTATGATTGTGATAGTATGGTTGTGATTGTATGATTGTGATTGTATGATTGTGCTTGTATGAATGTGATTGTATGATTGTGATTGTATGATTGTGCTTGTATGAATGTGATTGTATGATTGTATTTGGGAGATTGTATTTGGGAGATTGTATTTGGGAGATTGTAATTGTATGATTGCGATTGTATGATTGTGATTGCATGATTTTGAATGTATGATTGTGATTGTATGATTGTGATTGTATGATTCTGATTGTATGGTTGTGATTGTCTGATTGCGATTGTATGATTGTGATTGTATGATTCTGATTGTATGGTTGTGATTGTATGATTGTGATTGTATGATTGTGATAGTATGGTTGTGATTGTATGATTGTGATTGTATGATTGTGCTTGTATGAATGTGATTGTATGATTGTATTTGGGAGATTGTATTTGGGAGATTGTATTTGGGAGATTGTAATTGTATGATTGCGATTGTATGATTGTGATTGTATGATTGCGATTGTATGATTGTGATTGTATGATTGTGATGAATGATTGTAATTGTATGATTATGTTTGTATGATTGTGATTGTATGATTGTCATGGTATGATTGTGATGGTATGATTGTGATTGTATGATTGCGATCGTATGATTGTGATTCTATGGTTATGATTGTATGATTGTGATTGTATGATTGCGATTGTATGATTGTGATTGTATGTTTATGATTGTATTTTTGTGATTTTATGATTGTGATTGTATGATTGTGATTGTATGATTGTGATTGTATGATTGCGATTGTATGAATGCGATTGTATGATTGTGATTGCATAATTGTGATTGTATGATTGTGATTGTATGATTGTGATTGTATGATTGTGATTGTATGATTGTGATTGTATGATTGTGATTGTATGAATGCGATTGTATGATTGTGATTGCATAATTGTGATTGTACGATTGTGATTGTGTGATTGCGATTGTATGATTGTGATTGTATGATTGTGATGTATGATTGTAATTGTATGATTGTGATTGTATGATTGTATTTGGGAGATTGTATTTGGGAGATTGTAATTGTATGAGTGCGATTGTATGATTGTGATTGTATAATTGCGATTGTATGATTGTGATTGTATGATTGTGATGTATGATCGTAATTGTATGATTATGATTGTATGATTGTGATTGTATGATTGTGATTGTATGATTGTATTTGGGAGATTGTATTTGGGAGATTGTATTTGGGAGATTGTAATTGTATGATTGCGATTGTATGATTGTGATTGTATGATTGCGATTGTATGATTGTGATTGTATGATTGTGATGTATGATTGTAATTGCATGTTTATGATTGTATGATTGTGATTGTATGATTGTGATTGTATGATTGCGATCGTATGATTGTGATTGTATGATTGTGAAAGTATGATTGTGATTCTATGATTGTGATTGTATGATTGTGATAGTATGTTTGTGATTGAGTGATTGTGATTGTATGATTGTGATTGTATGATTGTGATTGTATGATTGTATTTGGGAGATTGTATTTGGGAGATTGTAATTGTATGAGTGCGATTGTATGATTGTGATTGTATAATTGCGATTGTATGATTGTGATTGTATGATTGTGATGTATGATCGTAATTGTATGATTATGATTGTATGATTGTGATTGTATGATTGTGATTGTATGATTGTATTTGGGAGATTGTATTTGGGAGACTGTATTTGGGAGATTGTAATTGTATGATTGCGATTGTATGATTGTGATTGTATGATTGCGATTGTATGATTGTGATTGTATGATTGTGATGTATGATTGTAATTGCATGTTTATGATTGTATGATTGTGATTGTATGATTGTGATTGTATGATTGCGATCGTATGATTGTGATTGTATGATTGTGATTGTATGATTATGATTGTATGATTGCGATTGTATGATTGTGATTGTATGATTATGATTGTATTTTTGTGATTTTATGATTGTGATTGCATAATTGTGAATGTATGACTGTGATTGTAAGATTGTGATTGTATGATTGTGATTGTATGATTGTGATTGTATGAGTGTGATTGTCTGATTGAGGTTGTGCGTTTGTGATTGTACGATTGTGAATGTACGATTGTGATTGTATGATTGTGGTTGTATGAATATGATTGTATGATTGTGATTGCATGATTGTGAATGTATGATTGTGATTGTATGATTGTGATTGTATGATTGTGATTGTATAATTGTGATTGTCTGATTGTGGTTGTGCGATTGTGATTGTATGATTGTGATTCTGTGATTGTGATTGTATGATTGTGATTGTATGGTTGTGATTGTATGATTGCGATCGTATGATTGTGATTGTATGATTATGATTGTATGATTGTGATTGTATGATTGCGATTGTATGATTGTGATTGTACGATTATGATTGTATTTTTGTGATTTTATGATTGTGATTGTATGATTGTGATTGTATGATTGTGATTGTATGATTGTGATTGTATGATTGTGATTGTATGATTGTGATTGTATGATTGCGATTGTATGAATGCGATTGTATGATTGTGATTGCATAATTGTGATTGTATGATTGTGATTGTATGATTGTGATTGTCTGATTGTGGTTGTATGATTGTGATTGTATGATTGATATTGTATGATTGTGATTGTATGATTGCGATTGTATGATTGCGATTGTATGATTGTGATTGTATGATTGTGATTGTATGATTGTGATTGTATGATTGTGATTGTATGATTGTGATTGTATGATTGTGATAGTATGATTGTGATTGTATGATTATGATTGTATGATTGTGATTGTATGATTGCGATTGTATGATTGTGATTGTACGATTATGATTGTATTTTTGTGATTTTATGATTGTGATTGTATGATTGTGATTGTATGATTGTGACTGTATGATTGTGATTGTATGATTGTGATTGTACGATTGTGATTGTACGATTGTGATTGTATGATTGTGATAGTATGATTGTGATTGTATGACTGTGATTGTATGACTGTGACTGTATGATTCTGATTGCATGATTTTGAATGTATGATTGTGATTGTATGATTGTGATTGTATGATTGTGATTGTATGATTGTGATTGTATGATTGTGATTGTATGATTGTGATTGTATGATTGTGATTGTATGATTGTGATTGTATGATTGTGATAGTATGATTGTGATTGAGTGATTGTGATGGTATGATTGTGATTGTATGATTGTATTTGGGAGATTGTATTTGGGAGATTGTATTTCGGAGATTGTAATTGTATGATTGCGATTGTATGATTGTGATTGTATGATTGCGATTGTATGATTGCGATTGTATGATTGTGATGTATGATTGTAATTGTATGATTATGATTGTATGATTGTGATTGTATGATTGAGATTGTATGATTGTGATTGTATGATTGCGATTGTATGATTGTGATTGTATGATTGCGATTGTATGATTGTGATTGTATGATTGTGATTGTATGATTGTGATTGTATGATTGTGATTGTATGATTGTGATTGTATGATTGTGATAGTATGATTGTGATTGAGTGATTGTGATGGTATGATTGTGATTGTATGATTGTATTTGGGAGATTGTATTTGGGAGATTGTATTTCGGAGATTGTAATTGTATGATTGCGATTGTATGATTGTGATTGTATGATTGTGATTGTATGATTGTGATTGTATGATTGTGATTGTATGATTGTGATTGTATGATTGTGATAGTATGATTGTGATTGTATGATTGTGATTGTATGATTGTGATTGTATGATTATGATTGTATGATTGTGATTGTATGATTGTATTTGGGTGATTGTATTTGGGAGATTGTATTTGGGAGATTGTAATTGCATGATTGCGATTGTATGATTGTGATGTATGATTGTAATTGTATGATTATGATTGTATGATTGTGATTGTATGATTGAGGTTGTATGATTGTGATTGTATGATTGCGATTGTATGTTTGCGATTGTATGATTGTGATGTTATGATTGTGATTGTATGATTGTGATTGTATGATTGTGATTGTATGATTGTGATTGTATGAGTGTGATTGTCTGATTGTGGTTGTGCGTTTGTGATTGTACGATTGTGAATGTACGATTGTGATTGTATGATTGTGGTTGTATGAATATGATTGTATAATTGTGATTGCATGATTGTGATTGTATGATTGTGATTGTATGATTGTGATTGTATGATTGTGATTGTATGATTGTGATTGTATGATTGTGATAGTATGATTGTGATTGTATGATTGTGATTGTATGATTGTGATTGTATGATTATGATTGTATGATTGTGATTGTATGATTGTATTTGGGTGATTGTATTTGGGAGATTGTATTTGGGAGATTGTAATTGCATGATTGCGATTGTATGATTGCGATTGTATGATTGCGATTGTATGAATGCGATTGTATGATTGTGATTGTATGATTGTGATTGAATGATTGTGATTGTATGATTGTGATTGTATGATTGTGATTGTATGATTGTATTTGGGAGATTGTATTTGGGATATTGTAATTGTATGATTGCGATTGTATGATTGTGATTGTATGATTGTGATGTATGATTGTAATTGTATGATTATGATTGTATGATTGTGATTGTATGATTGAGATTGTATGATTGTGATTGTATGCTTGCGATTGTATGAATGTGATTGTATGATTGTGATTGTATGATTGTGATTGTATGATTGTGATTGTATGATTGTGATTGTATGATTGTGATTGTATGATTGTGATTGTATGATTGTGATTGTATGATTGTGATTGTATGATTGTGATTGTACGATTGTGATTGTACGATTGTGATTGTACGATTGTGATTGTACGATTGTGATAGTATGATTGTGATTTTATGACTGTGATTGTATGACTGTGATTGTATGATTGTGATTGTATGATTGTGATTGTATGATTGTGATGTATGATTGTAATTGTATGATTATGATTGTATGATTGTGATCGTATGACTGTGATTGTATGATTGTGATTGTATGATTGTGATTGTATGATTGTGAAAGTATGATTGTGATTGTATGATTGTGATTGTATGATTGTGATTGTATGATTGTGATTGTCTGATTGTGGTTGTGCGATTGTGATTGTACGATTGTGATTGTACAATTGTGATTGTATGATTGTGATTGTATGATTATGATTGTATGATTGTGATTGCATGATTGTGATTGTATGATTGTGATTGCATGATTCTGAATGTATGATTGTGATTGTATGATTGTGATTGTATGATTGTGATTGTATGATTGTGATTGTATGATTGTGATTGTATGATTGTGATTGTATGATTGTGATTGTATGATTGTGATAGTATGATTGTGATTGAGTGATTGTGATTGTATGATTGTGATTGTATGATTGTGATTGTATGATTGTATTTGGGAGATTGTATTTGGGAGATTGTATTTCGGAGATTGTAATTGTATGATTGCGATTGTATGATTGTGATTGTATGATTGCGATTGTATGATTGTGATTGTATGATTGCGATTGTACGATTGTGATTGTATGATTGTGATGTATGATTGTAATTGTATGATTATGATTGTATGATTGTGATTGTATGATTGAGATTGTATGATTGTGATTGTATGATTGCGATTGTATGATTGCGATTGTATGATTGTGATTGTATGACTGTGATTGTATGACTGTGATTCTATGATTGTGATTGTATGATTGTGATTGTATGATTGTGAAAGTATGATTGTGATTCTATGATTGTGATTGTATGATTGTGATAGTATGTTTGTGATTGAGTGATTGTGATTGTATGATTGTGATTGTATGATTGTGATTGTATGATTGTATTTGGGAGATTGTATTTGGGAGATTGTAATTGTATGAGTGCGATTGTATGATTGTGATTGTATAATTGCGATTGTATGATTGTGATTGTATGATTGTGATGTATGATCGTAATTGTATGATTATGATTGTATGATTGTGATTGTATGATTGTGATTGTATGATTGTATTTGGGAGATTGTATTTGGGAGATTGTATTTGGGAGATTGTAATTGTATGATTGCGATTGTATGATTGTGATTGTATGATTGCGATTGTATGATTGTGATTGTATGATTGTGATGTATGATTGTAATTGCATGTTTATGATTGTATGATTGTGATTGTATGATTGTGATTGTATGATTGCGATCGTATGATTGTGATTGTATGATTGTGATTGTATGATTATGATTGTATGATTGCGATTGTATGATTGTGATTGTATGATTATGATTGTATTTTTGTGATTTTATGATTGTGATTGCATAATTGTGAATGTATGACTGTGATTGTAAGATTGTGATTGTATGATTGTGATTGTATGATTGCGATTGTATGAGTGTGATTGTCTGATTGAGGTTGTGCGTTTGTGATTGTACGATTGTGAATGTACGATTGTGATTGTATGATTGTGGTTGTATGAATATGATTGTATGATTGCGATTGTATGATTGTGATTGTATGATTGCGATTGTATGATTGTGATTGTATGATTGTGATGTATGATTGTAATTGCATGTTTATGATTGTATGATTGTGATTGTATGATTGTGATTGTATGATTGCGATCGTATGATTGTGATTGTATGATTGTGATTGTATGATTATGATTGTATGATTGCGATTGTATGATTGTGATTGTATGATTATGATTGTATTTTTGTGATTTTATGATTGTGATTGCATAATTGTGAATGTATGACTGTGATTGTAAGATTGTGATTGTATGATTGTGATTGTATGATTGTGATTGTATGAGTGTGATTGTCTGATTGAGGTTGTGCGTTTGTGATTGTACGATTGTGAATGTACGATTGTGATTGTATGATTGTGGTTGTATGAATATGATTGTATGATTGTGATTGCATGATTGTGAATGTATGATTGTGATTGTATGATTGTGATTGTATGATTGTGATTGTATAATTGTGATTGTCTGATTGTGGTTGTGCGATTGTGATTGTATGATTGTGATTCTGTGATTGTGATTGTATGATTGTGATTCTATGGTTGTGATTGTATGATTGCGATCGTATGATTGTGATTGTATGATTATGATTGTATGATTGTGATTGTATGATTGCGATTGTATGATTGTGATTGTACGATTATGATTGTATTTTTGTGATTTTATGATTGTGATTGTATGATTGTGATTGTATGATTGTGATTGTATGATTGTGATTGTATGATTGTGATTGTATGATTGTGATTGTATGATTGCGATTGTATGAATGCGATTGTATGATTGTGATTGCATAATTGTGATTGTATGATTGTGATTGTATGATTGTGATTGTCTGATTGTGGTTGTATGATTGTGATTGTATGATTGATATTGTATGATTGTGATTGTATGATTGCGATTGTATGATTGCGATTGTATGATTGTGATTGTATGATTGTGATTGTATGATTGTGATTGTATGATTGTGATTGTATGATTGTGATTGTATGATTGTGATAGTATGATTGTGATTGTATGATTATGATTGTATGATTGTGATTGTATGATTGCGATTGTATGATTGTGATTGTACGATTATGATTGTATTTTTGTGATTTTATGATTGTGATTGTATGATTGTGATTGTATGATTGTGACTGTATGATTGTGATTGTATGATTGTGATTGTACGATTGTGATTGTACGATTGTGATTGTATGATTGTGATAGTATGATTGTGATTGTATGACTGTGATTGTATGACTGTGACTGTATGATTCTGATTGCATGATTTTGAATGTATGATTGTGATTGTATGATTGTGATTGTATGATTGTGATTGTATGATTGTGATTGTATGATTGTGATTGTATGATTGTGATTGTATGATTGTGATTGTATGATTGTGATTGTATGATTGTGATTGTATGATTGTGATTGTATGATTGTGATAGTATGATTGTGATTGAGTGATTGTGATGGTATGATTGTGATTGTATGATTGTGATTGTATGATTGTATTTGGGAGATTGTATTTGGGAGATTGTATTTCGGAGATTGTAATTGTATGATTGCGATTGTATGATTGTGATTGTATGATTGCGATTGTGTGATTGCGATTGTATGATTGTGATGTATGATTGTAATTGTATGATTATGATTGTATGATTGTGATTGTATGATTGAGATTGTATGATTGTGATTGTATGATTGCGATTGTATGATTGTGATTGTATGATTGCGATTGTATGATTGTAATTGTATGATTGTGATGTATGATTGTAATTGTATGATTATGATTGTATGATTGTGATTGTATGATTGAGGTTGTATGAGTGTGATTGTATGATTGCGATTGTATGATTGTGATTGTATGATTGTGATTGTATGATTGTGATTGTATGAGTGTGATTGTCTGATTGTGGTTGTGCGTTTGTGATTGTACGATTGTGAATGTACGATTGTGATTGTATGATTGTGGTTGTATGAATATGATTGTATAATTGTGATTGCATGATTGTGATTGTATGATTGTGATTGTATGATTGTGATTGTATGATTGTGATTGTATGATTGTGATTGTATGATTGTGATAGTATGATTGTGATTGTATGATTGTGATTGTATGATTGTGATTGTATGATTATGATTGTATGATTGTGATTGTATGATTGTATTTGGGTGATTGTATTTGGGAGATTGTATTTGGGAGATTGTAATTGCATGATTGCGATTGTATGATTGTGATTGTATGATTGCGATTGTATGAATGCGATTGTATGATTGTGATTGTATGATTGTGATTGAATGATTGTGATTGTATGATTGTGATTGTATGATTGTGATTGTATGATTGTGATTGTATGATTGTATTTGGGAGATTGTATTTGGGATATTGTAATTGTATGATTGCGATTGTATGATTGTGATTGTATGATTGTGATGTATGATTGTAATTGTATGATTATGATTGTATGATTGTGATTGTATGATTGAGATTGTATGATTGTGATTGTATGCTTGCGATTGTATGAATGTGATTGTATGATTGTGATTGTATGATTGTGATTGTATGATTGTGATTGTATGATTGTGATTGTATGATTGTGATTGTATGATTGTGATTGTATGATTGTGATTGTATGATTGTGATTGTATGATTGTGATTGTATGATTGTGATTGTATGATTGTGATTGTACGATTGTGATTGTACGATTGTGATTGTACGATTGTGATTGTACGATTGTGATAGTATGATTGTGATTGTATGACTGTGATTGTATGACTGTGATTGTATGATTGTGATTGTATGATTGTGATTGTATGATTGTGATGTATGATTGTAATTGTATGATTATGATTGTATGATTGTGATCGTATGACTGTGATTGTATGATTGTAATTGTATATATTGTGATTGTATGATTGTGAAAGTATGATTGTGATTGTATGATTGTGATTGTACGATTGTGATTGTATGATTGTGATTGTTTGATTGTGATTGTATGATTGTGATTGTATGATTGTGATTGTCTGATTGTGGTTGTGCGATTGTGATTGTACGATTGTGATTGTACAATTGTGATTGTATGATTGTGATTGTATGATTATGATTGTATGATTGTGATTGCATGATTGTGATTGTATGATTGTGATTGCATGATTCTGAATGTATGATTGTGATTGTATGATTGTGATTGTATGATTGTGATTGTATGATTGTGATTGTATGATTGTGATTGTATGATTGTGATTGTATGATTGTGATTGTATGATTGTGATTGTATGATTGTGATTGTATGATTGTGATAGTATGATTGTGATTGAGTGATTGTGATTGTATGATTGTGATTGTATGATTGTGATTGTATGATTGTGATTGTATGATTGTGATTGTATGATTGTATTTGGGAGATTGTATTTGGGAGATTGTATTTCGGAGATTGTAATTGTATGATTGCGATTGTATGATTGTGATTGTATGATTGCGATTGTACGATTGTGACTGTATGATTGTGATGTATGATTGTAATTGTATGATTATGATTGTATGATTGTGATTGTATGATTGAGATTGTATGATTGTGATTGTATGATTGCGATTGTATGATTGCGATTGTATGATTGTGATTGTATGATTGCGATTGTATGATTGTGATTGTATGATTGTGATGTATGATTGTAATTGTATGATTATGATTGTATGATTGTGATTGTATGATTGAGGTTGTATGATTGTGATTGTATGATTGCGATTGTATGTTTGCGATTGTATGATTGTGATGTTATGATTGTGATTGTATGATTGTGATTGTATGATTGTGATTGTATGAGTGTGATTGTCTGATTGTGGTTGTGCGTTTGTGATTGTACGATTGTGAATGTACGATTGTGATTGTATGATTGTGGTTGTATGAATATGATTGTATGATTGTGATTGCATGATTGTGATTGTATGATTGTGATTGTATGATTGTGATTGTATGATTGTGATTGTATGATTGTGATTGTCTGATTGTGGTTGTGCGATTGTGATAGTACGATTGTGATTGTACGATTGTGATTGTATGATTGTGATTGTATGATTATGATTGTATGATTGTGATTGTATGACTGTGATTGTATGACTGTGATCGTATGATTGTGATTGTATGATTGTGATTGTATGATTGTGATGTATGATTGTAATTGTATGATTATGATTGTATGATTGTGATCGTATGACTGTGATTGTATGATTGTGATTGTATGATTGTGATTGTATGATTGTGAAAGTATGATTGTGATTGTATGATTGTGATTGTATGGTTGTGATTGTATGATTGTGATTGTATGATTGTGATAGTATGATTGTGATTGTATGATTGTGATTGTATGATTGTGCTTGTATGAATGTGATTGTATGATTGTATTTGGGAGATTGTATTTGGGAGATTGTAATTGTATGATTGCGATTGTATGATTGTGATTGTATGATTGTGATGTATGATTGTAATTGTATGATTATGATTGTATGATTGTGATTGTATGATTGTGATTGTATGATTGTGATTATATGATTGTGATTGTATGATTGTGATAGTATGATTGTGATTGTATGATTGTGATTGCATGATTGTGATTGTATGATTGTAATTGTATGATTGTGATTGTATGATTATGATTTTATGATTGTGATTGCATGCTTGTGATTGTATGGTTGTGATTGTATGATTGTGATTGTATGATTGTGATAGTATGATTGTGATTGTATGATTGTGATTGTATGATTGTGATTGTATGATTGTGATTGTATGATTGTATTTGGGAGATTGTATTTGGGAGATTGTAATTGTATGATTGCGATTGTATGATTGTGATTGCATGATTTTGAATGTATGATTGTGATTGTATGATTCTGATTGTATGATTGTGATTGTATGATTCTGATTGTATGGTTGTGATTGTATGATTGTGATTGTATGATTGTGATTGTATGATTGTGATAGTATGATTGTGATTGTATGATTGTGATTGTATGATTGTGCTTGTATGAATGTGATTGTATGATTGTATTTGGGAGATTGTATTTGGGAGATTGTATTTGGGAGATTGTAATTGTATGATTGCGATTGTATGATTGTGATTGTATGATTGTGATGTATGATTGTAATTGTATGATTATGATTGTATGATTGTGATTGTATGATTGTGATGGTATGATTGTATTTGGGAGATTGTATTTGGGAGATTGTAATTGTATGATTGCGATTGTATGATTGTGATTGTATGATTGCGATTGTATGATTGTGATTGTATGATTGTGATGTATGATTGTAATTGTATGATTATGTTTGTATGATTGTGATTGTATGATTGTCATGGTATGATTGTGATGGTATGATTGTGATTGTATGATTGCGATCGTATGATTGTGATTGTATGATTATGATTGTATGATTGTGATTGTATGATTGCGATTGTATGATTGTGATTGTGTGTTTATGATTGTATTTTTGTGATTTTATGATTGTGATTGTATGATTGTGATTGTATGATTGTGATTGTATGATTGCGATTGTATGAATGCGATTGTATGATTGTGATTGCATAATTGTGATTGTATGATTGTGATTGTATGATTGTGATTGTATGATTGTGATTGTATGATTGTGATTGTATGATTGTGATTGTATGAATGCGATTGTATGATTGTGATTGCATAATTGTGATTGTATGATTGTGATTGTGTGATTGCGATTGTATGATTGTGATTGTATGATTGTGATGTATGATTGTAATTGTATGATTATGATTGTATGATTGTGATTGTATGATTGTCATGGTATGATTGTGATGGTATGATTGTGATTGTATGATTGCGATCGTATGATTCTGATTGTATGATTATGATTGTAAGATTGTGATTGTATGATTGCGATTGTATGATTGTGATTGTATGTTTATGATTGTATTTTTGTGATTTTATGATTGTGATTGTATGATTGTGATTGTATGATTGTGATTGTATGATTGCGATTGTATGAATGCGATTGTATGATTGTGATTGCATAATTGTGATTGTATGACTATGATTGTATGATTGTGATTGTATGATTGTGATTGTATGATTGTGATTGTATGATTGTGATTGTATGAATGCGATTGTATGATTGTGATTGCATAATTGTGATTGTATGATTGTGATTGTATGATTGTGATTGTATGTTTGCGATTGTATGATTGTGATTGTATGATTGTGATTGTATGATTGTGATTGTATGAGTGTGATTGTCTGATTGTGGTTGTGCGTTTGTGATTGTACGATTGTGAATGTACGATTGTGATTGTATGATTGTGGTTGTATAAATATGATTGTATGATTGTGATTGCATGATTGTGATTGTATGATTGTGATTGTATGATTGTGATTGTATGATTGTGATTGTATGATTGTGATTGTCTGATTGTGGTTGTGCGATTGTGATTGTATGATTGTGCTTGTATGAATGTGATTGTATGATTGTATTTGGGAGATTGTATTTGGGAGATTGTATTTGGGAGATTGTAATTGTATGATTGCGATTGTATGATTGTGATTGTATGATTGTGATGTATGATTGTAATTGTATGACTGTGATTGTCTGATTGTGGTTGTGCGATTGTGATTGTACGATTGTGATTGTACGATTGTGATTGTATGATTGTGATTGTATGATTATGATTGTATGATTGTGATTGTATGACTGTGATTGTATGACTGTGATCGTATGATTGTGATTGTATGATTGTGATTGTATGATTGTGATGTATGATTGTAATTGTATGATTATGATTGTATGATTGTGATCGTATGACTGTGATTGTATGATTGTGATTGTATGATTGTGATTGTATGATTGTGAAAGTATGATTGTGATTGTATGATTGTGATTGTATGGTTGTGATTGTATGATTGTGATTGTATGATTGTGATAGTATGATTGTGATTGTATGATTGTGATTGTATGATTGTGCTTGTATGAATGTGATTGTATGATTGTATTTGGGAGATTGTATTTGGGAGATTGTATCTGGGAGATTGTATTTGGGAGATTGTAATTGTATGATTGCGATTGTATGATTGTGATTGTATGATTGTAATTGTATGATTATGATTGTATGATTGTGATTGTATGATTGTGATTGTATGATTGTGATTATATGATTGTGATTGTATGATTGTGATAGTATGATTGTGATTGTATGATTGTGATTGCATGATTGTGATTGTATGATTGTAATTGTATGATTGTGATTGTATGATTATGATTTTATGATTGTGAATGCATGCTTGTGATTGTATGGTTGTGATTGTATGATTGTGATTGTATGATTGTGATAGTATGATAGTGATTGTATGATTGTGATTGTATGATTGTGATTGTATGATTGTGATTGTATGATTGTATTTGGGAGATTGTATTTGGGAGATTGTATTTGGGAGATTGTAATTGTATGATTGCGATTGTATGATTGTGATTGCATGATTTTGAATGTATGATTGTGATTGTATGATTGTGATTGTATGATTCTGATTGTATGGTTGTGATTGTATGATTGTGATTGTATGATTGTGATTGTATGATTCTGATTGTATGGTTGTGATTGTATGATTGTGATTGTATGATTGTATTTGGGAGATTGTATTTGGGAGATTGTAATTGTATGATTGCGATTGTATGATTGCGATTGTATGATTGTGATTGTATGATTGCGATTGTATGATTGTGATTGTATGATTGTGATGTATGATTGTAATTGTATGATTATGTTTGTATGATTGTGATTGTATGATTGTCATGGTATGATTGTGATGGTATGATTGTGATTGTATGATTGCGATCGTATGATTGTGATTGTATGATTATGATTGTATGATTGTGATTGTATGATTGCGATTGTATGATTGTGATTGTATGTTTATGATTGTATTTTTGTGATTTTATGATTGTGATTGTATGATTGTGATTGTATGATTGTGATTGTATGATTGTGATTGTATGATTGCGATTGTATGAATGCGATTGTATGATTGTGATTGCATAATTGTGATTGTATGATTGTGATTGTATGATTGTGATTGTATGATTGTGATGTATGATTGTAATTGTATGATTATGATTGTATGATTGTGATTGTATGATTGTCATGGTATGATTGTGATGGTATGATTGTGATTGTATGATTGCGATCGTATGATTCTGATTGTATGATTATGATTGTAAGATTGTGATTGTATGATTGCGATTGTATGATTGTGATTGTATGTTTATGATTGTATTTTTGTGATTTTATGATTGTGATTGTATGATTGTGATTGTATGATTGTGATTGTATGATTGCGATTGTATGAATGCGATTGTATGATTGTGATTGCATAATTGTGATTGTATGTTTATGATTGTATTTTTGTGATTTTATGATTGTGATTGTATGATTGTGATTGTATGATTGTGATTGTATGATTGCGATTGTATGAATGCGATTGTATGATTGTGATTGCATAATTGTGATTGTATGACTATGACTGTATGATTGTGATTGTATGTTTGCGATTGTATGATTGTGATTGTATGATTGTGATTGTATGATTGTGATTGTATGAGTGTGATTGTCTGATTGTGGTTGTGCGATTGTGATTGTATGATTGTGATTCTGTGATTGTGATTGTATGATTATGATTGTATGATTGCGATCGTATGATTGTGATTGTATGATTATGATTGTATGATTGTGATTGTATGATTGCGATTGTATGATTGTGATTGTATGATTATGATTGTATTTTTGTGATTTTATGATTGTGATTGTATGATTATGATTGTATGATTGTGATTGTATGATTGCGATTGTATGAATGCGATTGTATGATTGTGATTGCATAATTGTGATTGTATGATTGTGATTGTATGATTGTGATTGTCTGATTATGGTTGTATGATTGTGATTGTATGATTAATATTGTATGAATGTGATTGTATGATTGCGATTGTATGATTGCGATTGTATGATTGTGATTGTATGATTGTGATTGTATGATTGTGATTGTATGATTGCGATTGTATGATTGTGATTGTATGATTGCGATTGTATGATTGTGGTTGTATGATTGTGATTGTATGATTGTGATAGTACGATTGTGATTGTATGATTGCGATTGTATGATTGTGATAGTATGATTGTGATTGTATGACTGTGATTGTATGACTGTGATTCTATGATTGTGATTGTATGATTGTGATTGTATGATTGTGAAAGTATGATTGTGATTCTATGATTGTGATTGCATGATTGTGATTGTGTGATTGTGATTGTCTGATTGTGGTTGTGCGATTGTGATTGTACGATTGTGATTGTACGATTGTGATTGTATGATTGTGATTGTATGATTATGTTTGTATGATTGTGATTGCATGATTGTGACTGTATGATTGTGATTGCATGATTTTGAATGTATGATTGTGATTGTATGATTGTGATTGTATGATTGTGATTGTATGATTGTGATTGTATGATTGTGATTGTATGATTGTGATTGTATGATTGTGATTGTATGATTGTGATAGTATGTTTGTGATTGAGTGATTGTGATTGTATGATTGTATTTGGGAGATTGTATTTGGGAGATTGTAATTGTATGATTGCGATTGTATGATTGTGATTGTATAATTGCGATTGTATGATTGTGATTGTATGATTGTGATGTATGATTGTAATTGTATGATTATGATTGTATGATTGTGATTGTATGATTGTGATTGTATGATTGTATTTGGGAGATTGTATTTGGGAGATTGTATTTGGGAGATTGTAATTGTATGATTGCGATTGTATGATTGTGATTGTATGATTGCGATTGTATGATTGTGATTGTATGATTGTGATGTATGATTGTAATTGCATGTTTATGATTGTATGATTGTGATTGTATGATTGTGATTGTATGATTGCGATCGTATGATTGTGATTGTATGATTGTGATTGTATGATTATGATTGTATGATTGTGATTGTATGATTGTATTTGGGAGATTGTATTTGGGAGATTGTATTTCGGAGATTGTAATTGTATGATTGCGATTGTATGATTGTGATTGTATGATTGCGATTGTATGATTGTGATTGTATGATTGTATTTGGGAGATTGTATTTGGGAGATTGTATTTCGGAGATTGTAATTGTATGATTGCGATTGTATGATTGTGATTGTATGATTGCGATTGTATGATTGCGATCGTATGATTGTGATGTATGATTGTAATTGCATGATTATGATTGTATGATTGTGATTGTATGATTGAGATTGTATGATTGTGATTGTATGATTGCGATTGTATGATTGTGATTGTATGATTGCGATTGTATGATTGTGATTGTATGATTGCGATGTATGATTGTAATTGTATGATTATGATTGTATGATTGTGATTGTATGATTGAGGTTGTATGATTGTGATTGTATGATTGCGATTGTATGTTTGCGATTGTATGATTGTGATGTTATGATTGTGATTGTATGATTGTGATTGTATGATTGTGATTGTATGATTGTGATTGTATGATTGTGATTGTATGAGTGTGATTGTCTGATTGTGGTTGTGCGTTTGTGATTGTACGATTGTGAATGTACGATTGTGATTGTATGATTGTGGTTGTATGAATATGATTGTATGATTGTGATTGCATGATTGTGATTGTATGATTGTGATAGTATGATTGTGATTGTATGATTGTGATTGTATGATTGTGATTGTATCATTGCGATTGTATGATTGTGATTGTATGATTGTGATGTATGATTGTAATTGTATGATTATGATTGTATGATTGTGATTGTATGATTGAGATTGTATGATTGTGATTGTATGCTTGCGATTGTACGATTGTGATTGTATGATTGCGATTGTATGATTGTGATTGTATGATTGTGATGTATGATTGTAATTGTATGATTATGATTGTATGATTGTGATTGTATGATTGAGATTGTATGATTGTGATTGTATGATTGCGATTGTATGATTGTGATTTTATGATTGCGATAGTATGATTGTGATTGTATGATTGTGATGTATGATTGTAATTGTATGATTATGATTGTATGATTGTGATTGTATGATTGAGGTTGTATGATTGTGATTGTATGATTGCGATTGTATGTTTGCGATTGTATGATTGTGATGTTATGATTGTGATTGTATGATTGTGATTGTATGATTGTGATTGTATGAGTGTGATTGTCTGATTGTGGTTGTGCGTTTGTGATTGTACGATTGTGAATGTACGATTGTGATTGTATGATTGTGGTTGTATGAATATGATTGTATGATTGTGATTGCATGATTGTGATTGTATGATTGTGATTGTATGATTGTGATTGTATGATTGTGATTGTATGATTGTGATTGTATGATTGTGATTGTCTGATTGTGGTTGTGCGATTGTGATTGTACGATTGTGATTGTACGATTGTGATTGTATGATTGTGATTGTATGATTATGATTGTATGATTGTGATTGTATGACTGTGATTGTATGACTGTGATCGTATGATTGTGATTGTATGATTGTGATTGTATGATTGTGATGTATGATTGTAATTGTATGATTATGATTGTATGATTGTGATCGTATGACTGTGATTGTATGATTGTGATTGTATGATTGTGATTGTATGATTGTGATTGTATGATTGTGATTGTATGATTGTGATTGTATGATTGTGATAGTATGATTGTGATTGTATGATTGTGATTGTATGATTGTGATTGTATGATTGTATTTGTATGATTGTGATTGTATGATTATGATTGTATGATTGTGATTGCATGATTGTGATTGTATGATTGTGATTGCATGATTTTGAATGTATGGTTGTGATTGTATGATTGTGATTGTATGATTGTGATTGTATGATTGTGATTGTATGATTGTGATTGTATGATTGTGATTGTATGGTTGTGATTGTATGATTGTGATTGTATGATTGTGATAGTATGATTGTGATTGTATGATTGTGATTGTATGATTGTGATTGTATCATTGCGATTGTATGATTGTGATTGTATGATTGTGATGTATGATTGTAATTGTATGATTATGATTGTATGATTGTGATTGTATGATTGTGATTGTATGATTGTATTTGGGAGATAGTATTTGGGAGATTTATTTGGGAGATTGTAATTGTATGATTGCGATTGTATGATTGTGATTGTATGATTGCGATTGTACGATTGTGATTGTATGATTGTGATGTATGATTGTAATTGTATGATTATGATTGTATTTTTGTGATTTTATGATTGTGATTGTATGATTGTGATTGTATGATTGTGATTGTATGATTGCGATTGTATGAATGCGATTGTATGATTGTGATTGTATGATTGTATTTGGGAGATTGTATTTGGGAGATTGTAATTATATGATTGCGATTGTATGATTGTGATTGTATGATTGCGATTGTATGATTGTGATTGTATGATTGTGATGTATGATTGTAATTGTATGATTATGATTGTATGATTGCGATTGTATGATTGCGATTGTATGATTATGATTGTATTTTTGTGATTTTATGATTGTGATTGTATGATTGTAATTGTATGATTATGATTGTATGATTGTGATTGTATGATTGAGATTGTATGATTGTGATTGCATGATTGCGATTGTATGATTGCAATTGTATGATTGCGATTGTATGATTGTGATTGTATGATTGTGATTGTATGATTGTGATTGTATGATTGTGATTGTATGATTGTGATTGTATGGTTGTGATTGTATGATTGTGATTGTATGATTGTGTTTGTATGATTGTGAAAGTATGATTGTGATTGTATGATTGCGATTGTATGATTGTGATTGTATGATTATGATTGTATTTTTGTGATTCTATGATTGTGATTGTATGATTGTGATTGTATGATTGTGATTGTATGATTGTGTTTGTATGATTGTGAAAGTATGATTGTGATTGTATGATTGCGATTGTATGATTGTGATTGTATGATTATGATTGTATTTTTGTGATTTTATGATTGTGATTGTATGATTGTGATTGTATGATTGTGATTGTATGATTGTGATTGTATGATTGCGATTGTATGAATGCGATTGCATGATTGTGATTGCATAATTGTGATTGTATGATTGTGATTGTATGATTATGATTGTATGATAGTGATTGTATGATTGAGATTGTATGATTGTGATTGTATGCTTGCGATTGTATGATTGTGATTGTATGATTGTGATTCTTTGATTGTGATTGTATGATTGTGATTGTATGATTATGATTGTATGGTTGTGATTGTATGATTGCATTTGGGTGATTGAATTTGGGAGATTGTATTTGGGAGATTGTAATTATATGATTGCGATTGTATGAATGCGATTTAATGATTGTGATTGCATAATTGCGATTGTATGATTGTGATTGTATGATTGCGATTGTATGAATGCGATTGTATGATTGTGATTGTATGATTGTGATTGTATGATTATGATTGTATGATTGTGATTGTATGATTGAGATTGTATGATTGTGATTGTATGATTGCGATTGTATGATTGTGATTGTATGATTGCGATTGTATGATTGTGATTGTATGATTGTGATGTATGATTGTAATTGTATGATTATGATTGTATGATTGTGATTGTATGATTGAGGTTGTATGATTGTGATTGTATGATTGCGATTGTATGTTTGCGATTGTATGATTGTGATGTTATGATTGTGATTGTATGATTGTGATTGTATGATTGTGATTGTATGAGTGTGATTGTCTGATTGTGGTTGTGCGTTTGTGATTGTACGATTGTGAATGTACGATTGTGATTGTATGATTGTGGTTGTATGAATATGATTGTATGATTGTGATTGCATGATTGTGATTGTATGATTGTGATTGTATGATTGTGATTGTATGATTCTGATTGTATGATTATGATTGTATGATTGTGATTGTATGATTGTATTTGGGTGATTGTATTTGGGAGATTGTATTTGGGAGATTGTAATTGCATGATTGTGATTGTATGCTTGCGATTGTATGATTGTGATTGTATGATTGTGATTGTATGATTGTGATTGTATGATTATGGTTGAATGATTGAGATTGCATGATTGCGATTGTATGATTGTGATTGCATGATTTTGAATGTATGATTGTGATTGTATGATTGTGATTGTATGGTTGTGAAAGTATGATTGTGATTGTATGATTGTGATAGTATGATTGTGATTGTATGATTGTGATTGTATGATTGTGATAGTATGATTGTGATTGTAAGATTGTGATTGGATGACTGTGATTGTATGATTGTGATTGTATGATTGTGATTGTACGATTGTGATTGTATGATTGCGATTGTATGATTGTGATAGTATGATTGTGATTGTATGACTGTGATTGTATGACTGTGATTCTATGATTGTGATTGTATGATTGTGATTGTATGATTGTGAAAGTATGATTGTGATTCTATGATTGTGATTGTATGATTGTGATTGTGTGATTGTGATTGTCTGATTGTGGTTGTGCGATTGTGATTGTACGATTGTGATTGTACGATTGTGATTGTATGATTGTGATTGTATGATTATGTTTGTATGATTGTGATTGCATGATTGTGACTGTATGATTGTGATTGCATGATTTTGAATGTATGATTGTGATTGTATGATTGTGATTGTATGATTGTGATTGTATGATTGTGATTGTATGATTGTGATTGTATGATTGTGATTGTATGATTGTGATAGTATGTTTGTGATTGAGTGATTGTGATTGTATGATTGTGATTGTATGATTGTATTTGGGAGATTGGATTTGGGAGATTGTAATTGTATGATTGCGATTGTATGATTGTGATTGTATAATTGCGATTGTATGATTGTGATTGTATGATTGTGATGTATGATTGTAATTGTATGATTATGATTGTATGATTGTGATTGTATGATTGTGATTGTATGATTGTGATTGTCTGATTGTGGTTGTGCGATTGTGATTGTACGAATGTGATTGTACGATTGTGATTGTATGATTGTGATTGTATGATTATGATTGTATGATTGTGATTGCGTGATTGTGATTGTATGATTGTGATTGCATGAATTTGAATGTATGATTGTGATTGTATGATTGTGATTGTATGATTGTGATTGTATGATTGTGATTGTATGGTTGTGATTGTATGATTGTGATTGTATGATTGTGATAGTATGATTGTGATTGTATGATTGTGATTGTATGATTGTGATTGTATCATTGCGATTGTATGATTGTGATTGTATGATTGTGATGTATGATTGTAATTGTATGATTATGATTGTATGATTGTGATTGTATGATTGTTATTGTATGATTGTATTTGGGAGATAGTATTTGGGAGATTTATTTGGGAGATTGTAATTGTATGATTGCGATTGTATGATTGTGATTGTATGATTGCGATTGTACGATTGTGATTGTATGATTGTGATGTATGATTGTAATTGTATGATTGTGATTGTATGATTGTGATTGTATGATTGAGATTGTATGATTGTGATTGTATGATTGCGATTGTATGATTGTGGTTGTATGATTGTGATTGTATGATTGTGATTGTACGATTGTGATTGTATGATTGCGATTGTATGATTGTGATAGTATGATTGTGATTGTATGACTGTGATTGTATGACTGTGATTCTATGATTGTGATTGTATGATTGTGATTGTATGATTGCGATTGTATGATTGTGATTTTATGATTGCGATAGTATGATTGTGATTGTATGATTGTGATGTATGATTGTAATTGTATGATTATGATTGTATGATTGTGATTGTATGATTGAGGTTGTATGATTGTGATTGTATGATTGCGATTGTATGTTTGCGATTGTATGATTGTGATGTTATGATTGTGATTGTATGATTGTGATTGTATGATTGTGATTGTATGAGTGTGATTGTCTGATTGTGGTTGTGCGTTTGTGATTGTACGATTGTGAATGTACGATTGTGATTGTATGATTGTGGTTGTATGAATATGATTGTATGATTGTGATTGCATGATTGTGATTGTATGATTGTGATTGTATGATTGTGATTGTATGATTGTGATTGTATGATTGTGATTGTATGATTGTGATTGTATGATTGTGATTGTCTGATTGTGGTTGTGCGATTGTGATTGTACGATTGTGATTGTACGATTGTGATTGTATGATTGTGATTGTATGATTATGATTGTATGATTGTGATTGTATGACTGTGATTGTATGACTGTGATCGTATGATTGTGATTGTATGATTGTGATTGTATGATTGTGATGTATGATTGTAATTGTATGATTATGATTGTATGATTGTGATCGTATGACTGTGATTGTATGATTGTGATTGTATGATTGTGATTGTATGATTGTGAAAGTATGATTGTGATTGTATGATTGTGATTGTATGATTGTGATTGTATGATTGTGATTGTATGATTGTGATTGTCTGATTGTGATTGTGCGATTGTGATTGTACGATTGTGATTGTACAATTGTGATTGTATGATTGTGATTGTATGATTATGATTGTATGATTGTGATTGCATGATTGTGATTGTATGATTGTGATTGCATGATTCTGAATGTATGATTGTGATTGTATGATTGTGATTGTATGATTGTGATTGTATGATTGTGATTGTATGATTGTGATTGTATGATTGTGATTGTATGATTGTGATTGTATGATTGTGATTGTATGATTGTGATAGTATGATTGTGATTGTATGATTGTGATTGTATGATTGTAATTGAATGATTGTGATTGTATGATTATGATTGTATGATTGTGATTGCATGATTGTGATTGTATGATTGTGATTGCATGATTTTGAATGTATGGTTGTGATTGTATGATTGTGATTGTATGATTGTGATTGTATGATTGTGATTGTATGATTGTGATTGTATGGTTGTGATTGTATGATTGTGATTGTATGATTGTGATAGTATGATTGTGATTGTATGATTGTGATTGTATGATTGTGATTGTATCATTGCGATTGTATGATTGTGATTGTATGATTGTGATGTACGATTGTAATTGTATGATTATGATTGTATGATTGTGATTGTATGATTGTGATTGTATGATTGTATTTGGGAGATTGTATTTGGGAGATTGTAATTATATGATTGCGATTGTATGATTGTGATTGTATGATTGCGATTGTATGATTGTGATTGTATGATTGTGATGTATGATTGTAATTGTATGATTATGATTGTATGATTGCGATTGTATGATTGCGATTGTATGATTATGATTGTATTTTTGTGATTTTATGATTGTGATTGTATGATTGTAATTGTATGATTATGATTGTATGATTGTGATTGTATGATTGAGATTGTATGATTGTGATTGCATGATTGCGATTGTATGATTGCAATTGTATGATTGCGATTGTATGATTGTGATTGTATGATTGTGATTGTATGATTGTGATTGTATGATTGTGATTGTATGATTGTGATTGTATGGTTGTGATTGTATGATTGTGATTGTATGATTGTGTTTGTATGATTGTGAAAGTATGATTGTAATTGTATGATTGCGATTGTATGATTGTGATTGTATGATTATGATTGTATTTTTGTGATTTTATGATTGTGATTGTATGATTGTGATTGTATGATTGTGATTGTATGATTGTGTTTGTATGATTGTGAAAGTATGATTGTGATTGTATGATTGCGATTGTATGATTGTGATTGTATGATTATGATTGTATTTTTGTGATTTTATGATTGTGATTGTATGATTGTGATTGTATGATTGTGATTGTATGATTGTGATTGTATGATTGCGATTGTATGAATGCGATTGCATGATTGTGATTGCATAATTGTGATTGTATGATTGTGATTGTATGATTATGATTGTATGATAGTGATTGTATGATTGAGATTGTATGATTGTGATTGTATGCTTGCGATTGTATGATTGTGATTGTATGATTGTGATTCTTTGATTGTGATTGTATGATTGTGATTGTATGATTATGATTGTATGGTTGTGATTGTATGATTGTATTTGGGTGATTGAATTTGGGAGATTGTATTTGGGAGATTGTAATTATATGATTGCGATTGTATGAATGCGATTGCATGATTGTGATTGCATAATTGCGATTGTATGATTGTGATTGTATGATTGCGATTGTATGAATGCGATTGTATGATTGTGATTGTATGATTGTGATTGTATGATTATGATTGTATGATTGTGATTGTATGATTGAGATTGTATGATTGTGATTGTATGATTGCGATTGTATGATTGTGATTGTATGATTGCGATTGTATGATTGTGATTGTATGATTGTGATGTATGATTGTAATTGTATGATTATGATTGTATGATTGTGATTGTATGATTGAGGTTGTATGATTGTGATTGTATGATTGCGATTGTATGTTTGCGATTGTATGATTGTGATGTTATGATTGTGATTGTATGATTGTGATTGTATGATTGTGATTGTATGAGTGTGATTGTCTGATTGTGGTTGTGCGTTTGTGATTGTACGATTGTGAATGTACGATTGTGATTGTATGATTGTGGTTGTATGAATATGATTGTATGATTGTGATTGCATGATTGTGATTGTATGATTGTGATTGTATGATTGTGATTGTATGATTGTGATTGTATGATTATGATTGTATGATTGTGATTGCATGATTGTGATTGTATGCTTGCGATTGTATGATTGTGATTGTATGATTGTGATTGTATGATTGTGATTGTATGATTATGATTGTATGGTTGTGACTGTATGATTGTGATGGTATGATTGCGATTGTATGATATTGATTGTATGATTGTGATTGTACGATTGTGATTGTATGGTTGTGAAAGTATGATTGTGATTGTATGATTGTGATAGAATGATTGTGATAGTATGACTGTGATTGTATGATTATGATTGTATGATTGTGATAGTATGATTGTGATTGTAAGATTGTGATTGGATGACTGTGATTGTATGATTGTGATTGTATGATTGTCATTGTATGATTATGATTGTAGGATTGTGATTGCATGATTGTGATTGTATGATTGAGATCGCATGATTTTGTATGTATGATTGTGATTGTATGATTGTGATTGTATGATTGTGATTGTATGATTGTGATTGTATGATTGTGATTGTATGATTGTGATTGTATGATTATGATTGTATGATTGTGATTGTATGATTGTGATGGTATGATTGTGACTGTATGATTGCGATAGTATGATTGTGATTGTATGATTGTGATTGTATGATTGCGATTGTATGATTGTGATTGTGTGATTATGATTGTATGATTGTGATTGTATGATTATGATTGTATGGTTGTGACTGTATGATTGTGATGGTATGATTGCGATTGTATGATATTGATTGTATGATTGTGATTGTACGATTGTGATTGTACGATTGTGATTGTATGATTATGATTGAATGATTGTGATTGCATGATTGCGATTGTATGATTGTGATTGCATGATTTTGAATGTATGATTGTGATTGTATGATTGTGATTGTATGGTTGTGAAAGTATGATTGTGATTGTATGATTGTGATTGTATGATTGTGATTGTATGATTGTGATTGTATGATTGTGATTGTATGATTGTGATTGTATGATTGTGATTGTATGATTGTGATTGTCTGATTGTGGTTGTGCGATTGTGATTGTACGATTGTGATTGTACGATTGTGATAGTATGATTGTGATTGTATGATTGTGATTGCATGATTGTGATTGTATGATTGAGATTGCATGATTTTGTATGTATGATTGTGATTGTATGATTGTGATTGTATGATTGTGAATGTATGATTGTGATTGTATGATTGTGATTGTATGATTGTGATTGTATGATTGTGATTGCATGACTTTGTATGTATGATTGTGATTGTATGATTGTGATTGTATGATTGTGATTGTATGATTGTGATTGTATGACTGTGATTGTATGATTGTGATTGTATGATTGTGATAGTATGATTGTGCTTGTATGATTGTGATTGTATGACTGTGATTGTATGATTGTGCTTGTATGATTGTATTTGGGAGATTGTATTTTGGTGATTGTAATTGTAGGATTCCGATTGTATGATTGTGATTGTATGATTGTGATTGTATGATTGCGATTGTATGATTGCGATTGTATGATTGTGATTGTATGATTGTGATTGTATGATTATGATTGTATGATTGTGATTGTATGATTGTGATGGTATGATTGTGATTGTATGATTGCGATAGTATGATTGCGATAGTATGATTGTGATTGTATGATTGTGATTGTATGATTGCGATTGTATGATTGTGATTGTATGATTATGATTGTATGATTGTGATTGTATGATTGTGATTGTATGAATGTGATAGTATGATTGTGATTGTATGATTGTGATTGTATGACTGTGATTGTATGATTGTGATTGTGCGATTGTGATTGTACGATTGTGGTTGTACGATTGTGATTGTATGATTGTGATTGTATGTTTATGATTGAATGATTGTGATTGCATGATTGTGATTGTATGATTGTGATTGCATGATTTTGAATGTATGATTGTGATTGTATGATTGTGATTGTATGATTGTGATTGTATGATTGTGATTGTATGATTGTGATAGTATGATTGTGATTGAATGATTGTGATTGCATGATTGTGATTGTATGATTGTGATTGTATGATTGTGATTGTATGATTGTGATTGTATGATTGTGATTGTATGATTGTGATTGTATGATTGTGATTGTATGATTGTGATAGTATGATTGTGCTTGTATGATTGTGATTGTATGACTGTGATTGTATGATTGTGATTGTATGATTGTGATTGTATGATTGTGATTGTATGATTGTGATTGTCTGATTGTGGCTGTGCGATTGTGATTGTACGATTGTGATTGTACGATTGTGATAGTATGATTGTGATTTTATGATTGTGATTGTATGATTGTGATTGTATGATTGTGATTGTATGATTGTGATTGTATGATTGTGATTGTATGATTGTGATTGTATGATTGTGATTGTATGATTGTGATTGTATGATTGTGATTGTATGATTGTGATTGTATGATTGTGATTGTATGATTGTGATTGTATGATTGTGATTGTATGATTATGATTGTATGATTGTGATTGTATGATTGTGATGGTATGATTGTGATTGTATGATTGCGATAGTATGATTGTGATTGTATGATTGTGATTGTATGATTGCGATTGTATGATTGCGAATGTATGATTATGATTGTATGATTGTGATTACATGATTATGATTGTATGGTTGTGACTGTATGATTGTGATGGTATGATTGCGATTGTATGATATTGATTGTATGATTGTGATTGTACGATTGTGATTGTATGATTGTGATTGTATGATTATGATTGAATGATTGAGATTGCATGATTGCGATTGTATGATTGTGATTGCATGATTTTGAATGTATGATTGTGATTGTATGATTGTGATTGTATGGTTGTGAAAGTATGATTGTGATTGTATGATTGTGATTGTATGATTGTGATTGTATGATTGTGATTGTATGCTTGCGATTGCATGATTGTGATCGTATGATTGTGATTGCATGATTTTGATTGTATGATTTTGATTGTATGATTGTGATTGTAAGATTGTGATTGGATGACTGTGATTGTATGATTGTGATTGTATGATTGTCATTGTATGATTATGATTGTAGGATTGTGATTGCATGATTGTGATTGTATGATTATGATTGTATGATTGTGATTGTATGATTATGATTGTATGGTTGTGACTGTATGATTGTGATGGTATGATTGCGATTGTATGATATTGATTGTATGATTGTGATTGTATGACTGTGATTGTATGATTGTGATTGTATGATTGTGATTGTATGATTGTGATGGTATGATTGCGATTGTATGATATTGATTGTATGATTGTGATTGTACGATTGTGATTGTATGATTGTGATTGTATGATTATGATTGAATGATTGAGATTGCATGATTGCGATTGTATGATTGTGATTGCATGATTTTGAATGTATGATTGTGATTGTATGATTGTGATAGTATGATTGTGATTGTATGATTGTGATTGTATGATTGTGATAGTATGATTGTGATTGTAAGATTGTGATTGGATGACTGTGATTGTATGATTGTGATTGTATGATTGTCATTGTATGATTATGATTGTAGGATTGTGATTGCATGATTGTGATTGTATGATTGAGATCGCATGATTTTGTATGCATGATTGTGATTGTATGATTGTGATTGTATGATTGTGATTGTATGATTGTGATTGTATGATTGTGATTTTATGATTGTGATTGTATGATTATGATTGTATGATTGTGATTGTATGATTGTGATGGTATGATTGTGATTGTATGATTGCGATAGTATGATTGTGATTGTATGATTGTGATTGTATGATTGCGATTGTATGATTGTGATTGTGTGATTATGATTGTATGATTGTGATTGTATGATTATGATTGTATGGTTGTGACTGTATGATTGTGATGGTATGATTGCGATTGTATGATATTGATTGTATGATTGTGATTGTACGATTGTGATTGTATGATTGTGATTGTATGATTATGATTGAATGATTGTGATTGCATGATTGCGATTGTATGATTGTGATTGCATGATTTTGAATGTATGATTGTGATTGTATGATTGTGATTGTATGGTTGTGAAAGTATGATTGTGATTGTATGATTGTGATTGTATGATTGTGATTGTATGATTGTGATTGTATGATTGTGATTGTATGATTGTGATTGTATGACTGTGATTGTATGATTGTGATTGTCTGATTGTGGTTGCGCGATTGTGATTGTACGATTGTGATTGTACGATTGTGATAGTATGATTGTGATTGTATGATTGTGATTGCATGATTGTGATTGTATGATTGAGATTGCATGATTTTGTATGTATGATTGTGATTGTATGATTGTGATTGTATGATTGTGATTGTATGATTGTGATTGTATGATTGTGATTGTATGATTGTGATAGTATGATTGTGATTGTATGATTGTGATTGTATTACTGTGATTGTATTATTGTGATTGTATGATTGTGATTGTATGGTTGTGATTGTATGATTATGATTGTATGATTGTGATTGTATGATTGTATTTGGGAGATTGTATTTTGGAGATTGTAATTGTAGGATTCCGATTGTATGATTGTGATTGTATGATTGTGATTGTATGATTGTGATTGTATGATTGTGATTGTATGATTGCGATTGTATGATTGCGATTGTATGATTGTGATTGTATGATTGTGATTGTATGATTATGATTGTATGATTGTGATTGTATGATTGTGATGGTATGATTGTGATTGTATGATTGCGATAGTATGATTGTGATTGTATGATTGTGACTGTATGATTGCGATTGTATGATTGTGATTGTATGATTATGATTGTATGACTGTGATTGTATGATTGTGATTGTATGAATGTGATAGTATGATTGTGATTGTATGATTGTGACTGTATGACTGTGATTGTATGATTGTGATTGTGCGACTGTGATTGTACGATTGTGGTTGTACGATTGTGATTGTATGATTGTGATAGTATGATTGTGATTGTAAGATTGTGATTGGATGACTGTGATTGTATGATTGTGATTGTATGATTGTCATTGTATGATTATGATTGTAGGATTGTGATTGCATGATTGTGATTGTATGATTGAGATCGCATGATTTTGTATGTATGATTGTGATTGTATGACTGTGATTGTATGATTGTGATTGTATGATTGTGATTGTATGATTGTGATTGTATGATTGTGATTGTATGATTGCGATTGTATGATTGTGATTGTATGATTGTGATTGTATGATTGTGATTGTATGATTATGATTGTATGATTGTGATTGTATGATTGTGATGGTATGATTGTGATTGTATGATTGCGATAGTATGATTGTGATTGTATGATTGTGATTGTATGATTGCGATTGTATGATTGTGATTGTATGATTGTGATTGTATGATTGCGATTGTATGATTGTGATTGTATGATTATGATTGTATGATTGTGATTGTATGATTGTGATTGTATGAATGTGATAGTATGATTGTGATTGTATGATTGTGATTGTATGACTGTGATTGTATGATTGTGATTGTGCGATTGTGATTGTACGATTGTGGTTGTACGATTGTGATTGTACGATTGTGATTGTATGTTTATGATTGAATGATTGTGATTGCATGATTGTGATTGCATGATTTTGAATGTA
Source organism: Megachile rotundata (assembly GCF_050947335.1). Classification (NCBI taxonomy): domain Eukaryota; kingdom Metazoa; phylum Arthropoda; class Insecta; order Hymenoptera; family Megachilidae; genus Megachile; species Megachile rotundata. The sequence goes on along the minus strand of NW_027473318.1, from coordinate 2,081,111 downwards.
TGATTGTGATTGTATGATTGTGATTGTATGATTGTGATTGTATGATTGTGATTGTATGATTGTGATTGTATGATTGTGATTGTATGATTGTGATAGTATGATTGTGATTGAATGGTTGTGATTGCATGATTGTGATTGCATGATTGTGATTGTATGATTGTGATTGTATGATTGTGATTGTATGATTGTGATTGTATGATTGTGATTGTATGATTGTGATAGTATGATTGTGCTTGTATGATTGTGATTGTATGACTGTGACTGTATGATTGTGATTGTATGATTGTGATTGTATGATTGTGATTGTATGATTGTGATTGTATGATTGTGATTGTATGATTGTGATTGTCTGATTGTGGCTGTGCGATTGTGATTGTACGATTGTGATTGTACGATTGTGATAGTATGATTGTGATTTTATGATTGTGATTGTATGATTGTGATTGTATGATTGTGATTGTATGATTGTGATTGTATGACTGTGATTGTATGATTGTGATTGTATGATTGTGATTGTATGATTGTGATTGTATGATTGTGATTGTATGATTGTGATTGTATGATTGTGATTGTATGATTGTGATTGTATGATTGTGATTGTATGATTGTGATTGTATGATTATGATTGTATGATTGTGATTGTATGATTGTGATGGTATGATTGTGATTGTATGATTGCGATTGTATGACTGTGATTGTATGATAGTGATTGTATGATTGTTAAAGTATGATTGTGATGGTATGATTGTGATGGTATGATTGTGATTGTATGATTCTGATTGTATGATTGTGATTGCATGATAGTGATTGTATGATTGTGATTGCATGATTTTGAATGTATGATTGCGATTGTATGATTGTGATTGTATGATTGTGATTATATGATTGTGATTGTATGATTGTGATTGTATGATTGTGATAGTATGATTGTGGTAGTATGATTGTGATTGTATGGTTGTGATGGTATGATTGCGATTGTATGATATTGATTGTATGATTGTGATTGTACGATTGTGATTGTATGATTGTGATTGCATGATTTTGAATGTATGATTGTGATTGTATGATTGTGATTGTATGGTTGTGAAAGTATGATTGTGATTGTATGATTGTGATTGTATGATTGTGATTGTATGCTTGCGATTGTATGATTGTGATTGTATGATTGTGATTGTATGATTGTGATTGTATGATTGTTATTGTATGATTATGATTGTATGATTGTGTTTGTATGATTGTGATTGTATGATTGTGATTGTATGATTGTGATAGTATGATTGTGATTGTATGATTGTGATTGTATGACTGTGATTGTATGATTGTGATTGTATGATTGTTAAAGTATGATTGTGATGGTATGATTGTGATGGTATGATTGTGATTGTATGATTCTGATTGTATGATTGTGATTGCATGATAGTGATTGTATGATTGTGATTGCATGATTTTGAATGTATGATTGTTATTGTGTGATTATGATTGTATGATTGTGTTTGTATGATTGTGATTGTATGATTGTGATTGTATGATTGTGATAGTATGATTGTGATTGTATGATTGTGATTGTATGACTGTGATTGTATGATTGTGATTGTATGATTGTTAAAGTATGATTATGATGGTATGATTGTGATGGTATGATTGTGATTGTATGATTCTGATTGTATGATTGTGATTGCATGATAGTGATTGTATGATTCTGATTGCATGATTTTGAATGTATGATTGCGATTGTATGATTGTGATTGTATGATTGTGATTATATGATTGTGATTGTATGATTGTGATTGTATGATTGTGATAGTATGATTGTGGTAGTATGATTGTGATTGTATGATTGTGATTGTATGATTGTGATTGTATGATTGTATTTGGGAGATTGTATTTGGGAGATTGTATTTGGGAGATTGTAATTGTATGATTGCGATTGTATAATTGTGATTGTATGATTGCGATTGTATGATTGTGATTGTATGATTGTGATGTATGATTGTAATTGTATGATTATGATTGTATGATTGTGATTGTATGATTGTGATTGTATGATTGTGATTGTATGATTATGATTGTATGATTGTGATAGTATGATTGTGATTGTATGATTGTGATTGTATGATTGTGATTGTATGATTGTGATTGTATGATTGTGATTGTATGATTGTGATTGTATGATTGCGATTGTATGATTGTGATTGTATGATTGTGATTGTATGATTGTGATTGTATGATTATGATTGTATGATTGTGATTGTATGATTGTGATGGTATGATTGTGATTGTATGATTGCGATAGTATGATTGTGATTGTATGATTGTGATTGTATGATTGCGATTGTATGATTGTGATTGTATGATTGAGATTGCATGATTTTGTATGTATGATTGTGATTGTATGATTGTGATTGTATGATTGTGATTGTATGATTGTGATTGTATGATTGTGATAGTATGATTGTGATTGTATGATTGTGATTGTATGACTGTGATTGTATGATTGTGATTGTATGATTGTGATTGTATGAATGTGATGGTCTGATTGTGATTGTATGATTGTGATTGTATGACTGTGATTGTATGATTGTGATTGTGCGATTGTGATTGTACGATTGTGGTTGAACGATTGTGATTGTATGATTGTGATTGTATGATTATGATTGAATGATTGTGATTGCATGATTGTGATTGTATGATTGTGATTGCATGATTTTGAATGTATGATTGTGATTGTATGATTGTGATTGTATGATTGTGATTGTATGATTGTGATTGTATGATTGTGATTGTATGATTGGGATAGTATGATTGTGATTGTAAGATTGTGATTGGATGACTGTGATTGTTTGATTGTGATTGTATGATTGTCATTGTATGATTATGATTGTAGGATTGTGATTGCATGATTGTGATTGTATGATTGAGATTGCATGACTTTGTATGTATGATTGTGATTGTATGATTGTGATTGTATGATTGTGATTGTATGATTGTGATTGTATGATTGTGATTGTATGATTGTGATTGTATGATTGTGATAGTATGATTGTGATTGTATGATTGTGATTGTATTACTGTGATTGTATTATTGTGATTGTATGATTGTGATTGTATGGTTGTGATTGTATGATTATGATTGTATGATTGTGATTGTATGATTGTATTTGGGAGATTGTATTTTGGAGATTGTAATTGTAGGATTCCGATTGTATGATTGTGATTGTATGATTGTGATTGTATGATTGTGATTGTATGATTGCGATTGTATGATTGCGATTGTATGATTGTGATTGTATGATTGTGATTGTATGATTATGATTGTATGATTGTGATTGTATGATTGTATTTGGGAGATTGTATTTTGGAGATTGTAATTGTAGGATTCCGATTGTATGATTGTGATTGTATGATTGTGATTGTATGATTGTGATTGTATGATTGCGATTGTATGATTGCGATTGTATGATTGTGATTGTATGATTGTGATTGTATGATTATGATTGTATGATTGTGATTGTATGATTGTGATGGTATGATTGTGATTGTATGATTGCGATAGTATGATTGTGATTGTATGATTGTGATTGTATGATTGCGATTGTATGATTGTGATTGTATGATTATGATTGTATGACTGTGATTGTATGATTGTGATTGTATGAATGTGATAGTATGATTGTGATTGTATGATTGTGACTGTATGACTGTGATTGTATGATTGTGATTGTGCGACTGTGATTGTACGATTGTGGTTGTACGATTGTGATTGTATGATTGTGATAGTATGATTGTGATTGTAAGATTGTGATTGGATGACTGTGATTGTATGATTGTGATTGTATGATTGTCATTGTATGATTATGATTGTAGGATTGTGATTGCATGATTGTGATTGTATGATTGAGATCGCATGATTTTGTATGTATGATTGTGATTGTATGACTGTGATTGTATGATTGTGATTGTATGATTGTGATTGTATGATTGTGATTGTATGATTGTGATTGTATGATTGTGATTGTATGATTGCGATTGTATGATTGTGATTGTATGATTGTGATTGTATGATTGTGATTGTATGATTATGATTGTATGATTGTGATTGTATGATTGTGATGGTATGATTGTGATTGTATGATTGCGATAGTATGATTGTGATTGTATGATTGTGATTGTATGATTGCGATTGTATGATTGTGATTGTATGATTGTGATTGTATGATTGCGATTGTATGATTGTGATTGTATGATTATGATTGTATGATTGTGATTGTATGATTGTGATTGTATGAATGTGATAGTATGATTGTGATTGTATGATTGTGATTGTATGACTGTGATTGTATGATTGTGATTGTGCGATTGTGATTGTACGATTGTGGTTGTACGATTGTGATTGTACGATTGTGATTGTATGTTTATGATTGAATGATTGTGATTGCATGATTGTGATTGCATGATTTTGAATGTATGATTGTGATTGTATGATTGTGATTGTATGATTGTGATTGTATGATTGTGATTGTATGATTGTGATTGTATGATTGTGATTGTATGATTGTGATTGTATGATTGTGCTTGTATGATTGTGATTGTATGACTGTGACTGTATGACTGTGATTGTATGATTGTGATTGTATGATTGTGATTGTATGATTGTGATTGTATGATTGTGATTGTATGATTGTGATTGTCTGATTGTGGCTGTGCGATTGTGATTGTACGATTGTGATTGTACGATTGTGATAGTATGATTGTGATTTTATGATTGTGATTGTATGATTGTGATTGTATGATTGTGATTGTATGATTGTGATTGTATGACTGTGATTGTATGATTGTGATTGTATGATTGTGATTGTATGATTGTGATTGTATGATTGTGATTGTATGATTGTGATTGTATGATTGTGATTGTATGATTGTGATTGTATGATTGTGATTGTATGATTGTGATTGTATGATTATGATTGTATGATTGTGATTGTATGATTGTGATGGTATGATTGTGATTGTATGATTGCGATTGTATGACTGTGATTGTATGATAGTGATTGTATGATTGTTAAAGTATGATTGTGATGGTATGATTGTGATGGTATGATTGTGATTGTATGATTCTGATTGTATGATTGTGATTGCATGATAGTGATTGTATGATTGTGATTGCATGATTTTGAATGTATGATTGCGATTGTATGATTGTGATTGTATGATTGTGATTATATGATTGTGATTGTATGATTGTGATTGTATGATTGTGATAGTATGATTGTGGTAGTATGATTGTGATTGTATGGTTGTGATGGTATGATTGCGATTGTATGATATTGATTGTATGATTGTGATTGTACGATTGTGATTGTATGATTGGGATTGCATGATTTTGAATGTATGATTGTGATTGTATGATTGTGATTGTATGGTTGTGAAAGTATGATTGTGATTGTATGATTGTGATTGTATGATTGTGATTGTATGCTTGCGATTGTATGATTGTGATTGTATGATTGTGATTGTATGATTGTGATTGTATGATTGTTATTGTATGATTATGATTGTATGATTGTGTTTGTATGATTGTGATTGTATGATTGTGATTGTATGATTGTGATAGTATGATTGTGATTGTATGATTGTGATTGTATGACTGTGATTGTATGATTGTGATTGTATGATTGTTAAAGTATGATTGTGATGGTATGATTGTGATGGTATGATTGTGATTGTATGATTCTGATTGTATGATTGTGATTGCATGATAGTGATTGTATGATTGTGATTGCATGATTTTGAATGTATGATTGTTATTGTATGATTATGATTGTATGATTGTGTTTGTATGATTGTGATTGTATGATTGTGATTGTATGATTGTGATAGTATGATTGTGATTGTATGATTGTGATTGTATGACTGTGATTGTATGATTGTGATTGTATGATTGTTAAAGTATGATTATGATGGTATGATTGTGATGGTATGATTGTGATTGTATGATTCTGATTGTATGATTGTGATTGCATGATAGTGATTGTATGATTGTGATTGCATGATTTTGAATGTATGATTGCGATTGTATGATTGTGATTGTATGATTGTGATTATATGATTGTGATTGTATGATTGTGATTGTATGATTGTGATAGTATGATTGTGGTAGTATGATTGTGATTGTATGGTTGTGATGGTATGATTGCGATTGTATGATATTGATTGTATGATTGTGATTGTACGATTGTGATTGTATGATTGTGATTGCATGATTTTGAATGTATGATTGTGATTGTATGATTGTGATTGTATGGTTGTGAAAGTATGATTGTGATTGTATGATTGTGATTGTATGATTGTGATTGTATGATTGCGATAGTATGATTGTGATTGTATGATTGTGATTGTATGATTGCGATTGTATGATTGTGATTGTGTGATTATGATTGTATGATTGTGATTGTATGATTATGATTGTATGGTTGTGACTGTATGATTGTGATGGTATGATTGCGATTGTATGATATTGATTGTATGATTGTGATTGTACGATTGTGATTGTATGATTGTGATTGTATGATTATGATTGAATGATTGTGATTGCATGATTGCGATTGTATGATTGTGATTGCATGATTTTGAATGTGTGATTGTGATTGTATGATTGTGATTGTATGGTTGTGAAAGTATGATTGTGATTGTATGATTGTGATTGTATGATTGTGATTGTATGATTGTGATTGTATGATTGTGATTGTATGATTGTGATTGTATGACTGTGATTGTATGATTGTGATTGTCTGATTGTGGTTGTGCGATTGTGATTGTACGATTGTGATTGTACGATTGTGATAGTATGATTGTGATTGTATGATTGTGATTGTATGATTGTGATTGTATGATTGTGATTGTATGATTGTGATTGTATGATTGTGATTGTATGATTGTGATTGTATGATTGGGATAGTATGATTGTGATTGTAAGATTGTGATTGGATGACTGTGATTGTTTGATTGTGATTGTATGATTGTCATTGTATGATTATGATTGTAGGATTGTGATTGCATGATTGTGATTGTATGATTGAGATTGCATGACTTTGTATGTATGATTGTGATTGTATGATTGTGATTGTATGATTGTGATTGTATGATTGTGATTGTATGATTGTGATTGTATATTGTGATTGTATGATTGTGATAGTATGATTGTGATTGTATGATTGTGATTGTATGACTGTGATTGTATTATTGTGATTGTATGATTGTGATTGTATGGTTGTGATTGTATGATTATGATTGTATGATTGTGATTGTATGATTGTATTTGGGAGATTGTATTTTGGAGATTGTAATTGTAGGATTCCGATTGTATGATTGTGATTGTATGATTGTGATTGTATGATTGTGATTGTATGATTGCGATTGTATGATTGTGATTGTATGATTGTGATTGTATGATTGTGATTGTATGATTATGATTGTATGATTGTGATTGTATGATTGTGATGGTATGATTGTGATTGTATGATTGCGATAGTATGATTGTGATTGTATGATTGTGATTGTATGATTGCGATTGTATGATTGTGATTGTATGATTATGATTGTATGATTGTGATTGTATGATTGTGATTGTATGAATGTGATAGTATGATTGTGATTGTATGATTGTGACTGTATGACTGTGATTGTATGATTGTGATTGTGCCACTGTGATTGTACGATTGTGGTTGTACGATTGTGATTGTATGATTGTGATAGTATGATTGTGATTGTAAGATTGTGATTGGATGACTGTGATTGTATGATTGTGATTGTATGATTGTCATTGTATGATTATGATTGTAGGATTGTGATTGCATGATTGTGATTGTATGATTGAGATCGCATGATTTTGTATGTATGATTGTGATTGTATGACTGTGATTGTATGATTGTGATTGTATGATTGTGATTGTATGATTGTGATTGTATGATTGTGATTGTATGATTGCGATTGTATGATTGTGATTGTATGATTGTGATTGTATGATTGTGATTGTATGATTATGATTGTATGATTGTGATTGTATGATTGTGATGGTATGATTGTGATTGTATGATTGCGATAGTATGATTGTGATTGTATGATTGTGATTGTATGATTGCGATTGTATGATTGTGATTGTATGATTGTGATTGTATGATTGCGATTGTATGATTGTGATTGTATGATTATGATTGTATGATTGTGATTGTATGATTGTGATTGTATGAATGTGATAGTATGATTGTGATTGTATGATTGTGATTGTATGATTGTGATTGTATGACTGTGATTGTATGATTGTGATTGTACGATTGTGATTGTACGATTGTGATTGTATGTTTATGATTGAATGATTGTGATTGCATGATTGTGATTGCATGATTGTGATTGCATGATTGTGATTGCATGATTTTGAATGTATGATTGTGATTGTATGATTGTGATTGTATGATTGTGATTGTATGATTGTGATTGTATGATTGTGATTGTATGATTGTGATTGTATGATTGTGATGGTATGATTGTGATTGTATGATTGCGATAGTATGATTGTGATTGTATGATTGTGATTGTATGATTGTGATTGTATGATTGTGATTGTATGATTGTGATTGTATGATTGTGATTGTATGATTGTGATTGTATGATTGTGATTGTATGATTGTGATTGTATGATTGTGATTGTATGATTGTGATTGTATGATTATGATTGTATGATTGTGATTGTATGATTGTGATGGTATGATTGTGATTGTATGATTGCGATAGTATGATTGTGATTGTATGATTGTGATTGTATGATTGCGATTGTATGATTGCGAATGTATGATTATGATTGTATGATTGTGATTGTATGATTATGATTGTATGGTTGTGACTGTATGATTGTGATGGTATGATTGCGATTGTATGATATTGATTGTATGATTGTGATTGTACGATTGTGATTGTATGATTGTGATTGTATGATTATGATTGAATGATTGAGATTGCATGATTGCGATTGTATGATTGTGATTGCATGATTTTGAATGTATGATTGTGATTGTATGATTGTGATTGTATGGTTGTGATTGTATGATTGTGATGGTATGATTGTGATTGTATGATTGCGATAGTATGATTGTGATTGTATGATTGTGATTGTATGATTGCGATAGTATGATTGTGATTGTATGATTGTGATTGTATGATTGCGATTGTATGACTGTGATTGTATGATTGTGATTGTATGATTGCGATTGTATGATTGTGATTGTATGATTATGATTGTATGATTGTGATTGTATGATTGTGATTGTATGAATGTGATAGTATGATTGTGATTGTATGATTGTGATTGTATGATTGTGATTGTATGACTGTGATTGTATGATTGTGATTGTGCGATTGTGATTGTACGATTGTGGTTGTACGATTGTGATTGTACGATTGTGATTGTATGTTTATGATTGAATGATTGTGATTGCATGATTGTGATTGCATGATTGTGATTGCATGATTTTGAATGTATGATTGTGATTGTATGATTGTGATTGTATGATTGTGATTGTATGATTGTGATTGTATGATTGTGATTGTATGATTGTGATTGTATGATTGTGATTGTATGATTGTGATTGTATGATTGCGATTGTATGATTGTGATTGTATGATTATGATTGTATGATTGTGATTGTATGATTGTGATTGTATGATTGCGATAGTATGATTGCGATTGTATGATTGTGATTGTATGATTGTGATTGTATGACTGTGATTGTATGATTGTGATTGTATGATTGTGATTGTATGATTGTGATTGTATGATTGTGATTGTATGATTGTGATTGTATGATTGTGATTGTATGATTGTGATTGTATGATTGTGATTGTATGATTGTGATTGTATGATTATGATTGTATGATTGTGATTGTATGATTGTGATGGTATGATTGTGATTGTATGATTGCGATAGTATGATTGTGATTGTATGATTGTGATTGTATGATTGCGATTGTATGATTGCGAATGTATGATTATGATTGTATGATTGTGATTGTATGATTATGATTGTATGGTTGTGACTGTATGATTGTGATGGTATGATTGCGATTGTATGATATTGATTGTATGATTGTGATTGTACGATTGTGATTGTATGATTGTGATTGCATGATTTTGAATGTATGATTGTGATTGTATGATTGTGATTGTATGATTGCGATTGTATGATTGTGATTGTATGATTGTGATTATATGATTGTGATTGTATGATTGTGATTGTATGATTGTGATTATATGATTGTAATTGTATGATTGCGATTGTATAATTGTGATTGTATGATTGCGATTGTATGATTGTGATTGTATGATTGTGATGTATAATTGTAATTGTATGATTCTGATTGTATGATTGTGATTGTATGGTTGTGACTGTATGATTGTGATGGTATGATTGCGATTGTATGATATTGATTGTATGATTGTGATTGTACGATTGTGATTGTATGATTGTGATTGTATGATTATGATTGAATGATTGAGATTGCATGATTGCGATTGTATGATTGTGATTGCATGATTTTGAATGTATGATTGTGATTGTATGATTGTGATTGTATGGTTGTGAAAGTATGATTGTGATTGTATGATTGTGATTGTATGATTGTGATTGTATGCTTGCGATTGTATGATTGTGATTGTATGATTGTGATTGTATGATTGTGATTGTATGATTGTTATTGTATGATTATGATTGTATGATTGTGTTTGTATGATTGTGATTGTATGATTGGGATTGTATGATTGTGATAGTATGATTGTGATTGTATGATTGTGATTGTATGACTGTGATTGTATGATAGTGATTGTATGATTGTTAAAGTATGATTGTGATGGTATGATTGTGATGGTATGATTGTGATTGTATGATTCTGATTGTATGATTGTGATTGCATGATAGTGATTGTATGATTGTGATTGCATGATTTTGAATGTATGATTGCGATTGTATGATTGTGATTGTATGATTGTGATTATATGATTGTGATTGTATGATTGTGATTGTATGATTGTGATAGTATGATTGTGGTAGTATGATTGTGATTGTATGGTTGTGATGGTATGATTGCGATTGTATGATATTGATTGTATGATTGTGATTGTACGATTGTGATTGTATGATTGTGATTGCATGATTTTGAATGTATGATTGTGATTGTATGATTGTGATTGTATGGTTGTGAAAGTATGATTGTGATTGTATGATTGTGATTGTATGATTGTGATTGTATGCTTGCGATTGTATGATTGTGATTGTATGATTGTGATTGTATGATTGTGATTGTATGATTGTTATTGTATGATTATGATTGTATGATTGTGTTTGTATGATTGTGATTGTATGATTGTGATTGTATGATTGTGATAGTATGATTGTGATTGTATGATTGTGATTGTATGACTGTGATTGTATGATTGTGATAGTATGATTGTGATTGTATGATTGTGATTGTATGACTGTGATTGTATGATTGTGATTGTATGATTGTTAAAGTATGATTATGATGGTATGATTGTGATGGTATGATTGTGATTGTATGATTCTGATTGTATGATTGTGATTGCATGATAGTGATTGTATGATTGTGATTGCATGATTTTGAATGTATGATTGCGATTGTATGACTGTGATTGTATGATTGTGATTATATGATTGTGATTGTATGATTGTGATTGTATGATTGTGATAGTATGATTGTGGTAGTATGATTGTGATTGTATGATTGTGATTGTATGATTGTGATTGTATGATTGTATTTGGGAGATTGTATTTGGGAGATTGTATTTGGGAGATTGTATTTGGGAGATTGTAATTGTATGATTGCGATTGTATAATTGTGATTGTATGATTGCGATTGTATGATTGTGATTGTATGATTGTGATGTATGATTGTAATTGTATGATTATGATTGTATGATTGTAATTGTATGATTGTGATTGTATGATTGTGATTGTATGATTGTGATTGTATGATTGTGATTGTATGATTGTGATTGTATGATTGTGATTGTATGATTGTGATTGTATGATTATGATTGTATGATTGTGATAGTATGATTGTGATTGTATGATTGTGATTGTATGACTGTGATTGTATGATTGTGATTGTATGATTGTGATTGTATGGTTGTGATTGTATGCTTGCGATTGTATGATTGTGATTGTATGATTGTGATTGTATGATTGTGATTGTATGATTGTTATTGTATGATTATGATTGTATGATTGTGTTTGTATGATTGTGATTGTATGATTGTGATTGTATGGTTGTGAAAGTATGATTGTGATTGTATGATTGTGATTGTATGATTGTGATTGTATGCTTGCGATTGTATGATTGTTATTGTATGATTGCGATTGTATGATTGTGATTGTATGATTGTTATTGTATGATTATGATTGTATGATTGTGTTTGTATGATTGTGATTGTATGATTGTGATTGTATGATTGTGATAGTATGATTGTGATTGTATGATTGTGATTGTATGACTGTGATTGTATGATTGTGATTGTATGATTGTTAAAGTATGATTATGATGGTATGATTGTGATGGTATGATTGTGATTGTATGATTCTGATTGTATGATTGTGATTGCATGATAGTGATTGTATGATTGTGATTGCATGATTTTGAATGTATGATTGCGATTGTATGATTGTGATTGTATGATTGTGATTATATGATTGTGATTGTATGATTGTGATTGTATGATTGTGATAGTATGATTGTGGTAGTATGATTGTGATTGTATGATTGTGATTGTATGATTGTGATTGTATGATTGTATTTGGGAGATTGTATTTGGGAGATTGTATTTGGGAGATTGTAATTGTAGGATTCCGATTGTATGATTGTGATTGTATGATTGTGATTGTATGATTGTGATAGTATGATTGTGATTGTATGATTGCGATTGTATGACTGTGAATGTATGATTGTGATTGTATGATTGTGATTGTATGATTATGATTGTATGATTGTGATTGTATGATTGTGATGGTATGATTGTGATTGTATGATTGTGATTGTATGATTGTGATTGTATGATTGTGATGTATGATTGTAATTGTATGATTATGATTGTATGATTGTGATTGTATGATTGTGATTGTATGACTGTGATTGTATGATTGTGATTGTGCGATTGTGATTGTACGATTGTGGTTGTACGATTGTGATTGTACGATTGTGATTGTAGGATTGTGATTGTATGATTGTGAATGTATGATTGTGATTGTATGATTGTGATTGTATGATTATGATTGTATGATTGTGATTGTATGATTGTGATGGTATGATTGTGATTGTATGATTGTGATTGTATGATTGTGATTGTATGATTGTGATGTATGATTGTAATTGTATGATTATGATTGTATGATTGTGATTGTATGATTGTGATTGTATGACTGTGATTGTATGATTGTGATTGTGCGATTGTGATTGTACGATTGTGGTTGTACGATTGTGATTGTACGATTGTGATTGTAGGATTGTGATTGTATGATTGTGATTGTATGATTGTGATTGTATGATTGTGATTGTATGATTGTGATTGTATAATTGTGATTGTATGATTATGATTGTATGATTGTGATTGTATGATTGTGATGGTATGATTGTGATTGTATGATTGCGATAGTATGATTGTGATTGTATGATTGTGATTGTATGATTGTGATTGTATGATTGTATTTGGGAGATTGTATTTTGGAGATTGTAATTGTAGGATTCCGATTGTATGATTGTGATTGTATGATTGTGATTGTATGATTGTGATTGTATGATTGTGATAGTACGATTGTGATTGAATGATTGTGATTGCATGATTGTGATTGTATGATTGTGATTGTATGATTGTGATTGTATGATTGTGATTGTATGATTGTGATTGTATGATTGTGATTGTATGATTGTGATAGTATGATTGTGCTTGTATGATTGTGATTGTATGACTGTGATTGTATGATTGTGATTGTATGATTGTGATTGTATGATTGTGATTGTATGATTGTGATTGTCTGATTGTGGCTGTGCGATTGTGATTGTACGATTGTGATTGTACGATTGTGATAGTATGATTGTGATTTTATGATTGTGATTGTATGATTGTGATTGTATGATTGTGATTGTATGATTGTGATTGTATGACTGTGATTGTATGATTGTGATTGTATGATTGTGATTGTATGATTGTGATTGTATGATTGTGATTGTATGATTGTGATTGTATGATTGTGATTGTATGATTGTGATTGTATGATTGTGATTGTATGATTGTGATTGTATGATTATGATTGTATGATTGTGATTGTATGATTGTGATGGTATGATTGTGATTGTATGATTGCGATAGTATGATTGTGATTGTATGATTGTGATTGTATGATTGCGATTGTATGATTGCGAATGTATGATTATGATTGTATGATTGTGATTGTATGATTATGATTGTATGGTTGTGACTGTATGATTGTGATGGTATGATTGCGATTGTATGATATTGATTGTATGATTGTGATTGTACGATTGTGATTGTATGATTGTGATTGTATGATTATGATTGTATGATTGTGATTGTATGATTGTGATTGTATGATTGTGATTGTATGACTGTGATTGTATGATTGTGATTGCATGATAGTGATTGTATGATTGTGATTGCATGATTTTGAATGTATGATTGCGATTGTATGATTGTGATTGTATGATTGTGGTTATATGATTGTGATTGTATGATTGTGATTGTATGATTGTGATAGTATGATTGTGGTAGTATGATTGTGATTGTATGATTGTGATTGTATGATTGTGATTGTATGATTGTATTTGGGAGATTGTATTTGGGAGATTGTATTTGGGAGATTGTATTTGAGAGATTGTAATTGTATGATTGCGATTGTATAATTGTGATTGTATGATTGCGATTGTATGATTGTGATTGTATGATTGTGATGTATGATTGTAATTGTATGATTATGATTGTATGATTGTGATTGTATGATTGTGATTGTATGATTGTGATTGTATGATTGTGATTGTATGATTGTGATTGTATGATTGTGATTGTATGATTGTGATTGTATGATTATGATTGTATGATTGTGATTGTATGATTGTGATTGTATGATTATGATTGTATGATTGTGATTGTATGATTGTGATGGTATGATTGTGATTGTATGATTGCGATAGTATGATTGTGATTGTAGGATTGTGATTGTATGATTGCGATTGTATGATTGTGATTGTATGATTATGATTGTATGATTGTGATTGTATGATTGTGATTGTATGAATGTGATAGTATGATTGTGATTGTATGATTGTGATTGTATGACTGTGATTGTATGATTGTGATTGTGCGATTGTGATTGTACGATTGTGGTTGTACGATTGTGATTGTATGATTGTGATTGTATGTTTATGATTGAATGATTGTGATTGCATGATTGTGATTGTATGATTGTGATTGCATGATTTTGAATGTATGATTGTGATTGTATGATTGTGATTGTATGATTGCGATTGTATGATTGTGATTGTATGATTGTGATTATATGATTGTGATTGTATGATTGTGATTGTATGATTGTGATTATATGATTGTAATTGTATGATTGCGATTGTATAATTGTGATTGTATGATTGCGATTGTATGATTGTGATTGTATGATTGTGATGTATAATTGTAATTGTATGATTCTGATTGTATGATTGTGATTGTATGATTGTGATTGTATGATTGTGATTGTATGATTGTGATTGTATGATTGTGATTGTATGATTGTGATTGTATGATTGTGATTGTATGATTGTGATTGTATGATTATGATTGTATGATTGTGATAGTATGATTGTGATTGTATGATTGTGATTGTATGACTGTGATTGTATGATTGTGATTGTATGATTGTGATTGTATGGTTGTGATTGTATGATTATGATTGTATGATTGTGATTGTATGATTGTATTTGGGAGATTGTATTTTGGAGATTGTAATTGTAGGATTCCGATTGTATGATTGTGATTGTATGATTGTGATTGTATGATTGTGATAGTATGATTGTGATTGTATGATTGTGATTGTATGACTGTGATTGTATGATTGTGATTGTATGATTGTGATTGTATGATTATGATTGTATGATTGTGATTGTATGATTGTGATGGTATGATTGTGATTGTATGATTGTGATTGTATGATTGTGATTGTATGATTGTGATGTATGATTGTAATTGTATGATTATGATTGTATGATTGTGATTGTATGATTGTGATTGTATGACTGTGATTGTATGATTGTGATTGTGCGATTGTGATTGTACGATTGTGGTTGTACGATTGTGATTGTATGATTGTGATTGTATGATTGTGATTGTATGATTGTGATTGTATGATTGTGATTGTATGATTGTGATTGTATGATTGTGATTGTATAATTGTGATTGTATGATTATGATTGTATGATTGTGATTGTATGATTGTGATGGTATGATTGTGATTGTATGATTGCGATAGTATGATTATGATTGTATGATTGTGATTGTATGATTGTGATTGTATGATTGTATTTGGGAGATTGTATTTTGGAGATTGTAATTGTAGGATTCCGATTGTATGATTGTGATTGTATGATTGTGATTGTATGATTGTGATTGTATGATTGTGATAGTACGATTGTGATTGAATGATTGTGATTGCATGATTGTGATTGTATGATTGTGATTGTATGATTGTGATTGTATGATTGTGATTGTATGATTGTGATTGTATGATTGTGATTGTATGATTGTGATTGTATGATTGTGATAGTATGATTGTGATTGTATGATTGTTATTGTATGATTATGATTGTATGATTGTGTTTGTATGATTGTGATTGTATGATTGTGATTGTATGATTGTGATTGTATGCTTGCGATTGTATGATTGTTATTGTATGATTGCGAATGTATGATTGTGATTGTATGATTGTTATTGTATGATTATGATTGTATGATTGTGTTTGTATGATTGTGATTGTATGATTGTGATTGTATGATTGTGATAGTATGATTGTGATTGTATGATTGTGATTGTATGACTGTGATTGTATGATTGTGATTGTATGATTGTTAAAGTATGATTATGATGGTATGATTGTGATGGTATGATTGTGATTGTATGATTCTGATTGTATGATTGTGATTGCATGATAGTGATTGTATGATTGTGATTGCATGATTTTGAATGTATGATTGCGATTGTATGATTGTGATTGTATGATTGTGATTGTATGATTGTGATTATATGATTGTGATTGTATGATTGTGATTGTATGATTGTGATAGTATGATTGTGGTAGTATGATTGTGATTGTATGATTGTGATTGTATGATTGTGATTGTATGATTGTATTTGGGAGATTGTATTTGGGAGATTGTATTTGGGAGATTGTAATTGTAGGATTCCGATTGTATGATTGTGATTGTATGATTGTGATTGTACGATTGTGATAGTATGATTGTGATTGTATGATTGCGATTGTATGACTGTGATTGTATGATTGTGATTGTATGATTGTGATTGTATGATTATGATTGTATGATTGTGATTGTATGATTGTGATGGTATGATTGTGATTGTATGATTGTGATTGTATGATTGTGATTGTATGATTGTGATGTATGATTGTAATTGTATGATTATGATTGTATGATTGTGATTGTATGATTGTGATTGTATGACTGTGATTGTATGATTGTGATTGTGCGATTGTGATTGTACGATTGTGGTTGTACGATTGTGATTGTACGATTGTGATTGTATGATTGTGATTGTATGATTGTGATTGTATGATTGTGATTGTATGATTGTGATTGTATGATTGTGATTGTATAATTGTGATTGTATGAATATGATTGTATGATTGTGATTGTATGATTGTGATGGTATGATTGTGATTGTATGATTGCGATAGTATGATTGTGATTGTATGATTGTGATTGTATGATTGTGATTGTATGATTGTATTTGGGAGATTGTATTTTGGAGATTGTAATTGTAGGATTCCGATTGTATGATTGTGATTGTATGATTGTGATTGTATGATTGTGATTGTATGATTGTGATAGTACGATTGTGATTGAATGATTGTGATTGCATGATTGTGATTGTATGATTGTGATTGTATGATTGTGATTGTATGATTGTGATTGTATGATTGTGATTGTATGATTGTGATTGTATGATTGTGATAGTATGATTGTGCTTGTATGATTGTGATTGTATGACTGTGATTGTATGATTGTGATTGTATGATTGTGATTGTATGATTGTGATTGTATGATTGTGATTGTATGATTGTGATTGTCTGATTGTGGCTGTGCGATTGTGATTGTACGATTGTGATTGTACGATTGTGATAGTATGATTGTGATTTTATGATTGTGATTTTATGATTGTGATTGTATGATTGTGATTGTATGATTGTGATTGTATGATTGTGATTGTATGACTGTGATTGTATGATTGTGATTGTATGATTGTGATTGTATGATTGTGATTGTATGATTGTGATTGTATGATTGTGATTGTATGATTGTGATTGTATGATTGTGATTGTATGATTGTGATTGTATGATTATGATTGTATGATTGTGATTGTATGATTGTGATGGTATGATTGTGATTGTATGATTGCGATAGTATGATTGTGATTGTATGATTGTGATTGTATGATTGCGATTGTATGATTGCGAATGTATGATTATGATTGTATGATTGTGATTGTATGATTATGATTGTATGGTTGTGACTGTATGATTGTGATGGTATGATTGCGATTGTATGATATTGATTGTATGATTGTGATTGTACGATTGTGATTGTATGATTGTGATTGTATGATTATGATTGTATGATTGTGATTGTATGATTGTGATTGTATGATTGTGATTGTATGACTGTGATTGTATGATTGTGATTGCATGATAGTGATTGTATGATTGTGATTGCATGATTTTGAATGTATGATTGCGATTGTATGATTGTAATTGTATGATTGTGATTATATGATTGTGATTGTATGATTGTGGTTGTATGATTGTGATAGTATGATTGTGGTAGTATGATTGTGATTGTATGATTGTGATTGTATGATTGTGATTGTATGATTGTATTTGGGAGATTGTATTTGGGAGATTGTATTTGGGAGATTGTATTTGGGAGATTGTAATTGTATGATTGCGATTGTATAATTGTGATTGTATGATTGCGATTGTATGATTGTGATTGTATGATTGTGATGTATGATTGTAATTGTATGATTATGATTGTATGATTGTGATTGTATGATTGTGATTGTATGATTGTGATTGTATGATTGTGATTGTATGATTGTGATTGTATGATTGTGATTGTATGATTGTGATTGTATGATTATGATTGTATGATTGTGATAGTATGATTGTGATTGTATGATTGTGATTGTATGATTGCGATTGTATGACTGTGATTGTATGATTGTGATTGTATGATTGCGATTGTATGATTGTGATTGTATGATTGTGATTGTATGATTGTGATTGTATGATTGTGATTGTATGAATGTGATAGTATGATTGTGATTGTATGATTGTGATTGTATGATTGTGATTGTATGACTGTGATTGTATGATTGTGATTGTGCGATTGTGATTGTACGATTGTGGTTGTACGATTGTGATTGTACGATTGTGATTGTATGTTTATGATTGAATGATTGTGATTGCATGATTGTGATTGCATGATTGTGATTGCATGATTTTGAATGTATGATTGTGATTGTATGATTGTGATTGTATGATTGTGATTGTATGATTGTGATTGTATGATTGTGATTGTATGATTGTGATTGTATGATTGTGATTGTATGATTGTGATTGTATGATTGCGATTGTATGATTGTGATTGTATGATTATGATTGTATGATTGTGATTGTATGATTGTGATTGTATGATTGCGATAGTATGATTGCGATTGTATGATTGTGATTGTATGATTGTGATTGTATGACTGTGATTGTATGATTGTGATTGTATGATTGTGATTGTATGATTGTGATTGTATGATTGTGATTGTATGATTGTGATTGTATGATTGTGATTGTATGATTGTGATTGTATGATTGTGATTGTATGATTGTGATTGTATGATTATGATTGTATGATTGTGATTGTATGATTGTGATGGTATGATTGTGATTGTATGATTGCGATAGTATGATTGTGATTGTATGATTGTGATTGTATGATTGCGATTGTATGATTGCGAATGTATGATTATGATTGTATGATTGTGATTGTATGATTATGATTGTATGGTTGTGACTGTATGATTGTGATGGTATGATTGCGATTGTATGATATTGATTGTATGATTGTGATTGTACGATTGTGATTGTATGATTGTGATTGCATGATTTTGAATGTATGATTGTGATTGTATGATTGTGATTGTATGATTGCGATTGTATGATTGTGATTGTATGATTGTGATTATATGATTGTGATTGTATGATTGTGATTGTATGATTGTGATTATATGATTGTAATTGTATGATTGCGATTGTATAATTGTGATTGTATGATTGCGATTGTATGATTGTGATTGTATGATTGTGATGTATAATTGTAATTGTATGATTCTGATTGTATGATTGTGATTGTATGGTTGTGACTGTATGATTGTGATGGTATGATTGCGATTGTATGATATTGATTGTATGATTGTGATTGTACGATTGTGATTGTATGATTGTGATTGTATGATTATGATTGAATGATTGAGATTGCATGATTGCGATTGTATGATTGTGATTGCATGATTTTGAATGTATGATTGTGATTGTATGATTGTGATTGTATGGTTGTGAAAGTATGATTGTGATTGTATGATTGTGATTGTATGATTGTGATTGTATGCTTGCGATTGTATGATTGTGATTGTATGATTGTGATTGTATGATTGTGATTGTATGATTGTTATTGTATGATTATGATTGTATGATTGTGTTTGTATGATTGTGATTGTATGATTGGGATTGTATGATTGTGATAGTATGATTGTGATTGTATGATTGTGATTGTATGACTGTGATTGTATGATAGTGATTGTATGATTGTTAAAGTATGATTGTGATGGTATGATTGTGATGGTATGATTGTGATTGTATGATTCTGATTGTATGATTGTGATTGCATGATAGTGATTGTATGATTGTGATTGCATGATTTTGAATGTATGATTGCGATTGTATGATTGTGATTGTATGATTGTGATTATATGATTGTGATTGTATGATTGTGATTGTATGATTGTGATAGTATGATTGTGGTAGTATGATTGTGATTGTATGGTTGTGATGGTATGATTGCGATTGTATGATATTGATTGTATGATTGTGATTGTACGATTGTGATTGTATGATTGTGATTGCATGATTTTGAATGTATGATTGTGATTGTATGATTGTGATTGTATGGTTGTGAAAGTATGATTGTGATTGTATGATTGTGATTGTATGATTGTGATTGTATGCTTGCGATTGTATGATTGTGATTGTATGATTGTGATTGTATGATTGTGATTGTATGATTGTTATTGTATGATTATGATTGTATGATTGTGTTTGTATGATTGTGATTGTATGATTGTGATTGTATGATTGTGATAGTATGATTGTGATTGTATGATTGTGATTGTATGACTGTGATTGTATGATTGTGATAGTATGATTGTGATTGTATGATTGTGATTGTATGACTGTGATTGTATGATTGTGATTGTATGATTGTTAAAGTATGATTATGATGGTATGATTGTGATGGTATGATTGTGATTGTATGATTCTGATTGTATGATTGTGATTGCATGATAGTGATTGTATGATTGTGATTGCATGATTTTGAATGTATGATTGCGATTGTATGACTGTGATTGTATGATTGTGATTATATGATTGTGATTGTATGATTGTGATTGTATGATTGTGATAGTATGATTGTGGTAGTATGATTGTGATTGTATGATTGTGATTGTATGATTGTGATTGTATGATTGTATTTGGGAGATTGTATTTGGGAGATTGTATTTGGGAGATTGTATTTGGGAGATTGTAATTGTATGATTGCGATTGTATAATTGTGATTGTATGATTGCGATTGTATGATTGTGATTGTATGATTGTGATGTATGATTGTAATTGTATGATTATGATTGTATGATTGTAATTGTATGATTGTGATTGTATGATTGTGATTGTATGATTGTGATTGTATGATTGTGATTGTATGATTGTGATTGTATGATTGTGATTGTATGATTGTGATTGTATGATTATGATTGTATGATTGTGATAGTATGATTGTGATTGTATGATTGTGATTGTATGACTGTGATTGTATGATTGTGATTGTATGATTGTGATTGTATGGTTGTGATTGTATGCTTGCGATTGTATGATTGTGATTGTATGATTGTGATTGTATGATTGTGATTGTATGATTGTTATTGTATGATTATGATTGTATGATTGTGTTTGTATGATTGTGATTGTATGATTGTGATTGTATGGTTGTGAAAGTATGATTGTGATTGTATGATTGTGATTGTATGATTGTGATTGTATGCTTGCGATTGTATGATTGTTATTGTATGATTGCGATTGTATGATTGTGATTGTATGATTGTTATTGTATGATTATGATTGTATGATTGTGTTTGTATGATTGTGATTGTATGATTGTGATTGTATGATTGTGATAGTATGATTGTGATTGTATGATTGTGATTGTATGACTGTGATTGTATGATTGTGATTGTATGATTGTTAAAGTATGATTATGATGGTATGATTGTGATGGTATGATTGTGATTGTATGATTCTGATTGTATGATTGTGATTGCATGATAGTGATTGTATGATTGTGATTGCATGATTTTGAATGTATGATTGCGATTGTATGATTGTGATTGTATGATTGTGATTATATGATTGTGATTGTATGATTGTGATTGTATGATTGTGATAGTATGATTGTGGTAGTATGATTGTGATTGTATGATTGTGATTGTATGATTGTGATTGTATGATTGTATTTGGGAGATTGTATTTGGGAGATTGTATTTGGGAGATTGTAATTGTAGGATTCCGATTGTATGATTGTGATTGTATGATTGTGATTGTATGATTGTGATAGTATGATTGTGATTGTATGATTGCGATTGTATGACTGTGAATGTATGATTGTGATTGTATGATTGTGATTGTATGATTATGATTGTATGATTGTGATTGTATGATTGTGATGGTATGATTGTGATTGTATGATTGTGATTGTATGATTGTGATTGTATGATTGTGATGTATGATTGTAATTGTATGATTATGATTGTATGATTGTGATTGTATGATTGTGATTGTATGACTGTGATTGTATGATTGTGATTGTGCGATTGTGATTGTACGATTGTGGTTGTACGATTGTGATTGTACGATTGTGATTGTAGGATTGTGATTGTATGATTGTGAATGTATGATTGTGATTGTATGATTGTGATTGTATGATTATGATTGTATGATTGTGATTGTATGATTGTGATGGTATGATTGTGATTGTATGATTGTGATTGTATGATTGTGATTGTATGATTGTGATGTATGATTGTAATTGTATGATTATGATTGTATGATTGTGATTGTATGATTGTGATTGTATGACTGTGATTGTATGATTGTGATTGTGCGATTGTGATTGTACGATTGTGGTTGTACGATTGTGATTGTACGATTGTGATTGTAGGATTGTGATTGTATGATTGTGATTGTATGATTGTGATTGTATGATTGTGATTGTATGATTGTGATTGTATAATTGTGATTGTATGATTATGATTGTATGATTGTGATTGTATGATTGTGATGGTATGATTGTGATTGTATGATTGCGATAGTATGATTGTGATTGTATGATTGTGATTGTATGATTGTGATTGTATGATTGTATTTGGGAGATTGTATTTTGGAGATTGTAATTGTAGGATTCCGATTGTATGATTGTGATTGTATGATTGTGATTGTATGATTGTGATTGTATGATTGTGATAGTACGATTGTGATTGAATGATTGTGATTGCATGATTGTGATTGTATGATTGTGATTGTATGATTGTGATTGTATGATTGTGATTGTATGATTGTGATTGTATGATTGTGATTGTATGATTGTGATAGTATGATTGTGCTTGTATGATTGTGATTGTATGACTGTGATTGTATGATTGTGATTGTATGATTGTGATTGTATGATTGTGATTGTATGATTGTGATTGTATGATTGTGATTGTCTGATTGTGGCTGTGCGATTGTGATTGTACGATTGTGATTGTACGATTGTGATAGTATGATTGTGATTTTATGATTGTGATTGTATGATTGTGATTGTATGATTGTGATTGTATGATTGTGATTGTATGACTGTGATTGTATGATTGTGATTGTATGATTGTGATTGTATGATTGTGATTGTATGATTGTGATTGTATGATTGTGATTGTATGATTGTGATTGTATGATTGTGATTGTATGATTGTGATTGTATGATTGTGATTGTATGATTATGATTGTATGATTGTGATTGTATGATTGTGATGGTATGATTGTGATTGTATGATTGCGATAGTATGATTGTGATTGTATGATTGTGATTGTATGATTGCGATTGTATGATTGCGAATGTATGATTATGATTGTATGATTGTGATTGTATGATTATGATTGTATGGTTGTGACTGTATGATTGTGATGGTATGATTGCGATTGTATGATATTGATTGTATGATTGTGATTGTACGATTGTGATTGTATGATTGTGATTGTATGATTATGATTGTATGATTGTGATTGTATGATTGTGATTGTATGATTGTGATTGTATGACTGTGATTGTATGATTGTGATTGCATGATAGTGATTGTATGATTGTGATTGCATGATTTTGAATGTATGATTGCGATTGTATGATTGTGATTGTATGATTGTGGTTATATGATTGTGATTGTATGATTGTGATTGTATGATTGTGATAGTATGATTGTGGTAGTATGATTGTGATTGTATGATTGTGATTGTATGATTGTGATTGTATGATTGTATTTGGGAGATTGTATTTGGGAGATTGTATTTGGGAGATTGTATTTGAGAGATTGTAATTGTATGATTGCGATTGTATAATTGTGATTGTATGATTGCGATTGTATGATTGTGATTGTATGATTGTGATGTATGATTGTAATTGTATGATTATGATTGTATGATTGTGATTGTATGATTGTGATTGTATGATTGTGATTGTATGATTGTGATTGTATGATTGTGATTGTATGATTGTGATTGTATGATTGTGATTGTATGATTATGATTGTATGATTGTGATTGTATGATTGTGATTGTATGATTATGATTGTATGATTGTGATTGTATGATTGTGATGGTATGATTGTGATTGTATGATTGCGATAGTATGATTGTGATTGTAGGATTGTGATTGTATGATTGCGATTGTATGATTGTGATTGTATGATTATGATTGTATGATTGTGATTGTATGATTGTGATTGTATGAATGTGATAGTATGATTGTGATTGTATGATTGTGATTGTATGACTGTGATTGTATGATTGTGATTGTGCGATTGTGATTGTACGATTGTGGTTGTACGATTGTGATTGTATGATTGTGATTGTATGTTTATGATTGAATGATTGTGATTGCATGATTGTGATTGTATGATTGTGATTGCATGATTTTGAATGTATGATTGTGATTGTATGATTGTGATTGTATGATTGCGATTGTATGATTGTGATTGTATGATTGTGATTATATGATTGTGATTGTATGATTGTGATTGTATGATTGTGATTATATGATTGTAATTGTATGATTGCGATTGTATAATTGTGATTGTATGATTGCGATTGTATGATTGTGATTGTATGATTGTGATGTATAATTGTAATTGTATGATTCTGATTGTATGATTGTGATTGTATGATTGTGATTGTATGATTGTGATTGTATGATTGTGATTGTATGATTGTGATTGTATGATTGTGATTGTATGATTGTGATTGTATGATTGTGATTGTATGATTATGATTGTATGATTGTGATAGTATGATTGTGATTGTATGATTGTGATTGTATGACTGTGATTGTATGATTGTGATTGTATGATTGTGATTGTATGGTTGTGATTGTATGATTATGATTGTATGATTGTGATTGTATGATTGTATTTGGGAGATTGTATTTTGGAGATTGTAATTGTAGGATTCCGATTGTATGATTGTGATTGTATGATTGTGATTGTATGATTGTGATAGTATGATTGTGATTGTATGATTGTGATTGTATGACTGTGATTGTATGATTGTGATTGTATGATTGTGATTGTATGATTATGATTGTATGATTGTGATTGTATGATTGTGATGGTATGATTGTGATTGTATGATTGTGATTGTATGATTGTGATTGTATGATTGTGATGTATGATTGTAATTGTATGATTATGATTGTATGATTGTGATTGTATGATTGTGATTGTATGACTGTGATTGTATGATTGTGATTGTGCGATTGTGATTGTACGATTGTGGTTGTACGATTGTGATTGTATGATTGTGATTGTATGATTGTGATTGTATGATTGTGATTGTATGATTGTGATTGTATGATTGTGATTGTATGATTGTGATTGTATAATTGTGATTGTATGATTATGATTGTATGATTGTGATTGTATGATTGCGATAGTATGATTATGATTGTATGATTGTGATTGTATGATTGTGATTGTATGATTGTATTTGGGAGATTGTATTTTGGAGATTGTAATTGTAGGATTCCGATTGTATGATTGTGATTGTATGATTGTGATTGTATGATTGTGATTGTATGATTGTGATAGTACGATTGTGATTGAATGATTGTGATTGCATGATTGTGATTGAATGATTGTGATTGCATGATTGTGATTGTATGATTGTGATTGTATGATTGTGATTGTATGATTGTGATTGTATGATTGTGATTGTATGATTGTGATTGTATGATTGTGATTGTATGATTGTGATAGTATGATTGTGATTGTATGATTGTTATTGTATGATTATGATTGTATGATTGTGTTTGTATGATTGTGATTGTATGATTGTGATTGTATGATTGTGATTGTATGCTTGCGATTGTATGATTGTTATTGTATGATTGCGAATGTATGATTGTGATTGTATGATTGTTATTGTATGATTATGATTGTATGATTGTGTTTGTATGATTGTGATTGTATGATTGTGATTGTATGATTGTGATAGTATGATTGTGATTGTATGATTGTGATTGTATGACTGTGATTGTATGATTGTGATTGTATGATTGTTAAAGTATGATTATGATGGTATGATTGTGATGGTATGATTGTGATTGTATGATTCTGATTGTATGATTGTGATTGCATGATAGTGATTGTATGATTGTGATTGCATGATTTTGAATGTATGATTGCGATTGTATGATTGTGATTGTATGATTGTGATTGTATGATTGTGATTATATGATTGTGATTGTATGATTGTGATTGTATGATTGTGATAGTATGATTGTGGTAGTATGATTGTGATTGTATGATTGTGATTGTATGATTGTGATTGTATGATTGTATTTGGGAGATTGTATTTGGGAGATTGTATTTGGGAGATTGTAATTGTAGGATTCCGATTGTATGATTGTGATTGTATGATTGTGATTGTACGATTGTGATAGTATGATTGTGATTGTATGATTGCGATTGTATGACTGTGATTGTATGATTGTGATTGTATGATTGTGATTGTATGATTATGATTGTATGATTGTGATTGTATGATTGTGATGGTATGATTGTGATTGTATGATTGTGATTGTATGATTGTGATTGTATGATTGTGATGTATGATTGTAATTGTATGATTATGATTGTATGATTGTGATTGTATGATTGTGATTGTATGACTGTGATTGTATGATTGTGATTGTGCGATTGTGATTGTACGATTGTGGTTGTACGATTGTGATTGTACGATTGTGATTGTATGATTGTGATTGTATGATTGTGATTGTATGATTGTGATTGTATGATTGTGATTGTATGATTGTGATTGTATAATTGTGATTGTATGAATATGATTGTATGATTGTGATTGTATGATTGTGATGGTATGATTGTGATTGTATGATTGCGATAGTATGATTGTGATTGTATGATTGTGATTGTATGATTGTGATTGTATGATTGTATTTGGGAGATTGTATTTTGGAGATTGTAATTGTAGGATTCCGATTGTATGATTGTGATTGTATGATTGTGATTGTATGATTGTGATTGTATGATTGTGATAGTACGATTGTGATTGAATGATTGTGATTGCATGATTGTGATTGTATGATTGTGATTGTATGATTGTGATTGTATGATTGTGATTGTATGATTGTGATTGTATGATTGTGATTGTATGATTGTGATAGTATGATTGTGCTTGTATGATTGTGATTGTATGACTGTGATTGTATGATTGTGATTGTATGATTGTGATTGTATGATTGTGATTGTATGATTGTGATTGTATGATTGTGATTGTCTGATTGTGGCTGTGCGATTGTGATTGTACGATTGTGATTGTACGATTGTGATAGTATGATTGTGATTTTATGATTGTGATTTTATGATTGTGATTGTATGATTGTGATTGTATGATTGTGATTGTATGATTGTGATTGTATGACTGTGATTGTATGATTGTGATTGTATGATTGTGATTGTATGATTGTGATTGTATGATTGTGATTGTATGATTGTGATTGTATGATTGTGATTGTATGATTGTGATTGTATGATTGTGATTGTATGATTATGATTGTATGATTGTGATTGTATGATTGTGATGGTATGATTGTGATTGTATGATTGCGATAGTATGATTGTGATTGTATGATTGTGATTGTATGATTGCGATTGTATGATTGCGAATGTATGATTATGATTGTATGATTGTGATTGTATGATTATGATTGTATGGTTGTGACTGTATGATTGTGATGGTATGATTGCGATTGTATGATATTGATTGTATGATTGTGATTGTACGATTGTGATTGTATGATTGTGATTGTATGATTATGATTGTATGATTGTGATTGTATGATTGTGATTGTATGATTGTGATTGTATGACTGTGATTGTATGATTGTGATTGCATGATAGTGATTGTATGATTGTGATTGCATGATTTTGAATGTATGATTGCGATTGTATGATTGTAATTGTATGATTGTGATTATATGATTGTGATTGTATGATTGTGGTTGTATGATTGTGATAGTATGATTGTGGTAGTATGATTGTGATTGTATGATTGTGATTGTATGATTGTGATTGTATGATTGTATTTGGGAGATTGTATTTGGGAGATTGTATTTGGGAGATTGTATTTGGGAGATTGTAATTGTATGATTGCGATTGTATAATTGTGATTGTATGATTGCGATTGTATGATTGTGATTGTATGATTGTGATGTATGATTGTAATTGTATGATTATGATTGTATGATTGTGATTGTATGATTGTGATTGTATGATTGTGATTGTATGATTGTGATTGTATGATTGTGATTGTATGATTGTGATTGTATGATTGTGATTGTATGATTATGATTGTATGATTGTGATAGTATGATTGTGATTGTATGATTGTGATTGTATGACTGTGATTGTATGATTGTGATTGTATGATTGTGATTGTATGGTTGTGATTGTATGATTATGATTGTATGATTGTGATTGTATGATTGTGATTGTATGGTTGTGAAAGTATGATTGTGATTGTATGATTGTGATTGTATGATTGTGATTGTATGCTTGCGATTGTATGATTGCTATTGTATGATTGCGATTGTATGATTGTGATTGTATGATTGTTATTGTATGATTATGATTGTATGATTGTGTTTGTATGATTGTGATTGTATGATTGTGATTGTATGATTGTGATAGTATGATTGTGATTGTATGATTGTGATTATATGACTGTGATTGTATGATTGTGATTGTATGATTGTTAAAGTATGATTATGATGGTATGATTTTGATGGTATGATTGTGATTGTATGATTCTGATTGTATGATTGTGATTGCATGATAGTGATTGTATGATTGTGATTGCATGATTTTGAATGTATGATTGCGATTGTATGATTGTGATTGTATGATTGTGGTTATATGATTGTGATTGTATGATTGTGATTGTATGATTGTGATAGTATGATTGTGGTAGTATGATTGTGATTGTATGATTGTGATTGTATGATTGTGATTGTATGATTGTATTTGGGAGATTGTATTTGGGAGATTGTAATTGTATGATTGCGATTGTATAATTGTGATTGTATGATTGCGATTGTATGATTGTGATTGTATGATTGTGATGTATGATTGTAATTGTATGATTATGATTGTATGATTGTGATTGTATGATTGTGATTGTATGATTGTGATTGTATGATTGTGATTGTATGATTGTGATTGTATGATTGTGATTGTATGATTGTGATTGTATGATTATGATTGTTTGATTGTGATTGTATGATTGTGATTGTATGATTATGATTGTATGATTGTGATTGTATGATTGTGATGGTATGATTGTGATTGTATGATTGCGATAGTATGATTGTGATTGTAGGATTGTGATTGTATGATTGCGATTGTATGATTGTGATTGTATGATTATGATTGTATGATTGTGATTGTATGATTGTGATTGTATGAATGTGATAGTATGATTGTGATTGTATGATTGTGATTGTATGACTGTGATTGTATGATTGTGATTGTGCGATTGTGATTGTACGATTGTGGTTGTACGATTGTGATTGTATGATTGTGATTGTATGTTTATGATTGAATGATTGTGATTGCATGATTGTGATTGTATGATTGTGATTGCATGATTTTGAATGTATGATTGTGATTGTATGATTGTGATTGTATGATTGCGATTGTATGATTGTGATTGTATGATTGTGATTATATGATTGTGATTGTATGATTGTGATTGTATGATTGTGATTATATGATTGTAATTGTATGATTGCGATTGTATAATTGTGATTGTATGATTGCGATTGTATGATTGTGATTGTATGATTGTGATGTATAATTGTAATTGTATGATTATGATTGTATGATTGTGATTGTATGATTGTGATTGTATGATTGTGATTGTATGATTGTGATTGTATGATTGTGATTGTATGATTGTGATTGTATGATTGTGATTGTATGATTATGATTGTATGATTGTGATAGTATGATTGTGATTGTATGATTGTGATTGTATGACTGTGATTGTATGATTGTGATTGTATGATTGTGATTGTATGGTTGTGATTGTATGATTATGATTGTATGATTGTGATTGTATGATTGTATTTGGGAGATTGTATTTTGGAGATTGTAATTGTAGGATTCCGATTGTATGATTGTGATTGTATGATTGTGATTGTATGATTGTGATAGTATGATTGTGATTGTATGATTGTGATTGTATGACTGTGATTGTATGATTGTGATTGTATGATTGTGATTGTATGACTATGATTGTATGATTGTGATTGTATGATTGTGATGGTATGATTGTGATTGTATGATTGTGATTGTATGATTGTGATTGTATGATTGTGATGTATGATTGTAATTGTATGATTATGATTGTATGATTGTGATTGTATGATTGTGACTGTATGACTGTGATTGTATGATTGTGATTGTGCGATTGTGATTGTACGATTGTGGTTGTACGATTGTGATTGTATGATTGTGATTGTATGATTGTGATTGTATGATTGTGATTGTATGATTGTGATTGTATGATTGTGATTGTATGATTGTGATTGTATAATTGTGATTGTATGATTATGATTGTATGATTGTGATTGTATGATTGTGATGGTATGATTGTGATTGTATGATTGCGATAGTATGATTATGATTGTATGATTGTGATTGTATGATTGTGATTGTATGATTGTATTTGGGAGATTGTATTTTGGAGATTGTAATTGTAGGATTCCGATTGTATGATTGTGATTGTATGATTGTGATTGTATGATTGTGATTGTATGATTGTGATAGTACGATTGTGATTGAATGATTGTGATTGCATGATTGTGATTGTATGATTGTGATTGTATGATTGTGATTGTATGATTGTGATTGTATGATTGTGATTGTATGATTGTGATTGTATGATTGTGATTGTATGATTGTGATAGTATGATTGTGCTTGTATGATTGTGATTGTATGACGGTGATTGTATGATTGTGATTGTATGATTGTGATAGTATGATTGTGATTGTATGATTGTGATTGTATGACTGTGATTGTATGATTGTGATTGTATGATTGTTAAAGTATGATTGTGATGGTATGATTGTGATGGTATGATTGTGATTGTATGATTCTGATTGTATGATTGTGATTGTTTGATAGTGATTGTATGATTGTGATTGCATGATTTTGAATGTATGATTGCGATTGTATGATTGTGATTGTATGATTGTGATTATATGATTGTGATTGTATGATTGTGATTGTATGATTGTGATAGTATGATTGTGGTAGTATGATTGTGATTGTATGGTTGTGATGGTATGATTGCGATTGTATGATATTGATTGTATGATTGTGATTGTACGATTGTGATTGGATGATTGTGATTGCATGATTTTGAATGTATGATTGTGATTGTATGATTGTGATTGTATGATTGTATTTGGGAGATTGTATTTGGGAGATTGTATTTGGGAGATTGTATTTGGGAGATTGTAATTGTATGATTGCGATTGTATAATTGTGATTGTATGATTGCGATTGTATGATTGTGATTGTATGATTGTGATGTATGATTGTAATTGTATGATTATGATTGTATGATTGTGATTGTATGATTGTGATTGTATGATTGTGATTGTATGATTGTGATTGTATGATTGTGATTGTATGATTGTGATTGTATGATTGTGATTGTATGATTGTGATTGTATGATTATGATTGTATGATTGTGATAGTATGATTGTGATTGTATGATTGTGATTGTATGACTGTGATTGTATGATTGTGATTGTATGATTGTGATTGTATGGTTGTGATTGTATGATTATGATTGTATGATTGTGATTGTATGATTGTGATTGTATGGTTGTGAAAGTATGATTGTGATTGTATGATTGTGATTGTATGATTGTGATTGTATGCTTGCGATTGTATGATTGCTATTGTATGATTGCGATTGTATGATTGTGATTGTATGATTGTTATTGTATGATTATGATTGTATGATTGTGTTTGTATGATTGTGATTGTATGATTGTGATTGTATGATTGTGATAGTATGATTGTGATTGTATGATTGTGATTATATGACTGTGATTGTATGATTGTGATTGTATGATTGTTAAAGTATGATTATGATGGTATGATTTTGATAGTATGATTGTGATTGTATGATTCTGATTGTATGATTGTGATTGCATGATAGTGATTGTATGATTGTGATGGTATGATTGTGATTGTATGATTGCGATAGTATGATTGTGATTGTAGGATTGTGATTGTATGATTGCGATTGTATGATTGTGATTGTATGATTGTGATGTATGATTGTAATTGTATGATTATGATTGTATGATTGTGATTGTATGATTGTGATTGTATGATTGTGATTGTATGATTGTGATTGTATGATTGTGATTGTATGATTGTGATTGTATGATTGTGATTGTATGATTATGATTGTTTGATTGTGATTGTATGATTGTGATTGTATGATTATGATTGTATGATTGTGATTGTATGATTGTGATGGTATGATTGTGATTGTATGATTGCGATAGTATGATTGTGATTGTAGGATTGTGATTGTATGATTGCGATTGTATGATTGTGATTGTATGATTATGATTGTATGATTGTGATTGTATGATTGTGATTGTATGAATGTGATAGTATGATTGTGATTGTATGATTGTGATTGTATGACTGTGATTGTATGATTGTGATTGTGCGATTGTGATTGTACGATTGTGGTTGTACGATTGTGATTGTATGATTGTGATTGTATGTTTATGATTGAATGATTGTGATTGCATGATTGTGATTGTATGATTGTGATTGCATGATTTTGAATGTATGATTGTGATTGTATGATTGTGATTGTATGATTGCGATTGTATGATTGTGATTGTATGATTGTGATTATATGATTGTGATTGTATGATTGTGATTGTATGATTGTGATTATATGATTGTAATTGTATGATTGCGATTGTATAATTGTGATTGTATGATTGCGATTGTATGATTGTGATTGTATGATTGTGATGTATAATTGTAATTGTATGATTATGATTGTATGATTGTGATTGTATGATTGTGATTGTATGATTGTGATTGTATGATTGTGATTGTATGATTGTGATTGTATGATTGTGATTGTATGATTGTGATTGTATGATTATGATTGTATGATTGTGATAGTATGATTGTGATTGTATGATTGTGATTGTATGACTGTGATTGTATGATTGTGATTGTATGATTGTGATTGTATGGTTGTGATTGTATGATTATGATTGTATGATTGTGATTGTATGATTGTATTTGGGAGATTGTATTTTGGAGATTGTAATTGTAGGATTCCGATTGTATGATTGTGATTGTATGATTGTGATTGTATGATTGTGATAGTATGATTGTGATTGTATGATTGTGATTGTATGACTGTGATTGTATGATTGTGATTGTATGATTGTGATTGTATGATTATGATTGTATGATTGTGATTGTATGATTGTGATGGTATGATTGTGATTGTATGATTGTGATTGTATGATTGTGATTGTATGATTGTGATGTATGATTGTAATTGTATGATTATGATTGTATGATTGTGATTGTATGATTGTGACTGTATGACTGTGATTGTATGATTGTGATTGTGCGATTGTGATTGTACGATTGTGGTTGTACGATTGTGATTGTATGATTGTGATTGTATGGTTGTGATTGTATGATTGTGATTGTATGATTGTGATTGTATGATTGTGATTGTATGATTGTGATTGTATAATTGTGATTGTATGATTATGATTGTATGATTGTGATTGTATGATTGTGATGGTATGATTGTGATTGTATGATTGCGATAGTATGATTATGATTGTATGATTGTGATTGTATGATTGTGATTGTATGATTGTATTTGGGAGATTGTATTTTGGAGATTGTAATTGTAGGATTCCGATTGTATGATTGTGATTGTATGATTGTGATTGTATGATTGTGATTGTATGATTGTGATAGTACGATTGTGATTGAATGATTGTGATTGCATGATTGTGATTGTATGATTGTGATTGTATGATTGTGATTGTATGATTGTGATTGTATGATTGTGATTGTATGATTGTGATTGTATGATTGTGATTGTATGATTGTGATAGTATGATTGTGCTTGTATGATTGTGATTGTATGACGGTGATTGTATGATTGTGATTGTATGATTGTGATAGTATGATTGTGATTGTATGATTGTGATTGTATGACTGTGATTGTATGATTGTGATTGTATGATTGTTAAAGTATGATTGTGATGGTATGATTGTGATGGTATGATTGTGATTGTATGATTCTGATTGTATGATTGTGATTGTTTGATAGTGATTGTATGATTGTGATTGCATGATTTTGAATGTATGATTGCGATTGTATGATTGTGATTGTATGATTGTGATTATATGATTGTGATTGTATGATTGTGATTGTATGATTGTGATAGTATGATTGTGGTAGTATGATTGTGATTGTATGGTTGTGATGGTATGATTGCGATTGTATGATATTGATTGTATGATTGTGATTGTACGATTGTGATTGGATGATTGTGATTGCATGATTTTGAATGTATGATTGTGATTGTATGATTGTGATTGTATGGTTGTGAGAGTATGATTGTGATTGTATGATTGTGATTGTATGATTGTGATTGTATGCTTGCGATTGTATGATTGTGATTGTATGATTGTGATTGTATGATTGTGATTGTATGATTGTTATTGTATGATTATGATTGTATGATTGTGTTTGTATGATTGTGATTGTATGATTGTGATTGTATGATTGAGATAGTATGATTGTGATTGTATGATTGTGATTGTGTGACTGTGATTGTATGATTGTGATTGTATGATTGTTAAAGTATGATTGTGATTGTATGATTGTGATTGTATGAC
This sequence comes from Megachile rotundata, assembly GCF_050947335.1. Taxonomy (NCBI): domain Eukaryota; kingdom Metazoa; phylum Arthropoda; class Insecta; order Hymenoptera; family Megachilidae; genus Megachile; species Megachile rotundata. The sequence goes on along the minus strand of NW_027473318.1, from coordinate 2,044,622 downwards.
TGTGATTGTATGATTGTGATTGTATGATTGTGATTGTATGATTATGATTGTATGATTGTGATTGTATGATTGTGATGGTATGATTGTGATTGTATGATTGTGATTGTATGATTGTGATGTATGATTGTAATTGTATGATTATGATTGTATGATTGTGATTGTATGATTGTGATTGTATGACTGTGATTGTATGATTGTGATTGTGCGATTGTGATTGTACGATTGTGGTTGTACGATTGTGATTGTATGATTGTGATTGTATGATTGTGATTGTATGATTGTGATTGTATGATTGTGATTGTATGACTGTGATTGTATGATTGTGATTGTGCGATTGTGATTGTACGATTGTGGTTGTACGATTGTGATTGTATGATTGTGATTGTATGATTATGATTGAATGATTGTGATTGCATGATTGTGGTTGTATGATTGTGATTGCATGATTTTGAATGTATGATTGTGATTGTATGATTGTGATTGTAAGATTGTGATTGGATGACTGTGATTGTATGATTGTGATTGTATGATTGTCATTGTATGATTATGATTGTAGGATTGTGATTGCATGATTGTGATTGTATGATTGAGATCGCATGATTTTGTGTGTATGATTGTGATTGTATGATTGTGATTGTATGATTGTGATTGTATGATTGTGATTGTATGATTGTGATTGTATGATTGTGATTGTATGATTGTGATTGTATGATTGTGATTGTATGATTGTGATTGTATAATTGTGATTGTATGATTATGATTGTATGATTGTGATTGTATGATTGTGATGGTATGATTGTGATTGTATGATTGCGATAGTATGATTGTGATTGTATGATTGTGATTGTATGATTGCTATTGTATGATTGTGATTGTATGATTATGATTGTATGATTGTGATTGTATGATTATGATTGTATGGTTGTGACTGTATGATTGGGATGGTATGATTGCGATTGTATGATATTGATTGTATGATTGTGTTTGTACGATTGTGATTGTATGATTGTGATTGTATGATTATGATTGAATGATTGAGATTGCATGATTGCGATTGTATGATTGTGATTGCATGATTTTGAATGTATGATTGTGATTGTATGGTTGTGATTGTATGGTTGTGAAAGTATGATTGTGATTGTATGATTGTGATTGTATGACTGTGATTGTATGATTGTGATTGTATGATTGTGATTGTATGATTGCGATTGTATGATTGTGATTGTATGATTATGATTGTATGATTGTGATTGTATGATTGTGATTGTACGATTGTGATTGTATGATTGTGATTGCATGATTATGATTGTATGATTCTGATTGCATGATTGTGATTGCATGATTTTGAATGTATGATTGTGATTGTATGATTGTGATTGTATGATTATGATTGAATGATTGAGATTGCATGATTGCGATTGAATGATTGTGATTGCATGATTTTGAATGTATGATTGTGATTGTATGATTGTGATTGTATGGTTGTGAAAGTATGATTGTGATTGTATGATTGTGATTGTATGATTGTGATTGTATGCTTGCGATTGTATGATTGTGATTGTATGATTGTGATTGTATGATTGTGATTGTATGATTGTTATTGTATGATTATGATTGTATGATTGTGTTTGTATGATTGTGATTGTATGATTGTGATTGTATGATTGTGATAGTATGATTGTGATTGTATGATTGTGATTGTATGACTGTGATTGTATGATTGTGATTGTATGCTTGTTAAAGTATGATTGTGATGGTATGATTGTGATGGTATGATTGTGATTGTATGATTCTGATTGTATGATTGTGATTGCATGATAGTGATTGTATGATTGTGATTGCATGATTTTGAATGTATGATTGCGATTGTATGATTGTGATTGTATGATTGTCATTATATGATTGTGATTGTATGATTGTGATTGTATGATTGTGATAGTATGATTGTGGTAGTATGATTGTGATTGTATGATTGTGATTGTATGATTGTGACTGTATGATTGTATTTGGGAGATTGTATTTGGGAGATTGTATTTGGGAGATTGCATTTGGGAGATTGTATTTGGGAGATTGTAATTGTATGATTGCGATTGTATAATTGTGATTGTATGATTGCGATTGTATGATTGTGATTGTATGATTGTGATTGTATGATTGTGATTGTATGATTGTATCTGGGAGATTGTATTTGGGAGATTGTAATTGTATGATTGCGATTGTATGTTTGTAATTGTATGATTGCGATTGTATGATTGTGATTGTATGATTGTGATGTATGATTGTAATTGTATGACTATGATTGTATGATTGTGATTGTATGATTGTGGTGGTATGATTGTGATTGTATGATTGCGATCGTATGATTGTGATTGTATGATTATGATTGAATGATTGTGATTGTATGATTGCGATTGTATGATTGTGATTGTATGATTGTGATTATATGATTGTGATTGTATGATTGTGATTGTATGATTGTGATTGTATGATTGTATTTGGGAGATTGTATTTGGGAGATTGTATTTGGGAGATTGTAATTGTATGATTGCGATTGTATAATTGTGATTGTATGATTGCGATTGTATGATTGTGATTGTATGATTGTGATGTATAATTGTAATTGTATGATTATGATTCTATGATTGTGATTGTATGATTATGATTGAATGATTGTGATTGCATGATTGCGATTGTATGATTGTGATTGCATGATTTTGAATGTATGATTGTGATTGTATGATTGTGATTGTATGATTGTGATTGTGTGAATGTGATAGTATGATTGTGATTGTATGATTGTGGTTGTATGACTGTGATTGTATGATTGTGATTGTGCGATCGTGATTGTACGATTGTGGTTGTACGATTGTGATTGTATGATTGTGATTGTATGATTATGATTGAATGATTGTGATTGCATGATTGTGATTGTATGATTGTGATTGCATGATTTTGAATGTATGATTGTGATTGTATGATTGTGATTGTATGATTGTGATAGTATGATTGTGATTGTAAGATTGTGATTGGGTGACTGTGATTGTATGATTGTGATTATATGATTGTCATTGTATGATTATGATTGTAGGATTGTGATTGCATTATTGTGATTGTATGATTGAGATCGCATGATTTTGTATGTATGATTGTGATTGTATGATTGTGATTGTATGATTGTGATTGTATGATTGTGATTGTATGATTGTGATTGTATGATTGTGATTGTATGATTGTGATTGTATGATTGTGATTGTATGATTGTGATTGTATGATTGTGATTGTATGATTATGATTGTATGATTGTGATTGTATGATTTTATTTGGGAGATTGTATTTTGGTGATTGTAAGTGTAGGATTGCGATTGTATGATTATGATTGTATGATTGTGATTGTATGATTGTGATGGTATGATTGTGATTGTATGAGTGCGATAGTATGATTGTGATTGTATGATTGTGATTGTATGATTGCGATTGTATGATTGTGATTGTATGATTATGATTGTATGATTGTGATTGTATGATTGTGATTGTATGAATGTGATAGTATGATTGTGATTGTATGATTGTGATTGTATGACTGTGATTGTATGATTGTGATTGTGCGATTGTGATTGTACGATTGTGGTTGTACGATTGTGATTGTATGATTGTGATTGTATGATTGTATTTGGGAGATTGTATTTGGGAGATTGTAATTGTATGATTGCGATTGTATAATTGTGATTGTATGATTGCGATTGTATGATTGTGATTGTATGATTGTGATGTATAATTGTAATTGTATGATTATGATTGTATGATTGTGATTGTATGATTATGATTGAATGATTGTGATTGCATGATTGCGATTGTATGATTGTGATTGCATGATTTTGAATGTATGATTGTGATTGTATGATTATGATTGAATGATTGTGATTGCATGATTGCGATTGTATGATTGTGATTGCATGATTTTGAATGTATGATTGTGATTGTATGATTGTGATTGTATGATTGTGATTGTGTGAATGTGATAGTATGATTGTGATTGTATGATTGTGGTTGTATGACTGTGATTGTATGATTGTGATTGTGCGATTGTGATTGTACGATTGTGGTTGTACGATTGTGATTGTATGATTGTGATTGTATGATTATGATTGAATGATTGTGATTGCATGATTGTGATTGTATGATTGTGATTGCATGATTTTGAATGTATGATTGTGATTGTATGATTGTGATTGTATAATTGTGATTGTATGATTGTGATAGTATGATTGTGATTGTAAGATTGTGATTGGGTGACTGTGATTGTATGATTGTGATTATATGATTGTCATTGTATGATTATGATTGTAGGATTGTGATTGCATTATTGTGATTGTATGATTGAGATCGCATGATTTTGTATGTATGATTGTGATTGTATGATTGTGATTGTATGATTGTGATTGTATGATTGTGATTGTATGATTGTGATTGTATGATTGTGATTGTATGATTGTGATTGTATGATTGTGATTGTATGATTGTGATTGTATGATTGTGATTGTATGATTGTGATTGTATGATTATGATTGTATGATTGTGATTGTATGATTTTATTTGGGAGATTGTATTTTGGTGATTGTAAGTGTAGGATTGCGATTGTATGATTATGATTGTATGATTGTGATTGTATGATTGTGATGGTATGATTGTGATTGTATGATTGCGATAGTATGATTGTGATTGTATGATTGTGATTGTATGATTGCGATTGTATGATTGTGATTGTATGATTATGATTGTATGATTGTGATTGTATGATTGTGATTGTATGAATGTGATAGTATGATTGTGATTGTATGATTGTGATTGTATGACTGTGATTGTATGATTGTGATTGTGCGATTGTGATTGTACGATTGTGGTTGTACGATTGTGATTGTATGATTGTGATTGTATGATTGTATTTGGGAGATTGTATTTGGGAGATTGTAATTGTATGATTGCGATTGTATAATTGTGATTGTATGATTGCGATTGTATGATTGTGATTGTATGATTGTGATTGTATGATTGTGATTGTATGATTGTATTTGGGAGATTGTATTTGGGAGATTGTATTTGGGAGATTGTAATTGTATGATTGCGATTGTATAATTGTGATTGTATGATTGCGATTGTATGATTGTGATTGTATGATTGTGATGTATAATTGTAATTGTATGATTATGATTCTATGATTGTGATTGTATGATTATGATTGAATGATTGTGATTGCATGATTGCGATTGTATGATTGTGATTGCATGATTTTGAATGTATGATTGTGATTGTATGATTGTGATTGTATGATTGTGATTGTGTGAATGTGATAGTATGATTGTGATTGTATGATTGTGGTTGTATGACTGTGATTGTATGATTGTGATTGTGCGATTGTGATTGTACGATTGTGGTTGTACGATTGTGATTGTATGATTGTGATTGTATGATTATGATTGAATGATTGTGATTGCATGATTGTGATTGTATGATTGTGATTGCATGATTTTGAATGTATGATTGTGATTGTATGATTGTGATTGTATGATTGTGATAGTATGATTGTGATTGTAAGATTGTGATTGGGTGACTGTGATTGTATGATTGTGATTATATGATTGTCATTGTATGATTATGATTGTAGGATTGTGATTGCATTATTGTGATTGTATGATTGAGATCGCATGATTTTGTATGTATGATTGTGATTGTATGATTGTGATTGTATGATTGTGATTGTATGATTGTGATTGTATGATTGTGATTGTATGATTGTGATTGTATGATTGTGATTGTATGATTGTGATTGTATGATTGTGATTGTATGATTGTGATTGTATGATTATGATTGTATGATTGTGATTGTATGATTTTATTTGGGAGATTGTATTTTGGTGATTGTAAGTGTAGGATTGCGATTGTATGATTATGATTGTATGATTGTGATTGTATGATTGTGATGGTATGATTGTGATTGTATGAGTGCGATAGTATGATTGTGATTGTATGATTGTGATTGTATGATTGCGATTGTATGATTGTGATTGTATGATTATGATTGTATGATTGTGATTGTATGATTGTGATTGTATGAATGTGATAGTATGATTGTGATTGTATGATTGTGATTGTATGACTGTGATTGTATGATTGTGATTGTGCGATTGTGATTGTACGATTGTGGTTGTACGATTGTGATTGTATGATTGTGATTGTATGATTGTATTTGGGAGATTGTATTTGGGAGATTGTAATTGTATGATTGCGATTGTATAATTGTGATTGTATGATTGCGATTGTATGATTGTGATTGTATGATTGTGATGTATAATTGTAATTGTATGATTATGATTGTATGATTGTGATTGTATGATTATGATTGAATGATTGTGATTGCATGATTGCGATTGTATGATTGTGATTGCATGATTTTGAATGTATGATTGTGATTGTATGATTATGATTGAATGATTGTGATTGCATGATTGCGATTGTATGATTGTGATTGCATGATTTTGAATGTATGATTGTGATTGTATGATTGTGATTGTATGATTGTGATTGTGTGAATGTGATAGTATGATTGTGATTGTATGATTGTGGTTGTATGACTGTGATTGTATGATTGTGATTGTGCGATTGTGATTGTACGATTGTGGTTGTACGATTGTGATTGTATGATTGTGATTGTATGATTATGATTGAATGATTGTGATTGCATGATTGTGATTGTATGATTGTGATTGCATGATTTTGAATGTATGATTGTGATTGTATGATTGTGATTGTATGATTGTGATTGTATGATTGTGATAGTATGATTGTGATTGTAAGATTGTGATTGGGTGACTGTGATTGTATGATTGTGATTATATGATTGTCATTGTATGATTATGATTGTAGGATTGTGATTGCATTATTGTGATTGTATGATTGAGATCGCATGATTTTGTATGTATGATTGTGATTGTATGATTGTGATTGTATGATTGTGATTGTATGATTGTGATTGTATGATTGTGATTGTATGATTGTGATTGTATGATTGTGATTGTATGATTCTGATTGTATGATTGTGATTGTATGATTGTGATTGTATGATTATGATTGTATGATTGTGATTGTATGATTTTATTTGGGAGATTGTATTTTGGTGATTGTAAGTGTAGGATTGCGATTGTATGATTATGATTGTATGATTGTGATTGTATGATTGTGATGGTATGATTGTGATTGTATGATTGCGATAGTATGATTGTGATTGTATGATTGTGATTGTATGATTGCGATTGTATGATTGTGATTGTATGATTATGATTGTATGATTATGATTGTATGATTGTGATTGTATGAATGTGATAGTATGATTGTGATTGTATGATTGTGATTGTATGACTGTGATTGTATGATTGTGATTGTGCGATTGTGATTGTACGATTGTGGTTGTACGATTGTGATTGTATGATTGTGATTGTATGATTGTATTTGGGAGATTGTATTTGGGAGATTGTAATTGTATGATTGCGATTGTATAATTGTGATTGTATGATTGCGATTGTATGATTGTGATTGTATGATTGTGATGTATAATTGTAATTGTATGATTATGATTGTATGATTGTGATTGTATGATTATGATTGAATGATTGTGATTGCATGATTGCGATTGTATGATTGTGATTGCATGATTTTGAATGTATGATTGTGATTGTATGATTGTGATTGTATGATTGTGATTGTGTGAATGTGATAGTATGATTGTGATTGTATGATTGTGGTTGTATGACTGTGATTGTATGATTGTGATTGTGCGATTGTGATTGTACGATTGTGGTTGTACGATTGTGATTGTATGATTGTGATTGTATGATTATGATTGAATGATTGTGATTGCATGATTGTGATTGTATGATTGTGATTGCATGATTTTGAATGTATGATTGTGATTGTATGATTGTGATTGTATGATTGTGATTGTATGATTGTGATAGTATGATTGTGATTGTAAGATTGTGATTGGGTGACTGTGATTGTATGATTGTGATTATATGATTGTCATTGTATGATTATGATTGTAGGATTGTGATTGCATGATTGTGATTGTATGATTGAGATCGCATGATTTTGTATGTATGATTGTGATTGTATGATTGTGATTGTATGATTGTGATTGTATGATTGTGATTGTATGATTGTGATTGTATGATTGTGATTGTATGATTGTGATTGTATGATTGTGATTGTATGATTATGATTGTATGATTGTGATTGTATGATTTTATTTGGGAGATTGTATTTTGGTGATTGTAAGTGTAGGATTGCGATTGTATGATTATGATTGTATGATTGTGATTGTATGATTGTGATGGTATGATTGTGATTGTATGATTGCGATAGTATGTTTGTGATTGTATGATTCTGATTGTATGATTGCGATTGTATGATTGTGATTGTATGATTATGATTGTATGATTGTGATTGTATGATTGTGATTGTATGAATGTGATAGTATGATTGTGATTGTATGATTGTGATTGTATGACTGTGATTGTATGATTGTGATTGTGCGATTGTGATTGTACGATTGTGGTTGTACGATTGTGATTGTATGATTGTGATTGTATGATTATGATTGAATGATTGTGATTGCATGATTGTGATTGTATGATTGTGATTGCATGATTTTGAACGTATGATTGTGATTGCATGATTGTGATTGTATGATTGTGATTGTATGATTGTGATAGTATGATTGTGATTGTAAGATTGTGATTGGGTGACTGTGATTGTATGATTGTGATTGTATGATTGTCATTGTATGATTATGATTGTAGGATTGTGATTGCATGATTGTGATTGTATGATTGAGATCGCATGATTTTGTATGTATGATTGTGATTGTATGATTGGGATTGTATGATTGTGATTGTATGATTGTGATTGTATGATTGTGATTGTATGATTGTGATTGTATGATTATGATTGTATGATTGTGATTGTATGATTGTATTTGGGAGATTGTATTTTGGTGATTGTAATTGTAGGATTGCGATTGTGTGATTGTGATTGTATGATTGTGATTGTATGATTGTGATTGTATGAATGTGATTGTATGATTGTGATTGTATGATTGTGATTGTATGATTGTGATTGTATGATTGTGATTGTATGATTGTGATTGTATGATTGTGATTGTATGATTATGATTGTATGATTGTGATTGTATGATTGTGATGGTATGATTGTGATTGTATGATTGCGATAGTATGATTGTGATTGTATGATTGTGATTGTATGATTGCGATTGTATGATTGTGATTGTGTGATTATGATTGTATGATTGTGATTGTATGATTATGATTGTATGGTTGTGACTGTATGATTGTGATGGTATAATTGCGATTGTATGATATTGATTGTATGATTGTGATTGTACGATTGTGATTGTATGATTGTGATTGTATGATTATGATTGAATGATTGTGATTGCATGATTGCGATTGTATGATTGTGATTGCATGATTTTGAATGTATGATTGTGATTGTATGATTGTGATTGTATGGTTGCGAAAGTATGATTGTGATTGTATGATTGTGATTGTATGATTGCGATTGTATGATTGTGATTGTATGATTGTGATTGTATGATTGTGATTGTATGATTGTGATTGTATGATTGTGATTGTCTGATTGTGGTTGTGCGATTGTGATTGTACGATTGTGATTGTACGATTGTGATAGTATGATTGTGATTGTATGATTGTGATTGCATGATTGTGATTGTATGATTGAGATTGCATGATTTTGTATGTATGATTGTGATTGTATGATTGTGATTGTATGATTGTGATTGTATGATTGTGATTGTATGATTGTGATTGTATGATTGTGATTGTATGATAGTGATTGTATGATTGTGATGGTATGATTGTGATTGTATGATTGCGATAGTATGATTGTGATTGTATGATTGTGATTGTATGATTGCGATTGTATGATTGTGATTGTATGATTATGATTGTATGATTGTGATTGTATGATTGTGATTGTATGAATGTGATAGTATGATTGTGATTGTATGATTGTGATTGTATGACTGTGATTGTATGATTGTGATTGTGCGATTGTGATTGTACGATTGTGGTTGTACGATTGTGATTGTATGATTGTGATTGTATGATTGTATTTGGGAGATTGTATTTGGGAGATTGTAATTGTATGATTGCGATTGTATAATTGTGATTGTATGATTGCGATTGTATGATTGTGATTGTATGATTGTGATGTATAATTGTAATTGTATGATTATGATTGTATGATTGTGATTGTATGATTATGATTGAATGATTGTGATTGCATGATTGCGATTGTATGATTGTGATTGCATGATTTTGAATGTATGATTGTGATTGTATGATTATGATTGAATGATTGTGATTGCATGATTGCGATTGTATGATTGTGATTGCATGATTTTGAATGTATGATTGTGATTGTATGATTGTGATTGTATGATTGTGATTGTGTGAATGTGATAGTATGATTGTGATTGTATGATTGTGGTTGTATGACTGTGATTGTATGATTGTGATTGTGCGATTGTGATTGTACGATTGTGGTTGTACGATTGTGATTGTATGATTGTGATTGTATGATTATGATTGAATGATTGTGATTGCATGATTGTGATTGTATGATTGTGATTGCATGATTTTGAATGTATGATTGTGATTGTATGATTGTGATTGTATGATTGTGATTGTATGATTGTGATAGTATGATTGTGATTGTAAGATTGTGATTGGGTGACTGTGATTGTATGATTGTGATTATATGATTGTCATTGTATGATTATGATTGTAGGATTGTGATTGCATTATTGTGATTGTATGATTGAGATCGCATGATTTTGTATGTATGATTGTGATTGTATGATTGTGATTGTATGATTGTGATTGTATGATTGTGATTGTATGATTGTGATTGTATGATTGTGATTGTATGATTGTGATTGTATGATTCTGATTGTATGATTGTGATTGTATGATTGTGATTGTATGATTATGATTGTATGATTGTGATTGTATGATTTTATTTGGGAGATTGTATTTTGGTGATTGTAAGTGTAGGATTGCGATTGTATGATTATGATTGTATGATTGTGATTGTATGATTGTGATGGTATGATTGTGATTGTATGATTGCGATAGTATGATTGTGATTGTATGATTGTGATTGTATGATTGCGATTGTATGATTGTGATTGTATGATTATGATTGTATGATTATGATTGTATGATTGTGATTGTATGAATGTGATAGTATGATTGTGATTGTATGATTGTGATTGTATGACTGTGATTGTATGATTGTGATTGTGCGATTGTGATTGTACGATTGTGGTTGTACGATTGTGATTGTATGATTGTGATTGTATGATTGTATTTGGGAGATTGTATTTGGGAGATTGTAATTGTATGATTGCGATTGTATAATTGTGATTGTATGATTGCGATTGTATGATTGTGATTGTATGATTGTGATGTATAATTGTAATTGTATGATTATGATTGTATGATTGTGATTGTATGATTATGATTGAATGATTGTGATTGCATGATTGCGATTGTATGATTGTGATTGCATGATTTTGAATGTATGATTGTGATTGTATGATTGTGATTGTATGATTGTGATTGTGTGAATGTGATAGTATGATTGTGATTGTATGATTGTGGTTGTATGACTGTGATTGTATGATTGTGATTGTGCGATTGTGATTGTACGATTGTGGTTGTACGATTGTGATTGTATGATTGTGATTGTATGATTATGATTGAATGATTGTGATTGCATGATTGTGATTGTATGATTGTGATTGCATGATTTTGAATGTATGATTGTGATTGTATGATTGTGATTGTATGATTGTGATTGTATGATTGTGATAGTATGATTGTGATTGTAAGATTGTGATTGGGTGACTGTGATTGTATGATTGTGATTATATGATTGTCATTGTATGATTATGATTGTAGGATTGTGATTGCATGATTGTGATTGTATGATTGAGATCGCATGATTTTGTATGTATGATTGTGATTGTATGATTGTGATTGTATGATTGTGATTGTATGATTGTGATTGTATGATTGTGATTGTATGATTGTGATTGTATGATTGTGATTGTATGATTGTGATTGTATGATTGTATTTGGGAGATTGTATTTTGGTGATTGTAATTGTAGGATTGCGATTGTGTGATTGTGATTGTATGATTGTGATTGTATGATTGTGATTGTATGAATGTGATTGTATGATTGTGATTGTATGATTGTGATTGTATGATTGTGATTGTATGATTGTGATTGTATGATTGTGATTGTATGATTGTGATTGTATGATTATGATTGTATGATTGTGATTGTATGATTGTGATGGTATGATTGTGATTGTATGATTGCGATAGTATGATTGTGATTGTATGATTGTGATTGTATGATTGCGATTGTATGATTGTGATTGTGTGATTATGATTGTATGATTGTGATTGTATGATTATGATTGTATGGTTGTGACTGTATGATTGTGATGGTATAATTGCGATTGTATGATATTGATTGTATGATTGTGATTGTACGATTGTGATTGTATGATTGTGATTGTATGATTATGATTGAATGATTGTGATTGCATGATTGCGATTGTATGATTGTGATTGCATGATTTTGAATGTATGATTGTGATTGTATGATTGTGATTGTATGGTTGCGAAAGTATGATTGTGATTGTATGATTGTGATTGTATGATTGCGATTGTATGATTGTGATTGTATGATTGTGATTGTATGATTGTGATTGTATGATTGTGATTGTATGATTGTGATTGTCTGATTGTGGTTGTGCGATTGTGATTGTACGATTGTGATTGTACGATTGTGATAGTATGATTGTGATTGTATGATTGTGATTGCATGATTGTGATTGTATGATTGAGATTGCATGATTTTGTATGTATGATTGTGATTGTATGATTGTGATTGTATGATTGTGATTGTATGATTGTGATTGTATGATTGTGATTGTATGATTGTGATTGTATGATAGTGATTGTATGATTGTGATGGTATGATTGTGATTGTATGATTGCGATAGTATGATTGTGATTGTATGATTGTGATTGTATGATTGCGATTGTATGATTGTGATTGTATGATTATGATTGTATGATTGTGATTGTATGATTGTGATTGTATGAATGTGATAGTATGATTGTGATTGTATGATTGTGATTGTATGACTGTGATTGTATGATTGTGATTGTGCGATTGTGATTGTACGATTGTGGTTGTACGATTGTGATTGTATGATTGTGATTGTATGATTGTATTTGGGAGATTGTATTTGGGAGATTGTAATTGTATGATTGCGATTGTATAATTGTGATTGTATGATTGCGATTGTATGATTGTGATTGTATGATTGTGATGTATAATTGTAATTGTATGATTATGATTGTATGATTGTGATTGTATGATTATGATTGAATGATTGTGATTGCATGATTGCGATTGTATGATTGTGATTGCATGATTTTGAATGTATGATTGTGATTGTATGATTGTGATTGTATGATTGTGATTGTGTGAATGTGATAGTATGATTGTGATTGTATGATTGTGGTTGTATGACTGTGATTGTATGATTGTGATTGTGCGATTGTGATTGTACGATTGTGGTTGTACGATTGTGATTGTATGATTGTGATTGTATGATTATGATTGAATGATTGTGATTGCATGATTGTGATTGTATGATTGTGATTGCATGATTTTGAATGTATGATTGTGATTGTATGATTGTGATTGTATGATTGTGATTGTATGATTGTGATAGTATGATTGTGATTGTAAGATTGTGATTGGGTGACTGTGATTGTATGATTGTGATTATATGATTGTCATTGTATGATTATGATTGTAGGATTGTGATTGCATGATTGTGATTGTATGATTGAGATCGCATGATTTTGTATGTATGATTGTGATTGTATGATTGTGATTGTATGATTGTGATTGTATGATTGTGATTGTATGATTGTGATTGTATGATTGTGATTGTATGATTGTGATTGTATGATTGTGATTGTATGATTATGATTGTATGATTGTGATTGTATGATTTTATTTGGGAGATTGTATTTTGGTGATTGTAAGTGTAGGATTGCGATTGTATGATTATGATTGTATGATTGTGATTGTATGATTGTGATGGTATGATTGTGATTGTATGATTGCGATAGTATGATTGTGATTGTATGATTCTGATTGTATGATTGCGATTGTATGATTGTGATTGTATGATTATGATTGTATGATTGTGATTGTATGATTGTGATTGTATGAATGTGATAGTATGATTGTGATTGTATGATTGTGATTGTATGACTGTGATTGTATGATTGTGATTGTGCGATTGTGATTGTACGATTGTGGTTGTACGATTGTGATTGTATGATTGTGATTGTATGATTATGATTGAATGATTGTGATTGCATGATTGTGATTGTATGATTGTGATTGCATGATTTTGAACGTATGATTGTGATTGCATGATTGTGATTGTATGATTGTGATTGTATGATTGTGATAGTATGATTGTGATTGTAAGATTGTGATTGGGTGACTGTGATTGTATGATTGTGATTGTATGATTGTCATTGTATGATTATGATTGTAGGATTGTGATTGCATGATTGTGATTGTATGATTGAGATCGCATGATTTTGTATGTATGATTGTGATTGTATGATTGGGATTGTATGATTGTGATTGTATGATTGTGATTGTATGATTGTGATTGTATGATTGTGATTGTATGATTATGATTGTATGATTGTGATTGTATGATTGTATTTGGGAGATTGTATTTTGGTGATTGTAATTGTAGGATTGCGATTGTGTGATTGTGATTGTATGATTGTGATTGTATGATTGTGATTGTATGAATGTGATTGTATGATTGTGATTGTATGATTGTGATTGTATGATTGTGATTGTATGATTGTGATTGTATGATTGTGATTGTATGATTGTGATTGTATGATTATGATTGTATGATTGTGATTGTATGATTGTGATGGTATGATTGTGATTGTATGATTGCGATAGTATGATTGTGATTGTATGATTGTGATTGTATGATTGCGATTGTATGATTGTGATTGTGTGATTATGATTGTATGATTGTGATTGTATGATTATGATTGTATGGTTGTGACTGTATGATTGTGATGGTATAATTGCGATTGTATGATATTGATTGTATGATTGTGATTGTACGATTGTGATTGTATGATTGTGATTGTATGATTATGATTGAATGATTGTGATTGCATGATTGCGATTGTATGATTGTGATTGCATGATTTTGAATGTATGATTGTGATTGTATGATTGTGATTGTATGGTTGCGAAAGTATGATTGTGATTGTATGATTGTGATTGTATGATTGCGATTGTATGATTGTGATTGTATGATTGTGATTGTATGATTGTGATTGTATGATTGTGATTGTATGATTGTGATTGTCTGATTGTGGTTGTGCGATTGTGATTGTACGATTGTGATTGTACGATTGTGATAGTATGATTGTGATTGTATGATTGTGATTGCATGATTGTGATTGTATGATTGAGATTGCATGATTTTGTATGTATGATTGTGATTGTATGATTGTGATTGTATGATTGTGATTGTATGATTGTGATTGTATGATTGTGATTGTATGATTGTGATAGTATGATTGTGATTGTATGATTGTGATTGTATGACTGTGATTGTATGATTGTGATTGTATGATTGTGATTGTATGAA
This sequence comes from Megachile rotundata, assembly GCF_050947335.1. Classification (NCBI taxonomy): domain Eukaryota; kingdom Metazoa; phylum Arthropoda; class Insecta; order Hymenoptera; family Megachilidae; genus Megachile; species Megachile rotundata. The sequence continues at coordinate 2,028,728 of NW_027473318.1, read as the reverse complement.
TGTGATAGTCTGATTGTGATTGTATGATTGTGATTGTATGACTGTGATTGTATGATTGTCATTGTGCGATTGTGATTGTACGATTGTGGTTGTACGATTGTGATTGTATGATTGTGATTGTATGATTATGATTGAATGATTGTGATTGCATGATTGTGATTGTATGATTGTGATTGCATGATTTTGAATGTATGATTGTGATTGTATGATTGTGATTGTATGATTGTGATTGTATGATTGTGATTGTATGATTGTGATAGTATGATTGTGATTGTAAGATTGTGATTGGATGACTGTGATTGTTTGATTGTGATTGTATGATTGTCATTGTATGATTATGATTGTAGGATTGTGATTGCATGATTGTGATTGTATGATTGTGATTGCATGATTTTGAATGTATGATTGTGATTGTATGATTGTGATTGTATGATTGTGATTGTATAATTGTGATTGTATGATTGCGATTGTATGATTGTGATTGTATGATTGTGATGTATAATTGTAATTGTATGATTATGATTGTATGATTGTGATTGTATGATTATGATTGAATGATTGTGATTGCATGATTGCGATTGTATGATTGTGATTGCATGATTTTGAATGTATGATTGTGATTGTATGATTGTGATTGTATGATTGTGATTGTGTGAATGTGATAGTATGATTGTGATTGTATGATTGTGGTTGTATGACTGTGATTGTATGATTGTGATTGTGCGATTGTGATTGTACGATTGTGGTTGTACGATTGTGATTGTATGATTGTGATTGTATGATTATGATTGAATGATTGTGATTGCATTATTGTGATTGTATGATTGAGATCGCATGATTTTGTATGTATGATTGTGATTGTATGATTGTGATTGTATGATTGTGATTGTATGATTGTGATTGTATGATTGTGATTGTATGATTGTGATTGTATGATTGTGATTGTATGATTGTGATTGTATGATTGTGATTGTATGATTGTGATTGTATGATTGTGATTGTATGATTGTGATTGTATGATTGTGATTGTATGATTATGATTGTATGATTGTGATTGTATGATTTTATTTGGGAGATTGTATTTTGGTGATTGTAAGTGTAGGATTGCGATTGTATGATTATGATTGTATGATTGTGATTGTATGATTGTGATGGTATGATTGTGATTGTATGATTGCGATAGTATGATTGTGATTGTATGATTGTGATTGTATGATTGCGATTGTATGATTGTGATTGTATGATTATGATTGTATGATTGTGATTGTATGATTGTGATTGTATGAATGTGATAGTATGATTGTGATTGTATGATTGTGATTGTATGACTGTGATTGTATGATTGTGATTGTGCGATTGTGATTGTACGATTGTGGTTGTACGATTGTGATTGTATGATTGTGATTGTATGATTGTATTTGGGAGATTGTATTTGGTAGATTGTAATTGTATGATTGCGATTGTATAATTGTGATTGTATGATTGCGATTGTATGATTGTGATTGTATGATTGTGATGTATAATTGTAATTGTATGATTATGATTGTATGATTGTGATTGTATGATTATGATTGAATGATTGTGATTGCATGATTGCGATTGTATGATTGTGATTGCATGATTTTGAATGTATGATTGTGATTGTATGATTATGATTGAATGATTGTGATTGCATGATTGCGATTGTATGATTGTGATTGCATGATTTTGAATGTATGATTGTGATTGTATGATTGTGATTGTATGATTGTGATTGTGTGAATGTGATAGTATGATTGTGATTGTATGATTGTGGTTGTATGACTGTGATTGTATGATTGTGATTGTGCGATTGTGATTGTACGATTGTGGTTGTACGATTGTGATTGTATGATTGTGATTGTATGATTATGATTGAATGATTGTGATTGCATGATTGTGATTGTATGATTGTGATTGCATGATTTTGAATGTATGATTGTGATTGTATGATTGTGATTGTATGATTGTGATTGTATGATTGTGATAGTATGATTGTGATTGTAAGATTGTGATTGGGTGACTGTGATTGTATGATTGTGATTATATGATTGTCATTGTATGATTATGATTGTAGGATTGTGATTGCATTATTGTGATTGTATGATTGAGATCGCATGATTTTGTATGTATGATTGTGATTGTATGATTGTGATTGTATGATTGTGATTGTATGATTGTGATTGTATGATTGTGATTGTATGATTGTGATTGTATGATTGTGATTGTATGATTGTGATTGTATGATTGTGATTGTATGATTGTGATTGTATGATTATGATTGTATGATTGTGATTGTATGATTTTATTTGGGAGATTGTATTTTGGTGATTGTAAGTGTAGGATTGCGATTGTATGATTATGATTGTATGATTGTGATTGTATGATTGTGATGGTATGATTGTGATTGTATGATTGCGATAGTATGATTGTGATTGTATGATTGTGATTGTATGATTGCGATTGTATGATTGTGATTGTATGATTATGATTGTATGATTGTGATTGTATGATTGTGATTGTATGAATGTGATAGTATGATTGTGATTGTATGATTGTGATTGTATGACTGTGATTGTATGATTGTGATTGTGCGATTGTGATTGTACGATTGTGGTTGTACGATTGTGATTGTATGATTGTGATTGTATGATTGTATTTGGGAGATTGTATTTGGGAGATTGTAATTGTATGATTGCGATTGTATAATTGTGATTGTATGATTGCGATTGTATGATTGTGATTGTATGATTGTGATGTATAATTGTAATTGTATGATTATGATTGTATGATTGTGATTGTATGATTATGATTGAATGATTGTGATTGCATGATTGCGATTGTATGATTGTGATTGCATGATTTTGAATGTATGATTGTGATTGTATGATTGTGATTGTATGATTGTGATTGTGTGAATGTGATAGTATGATTGTGATTGTATGATTGTGGTTGTATGACTGTGATTGTATGATTGTGATTGTGCGATTGTGATTGTACGATTGTGGTTGTACGATTGTGATTGTATGATTGTGATTGTATGATTATGATTGAATGATTGTGATTGCATGATTGTGATTGTATGATTGTGATTGCATGATTTTGAATGTGTGATTGTGATTGTATGATTGTGATTGTATGATTGTGATTGTATGATTGTGATAGTATGATTGTGATTGTAAGATTGTGATTGGGTGACTGTGATTGTATGATTGTGATTATATGATTGTCATTGTATGATTATGATTGTAGGATTGTGATTGCATGATTGTGATTGTATGATTGAGATCGCATGATTTTGTATGTATGATTGTGATTGTATGATTGTGATTGTATGATTGTGATTGTATGATTGTGATTGTATGATTGTGATTGTATGATTGTGATTGTATGATTGTGATTGTATGATTGTGATTGTATGATTATGATTGTATGATTGTGATTGTATGATTTTATTTGGGAGATTGTATTTTGGTGATTGTAAGTGTAGGATTGCGATTGTATGATTATGATTGTATGATTGTGATTGTATGATTGTGATGGTATGATTGTGATTGTATGATTGCGATAGTATGATTGTGATTGTATGATGCTGATTGTATGATTGCGATTGTATGATTGTGATTGTATGATTATGATTGTATGATTGTGATTGTATGATTGTGATTGTATGAATGTGATAGTATGATTGTGATTGTATGATTGTGATTGTATGACTGTGATTGTATGATTGTGATTGTGCGATTGTGATTGTACGATTGTGGTTGTACGATTGTGATTGTATGATTGTGATTGTATGATTATGATTGAATGATTGTGATTGCATGATTGTGATTGTATGATTGTGATTGCATGATTTTGAACGTATGATTGTGATTGCATGATTGTGATTGTATGATTGTGATTGTATGATTGTGATAGTATGATTGTGATTGTAAGATTGTGATTGGGTGACTGTGATTGTATGATTGTGATTGTATGATTGTCATTGTATGATTATGATTGTAGGATTGTGATTGCATGATTGTGATTGTATGATTGAGATCGCATGATTTTGTATGTATGATTGTGATTGTATGATTGGGATTGTATGATTGTGATTGTATGATTGTGATTGTATGATTGTGATTGTATGATTGTGATTGTATGATTATGATTGTATGATTGTGATTGTATGATTGTATTTGGGAGATTGTATTTTGGTGATTGTAATTGTAGGATTGCGATTGTGTGATTGTGATTGTATGATTGTGATTGTATGATTGTGATTGTATGAATGTGATTGTATGATTGTGATTGTATGATTGTGATTGTATGATTGTGATTGTATGATTGTGATTGTATGATTGTGATTGTATGATTGTGATTGTATGATTATGATTGTATGATTGTGATTGTATGATTGTGATGGTATGATTGTGATTGTATGATTGCGATAGTATGATTGTGATTGTATGATTGTGATTGTATGATTGCGATTGTATGATTGTGATTGTGTGATTATGATTGTATGATTGTGATTGTATGATTATGATTGTATGGTTGTGACTGTATGATTGTGATGGTATAATTGCGATTGTATGATATTGATTGTATGATTGTGATTGTACGATTGTGATTGTATGATTGTGATTGTATGATTATGATTGAATGATTGTGATTGCATGATTGCGATTGTATGATTGTGATTGCATGATTTTGAATGTATGATTGTGATTGTATGATTGTGATTGTATGGTTGCGAAAGTATGATTGTGATTGTATGATTGTGATTGTATGATTGCGATTGTATGATTGTGATTGTATGATTGTGATTGTATGATTGTGATTGTATGATTGTGATTGTATGATTGTGATTGTCTGATTGTGGTTGTGCGATTGTGATTGTACGATTGTGATTGTACGATTGTGATAGTATGATTGTGATTGTATGATTGTGATTGCATGATTGTGATTGTATGATTGAGATTGCATGATTTTGTATGTATGATTGTGATTGTATGATTGTGATTGTATGATTGTGATTGTATGATTGTGATTGTATGATTGTGATTGTATGATTGTGATAGTATGATTGTGATTGTATGATTGTGATTGTATGACTGTGATTGTATGATTGTGATTGTATGATTGTGATTGTATGAATGTGATAGTCTGATTGTGATTGTATGATTGTGATTGTATGACTGTGATTGTATGATTGTCATTGTGCGATTGTGATTGTACGATTGTGGTTGTACGATTGTGATTGTATGATTGTGATTGTATGATTATGATTGAATGATTGTGATTGCATGATTGTGATTGTATGATTGTGATTGCATGATTTTGAATGTATGATTGTGATTGTATGATTGTGATTGTATGATTGTGATTGTATGATTGTGATTGTATGATTGTGATAGTATGATTGTGATTGTAAGATTGTGATTGGATGACTGTGATTGTTTGATTGTGATTGTATGATTGTCATTGTATGATTATGATTGTAGGATTGTGATTGCATGATTGTGATTGTATGATTGTGATTGCATGATTTTGAATGTATGATTGTGATTGTATGATTGTGATTGTATGATTGTGATTGTATGATTGTGATTGTATGATTCTGATTGTATGATTGTGATTGTATGATTGTGATTGTATGATTGTGATAGTATGATTGTGATTGTAAGATTGTGATTGGATGACTGTGATTGTATGATTGTGATTGTATGATTGTCATTGTATGATTATGATTGTAGGATTGTGATTGCATGATTGTGATTGTATGATTGAGATCGCATGATTTTGTATGTATGATTGTGATTGTATGATTGTGATTGTATGATTGTGATTGTATGATTGTGATTGTATGATTGTGATTGTATGATTGTGATTGTATGATTGTGATTGTATGATTGTGATAGTATGATTGTGCTTGTATGATTGTGATTGTATGACTGTGATTGTATGATTGTGATTGTATGATTGTGATTGTATGATTGTGATTGTATGATTATGATTGTATGATTGTGATTGTATGATTGTATTTGGGATATTGTATTTTGGTGATTGTAATTGTAGGATTCCGATTGTATGATTGTGATTGTATGATTGTGATTGTATGATTGTGATTGTATGATTATGATTGTATGATTGTGATTGTATGATTGTGATTGTATGAATGTGATAGTATGATTGTGATTGTATGATTGTGATTGTATGATTATGATTGTATGATTGTGATTGTATGATTGTGATGGTATGATTGTGATTGTATGATTGCGATAGTATGATTGTGATTGTATGATTGTGATTGTATGATTGTGATTGTATGATTGTGATTGTATGATTGTGATTGTATGATTGTGATAGTATGATTGTGCTTGTATGATTGTGATTGTATGACTGTGATTGTATGATTGTGATTGTATGATTGTGATTGTATGATTATGATTGTATGATTGTGATTGTATGATTGTGATGGTATGATTGTGATTGGATGATTGCGATAGTATGATTGTGATTGTATGATTGTGATTGTATGATTGCGATTGTATGATTGTGATTGTATGATTGTGATTGTATGATTGTGATTGTATGATTGTGATTGTATGAATGTGATAGTATGATTGTGATTGTATGATTGTGATTGTATGACTGTGATTGTATGATTGTGATTGTGCGATTGTGATTGTACGATTGTGGTTGTACGATTGTGATTGTATGATTGTGATTGTATGTTTATGATTGAATGATTGTGATTGCATGATTGTGATTGTATGATTGTGATTGCATGATTTTGAATGTATGATTGTGATTGTATGATTGTGATTGTATGATTGTGATTGTATGATTGTGATAGTATGATTTTGATTGAATGATTGTGATTGCATGATTGTGATTGCATGATTGTGATTGTATGATTGTGATTGTATGATTGTGATTGTATGATTGTGATTGTATGATTGTGATTGTATGATTGTGAGTGTAAGATTGTGATTGGATGACTGTGATTGTTTGATTGTGATTGTATGATTGTCATTGTATGATTATGATTGTAGGATTGTGATTGCATGATTGTGATTGTATGATTGTGATTGCATGATTTTGAATGTATGATTGTGATTGTATGATTGTGATTGTATGATTGTGATTGTATGATTGTGATTGTATGATTCTGATTGTATGATTGTGATTGTATGATTGTGATTGTATGATTGTGATAGTATGATTGTGATTGTAAGATTGTGATTGGATGACTGTGATTGTATGATTGTGATTGTATGATTGTCATTGTATGATTATGATTGTAGGATTGTGATTGCATGATTGTGATTGTATGATTGAGATCGCATGATTTTGTATGTATGATTGTGATTGTATGATTGTGATTGTATGATTGTGATTGTATGATTGTGATTGTATGATTGTGATTGTATGATTGTGATTGTATGATTGTGATTGTATGATTGTGATAGTATGATTGTGCTTGTATGATTGTGATTGTATGACTGTGATTGTATGATTGTGATTGTATGATTGTGATTGTATGATTGTGATTGTATGATTATGATTGTATGATTGTGATTGTATGATTGTATTTGGGATATTGTATTTTGGTGATTGTAATTGTAGGATTCCGATTGTATGATTGTGATTGTATGATTGTGATTGTATGATTGTGATTGTATGATTATGATTGTATGATTGTGATTGTATGATTGTGATTGTATGAATGTGATAGTATGATTGTGATTGTATGATTGTGATTGTATGATTATGATTGTATGATTGTGATTGTATGATTGTGATGGTATGATTGTGATTGTATGATTGCGATAGTATGATTGTGATTGTATGATTGTGATTGTATGATTGTGATTGTATGATTGTGATTGTATGATTGTGATTGTATGATTGTGATAGTATGATTGTGCTTGTATGATTGTGATTGTATGACTGTGATTGTATGATTGTGATTGTATGATTGTGATTGTATGATTATGATTGTATGATTGTGATTGTATGATTGTGATGGTATGATTGTGATTGGATGATTGCGATAGTATGATTGTGATTGTATGATTGTGATTGTATGATTGCGATTGTATGATTGTGATTGTATGATTGTGATTGTATGATTGTGATTGTATGATTGTGATTGTATGAATGTGATAGTATGATTGTGATTGTATGATTGTGATTGCATGATTGTGATTGTATGATTGAGATTGCATGATTTTGTATGTATGATTGTGATTGTATGATTGTGATTGTATGATTGTGATTGTATGATTGTGATTGTATGATTGTGATTGTATGATTGTGATAGTATGATTGTGATTGTATGATTGTGATTGTATGACTGTGATTGTATGATTGTGATTGTATGATTGTGATTGTATGAATGTGATAGTCTGATTGTGATTGTATGATTGTGATTGTATGACTGTGATTGTATGATTGTCATTGTGCGATTGTGATTGTACGATTGTCGTTGTACGATTGTGATTGTATGATTGTGATTGTATGATTATGATTGAATGATTGTGATTGCATGATTGTGATTGTATGATTGTGATTGCATGATTTTGAATGTATGATTGTGATTGTATGATTGTGATTGTATGATTGTGATTGTATGATTGTGATTGTATGATTGTGATAGTATGATTGTGATTGTAAGATTGTGATTGGATGACTGTGATTGTTTGATTGTGATTGTATGATTGTCATTGTATGATTATGATTGTAGGATTGTGATTGCATGATTGTGATTGTATGATTGTGATTGCATGATTTTGAATGTATGATTGTGATTGTATGATTGTGATTGTATGATTGTGATTGTATGATTCTGATTGTATGATTGTGATTGTATGATTGTGATTGTATGATTGCGATAGTATGATTGTGATTGTAAGATTGTGATTGGATGACTGTGATTGTATGATTGTGATTGTATGATTGTCATTGTATGATTATGATTGTAGGATTGTGATTGCATGATTGCGATTGTATGATTGTGATTGTGTGATTATGATTGTATGATTGTGATTGTATGATTATGATTGTATGGTTGTGACTGTATGATTGTGATGGTATGATTGCGATTGTATGATATTGATTGTATGATTGTGATTGTACGATTGTGATTGTATGATTGTGATTGTATGATTATGATTGAATGATTGTGATTGCATGATTGCGATTGTATGATTGTGATTGCATGATTTTGAATGTATGATTGTGATTGTATGATTGTGATTGTATGGTTGTGAAAGTATGATTGTGATTGTATGATTGTGATTGTATGATTGTGATTGTATGATTGTGATTGTATGATTGTGATTGTATGATTGTGATTGTATGATTGTGATTGTCTGATTGTGGTTGTGCGATTGTGATTGTATGATTGTGATTGTACGATTGTGATAGTATGATTGTGATTGTATGATTGTGATTGCATGATTGTGATTGTATGATTGAGATTGCATGATTTTGTATGTATGATTGTGATTGTATGATTGTGATTGTATGATTGTGATTGTATGATTGTGATTGTATGATTGTGATTGTATGATTGTGATTGTATGATTGTGATTGTATGATTGTGATTGTATGATTGTGATAGTATGATTGTGATTGTATGATTGTGATTGTATGACTGTGATTGTATGATTGTGATTGTGCGATTGTGATTGTACGATTGTGGTTGTACGATTGTGATTGTATGATTGTGATTGTATGATTATGATTGAATGATTGTGATTGCATGATTGTGATTGTATGATTGTGATTGCATGATTTTGAATGTATGATTGTGATTGTATGATTGTGATTGTATGATTGTGATTGTATGATTGTGATTGTAAGATTGTGATTGTATGATTGTGATAGTATGATTGTGATTGTAAGATTGTGATTGGATGACTGTGATTGTTTGATTGTGATTGTATGATTGTCATTGTATGATTATGATTGTAGGATTGTGATTGCATGATTGTGATTGTATGATTGAGATTGCATGACTTTGTATGTATGATTGTGATTGTATGATTGTGATTGTATTATTATGATTGTATGATTGTGATTGTATGATTGCGATTGTATGATTGTGATTGTGTGATTATGATTGTATGATTGTGATTGCATGATTTTGAATGTATGATTGTGATTGTATGATTGTGATTGTATGGTTGTGAAAGTATGATTGTGATTGTATGATTGTGATTGTATGATTGTGATTGTATGATTGTGATTGTATGATTGTGATTGTATGATTGTGATTGTATGATTGTGATTGTATGATTGTGATTGTATGATTGTGATTGTCTGATTGTGGTTGTGCGATTGTGATTGTACGATTGTGATTGTACGATTGTGATAGTATGATTGTGATTGTATGATTGTGATTGCATGATTGTGATTGTATGATTGAGATTGCATGATTTTGTATGTATGATTGTGATTGTATGATTGTGATTGTATGATTGTGATTGTATGATTGTGATTGTATGATTGTGATTGTATGATTGTGATTGTATGATTGTGATTGTATGATTGTGATAGTATGATTGTGATTGTATGATTGTGATTGTATGACTGTGATTGTATGATTGTGATTGTATGATTGTGATTGTATGAATGTGATAGTCTGATTGTGATTGTATGATTGTGATTGTATGACTGTGATTGTATGATTGTGATTGTGCGATTGTGATTGTACGATTGTGGTTGTACGATTGTGATTGTATGATTGTGATTGTATGATTATGATTGAATGATTGTGATTGCATGATTGTGATTGTATGATTGTGATTGCATGATTTTGAATGTATGATTGTGATTGTATGATTGTGATTGTATGATTGTGATTGTATGATTGTGATTGTAAGATTGTGATTGTATGATTGTGATAGTATGATTGTGATTGTAAGATTGTGATTGGATGACTGTGATTGTTTGATTGTGATTGTATGATTGTCATTGTATGATTATGATTGTAGGATTGTGATTGCATGATTGTGATTGTATGATTGAGATTGCATGACTTTGTATGTATGATTGTGATTGTAAGATTGTGATTGTATGATTGTGATTGTATGATTGTGATTGTATGATTGTGATTGTATGATTGTGATTGTATGATTGTGATTGTATGATTGTGATAGTATGATTGTGATTGTATGATTGTGATTGTATGACTGTGATTGTATTATTGTGATTGTATGATTGTGATTGTATGGTTGTGATTGTATGATTATGATTGTATGATTGTGATTGTATGATTGTATTTGGGAGATTGTATTTTGGAGATTGTAATTGTAGGATTCCGATTGTATGATTGTGATTGTATGATTGTGATTGTATGATTGTGATTGTATGATTGTGATTGTATGATTGTGATAGTATGATTGTGATTGTAAGATTGTTATTGGATGACTGTGATTGTATGATTGTGATTGTATGATTGTCATTGTATGATTATGATTGTAGGATTGTGATTGCATGATTGTGATTGTATGATTGAGATCGCATGATTTTGTATGTATGATTGTGATTGTATGATTGTGATTGTATGATTGTGATTGTATGATTGTGATTGTATGATTGTGATTGTATGATTGTGATTGTATGATTGTGATTGTATGATTGTGATTGTATGATTGTGATTGTATGACTGTGATTGTGTGATTGTGATTGTATGATTGTGATAGTATGATTGTGCTTGTATGATTGTGATTGTATGACTGTGATTGTACGATTGTGATTGTATGATTGTGATTGTATGATTGTGATTGTATGATTATGATTGTATGATTGTGATTGTATGATTGTATTTGGGAGATTGTATTTTGGTGATTGTAATTGTAGGATTCCGATTGTATGATTGTGATTGTATGATTGTGATTGTATGATTGTGAAAGTATGATTGTGATTGTATGATTGTGATTGTATGGTTGTGAAAGTACGATTGTGATTGTATGATTGTGATTGTATGATTGTGATTGTATGCTTGCGATTGTATGATTGTGATTGTATGATTGTGATTGTATGATTGTGATTGTATGATTGTTATTGTATGATTATGATTGTATGATTGTGTTTGTATGATTGTGATTGTATGATTGTGATTGTATGATTGTGATAGTATGATTGTGATTGTATGATTGTGATTGTATGACTGTGATTGTATGATTGTGATTGTATGATTGTTAAAGTATGATTGTGATGGTATGATTGTGATGGTATGATTGTGATTGTATGATTCTGATTGTATGATTCTGATTGTACGATTGTGATTGCATGATAGTGATTGTATGATTGTGATTGCATGATTTTGAATGTATGATTGCGATTGTATGATTGTGATTGTATGATTGTGATTATATGATTGTGATTGTATGATTGTGATTGTATGATTGTGATAGTATGATTGTGGTGGTATGATTGTGATTGTATGGTTGTGATGGTATGATTGCGATTGTATGATATTGATTGTATGATTGTGATTGTACGATTGTGATTGTATGATTGTGATTGCATGATTTTGAATGTATGATTGTGATTGTATGATTGTGATTGTATGATTGTGATTGTATGGTTGTGAAAGTATGATTGTGATTGTATGATTGTGATTGTATGATTGTGATTGTATGATTGTGATTGTATGCTTGCGATTGTATGATTGTGATTGTATGATTGTGATTGTATGATTGTGATTGTATGATTGTTATTGTATGATTATGATTGTATGATTGTGTTTGTATGATTGTGATTGTATGATTGTGATTGTATGATTGTGATAGTATGATTGTGATTGTATGATTGTGATTGCATGACTGTGATTGTATGATTGTGATTGTATGATTGTTAAAGTATGATTGTGATGGTATGATTGTGATGGTATGATTGTGATTGTATGATTCTGATTGTATGATTGTGATTGCATGATAGTGATTGTATGATTGTGATTGCATGATTTTGAATGTATGATTGCGATTGTATGATTGAGATTGCATGATTGCGATTGTATGATTGTGATTGCATGATTTTGAATGTATGATTGTGATCGTATGATTGTGATTGAATGGTTGTGAAAGTATGATTGTGATTGTATGATTGTGATTGTATGATTGTGATTGTATGCTTGCGATTGTATGATTGCTATTGTATGATTGCGATTGTATGATTGTGATTGTATGATTGTTATTGTATGATTATGATTGTATGATTGTGTTTGTATGATTGTGATTGTATGATTGTGATTGTATGATTGTGATAGTATGATTGTGATTGTATGATTGTGATTGTATGACTGTGATTGTATGATTGTGATTGTATGATTGTTAAAGTATGATTATGATGGTATGATTGTGATGGTATGATTGTGATTGTATGATTCTGATTGTATGATTGTGATTGCATGATAGTGATTGTATGATTGTGATTGCATGATTTTGAATGTATGATTGCGATTGTATGATTGCGATTGTATGATTGTGATAGTATGATTGTGATTGTATGATTGTGATTGTATGACTGTGATTGTATGATTGTGATTGTATGATTGTGATTGTATGGTTGTGATTGTATGATTATGATTGTATGATTGTGATTGTATGATTGTATTTGGGAGATTGTATTTTGGAGATTGTAATTGTAGGATTCCGATTGTATGATTGTGATTGTATGATTGTGATAGTATGATTGTGATTGTATGATTGTGATTGTATGACTGTGATTGTATGATTGTGATTGTATGATTGTGATTGTATGATTGTGATTGTATGATTATGATTGTATGATTGTGATTGTATGATTATGATTGTATGGTTGCGATTGTATGATTGTGATTGTATGATTATGATTGTATGATTGTGATTGTATGATTATGATTGTATGGTTGTGACTGTATGATTGTGATGGTATGATTGCGATTGTATGATATTGATTGTATGATTGTGATTGTACGATTGTGATTGTATGATTGTGATTGTATGATTATGATTGAATGATTGAGATTGCATGATTGCGATTGTATGATTGTGATTGCATGATTTTGAATGTATGATTGTGATTGTATGATTGTGATTGTATGCTTGCGATTGTATGATTGTGATTGTATGATTGTGATTGAATGATTGTGATTGTATGATTGTGATTGTATGATTGTTATTGTATGATTATGATTGTATGATTGTGTTTGTATGATTGTGATTGTATGATTGTGATTGTATGATTGTGATAGTATGATTGTGATTGTATGATTGTGATTGTATGACTGTGATTGTATGATTGTGATTGTATGATTGTTAAAGTATGATTGTGATGGTATGATTGTGATGGTATGATTGTGATTGTATGATTCTGATTGTATGATTGTGATTGCATGATAGTGATTGTATGATTGTGATTGCATGATTTTGAATGTATGATTGCGATTGTATGATTGTGATTGTATGATTGTGATTATATGATTGTGATTATATGATTGTGATTGTATGATTGTGATTGTATGATTGTGATAGTATGATTGTGGTAGTATGATTGTGATTGTATGATTGTGATTGTATGATTGTGATTGTATGATTGTGATTGTATGATTGTATTTGGGAGATTGTATTTGGGAGATTGTATTTGGGAGATTGCATTTGGGAGATTGTATTTGGGAGATTGTAATTGTATGATTGTGATTGTATAATTGTGATTGTATGATTGCGATTGTATGATTGTGATTGTATGATTGTGATTGTATGATTATGATTGTATGATTGTGATAGTATGATTGTGATTGTATGATTGTGATTGTATGACTGTGATTGTATGATTGTGATTGTATGATTGTGATTGTATGGTTGTGATTGTATGATTATGATTGTATGATTGTGATTGTATGATTGTATTTGGGAGATTGTATTTTGGAGATTGTAATTGTAGGATTCCGATTGTATGATTGTGATTGTATGATTGTGATTGTATGATTGTGATTGTATGATTGTGATTGTATGATTGCGATTGTATGATTGTGATTGTATGATTGTGATTGTATGATTGTGATTGTATGATTATGATTGTATGATTGTGATTGTATGATTGTGATGGTATGATTGTGATTGTATGATTGCGATAGTATGATTGTGATTGTATGATTGTGATTGTATGATTGCGATTGTATGATTGTGATTGTATGGTTATGATTGTATGATTGTGATTGTATGATTGTGATTGTATGAATGCGATAGTATGATTGTGATTGTATGATTGTGATTGTATGACTGTGATTGTATGATTGTGATTGTGCGATTGTGATTGTACGATTGTGGTTGTACGATTGTGATTGTATGATTGTGATTGTATGATTATGATTGAATGATTGTGATTGCATGATTGTGATTGTATGATTGTGATTGCATGATTTTGAATGTATGATTTTGATTGTATGATTGTGATTGTAAGATTGTGATTGGATGACTGTGATTGTATGATTGTGATTGTATGATTGTCATTGTATGATTATGACTGTAGGATTGTGATTGCATGATTGTGATTGTATGATTGAGATCGCATGATTTTGTATGTATGATTGTGATTGTATGATTGTGATTGTATGATTGTGATTGTATGATTGTGATTGTATGATTGTGATTGTATGATTGTGATTGTATGATTGTGATTGTATGATTGTGAGTGTATGATTGTGAATGTATGATTGTGATTGTATGATTGTGATTGTATGATTGTGATAGTATGATTGTGATTGTATGATTGTGATTGTATGATTATGATTGTATGATTGTGATTGTATGATTATGATTGTATGGTTGCGATTGTATGATTGTGATTGTATGATTATGATTGTATGATTGTGATTGTATGATTATGATTGTATGGTTGTGACTGTATGATTGTGATGGTATGATTGCGATTGTATGATATTGATTGTATGATTGTGATTGTACGATTGTGATTGTATGATTGTGATTGTATGATTATGATTGAATGATTGAGATTGCATGATTGCGATTGTATGATTGTGATTGCATGATTTTGAATGTATGATTGTGATTGTATGATTGTGATTGTATGCTTGCGATTGTATGATTGTGATTGTATGATTGTGATTGAATGATTGTGATTGTATGATTGTGATTGTATGATTGTTATTGTATGATTATGATTGTATGATTGTGTTTGTATGATTGTGATTGTATGATTGTGATTGTATGATTGTGATAGTATGATTGTGATTGTATGATTGTGATTGTATGACTGTGATTGTATGATTGTGATTGTATGATTGTTAAAGTATGATTGTGATGGTATGATTGTGATGGTATGATTGTGATTGTATGATTCTGATTGTATGATTGTGATTGCATGATAGTGATTGTATGATTGTGATTGCATGATTTTGAATGTATGATTGCGATTGTATGATTGTGATTGTATGATTGTGATTATATGATTGTGATTGTATGATTGTGATTGTATGATTGTGATAGTATGATTGTGGTAGTATGATTGTGATTGTATGATTGTGATTGTATGATTGTGATTGTATGATTGTGATTGTATGATTGTATTTGGGAGATTGTATTTGGGAGATTGTATTTGGGAGATTGCATTTGGGAGATTGTATTTGGGAGATTGTAATTGTATGATTGTGATTGTATAATTGTGATTGTATGATTGCGATTGTATGATTGTGATTGTATGATTGTGATTGTATGATTGTGATTGTATGATTGTATCTGGGAGATTGTATTTGGGAGATTGTAATTGTATGATTGCGATTGTATGATTGTAATTGTATGATTGCGATTGTATGATTGTGATTGTATGATTGTGATGTATGATTGTAATTGTATGATTATGATTGTATGATTGTGATTGTATGATTGTGGTGGTATGATTGTGATTGTATGATTGCGATCGTATGATTGTGATTGTATGATTATGATTATATGATTGTGATTGTATGATTGTGATTGTATGATTGTGATTGTATGATTGTATTTGGGAGATTGTATTTGGGAGATTGTATTTGGGAGATTGTAATTGTATGATTGCGATTGTATAATTGTGATTGTATGATTGCGATTGTATGATTGTGATTGTATGATTGTGATGTATAATTGTAATTGTATGATTATGATTGTATGATTGTGATTGTATGATTGTGATTGTATGATTGTGATTGTATGATTGTGATTGTATGATTGTGATTGTATGATTGTGATTGTATGATTCTGATTGTATGATTGTGATTGTATGATTATGATTGTATGATTGTGATAGTATGATTGTGATTGTATGATTGTGATTGTATGACTGTGATTGTATGATTGTGATTGTATGATTGTGATTGTATGGTTGTGATTGTATGATTATGATTGTATGATTGTGATTGTATGATTGTATTTGGGAGATTGTATTTTGGAGATTGTAATTGTAGGATTCCGATTGTACGTTTGTGATTGTACGATTGTGATAGTATGATTGTGATTGTATGATTGTGATTGCATGATTGTGATTGTATGATTGAGATTGCATGATTTTGAATGTATGATTGTGATTGTATGATTGTGATTGTATGATTGTGATTGTATGATTGTGATTGTATGATTGTGATTGTATGATTGTGATTGTATGATTGTGATTGTATGATTGTGATAGTATGATTGTGATTGTATGATTGTGATTGTATGACTGTGATTGTATGATTGTGATTGTATGATTATGATTGAATGATTGAGGTTGCATGATTGCGATTGTATGATTGTGATTGCATGATTTTGAATGTATGATTGTGATTGTATGATTGTGATTGTATGGTTGTGAAAGTATGATTGTGATTGTATGATTGTGATTGTATGATTGTGATTGTATGATTGTGATTGTATGCTTGCGATTGTATGATTGTGATTGTATGATTGTGATTGTATGATTGTGATTGTATGATTGTTATTGTATGATTATGATTGTATGATTGTGTTTGTATGATTGTGATTGTATGATTGTGATTGTATGATTGTGATAGTATGATTGTGATTGTATGATTGTGATTGTATGACTGTGATTGTATGATTGTGATTGTATGATTGTTAAAGTATGATTGTGATGGTATGATTGTGATGGTATGATTGTGATTGTATGATTCTGATTGTATGATTGTGATTGCATGATAGTGATTGTATGATTGTGATTGCATGATTTTGAATGTATGATTGCGATTGTATGATTGTGATTGTATGATTGTGATTATATGATTGTGATTGTATGATTGTGATTGTATAATTGTGATAGTATGATTGTGGTAGTATGATTGTGATTGTATGGTTGTGATGGTATGATTGCGATTGTATGATATTGATTGTATGATTGTGATTGTACGATTGTGATTGTATGATTGTGATTGTATGATTATGATTGAATGATTGAGATTGCATGATTGCGATTGTATGATTGTGATTGCATGATTTTGAATGTATGATTGTGATTGTATGAGTGTGATTGTATGCTTGCGATTGTATGATTGTGATTGTATGATTGTGATTGAATGATTGTGATTGTATGATTGTGATTGTATGATTGTGATTGTATGATTGTGATTGTATGATTGTGATTGTACGATTGTGATTGTATGATTGTGATTGTATGATTGTGATTGTATGATTGTGATTGTCTGATTGTGGTTGTGCGATTGTGATTGTACGATTGTGATTGTACGATTGTGATTGCATGATTTTGAATGTATGATTGCGATTGTATGATTGTGATTGTATGATTGTGATTATATGATTGTGATTGTATGATTGTGATTGTATGATTGTGATAGTATGATTGTGGTAGTATGATTGTGATTGTATGATTGTGATTGTATGATTGTGATTGTATGATTGTATTTGGGAGATTGTATTTGGGAGATTGTATTTGGGAGATTGTATTTGGGAGATTGTAATTGTATGATTGCGATTGTATAATTGTGATTGTATGATTGCGATTGTATGATTGTGATTGTATGATTGTGATGTATGATTGTAATTGTATGATTATGATTGTATGATTGTGATTGTATGATTGTGATTGTATGATTGTGATTGTATGATTGTGATTGTATGATTGTGATTGTATGATTGTGATTGTATGACTGTGATTGTATGATTGTGATTGTATGATTGTGATTTTATGATTATGATTGTATGATTGTGATAGTATGATTGTGATTGTATGATTGTGATTGTATGACTGTGATTGTATGATTGTGATTGTATGATTGTGATTGTATGGTTGTGATTGTATGACTATGATTGTATGATTGTGATTGTATGATTGTATTTGGGAGATTGTATTTTGGAGATTGTAATTGTAGGATTCCGATTGTATGATTGTGATTGTATGATTGTGATTGTATGATTGTGATTGTATGATTGCGATTGTATGATTGTGATTGCATGATTTTGAATGTATGATTTTGATTGTATGATTGTGATTGTATGATTATGATTGTATGGTTGCGATTGTATGATTGTGATTGTATGATTATGATTGTATGATTGTGATTGTATGATTATGATTGTATGGTTGTGACTGTATGATTGTGATGGTATGATTGCGATTGTATGATATTGATTGTATGATTGTGATTGTACGATTGTGATTGTATGATTCTGATTGTATGATTATGATTGAATGATTGAGATTGCATGATTGCGATTGTATGATTGTGATTGCATGATTTTGAATGTATGATTGTGATTGTATGATTGTGATTGTATGCTTGCGATTGTATGATTGTGATTGTATGATTGTGATTGAATGATTGTGATTGTATGATTGTGATTGTATGATTGTTATTGTATGATTATGATTGTATGATTGTGTTTGTATGATTGTGATTGTATGACTGTGATTGTATGATTGTGATTGTATGATTGTGATTGTATGATTGTGATTGTATGATTATGATTGTATGATTGTGATTGTATGATTATGATTGTATGGTTGCGATTGTATGATTGTGATTGTATGATTATGATTGTATGATTGTGATTGTATGATTATGATTGTATGGTTGTGACTGTATGATTGTGATGGTATGATTGCGATTGTATGATATTGATTGTATGATTGTGATTGTACGATTGTGATTGTATGATTCTGATTGTATGATTATGATTGAATGATTGAGATTGCATGATTGCGATTGTATGATTGTGATTGCATGATTTTGAATGTATGATTGTGATTGTATGATTGTGATTGTATGCTTGCGATTGTATGATTGTGATTGTATGATTGTGATTGAATGATTGTGATTGTATGATTGTGATTGTATGATTGTTATTGTATGATTATGATTGTATGATTGTGTTTGTATGATTGTGATTGTATGATTGTGATTGTATGATTGTGGTAGTATGATTGTGATTGTATGATTATGATTGTATGATTGTGTTTGTATGATTGTGATTGTATGATTGTGATTGTATGATTGTGATAGTATGATTGTGATTGTATGATTGTGATTGTATGACTGTGATTGTATGATTGTGATTGTATGATTGTTAAAGTATGATTGTGATGGTATGATTGTGATCGTATGATTGTGATGGTATGATTGTGATCGTATGATTGTGATTGTATGATTCTGATTGTATGATTGTGATTGTATGATTGTGATTGTATGATTGTGATTGTATGATTGTGATTGTATGATTGTGATTGTATGATTGTGATAGTATGATTGTGCTTGTATGATTGTGATTGTATGACTGTGATTGTATGATTGTGATTGTATGATTGTGATTGTATGATTATGATTGTATGATTGTGATTGTATGATTGTGATGGTATGATTGTGATTGGATGATTGCGATAGTATGATTGTGATTGTATGATTGTGATTGTATGATTGCGATTGTATGATTGTGATTGTATGATTGTGATTGTATGATTGTGATTGTATGATTGTGATTGTATGAATGTGATAGTATGATTGTGATTGTATGATTGTGATTGTATGACTGTGATTGTATGATTGTGATTGTGCGATTGTGATTGTACGATTGTGGTTGTACGATTGTGATTGTATGATTGTGATTGTATGTTTATGATTGAATGATTGTGATTGCATGATTGTGATTGTATGATTGTGATTGCATGATTTTGAATGTATGATTGTGATTGTATGATTGTGATTGTATGATTGTGATTGTATGATTGTGATAGTATGATTTTGATTGAATGATTGTGATTGCATGATTGTGATTGCATGATTGTGATTGTATGATTGTGATTGTATGATTGTGATTGTATGATTGTGATTGTATGATTGTGATTGTATGATTGTGAGTGTAAGATTGTGATTGGATGACTGTGATTGTTTGATTGTGATTGTATGATTGTCATTGTATGATTATGATTGTAGGATTGTGATTGCATGATTGTGATTGTATGATTGTGATTGCATGATTTTGAATGTATGATTGTGATTGTATGATTGTGATTGTATGATTGTGATTGTATGATTGTGATTGTATGATTCTGATTGTATGATTGTGATTGTATGATTGTGATTGTATGATTGTGATAGTATGATTGTGATTGTAAGATTGTGATTGGATGACTGTGATTGTATGATTGTGATTGTATGATTGTCATTGTATGATTATGATTGTAGGATTGTGATTGCATGATTGTGATTGTATGATTGAGATCGCATGATTTTGTATGTATGATTGTGATTGTATGATTGTGATTGTATGATTGTGATTGTATGATTGTGATTGTATGATTGTGATTGTATGATTGTGATTGTATGATTGTGATTGTATGATTGTGATAGTATGATTGTGCTTGTATGATTGTGATTGTATGACTGTGATTGTATGATTGTGATTGTATGATTGTGATTGTATGATTGTGATTGTATGATTATGATTGTATGATTGTGATTGTATGATTGTATTTGGGATATTGTATTTTGGTGATTGTAATTGTAGGATTCCGATTGTATGATTGTGATTGTATGATTGTGATTGTATGATTGTGATTGTATGATTATGATTGTATGATTGTGATTGTATGATTGTGATTGTATGAATGTGATAGTATGATTGTGATTGTATGATTGTGATTGTATGATTATGATTGTATGATTGTGATTGTATGATTGTGATGGTATGATTGTGATTGTATGATTGCGATAGTATGATTGTGATTGTATGATTGTGATTGTATGATTGTGATTGTATGATTGTGATTGTATGATTGTGATTGTATGATTGTGATAGTATGATTGTGCTTGTATGATTGTGATTGTATGACTGTGATTGTATGATTGTGATTGTATGATTGTGATTGTATGATTATGATTGTATGATTGTGATTGTATGATTGTGATGGTATGATTGTGATTGGATGATTGCGATAGTATGATTGTGATTGTATGATTGTGATTGTATGATTGCGATTGTATGATTGTGATTGTATGATTGTGATTGTATGATTGTGATTGTATGATTGTGATTGTATGAATGTGATAGTATGATTGTGATTGTATGATTGTGATTGCATGATTGTGATTGTATGATTGAGATTGCATGATTTTGTATGTATGATTGTGATTGTATGATTGTGATTGTATGATTGTGATTGTATGATTGTGATTGTATGATTGTGATTGTATGATTGTGATAGTATGATTGTGATTGTATGATTGTGATTGTATGACTGTGATTGTATGATTGTGATTGTATGATTGTGATTGTATGAATGTGATAGTCTGATTGTGATTGTATGATTGTGATTGTATGACTGTGATTGTATGATTGTCATTGTGCGATTGTGATTGTACGATTGTCGTTGTACGATTGTGATTGTATGATTGTGATTGTATGATTATGATTGAATGATTGTGATTGCATGATTGTGATTGTATGATTGTGATTGCATGATTTTGAATGTATGATTGTGATTGTATGATTGTGATTGTATGATTGTGATTGTATGATTGTGATTGTATGATTGTGATAGTATGATTGTGATTGTAAGATTGTGATTGGATGACTGTGATTGTTTGATTGTGATTGTATGATTGTCATTGTATGATTATGATTGTAGGATTGTGATTGCATGATTGTGATTGTATGATTGTGATTGCATGATTTTGAATGTATGATTGTGATTGTATGATTGTGATTGTATGATTGTGATTGTATGATTCTGATTGTATGATTGTGATTGTATGATTGTGATTGTATGATTGCGATAGTATGATTGTGATTGTAAGATTGTGATTGGATGACTGTGATTGTATGATTGTGATTGTATGATTGTCATTGTATGATTATGATTGTAGGATTGTGATTGCATGATTGCGATTGTATGATTGTGATTGTGTGATTATGATTGTATGATTGTGATTGTATGATTATGATTGTATGGTTGTGACTGTATGATTGTGATGGTATGATTGCGATTGTATGATATTGATTGTATGATTGTGATTGTACGATTGTGATTGTATGATTGTGATTGTATGATTATGATTGAATGATTGTGATTGCATGATTGCGATTGTATGATTGTGATTGCATGATTTTGAATGTATGATTGTGATTGTATGATTGTGATTGTATGGTTGTGAAAGTATGATTGTGATTGTATGATTGTGATTGTATGATTGTGATTGTATGATTGTGATTGTATGATTGTGATTGTATGATTGTGATTGTATGATTGTGATTGTCTGATTGTGGTTGTGCGATTGTGATTGTATGATTGTGATTGTACGATTGTGATAGTATGATTGTGATTGTATGATTGTGATTGCATGATTGTGATTGTATGATTGAGATTGCATGATTTTGTATGTATGATTGTGATTGTATGATTGTGATTGTATGATTGTGATTGTATGATTGTGATTGTATGATTGTGATTGTATGATTGTGATTGTATGATTGTGATTGTATGATTGTGATTGTATGATTGTGATAGTATGATTGTGATTGTATGATTGTGATTGTATGACTGTGATTGTATGATTGTGATTGTGCGATTGTGATTGTACGATTGTGGTTGTACGATTGTGATTGTATGATTGTGATTGTATGATTATGATTGAATGATTGTGATTGCATGATTGTGATTGTATGATTGTGATTGCATGATTTTGAATGTATGATTGTGATTGTATGATTGTGATTGTATGATTGTGATTGTATGATTGTGATTGTAAGATTGTGATTGTATGATTGTGATAGTATGATTGTGATTGTAAGATTGTGATTGGATGACTGTGATTGTTTGATTGTGATTGTATGATTGTCATTGTATGATTATGATTGTAGGATTGTGATTGCATGATTGTGATTGTATGATTGAGATTGCATGACTTTGTATGTATGATTGTGATTGTATGATTGTGATTGTATTATTATGATTGTATGATTGTGATTGTATGATTGCGATTGTATGATTGTGATTGTGTGATTATGATTGTATGATTGTGATTGCATGATTTTGAATGTATGATTGTGATTGTATGATTGTGATTGTATGGTTGTGAAAGTATGATTGTGATTGTATGATTGTGATTGTATGATTGTGATTGTATGATTGTGATTGTATGATTGTGATTGTATGATTGTGATTGTATGATTGTGATTGTATGATTGTGATTGTATGATTGTGATTGTCTGATTGTGGTTGTGCGATTGTGATTGTACGATTGTGATTGTACGATTGTGATAGTATGATTGTGATTGTATGATTGTGATTGCATGATTGTGATTGTATGATTGAGATTGCATGATTTTGTATGTATGATTGTGATTGTATGATTGTGATTGTATGATTGTGATTGTATGATTGTGATTGTATGATTGTGATTGTATGATTGTGATTGTATGATTGTGATTGTATGATTGTGATAGTATGATTGTGATTGTATGATTGTGATTGTATGACTGTGATTGTATGATTGTGATTGTATGATTGTGATTGTATGAATGTGATAGTCTGATTGTGATTGTATGATTGTGATTGTATGACTGTGATTGTATGATTGTGATTGTGCGATTGTGATTGTACGATTGTGGTTGTACGATTGTGATTGTATGATTGTGATTGTATGATTATGATTGAATGATTGTGATTGCATGATTGTGATTGTATGATTGTGATTGCATGATTTTGAATGTATGATTGTGATTGTATGATTGTGATTGTATGATTGTGATTGTATGATTGTGATTGTAAGATTGTGATTGTATGATTGTGATAGTATGATTGTGATTGTAAGATTGTGATTGGATGACTGTGATTGTTTGATTGTGATTGTATGATTGTCATTGTATGATTATGATTGTAGGATTGTGATTGCATGATTGTGATTGTATGATTGAGATTGCATGACTTTGTATGTATGATTGTGATTGTAAGATTGTGATTGTATGATTGTGATTGTATGATTGTGATTGTATGATTGTGATTGTATGATTGTGATTGTATGATTGTGATTGTATGATTGTGATAGTATGATTGTGATTGTATGATTGTGATTGTATGACTGTGATTGTATTATTGTGATTGTATGATTGTGATTGTATGGTTGTGATTGTATGATTATGATTGTATGATTGTGATTGTATGATTGTATTTGGGAGATTGTATTTTGGAGATTGTAATTGTAGGATTCCGATTGTATGATTGTGATTGTATGATTGTGATTGTATGATTGTGATTGTATGATTGTGATTGTATGATTGTGATAGTATGATTGTGATTGTAAGATTGTTATTGGATGACTGTGATTGTATGATTGTGATTGTATGATTGTCATTGTATGATTATGATTGTAGGATTGTGATTGCATGATTGTGATTGTATGATTGAGATCGCATGATTTTGTATGTATGATTGTGATTGTATGATTGTGATTGTATGATTGTGATTGTATGATTGTGATTGTATGATTGTGATTGTATGATTGTGATTGTATGATTGTGATTGTATGATTGTGATTGTATGATTGTGATTGTATGACTGTGATTGTGTGATTGTGATTGTATGATTGTGATAGTATGATTGTGCTTGTATGATTGTGATTGTATGACTGTGATTGTACGATTGTGATTGTATGATTGTGATTGTATGATTGTGATTGTATGATTATGATTGTATGATTGTGATTGTATGATTGTATTTGGGAGATTGTATTTTGGTGATTGTAATTGTAGGATTCCGATTGTATGATTGTGATTGTATGATTGTGATTGTATGATTGTGAAAGTATGATTGTGATTGTATGATTGTGATTGTATGGTTGTGAAAGTACGATTGTGATTGTATGATTGTGATTGTATGATTGTGATTGTATGCTTGCGATTGTATGATTGTGATTGTATGATTGTGATTGTATGATTGTGATTGTATGATTGTTATTGTATGATTATGATTGTATGATTGTGTTTGTATGATTGTGATTGTATGATTGTGATTGTATGATTGTGATAGTATGATTGTGATTGTATGATTGTGATTGTATGACTGTGATTGTATGATTGTGATTGTATGATTGTTAAAGTATGATTGTGATGGTATGATTGTGATGGTATGATTGTGATTGTATGATTCTGATTGTATGATTCTGATTGTACGATTGTGATTGCATGATAGTGATTGTATGATTGTGATTGCATGATTTTGAATGTATGATTGCGATTGTATGATTGTGATTGTATGATTGTGATTATATGATTGTGATTGTATGATTGTGATTGTATGATTGTGATAGTATGATTGTGGTGGTATGATTGTGATTGTATGGTTGTGATGGTATGATTGCGATTGTATGATATTGATTGTATGATTGTGATTGTACGATTGTGATTGTATGATTGTGATTGCATGATTTTGAATGTATGATTGTGATTGTATGATTGTGATTGTATGATTGTGATTGTATGGTTGTGAAAGTATGATTGTGATTGTATGATTGTGATTGTATGATTGTGATTGTATGATTGTGATTGTATGCTTGCGATTGTATGATTGTGATTGTATGATTGTGATTGTATGATTGTGATTGTATGATTGTTATTGTATGATTATGATTGTATGATTGTGTTTGTATGATTGTGATTGTATGATTGTGATTGTATGATTGTGATAGTATGATTGTGATTGTATGATTGTGATTGCATGACTGTGATTGTATGATTGTGATTGTATGATTGTTAAAGTATGATTGTGATGGTATGATTGTGATGGTATGATTGTGATTGTATGATTCTGATTGTATGATTGTGATTGCATGATAGTGATTGTATGATTGTGATTGCATGATTTTGAATGTATGATTGCGATTGTATGATTGAGATTGCATGATTGCGATTGTATGATTGTGATTGCATGATTTTGAATGTATGATTGTGATCGTATGATTGTGATTGAATGGTTGTGAAAGTATGATTGTGATTGTATGATTGTGATTGTATGATTGTGATTGTATGCTTGCGATTGTATGATTGCTATTGTATGATTGCGATTGTATGATTGTGATTGTATGATTGTTATTGTATGATTATGATTGTATGATTGTGTTTGTATGATTGTGATTGTATGATTGTGATTGTATGATTGTGATAGTATGATTGTGATTGTATGATTGTGATTGTATGACTGTGATTGTATGATTGTGATTGTATGATTGTTAAAGTATGATTATGATGGTATGATTGTGATGGTATGATTGTGATTGTATGATTCTGATTGTATGATTGTGATTGCATGATAGTGATTGTATGATTGTGATTGCATGATTTTGAATGTATGATTGCGATTGTATGATTGCGATTGTATGATTGTGATAGTATGATTGTGATTGTATGATTGTGATTGTATGACTGTGATTGTATGATTGTGATTGTATGATTGTGATTGTATGGTTGTGATTGTATGATTATGATTGTATGATTGTGATTGTATGATTGTATTTGGGAGATTGTATTTTGGAGATTGTAATTGTAGGATTCCGATTGTATGATTGTGATTGTATGATTGTGATAGTATGATTGTGATTGTATGATTGTGATTGTATGACTGTGATTGTATGATTGTGATTGTATGATTGTGATTGTATGATTGTGATTGTATGATTATGATTGTATGATTGTGATTGTATGATTATGATTGTATGGTTGCGATTGTATGATTGTGATTGTATGATTATGATTGTATGATTGTGATTGTATGATTATGATTGTATGGTTGTGACTGTATGATTGTGATGGTATGATTGCGATTGTATGATATTGATTGTATGATTGTGATTGTACGATTGTAATTGTATGATTGTGATTGTATGATTATGATTGAATGATTGAGATTGCATGATTGCGATTGTATGATTGTGATTGCATGATTTTGAATGTATGATTGTGATTGTATGATTGTGATTGTATGCTTGCGATTGTATGATTGTGATTGTATGATTGTGATTGAATGATTGTGATTGTATGATTGTGATTGTATGATTGTTATTGTATGATTATGATTGTATGATTGTGTTTGTATGATTGTGATTGTATGATTGTGATTGTATGATTGTGATAGTATGATTGTGATTGTATGATTGTGATTGTATGACTGTGATTGTATGATTGTGATTGTATGATTGTTAAAGTATGATTGTGATGGTATGATTGTGATGGTATGATTGTGATTGTATGATTCTGATTGTATGATTGTGATTGCATGATAGTGATTGTATGATTGTGATTGCATGATTTTGAATGTATGATTGCGATTGTATGATTGTGATTGTATGATTGTGATTATATGATTGTGATTATATGATTGTGATTGTATGATTGTGATTGTATGATTGTGATAGTATGATTGTGGTAGTATGATTGTGATTGTATGATTGTGATTGTATGATTGTGATTGTATGATTGTGATTGTATGATTGTATTTGGGAGATTGTATTTGGGAGATTGTATTTGGGAGATTGCATTTGGGAGATTGTATTTGGGAGATTGTAATTGTATGATTGTGATTGTATAATTGTGATTGTATGATTGCGATTGTATGATTGTGATTGTATGATTGTGATTGTATGATTATGATTGTATGATTGTGATAGTATGATTGTGATTGTATGATTGTGATTGTATGACTGTGATTGTATGATTGTGATTGTATGATTGTGATTGTATGGTTGTGATTGTATGATTATGATTGTATGATTGTGATTGTATGATTGTATTTGGGAGATTGTATTTTGGAGATTGTAATTGTAGGATTCCGATTGTATGATTGTGATTGTATGATTGTGATTGTATGATTGTGATTGTATGATTGCGATTGTATGATTGTGATTGTATGATTGTGATTGTATGATTGTGATTGTATGATTATGATTGTATGATTGTGATTGTATGATTGTGATGGTATGATTGTGATTGTATGATTGCGATAGTATGATTGTGATTGTATGATTGTGATTGTATGATTGCGATTGTATGATTGTGATTGTATGGTTATGATTGTATGATTGTGATTGTATGATTGTGATTGTATGAATGCGATAGTATGATTGTGATTGTATGATTGTGATTGTATGACTGTGATTGTATGATTGTGATTGTGCGATTGTGATTGTACGATTGTGGTTGTACGATTGTGATTGTATGATTGTGATTGTATGATTATGATTGAATGATTGTGATTGCATGATTGTGATTGTATGATTGTGATTGCATGATTTTGAATGTATGATTTTGATTGTATGATTGTGATTGTAAGATTGTGATTGGATGACTGTGATTGTATGATTGTGATTGTATGATTGTCATTGTATGATTATGACTGTAGGATTGTGATTGCATGATTGTGATTGTATGATTGAGATCGCATGATTTTGTATGTATGATTGTGATTGTATGATTGTGATTGTATGATTGTGATTGTATGATTGTGATTGTATGATTGTGATTGTATGATTGTGATTGTATGATTGTGATTGTATGATTGTGATTGTATGATTGTGAATGTATGATTGTGATTGTATGATTGTGATTGTATGATTGTGATAGTATGATTGTGATTGTATGATTGTGATTGTATGATTATGATTGTATGATTGTGATTGTATGATTATGATTGTATGGTTGCGATTGTATGATTGTGATTGTATGATTATGATTGTATGATTGTGATTGTATGATTATGATTGTATGGTTGTGACTGTATGATTGTGATGGTATGATTGCGATTGTATGATATTGATTGTATGATTGTGATTGTACGATTGTGATTGTATGATTGTGATTGTATGATTATGATTGAATGATTGAGATTGCATGATTGCGATTGTATGATTGTGATTGCATGATTTTGAATGTATGATTGTGATTGTATGATTGTGATTGTATGCTTGCGATTGTATGATTGTGATTGTATGATTGTGATTGAATGATTGTGATTGTATGATTGTGATTGTATGATTGTTATTGTATGATTATGATTGTATGATTGTGTTTGTATGATTGTGATTGTATGATTGTGATTGTATGATTGTGATAGTATGATTGTGATTGTATGATTGTGATTGTATGACTGTGATTGTATGATTGTGATTGTATGATTGTTAAAGTATGATTGTGATGGTATGATTGTGATGGTATGATTGTGATTGTATGATTCTGATTGTATGATTGTGATTGCATGATAGTGATTGTATGATTGTGATTGCATGATTTTGAATGTATGATTGCGATTGTATGATTGTGATTGTATGATTGTGATTATATGATTGTGATTGTATGATTGTGATTGTATGATTGTGATAGTATGATTGTGGTAGTATGATTGTGATTGTATGATTGTGATTGTATGATTGTGATTGTATGATTGTGATTGTATGATTGTATTTGGGAGATTGTATTTGGGAGATTGTATTTGGGAGATTGCATTTGGGAGATTGTATTTGGGAGATTGTAATTGTATGATTGTGATTGTATAATTGTGATTGTATGATTGCGATTGTATGATTGTGATTGTATGATTGTGATTGTATGATTGTGATTGTATGATTGTATCTGGGAGATTGTATTTGGGAGATTGTAATTGTATGATTGCGATTGTATGATTGTAATTGTATGATTGCGATTGTATGATTGTGATTGTATGATTGTGATGTATGATTGTAATTGTATGATTATGATTGTATGATTGTGATTGTATGATTGTGGTGGTATGATTGTGATTGTATGATTGCGATCGTATGATTGTGATTGTATGATTATGATTATATGATTGTGATTGTATGATTGTGATTGTATGATTGTGATTGTATGATTGTATTTGGGAGATTGTATTTGGGAGATTGTATTTGGGAGATTGTAATTGTATGATTGCGATTGTATAATTGTGATTGTATGATTGCGATTGTATGATTGTGATTGTATGATTGTGATGTATAATTGTAATTGTATGATTATGATTGTATGATTGTGATTGTATGATTGTGATTGTATGATTGTGATTGTATGATTGTGATTGTATGATTGTGATTGTATGATTGTGATTGTATGATTCTGATTGTATGATTGTGATTGTATGATTATGATTGTATGATTGTGATAGTATGATTGTGATTGTATGATTGTGATTGTATGACTGTGATTGTATGATTGTGATTGTATGATTGTGATTGTATGGTTGTGATTGTATGATTATGATTGTATGATTGTGATTGTATGATTGTATTTGGGAGATTGTATTTTGGAGATTGTAATTGTAGGATTCCGATTGTACGTTTGTGATTGTACGATTGTGATAGTATGATTGTGATTGTATGATTGTGATTGCATGATTGTGATTGTATGATTGAGATTGCATGATTTTGTATGTATGATTGTGATTGTATGATTGTGATTGTATGATTGTGATTGTATGATTGTGATTGTATGATTGTGATTGTATGATTGTGATTGTATGATTGTGATTGTATGATTGTGATAGTATGATTGTGATTGTATGATTGTGATTGTATGACTGTGATTGTATGATTGTGATTGTATGATTATGATTGAATGATTGAGGTTGCATGATTGCGATTGTATGATTGTGATTGCATGATTTTGAATGTATGATTGTGATTGTATGATTGTGATTGTATGGTTGTGAAAGTATGATTGTGATTGTATGATTGTGATTGTATGATTGTGATTGTATGATTGTGATTGTATGCTTGCGATTGTATGATTGTGATTGTATGATTGTGATTGTATGATTATGATTGTATGATTGTGATTGTATGATTATGATTGTATGGTTGCGATTGTATGATTGTGATTGTATGATTATGATTGTATGATTGTGATTGTATGATTATGATTGTATGGTTGTGACTGTATGATTGTGATGGTATGATTGCGATTGTATGATATTGATTGTATGATTGTGATTGTACGATTGTGATTGTATGATTCTGATTGTATGATTATGATTGAATGATTGAGATTGCATGATTGCGATTGTATGATTGTGATTGCATGATTTTGAATGTATGATTGTGATTGTATGATTGTGATTGTATGCTTGCGATTGTATGATTGTGATTGTATGATTGTGATTGAATGATTGTGATTGTATGATTGTGATTGTATGATTGTTATTGTATGATTATGATTGTATGATTGTGTTTGTATGATTGTGATTGTATGATTGTGATTGTATGATTGTGATAGTATGATTGTGATTGTATGATTGTGATTGTATGACTGTGATTGTATGATTGTGATTGTATGATTGTTAAAGTATGATTGTGATGGTATGATTGTGATCGTATGATTGTGATTGTATGATTCTGATTGTATGATTGTGATTGCATGATAGTGATTGTATGATTGTGATTGCATGATTTTGAATGTATGATTGCGATTGTATGATTGTGATTGTATGATTGTGATTATATGATTGTGATTGTATGATTGTGATTGTATGATTGTGATAGTATGATTGTGGTAGTATGATTGTGATTGTATGATTGTGATTGTATGATTGTGATTGTATGATTGTATTTGGGAGATTGTATTTGGGAGATTGTATTTGGGAGATTGCATTTGGGAGATTGTATTTGGGAGATTGTAATTGTATGATTGCGATTGTATAATTGTGATTGTATGATTGCGATTGTATGATTGTGATTGTATGATTGTGATTGTATGATTGTGATTGTATGATTGTATCTGGGAGATTGTATTTGGGAGATTGTAATTGTATGATTGCGATTGTATGATTGTAATTGTATGATTGCGATTGTATGATTGTGATTGTATGATTGTGATTGTATGATTGCGATTGTATGATTGTGATTGTATGGTTATGATTGTATGATTGTGATTGTATGATTGTGATTGTATGAATGCGATAGTATGATTGTGATTGTATGATTGTGATTGTATGACTGTGATTGTATGATTGTGATTGTGCGATTGTGATTGTACGATTGTGGTTGTACGATTGTGATTGTATGATTGTGATTGTATGATTATGATTGAATGATTGTGATTGCATGATTGTGATTGTATGATTGTGATTGCATGATTTTGAATGTATGATTTTGATTGTATGATTGTGATTGTAAGATTGTGATTGGATGACTGTGATTGTATGATTGTGATTGTATGATTGTCATTGTATGATTATGACTGTAGGATTGTGATTGCATGATTGTGATTGTATGATTGAGATCGCATGATTTTGTATGTATGATTGTGATTGTATGATTGTGATTGTATGATTGTGATTGTATGATTGTGATTGTATGATTGTGATTGTATGATTGTGATTGTATGATTGTGATTGTATGATTGTGATTGTATGATTGTGAATGTATGATTGTGATTGTATGATTGTGATTGTATGATTGTGATAGTATGATTGTGATTGTATGATTGTGATTGTATGATTATGATTGTATGATTGTGATTGTATGATTATGATTGTATGGTTGCGATTGTATGATTGTGATTGTATGATTATGATTGTATGATTGTGATTGTATGATTATGATTGTATGGTTGTGACTGTATGATTGTGATGGTATGATTGCGATTGTATGATATTGATTGTATGATTGTGATTGTACGATTGTGATTGTATGATTGTGATTGTATGATTATGATTGAATGATTGAGATTGCATGATTGCGATTGTATGATTGTGATTGCATGATTTTGAATGTATGATTGTGATTGTATGATTGTGATTGTATGCTTGCGATTGTATGATTGTGATTGTATGATTGTGATTGAATGATTGTGATTGTATGATTGTGATTGTATGATTGTTATTGTATGATTATGATTGTATGATTGTGTTTGTATGATTGTGATTGTATGATTGTGATTGTATGATTGTGATAGTATGATTGTGATTGTATGATTGTGATTGTATGACTGTGATTGTATGATTGTGATTGTATGATTGTTAAAGTATGATTGTGATGGTATGATTGTGATGGTATGATTGTGATTGTATGATTCTGATTGTATGATTGTGATTGCATGATAGTGATTGTATGATTGTGATTGCATGATTTTGAATGTATGATTGCGATTGTATGATTGTGATTGTATGATTGTGATTATATGATTGTGATTGTATGATTGTGATTGTATGATTGTGATAGTATGATTGTGGTAGTATGATTGTGATTGTATGATTGTGATTGTATGATTGTGATTGTATGATTGTGATTGTATGATTGTATTTGGGAGATTGTATTTGGGAGATTGTATTTGGGAGATTGCATTTGGGAGATTGTATTTGGGAGATTGTAATTGTATGATTGTGATTGTATAATTGTGATTGTATGATTGCGATTGTATGATTGTGATTGTATGATTGTGATTGTATGATTGTGATTGTATGATTGTATCTGGGAGATTGTATTTGGGAGATTGTAATTGTATGATTGCGATTGTATGATTGTAATTGTATGATTGCGATTGTATGATTGTGATTGTATGATTGTGATGTATGATTGTAATTGTATGATTATGATTGTATGATTGTGATTGTATGATTGTGGTGGTATGATTGTGATTGTATGATTGCGATCGTATGATTGTGATTGTATGATTATGATTATATGATTGTGATTGTATGATTGTGATTGTATGATTGTGATTGTATGATTGTATTTGGGAGATTGTATTTGGGAGATTGTATTTGGGAGATTGTAATTGTATGATTGCGATTGTATAATTGTGATTGTATGATTGCGATTGTATGATTGTGATTGTATGATTGTGATGTATAATTGTAATTGTATGATTATGATTGTATGATTGTGATTGTATGATTGTGATTGTATGATTGTGATTGTATGATTGTGATTGTATGATTGTGATTGTATGATTGTGATTGTATGATTCTGATTGTATGATTGTGATTGTATGATTATGATTGTATGATTGTGATAGTATGATTGTGATTGTATGATTGTGATTGTATGACTGTGATTGTATGATTGTGATTGTATGATTGTGATTGTATGGTTGTGATTGTATGATTATGATTGTATGATTGTGATTGTATGATTGTATTTGGGAGATTGTATTTTGGAGATTGTAATTGTAGGATTCCGATTGTACGTTTGTGATTGTACGATTGTGATAGTATGATTGTGATTGTATGATTGTGATTGCATGATTGTGATTGTATGATTGAGATTGCATGATTTTGTATGTATGATTGTGATTGTATGATTGTGATTGTATGATTGTGATTGTATGATTGTGATTGTATGATTGTGATTGTATGATTGTGATTGTATGATTGTGATTGTATGATTGTGATAGTATGATTGTGATTGTATGATTGTGATTGTATGACTGTGATTGTATGATTGTGATTGTATGATTATGATTGAATGATTGAGGTTGCATGATTGCGATTGTATGATTGTGATTGCATGATTTTGAATGTATGATTGTGATTGTATGATTGTGATTGTATGGTTGTGAAAGTATGATTGTGATTGTACGATTGTGATAGTATGATTGTGATTGTATGATTGTGATTGCATGATTGTGATTGTATGATTGAGATTGCATGATTTTGTATGTATGATTGTGATTGTATGATTGTGATTGTATGATTGTGATTGTATGATTGTGATTGTATGATTGTGATTGTATGATTGTGATTGTATGATTGTGATTGTATGATTGTGATAGTATGATTGTGATTGTATGATTGTGATTGTATGACTGTGATTGTATGATTGTGATTGTATGATTATGATTGAATGATTGAGGTTGCATGATTGCGATTGTATGATTGTGATTGCATGATTTTGAATGTATGATTGTGATTGTATGATTGTGATTGTATGGTTGTGAAAGTATGATTGTGATTGTATGATTGTGATTGTATGATTGTGATTGTATGATTGTGATTGTATGCTTGCGATTGTATGATTGTGATTGTATGATTGTGATTGTATGATTGTGATTGTATGATTGTTATTGTATGATTATGATTGTATGATTGTGTTTGTATGATTGTGATTGTATGATTGTGATTGTATGATTGTGATAGTATGATTGTGATTGTATGATTGTGATTGTATGACTGTGATTGTATGATTGTGATTGTATGATTGTTAAAGTATGATTGTGATGGTATGATTGTGATGGTATGATTGTGATTGTATGATTCTGATTGTATGATTGTGATTGCATGATAGTGATTGTATGATTGTGATTGCATGATTTTGAATGTATGATTGCGATTGTATGATTGTGATTGTATGATTGTGATTATATGATTGTGATTGTATGATTGTGATTGTATAATTGTGATAGTATGATTGTGGTAGTATGATTGTGATTGTATGGTTGTGATGGTATGATTGCGATTGTATGATATTGATTGTATGATTGTGATTGTACGATTGTGATTGTATGATTGTGATTGTATGATTATGATTGAATGATTGAGATTGCATGATTGCGATTGTATGATTGTGATTGCATGATTTTGAATGTATGATTGTGATTGTATGAGTGTGATTGTATGCTTGCGATTGTATGATTGTGATTGTATGATTGTGATTGAATGATTGTGATTGTATGATTGTGATTGTATGATTGTGATTGTATGATTGTGATTGTATGATTGTGATTGTACGATTGTGATTGTATGATTGTGATTGTATGATTGTGATTGTATGATTGTGATTGTCTGATTGTGGTTGTGCGATTCTGATTGTACGATTGTGATTGTACGATTGTGATTGCATGATTTTGAATGTATGATTGCGATTGTATGATTGTGATTGTATGATTGTGATTATATGATTGTGATTGTATGATTGTGATTGTATGATTGTGATAGTATGATTGTGGTAGTATGATTGTGATTGTATGATTGTGATTGTATGATTGTGATTGTATGATTGTATTTGGGAGATTGTATTTGGGAGATTGTATTTGGGAGATTGTATTTGGGAGATTGTAATTGTATGATTGCGATTGTATAATTGTGATTGTATGATTGCGATTGTATGATTGTGATTGTATGATTGTGATGTATGATTGTAATTGTATGATTATGATTGTATGATTGTGATTGTATGATTGTGATTGTATGATTGTGATTGTATGATTGTGATTGTATGATTGTGATTGTATGATTGTGATTGTATGACTGTGATTGTATGATTGTGATTGTATGATTGTGATTTTATGATTATGATTGTATGATTGTGATAGTATGATTGTGATTGTATGATTGTGATTGTATGACTGTGATTGTATGATTGTGATTGTATGATTGTGATTGTATGGTTGTGATTGTATGACTATGATTGTATGATTGTGATTGTATGATTGTATTTGGGAGATTGTATTTTGGAGATTGTAATTGTAGGATTCCGATTGTATGATTGTGATTGTATGATTGTGATTGTATGATTGTGATTGTATGATTGCGATTGTATGATTGTGATTGCATGATTTTGAATGTATGATTTTGATTGTATGATTGTGATTGTATGATTATGATTGTATGGTTGCGATTGTATGATTGTGATTGTATGATTATGATTGTATGATTGTGATTGTATGATTATGATTGTATGGTTGTGACTGTATGATTGTGATGGTATGATTGCGATTGTATGATATTGATTGTATGATTGTGATTGTACGATTGTGATTGTATGATTCTGATTGTATGATTATGATTGAATGATTGAGATTGCATGATTGCGATTGTATGATTGTGATTGCATGATTTTGAATGTATGATTGTGATTGTATGATTGTGATTGTATGCTTGCGATTGTATGATTGTGATTGTATGATTGTGATTGAATGATTGTGATTGTATGATTGTGATTGTATGATTGTTATTGTATGATTATGATTGTATGATTGTGTTTGTATGATTGTGATTGTATGACTGTGATTGTATGATTGTGATTGTATGATTGTGATTGTATGATTGTGATTGTATGATTATGATTGTATGATTGTGATTGTATGATTATGATTGTATGGTTGCGATTGTATGATTGTGATTGTATGATTATGATTGTATGATTGTGATTGTATGATTATGATTGTATGGTTGTGACTGTATGATTGTGATGGTATGATTGCGATTGTATGATATTGATTGTATGATTGTGATTGTACGATTGTGATTGTATGATTCTGATTGTATGATTATGATTGAATGATTGAGATTGCATGATTGCGATTGTATGATTGTGATTGCATGATTTTGAATGTATGATTGTGATTGTATGATTGTGATTGTATGCTTGCGATTGTATGATTGTGATTGTATGATTGTGATTGAATGATTGTGATTGTATGATTGTGATTGTATGATTGTTATTGTATGATTATGATTGTATGATTGTGTTTGTATGATTGTGATTGTATGATTGTGATTGTATGATTGTGATAGTATGATTGTGATTGTATGATTGTGATTGTATGACTGTGATTGTATGATTGTGATTGTATGATTGTTAAAGTATGATTGTGATGGTATGATTGTGATCGTATGATTGTGATTGTATGATTCTGATTGTATGATTGTGATTGCATGATAGTGATTGTATGATTGTGATTGCATGATTTTGAATGTATGATTGCGATTGTATGATTGTGATTGTATGATTGTGATTATATGATTGTGATTGTATGATTGTGATTGTATGATTGTGATAGTATGATTGTGGTAGTATGATTGTGATTGTATGATTGTGATTGTATGATTGTGATTGTATGATTGTATTTGGGAGATTGTATTTGGGAGATTGTATTTGGGAGATTGCATTTGGGAGATTGTATTTGGGAGATTGTAATTGTATGATTGCGATTGTATAATTGTGATTGTATGATTGCGATTGTATGATTGTGATTGTATGATTGTGATTGTATGATTGTGATTGTATGATTGTATCTGGGAGATTGTATTTGGGAGATTGTAATTGTATGATTGCGATTGTATGATTGTAATTGTATGATTGCGATTGTATGATTGTGATTGTATGATTGTGATGTATGATTGTAATTGTATGATTATGATTGTATGATTGTGATTGTATGATTGTGGTGGTATGATTGTGATTGTATGATTGCGATCGTATGATTGTGATTGTATGATTATGATTGTATGATTGTGATTGTATGATTGCGATTGTATGATTGTGATTGTATGATTGTGATTATATGATTGTGATTGCATGATTGTGATTGTATGATTGTGATTGTATGATTGTATTTGGGAGATTGTATTTGGGAGATTGTATTTGGGAGATTGTAATTGTATGATTGCGATTGTATAATTGTGATTGTATGATTGCGATTGTATGATTGTGATTGTATGATTGTGATGTATAATTGTAATTGTATGATTATGATTGTATGATTGTGATTGTATGATTGTGATTGTATGATTGTGATTGTATGATTGTGATTGTATGATTGTGATTGTATGATTGTGATTGTATGATTGTGATTGTATGATTATGATTGTATGATTGTGATAGTATGATTGTGATTGTATGATTGTGGTTGTATGACTGTGATCGTATGATTGTGATTGTATGATTGTGATTGTATGGTTGTGATTGTATGATTA
Organism: Megachile rotundata; assembly: GCF_050947335.1. NCBI lineage: Eukaryota > Metazoa > Arthropoda > Insecta > Hymenoptera > Megachilidae > Megachile > Megachile rotundata. The sequence continues at coordinate 1,988,531 of NW_027473318.1, read as the reverse complement.
TGATTGTATGATTGTGATTGTATGATTGTATTTGGGAGATTGTATTTTGGAGATTGTAATTGTAGGATTCCGATTGTATGATTGTGATTGTATGATTGTGATTGTATGATTGTGATAGTATGATTGTGATTGTATGATTGTGATTGTACGATTGTGATTGTATGATTGTGATTGTATGATTATGATTGAATGATTGTGATTGCATGATTGTGATTGTATGATTATGATTGTATGATTGTGATAGTATGATTGTGATTGTATGATTGTGATTGTATGACTGTGAAAGTATGATTGTGATTGTATGATTGTGATTGTATGATTGTGATTGTATGATTGTGATTGTATGATTGTGATTGTATGATTGTGATTGTATGATTGTGATTGTATGATTGTGATTGTCTGATTGTGGTTGTGCGATTGTGATTGTACGATTGTGATTGTACGATTGTGATAGTATGATTGTGATTGTATGATTGTGATTGCATGATTGTGATTGTATGATTGAGATTGCATGATTTTGTATGTATGATTGTGATTGTATGATTGTGATTGTATGATTGTGATTGTATGGTTGTGATTGTATGATTGTGATTGTATGATTGTGATAGTATGATTGTGATTGTATGATTGTGATTGTATGACTGTGATTGTATGATTGTGATAGTATGATTGTGATTGTATGATTGTGATTGTATGACTGTGATTGTATGATTGTGATTGTATGATTGTTAAAGTATGATTGTGATGGTATGATTGTGATGGTATGATTGTGATTGTATGATTCTGATTGTATGATTGTGATTGCATGATAGTGATTGAATGATTGTGATTGCATGATTTTGAATGTATGATTGCGATTGTATGATTGTGATTGTATGATTGTGATTATATGATTGTGATTGTATGATTGTGATTGTATGATTGTGATAGTATGATTGTGGTAGTATGATTGTGATTGTATGGTTGTGATGGTATGATTGCGATTGTATGATATTGATTGTATGATTGTGATTGTACGATTGTGATTGTATGATTGTGATTGTATGATTATGATTGAATGATTGAGATTGCATGATTGCGATTGTGTGATTGTGATTGCATGATTTCGAATGTATGATTGTGATTGTATGATTGTGATTGTATGGTTGTGAAAGTATGATTGTGATTGTATGATTGTGATTGTATGATTGTGATTGTATGCTTGCGATTGTATGATTGCTATTGTATGATTGCGATTGTATGATTGTGATTGTATGATTGTTATTGTATGATTATGATTGTATGATTGTGTTTGTATGATTGTGATTGTATGATTGTGATTGTATGATTGTGATAGTATGATTGTGATTGTATGATTGTGATTGTATGACTGTGATTGTATGATTGTGATTGTATGATTGTTAAAGTATGATTATGATGGTATGATTGTGATGGTATGATTGTGATTGTATGATTCTGATTGTATGATTGTGATTGCATGATAGTGATTGTATGATTGTGATTGCATGATTTTGAATGTATGATTGCGATTGTATGATTGTGATTGTATGATTGTATCTGGGAGATTGTATTTGGGAGATTGTAATTGTATGATTGCGATTGTATGATTGTAATTGTATGATTGCGATTGTATGATTGTGATTGTATGATTGTGATGTATGATTGTAATTGTATGATTATGATTGTATGATTGTGATTGTATGATTGTGATTGTATGATTATGACTGTATGATTGTGATAGTATGATTGTGATTGTATGATTGTGATTGTATGACTGTGATTGTATGATTGTGATTGTATGATTGTGATTGTATGGTTGTGATCGTATGATTATGATTGTATGATTGTGATTGTATGATTGTATTTGGGAGATTGTATTTTGGAGATTGTAATTGTAGGATTCCGATTGTATGATTGTGATTGTATGATTGTGATTGTATGATTGTGATTGTATGATTGCGATTGTATGATTGTGATTGTATGATTGTGATTGTATGATTGTTATTGTATGATTATGATTGTATGATTGTGATTGTATGATTGTGATGGTATGATTGTGATTGTATGATTGCGATAGTATGATTGTGATTGTATGATTGTGATTGTATGATTGCGATTGTATGATTGTGATTGTATGGTCTTGATTGTATGATTGTGATTGTATGATTGTGATTGTATGAATGCGATAGTATGATTGTGATTGTATGATTGTGATTGTATGACTGTGATTGTATGATTGTGATTGTATGATTGTGATTGTATGATTGCGATTGTATGATTGTGATTGTATGGTCTTGATTGTATGATTGTGATTGTATGATTGTGATTGTATGAATGCGATAGTATGATTGTGATTGTATGATTGTGATTGTATGACTGTGATTGTATGATTGTGATTGTATGATTGTGATTGTATGATTGTGATTGTATGATTGTGATGTATGATTGTAATTGTATGATTATGATTGTATGATTGTGATTGTATGATTGTGGTGGTATGATTGTGATTGTATGATTGCGATCGTATGATTGTGATTGTATGATTATGATTGTATGATTGTGATTGTATGATTGCGATTGTATGATTGTGATTGTATGAATGTGATTATATGATTGTGATTGCATGATTGTGATTGTATGATTGTGATTGTATGATTGTATTTGGGAGATTGTATTTGGGAGATTGTATTTGGGAGATTGTAATTGTATGATTGCGATTGTATAATTGTGATTGTATGATTGCGATTGTATGATTGTGATTGTATGATTGTGATGTATAATTGTAATTGTATGATTATGATTGTATGATTGTGATTGTATGATTGTGATTGTATGATTGTGATTGTATGATTGTGATTGTATGATTGTGATTGTATGATTGTGATTGTATGATTATGATTGTATGATTGTGATAGTATGATTGTGATTGTATGATTGTGATTGTATGACTGTGATCGTATGATTGTGATTGTATGATTGTGATTGTATGGTTGTGATTGTATGATTATGATTGTATGATTATGATTGTATGATTGTATTTGGGAGATTGTATTTTGGAGATTGTAATTGTAGGATTCCGATTGCATGATTGTGATTGTATGATTGTGATTGTATGATTGTGAAAGTATGATTGTGATTGTATGATTGTGATTGTATGACTGTGACTGTATGATTGTGATTGTATGATTGTGATTGTATGATTGTGATTGTATGATTGCGATTGTATGATTGTGATTGTGTGATTATGATTGTATGATTGTGATTGTATGATTATGATTGTATGGTTGTGACTGTATGATTGTGATGGTATGATTGCGATTGTATGATATTGATTGTATGATTGTGATTGTACGATTGTGATTGTATGATTGTGATTGTATGATTATGATTGAATGATTGTGATTGCATGATTGTGATTGTATGATTATGATTGTATGATTGTGATAGTATGATTGTGATTGTATGATTGTGATTGTATGACTGTGAAAGTATGATTGTGATTGTATGATTGTGATTGTATGATTGTGATTGTATGAATGTGATTGTATGATTATGATTGAATGATTGAGATTGCATGATTGCGATTGTATGATTGTGATTGCATGATTTTGAATGTATGATTGTGATAGCATGATTGTGATTGTATGGTTGTGAAAGTATGATTGTGATTGTATGATTGTGATTGTATGATTGTGATTGTATGCTTGCGATTGTATGATTGTGATTGTATGATTGTGATTGTATGATTGTGATTGTATGATTGTTATTGTATGATTATGATTGTATGATTGTGTTTGTATGATTGTGATTGTATGATTGTGATTGTATGATTGTGATAGTATGATTGTGATTGTATGATTGTGATTGTATGACTGTGATTGTATGATTGTGATTGTATGATTGTTAAAGTATGATTGTGATGGTATGATTGTGATGGTATGATTGTGATTGTATGATTCTGATTGTATGATTGTGATTGCATGATAGTGATTGAATGATTGTGATTGCATGATTTTGAATGTATGATTGCGATTGTATGATTGTGATTGTATGATTGTGATTATATGATTGTGATTGTATGATTGTGATTGTATGATTGTGATAGTATGATTGTGGTAGTATGATTGTGATTGTATGGTTGTGATGGTATGATTGCGATTGTATGATATTGATTGTATGATTGTGATTGTACGATTGTGATTGTATGATTGTGATTGTATGATTATGATTGAATGATTGAGATTGCATGATTGCGATTGTGTGATTGTGATTGCATGATTTCGAATGTATGATTGTGATTGTATGATTGTGATTGTATGATTGTGATTGTATGGTTGTGAAAGTATGATTGTGATTGTATGATTGTGATTGTATGATTGTGATTGTATGCTTGCGATTGTATGATTGCTATTGTATGATTGCGATTGTATGATTGTGATTGTATGATTGTTATTGTATGATTATGATTGTATGATTGTGTTTGTATGATTGTGATTGTATGATTGTGATTGTATGATTGTGATAGTATGATTGTGATTGTATGATTGTGATTGTATGACTGTGATTGTATGATTGTGATTGTATGATTGTTAAAGTATGATTATGATGGTATGATTGTGATGGTATGATTGTGATTGTATGATTCTGATTGTATGATTGTGATTGCATGATAGTGATTGTATGATTGTGATTGCATGATTTTGAATGTATGATTGCGATTGTATGATTGTGATTGTATGATTGTATCTGGGAGATTGTATTTGGGAGATTGTAATTGTATGATTGCGATTGTATGATTGTAATTGTATGATTGCGATTGTATGATTGTGATTGTATGATTGTGATGTATGATTGTAATTGTATGATTATGATTGTATGATTGTGATTGTATGATTGTGATTGTATGATTATGACTGTATGATTGTGATAGTATGATTGTGATTGTATGATTGTGATTGTATGACTGTGATTGTATGATTGTGATTGTATGATTGTGATTGTATGGTTGTGATTGTATGATTATGATTGTATGATTGTGATTGTATGATTGTATTTGGGAGATTGTATTTTGGAGATTGTAATTGTAGGATTCCGATTGTATGATTGTGATTGTATGATTGTGATTGTATGATTGTGATTGTATGATTGCGATTGTATGATTGTGATTGTATGATTGTGATTGTATGATTGTTATTGTATGATTATGATTGTATGATTGTGATTGTATGATTGTGATGGTATGATTGTGATTGTATGATTGCGATAGTATGATTGTGATTGTATGATTGTGATTGTATGATTGCGATTGTATGATTGTGATTGTATGGTCTTGATTGTATGATTGTGATTGTATGATTGTGATTGTATGAATGCGATAGTATGATTGTGATTGTATGATTGTGATTGTATGACTGTGATTGTATGATTGTGATTGTATGATTGTGATTGTATGATTGCGATTGTATGATTGTGATTGTATGGTCTTGATTGTATGATTGTGATTGTATGATTGTGATTGTATGAATGCGATAGTATGATTGTGATTGTATGATTGTGATTGTATGACTGTGATTGTATGATTGTGATTGTATGATTGTGATTGTATGATTGTGATTGTATGATTGTGATGTATGATTGTAATTGTATGATTATGATTGTATGATTGTGATTGTATGATTGTGGTGGTATGATTGTGATTGTATGATTGCGATCGTATGATTGTGATTGTATGATTATGATTGTATGATTGTGATTGTATGATTGCGATTGTATGATTGTGATTGTATGAATGTGATTATATGATTGTGATTGCATGATTGTGATTGTATGATTGTGATTGTATGATTGTATTTGGGAGATTGTATTTGGGAGATTGTAATTGTATGTTTGCGATTGTATAATTGTGATTGTATGATTGCGATTGTATGATTGTGATTGTATGATTGTGATGTATAATTGTAATTGTATGATTATGATTGTATGATTGTGATTGTATGATTGTTATTGTATGATTGTGATTGTATGATTGTGATTGTATGATTGTGATTGTATGATTGTGATTGTATGATTGTGATTGTATGATTATGATTGTATGATTGTGATAGTATGATTGTGATTGTATGATTGTGATTGTATGACTGTGATCGTATGATTGTGATTGTATGATTGTGATTGTATGGTTGTGATTGTATGATTATGATTGTATGATTATGATTGTATGATTGTATTTGGGAGATTGTATTTTGGAGATTGTAATTGTAGGATTCCGATTGCATGATTGTGATTGTATGATTGTGATTGTATGATTGTGATAGTATGATTGTGATTGTATGATTGTGATTGTATGACTGTGACTGTATGATTGTGATTGTATGATTGTGATTGTATGATTGTGATTGTATGATTGCGATTGTATGATTGTGATTGTGTGATTATGATTGTATGATTGTGATTGTATGATTATGATTGTATGGTTGTGACTGTATGATTGTGATGGTATGATTGCGATTGTATGATATTGATTGTATGATTGTGATTGTACGATTGTGATTGTATGATTGTGATTGTATGATTATGATTGAATGATTGTGATTGCATGATTGTGATTGTATGATTATGATTGTATGATTGTGATAGTATGATTGTGATTGTATGATTGTGATTGTATGACTGTGAAAGTATGATTGTGATTGTATGATTGTGATTGTATGATTGTGATTGTATGATTGTGATTGTATGATTGTGATTGTATGATTGTGATTGTATGATTGTGATTGTATGATTGTGATTGTATGATTGTGATTGTATGATTGTGATTGTATGATTGTGATTGTCTGATTGTGGTTGTGCGATTGTGATTGTACGATTGTGATTGTACGATTGTGATAGTATGATTGTGATTGTATGATTGTGATTGCATGATTGTGATTGTATGATTGAGATTGCATGATTTTGTATGTATGATTGTGATTGTATGATTGTGATTGTATGATTGTGATTGTATGATTGTGATTGTATGATTGTGATTGTATGATTGTGATAGTATGATTGTGATTGTATGATTGTGATTGTATGACTGTGATTGTATGATTGTGATTGTATGATTGTGATTGTATGAATGTGATAGTCTGATTGTGATCGTATGATTGTGATTGTATGACTGTGATTGTATGATTGTGATTGTATGATTATGATTGAATGATTGAGATTGCATGATTGCGATTGTATGATTGTGATTGCATGATTTTGAATGTATGATTGTGATTGTATGATTGTGATTGTATGGTTGTGAAAGTATGATTGTGATTGTATGATTGTGATTGTATGATTGTGATTGTATGCTTGCGATTGTATGATTGTGATTGTATGACTGTGATTGTATGATTGTGATTGTATGATTGTTATTGTATGATTATGATTGTATGATTGTGTTTGTATGATTGTGATTGTATGATTGTGATTGTATGATTGTGATAGTATGATTGTGATTGTATGATTGTGATTGTATGACTGTGATTGTATGATTGTGATTGTATGATTGTTAAAGTATGATTGTGATGGTATGATTGTGATGGTATGATTGTGATTGTATGATTCTGATTGTATGATTGTGATTGCATGATAGTGATTGTATGATTGTGATTGCATGATTTTGAATGTATGATTGCGATTGTATGATTGTGATTGTATGATTGTGATTATATGATTGTGATTGTATGATTGTGATTGTATGATTGTGATAGTATGATTGTGGTAGTATGATTGTGATTGTATGGTTGTGATGGTATGATTGCGATTGTATGATATTGATTGTATGATTGTGATTGTACGATTGTGATTGTATGATTGTGATTGTATGATTATGATTGAATGATTGAGATTGCATGATTGCGATTGTATGATTGTGATTGCATGATTTTGAATGTATGATTGTGATTGTATGATTGTGATTGTATGGTTGTGAAAGTATGATTGTGATTGTATGATTGTGATTGTATGATTGTGATTGTATGCTTGCGATTGTATGATTGCTATTGTATGATTGCGATTGTATGATTGTGATTGTATGATTGTTATTGTATGATTATGATTGTATGATTGTGTTTGTATGATTGTGATTGTATGATTGTGATTGTATGATTGTGATAGTATGATTCTGATTGTATGACTGTGATTGTATGATTGTGATTGTATGATTGTTAAAGTATGATTATGATGGTATGATTGTGATGGTATGATTGTGATTGTATGATTCTGATTGTATGATTGTGATTGCATGATAGTGATTGTATGATTGTGATTGCATGATTTTGAATGTATGATTGCGATTGTATGATTGTGATTGTATGATTGTATCTGGGAGATTGTATTTGGGAGATTGTAATTGTATGATTGCGATTGTATGATTGTAATTGTATGATTGCGATTGTATGATTGTGATTGTATGATTGTGATGTATGATTGTAATTGTATGATTATGATTGTATGATTGTGATTGTATGATTGTGATTGTATGATTATGACTGTATGATTGTGATAGTATGATTGTGATTGTATGATTGTGATTGTATGACTGTGATTGTATGATTGTGATTGTATGATTGTGATTGTATGGTTGTGATTGTATGATTATGATTGTATGATTGTGATTGTATGATTGTATTTGGGAGATTGTATTTTGGAGATTGTAATTGTAGGATTCCGATTGTATGATTGTGATTGTATGATTGTGATTGTATGATTGTGATTGTATGATTGTGATTGTATGATTGCGATTGTATGATTGTGATTGTATGATTGTGATTGTATGATTGTGATTGTATGATTATGATTGTATGATTGTGATTGTATGATTGTGATGGTATGATTGTGATTGTATGATTGCGATAGTATGATTGTGATTGTATGATTGTGATTGTATGATTGCGATTGTATGATTGTGATTGTATGGTCTTGATTGTATGATTGTGGTTGTATGATTGTGATTGTATGAATGCGATAGTATGATTGTGATTGTATGATTGTGATTGTATGACTGTGATTGTATGATTGTGATTGTGCGATTGTGATTGTACGGTTGTGGTTGTACGATTGTGATTGTATGATTGTGATTGTATGATTATGATTGAATGATTGTGATTGCATGATTGTGATTGTATGATTGTGATTGCATGATTTTGAATGTATGATTTTGATTGTTTGATTGTGATTGTAAGATTGTGATTGGATGACTGTGATTGTATGATTGTGATTGTATGATTGTCATTGTATGATTATGATTGTAGGATTGTGATTGCATGATTGTGATTGTATGATTGAGATCGCATGATTTTGTATGTATGATTGTGATTGTATGATTGTGATTGTATGATTGTGATTGTATGATTGTGAATGTATGATTGTGATTGTATGATTGTGATTGTATGATTGTGATAGTATGATTGTGATTGTATGATTGTGATTGTATGACTGTGATTGTATGATTGTGATTGTATGATTGTGATTGTATGATTGTGATTGTATGATTATGATTGTATGATTGTGATTGTATGATTATGATTGTATGGTTGCGATTGTATGATTGTGATTGTATGATTATGATTGTATGATTGTGATTGTATGATTATGATTGTATGGTTGTGACTGTATGATTGTGATGGTATGATTGCGATTGTATGATATTGATTGTATGATTGTGATTGTACGATTGTGATTGTATGATTGTGATTGTATGATTATGATTGAATGATTGAGATTGCATGATTGCGATTGTATGATTGTGATTGCATGATTTTGAATGTATGATTGTGATTGTATGATTGTGATTGTATGCTTGCGATTGTATGATTGTGATTGTATGATTGTGATTGTATGATTGTGATTGAATGATTGTGATTGTATGATTGTGATTGTATGATTGTTATTGTATGATTATGATTGTATGATTGTGTTTGTATGATTGTGATTGTATGATTGTGATTGTATGATTGTGATAGTATGATTGTGATTGTATGATTGTGATTGTATGACTGTGATTGTATGATTGTGATTGTATGATTGTTAAAGTATGATTGTGATGGTATGATTGTGATGGTATGATTGTGATTGTATGATTCTGATTGTATGATTGTGATTGCATGATAGTGATTGTATGATTGTGATTGCATGATTTTGAATGTATGATTGCGATTGTATGATTGTGATTGTATGATAGTGATTATATGATTGTGATTGTATGATTGTGATTGTATGATTGTGATAGTATGATTGTGGTAGTATGATTGTGATTGTATGATTGTGATTGTATGATTGTGATTGTATGATTGTATTTGGGAGATTGTATTTGGGAGATTGTATTTGGGAGATTGCATTTGGGAGATTGTATTTGGGAGATTGCAATTGTATGATTGCGATTGTATAATTGTGATTGTATGATTGCGATTGTATGATTGTGATTGTATGATTGTGATTGTATGATTGTGATTGTATGATTGTATCTGGGAGATTGTATTTGGGAGATTGTAATTGTATGATTGCGATTGTATGATTGTAATTGTATGATTGCGATTGTATGATTGTGATTGTATGATTGTGATGTATGATTGTAATTGTATAATTATGATTGTATGATTGTGATTGTATGATTGTGGTGGTATGATTGTGATTGTATGACTGCGATCGTATGATTGTGATTGTATGATTATGATTGTATGATTGTGATTGTATGATTGCGATTGTATGATTGTGATTGTATGATTGTGATTATATGATTGTGATTGTATGATTGTGATTGTATGATTGTGATTGTATGATTGTATTTGGGAGATTGTATTTGGGAGATTGTATTTGGGAGATTGTAATTGTATGATTGCGATTGTATAATTGTGATTGTATGATTGCGATTGTATGATTGTGATTGTATGATTGTGATGTATAATTGTAATTGTATGATTATGATTGTATGATTGTGATTGTATGATTGTGATTGTATGATTGTGATTGTATGATTGTGATTGTATGATTGTGATTGTATGATTGTGATTGTATGATTGTGATTGTATGATTATGATTGTATGATTGTGATAGTATGATTGTGATTGTATGATTGTGATTGTATGACTGTGATTGTATGATTGTGATTGTATGATTGTGATTGTATGGTTGTGATTGTATGATTATGATTGTATGATTGTGATTGTATGATTGTATTTGGGAGATTGTATTTTGGAGATTGTAATTGTAGGATTCCGATTGTATGATTGTGATTGTATGATTGTGATTGTATGATTGTGATAGTATGATTGTGATTGTATGATTGTGATTGTATGACTGTGATTGTATGATTGTGATTGTATGATTGTGATAGTATGATTGTGATTGTATGATTGTGATTGTATGACTGTGATTGTATGATTGTGATTGTATGATTGTTAAAGTATGATTATGATGGTATGATTGTGATGGTATGATTGTGATTGTATGATTCTGATTGTATGATTGTGATTGCATGATAGTGATTGTATGATTGTGATTGCATGATTTTGAATGTATGATTGCGATTGTATGATTGTGATTGTATGATTGTATCTGGGAGATTGTATTTGGGAGATTGTAATTGTATGATTGCGATTGTATGATTGTAATTGTATGATTGCGATTGTATGATTGTGATTGTATGATTGTGATGTATGATTGTAATTGTATGATTATGATTGTATGATTGTGATTGTATGATTGTGATTGTATGATTATGACTGTATGATTGTGATAGTATGATTGTGATTGTATGATTGTGATTGTATGACTGTGATTGTATGATTGTGATTGTATGATTGTGATTGTATGGTTGTGATTGTACGATTATGATTGTATGATTGTGATTGTATGATTGTATTTGGGAGATTGTATTTTGGAGATTGTAATTGTAGGATTCCGATTGTATGATTGTGATTGTATGATTGTGATTGTATGATTGTGATTGTATGATTGCGATTGTATGATTGTGATTGTATGATTGTGATTGTATGATTGTGATTGTATGACTATGATTGTATGATTGTGATTGTATGATTGTGATGGTATGATTGTGATTGTATGATTGCGATAGTATGATTGTGATTGTATGATTGTGATTGTATGATTGCGATTGTATGATTGTGATTGTATGGTCTTGATTGTATGATTGTGATTGTATGATTGTGATTGTATGAATGCGATAGTATGATTGTGATTGTATGATTGTGATTGTATGACTGTGATTGTATGATTGTGATTGTGCGATTGTGATTGTACGATTGTGGTTGTACGATTGTGATTGTATGATTGTGATTGTATGATTATGATTGAATGATTGTGATTGCATGATTGTGATTGTATGATTGTGATTGCATGATTTTGAATGTATGATTTTGATTGTATGATTGTGATTGTAAGATTGTGATTGGATGACTGTGATTGTATGATTGTGATTGTATGATTGTCATTGTATGATTATGATTGTAGGATTGTGATTGCATGATTGTGATTGTATGATTGAGATCGCACGATTTTGTATGTATGATTGTGATTGTATGATTGTGATTGTATGATTGTGATTGTATGATTATGATTGTATGGTTGTGACTGTATGATTGTGATGGTATGATTGCGATTGTATGATATTGATTGTATGATTGTGATTGTACGATTGTGATTGTATGATTGTGATTGTATGATTATGATTGAATGATTGAGATTGCATGATTGCGATTGTATGATTGTGATTGCATGATTTTGAATGTATGATTGTGATTGTATGATTGTGATTGTATGCTTGCGATTGTATGATTGTGATTGTATGATTGTGATTGAATGATTGTGATTGTATGATTGTGATTGTATGATTGTTATTGTATGATTATGATTGTATGATTGTGTTTGTATGATTGTGATTGTATGATTGTGATTGTATGATTGTGATAGTATGATTGTGATTGTATGATTGTGATTGTATGACTGTGATTGTATGATTGTGATTGTATGATTGTTAAAGTATGATTGTGATGGTATGATTGTGATGGTATGATTGTGATGGTATGATTGTGATTGTATGATTCTGATTGTATGATTGTGATTGCATGACAGTGATTGTATGATTGTGATTGCATGATTTTGAATGTATGATTGCGATTGTATGATTGTGATTGTATGATTGTGATTATATGATTGTGATTGTATGATTGTGATTGTATGATTGTGATAGTATGATTGTGGTAGTATGATTGTGATTGTATGATTGTGATTGTATGATTGTGATTGTATGATTGTATTTGGGAGATTGTATTTGGGAGATTGTATTTGGGAGATTGCATTTGGGAGATTGTATTTGGGAGATTGTAATTGTATGATTGCGATTGTATAATTGTGATTGTATGATTGCGATTGTATGATTGTGATTGTATGATTGTGATTGTATGATTGTGATTGTATGATTGTGATTGTATGATTGTATCTGGGAGATTGTATTTGGGAGATTGTAATTGTATGATTGCGATTGTATGATTGTAATTGTATGATTGCGATTGTATGATTGTGATTGTATGATTGTGATGTATGATTGTAATTGTATGATTATGATTGTATGATTGTGATTGTATGATTGTGGTGGTATGATTGTGATTGTATGACTGCGATCGTATGATTGTGATTGTATGATTATGATTGTATGATTGTGATTGTATGATTGCGATTGTATGATTGTGATTGTATGATTGTGATTATATGATTGTGATTGTATGATTGTGATTGTATGATTGTGATTGTATGATTGTATTTGGGAGATTGTATTTGGGAGATTGTATTTGGGAGATTGTAATTGTATCATTGCGATTGTATAATTGTGATTGTATGGTTGCGATTGTATGATTGTGATTGTATGATTGTGATGTATAATTGTAATTGTATGCTTATGATTGTATGATTGTGATTGTATGATTGTGATTGTATGATTGTGATTGTATGATTGTGATTGTATGATTGTGATTGTATGATTGTGATTGTATGATTGTGATTGTATGATTATGATTGTATGATTGTGATAGTATGATTGTGATTGTATGATTGTGATTGTATGACTGTGATTGTATGATTGTGATTGTATGATTGTGATTGTATGGTTGTGATTGTATGATTATGATTGTATGATTGTGATTGTATGATTGTATTTGGGAGATTGTATTTTGGAGATTGTAATTGTAGGATTCCGATTGTATGATTGTGATTGTATGATTGTGATTGTATGATTGTGATAGTATGATTGTGATTGTATGATTGTGATTGTATGACTGTGATTGTATGATTGTGATTGTATGATTGTGATTGTATGATTGTGATTGTATGATTGCGATTGTATGATTGTGATTGTGTGATTATGATTGTATGATTGTGATTGTATGATTATGATTGTATGGTTGTGACTGTATGATTGTGATGGTATGATTGCGATTGTATGATATTGATTGTATGATTGTGATTGTACGATTGTGATTGTATGATTGTGATTGTATGATTATGATTGAATGATTGTGATTGCATGATTGTGATTGTATGACTATGATTGTATGATTGTGATAGTATGATTGTGATTGTATGATTGTGATTGTATGACTGTGAAAGTATGATTGTGATTGTATGATTGTGATTGTATGATTGTGATTGTATGATTGTGATTGTATGATTGTGATTGTATGATTATGATTGTATGATTGTGTTTGTATGATTGTGATTGTATGATTGTGATTGTATGATTGTGATTGTATGATTGTGATAGTACGATTGTGATTGTATGATTGTGATTGTATGATTATGATTGAATGATTGTGATTGCATGATTGTGATTGTATGACTATGATTGTATGATTGTGATAGTATGATTGTGATTGTATGATTGTGATTGTATGACTGTGAAAGTATGATTGTGATTGTATGATTGTGATTGTATGATTGTGATTGTATGATTGTGATTGTATGATTGTGATTGTATGATTATGATTGTATGATTGTGTTTGTATGATTATGATTGTATGGTTGTGACTGTATGATTGTGATGGTATGATTGCGATTGTATGATATTGATTGTATGATTGTGATTGTATGATTGTGATTGTATGAATGTGATAGTCTGATTGTGATTGTATGATTGTGATTGTATGACTGTGATTGTATGATTGTGATTGTGCGATTGTGATTGTACGATTGTGGTTGTACGATTGTGATTGTATGATTGTGATTGTATGATTATGATTGAATGATTGTGATTGCATGATTGTGATTGTATGATTGTGATTGCATGATTTTGAATGTATGATTGTGATTGTATGATTGTGATTGTATGATTGTGATTGTATGATTGTGATTGTATGATTGTGATAGTATGATTGTGATTGTAAGATTGTGATTGGATGACTGTGATTGTTTGATTGTGATTGTATGATTGTCATTGTATGATTATGATTGTAGGATTGTGATTGCATGATTGTGATTGTATGATTGAGATTGCATGACTTTGTATGTATGATTGTGATTGTATGATTGTGATTGTATGATTGTGATTGTATGATTGTGATTGTATGATTGTGATTGTATGATTGTGATTGTATGATTGTGAATGTATGTTTGTGATAGTATGATTGTGATTGTATGATTGTGATTGTATGACTGTGATTGTATTATTGTGATTGTATGATTGTGATTGTATGGTTGTGATTGTATGATTATGATTGTATGATTGTGATTGTATGATTGTATTTGGGAGATTGTATTTTGGAGATTGTAATTGTAGGATTCCGATTGTATGATTGTGATTGTATGATTGTGATTGTATGATTGTGATTGTATGATTGTGATTGTATGATTGCGATTGTATGATTGTGATTGTATGATTGTGATTGTATGATTGTGATTGTATGATTATGATTGTATGATTGTGATTGTATGATTGTGATGGTATGATTGTGATTGTATGATTGCGATAGTATGATTGTGATTGTATGATTGTGATTGTATGATTGCGATTGTATGATTGTGATTGTATGATTATGATTGTATGATTGTGATTGTATGATTGTGATTGTATGAATGTGATAGTATGATTGTGATTGTATGATTGTGATTGTATGACTGTGATTGTATGATTGTGATTGTGCGATTGTGATTGTACGATTGTGGTTGTACGATTGTGATTGTATGATTGTGATTGTATGTTTATGATTGAATGATTGTGATTGCATGATTGTGATTGTATGATTGTGATTGCATGATTTTGAATGTATGATTGTGATTGTATGATTGTGATTGTATGATTGTGATTGTATGATTGTGATTGTATGATTGCGATTGTATGATTGTGATTGTATGATTGTGATAGTGTGATTGTGATTGTAAGATTGTGATTGGATGACTGTGATTGTATGCTTGCGATTGTATGATTGTGATTGTATGATTGTGATTGAATGATTGTGATTGTATGATTGTGATTGTATGATTGTTATTGTATGATTATGATTGTATGATTGTGTTTGTATGATTGTGATTGTATGATTGTGATTGTATGATTGTGATAGTATGATTGTGATTGTATGATTGTGATTGTATGACTGTGATTGTATGATTGTGATTGTATGATTGTTAAAGTATGATTGTGATGGTATGATTGTGATGGTATGATTGTGATTGTATGATTCTGATTGTATGATTGTGATTGCATGATAGTGATTGTATGATTGTGATTGCATGATTTTGAATGTATGATTGCGATTGTATGATTGTGATTGTATGATTGTGATTATATGATTGTGATTGTATGATTGTGATTGTATGATTGTGACAGTATGATTGTGGTAGTATGATTGTGATTGTATGATTGTGATTGTATGATTGTGATTGTATGATTGTATTTGGGAGATTGTATTTGGGAGATTGTATTTGGGAGATTGCATTTGGGAGATTGTATTTGGGAGATTGTAATTGTATGATTGCGATTGTATAATTGTGATTGTATGATTGCGATTGTATGATTGTGATTGTATGATTGTGATTGTATGATTGTATCTGGGAGATTGTATTTGGGAGATTGTAATTGTATGATTGCGATTGTATGATTGTAATTGTATGATTGCGATTGTATGATTGTGATTGTATGATTGTGATGTATGATTGTAATTGTATGATTATGATTGTATGATTGTGATTGTTTGATTGTGGTGGTATGATTGTGATTGTATGATTGCGATCGTATGATTGTGATTGTATGATTATGATTGTATGATTGTGATTGTATGATTGCGATTGTATGATTGTGATTGTATGATTGTGATTATATGATTGTGATTGTATGATTGTGATTGTATGATTGTGATTGTATGATTGTGATTGTATGATTGTATTTGGGAGATTGTATTTGGGAGATTGTATTTGGGAGATTGTAATTGTATGATTGCGATTGTATAATTGTGATTGTATGATTGCGATTGTATGATTGTGATTGTATGATTGTGATGTATAATTGTAATTGTATGATTATGATTGTATGATTGTGATCGTATGATTGTGATTGTATGATTGTGATTGTATGATTGTGATTGTATGATTGTGATTGTATGATTTTGAATGTATGATTGCGATTGTATGATTGTGATTGTATGATTGTGATTATATGATTGTGATTGTATGATTGTGATTGTATGATTGTGATAGTATGATTGTGATTGTAAGATTGTGATTGGATGACTGTGATTGTTTGATTGTGATTGTATGATTGTCATTGTATGATTATGATTGTAGGATTGTGATTGCATGATTGTGATTGTATGATTGTGATTGTATGATTGTGATTGTATGATTGTGATTGTATGATTGCGATTGTATGATTGTGATTGTATGATTGTGATTGTATGATTGTGATTGTATGATTGTGATTGTATGATTATGATTGTATGATTGTGATTGTATGATTGTGATTGTATGATTGTGATTGTATGATTATGATTGTATGATTGTGATTGTATGATTGTGATGGTATGATTGTGATTGTATGATTGCGATAGTATGATTGTGATTGTATGATTGTGATTGTATGATTGCGATTGTATGATTGTGATTGTATGATTATGATTGTATGATTGTGATTGTATGATTGTGATTGTATGAATGTGATAGTATGATTGTGATTGTATGATTGTGATTGTATGACTGTGATTGTATGATTGTGATTGTGCGATTGTGATTGTACGATTGTGGTTGTACGATTGTGATTGTATGATTGTGATTGTATGTTTATGATTGAATGATTGTGATTGCATGATTGTGATTGTATGATTGTGATTGCATGATTTTGAATGTATGATTGTGACTGTATGATTGTTATTGTATGATTATGATTGTATGATTGTGTTTGTATGATTGTGATTGTATGATTGTGATTGTATGATTGTGATAGTATGATTGTGATTGTATGATTGTGATTGTATGACTGTGATTGTATGATTGTGATTGTATGATTGTTAAAGTATGATTGTGATGGTATGATTGTGATGGTATGATTGTGATTGTATGATTCTGATTGTATGATTGTGATTGCATGATAGTGATTGTATGATTGTGATTGCATGATTTTGAATGTATGATTGCGATTGTATGATTGTGATTGTATGATTGTGATTATATGATTGTGATTGTATGATTGTGATTGTATGATTGTGATAGTATGATTGTGGTAGTATGATTGTGATTGTATGATTGTGATTGTATGATTGTGATTGTATGATTGTATTTGGGAGATTGTATTTGGGAGATTGTATTTGGGAGATTGCATTTGGGAGATTGTATTTGGGAGATTGTAATTGTATGATTGCGATTGTATAATTGTGATTGTATGATTGCGATTGTATGATTGTGATTGTATGATTGTGATTGTATGATTGTGATTGTATGATTGTATCTGGGAGATTGTATTTGGGAGATTGTAATTGTATGATTGCGATTGTATGATTGTAATTGTATGATTGCGATTGTATGATTGTGATTGTATGATTGTGATGTATGATTGTAATTGTATGATTATGATTGTATGATTGTGATTGTTTGATTGTGGTGGTATGATTGTGATTGTATGATTGCGATCGTATGATTGTGATCGTATGATTATGATTGTATGATTGTGATTGTATGATTGCGATTGTATGATTGTGATTGTATGATTGTGATTATATGATTGTGATTGTATGATTGTGATTGTATGATTGTGATTGTATGATTGTGATTGTATGATTGTATTTGGGAGATTGTATTTGGGAGATTGTATTTGGGAGATTGTAATTGTATGATTGCGATTGTATAATTGTGATTGTATGATTGCGATTGTATGATTGTGATTGTATGATTGTGATGTATAATTGTAATTGTATGATTATGATTGTATGATTGTGATTGTATGATTGTGATTGTATGATTGTGATTGTATGATTGTGATTGTATGATTGTGATTGTATGATTGTGATTGTATGATTGTGATTGTATGATTATGATTGTATGATTATGATAGTATGATTGTGATTGTATGATTGTGATTGTATGACTGTGATTGTATGATTGTGATTGTATGATTGTGATTGTATGGTTGTGATTGTATGATTATGATTGAATGATTGTGATTGTATGATTGTATTTGGGAGATTGTATTTTGGAGATTGTAATTGTAGGATTCCGATTGTATGATTGTGATTGTATGATTGTGATTGTATGATTGTGATAGTATGATTGTGATTATATGATTGTGATTGTATGACTGTGATTGTATGATTGTGATTGTATGATTGTGATTGTATGATTGTGATTGTATGATTGCGATTGTATGATTGTGATTGTGTGATTATGATTGTATGATTGTGATTGTATGATTATGATTGTATGGTTGTGACTGTATGATTGTGATGGTATGATTGCGATTGTATGATATTGATTGTATGATTGTGATTGTACGATTGTGATTGTATGATTGTGATTGTATGATTATGATTGAATGATTGTGATTGCATGATTGTGATTGTATGATTATGATTGTATGATTGTGATAGTATGATTGTGATTGTATGATTGTGATTGTATGACTGTGAAAGTATGATTGTGATTGTATGATTGTGATTATATGATTGTGATTGTATGATTGTGATTGTATGATTGTGATTGTATGATTGTGATTGTATGATTGTGATTGTATGATTGTGATTGTATGATTGTGATTGTCTGATTGTGGTTGTGCGATTGTGATTGTACGATTGTGATTGTACGATTGTGATAGTATGATTGTGATTGTATGATTGTGATTGCATGATTGTGATTGTATGATTGAGATTGCATGATTTTGTATGTATGATTGTGATTGTATGATTGTGATTGTATGATTGTGATTGTATGATTGTGATTGTATGATTGTGATTGTATGATTGTGATTGTATGATTGTGATAGTATGATTGTGATTGTATGATTGTGATTGTATGACTGTGATTGTATGATTGTGATTGTATGATTGTGATTGTATGAATGTGATAGTCTGATTGTGATCGTATGATTGTGATTGTATGACTGTGATTGTATGATTGTGATTGTATGATTATGATTGAATGATTGAGATTGCATGATTGCGATTGTATGATTGTGATTGCATGATTTTGAATGTATGATTGTGATTGTATGATTGTGATTGTATGGTTGTGAAAGTATGATTGTGATTGTATGATTGTGATTGTATGATTGTGATTGTATGCTTGCGATTGTATGATTGTGATTGTATGATTGTGATTGTATGATTGTGATTGTATGATTGTTATTGTATGATTATGATTGTATGATTGTGTTTGTATGATTGTGATTGTATGATTGTGATTGTATGATTGTGATTGTATGATTGTGATAGTATGATTGTGATTGTATGATTGTGATTGTATGACTGTGATTGTATGATTGTGATTGTATGATTGTTAAAGTATGATTGTGATGGTATGATTGTGATGGTATGATTGTGATTGTATGATTCTGATTGTATGATTGTGATTGCATGATAGTGATTGTATGATTGTGATTGCATGATTTTGAATGTATGATTGCGATTGTATGATTGTGATTGTATGATTGTGATTATATGATTGTGATTGTATGATTGTGATTGTATGATTGTGATAAATATGATTGTGGTAGTATGATTGTGATTGTATGGTTGTGATGGTATGATTGCGATTGTATGATATTGATTGTATGATTGTGATTGTACGATTGTGATTGTATGATTGTGATTGTATGATTATGATTGAATGATTGAGATTGCATGATTGCGATTGTATGATTGTGATTGCATGATTTTGAATGTATGATTGTGATTGTATGATTGTGATTGTATGGTTGTGAAAGTATGATTGTGATTGTATGATTGTGATTGTATGTTTGTGATTGTATGCTTGCGATTGTATGATTGCTATTGTATGATTGCGATTGTATGATTGTGATTGTATGATTGCTATTGTATGATTATGATTGTATGATTGTGTTTGTATGATTGTGATTGTATGATTGTGATTGTATGATTGTGATAGTATGATTGTGATTGTATGATTGTGATTGTATGACTGTGATTGTATGATTGTGATTGTATGATTGTTAAAGTATGATTATGATGGTATGATTGTGATGGTATGATTGTGATTGTATGATTCTGATTGTATGATTGTGATTGCATGATAGTGATTGTATGATTGTGATTGCATGATTTTGAATGTATGATTGCGATTGTATGATTGTGATTGTATGATTGTGATTATATGATTGTGATTGTATGATTGTGATTGTATGATTGTGATAGTATGATTGTGGTAGTATGATTGTGATTGTATGATTGTGATTGTATGATTGTGATTGTATGATTGTATTTGGGAGATTGTATTTGGGAGATTGTATTTGGGAGATTGTATTTGGGAGATTGCATTTGGGAGATTGTATTTGGGAGATTGTAATTGTATGATTGCGATTGTATAATTGTGATGGTATGATTGCGATTGTATGATTGTGATTGTATGATTGTGATTGTATGATTGTGATTGTATGATTGTATCTGGGAGATTGTATTTGGGAGATTGTAATTGTATGATTGCGATTGTATGATTGTAATTGTATGATTGCGATTGTATGATTGTGATTGTATGATTGTGATGTATGATTGTAATTGTATGATTATGATTGTATGATTGTGATTGTATGATTGTGGTGGTATGATTGTGATTGTATGATTGCGATCGTATGATTGTGATTGTATGATTATGATTGTATGATTGTGATTGTATGATTGCGATTGTATGATTATGATTGTATGATTGTGATTATATGATTGTGATTGTATGATTGTGATTGTATGATTGTGATTGTATGATTGTATTTGGGAGATTGTATTTGGGAGATTGTATTTGGGAGATTGTAATTGTATGATTGCGATTGTATAATTGTGATTGTATGATTGCGATTGTATGATTGTGATTGTATGATTGTGATGTATAATTGTAATTGTATGATTATGATTGTATGATTGTGATTGTATGATTGTGATTGTATGATTGTGATTGTATGATTGTGATTGTATGATTGTGATTGTATGATTGTGATTGTATGATTATGATTGTATGATTGTGATAGTATGATTGTGATTGTATGATTGTGATTGTATGACTGTGATTGTATGATTGTGATTGTATGATTGTGATTGTATGATTGTGATTATATGATTGTGATTGTATGATTGTGATTGTATGATTGTGATTGTATGATTGTGATTGTATGATTGTGATTGTATGATTGTGATTGTATGATTGTGATAGTATGATTATGATTGTAAGATTGTGATTGGATGACTGTGATTGTATGATTGTGATTGTATGATTGTGATTGTATGATTATGATTGTAGGATTGTGATTGCATGATTGTGATTGTATGATTGAGATCGCATGATTTTGTATGTATGATTGTGATTGTATGATTGTGATTGTATGATTGTGATTGTATGATTGTGATTGTATGATTGTGATTGTATGATTGTGATTGTATGATTGTGATTGTATGATTGTGATTGTATGATTGTGATTGTATGATTGTGATTGTATGACTGTGATTGTATGATTGTGATTGTATGATTGTGATAGTATGATTGTGCTTGTATGATTGTGATTGTATGACTGTGATTGTATGATTGTGATTGTATGATTGTGATTGTATGATTGTGATTGTATGATTATGATTGTATGATTGTGATTGTATGATTGTATTTGGGAGATTGTATTTTGGTGATTGTAATTGTAGGATTCCGATTGTATGATTGTGATTGTATGATTGTGATTGTATGATTGTGATTGTATGATTGTGATTGTATGATTGTGATTGTATGATTGTGATTGTATGATTGTGATTGTATGATTGTGATTGTATGATTGTGATTGTATGATTGTGATTGTATGATTGTGATTGTATGATTGTGATAGTATGATTGTGATTGTATGATTGTGATTGTATGACTGTGATTGTATTATTGTGATTGTATGATTGTGATTGTATGGTTGTGATTGTATGATTATGATTGTATGATTGTGATTGTATGATTGTATTTGGGAGATTGTATTTTGGAGATTGTAATTGTAGGATTCCGATTGTATGATTGTGATTGTATGATTGTGATTGCATGATTGTGATTGTATGATTGCGATTGTATGATTGTGATTGTATGATTGTGATTGTATGATTGTGATTGTATGATTATGATTGTATGATTGTGATTGTATGATTGTGATGGTATGATTGTGATTGTATGATTGCGATAGTATGATTGGGATTGTATGATTGTGATTGTATGATTGCGATTGTATGATTGTGATTGTATGATTATGATTGTATGATTGTGATTGTATGATTGTGATTGTATGAATGTGATAGTATGATTGTGATTGTATGATTGTGATTGCATGACTGTGATTGTATGAGTGTGATTGTGCGATTGTGATTGTACGATTGTGGTTGTACGATTGTGATTGTATGATTGTGATTGTATGTTTATGATTGAATGATTGTGATTGCATGATTGTGATTGTATGATTGTGATTGCATGATTTTGAATGTATGATTGTGATTGTATGATTGTGATTGTATGATTGTGATTGTATGATTGTGATTGTATGATTGTGATTGTATGATTGTGATTGTATGATTGTGATAGTATGATTGTGATTGAATGATTGTGATTGCATGATTGTGATTGCATGATTGTGATTGTATGATTGTGATTGTATGATTGTGATTGTATGATTGTGATTGTATGATTGTGATTGTATGATTGTGATAGTATGATTGTGCTTGTATGATTGTGATTGTATGATTGTGATTGTATGATTGTGATTGTATGATTGTGATTGTATGATTGTGATTGTATGATTGTGATTGTATGATTGTGATTGTCTGATTGTGGCTGTGCGATTGTGATTGTACGATTGTGATAGTATGATTGTGATTGTATGATTGTGATTGTATGATTGTGATTGTATGATTGTGATTGTATGATTGTGATTGTATGATTGTGATTGTATGATTGTGATTGTATGACTGTGATTGTATGATTGTGATTGTATGATTGTGATTGTATGATTGTGATTGTATGATTGTGATTGTATGATTGTGATTGTATGATTGTGATTGTATGATTGTGATTGTATGATTGTAATTGTATGATTATGATTGTATGATTGTGATTGTATGATTGTGATGGTATGATTGTGATTGTATGATTGCGATAGTATGATTGTGATTGTATGATTGTGATTGTATGATTGCGATTGTATGATTGCGAATGTATGATTATGATTGTATGATTGTGATTGTATGATTATGATTGTATGGTTGTGACTGTATGATTGTGATGGTATGATTGTGATTGTATGATTGTGATTGTATGATTGTGATTGTATGCTTGCAATTGTATGATTGTGATTGTATGATTGTGATTGTATGATTGTGATTGTATGATTGTTATTGTATGATTATGATTGTATGATTGTGTTTGTATGATTGTGATTGTATGATTGTGATTGTATGATTGTGATAGTATGATTGTGATTGTATGATTGTGATTGTATGACTGTGATTGTATGATTGTGATTGTATGATTGTTAAAGTATGATTGTGATGGTATGATTGTGATGGTATGATTGTGATTGTATGATTCTGATTGTATGATTGTGATTGCATGATAGTGATTGTATGATTGTGATTGCATGATTTTGAATGTATGATTGCGATTGTATGATTGTGATTGTATGATTGTGATTATATGATTGTGATTGTATGATTGTGATTGTATGATTGTGATAGTATGATTGTGGTAGTATGATTGTGATTGTATGGTTGTGATGGTATGATTGCGATTGTATGATATTGATTGTATGATTGTGATTGTACGATTGTGATTGTATGATTGTGATTGTATGATTATGATTGAATGATTGAGATTGCATGATTGCGATTGTATGATTGTGATTGCATGATTTTGAATGTATGATTGTGATTGTATGATTGTGATTGTATGGTTGTGAAAGTATGATTGTGATTGTATGATTGTGATTGTATGATTGTGATTGTATGATTGTGATTGTATGCTTGCGATTGTATGATTGCTATTGTATGATTGCGATTGTATGATTGTGATTGTATGATTGTTATTGTATGATTATGATTGTATGATTGTGTTTGTATGATTGTGATTGTATGATTGTGATTGTATGATTGTGATAGTATGATTGTGATTGTATGATTGTGATTGTATGACTGTGATTGTATGATTGTTAAAGTATGATTATGATGGTATGATTGTGATGGTATGATTGTGATTGTATGATTGTGATTGCATGATAGTGATTGTATGATTGTGATTGCATGATTTTGAATGTATGATTGCGATTGTATGATTGTGATTGTATGATTGTGATTATATGATTGTGATTGTATGATTGTGATTGTATGATTGTGATAGTATGATTGTGGTAGTATGATTGTGATTGTATGATTGTGATTGTATGATTGTGATTGTATGATTGTATTTGGGAGATTGTATTTGGGAGATTGTAATTGTATGATTGCGATTGTATAATTGTGATTGTATGATTGCGATTGTATGATTGCGATTGTATGATTGTGATGTATGATTGTAATTGTATGATTATGATTGTATGATTGTGATTGTATGATTGTGATTGTATGATTGTGATTGTATGATTGTGATTGTATGATTGTGATTGTATGATTGTGATTGTATGATTGTGATTGTATGATTGTGATTGTATGATTGTGATTGTATGATTGTGATTGTATGATTATGATTGTATGATTGTGATAGTATGATTGTGATTGTATGATTGTGATTGTATGACTGTGATTGTATGATTGTGATTGTATGATTGTGATTGTATGGTTGTGATTGTATGATTATGATTGTATGATTGTGATTGTATGATTGTATTTGGGAGATTGTATTTTGGAGATTGTAATTGTAGGATTCCGATTGAATGATTGTGATTGTATGATTGTGATTGTATGATTGTGATTGTATGATTGCGATTGTATGATTGTGATTGTATGATTGTGATTGTATGATTGTGATTGTATGATTATGATTGTATGATTGTGATTGTATGATTGTGATGGTATGATTGTGATTGTATGATTGCGATAGTATGATTGTGATTGTATGATTGTGATTGTATGATTGCGATTGTATGATTGTGATTGTATGGTTATGATTGTATGATTGTGATTGTATGATTGTGATTGTATGAATGCGATAGTATGATTGTGATTGTATGATTGTGATTGTATGACTGTGATTGTATGATTGTGATTGTGCGATTGTGATTGTACGATTGTGGTTGTACGATTGTGATTGTATGATTGTGATTGTATGATTATGATTGAATGATTGTGATTGCATGATTGTGATTGTATGATTGTGATTGCATGATTTTGAATGTATGATTTTGATTGTATGATTGTGATTGTAAGATTGTGATTGGATGACTGTGATTGTATGATTGTGATTGTATGATTGTCATTGTACGATTATGATTGTAGGATTGTGATTGCATGATTGTGATTGTATGATTGAGATCGCATGATTTGGTATGTATGATTGTGATTGTATGATTGTGATTGTATGATTGTGATTGTATGATTGTGATTGTATGATTGTGATTGTATGATTGTGAATGTATGATTGTGATTGTATGATTGTGATTGTATGATTGTGATAGTATGATTGTGATTGTATGATTGTGATTGTATGACTGTGATTGTATGATTGTGATTGTATGATTGTGATTGTATGATTTTGATTGTATGATTATGATTGTATGATTGTGATTGTATGATTATGATTGTATGGTTGCGATTGTATGATTGTGATTGTATGATTATGATTGTATGATTGTGATTGTATGATTATGATTGTATGGTTGTGACTGTATGATTGTGATGGTATGATTGCGATTGTATGATATTGATTGTATGATTGTGATTGTACGATTGTGATTATATGATTGTGATTGTATGATTGTGATAGTATGATTGTGGTAGTATGATTGTGATTGTATGATTGTGATTGTATGATTGTATTTGGGAGATTGTATTTGGGAGATTGTATTTGGGAGATTGCATTTGGGAGATTGTATGTGGGAGATTGTAATTGTATGATTGCGATTGTATAATTGTGATTGTATGATTGCGATTGTATGATTGTGATTGTATGATTGTGATTGTATGATTGTGATTGTATGATTGTGATTGTATGATTGTGATTGTATGATTATGATTGTATGATTGTGATTGTATGATTGTGATGGTATGATTGTGATTGCATGATTGCGATAGTATGATTGTGATTGTATGATTGTGATTATATGATTGTGATTGTATGATTGTGATTGTATGATTGTGATTGTATGATTGTATTTGGGAGATTGTATTTGGGAGATTGTATTTGGGAGATTGTAATTGTATGATTGCGATTGTATAATTGTGATTGTATGATTGCGATTGTATGATTGTGATTGTATGATTGTGATGTATAATTGTAATTGTATGATTGTGATTGTATGATTGTGATTGTATGATTGTGATTGTATGATTGTGATTGTATGATTGTGATTGTATGATTGTGATTGTATGATTGTGATTGTATGATTGTGATTGTATGATTGTGATTGTATGATTATGATTGTATGATTGTGATAGTATGATTGTGATTGTATGATTGTGATTGTATGACTGTGATTGTATGATTGTGATTGTATGATTGTGATTGTATGGTTGTGATTGTATGATTATGATTGTATGATTGTGATTGTATGATTGTATTTGGGAGATTGTATTTTGGAGATTGTAATTGTAGGATTCCGATTGTATGATTGTGATTGTATGATTGTGATTGTATGATTGTGATTGTATGATTGTGATTGTATGATTGTGATTGTATGATTGCGATTGTATGATTGCGATTGTATGATTGTGATTGTATGATTGTGATTGTATGATTGTGATTGTATGATTGTGATTGTATGATTGTGATTGTATGATTGTGATAGTATGATTGTGATTGTATGATTGTGATTGTATGACTGTGATTGTATTATTGTGATTGTATGATTGTGATTGTATGGTTGTGATTGTATGATTATGATTGTATGATTGTGATTGTATGATTGTATTTGGGAGATTGTATTTTGGAGATTGTAATTGTAGGATTCCGATTGTATGATTGTGATTGTATGATTGTGATTGTATGATTGTGATTGTATGATTGTGATTGTATGATTGCGATTGTATGATTGTGATTGTATGATTGTGATTGTATGATTGTGATTGTATGATTATGATTGTATGATTGTGATTGTATGTTTATGATTGAATGATTGTGATTGCATGATTGTGATTGTATGATTGTGATTGCATGATTTTGAATGTATGATTGTGATTGTATGATTGTGATTGTATGATTGTGATTGTATGATTGTGATTGTATGATTGTGATTGTATGATTGTGATTGTATGATTGTGATTGTATGATTGTGATTGTATGATTGTGATTGTATGATTGTTATTGTATGATTATGATTGTATGATTGTGTTTGTATGATTGTGATTGTATGATTGTGATTGTATGATTGTGATAGTATGATTGTGATTGTATGATTGTGATTGTATGACTGTGATTGTATGATTGTGATTGTATGATTGTTAAAGTATGATTGTGATGGTATGATTGTGATGGTATGATTGTGATTGTATGATTCTGATTGTATGATTGTGATTGCATGATAGTGATTGTATGATTGTGATTGCATGATTTTGAATGTATGATTGCGATTGTATGATTGTGATTGTATGATTGTGATTATATGATTGTGATTGTATGATTGTGATTGTATGATTGTGATAGTATGATTGTGGTAGTATGATTGTGATTGTATGGTTGTGATGGTATGATTGCGATTGTATGATATTGATTGTATGATTGTGATTGTACGATTGTGATTGTATGATTGTGATTGTATGATTATGATTGAATGATTGAGATTGCATGATTGCGATTGTATGATTGTGATTGCATGATTTTGAATGTATGATTGTGATTGTATGATTGTGATTGTATGGTTGTGAAAGTATGATTGTGATTGTATGATTGTGATTGTATGATTGTGATTGTATGATTGTGATTGTATGCTTGCGATTGTATGATTGCTATTGTATGATTGCGATTGTATGATTGTGATTGTATGATTGTTATTGTATGATTATGATTGTATGATTGTGTTTGTATGATTGTGATTGTATGATTGTGATTGTATGATTGTGATAGTATGATTGTGATTGTATGATTGTGATTGTATGACTGTGATTGTATGATTGTTAAAGTATGATTATGATGGTATGATTGTGATGGTATGATTGTGATTGTATGATTGTGATTGCATGATAGTGATTGTATGATTGTGATTGCATGATTTTGAATGTATGATTGCGATTGTATGATTGTGATTGTATGATTGTGATTATATGATTGTGATTGTATGATTGTGATTGTATGATTGTGATAGTATGATTGTGGTAGTATGATTGTGATTGTATGATTGTGATTGTATGATTGTGATTGTATGATTGTATTTGGGAGATTGTATTTGGGAGATTGTAATTGTATGATTGCGATTGTATAATTGTGATTGTATGATTGCGATTGTATGATTGCGATTGTATGATTGTGATGTATGATTGTAATTGTATGATTATGATTGTATGATTGTGATTGTATGATTGTGATTGTATGATTGTGATTGTATGATTGTGATTGTATGATTGTGATTGTATGATTGTGATTGTATGATTGTGATTGTATGATTGTGATTGTATGATTGTGATTGTATGATTGTGATTGTATGATTATGATTGTATGATTGTGATAGTATGATTGTGATTGTATGATTGTGATTGTATGACTGTGATTGTATGATTGTGATTGTATGATTGTGATTGTATGGTTGTGATTGTATGATTATGATTGTATGATTGTGATTGTATGATTGTATTTGGGAGATTGTATTTTGGAGATTGTAATTGTAGGATTCCGATTGAATGATTGTGATTGTATGATTGTGATTGTATGATTGTGATTGTATGATTGCGATTGTATGATTGTGATTGTATGATTGTGATTGTATGATTGTGATTGTATGATTATGATTGTATGATTGTGATTGTATGATTGTGATGGTATGATTGTGATTGTATGATTGCGATAGTATGATTGTGATTGTATGATTGTGATTGTATGATTGCGATTGTATGATTGTGATTGTATGGTTATGATTGTATGATTGTGATTGTATGATTGTGATTGTATGAATGCGATAGTATGATTGTGATTGTATGATTGTGATTGTATGACTGTGATTGTATGATTGTGATTGTGCGATTGTGATTGTACGATTGTGGTTGTACGATTGTGATTGTATGATTGTGATTGTATGATTATGATTGAATGATTGTGATTGCATGATTGTGATTGTATGATTGTGATTGCATGATTTTGAATGTATGATTTTGATTGTATGATTGTGATTGTAAGATTGTGATTGGATGACTGTGATTGTATGATTGTGATTGTATGATTGTCATTGTACGATTATGATTGTAGGATTGTGATTGCATGATTGTGATTGTATGATTGAGATCGCATGATTTGGTATGTATGATTGTGATTGTATGATTGTGATTGTATGATTGTGATTGTATGATTGTGATTGTATGATTGTGATTGTATGATTGTGAATGTATGATTGTGATTGTATGATTGTGATTGTATGATTGTGATAGTATGATTGTGATTGTATGATTGTGATTGTATGACTGTGATTGTATGATTGTGATTGTATGATTGTGATTGTATGATTTTGATTGTATGATTATGATTGTATGATTGTGATTGTATGATTATGATTGTATGGTTGCGATTGTATGATTGTGATTGTATGATTATGATTGTATGATTGTGATTGTATGATTATGATTGTATGGTTGTGACTGTATGATTGTGATGGTATGATTGCGATTGTATGATATTGATTGTATGATTGTGATTGTACGATTGTGATTATATGATTGTGATTGTATGATTGTGATTGTATGATTGTGATAGTATGATTGTGGTAGTATGATTGTGATTGTATGATTGTGATTGTATGATTGTATTTGGGAGATTGTATTTGGGAGATTGCATTTGGGAGATTGTATGTGGGAGATTGTAATTGTATGATTGCGATTGTATAATTGTGATTGTATGATTGCGATTGTATGATTGTGATTGTATGATTGTGATTGTATGATTGTGATTGTATGATTGTGATTGTATGATTGTGATTGTATGATTATGATTGTATGATTGTGATTGTATGATTGTGATGGTATGATTGTGATTGCATGATTGCGATAGTATGATTGTGATTGTATGATTGTGATTATATGATTGTGATTGTATGATTGTGATTGTATGATTGTGATTGTATGATTGTATTTGGGAGATTGTATTTGGGAGATTGTATTTGGGAGATTGTAATTGTATGATTGCGATTGTATAATTGTGATTGTATGATTGCGATTGTATGATTGTGATTGTATGATTGTGATGTATAATTGTAATTGTATGATTGTGATTGTATGATTGTGATTGTATGATTGTGATTGTATGATTGTGATTGTATGATTGTGATTGTATGATTGTGATTGTATGATTGTGATTGTATGATTGTGATTGTATGATTGTGATTGTATGATTATGATTGTATGATTGTGATAGTATGATTGTGATTGTATGATTGTGATTGTATGACTGTGATTGTATGATTGTGATTGTATGATTGTGATTGTATGGTTGTGATTGTATGATTATGATTGTATGATTGTGATTGTATGATTGTATTTGGGAGATTGTATTTTGGAGATTGTAATTGTAGGATTCCGATTGTATGATTGTGATTGTATGATTGTGATTGTATGATTGTGATTGTATGATTGTGATTGTATGATTGTGATTGTATGATTGCGATTGTATGATTGTGATTGTATGATTGTGATTGTATGATTGTGATTGTATGATTGTGATTGTATGATTGTGATTGTATGATTGTGATTGTATGATTGTGATAGTATGATTGTGATTGTATGATTGTGATTGTATGACTGTGATTGTATTATTGTGATTGTATGATTGTGATTGTATGGTTGTGATTGTATGATTATGATTGTATGATTGTGATTGTATGATTGTATTTGGGAGATTGTATTTTGGAGATTGTAATTGTAGGATTCCGATTGTATGATTGTGATTGTATGATTGTGATTGTATGATTGTGATTGTATGATTGTGATTGTATGATTGCGATTGTATGATTGTGATTGTATGATTGTGATTGTATGATTGTGATTGTATGATTATGATTGTATGATTGTGATTGTATGTTTATGATTGAATGATTGTGATTGCATGATTGTGATTGTATGATTGTGATTGCATGATTTTGAATGTATGATTGTGATTGTATGATTGTGATTGTATGATTGTGATTGTATGATTGTGATTGTATGATTGTGATTGTATGATTGTGATTGTATGATTGTGATTGTATGATTGTGATTGTATGATTGTGATTGTATGATTGTGATTGTATGATTGTGATAGTATGATTGTGATTGTAAGATTGTGATTGGATGACTGTGATTGTATGATTGTGATTGTATGATTGTCATTGTATGATTATGATTGTAGGATTGTGATTGCATGATTGTGATTGTATGATTGAGATCGCATGATTTTGTATGTATGATTGTGATTGTATGATTGTGATTGTATGATTGTGATTGTATGATTGTGATTGTATGATTGTGATTGTATGATTGTGATTGTATGATTGTGATTGTATGATTGTGATTGTATGATTGTGATTGTATGATTGTGATTGTATGATTGTGATTGTATGATTGTGATTGTATGATTGTGATTGTATGATTGTGATAGTATGATTGTGCTTGTATGATTGTGATTGTATGACTGTGATTGTATGATTGTGATTGTATGATTGTGATTGTATGATTGTGATTGTATGATTATGATTGTATGATTGTGATTGTATGATTGTATTTGGGAGATTGTATTTTGGTGATTGTAATTGTAGGATTCCGATTGTATGATTGTGATTGTATGATTGTGATTGTATGATTGTGATTGTATGATTGCGATTGTATGATTGCGATTGTATGATTGTGATTGTATGATTGTGATTGTATGATTATGATTGTATGATTGTGATTGTATGATTGTGATGGTATGATTGTGATTGTATGATTGCGATAGTATGATTGTGATTGTATGATTGTGATTGTATGATTGCGATTGTATGATTGTGATTGTATGATTATGATTGTATGATTGTGATTGTATGATTGTGATTGTATGAATGTGATAGTATGATTGTGATTGTATGATTGTGATTGTATGACTGTGATTGTATGATTGTGATTGTGCGATTGTGATTGTACGATTGTGGTTGTACGATTGTGATTGTATGATTGTGATTGTATGTTTATGATTGAATGATTGTGATTGCATGATTGTGATTGTATGATTGTGATTGCATGATTTTGAATGTATGATTGTGATTGTATGATTGTGATTGTATGATTGTGATTGTATGATTGTGATTGTATGATTGTGATTGTATGATTATGATTGTATGATTGTGATTGTATGATTGTGATGGTATGGTTGTGATTGTATGATTGTGATTGTATGATTGCGATAGTATGATTGTGATTGTATGATTGTGATTGTATGATTGCGATTGTATGATTGTGATTGTATGATTATGTTTGTATGATTGTGATTGTATGATTGTGATTGTATGAATGTGATAGTATGATTGTGATTGTATGATTGTGATTGTATGACTGTGGTTGTATGATTGTGATTGTGCGATTGTGATTGTACGATTGTGGTTGTACGATTGTGATTGTATGATTGTGATTGTATGTTTATGATTGAATGATTGTGATTGCATGATTGTGATTGTATGATTGTGATTGCATGATTTTGAATGTATGATTGTGATTGTATGATTGTGATTGTATGATTGTGATTGTATGATTGTGATTGTATGATTGTGATTGTATGATTGTGATAGTATGATTGTGATTGAATGATTGTGATTGCATGATTGTGATTGTATGATTGTGATTGTATGATTGTGATTGTATGATTGTGATTGTATGGTTGTGATTGTATGATTGTGATTGTATGATTGTGATTGTATGATTGTGATAGTATGATTGTGCTTGTATGATTGTGATTGTATGACTGTGATTGTATGATTGTGATTGTATGATTGTGATTGTATGATTGTGATTGTATGATTGTGATTGTATGATTGTGATTGTCTGATTGTGGCTGTGCGATTGTGATTGTACGATTGTGATTGTACGATTGTGATAGTATGATTGTGATTGTATGATTGTGATTGTATGATTGTGATTGTATGATTGTGATTGTATGATTGTGATTGTATGACTGTGATTGTATGATTGTGATTGTATGATTGTGATTGTATGATTGTGATTGTATGATTGTGATTGTATGATTGTGATTGTATGATTGTGATTGTATGATTGTGATTGTATGATTGTGATTGTATGATTGTGATTGTATGATTGTGATTGTATGATTATGATTGTATGATTGTGATTGTATGATTGTGATGGTATGATTGTGATTGTATGATTGTGATAGTATGATTGTGATTGTATGATTGTGATTGTATGATTGCGATTGTATGATTGCGAATGTATGATTATGATTGTATGATTGTGATTGTATGATTATGATTGTATGGTTGTGAGTGTATGATTGTGATGGTATGATTGCGATTGTATGATATTGATTGTATGATTGTGATTGAACGATTGTGATTGTATGATTGTGATTGTATGATTATGATTGAATGATTGAGATTGCATGATTGCGATTGTATGATTGTGATTGCAAGATTTTGAATGTATGATTGTGATTGTATGATTGTGATTGTATGGTTGTGAAAGTATGATTGTAATTGTATGATTATGATTGTATGATTGTGATTGTATGATTGTGGTGGTATGATTGTGATTGTATGATTGCGATCGTATGATTGTGATTGTATGATTATGATTGTATGATTGTGATTGTATGATTGCGATTGTATGATTGTGATTGTATGATTGTGATTATATGATTGTGGTGGTATGATTGTGATTGTATGATTGTGATTGTATGATTGTGATTGTCTGATTGTGGCTGTGCGATTGTGATTGTACGATTGTGATTGTACGATTGTGATAGTATGATTGTGATTGTATGATTGTGATTGTATGATTGTGATTGTATGATTGTGATTGTATGATTGTGATTGTATGACTGTGATTGTATGATTGTGATTGTATGATTGTGATTGTATGATTGTGATTGTATGATTGTGATTGTATGATTGTGATTGTATGATTGTGATTGTATGATTGTGATTGTATGATTGTGATTGTATGATTATGATTGTATGATTGTGATTGTATGATTGTGATGGTATGATTGTGATTGTATGATTGCGATAGTATGATTGTGATTGTATGATTGTGATTGTATGATTGCGATTGTATGATTGCGAATGTATGATTATGATAGTATGATTGTGATTGTATGATTATGATTGTATGGTTGTGAGTGTATGATTGTGATGGTATGATTGCGATTGTATGATATTGATTGTATGATTGTGATTGTACGATTGTGATTGTATGATTGTGATTGTATGATTATGATTGAATGATTGAGATTGCATGATTGCGATTGTATGATTGTGATTGCAAGATTTTGAATGTATGATTGTGATTATATGATTGTGATTGTATGATTGTGATTGTATGATTGTGATTGTATGATTGTATTTGGGAGATTGTATTTGGGAGATTGTATTTGGGAGATTGTAATTGTATGATTGCGATTGTATAATTGTGATTGTATGATTGCGATTGTATGATTGTGATTGTATGATTGTGATGTATAATTGTAATTGTATGATTATGATTGTATGATTGTGATTGTATGATTGTGATTGTATGATTGTGATTGTATGATTGTGATTGTATGATTGTGATTGTATGATTGTGATTGTATGATTGTGATTGTATGATTATGATTGTATGATTGTGATAGTATGATTGTGATTGTATGATTGTGATTGTATGACTGTGATTGTATGATTGTGATTGTATGATTGTGATTGTATGGTTGTGATTGTATGATTATGATTGTATGATTGTGATTGTATGATTGTATTTGGGAGATTGTATTTTGGAGATTGTAATTGTAGGATTCCGATTGTATGATTGTGATTGTATGATTGTGATTGTATGATTGTGATAGTATGATTGTGATTTTATGATTGTGATTGTATGACTGTGATTGTATGATTGTGATTGTATGATTGTGATTGTATGATTGTGATTGTATGATTGCGATTGTATGATTGTGATTGTGTGATTATGATTGTATGATTGTGATTGTATGATTATGATTGTATGGTTGTGACTGTATGATTGTGATGGTATGATTGCGATTGTATGATATTGATTGTATGATTGTGATTGTACGATTGTGATTGTATGATTGTGATTGTATGATTATGATTGAATGATTGTGATTGCATGATTGTGATTGTATTATTATGATTGTATGATTGTGATAGTATGATTGTGATTGTATGATTGTGATTGTATGACTGTGAAAGTATGATTGTGATTGTATGATTGTGATTGTATGATTGTGATTGTATGATTGTGATTGTATGATTGTGATTGTATGATTGTGATTGTATGATTGTGATTGTCTGATTGTGGTTGTGCGATTGTGATTGTACGATTGTGATTGTACGATTGTGATAGTATGATTGTGATTGTATGATTGTGATTACATGATTGTGATTGTATGATTGAGATTGCATGATTTTGTATGTATGATTGTGATTGTATGATTGTGATTGTATGATTGTGATTGTATGATTGTGATTGTATGATTGTGATTGTATGATTGTGATAGTATGATTGTGATTGTATGATTGTGATTGTATGACTGTGATTGTATGATTGTGATTGTATGATTGTGATTGTATGAATGTGATAGTCTGATTGTGATTGTATGATTGTGATTGTATGACTGTGATTGTATGATTGTGATTGTGCGATTGTGATTGTACGATTGTGGTTGTACGATTGTGATTGTATGATTGTGATTGTATGATTATGATTGAATGATTGTGACTGCATGATTGTGATTGTATGATTGTGATTGCATGATTTTGAATGTATGATTGTGATTGTATGATTGTGATTGTATGATTGTGATTGTATGATTGTGATTGTATGATTGTGATAGTATGATTGTGATTGTAAGATTGTGATTGGATGACTGTGATTGTTTGATTGTGATTGTATGATTGTCATTGTATGATTATGATTGTAGGATTGTGATTGCATGATTGTGATTGTATGATTGAGATTGCATGACTTTGTATGTATGATTGTGATTGTATGATTGTGATTGTATGATTGTGATTGTATGATTGTGATTGTATGATTGTGATTGTATGATTGTGATTGTATGATTGTGATAGTATGATTGTGATTGTATGATTGTGATTGTATGACTGTGATTGTATTATTGTGATTGTATGATTGTGATTGTATGGTTGTGATTGTATGATTATGATTGTATGATTGTGATTGTATGATTGTATTTGGGAGATTGTATTTTGGAGATTGTAATTGTAGGATTCCGATTGTATGATTGTGATTGTATGATTGTGATTGTATGATTGTGATTGTATGATTGTGATTGTATGATTGTGATTGTATGATTGTGATTGTATGATTGTGATTGAATGATTGTGATTGAATGATTGTGATTGCATGATTGTGATTGTATGATTGTGATTGTATGATTGTGATTGTATGATTGTGATTGTATGATTGTGATTGTATGATTGTGATTGTATGATTGTGATTGTATGATTGTGATAGTATGATTGTGCTTGTATGATTGTGATTGTATGATTGTGATTGTATGATTGTGATTGTATGATTGTGATTGTATGATTGTGATTGTATGATTGTGATTGTATGATTGTGATTGTCTGATTGTGGCTGTGCGATTGTGATTGTACGATTGTGATAGTACGATTGTGATTGTATGATTGTGATTGTATGATTGTGATTGTATGATTGTGATTGTATGATTGTGATTGTATGATTGTGATTGTATGATTGTGATTGTATGATTGTGATTGTATGACTGTGATTGTATGATTGTGATTGTATGATTGTGATTGTATGATTGTGATTGTATGATTGTGATTGTATGATTGTGATTGTATGATTGTGATTGTATGATTGTGATTGAATGATTGTGATTGTATGATTGTGATTGTATGATTGTAATTGTATGATTATGATTGTATGATTGTGATTGTATGATTGTGATGGTATGATTGTGATTGTATGATTGCGATAGTATGATTGTGATTGTATGATTGTGATTGTATGATTGCGATTGTATGATTGCGAATGTATGATTATGATTGTATGATTGTGATTGTATGATTATGATTGTATGGTTGTGACTGTATGATTGTGATGGTATGATTGTGATTGTATGATTGTGATTGTATGATTGTGATTGTATGCTTGCGATTGTATGATTGTGATTGTATGATTGTGATTGTATGATTGTGATTGTATGATTGTTATTGTATGATTATGACTGTATGATTGTGTTTGTATGATTGTGATTGTATGATTGTGATTGTATGATTGTGATAGTATGATTGTGATTGTATGATTGTGATTGTATGACTGTGAAAGTATGATTGTGATTGTATGATTGTGATTGTATGATTGTGATTGTATGATTGTGATTGTATGATTGTGATTGTATGATTGTGATTGTATGATTGTGATTGTCTGATTGTGGTTGTGCGATTGTGATTGTACGATTGTGATTGTACGATTGTGATAGTATGATTGTGATTGTATGATTGTGATTACATGATTGTGATTGTATGATTGAGATTGCATGATTTTGTATGTATGATTGTGATTGTATGATTGTGATTGTATGATTGTGATTGTATGATTGTGATTGTATGATTGTGATTGTATGATTGTGATAGTATGATTGTGATTGTATGATTGTGATTGTATGACTGTGATTGTATGATTGTGATTGTATGATTGTGATTGTATGAATGTGATAGTCTGATTGTGATTGTATGATTGTGATTGTATGACTGTGATTGTATGATTGTGATTGTGCGATTGTGATTGTACGATTGTGGTTGTACGATTGTGATTGTATGATTGTGATTGTATGATTATGATTGAATGATTGTGACTGCATGATTGTGATTGTATGATTGTGATTGCATGATTTTGAATGTATGATTGTGATTGTATGATTGTGATTGTATGATTGTGATTGTATGATTGTGATTGTATGATTGTGATAGTATGATTGTGATTGTAAGATTGTGATTGGATGACTGTGATTGTTTGATTGTGATTGTATGATTGTCATTGTATGATTATGATTGTAGGATTGTGATTGCATGATTGTGATTGTATGATTGAGATTGCATGACTTTGTATGTATGATTGTGATTGTATGATTGTGATTGTATGATTGTGATTGTATGATTGTGATTGTATGGTTGTGATTGTATGATTATGATTGTATGATTGTGATTGTATGATTGTATTTGGGAGATTGTATTTTGGAGATTGTAATTGTAGGATTCCGATTGTATGATTGTGATTGTATGATTGTGATTGTATGATTGTGATTGTATGATTGCGATTGTATGATTGTGATTGTATGATTGTGATTGTATGATTGTGATTGTATGATTATGATTGTATGATTGTGATTGTATGATTGTGATGGTATGATTGTGATTGTATGATTGCGATAGTATGATTGTGATTGTATGATTGTGATTGTATGATTGCGATTGTATGATTGTGATTGTATGATTCTGATTGTATGATTGTGATTGTATGATTGTGATTGTATGAATGTGATAGTATGATTGTGATTGTATGATTGTGATTGCATGACTGTGATTGTATGATTGTGATTGTGCGATTGTGATTGTACGATTGTGGTTGTACGATTGTGATTGTATGATTGTGATTGTATGTTTATGATTGAATGATTGTGATTGCATGATTGTGATTGTATGATTGTGATTGCATGATTTTGAATGTATGATTGTGATTGTATGATTGTGATTGTATGATTGTGATTGTATGATTGTGATTGTATGATTGTGATTGTATGATTGTGATTGTATGATTGTGATTGAATGATTGTGATTGAATGATTGTGATTGCATGATTGTGATTGTATGATTGTGATTGTATGATTGTGATTGTATGATTGTGATTGTATGATTGTGATTGTATGATTGTGATTGTATGATTGTGATTGTATGATTGTGATAGTATGATTGTGCTTGTATGATTGTGATTGTATGATTGTGATTGTATGATTGTGATTGTATGATTGTGATTGTATGATTGTGATTGTATGATTGTGATTGTATGATTGTGATTGTCTGATTGTGGCTGTGCGATTGTGATTGTACGATTGTGATAGTATGATTGTGATTGTATGATTGTGATTGTATGATTGTGATTGTATGATTGTGATTGTATGATTGTGATTGTATGACTGTGATTGTATGATTGTGATTGTATGATTGTGATTGTATGATTGTGATTGTATGATTGTGATTGTATGATTGTGATTGTATGATTGTGATTGTATGATTGTGATTGAATGATTGTGATTGTATGATTGTGATTGTATGATTGTAATTGTATGATTATGATTGTATGATTGTGATTGTATGATTGTGATGGTATGATTGTGATTGTATGATTGCGATAGTATGATTGTGATTGTATGATTGTGATTGTATGATTGCGATTGTATGATTGCGAATGTATGATTATGATTGTATGATTGTGATTGTATGATTATGATTGTATGGTTGTGACTGTATGATTGTGATGGTATGATTGTGATTGTATGATTGTGATTGTATGATTGTGATTGTATGCTTGCGATTGTATGATTGTGATTGTATGATTGTGATTGTATGATTGTGATTGTATGATTGTTATTGTATGATTATGACTGTATGATTGTGTTTGTATGATTGTGATTGTATGATTGTGATTGTATGATTGTGATAGTATGATTGTGATTGTATGATTGTGATTGTATGACTGTGATTGTATGATTGTGATTGTATGATTGTTAAAGTATGATTGTGATGGTATGATTGTGATGGTATGATTGTGATTGTATGATTCTGATTGTATGATTATGATTGCATGATAGTGATTGTATGATTGTGATTGCATGATTTTGAATGTATGATTGCGATTGTATGATTGTGATTGTATGATTGTGATTATATGATTGTGATTGTATGATTGTGATTGTATGATTGTGATAGTATGATTGTGGTAGTATGATTGTGATTGTATGGTTGTGATGGTATGATTGCGATTGTATGATATTGATTGTATGATTGTGATTGTACGATTGTGATTGTATGATTGTGATTGTATGATTATGATTGAATGATTGAGATTGCATGATTGCGATTGTATGATTGTGATTGCATGATTTTGAATGTATGATTGTGATTGTATGATTGTGATTGTATGGTTGTGAAAGTATGATTGTGATTGTATGATTGTGATTGTATGATTGTGATTGTATGATTGTGATTGTATGCTTGCGATTGTATGATTGCTATTGTATGATTGCGATTGTATGATTGTGATTGTATGATTGTTATTGTATGATTATGATTGTATGATTGTGTTTATATGATTGTGATTGTATGATTGTGATTGTATGATTGTGATAGTATGATTGTGATTGTATGATTGTGATTGTATGACTGTGATTGTATGATTGTTAAAGTATGATTATGATGGTATGATTGTGATGGTATGATTGTGATTGTATGATTGTGATTGCATGATAGTGATTGTATGATTGTGATTGCATGATT
Organism: Megachile rotundata; assembly: GCF_050947335.1. Classification (NCBI taxonomy): domain Eukaryota; kingdom Metazoa; phylum Arthropoda; class Insecta; order Hymenoptera; family Megachilidae; genus Megachile; species Megachile rotundata. The sequence goes on along the minus strand of NW_027473318.1, from coordinate 1,945,714 downwards.
TTGAATGTATGATTGCGATTGTATGATTGTGATTGTATGATTGTGATTATATGATTGTGATTGTATGATTGTGATTGTATGATTGTGATAGTATGATTGTGGTAGTATGATTGTGATTGTATGATTGTGATTGTATGATTGTGATTGTATGATTGTATTTGGGAGATTGTATTTGGGAGATTGTAATTGTATGATTGCGATTGTATAATTGTGATTGTATGATTGCGATTGTATGATTGCGATTGTATGATTGTGATGTATGATTGTAATTGTATGATTATGATTGTATGATTGTGATTGTATGATTGTGATTGTATGATTGTGATTGTATGATTGTGATTGTATGATTGTGATTGTATGATTGTGATTGTATGATTGTGATTGTATGATTGTGATTGTATGATTGTGATTGTATGATTATGATTGTATGATTGTGATAGTATGATTGTGATTGTATGATTGTGATTGTATGACTGTGATTGTATGATTGTGATTGTATGATTGTGATTGTATGGTTGTGATTGTATGATTATGATTGTATGATTGTGATTGTATGATTGTATTTGGGAGATTGTATTTTGGAGATTGTAATTGTAGGATTCCGATTGAATGATTGTGATTGTATGATTGTGATTGTATGATTGTGATTGTATGATTGCGATTGTATGATTGTGATTGTATGATTGTGATTGTATGATTGTGATTGTATGATTATGATTGTATGATTGTGATTGTATGATTGTGATGGTATGATTGTGATTGTATGATTGCGATAGTATGATTGTGATTGTATGATTGTGATTGTATGATTGCGATTGTATGATTGTGATTGTATGGTTATGATTGTATGATTGTGATTGTATGATTGTGATTGTATGAATGCGATAGTATGATTGTGATTGTATGATTGTGATTGTATGACTGTGATTGTATGATTGTGATTGTGCGATTGTGATTGTACGATTGTGGTTGTACGATTGTGATTGTATGATTGTGATTGTATGATTATGATTGAATGATTGTGATTGCATGATTGTGATTGTATGATTGTGATTGCATGATTTTGAATGTATGATTTTGATTGTATGATTGTGATTGTAAGATTGTGATTGGATGACTGTGATTGTATGATTGTGATTGTATGATTGTCATTGTACGATTATGATTGTAGGATTGTGATTGCATGATTGTGATTGTATCATTGAGATCGCATGATTTGGTATGTATGATTGTGATTGTATGATTGTGATTGTATGATTTTGATTGTATGATTGTGATTGTATGATTGTGATTGTATGATTGTGAATGTATGATTGTGATTGTATGGTTGTGATTGTATGATTGTGATAGTATGATTGTGATTGTATGATTGTGATTGTATGACTGTGATTGTATGATTGTGATTGTATGATTGTGATTGTATGATTTTGATTGTATAATTATGATTGTATGATTGTGATTGTATGATTATGATTGTATGGTTGCGATTGTATGATTGTGATTGTATGATTATGATTGTATGATTGTGATTGTATGATTATGATTGTATGGTTGTGACTGTATGATTGTGATGGTATGATTGCGATTGTATGATATTGATTGTATGATTGTGATTGTACGATTGTGATTATATGATTGTGATTGTATGATTGTGATTGTATGATTGTGATAGTATGATTGTGGTAGTATGATTGTGATTGTATGATTGTGATTGTATGATTGTGATTGTATGATTGTATTTGGGAGATTGTATTTGGGAGATTGTATTTGGGAGATTGCATTTGGGAGATTGTATGTGGGAGATTGTAATTGTATGATTGCGATTGTATAATTGTGATTGTATGATTGCGATTGTATGATTGTGATTGTATGATTGTGATTGTATGATTGTGATTGTATGATTGTGATTGTATGATTGTGATTGTATGATTATGATTGTATGATTGTGATTGTATGATTGTGATGGTATGATTGTGATTGCATGATTGCGATAGTATGATTGTGATTGTATGATTGTGATTATATGATTGTGATTGTATGATTGTGATTGTATGATTGTGATTGTATGATTGTATTTGGGAGATTGTATTTGGGAGATTGTATTTGGGAGATTGTAATTGTATGATTGCGATTGTATAATTGTGATTGTATGATTGCGATTGTATGATTGTGATTGTATGATTGTGATGTATAATTGTAATTGTATGATTGTGATTGTATGATTGTGATTGTATGATTGTGATTGTATGATTGTGATTGTATGATTGTGATTGTATGATTGTGATTGTATGATTGTGATTGTATGATTGTGATTGTATGATTGTGATTGTATGATTATGATTGTATGATTGTGATAGTATGATTGTGATTGTATGATTGTGATTGTATGACTGTGATTGTATGATTGTGATTGTATGATTGTGATTGTATGGTTGTGATTGTATGATTATGATTGTATGATTGTGATTGTATGATTGTATTTGGGAGATTGTATTTTGGAGATTGTAATTGTAGGATTCCGATTGTATGATTGTGATTGTATGATTGTGATTGTATGATTGTGATTGTATGATTGTGATTGTATGATTGTGATTGTATGATCGCGATTGTATGATTGTGATTGTATGATTGTGATTGTATGATTGTGATTGTATGATTGTGATTGTATGATTGTGATTGTATGATTGTGATTGTATGATTGTGATAGTATGATTGTGATTGTATGATTGTGATTGTATGACTGTGATTGTATTATTGTGATTGTATGATTGTGATTGTATGGTTGTGATTGTATGATTATGATTGTATGATTGTGATTGTATGATTGTATTTGGGAGATTGTATTTTGGAGATTGTAATTGTAGGATTCCGATTGTATGATTGTGATTGTATGATTGTGATTGTATGATTGTGATTGTATGATTGTGATTGTATGATTGCGATTGTATGATTGTGATTGTATGATTGTGATTGTATGATTGTGATTGTATGATTATGATTGTATGATTGTGATTGTATGATTGTGATGGTATGATTGTGATTGCATGATTGCGATAGTATGATTGTGATTGTATGATTGTGATTGTATGATTGCGATTGTATGATTGTGATTGTATGATTATGATTGTATGATTGTGATTGTATGATTGTGATTGTATGAATGTGATAGTATGATTGTGATTGTATGATTGTGATTGTATGACTGTGATTGTATGATTGTGATTGTGCGATTGTGATTGTACGATTGTGGTTGTACGATTGTGATTGTATGATTGTGATTGTATGTTTATGATTGAATGATTGTGATTGCATGATTGTGATTGTATGATTGTGATTGCATGATTTTGAATGTATGATTGTGATTGTATGATTGTGATTGTATGATTGTGATTGTATGATTGTGATTGTATGATTGTGATTGTATGATTGTGATTGTATGATTGTGATTGTATGATTGTGATTGTATGATTGTGATAGTATGATTGTGATTGTAAGATTGTGATTGGATGACTGTGATTGTATGATTGTGATTGTATGATTGTCATTGTATGATTATGATTGTAGGATTGTGATTGCATGATTGTGATTGTATGATTGAGATCGCATGATTTTGTATGTATGATTGTGATTGTATGATTGTGATTGTATGATTGTGATTGTATGATTGTGATTGTATGATTGTGATTGTATGATTGTGATTGTATGATTGTGATTGTATGATTGTGATTGTATGATTGTGATTGTATGATTGTGATTGTATGATTGTGATTGTATGATTGTGATTGTATGATTGTGATTGTATGATTGTGATAGTATGATTGTGCTTGTATGATTGTGATTGTATGACTGTGATTGTATGATTGTGATTGTATGATTGTGATTGTATGATTGTGATTGTATGATTGTGATTGTATGATTATGATTGTATGATTGTGATTGTATGATTGTATTTGGGAGATTGTATTTTGGTGATTGTAATTGTAGGATTCCGATTGTATGATTGTGATTGTATGATTGTGATTGTATGATTGTGATTGTATGATTGCGATTGTATGATTGCGATTGTATGATTGTGATTGTATGATTGTGATTGTATGATTATGATTGTATGATTGTGATTGTATGATTGTGATGGTATGATTGTGATTGTATGATTGCGATAGTATGATTGTGATTGTATGATTGTGATTGTATGATTGCGATTGTATGATTGTGATTGTATGATTATGATTGTATGATTGTGATTGTATGATTGTGATTGTATGAATGTGATAGTATGATTGTGATTGTATGATTGTGATTGTATGACTGTGATTGTATGATTGTGATTGTGCGATTGTGACTGTACGATTGTGGTTGTACGATTGTGATTGTATGATTGTGATTGTATGTTTATGATTGAATGATTGTGATTGCATGATTGTGATTGTATGATTGTGATTGCATGATTTTGAATGTATGATTGTGATTGTATGATTGTGATTGTATGATTGTGATTGTATGATTGTGATTGTATGATTGTGATTGTATGATTATGATTGTATGATTGTGATTGTATGATTGTGATGGTATGATTGTGATTGTATGATTGTGATTGTATGATTGCGATAGTATGATTGTGATTGTATGATTGTGATTGTATGATTGCGATTGTATGATTGTGATTGTATGATTATGTTTGTATGATTGTGATTGTATGATTGTGATTGTATGAATGTGATAGTATGATTGTGATTGTATGATTGTGATTGTATGACTGTGGTTGTATGATTGTGATTGTGCGATTGTGATTGTACGATTGTGGTTGTACGATTGTGATTGTATGATTGTGATTGTATGTTTATGATTGAATGATTGTGATTGCATGATTGTGATTGTATGATTGTGATTGCATGATTTTGAATGTATGATTGTGATTGTATGATTGTGATTGTATGATTGTGATTGTATGATTGTGATTGTATGATTGTGATTGTATGATTGTGATAGTATGATTGTGATTGAATGATTGTGATTGCATGATTGTGATTGTATGATTGTGATTGTATGATTGTGATTGTATGATTGTGATTGTATGATTGTGATTGTATGATTGTGATTGTATGATTGTGATTGTATGATTGTGATAGTATGATTGTGCTTGTATGATTGTGATTGTATGACTGTGATTGTATGATTGTGATTGTATGATTGTGATTGTATGATTGTGATTGTATGATTGTGATTGTATGATTGTGATTGTCTGATTGTGGCTGTGCGATTGTGATTGTACGATTGTGATTGTACGATTGTGATAGTATGATTGTGATTGTATGATTGTGATTGTATGATTGTGATTGTATGATTGTGATTGTATGATTGTGATTGTATGACTGTGATTGTATGATTGTGATTGTATGATTGTGATTGTATGATTGTGATTGTATGATTGTGATTGTATGATTGTGATTGTATGATTGTGATTGTATGATTGTGATTGTATGATTGTGATTGTATGATTGTGATTGTATGATTGTGATTGTATGATTATGATTGTATGATTGTGATTGTATGCTTGTGATGGTATGATTGTGATTGTATGATTGTGATAGTATGATTGTGATTGTATGATTGTGATTGTATGATTGCGATTGTATGATTGCGAATGTATGATTATGATTGTATGATTGTGATTGTATGATTATGATTGTATGGTTGTGAGTGTATGATTGTGATGGTATGATTGCGATTGTATGATATTGATTGTATGATTGTGATTGTACGATTGTGATTGTATGATTGTGATTGTATGATTATGATTGAATGATTGAGATTGCATGATTGCGATTGTATGATTGTGATTGCAAGATTTTGAATGTATGATTGTGATTGTATGATTGTGATTGTATGGTTGTGAAAGTATGATTGTAATTGTATGATTATGATTGTATGATTGTGATTGTATGATTGTGGTGGTATGATTGTGATTGTATGATTGCGATCGTATGATTGTGATTGTATGATTATGATTGTATGATTGTGATTGTATGATTGCGATTGTATGATTGTGATTGTATGATTGTGATTATATGATTGTGGTGGTATGATTGTGATTGTATGATTGTGATTGTATGATTGTGATTGTCTGATTGTGGCTGTGCGATTGTGATTGTACGATTGTGATTGTACGATTGTGATAGTATGATTGTGATTGTATGATTGTGATTGTATGATTGTGATTGTATGATTGTGATTGTATGATTGTGATTGTATGACTGTGATTGTATGATTGTGATTGTATGATTGTGATTGTATGATTGTGATTGTATGATTGTGATTGTATGATTGTGATTGTATGATTGTGATTGTATGATTGTGATTGTATGATTGTGATTGTATGATTATGATTGTATGATTGTGATTGTATGATTGTGATGGTATGATTGTGATTGTATGATTGCGATAGTATGATTGTGATTGTATGATTGTGATTGTATGATTGCGATTGTATGATTGCGAATGTATGATTATGATTGTATGATTGTGATTGTATGATTATGATTGTATGGTTGTGAGTGTATGATTGTGATGGTATGATTGCGATTGTATGATATTGATTGTATGATTGTGATTGTACGATTGTGATTGTATGATTGTGATTGTATGATTATGATTGAATGATTGAGATTGCATGATTGCGATTGTATGATTGTGATTGCAAGATTTTGAATGTATGATTGTGATTATATGATTGTGATTGTATGATTGTGATTGTATGATTGTGATTGTATGATTGTATTTGGGAGATTGTATTTGGGAGATTGTATTTGGGAGATTGTAATTGTATGATTGCGATTGTATAATTGTGATTGTATGATTGCGATTGTATGATTGTGATTGTATGATTGTGATGTATAATTGTAATTGTATGATTATGATTGTATGATTGTGATTGTATGATTGTGATTGTATGATTGTGATTGTATGATTGTGATTGTATGATTGTGATTGTATGATTGTGATTGTATGATTGTGATTGTATGATTATGATTGTATGATTGTGATAGTATGATTGTGATTGTATGATTGTGATTGTATGACTGTGATTGTATGATTGTGATTGTATGATTGTGATTGTATGGTTGTGATTGTATGATTATGATTGTATGATTGTGATTGTATGATTGTATTTGGGAGATTGTATTTTGGAGATTGTAATTGTAGGATTCCGATTGTATGATTGTGATTGTATGATTGTGATTGTATGATTGTGATAGTATGATTGTGATTTTATGATTGTGATTGTATGACTGTGATTGTATGATTGTGATTGTATGATTGTGATTGTATGATTGTGATTGTATGATTGCGATTGTATGATTGTGATTGTGTGATTATGATTGTATGATTGTGATTGTATGATTATGATTGTATGGTTGTGACTGTATGATTGTGATGGTATGATTGCGATTGTATGATATTGATTGTATGATTGTGATTGTACGATTGTGATTGTATGATTGTGATTGTATGATTATGATTGAATGATTGTGATTGCATGATTGTGATTGTATTATTATGATTGTATGATTGTGATAGTATGATTGTGATTGTATGATTGTGATTGTATGACTGTGAAAGTATGATTGTGATTGTATGATTGTGATTGTATGATTGTGATTGTATGATTGTGATTGTATGATTGTCATTGTATGATTGTGATTGTATGATTGTGATTGTCTGATTGTGGTTGTGCGATTGTGATTGTACGATTGTGATTGTACGATTGTGATAGTATGATTGTGATTGTATGATTGTGATTACATGATTGTGATTGTATGATTGAGATTGCATGATTTTGTATGTATGATTGTGATTGTATGATTGTGATTGTATGATTGTGATTGTATGATTGTGATTGTATGATTGTGATTGTATGATTGTGATAGTATGATTGTGATTGTATGATTGTGATTGTATGACTGTGATTGTATGATTGTGATTGTATGATTGTGATTGTATGAATGTGATAGTCTGATTGTGATTGTATGATTGTGATTGTATGACTGTGATTGTATGATTGTGATTGTGCGATTGTGATTGTACGATTGTGGTTGTACGATTGTGATTGTATGATTGTGATTGTATGATTATGATTGAATGATTGTGACTGCATGATTGTGATTGTATGATTGTGATTGCATGATTTTGAATGTATGATTGTGATTGTATGATTGTGATTGTATGATTGTGATTGTATGATTGTGATTGTATGATTGTGATTGTATGATTGTGATAGTATGATTGTGATTGTAAGATTGTGATTGGATGACTGTGATTGTTTGATTGTGATTGTATGATTGTCATTGTATGATTATGATTGTAGGATTGTGATTGCATGATTGTGATTGTATGATTGAGATTGCATGACTTTGTATGTATGATTGTGATTGTATGATTGTGATTGTATGATTGTGATTGTATGATTGTGATTGTATGATTGTGATTGTATGATTGTGATTGTATGATTGTGATAGTATGATTGTGATTGTATGATTGTGATTGTATGACTGTGATTGTATTATTGTGATTGTATGATTGTGATTGTATGGTTGTGATTGTATGATTATGATTGTATGATTGTGATTGTATGATTGTACTTGGGAGATTGTATTTTGGAGATTGTAATTGTAGGATTCCGATTGTATGATTGTGATTGTATGATTGTGATTGTATGATTGTGATTGTATGATTGCGATTGTATGATTGTGATTGTATGATTGTGATTGTATGATTGTGATTGTATGATTATGATTGTATGATTGTCATTGTATGATTGTGATGGTATGATTGTGATTGTATGATTGCGATAGTATGATTGTGATTGTATGATTGTGATTGTATGATTGCGATTGTATGATTGTGATTGTATGATTCTGATTGTATGATTGTGATTGTATGATTGTGATTGTATGAATGTGATAGTATGATTGTGATTGTATGATTGTGATTGCATGACTGTGATTGTATGATTGTGATTGTGCGATTGTGATTGTACGATTGTGGTTGTACGATTGTGATTGTATGATTGTGATTGTATGTTTATGATTGAATGATTGTGATTGCATGATTGTGATTGTATGATTGTGATTGCATGATTTTGAATGTATGATTGTGATTGTATGATTGTGATTGTATGATTGTGATTGTATGATTGTGATTGTATGATTGTGATTGTATGATTGTGATTGTATGATTGTGATTGAATGATTGTGATTGAATGATTGTGATTGCATGATTGTGATTGTATGATTGTGATTGTATGATTGTGATTGTATGATTGTGATTGTATGATTGTGATTGTATGATTGTGATTGTATGATTGTGATTGTATGATTGTGATAGTATGATTGTGCTTGTATGATTGTGATTGTATGATTGTGATTGTATGATTGTGATTGTATGATTGTGATTGTATGATTGTGATTGTATGATTGTGATTGTATGATTGTGATTGTATGATTGTAATTGTATGATTGTGATTGTCTGATTGTGGCTGTGCGATTGTGATTGTACGATTGTGATAGTATGATTGTGATTGTATGATTGTGATTGTATGATTGTGATTGTATGATTGTGATTGTATGATTGTGATTGTATGATTGTGATTGTATGATTGTGATTGTATGACTGTGATTGTATGATTGTGATTGTATGATTGTGATTGTATGATTGTGATTGTATGATTGTGATTGTATGATTGTGATTGTATGATTGTGATTGTATGATTGTGATTGAATGATTGTGATTGTATGATTGTGATTGTATGATTGTAATTGTATGATTATGATTGTATGATTGTGATTGTATGATTGTGATGGTATGATTGTGATTGTATGATTGCGATAGTATGATTGTGATTGTATGATTGTGATTGTATGATTGCGATTGTATGATTGCGAATGTATGATTATGATTGTATGATTGTGATTGTATGATTATGATTGTATGGTTGTGACTGTATGATTGTGATGGTATGATTGTGATTGTATGATTGTGATTGTATGATTGTGATTGTATGCTTGCGATTGTATGATTGTGATTGTATGATTGTGATTGTATGATTGTGATTGTATGATTGTGATTGTATGATTGTTATTGTATGATTATGACTGTATGATTGTGTTTGTATGATTGTGATTGTATGATTGTGATTGTATGATTGTGATAGTATGATTGTGATTGTATGATTGTGATTGTATGACTGTGATTGTATGATTGTGATTGTATGATTGTTAAAGTATGATTGTGATGGTATGATTGTGATGGTATGATTGTGATTGTATGATTCTGATTGTATGATTGTGATTGCATGATAGTGATTGTATGATTGTGATTGCATGATTTTGAATGTATGATTGCGATTGTATGATTGTGATTGTATGATTGTGATTATATGATTGTGATTGTATGATTGTGATTGTATGATTGTGATAGTATGATTGTGGTAGTATGATTGTGATTGTATGGTTGTGATGGTATGATTGCGATTGTATGATATTGATTGTATGATTGTGATTGTACGATTGTGATTGTATGATTGTGATTGTATGATTATGATTGAATGATTGAGATTGCATGATTGCGATTGTATGATTGTGATTGCATGATTTTGAATGTATGATTGTGATTGTATGATTGTGATTGTATGGTTGTGACAGTATGATTGTGATTGTATGATTGTGATTGTATGATTGTGATTGTATGATTGTGATTGTATGATTTTGATTGTATGCTTGCGATTGTATGATTGCTATTGTATGATTGCGATTGTATGATTGTGATTGTATGATTGTTATTGTATGATTATGATTGTATGATTGTGTTTGAATGATTGTGATTGTATGATTGTGATTGTATGATTGTGATAGTATGATTGTGATTGTATGATTGTGATTGTATGACTGTGATTGTATGATTGTTAAAGTATGATTATGATGGTATGATTGTGATGGTATGATTGTGATTGTATGATTGTGATTGCATGATAGTGATTGTATGATTGTGATTGCATGATTTTGAATGTATGATTGCGATTGTATGATTGTGATTGTATGATTGTGATTATATGATTGTGATTGTATGATTGTGATTGTATGATTGTGATAGTATGATTGTGGTAGTATGATTGTGATTGTATGATTGTGATTGTATGATTGTGATTGTATGATTGTATTTGGCAGATTGTATTTGGGAGATTGTATTTGGGAGATTGTATTTGGGAGATTGTAATTGTATGATTGCGATTGTATAATTGTGATTGTATGATTGCGATTGTATGATTGTGATTGTATGATTGTGATGTATGATTGTAATTGTATGATTATGATTGTATGATTGTGATTGTATGATTGTGATTGTATGATTGTGATTGTATGATTGTGATTGTATGATTGTGATTGTATGATTGTGATTGTATGATTGTGATTGTATGATTGTGATTGTATGATTATGATTGTATGATTGTGATAGTATGATTGTGATTGTATGATTGTGATTGTATGACTGTGATTGTATGATTGTGATTGTATGATTGTGATTGTATGGTTGTGATTGTATGATTATGATTGTATGATTGTGATTGTATGATTGTATTTGGGAGATTGTATTTTGGAGATTGTAATTGTAGGATTCCGATTGAATGATTGTGATTGTATGATTGTGATTGTATGATTGTGATTGTATGATTGCGATTGTATGATTGTGATTGTATGATTGTGATTGTATGATTGTGATTGTATGATTATGATTGTATGATTGTGATTGTATGATTATGATTGTATGGTTGCGATTGTATGATTGTGATTGTATGATTATGATTGTATGATTGTGATTGTATGATTATGATTGTATGGTTGTGACTGTATGATTGTGATGGTATGATTGCGATTGTATGATATTGATTGTATGATTGTGATTGTACGATTGTGATTATATGACTGTGATTGTATGATTGTGATTGTATGATTGTGATAGTATGATTGTGGTAGTATGATTGTGATTGTATGATTGTGATTGTATGATTGTGATTGTATGATTGTATTTGGGAGATTGTATTTGGGAGATTGTATTTGGGAGATTGCATTTGGGAGATTGTATGTGGGAGAATGTAATTGTATGATTGCGATTGTATAATTGTGATTGTATGATTGCGATTGTATGATTGTGATTGTATGATTGTGATTGTATGATTGTGATTGTATGATTGTATCTGGGAGATTGTATTTGGGAGATTGTAATTGTATGATTGCGATTGTATGATTGTAATTGTATGATTGCGATTGTATGATTGTGATTGTATGATTGTGATGTATGATTGTAATTGTATGATTATGATTGTATGATTGTGATTGTATGATTGTGGTGGTATGATTGTGATTGTATGATTGCGATCGTATGATTGTGATTGTATGATTATGATTGTATGATTGTGATTGTATGATTGCGATTGTATGATTGTGATTGTATGATTGTGATTATATGATTGTGATTGTATGATTGTGATTGTATGATTGTGATTGTATGATTGTATTTGGGAGATTGTATTTGGGAGATTGTATTTGGGAGATTGTAATTGTATGATTGCGATTGTATAATTGTGATTGTATGATTGCGATTGTATGATTGTGATTGTATGATTGTGATGTATAATTGTAATTGTATGATTCTGATTGTATGATTGTGATTGTATGATTGTGATTGTATGATTGTGATTGTATGATTGTGATTGTATGATTGTGATTGTATGATTGTGATTGTATGATTGTGATTGTATGATTGTGATTGTATGATTATGATTGTATGATTGTGATAGTATGATTGTGATTGTATGATTGTGATTGTATGACTGTGATTGTATGATTGTGATTGTATGATTGTGATTGTATGGTTGTGATTGTATGATTATGATTGTATGATTGTGATTGTATGATTGTATTTGGGAGATTGTATTTTGGAGATTGTAATTGTAGGATTCCGATTGTATGATTGTGATTGTATGATTGTGATTGTATGATTGTGATTGTATGATTGCGATTGTATGATTGTGATTGTATGATTGTGATTGTATGATTGTGATTGTATGATTGTGATTGTATGATTGTGATTGTATGATTGTGATTGTATGATTGTGATAGTATGATTGTGATTGTATGATTGTGATTGTATGACTGTGATTGTATTATTGTGATTGTATGATTGTGATTGTATGGTTGTGATTGTATGATTATGATTGTATGATTGTGATTGTATGATTGTATTTGGGAGATTGTATTTTGGAGATTGTAATTGTAGGATTCCGATTGTATGATTGTGATTGTATGATTGTGATTGTATGATTGTGATTGTATGATTGTGATTGTATGATTGCGATTGTATGATTGTGATTGTATGATTGTGATTGTATGATTGTGATTGTATGATTATGATTGTATGATTGTGATTGTATGATTGTGATGGTATGATTGTGATTGCATGATTGCGATAGTATGATTGTGATTGTATGATTGTGATTGTATGATTGCGATTGTATGATTGTGATTGTATGATTATGATTGTATGATTGTGATTGTATGATTGTGATTGTATGAATGTGATAGTATGATTGTGATTGTATGATTGTGATTGTATGACTGTGATTGTATGATTGTGATTGTGCGATTGTGATTGTACGATTGTGGTTGTACGATTGTGATTGTATGATTGTGATTGTATGATTGTGATTGTATGTTTATGATTGAATGATTGTGATTGCATGATTGTGATAGTATGATTGTGATTGTAAGATTGTGATTGGATGACTGTGATTGTATGATTGTGATTGTATGATTGTCATTGTATGATTATGATTGTAGGATTGTGATTGCATGATTGTGATTGTATGATTGAGATCGCATGATTTTGTATGTATGATTGTGATTGTATGATTGTGATTGTATGATTGTGATTGTATGATTGTGATTGTATGATTGTGATTGTATGATTGTGATTGTATGATTGTGATTGTATGATTGTGATTGTATGATTGTGATTGTATGATTGTGATTGTATGATTGTGATTGTATGATTGTGATAGTATGATTGTGCTTGTATGATTGTGATTGTATGACTGTGATTGTATGATTGTGATTGTATGATTGTGATTGTATGATTGTGATTGTATGATTATGATTGTATGATTGTATTTGGGAGATTGTATTTTGGTGATTGTAATTGTAGGATTCCGATTGTATGATTGTGATTGTATGATTGTGATTGTATGATTGTGATTGTATGATTGCGATTGTATGATTGCGATTGTATGATTGTGATTGTATGATTGTGATTGTATGATTATGATTGTATGATTGTGATTGTATGATTGTGATGGTATGATTGTGATTGTATGATTGCGATAGTATGATTGTGATTGTATGATTGTGATTGTATGATTGCGATTGTATGATTGTGATTGTATGATTATGATTGTATGATTGTGATTGTATGATTGTGATTGTATGAATGTGATAGTATGATTGTGATTGTATGATTGTGATTGTATGACTGTGATTGTATGATTGTGATTGTGCGATTGTGATTGTACGATTGTGGTTGTACGATTGTGATTGTATGATTGTGATTGTATGTTTATGATTGAATGATTGTGATTGCATGATTGTGATTGTATGATTGTGATTGCATGATTTTGAATGTATGATTGTGATTGTATGATTGTGATTGTATGATTGTGATTGTATGATTGTGATTGTATGATTGTGATTGTATGATTGTGATTGTATGATTGTGATAGTATGATTGTGATTGAATGATTGTGATTGCATGATTGTGATGGTATGATTGTGATTGTATGATTGTGATTGTATGATTGTGATTGTATGATTGTGATTGTATGATTGTGATTGTATGATTGTGATTGTATGATTGTGATAGTATGATTGTGCTTGTATGATTGTGATTGTATGACTGTGATTGTATGATTGTGATTGTATGATTGTGATTGTATGATTGTGATTGTATGATTGTGATTGTATGATTGCGATTGTATGATTGTGATTGTCTGATTGTGGCTGTGCGATTGTGATTGTACGATTGTGATTGTACGATTGTGATAGTATGATTGTGATTGTATGATTGTGATTGTATGATTGTGATTGTATGATTGTGATTGTGTGATTGTGATTGTATGACTGTGATTGTATGATTGTGATTGTATGATTGTGATTGTATGATTGTGATTGTATGATTGTGATTGTATGATTGTGATTGTATGATTGTGATTGTATGATTGTGATTGTATGATTGTGATTGTATGATTATGATTGTATGATTGTGATTGTATGATTGTGATGGTATGATTGTGATTGTATGATTGCGATAGTATGATTGTGATTGTATGATTGTGATTGTATGATTGCGATTGTATGATTGCGATTGTATGATTATGATTGTATGATTGTGATTGTATGATTATGATTGTATGGTTGTGACTGTATGATTGTGATGGTATGATTGCGATTGTATGATATTGATTGTATGATTGTGATTGTACGATTGTGATTGTATGATTGTGATTGTATGATTATGATTGAATGATTGAGATTGCATGATTGCGATTGTATGATTGTGATTGCATGATTTTGAATGTATGATTGTGATTGTATGGTTGTGAAAGTATGATTGTGATTGTATGATTGTGATTGTATGATTGTGATTGTATGCTTGCGATTGTATGATTGTGATTGTATGATTGTGATTGTATGATTGTGATTGTATGATTGTTATTGTATGATTGTTATTGTATGATTATGATTGTATGATTGTGTTTGTATGATTGTGATTGTATGATTGTGATTGTATGATTGTGATAGTATGATTGTGATTGTATGATTGTGATTGTATGACTGTGATTGTATGATTGTGATTGTATGATTGTTAAAGTATGATTGTGATGGTATGATTGTGATGGTATGATTGTGATTGTATGATTCTGATTGTATGATTGTGATTGCATGATAGTGATTGTATGATTGTGATTGCATGATTTTGAATGTATGATTGCGATTGTATGATTGTGATTGTATGATTGTGATTATATGATTGTGATTGTATGATTGTGATTGTATGATTGTGATAGTATGATTGTGGTAGTATGATTGTGATTGTATGATTGTGATTGTA
The DNA here is from genome assembly GCF_050947335.1 of Megachile rotundata. NCBI lineage: Eukaryota > Metazoa > Arthropoda > Insecta > Hymenoptera > Megachilidae > Megachile > Megachile rotundata. Next base: position 1,929,499 of record NW_027473318.1, on the reverse strand, counting down.
TGATTGTGATTGTATGATTGTGATTGTATGATTGTGATTGTATGATTGTGATTGTATGATTATGATTGTATGATTGTGATTGTATGATTGTATTTGGGAGATTGTATTTTGGAGATTGTAATTGTAGGATTCCGATTGTATGATTGTGATTGTATGATTGTGATTGTATGATTATGATTGAATGATTGAGATTGCATGATTGCGATTGTATGATTGTGATTGCATGATTTTGAATGTATGATTGTGATTGTATGATTGTGATTGTATGGTTGTGAAAGTATGATTGTGATTGTATGATTGTGATTGTATGATTGTGATTGTATGCTTGCGATTGTATGATTGTGATTGTATGATTGTGATTGTATGATTGTGATTGTATGATTGTGATTGTATGATTGTTATTGTATGATTATGATTGTATGATTGTGTTTGTATGATTGTGATTGTATGATTGTGATTGTATGATTGTGATAGTATGATTGTGATTGTATGATTGTGATTGTATGACTGTGATTGTATGATTGTGATTGTATGATTGTTAAAGTATGATTGTGATGGTATGATTGTGATGGTATGATTGTGATTGTATGATTCTGATTGTATGATTGTGATTGCATGATAGTGATTGTATGATTGTGATTGCATGATTTTGAATGTATGATTGCGATTGTATGATTGTGATTGTATGATTGTGATTATATGATTGTGATTGTATGATTGTGATTGTATGATTGTGATAGTATGATTGTGGTAGTATGATTGTGATTGTATGATTGTGATTGTATGATTGTGATTGTATGATTGTATTTGGGAGATTGTATTTGGGAGATTGTATTTGGGAGATTGTATTTGGGAGATTGTAATTGTATGATTGCGATTGTATAATTGTGATTGTATGATTGCGATTGTATGATTGTGATTGTATGATTGTGATGTATGATTGTAATTGTATGATTATGATTGTATGATTGTGATTGTATGATTGTGATTGTATGATTGTGATTGTATGATTGTGATTGTATGATTGTGATTGTATGATTGTGATTGTATGATTGTGATTGTATGATTATGATTGTATGATTGTGATAGTATGATTGTGATTGTATGATTGTGATTGTATGACTGTGATTGTATGATTGTGATTGTATGATTGTGATTGTATGGTTGTGATTGTATGATTATGATTGTATGATTGTGATTGTATGATTGTATTTGGGAGATTGTATTTTGGAGATTGTAATTGTAGGATTCCGATTGTATGATTGTGATTGTATGATTGTGATTGTATGATTGCGATTGTATGATTGTGATTGTATGATTGTGATTGTATGATTGTGATTGTACGATTGTGATTGTATGATTATGATTGTATGATTGTGATTGTATGATTGTGATGGTATGATTGTGATTGTATGATTGCGATAGTATGATTGTGATTGTATGATTGTGATTGTATGATTGTGATTGTATGATTGCGATTGTATGATTGTGATTGTATGATTATGATTGTATGATTGTGATTGTATGATTGTGATTGTATGAATGCGATAGTATGATTGTGATTGTATGATTGTGATTGTACGACTGTGATTGTATGATTGTGATTGTGCGATTGTGATTGTACGATTGTGGTTGTACGATTGTGATTGTATGATTGTGATTGTATGATTATGATTGAATGATTGTGATTGCATGATTGTGATTGTATGATTGTGATTGCATGATTTTGAATGTATGATTTTGATTGTATGATTGTGATTGTATGATTGTGATTGTATGATTGTGATTGTATGATTGTGATTGTACGATTGTGATTGTATGATTGTGATTGTATGATTATGATTGAATGATTGAGATTGCATGATTGCGATTGTATGATTGTGATTGCATGATTTTGAATGTATGATTGTGATTGTATGATTGTGATTGTATGGTTGTGAAAGTATGATTGTGATTGTATGATTGTGATTGTATGATTGTGATTGTATGCTTGCGATTGTATGATTGTGATTGTATGATTGTGATTGTATGATTGTGATTGTATGATTGTTATTGTATGATTATGATTGTATGATTGTGTTTGTATGATTGTGATTGTATGATTGTGATTGTATGATTGTGATAGTATGATTGTGATTGTATGATTGTGATTGTATGACTGTGATTGTATGATTGTTAAAGTATGATTGTGATGGTATGATTGTGATGGTATGATTGTGATTGTATGATTCTGATTGTATGATTGTGATTGCATGATAGTGATTGTATGATTGTGATTGCATGATTTTGAATGTATGATTGTGATTGTATGATTGTGATTGTATGGTTGTGAAAGTATGATTGTGATTGTATGATTGTGATTGTATGATTGTGATTGTATGATTGTGATTGTATGCTTGCGATTGTATGATTGTGATTGTATGATTGTGCTTGTATGATTGTGATTGTATGATTGTTATTGTATGATTATGATTGTATGATTGTGTTTGTATGATTGTGATTGTATGATTGTGATTGTATGATTGTGATAGTATGATTGTGATTGTATGATTGTGATTGTATGACTGTGATTGAATGATTGTGATTGCATGATTGTGATTGTATGATTGTGATTGCATGATTTTGAATGTATGATTTTGATTGTATGATTGTGATTGTATGATTGTGATTGTATGATTGTGATTGTATGATTGTGATTGTATGATTGTGATTGTATGATTGCGATTGTATGATTGCGATTGTATGATTATGATTGTATGATTGTGATTGTATGATTATGATTGTATGGTTGTGACTGTATGATTGTGATGGTATGATTGCGATTGTATGATATTGATTGTATGATTGTGATTGTACGATTGTGATTGTATGATTGTGATTGTATGATTATGATTGAATGATTGAGATTGCATGATTGCGATTGTATGATTGTGATTGCATGATTTTGAATGTATGATTGTGATTGTATGATTGTGATTGTATGGTTGTGAAAGTATGATTGTTATTGTATGATTGTGATTGTATGATTGTGATTGTATGCTTGCGATTGTATGATTGTGATTGTATGATTGTGATTGTATGATTGTGATTGTATGATTGTTATTGTATGATTATGATTGTATGATTGTGTTTGTATGATTGTGATTGTATGATTGTGATTGTATGATTGTGATAGTATGATTGTGATTGTATGATTGTGATTGTATGACTGTGATTGTATGATTGTGATTGTATGATCGTTAAAGTATGATTGTGATGGTATGATTGTGATGGTATGATTGTGATTGTATGATTCTGATTGTATGATTGTGATTGCATGATAGTGATTGTATGATTGTGATTGCATGATTTTGAATGTATGATTGCGATTGTATGATTGTGATTGTATGATTGTGATTATATGATTGTGATTGTATGATTGTGATTGTATGATTGTGATAGTATGATTGTGGTAGTATGATTGTGATTGTATGATTGTGATTGTATGATTGTGATTGTATGATTGTATTTGGGAGATTGTATTTGGGAGATTGTATTTGGGAGATTGTATTTGGGAGATTGTAATTGTATGATTGCGATTGTATAATTGTGATTGTATGATTGCGATTGTATGATTGTGATTGTATGATTGTGATGTATGATTGTAATTGTATGATTATGATTGTATGATTGTGATTGTATGATTGTGATTGTATGATTGTGATTGTATGATTGTGATTGTATGATTGTGATTGTATGATTGTGATTGTATGATTGTGATTGTATGATTGTGATTGTATGATTATGATTGTATGATTGTGATAGTATGATTGTGATTGTATGATTGTGATTGTATGACTGTGATTGTATGATTGTGATTGTATGATTGTGATTGTATGGTTGTGATTGTATGATTATGATTGTATGATTGTGATTGTATGATTGTATTTGGGAGATTGTATTTTGGAGATTGTAATTGTAGGATTCCGATTGTATGATTGTGATTGTATGATTGTGATTGTATGATTGTGATTGTATGATTGTGATTGTATGATTGCGATTGTATGATTGTGATTGTATGATTGTGATTGTATGATTGTGATTGTATGATTATGATTGTATGATTGTGATTGTATGATTGTGATGGTATGATTGTGATTGTATGATTGCGATAGTATGATTGTGATTGTATGATTGTGATTGTATGATTGCGATTGTATGATTGTGATTGTATGATTATGATTGTATGATTGTGATTGTATGATTGTGATTGTATGAATGCGATAGTATGATTGTGATTGTATGATTGTGATTGTACGACTGTGATTGTATGATTGTGATTGTGCGATTGTGATTGTACGATTGTGGTTGTACGATTGTGATTGTATGATTGTGATTGTATGATTATGATTGAATGATTGTGATTGCATGATTGTGATTGTATGATTGTGATTGCATGATTTTGAATGTATGATTTTGATTGTATGATTGTGATTGTATGATTGTGATTGTATGATTGTGATTGTATGACTGTGATTGTATGATTGTGATTGTATGATTGTGATTGTATGATTGTGATTGTATGATTGTGATTGTATGATTGTGATTGTATGATTGTGATTGAATGATTGTGATTGTATGATTGTGATTGTATGATTATGATTGTATGATTGTGATTGTATGATTGTGATGGTATGATTGTGATTGTATGATTGCGATAGTATGATTGTGATTGTATGATTGTGATTGTATGATTGCGATTGTATGATTGCGATTGTATGATTATGATTGTATGATTGTGATTGTATGATTATGATTGTATGGTTGTGACTGTATGATTGTTATGGTATGATTGCGATTGTATGATATTGATTTTATGATTGTGATTGTACGATTGTGATTGTATGATTGTGATTGTATGATTATGATTGAATGATTGAGATTGCATGATTGCGATTGTATGATTGTGATTGCATGATTTTGAATGTATGATTGTGATTGTATGATTGTGATTGTATGGTTGTGAAAGTATGATTGTGATTGTATGATTGTGATTGTATGATTGTGATTGTATGCTTGCGATTGTATGATTGTGATTGTATGATTGTGATTGTATGATTGTGATTGTATGATTGTTATTGTATGATTATGATTGTATGATTGTGTTTGTATGATTGTGATTGTATGATTGTGATTGTATGATTGTGATAGTATGATTGTGATTGTATGATTGTGATTGTATGACTGTGATTGTATGATTGTGATTGTATGATTGTTAAAGTATGATTGTGATGGTATGATTGTGATGGTATGATTGTGATTGTATGATTCTGATTGTATGATTGTGATTGCATGATAGTGATTGTATGATTGTGATTGCATGATTTTGAATGTATGATTGTGATTGTATGATTGTGATTGTATGGTTGTGAAAGTATGATTGTGATTGTATGATTGTGATTGTATGATTGTGATTGTATGCTTGCGATTGTATGATTGCGATTGTATGATTGTGATTGTATGATTGTGATTGTATGATTGTTATTGTATGATTATGATTGTATGATTGTGTTTGTATGATTGTGATTGTATGATTGTGATTGTATGATTGTGATTATATGATTGTGATTGTATGATTGTGATTGTATGATTGTGATTGTATGATTGTATTTGGGAGATTGTATTTGGGAGATTGTATTTGGGAGATTGTAATTGTATGATTGCGATTGTATAATTGTGATTGTATGATTGCGATTGTATGATTGTGATTGTATGATTGTGATTGTATGACTGTGATTGAATGATTGTGATTGCATGATTGTGATTGTATGATTGTGATTGCATGATTTAGAATGTATGATTTTGATTGTATGATTGTGATTGTATGATTGTGATTGTATGATTGTGATTGTATGATTGTGATTGTATGATTGTGATTGCATGATAGTGATTGTATGATTGTGATTGCATGATTTTGAATGTATGATTGCGATTGTATGATTGTGATTGTATGATTGTGATTATATGATTGTGATTGTATGATTGTGATTGTATGATTTTGAATGTATGATTGCGATTGTATGATTGTGATTGTATGATTGTGATTATATGATTGTGATTGTATGATTGTGATTGTATGATTGTGATAGTATGATTGTGATTGTATGATTGCGATAGTATGATTGTGATTGTATGATTGTGATTGTATGATTGTGATTGTATGATTGCGATTGTATGATTGTGATTGTATGATTATGATTGTATGATTGTGATTGTATGATTGTGATTGTATGAATGCGATAGTATGATTGTGATTGTATGATTGTGATTGTATGATTGTGATTGTATGATTGCGATTGTATGATTGCGATTGTATGATTATGATTGTATGATTGTGATTGTATGATTATGATTGTATGGTTGTGACTGTATGATTGTTATGGTATGACTGCGATTGTATGATATTGATTGTATGATTGTGATTGTACGATTGTGATTGTATGATTGTGATTGTATGATTATGATTGAATGATTGAGATTGCATGATTGCGATTGTATGATTGTGATTGCATGATTTTGAATGTATGATTGTGATTGTATGATTGTGATTGTATGGTTGTGAAAGTATGATTGTGATTGTATGATTGTGATTGTATGATTGTGATTGTATGATTGTGATTGTATGCTTGCGATTGTATGATTGTGATTGTATGATTGTGATTGTATGATTGTGATTGTATGATTGTTATTGTATGATTATGATTGTATGATTGTGTTTGTATGATTGTGATTGTATGATTGTGATTGTATGATTGTGATAGTATGATTGTGATTGTATGATTGTGATTGTATGACTGTGATTGTATGATTGTGATTGTATGATTGTTAAAGTTGTGACGTGGTATTTTATACCCGTCACAAGGAGCCTCCTCGGGAGACCGGACGGGTCATAGGTCGCAGTCAAATACCGTCTAGAGAGAGAACGAAGCGCGTATACTATCGTAAGAACAAACTCTGTCGCTATACTATTTCATATGTACCGCCGGAGAATGACGTCACGGTCAACGAAGGAGCGACGTACGTCGAGGGAAAACGCCGCTGCTCTGCCGCTACCCCGCTCGGACCCTCCGATAGACGAAGAGAGGCAGCGGAGTAAGAGGAGAGAACCCAGCGAGATACCGACGTACGCCGAAGGAAAGTGCCGATTCCCTGCCGCTTCCCCGCTCCGGCCCTACGACAGAAGAAGAGAGGCTGCGGAGACGGAAGAAGCCCTGCCGAAGAAGACTTCGATAGAATTCGGAAACTCCGGCAGAGGGTGGGGGTAGGCTACGAGGTGTCCTAATACCGGCGCAAGGGCTCGCGGATTCTTATTCTGTATTCGGCATTTGCCTCAGTTTGTTTCAAAGAAAAATCAGTATTATCGTTCCGTGAGGAAAAGTATCGAATCCCGATTCCGCTGCGACCTGTGCCTGGACACCTTGGTAAGCCCCCTCAATTACCGCCATATCGTTGTAAAGAGCGCGAAATCGAGATCGTCATATCGTGGGTTGTAGATCACCTGGCTTGCCATTCACGGGCAGGTTCTGCAAAGTGTGACCGGAGTGGCTTTGTATCGTAGGGAAATTAGCTTAAGTTAGAAGGGTAAAGAAACCCGGGGGCCCCTGTCCGGGACGGTCGCGGATCCCGACGTCCGGACTTTTTCGTGTCGTCGAGAGATCGCTTCTCGATCTCTCGAATCGCCACTCGGCCGGATCACCGAACCTGTACCGGGGAATGGTACAGCGTAAGCTACAATTAAAGTATCGTCTCGAGTAGGCCTTTGACAATATTGTACCCTCCCACGTCTCGATTTCGCGAACTCTTGGTACGGGAGTAGAACGTAAAGTGCATGTTTGTCGTACCGGACATTTCGTGTCTGTCGCGTAACTTCTCGCTTTCTCTCTCTAGACGGTCGCCGATACAGAATCGTTCCGCGTGTAGAATTAAATCGCGTCTCGTATAAAACTAAGTGCGTTAGATTCCGTTGCGTTTAGTATAATTGCGTTACGTCGCGTCTCGTCGCGTCCCGTCGCGTCTCGTCGCGTTTCGCCGCGTTGCGTTCCGTTAGAATAATTGCGTCGCGTTTGGGTTAAGTATTTACGTTGCGTTTCCGTTAAATTAGTTGCGTCGCGTACCGTTCCGGGAATCGAGGAAATATCAAAGATTGTATTCCGCTTGGGAACTTGCATATTTCGCTTCCGTGGTTAAAATCTCGCGGAGTTCGTGTCTCGGCCTTCCGCCGAGAACGTTACGGTTAAATCAAATTCCGATACTGGATCACACTGTACGCCTAGGTTACTTAGATATTAAATAAAACACCGCTGTTAACTAATACCGCTAACTTGAGGTTTCTCGCGAATTATCCCGAATCACGTACTCTCGTCCGCCTCCGCGTCTAGCTCCTTTACCCTTAAAGAATCCCGCCACTCTACCATCGCGTTCGGATACTGAGCTACCGAGCCGTTCCGCCGCCGATTCGAATCTTCCGCGCTTTTCCGAGAGCGACATACACGATTTTCCCATCTTCCCGCTATAGAGTCTCGTTTCGCGTCTAAGTTCTTTATCGCGACGCTGAGAAGCGTCTGGCGCCCAATTATCAAATAAAATAAAGCGATATCGAACGGGTTCGGATCGGGCGCCGAAGTGCTACGCGCTCGCGAATCCGCGGAGGCGCCGCGGCGGTCATCGTCGCGGGCACGGTCAAGAGGGGCCGATCGAGAATTCGCGAGCGAAGCGGGGTCGCGGGCCGTTACCGAGCTAGCCGCGAAATACCGTGTAGCAAATTGGCGCCCAACGTGGGGCCCTTAAAGGGTAAATTCCAAAGTAACGGACGCTAGAATAATTATCGAATTTAATCACCGACAAACGATCGTGTAAAAGTATCGAAAATATCTTTAAAAGTATTTTGCTGTTTATTCCCGTAAGAAATACCGTTAGCCACGCATTTCGCTGAGTTCCGTTACTAGAATATTCCGAAAATTCTAAACACCATTTTTTCCGTAACCCTCGAGTTAACCGTCTTCGGTTCTCGACCAAGTTCGAAGGGCAAACATAATTACCGTATAGAAGAAGTGTCGGGGACAATAACGCCGTAAACCGTTCAAGTGTAATAAACACGCATTTTCGTACCGTACCGTCTTCACGAAACGGTTAGATTTCGAACGTAGGTTGAAATTGTATACAGTCTTCGAGTCAGATATTCCGGCTTGTTTTCGTTAGCGGACAAAGAAACTGTCGAAGGGGCGTCAAGGCCACGAGCGAGCGCGTCGTAAACAGCCGTTTACCACGTGTCCTTACCGTTGAAACGAGCAACTGAATAGCATCGATTCCGAACGTTGAAAAAAAAACTTAGAGGTTCTTCTTTTAGATTTCCGTGTAATTACGTTAGAATTGCCGCGTACCGAAAAATTTATTATTAGTAAAAATGCAACGAACACCCCCCGGGAAGGATTGGTTGCGATCCTTGACATTGGACGAGTTAGTTGAGCAATTATCGGCCCGAGGTTTATCGACAAAGGGGATATTACCGGTCTTACGAACAAGGCTCGAACAACATTTAAGGGGGGAACCAGCGACGACGGGAGGTGAGGAGGCATCCGGGGTTGCGGGTGAACCGCCCTTACGAGCGGCCACCCCGCCGCCGCGGGACCTCCTCCCCGATCCCCCGCGTTCCGCTCAGACCGGTTACATTCCGCCTCGATTTTCGACGGGAGCAATTCCGCGGAGCGCGAGTGACCCCCACTTCCGCGCCGACACCTTAGGCGCTGCTCGGGTCAGACAGGCAACTGATTTACCGACGCGACGACCACTGGAGCGTACCGAAAGAAGGGGAACCATTACCGATACCGACCCTCGCATACCGCCAGCTGACTTACCGATCGACAAGCATTCCCAACGTACCGAAACTTCATTCGATGATGCGATTCCGATCCCTAGCCAATATGAGCCACCATGGATAAGGGCTTCACGTCAATCGAGATTCGAAGGGATCCCGAGATCCGATCCCGCTGTACCGGATAACGTTCCGCGTGGTGCCTCGGGGGTCGGGGAACGGATACCGGCAACCGTAGGACATCATACCGTTTTGAATACCGCTGTCCTAGATTTATTACGCAGATGGAATATCCGCTTTTCCGGAGCGAGAGGGGAGGACCCCGAAATGTTTCTAACACGGATCGAAGAATGTCGCGCCTATGCCGCCACTCCCGATGACGCGTTATTAAAATGTATTCCGTTCGTTTTGGGGGGTATCGCGGCGGAGTGGGCGAGATTTCGGGATGAGAACTGGACCACGTGGGAAGAATTTAAAGATGCGTATCGGGCGCGATTTATCGACCATGAATTACAAAGCGCGTTACGGCGCGAAATCGCGAATAGAACTCAGGGAGAGCACGAGAGGGTTGTCGATTTTATTACCTGCATGCGCGCATTATTGAATCGTTTACGACCACCGTGGCCTTTAGTAGACCAATTAAGGTGCACGCATGAACATATGGTCCCGCGACTACAACAAGCCGTGTCCCGAAGAGAGTATACCGATTTTGCGAGCCTGACTCTCGCGGCGAGATCCGCGGAGCAGACCCAGAGTGCCATGAGGGCTTATAGACTTCCTCCACCTCCGGAACGATCATTGTATCCCGCACTGGCGTGTCCGAACTCTCGTGCCGCGACGCGATATCATCCCGTATATGCCGCATGGGAAGAAGACCCCGCGCCGATGACTTCCGGCGCGTATACCGATCCGTATACAAATCATCCCGAATATCGTGAAATGCCATACCGGAACCAAAGTAGGCGCGCGGAGCAGAATAGTTCCCGTATGTCCCGAAGAACAGGCGATGGAACAGGAAGAGCGGTTCCGTCGCGAGACGCCGCGCGAAACGTCAATCCTGCTGGTAATAACGCGAACCCTCCACCCGACAACACCGCGAAGAGCGAGGGGGGAAAGTGTTGGAACTGCGAGAAGACGGGGCATCGAGCAGCCAACTGCCCGCTCCCGCAACGTCGATACTGCTATCGATGCGGGAAAAAGGATGAAACGGTTGAGACGTGTGAGAAGTGTGCGGGAAACCCGAGACGGAGTCGCCGTTAGGGGCCCACGCGACTCCACCCGAAAACATTCAACAAGCCCCAGTTTCCGTTACCGACCCCCCAGAATATTTCTACAATGCATTCGCGCATACCGCTTCTAATTTCTTGTACTTTATCGAGCTGCAAATTCAGCAAAATTCCCTTCGCGCTCTACTAGATTCCGGTTCGAGTCGAACGTTTTTGAGAAATACCGCTATATCAACGGTCGATCTTCCGAGACAGACATCCCGAATGTGCCGAATCATGACCGCTACGGGTCAGGTGGAGGAAACGAACACCAGTATTACCGCGACAATCACGCCGAAAGATCAAACTCGCACTCTCGAAATATACCTCTTAAACGATCTTGCCGTTCCGTGTATCGTAGGAATAGATTTCCTAAATCTATTTGGTATCGTAGTAGATTTTTCTCGCGCTGCGTGGTACTTTTCTTCCGATCCCGAAGTCGAATTCTCGTTCGATATACAAAACAACGCGCAATATTCCGATTATGATCCGTCATGCTTAGGAATTTTCGAAATCACTCCCGCACAACGAAAAGAACTTGATCAATTTTTAAATACCGAATTGCCGCCAACCCCTCTTCGACCTTCGTGCACCACATTAACGGAACATCGAATCGACGTAGGAGATAGTAGGCCGATTAAACAACGGAATTACCTCGTCTCGCCGGTTGTACAACAAGCCATTTATACCGAAGTAGATAAAATGCTAGAAGACGGAATTATCGAACCATCGCATAGCGAATGGTCTAGTCCCATTGTGATGGTTAAGAAATCGACGGGTAAATATCGGTTTTGCTTAGATTTTCGGAAAGTGAATGAAGTTTCCAAGAAAGATGCGTATCCATTACCGAATATGACGGGAATATTAGATAAATTACGTGCCGCGCATTATCTCTCGACTTTAGATTTGAGTCAGGCATATTTTCAGATTCCGCTAGAAAAGGGCAGTAGGGAAATCACTGCTTTTACCGTACCGGGAAAGGGGCTCTTCCATTTCGTCCGGATGCCGTATGGCCTAACGGGAGCCCCCGCCACCTTTCAACGCTTATTAGACAAATTGATCGGTCCAGAAATGGAACCCCACGCGTTCGCGTATTTAGACGACATTATTATCGTAACAGAAACTTTTGAAGAACATTTGCACTGGTTAAGAATAGTGCTCAGAAAAATTACTACCGCGGGCTTGACAATTAATCCCGAAAAATGCGAATTTTGCCGTTCCGAAGTCCGTTACCTGGGTTTTATTGTCGGTAAAGAAGGCCTCCGAATAGATTCCGAAAAAGTAGCGCCGGTGTTAAATTATCCCGTTCCGAAAAACATTAAACAATTAAGAAGATTTCTGGGAATGGGCTCATGGTATCGTAGATTTATTCCGCATTTCGCAACAATAACGGAGCCCTTAACGCGACTATTACGTAAAGAGGTGACATGGAAGTGGGGGGAGCCACAGCAGAAAGCGTTTGATTCCGTCCGTACATATTTAATTACCGCTCCGATACTGTCTTGTCCCGATTTTACAAAATCATTCGTGCTAGCGACAGATGCAAGCACTGTAGGGGTCGGCGCCGTTCTTACTCAACAAATAGACGAGGAAGAACGCGTGATAGCATATGCGAGCCGCTCATTATCGCTTACCGAAAGAAAATATTCCACTACCGAATTGGAGTGTTTAGCCATAGTCTGGTCGATAGAAAAATTTCGCCATTATTTAGAAGGTTATCGTTTCACGGTCATTACTGACCATAATAGCCTCCGGTGGCTAAGGTCAATGAAAAATCCCAACGGTCGACTAGCTCGCTGGGCCTTGTCTCTTCTCGAATATGATTTTCAAGTGATTTACCGACAAGGCGCGTTGCATCGCGTCCCCGACGCTTTATCTCGAATGTATGAGGAGTCGGTTGAAGAAGCCGGAGCTCTTACCGCAATTATCGATACCCCGGATTGGTATTCAAGAAAATTTACCGACGTAAAGAACTTTCCGTCCCGCTTTCCGGAGTGGAAAATTCTGGACAGCCAGTTATACGTGAAGAGACCCAATACCGATATTTCCGATGTTACCGTAGATCTTGACGAGTGGAAACTAGTAATACCGCAAGATCAAAGACCCGAAATTTATCGCGAGGCACATGATCAGCCTCAGGCCGGACATTTAGGGGTGGATAAAACCTATGACCGCGTAGCCATCCGATATTATTGGCCAGGGATGTACAAAGATATCGCGGAGTATGTGCGACGCTGTACCGTTTGCCAACGCGCCAAGGTCGAACAGCTGGCTCCGGCCGGGTTGATGGGATATCGAGTCGCGGAGAAACCGTGGGACATTATCGCCGCGGATATTATGGGTCCGTTTCCGCGAAGTCTTTCCGGCTTCATGTATGTACTGGTAGTCCAGGACTTGTTCACGAAATGGGTTGAATGCTGCCCCTTACGGAGTGCAACCGGGAAAAAAGTAAAAGAAGCGTTAAAAGACCTGATATTATGCCGTTGGGGCGCACCGCGCGTATTAGTTACCGACAACGGAACCGAATTTAAAAATCGAGAAATTTCCGATCTCGCGGAGCAATTTGGCATTCTTCAATCGACTACCCCACCATATCATCCACAAGCCAATCCCGTGGAAAGAGTGAATCGAGTATTGAAAACTATGATCGTATCGTACATAGGGAAGGACCATCGAGAATGGGACCGACACCTTACCGATTTCCGTTTCGCGTATAATACCGCGCATCATAGCGCTACTAAATTCTCTCCCGCTTTTCTCAACTTTGGTAGAGAACCTAGACCAGTTAATTGTTACCGCGAATCGTCCTCGAAAACCGAGGATATAGTACCGTCAACCAGCGATGCGTGGGAAAAACGATTAAAACAATTAAAGTTAATTCAAGACTGGGTCGTGAAAAACCTCGATAAAGCGGTAGTTAACCAGGCGTCGCGTTACAATTTAAGACGTAGAGACGAACAATACCGCGTAGGTGATCTAGTATTGCGTCGGAACCACGCGTTATCGTCAGCCGAAAAAAATATCGCCGCGAAATTAATGCCGAAGTTCCTAGGCCCGTGCCGTATCGTTCGTAAGATTTCACCAATAGTTTATGAAATACAGGGGGCGACGGATCGCCAGCCAGTTAAAGCACACGTACAAGATTTAAAGAAATATAAAATGTAACTTACTCCCGTTTCAGCAGTACCGTATCAACATACCGTACCGAGGCGAAAGCCGCCACCGACCTACCGAGTCACGAGCCAATAATTACCGCAGCATCGACATGAAAAAAGGCGCCAACGCAAACCCCTGGGACCACCTCCGACCGCACATGCGGGTGTACCAGAAATTCATCAGGGAGAACCCCGCAGCATGGGCGGCCCTTCGACAAGCCGCCGAAGACGCCCGGGAGTTCTTCTATACGACTCACGGAGCAACAGTGCGGGAAATTCCGCCACATACGGAGGCGGGAACCCAGACAGTACCGGTGCAGACGTCGTCAACCGGGGTGCAGGTCGGAGGTGGCGGCCCCAGTATTCCGGGGCGAACGTACCGCAGTATGGCCACGCAGACATGCCCGATGATGGAGCCCACCACTCGAGGGACCCAAACAACAGAAGCTGGGACCCGGGCACCCCCTACGGTCGACCGGGCGGTACAGACGGGGGAGGTGGAACGCATCATCACCCCCCGGGTACCTGCCCGCGAATACCCGGCCGCCAGCCAGCGAGCCAGCACTGCCGCAAGCGGATCTTCATTATTTCCCCTGAAAAAGGAAACCGCGGAGTGCTGGAACTGCGGGGGAAGCGGCCACAGGTACTCGCAGTGTCCAAAGCCGAAGAGCGCGCCGTACTGCTACCGCTGCGGCCGTAAGGGGGTGTCCCTGCGGACGTGTCCCCGGTGTGCGGACGAGTGGAGGGAAGAGGAGGCCGCCAAAGAGGCGTTGGCGAAAGGTTGCCGACGCGAGACTACCGGGAAGCCGCCTCATACCGTATGCCGGCGCGAGAGTCCGCGCCGAGGGCCCGAGGCGCCAAGCGCATCATCCCGGCGCGAAGGACCAAAGGAGGCGCCGAAGAAGTCGCGACGAGAACCCTCACCGGACATTATATACCCGGACTACCGGCGCGACCAAGTCGGCCGACCGCCGAGCGCCACCTTCCGGCGCGGGAGATAAAAAGTACCGTCGCAAAACACTTCCGCGGCGTGAAGAACTGCCGGAGATTCCGTGGCGGACAATACCGTTCACAATAAAGTAGTTTTTATTTTTCTATACCTGGAGTCTACAGCGACATTATTCGGTACAACGGTACTGCTGACACCTTACCCGTCTCGTACTCCTTCTCTATTTTCCTCGCAATACATATCGATAGGAAATAGGCGATCCGTACGCACCGAAACATTCCGCGGACATTAGACTAGATAATACCGGGTGAAATCGCGAGCGATAGGTATAGGAGCAGAGAAAGCGAAGGAGGAGAAGCAGACAAACACGGTAAGTAATGTATTAATGTATCGTAATAATTCGGACCATATGGTAATTCGGGTACATTTCTTTCAATTTTCTTCTCTTTCCCTTTTATTTGGGTTGTTGTATTTGTCCAATAAAAGAAGTTCACTACCGCACTTTCGTTCTCTCCCGCGAGGGGTTGCCAAGTTGTCCCGCACAAGTGCGCGGGTATTTCGATCAGTATGAGCGCACACAGATGCATTGCTTTGTTTTTCGTTCGACCGTTCCGGTCTTCCGTAAGGGGGGGGGAGTTGTGACGTGGTATTTTATACCCGTCACAAGGAGCCTCCTCGGGAGACCGGACGGGTCATAGGTCGCAGTCAAATACCGTCTAGAGAGAGAACGAAGCGCGTATACTATCGTAAGAACAAACTCTGTCGCTATACTATTTCATATGTACCGCCGGAGAATGACGTCACGGTCAACGAAGGAGCGACGTACGTCGAGGGAAAACGCCGCTGCTCTGCCGCTACCCCGCTCGGACCCTCCGATAGACGAAGAGAGGCAGCGGAGTAAGAGGAGAGAACCCAGCGAGATACCGACGTACGCCGAAGGAAAGTGCCGATTCCCTGCCGCTTCCCCGCTCCGGCCCTACGACAGAAGAAGAGAGGCTGCGGAGACGGAAGAAGCCCTGCCGAAGAAGACTTCGATAGAATTCGGAAACTCCGGCAGAGGGTGGGGGTAGGCTACGAGGTGTCCTAATACCGGCGCAAGGGCTCGCGGATTCTTATTCTGTATTCGGCATTTGCCTCAGTTTGTTTCAAAGAAAAATCAGTATTATCGTTCCGTGAGGAAAAGTATCGAATCCCGATTCCGCTGCGACCTGTGCCTGGACACCTTGGTAAGCCCCCTCAATTACCGCCATATCGTTGTAAAGAGCGCGAAATCGAGATCGTCATATCGTGGGTTGTAGATCACCTGGCTTGCCATTCACGGGCAGGTTCTGCAAAGTGTGACCGGAGTGGCTTTGTATCGTAGGGAAATTAGCTTAAGTTAGAAGGGTAAAGAAACCCGGGGGCCCCTGTCCGGGACGGTCGCGGATCCCGACGTCCGGACTTTTTCGTGTCGTCGAGAGATCGCTTCTCGATCTCTCGAATCGCCACTCGGCCGGATCACCGAACCTGTACCGGGGAATGGTACAGCGTAAGCTACAATTAAAGTATCGTCTCGAGTAGGCCTTTGACAATATTGTACCCTCCCACGTCTCGATTTCGCGAACTCTTGGTACGGGAGTAGAACGTAAAGTGCATGTTTGTCGTACCGGACATTTCGTGTCTGTCGCGTAACTTCTCGCTTTCTCTCTCTAGACGGTCGCCGATACAGAATCGTTCCGCGTGTAGAATTAAATCGCGTCTCGTATAAAACTAAGTGCGTTAGATTCCGTTGCGTTTAGTATAATTGCGTTACGTCGCGTCTCGTCGCGTCCCGTCGCGTCTCGTCGCGTTTCGCCGCGTTGCGTTCCGTTAGAATAATTGCGTCGCGTTTGGGTTAAGTATTTACGTTGCGTTTCCGTTAAATTAGTTGCGTCGCGTACCGTTCCGGGAATCGAGGAAATATCAAAGATTGTATTCCGCTTGGGAACTTGCATATTTCGCTTCCGTGGTTAAAATCTCGCGGAGTTCGTGTCTCGGCCTTCCGCCGAGAACGTTACGGTTAAATCAAATTCCGATACTGGATCACACTGTACGCCTAGGTTACTTAGATATTAAATAAAACACCGCTGTTAACTAATACCGCTAACTTGAGGTTTCTCGCGAATTATCCCGAATCACGTACTCTCGTCCGCCTCCGCGTCTAGCTCCTTTACCCTTAAAGAATCCCGCCACTCTACCATCGCGTTCGGATACTGAGCTACCGAGCCGTTCCGCCGCCGATTCGAATCTTCCGCGCTTTTCCGAGAGCGACATACACGATTTTCCCATCTTCCCGCTATAGAGTCTCGTTTCGCGTCTAAGTTCTTTATCGCGACGCTGAGAAGCGTCTGGCGCCCAATTATCAAATAAAATAAAGCGATATCGAACGGGTTCGGATCGGGCGCCGAAGTGCTACGCGCTCGCGAATCCGCGGAGGCGCCGCGGCGGTCATCGTCGCGGGCACGGTCAAGAGGGGCCGATCGAGAATTCGCGAGCGAAGCGGGGTCGCGGGCCGTTACCGAGCTAGCCGCGAAATACCGTGTAGCAAAGTATGATTGTGATGGTATGATTGTGATGGTATGATTGTGATTGTATGATTCTGATTGTATGATTGTGATTGCATGATAGTGATTGTATGATTGTGATTGCATGATTTTGAATGTATGATTGTGACTGTATGATTGTGATTGTATGGTTGTGAAAGTATGATTGTGATTGTATGATTGTGATTGTATGATTGTGATTGTATGATTGTGATTGTATGATTGTGATTGTATGCTTGCGATTGTATGATTGTGATTGTATGATTGTGCTTGTATGATTGTGATTGTATGATTGTTATTGTATGATTATGATTGTATGATTGTGTTTGTATGATTGTGATTGTATGATTGTGATTGTATGATTGTGATAGTATGATTGTGATTGTATGATTGTGATTGTATGACTGTGATTGAATGATTGTGATTGCATGATTGTGATTGTATGATTGTGATTGCATGATTTTGAATGTATGATTTTGATTGTATGATTGTGACTGTATGATTGTGATTGTATGATTGTGATTGTATGATTGTGATTGTATGATTGTGATTGTATGATTGCGATTGTATGATTGCGATTGTATGATTATGATTGTATGATTGTGATTGTATGATTATGATTGTATGGTTGTGACTGTATGATTGTGATGGTATGATTGCGATTGTATGATATTGATTGTATGATTGTGATTGTACGATTGTGATTGTATGATTGTGATTGTATGATTATGATTGAATGATTGAGATTGCATGATTGCGATTGTATGATTGTGATTGCATGATTTTGAATGTATGATTGTGATTGTATGATTGTGATTGTATGGTTGTGAAAGTATGATTGTGATTGTATGATTGTGATTGTATGATTGTGATTGTATGCTTGCGATTGTATGATTGTGATTGTATGATTGTGATTGTATGATTGTGATTGTATGATTGTTATTGTATGATTATGATTGTATGATTGTGTTTGTATGATTGTGATTGTATGATTGTGATTGTATGATTGTGATAGTATGATTGTGATTGTATGATTGTGATTGTATGACTGTGATTGTATGATTGTGATTGTATGATTGTTAAAGTATGATTGTGATGGTATGATTGTGATGGTATGATTGTGATTGTATGATTCTGATTGTATGATTGTGATTGCATGATAGTGATTGTATGATTGTGATTGCATGATTTTGAATGTATGATTGCGATTGTATGATTGTGATTGTATGATTGTGATTATATGATTGTGATTGTATGATTGTGATTGTATGATTGTGATAGTATGATTGTGGTAGTATGATTGTGATTGTATGATTGTGATTGTATGATTGTGATTGTATGATTGTGATTGTATGATTGTATTTGGGAGATTGTATTTGGGAGATTGTATTTGGGAGATTGTATTTGGGAGATTGTAATTGTATGATTGCGATTGTATAATTGTGATTGTATGATTGCGATTGTATGATTGTGATTGTATGATTGTGATGTATGATTGTAATTGTATGATTATGATTGTATGATTGTGATTGTATGATTGTGATTGTATGATTGTGATTGTATGATTGTGATTGTATGATTGTGATTGTATGATTGTGATTGTATGATTGTGATTGTATGATTGTGATTGTATGATTGTGATTGTATGATTGTGATTGTATGTTTATGATTGTATGATTGTGATAGTATGATTGTGATTGTATGATTGTGATTGTATGACTGTGATTGTATGATTGTGATTGTATGATTGTGATTGTATGGTTGTGATTGTATGATTATGATTGTATGATTGTGATTGTATGATTGTATTTGGGAGATTGTATTTTGGAGATTGTAATTGTAGGATTCCGATTGTATGATTGTGATTGTATGATTGTGATTGTATGATTGTGATTGTATGATTGTGATTGTATGATTGTGATTGTATGATTGCGATTGTATGATTGTGATTGTATGATTGTGATTGTATGATTGTGATTGTATGATTATGATTGTATGATTGTGATTGTATGATTGTGATGGTATGATTGTGATTGTATGATTGCGATAGTATGATTGCGATTGTATGATTGTGATTGTATGATTGCGATTGTATGATTGTGATTGTATGATTATGATTGTATGATTGTGATTGTATGATTGTGATTGTATGAATGCGATAGTATGATTGTGATTGTATGATTGTGATTGTACGACTGTGATTGTATGATTGTGATTGTGCGATTGTGATTGTACGATTGTGGTTGTACGATTGTGATTGTATGATTGTGATTGTATGATTATGATTGAATGATTGTGATTGCATGATTGTGATTGTATGATTGTGATTGCATGATTTTGAATGTATGATTTTGATTGTATGATTGTGATTGTATGATTGTGATTGTATGATTGTGATTGTATGACTGTGATTGTATGATTGTGATTGTATGATTGTGATTGTATGATTGTGATTGTATGATTGTGATTGTATGATTGTGATTGTATGATTGTGATTGAATGATTGTGATTGTATGATTGTGATTGTATGATTATGATTGTATGATTGTGATTGTATGATTGTGATGGTATGATTGTGATTGTATGATTGCGATAGTATGATTGTGATTGTATGATTGTGATTGTATGATTGCGATTGTATGATTGCGATTGTATGATTATGATTGTATGATTGTGATTGTATGATTATGATTGTATGGTTGTGACTGTATGATTGTTATGGTATGATTGCGATTGTATGATATTGATTTTATGATTGTGATTGTACGATTGTGATTGTATGATTGTGATTGTATGATTATGATTGAATGATTGAGATTGCATGATTGCGATTGTATGATTGTGATTGCATGATTTTGAATGTATGATTGTGATTGTATGATTGTGATTGTATGGTTGTGAAAGTATGATTGTGATTGTATGATTGTGATTGTATGATTGTGATTGTATGCTTGCGATTGTATGATTGTGATTGTATGATTGTGATTGTATGATTGTGATTGTATGATTGTTATTGTATGATTATGATTGTATGATTGTGTTTGTATGATTGTGATTGTATGATTGTGATTGTATGATTGTGATAGTATGATTGTGATTGTATGATTGTGATTGTATGATTGTTAAAGTATGATTGTGATGGTATGATTGTGATGGTATGATTGTGATTGTATGATTCTGATTGTATGATTGTGATTGCATGATAGTGATTGTATGATTGTGATTGCATGATTTTGAATGTATGATTGTGATTGTATGATTGTGATTGTATGGTTGTGAAAGTATGATTGTGATTGTATGATTGTGATTGTATGATTGTGATTGTATGCTTGCGATTGTATGATTGCGATTGTATGATTGTGATTGTATGATTGTGATTGTATGATTGTTATTGTATGATTATGATTGTATGATTGTGTTTGTATGATTGTGATTGTATGATTGTGATTGTATGATTGTGATTATATGATTGTGATTGTATGATTGTGATTGTATGATTGTGATTGTATGATTGTATTTGGGAGATTGTATTTGGGAGATTGTATTTGGGAGATTGTAATTGTATGATTGCGATTGTATAATTGTGATTGTATGATTGCGATTGTATGATTGTGATTGTATGATTGTGATTGTATGACTGTGATTGAATGATTGTGATTGCATGATTGTGATTGTATGATTGTGATTGCATGATTTAGAATGTATGATTTTGATTGTATGATTGTGATTGTATGATTGTGATTGTATGATTGTGATTGTATGATTGTGATTGTATGATTGTGATTGCATGATAGTGATTGTATGATTGTGATTGCATGATTTTGAATGTATGATTGCGATTGTATGATTGTGATTGTATGATTGTGATTATATGATTGTGATTGTATGATTGTGATTGTATGATTGTGATAGTATGATTGTGGTAGTATGATTGTGATTGTATGATTGTGATTGTAAGATTGTGATTGTATGATTGTATTTGGGAGGTTGTATTTGGGAGATTGTATTTGGCAGATTGCATTTGGGAGATTGTATGTGGGAGATTGTAATTGTATGATTGCGATTGTATAATTGTGATTGTATGATTGCGATTGTATGATTGTGATTGTATGATTGTGATTGTATGATTGTGATTGTATGATTGTATCTGGGAGATTGTATTTGGGAGATTGTAATTGTATGATTGCGATTGTATGATTGTAATTGTATGATTGCGATTGTATGATTGTGATTGTATGATTGTGATGTATGATTGTAATTGTATGATTATGATTGTATGATTGTGATTGTATGATTGTGGTGGTATGATTGTGATTGTATGATTGCGATCGTATGATTGTGATTGTATGATTATGATTGTATGATTGTGATTGTATGATTGCGATTGTATGATTGTGATTGTATGATTGTGATTATATGATTGTGATTGTATGATTGTGATTGTATGATTGTGATTGTATGATTGTATTTGGGAGATTGTATTTGGGAGATTGTAATTGTATGATTGCGATTGTATGATTGCGATTGTATAATTGTGATTGTATGATTGCGATTGTATGATTGTGATTGTATGATTGTGATGTATAATTGTAATTGTATGATTATGATTGTATGATTGTGATTGTATGATTGTGATTGTATGATTGTGATTGTATGATTGTGATTGTATGATTGTGATTGTATGATTGTGATTGTATGATTGTGATTGTATGATTATGATTGTATGATTGTGATAGTATGATTGTGATTGTATGATTGTGATTGTATGACTGTGATTGTATGATTGTGATTGTATGATTGTGATTGTATGGTTGTGATTGTATGATTATGATTGTATGATTGTGATTGTATGATTGTATTTGGGAGATTGTATTTTGGAGATTGTAATTGTAGGATTCCGATTGTATGATTGTGATTGTATGATTGTGATTGTATGATTGTGATTGTATGATTGCGATTGTATGATTGTGATTGTATGATTGTGATTGTATGATTGTGATTGTATGATTGTGATTGTATGATTGTGATTGTATGATTGTGATTGTATGATTGTGATTGTATGATTGTGATAGTATGATTGTGATTGTATGATTGTGATTGTATGACTGTGATTGTATTATTGTAATTGTATGCTTGTGATTGTATGGTTGTGATTGTATGATTATGATTGTATGATTGTGATTGTATGATTGTATTTGGGAGATTGTATTTGGGAGATTGTAATTGTATGATTGCGATTGTATAATTGTGATTGTATGATTGCGATTGTATGATTGTGATTGTATGATTGTGATGTATAATTGTAATTGTATGATTATGATTGTATGATTGTGATTGTATGATTGTGATTGTATGATTGTGATTGTATGATTGTGATTGTATGATTGTGATTGTATGATTGTGATTGTATGATTGTGATTGTATGATTGTGATTGTATGATTGTGATTGTATGATTATGATTGTATGATTGTGATAGTATGATTGTGATTGTATGATTGTGATTGTATGACTGTGATTGTATGATTGTGATTGTATGATTGTGATTGTATGGTTGTGATTGTATGATTATGATTGTATGATTGTGATTGTATGATTGTATTTGGGAGATTGTATTTTGGAGATTGTAATTGTAGGATTCCGATTGTATGATTGTGATTGTATGATTGTGATTGTATGATTGTGATTGTATGATTGCGATTGTATGATTGTGATTGTATGATTGTGATTGTATGATTGTGATTGTATGATTGTGATTGTATGATTGTGATTGTATGATTGTGATTGTATGATTGTGATAGTATGATTGTGATTGTATGATTGTGATTGTATGACTGTGATTGTATTATTGTGATTGTATGATTGTGATTGTATGGTTGTGATTGTATGATTATGATTGTATGATTGTGATTGTATGATTGTATTTGGGAGATTGTATTTTGGAGATTGTAATTGTAGGATTCCGATTGTATGATGGTGATTGTATGATTGTGATTGTATGATTGTGATTGTATGATTGCGATTGTATGATTGCGATTGTATGATTGTGATTGTATGATTGTGATTGTATGATTATGATTGTATGATTGTGATTGTATGATTGTGATGGTATGATTGTGATTGCATGATTGCGATAGTATGATTGTGATTGTATGATTGTGATTGTATGATTGCGATTGTATGATTGTGATTGTATGATTATGATTGTATGATTGTGATTGTATGATTGTGATTGTATGAATGTGATAGTATGATTGTGATTGTATGATTGTGATTGTATGACTGTGATTGTATGATTGTGATTGTGCGATTGTGATTGTACGATTGTGGTTGTACGATTGTGATTGTATGATTGTGATTCTATGTTTATGATTGAATGATTGTGATTGCATGATTGTGATTGTATGATTATGATTGCATGATTTTGAATGTATGATTGTGATTGTATGATTGTGATTGTATGATTGTGATTGTATGATTGTGATTGTATGATTGTGATTGTATGATTGTGATTGTATGATTGTGATTGTATGATTGTGATAGTATGATTGTGATTGTAAGATTGTGATTGGATGACTGTGATTGTATGATTGTGATTGTATGATTGTCATTGTATGATTATGATTGTAGGATTGTGATTGCATGATTGTGATTGTATGATTGAGATCGCATGATTTTGTATGTATGATTGTGATTGTATGATTGTGATTGT
The DNA here is from genome assembly GCF_050947335.1 of Megachile rotundata. Classification (NCBI taxonomy): domain Eukaryota; kingdom Metazoa; phylum Arthropoda; class Insecta; order Hymenoptera; family Megachilidae; genus Megachile; species Megachile rotundata. The sequence goes on along the minus strand of NW_027473318.1, from coordinate 1,905,009 downwards.
ATGATTGTGATTGTATGATTGTGATTGTATGATTATGATTGTATGATTGTGATTGTATGATTGTGATGGTATGATTGTGATTGTATGATTGCGATAGTATGATTGTGATTGTATGATTGTGATTGTATGATTGCGATTGTATGATTGTGATTGTATGATTATGATTGTATGATTGTGATTGTATGATTGTGATTGTATGACTGTGATAGTATGATTGTGATTGTATGATTGTGATTGTATGACTGTGATTGTATGATTGTGATTGTGCGATTGTGATTGTACGATTGTGGTTGTACGATTGTGATTGTATGATTGTGATTGTATGTTTATGATTGAATGATTGTGATTGCATGATTGTGATTGTATGATTGTGATTGCATGATTTTGAATGTATGATTGTGATTGTATGATTGTGATTGTATGATTGTGATTGTATGATTGTGATTGTATGATTGTGATTGTATGATTGTGATTGTATGATTATGATTGTATGATTGTGATTGTATGATTGTGATGGTATGATTGTGATTGTATGATTGCGATAGTATGATTGTGATTGTATGATTGTGATTGTATGATTGCGATTGTATGATTGTGATTGTATGATTATGATTGTATGATTGTGATTGTATGATTGTGATGGTATGATTGTGATTGTATGATTGCGATAGTATGATTGTGATTGTATGATTGTGATTGTATGATTGCGATTGTATGATTGTGATTGTATGATTATGATTGTATGATTGTGATTGTATGATTGTGATTGTATGACTGTGATAGTATGATTGTGATTGTATGATTATGATTGTATGGTTGTGACTGTATGATTGTGATGGTATGATTGTGATTGTATGATTGTGATTGTATGATTGTGATTGTATGCTTGCGATTGTATGATTGTGATTGTATGATTGTGATTGTATGATTGTGATTGTATGATTGTTATTGTATGATTATGATTGTATGATTGTGTTTGTATGATTGTGATTGTATGATTGTGATTGTATGATTGTGATAGTATGATTGTGATTGTATGATTGTGATTGTATGACTGTGATTGTATGATTGTGATTGTATGATTGTTAAAGTATGATTGTGATGGTATGATTGTGATGGTATGATTGTGATTGTATGATTCTGATTGTATGATTGTGATTGCATGATAGTGATTGTATGATTGTGATTGCATGATTTTGAATGCATGATTGCGATTGTATGATTGTGATTGTATGATTGTGATTATATGATTGTGATTGTATGATTGTGATTGTATGATTGTGATAGTATGATTGTGGTAGTATGATTGTGATTGTATGGTTGTGATGGTATGATTGCGATTGTATGATATTGATTGTACGATTGTGATTGTATGATTGTGATTGTATGATTATGATTGAATGATTGAGATTGCATGATTGCGATTGTATGATTGTGATTGCATGATTTTGAATGTATGATTGTGATTGTATGATTGTGATTGTATGGTTGTGAAAGTATGATTGTGATTGTATGATTGTGATTGTATGATTGTGATTGTATGATTGTGATTGTATGATTGTGATTGTATGATTGTGATTGTATGATTGTGATTGTATGATTGTGATTGTATGATTGTGATTGTATGATTATGATTGTATGATTGTGATTGTATGGTTGTGATGGTATGATTGTGATTGTATGATTGTGATAGTATGATTGTGATTGTATGATTGTGATTGTATGACTGTGATTGTATGATTGTGATTGTATGATTGTGATTGTATGAATGTGATAGTCTGATTGTGATTGTATGATTGTGATTGTATGACTGTGATTGTATGATTGTGATTGTGCGATTGTGATTGTACGATTGTGGTTGTACGATTGTGATTGTATGATTGTGATTGTATGATTATGATTGAATGATTGTGACTGCATGATTGTGATTGTATGATTGTGATTGCATGATTTTGAATGTATGATTGTGATTGTATGATTGTGATTGTATGATTGTGATTGTATGATTGTGATTGTATGATTGTGATAGTATGATTGTGATTGTAAGATTGTGATTGGATGACTGTGATTGTTTGATTGTGATTGTATGATTGTCATTGTATGATTATGATTGTAGGATTGTGATTGCATGATTGTGATTGTATGATTGAGATTGCATGACTTTGTATGTATGATTGTGATTGTATGATTGTGATTGTATGATTGTGATTGTATGATTGTGATTGTATGATTGTGATTGTATGATTGTGATTGTATGATTGTGATAGTATGATTGTGATTGTATGATTGTGATTGTATGACTGTGATTGTATTATTGTGATTGTATGATTGTGATTGTATGGTTGTGATTGTATGATTATGATTGTATGATTGTGATTGTATGATTGTATTTGGGAGATTGTATTTTGGAGATTGTAATTGTAGGATTCCGATTGTATGATTGTGATTGTATGATTGTGATTGTATGATTGTGATTGTATGATTGCGATTGTATGATTGTGATTGTATGATTGTGATTGTATGATTGTGATTGTATGATTATGATTGTATGATTGTGATTGTATGATTGTGATGGTATGATTGTGATTGTATGATTGCGATAGTATGATTGTGATTGTATGATTGTGATTGTATGATTGCGATTGTATGATTGTGATTGTATGATTATGATTGTATGATTGTGATTGTATGATTGTGATTGTATGAATGTGATAGTATGATTGTGATTGTATGATTGTGATTGCATGACTGTGATTGTATGATTGTGATTGTGCGATTGTGATTGTACGATTGTGGTTGTACGATTGTGATTGTATGATTGTGATTGTATGTTTATGATTGAATGATTGTGATTGCATGATTGTGATTGTATGATTGTGATTGCATGATTTTGAATGTATGATTGTGATTGTATGATTGTGATTGTATGATTGTGATTGTATGATTGTGATTGTATGATTGTGATTGTATGATTGTGATTGTATGATTGTGATTGTATGATTGTGATAGTATGATTGTGATTGAATGATTGTGATTGCATGATTGTGATTGTATGATTGTGATTGTATGATTGTGATTGTATGATTCTGATTGTATGATTGTGATTGTATGATTGTGATTGTATGATTGTGATTGTATGATTGTGATAGTATGATTGTGCTTGTATGATTGTGATTGTATGATTGTGATTGTATGATTGTGATTGTATGATTGTGATTGTATGATTGTGATTGTATGATTGTGATTGTATGATTGTGATTGTATGATTGTGATTGTATGATTGTAATTGTATGATTATGATTGTATGATTGTGATTGTATGATTGTGATGGTATGATTGTGATTGTATGATTGCGATAGTATGATTGTGATTGTATGATTGTGATTGTATGATTGCGATTGTATGATTGCGAATGTATGATTATGATTGTATGATTGTGATTGTATGATTATGATTGTATGGTTGTGACTGTATGATTGTGATGGTATGATTGTGATTGTATGATTGTGATTGTATGATTGTGATTGTATGCTTGCGATTGTATGATTGCTATTGTATGATTGCGATTGTATGATTGTGATTGTATGATTGTTATTGTATGATTATGATTGTATGATTGTGTTTGTATGATTGTGATTGTATGATTGTGATTGTATGATTGTGATAGTATGATTGTGATTGTATGATTGTGATTGTATGACTGTGATTGTATGATTGTGATTGTATGATTGTTAAAGTATGATTGTGATGGTATGATTGTGATGGTATGATTGTGATTGTATGATTCTGATTGTATGATTGTGATTGCATGATAGTGATTGTATGATTGTGATTGCATGATTTTGAATGTATGATTGCGATTGTATGATTGTGATTGTATGATTGTGATTATATGATTGTGATTGTATGATTGTGATTGTATGATTGTGATAGTATGATTGTGGTAGTATGATTGTGATTGTATGGTTGTGATGGTATGATTGCGATTGTATGATATTGATTGTATGATTGTGATTGTACGATTGTGATTGTATGATTGTGATTGTATGATTATGATTGAATGATTGAGATTGCATGATTGCGATTGTATGATTGTGATTGCATGATTTTGAATGTATGATTGTGATTGTATGATTGTGATTGTATGGTTGTGAAAGTATGATTGTGATTGTATGATTGTGATTGTATGATTGTGATTGTATGATTGTGATTGTATGATTGTGATTGTATGCTTGCGATTGTATGATTGCTATTGTATGATTGCGATTGTATGATTGTGATTGTATGATTGTTATTGTATGATTATGATTGTATGATTGTGTTTGTATGATTGTGATTGTATGATTGTGATTGTATGATTGTGATAGTATGATTGTGATTGTATGATTGTGATTGTATGACTGTGATTGTATGATTGTTAAAGTATGATTATGATGGTATGATTGTGATGGTATGATTGTGATTGTATGATTGTGATTGCATGATAGTGATTGTATGATTGTGATTGCATGATTTTGAATGTATGATTGCGATTGTATGATTGTGATTGTATGATTGTGATTATATGATTGTGATTGTATGATTGTGATTGTATGATTGTGATAGTATGATTGTGGTAGTATGATTGTGATTGTATGATTGTGATTGTATGATTGTGATTGTATGATTGTATTTGGGAGATTGTATTTGGGAGATTGTATTTGGGAGATTGTAATTGTATGATTGCGATTGTATAATTGTGATTGTATGATTGCGATTGTATGATTGTGATTGTATGTTTGTGATGTATGATTGTAATTGTATGATTATGATTGTATGATTGTGATTGTATGATTGTGATTGTATGATTGTGATTGTATGATTGTGATTGTATGATTGTGATTGTATGATTGTGATTGTATGATTGTGATTGTATGATTATGATTGTATGATTGTGATAGTATGATTGTGATTGTATGATTGTGATTGTATGACTGTGATTGTATGATTGTGATTGTATGATTGTGATTGTATGGTTGTGATTGTATGATTATGATTGTATGATTGTGATTGTATGATTGTATTTGGGAGATTGTATTTTGGAGATTGTAATTGTAGGATTCCGATTGAATGATTGTGATTGTATGATTGTGATTGTATGATTGTGATTGTATGATTGCGATTGTATGATTGTGATTGTATGATTGTGATTGTATGATTGTGATTGTATGATTATGATTGTATGATTGTGATTGCATGACTATGATTGTATGGTTGCGATTGTATGATTGTGATTGTATGATTATGATTGTATGATTGTGATTGTATGATTATGATTGTATGGTTGTGACTGTATGATTGTGATGGTATGATTGCGATTGTATGATATTGATTGTATGATTGTGATTGTACGATTGTGATTATATGACTGTGATTGTATGATTGTGATTGTATGATTGTGATAGTATGATTGTGGTAGTATGATTGTGATTGTATGATTGTGATTGTATGATTGTGATTGTATGATTGTATTTGGGAGATTGTATTTGGGAGATTGTATTTGGGAGATTGCATTTGGGAGATTGTATGTGGGAGAATGTAATTGTATGATTGCGATTGTATAATTGTGATTGTATGATTGCGATTGTATGATTGTGATTGTATGATTGTGATTGTATGATTGTGATTGTATGATTGTATCTGGGAGATTGTATTTGGGAGATTGTAATTGTATGATTGCGATTGTATGATTGTAATTGTATGATTGCGATTGTATGATTGTGATTGTATGATTGTGATGTATGATTGTAATTGTATGATTATGATTGTATGATTGTGATTGTATGATTGTGGTGGTATGATTGTGATTGTATGATTGCGATCGTATGATTGTGATTGTATGATTATGATTGTATGATTGTGATTGTATGATTGCGATTGTATGATTGTGATTGTATGATTGTGATTATATGATTGTGATTGTATGATTGTGATTGTATGATTGTGATTGTATGATTGTATTTGGGAGATTGTATTTGGGAGATTGTATTTGGGAGATTGTAATTGTATGATTGCGATTGTATGATTGTGATTGTATGATTGTGATGTATAATTGTAATTGTATGATTATGATTGTATGATTGTGATTGTATGATTGTGATTGTATGATTGTGATTGTATGATTGTGATTGTATGATTGTGATTGTATGATTGTGATTGTATGATTGTGATTGTATGATTATGATTGTATGATTGTGATAGTATGATTGTGATTGTATGATTGTGATTGTATGACTGTGATTGTATGATTGTGATTGTATGATTGTGATTGTATGGTTGTGATTGTATGATTATGATTGTATGATTGTGATTGTATGATTGTATTTGGGAGATTGTATTTTGGAGATTGTAATTGTAGGATTCCGATTGTATGATTGTGATTGTATGATTGTGATTGTATGATTGTGATTGTATGATTGCGATTGTATGATTGTGATTGTATGATTGTGATTGTATGATTGTGATTGTATGATTGTGATTGTATGATTGTGATTGTATGATTGTGATTGTATGATTGTGATAGTATGATTGTGATTGTATGATTGTGATTGTATGACTGTGATTGTATTATTGTGATTGTATGATTGTGATTGTATGGTTGTGATTGTATGATTATGATTGTATGATTGTGATTGTATGATTGTATTTGGGAGATTGTATTTTGGAGATTGTAATTGTAGGATTCCGATAGTATGATTGTGATTGTATGATTGTGATTGTATGATTGTGATTGTATGATTGTGATTGTATGATTGTGATTGTATGACTGTGATTGTATTATTGTGATTGTATGATTGTGATTGTATGGTTGTGATTGTATGATTATGATTGTATGATTGTGATTGTATGATTGTATTTGGGAGATTGTATTTTGGAGATTGTAATTGTAGGATTCCGATTGTATGATTGTGATTGTATGATTGTGATTGTATGATTGTGATTGTATGATTGTGATTGTATGATTGTGATTGTATGATTATGATTGTATGATTGTGATTGTATGATTGTGATGGTATGATTGTGATTGCATGATTGCGATAGTATGATTGTGATTGTATGATTGTGATTGTATGATTGCGATTGTATGATTGTGATTGTATGATTATGATTGTATGATTGTGATTGTATGATTGTGATTGTATGAATGTGATAGTATGATTGTGATTGTATGATTGTGATTGTATGACTGTGATTGTATGATTGTGATTGTGCGATTGTGATTGTACGATTGTGGTTGTACGATTGTGATTGTATGATTGTGATTGTATGATTGTGATTGTATGTTTATGATTGAATGATTGTGATTGCATGATTGTGATTGTATGATTGTGATTGCATGATTTTGAATGTATGATTGTGATTGTATGATTGTGATTGTATGATTGTGATTGTATGATTGTGATTGTATGATTGTGATTGTATGATTGTGATTGTATGATTGTGATTGTATGATTGTGATAGTATGATTGTGATTGTAAGATTGTGATTGGATGACTGTGATTGTATGATTGTGATTGTATGATTGTCATTGTATGATTATGATTGTAGGATTGTGATGGCATGATTGTGATTGTATGATTGAGATCGCATGATTTTGTATGTATGATTGTGATTGTATGATTGTGATTGTATGATTGTGATTGTATGATTGTGATTGTATGATTGTGATTGTATGATTGTGATTGTATGATTGTGATTGTATGATTGTGATTGTATGATTGTGATTGTATGATTGTGATTGTATGATTGTGATTGTATGATTGTGATTGTATGATTGTGATTGTATGATTGTGATTGTATGATTGTGATTGTATGATTGTGATAGTATGATTGTGCTTGTATGATTGTGATTGTATGACTGTGATTGTATGATTGTGATTGTATGATTGTGATTGTATGATTGTGATTGTATGATTATGATTGTATGATTGTGATTGTATGATTGTATTTGGGAGATTGTATTTTGGTGATTGTAATTGTAGGATTCCGATTGTATGATTGTGATTGTATGATTGTGATTGTATGATTGTGATTGTATGATTGCGATTGTATGATTGCGATTGTATGATTGTGATTGTATGATTGTGATTGTATGATTATGATTGTATGATTGTGATTGTATGATTGTGATGGTATGATTGTGATTGTATGATTGCGATAGTATGATTGTGATTGTATGATTGTGATTGTATGATTGCGATTGTATGATTGTGATTGTATGATTATGATTGTATGATTGTGATTGTATGATTGTGATTGTATGAATGTGATAGTATGATTGTGATTGTATGATTGTGATTGTATGACTGTGATTGTATGATTGTGATTGTGCGATTGTGATTGTACGATTGTGGTTGTACGATTGTGATTGTATGATTGTGATTGTATGTTTATGATTGAATGATTGTGATTGCATGATTGTGATTGTATGATTGTGATTGCATGATTTTGAATGTATGATTGTGATTGTATGATTGTGATTGTATGATTGTGATTGTATGATTGTGATTGTATGATTGTGATTGTATGATTGTGATTGTATGATTGTGATTGTATGATTGTGATAGTATGATTGTGATTGAATGATTGTGATTGCATGATTGTGATTGTATGATTGTGATTGTATGATTGTGATTGTATGATTGTGATTGTATGATTGTGATTGTATGATTGTGATTGTATGATTGTGATTGTATGATTGTGATAGTATGATTGTGCTTGTATGATTGTGATTGTATGACTGTGATTGTATGATTGTGATTGTATGATTGTGATTGTATGATTGTGATTGTATGATTGTGATTGTATGATTGCGATTGTATGATTGTGATTGTCTGATTGTGGCTGTGCGACTGTGATTGTACGATTGTGATTGTACGATTGTGATAGTATGATTGTGATTGTATGATTGTGATTGTATGATTGTGATTGTATGATTGTGATTGTGTGATTGTGATTGTATGACTGTGATTGTATGATTGTGATTGTATGATTGTGATTGTATGATTGTGATTGTATGATTGTGATTGTATGATTGTGATTGTATGATTGTGATTGTATGATTGTGATTGTATGATTGTGATTGTATGATTATGATTGTATGATTGTGATTGTATGATTGTGATGGTATGATTGTGATTGTATGATTGCGATAGTATGATTGTGATTGTATGATTGTGATTGTATGATTGCGATTGTATGATTGCGATTGTATGATTATGATTGTATGATTGTGATTGTATGATTATGATTGTATGGTTGTGACTGTATGATTGTGATGGTATGATTGCGATTGTATGATATTGATTGTATGATTGTGATTGTACGATTGTGATTGTATGATTGTGATTGTATGATTATGATTGAATGATTGAGATTGCATGATTGCGATTGTATGATTGTGATTGCATGATTTTGAATGTATGATTGTGATTGTATGATTGTGATTGTATGGTTGTGAAAGTATGATTGTGATTGTATGATTGTGATTGTATGATTGTGATTGTATGCTTGCGATTGTATGATTGTGATTGTATGATTGTGATTGTATGATTGTGATTGTATGATTGTTATTGTATGATTATGATTGTATGATTGTGTTTGTATGATTGTGATTGTATGATTGTGATTGTATGATTGTGATAGTATGATTGTGATTGTATGATTGTGATTGTATGACTGTGATTGTATGATTGTGATTGTATGATTGTTAAAGTATGATTGTGATGGTATGATTGTGATGGTATGATTGTGATTGTATGATTCTGATTGTATGATTGTGATTGCATGATAGTGATTGTATGATTGTGATTGCATGATTTTGAATGTATGATTGCGATTGTATGATTGTGATTGTATGATTGTGATTATATGATTGTGATTGTATGATTGTGATTGTATGATTGTGATAGTATGATTGTGGTAGTATGATTGTGATTGTATGATTGTGATTGTATGATTGTGATTGTATGATTGTATTTGGGAGATTGTATTTGGGAGATTGTATTTGGAAGATTGTATTTGGGAGATTGTAATTGTATGATTGCGATTGTATAATTGTGATTGTATGATTGCGATTGTATGATTGTGATTGTATGATTGTGATGTATGATTGTAATTGTATGATTATGATTGTATGATTGTGATTGTATGATTGTGATTGTATGATTGTGATTGTATGATTGTGATTGTATGATTGTGATTGTATGATTGTGATTGTATGATTGTGATTGTATGATTGTGATTGTATGATTATGATTGTATGATTGTGATAGTATGATTGTGATTGTATGATTGTGATTGTATGACTGTGATTGTATGATTGTGATTGTATGATTGTGATTGTATGGTTGTGATTGTATGATTATGATTGTATGATTGTGATTGTATGATTGTATTTGGGAGATTGTATTTTGGAGATTGTAATTGTAGGATTCCGATTGTATGATTGCGATTGTATAATTGTGATTGTATGATTGCGATTGTATGATTGTGATTGTATGATTGTGATGTATGATTGTAATTGTATGATTATGATTGTATGATTGTGATTGTATGATTGTGATTGTATGATTGTGATTGTATGATTGTGATTGTATGATTGTGATTGTATGATTGTGATTGTATGATTGTGATGGTATGATTGTGATTGTATGATTGCGATAGTATGATTGTGATTGTATGATTGTGATTGTATGATTGCGATTGTATGATTGCGATTGTATGATTGTGATTGTATGATTATGATTGTATGATTGTGATTGTATGATTGTGATTGTATGAATGCGATAGTATGATTGTGATTGTATGATTGTGATTGTACGACTGTGATTGTATGATTGTGATTGTGCGATTGTGATTGTACGATTGTGGTTGTACGATTGTGATTGTATGATTGTGATTGTATGATTATGATTGAATGATTGTGATTGCATGATTGTGATTGTATGATTGTGATTGCATGATTTTGAATGTATGATTTTGATTGTATGATTGTGATTGTATGATTGTGATTGTATGATTGTGATTGTATGACTGTGATTGTATGATTGTGATTGTATGATTGTGATTGTATGATTGTGATTGTATGATTGTGATTGAATGATTGTGATTGTATGATTGTGATTGTATGATTATGATTGTATGATTGTGATTGTATGATTGTGATGGTATGATTGTGATTGTATGATTGCGATAGTATGATTGTGATTGTATGATTGTGATTGTATGATTGCGATTGTATGATTGCGATTGTATGATTATGATTGTATGATTGTGATTGTATGATTATGATTGTATGGTTGTGACTGTATGATTGTTATGGTATGATTGCGATTGTATGATATTGATTGTATGATTGTGATTGTACGATTGTGATTGTATGATTGTGATTGTATGATTATGATTGAATGATTGAGATTGCATGATTGCGATTGTATGATTGTGATTGCATGATTTTGAATGTATGATTGTGATTGTATGATTGTGATTGTATGGTTGTGAAAGTATGATTGTGATTGTATGATTGTGATTGTATGATTGTGATTGTATGCTTGCGATTGTATGATTGTGATTGTATGATTGTGATTGTATGATTGTGATTGTATGATTGTGATTGTATGATTGTGATTGTATGATTGTTATTGTATGATTATGATTGTATGATTGTGTTTGTATGAATGTGATTGTATGATTGTGATTGTATGATTGTGATAGTATGATTGTGATTGTATGATTGTGATTGTATGACTGTGATTGTATGATTGTGATTGTATGATTGTTAAAGTATGATTGTGATGGTATGATTGTGATGGTATGATTGTGATTGTATGATTCTGATTGTATGATTGTGATTGCATGATAGTGATTGTATGATTGTGATTGCATGATTTTGAATGTATGATTGTGATTGTATGATTGTGATTGTATGGTTGTGAAAGTATGATTGTGATTGTATGATTGTGATTGTATGATTGTGATTGTATGATTGTGATTGTATGCTTGCGATTGTATGATTGTGATTGTATGATTGTGCTTGTATGATTGTGATTGTATGATTGTTATTGTATGATTATGATTGTATGATTGTGTTTGTATGATTGTGATTGTATGATTGTGATTGTATGATTGTGATAGTATGATTGTGATTGTATGATTGTGATTGTATGACTGTGATTGAATGATTGTGATTGCATGATTGTGATTGTATGATTGTGATTGCATGATTTTGAATGTATGATTTTGATTGTATGATTGTGATTGTATGATTGTGATTGTATGATTGTGATTGTATGATTGTGATTGTATGATTGTGATTGTATGATTGTGATTGTATGATTGTGATTGAATGATTGTGATTGTATGATTGTGATTGTATGATTATGATTGTATGATTGTGATTGTATGATTGTGATGGTATGATTGTGATTGTATGATTGCGATAGTATGATTGTGATTGTATGATTGTGATTGTATGATTGCGATTGTATGATTGCGATTGTATGATTATGATTGTATGATTGTGATTGTATGATTATGATTGTATGGTTGTGACTGTATGATTGTTATGGTATGATTGCGATTGTATGATATTGATTGTATGATTGTGATTGTACGATTGTGATTGTATGATTGTGATTGTATGATTATGATTGAATGATTGAGATTGCATGATTGCGATTGTATGATTGTGATTGCATGATTTTGAATGTATGATTGTGATTGTATGATTGTGATTGTATGGTTGTGAAAGTATGATTGTGATTGTATGATTGTGATTGTATGATTGTGATTGTATGCTTGCGATTGTATGATTGTGATTGTATGATTGTGATTGTATGATTGTGATTGTATGATTGTGATTGTATGATTGTGATTGTATGATTGTTATTGTATGATTATGATTGTATGATTGTGTTTGTATGAATGTGATTGTATGATTGTGATTGTATGATTGTGATAGTATGATTGTGATTGTATGATTGTGATTGTATGACTGTGATTGTATGATTGTGATTGTATGATTGTTAAAGTATGATTGTGATGGTATGATTGTGATGGTATGATTGTGATTGTATGATTCTGATTGTATGATTGTGATTGCATGATAGTGATTGTATGATTGTGATTGCATGATTTTGAATGTATGATTGTGATTGTATGATTGTGATTGTATGGTTGTGAAAGTATGATTGTGATTGTATGATTGTGATTGTATGATTGTGATTGTATGATTGTGATTGTATGATTGTGATTGTATGCTTGCGATTGTATGATTGTGATTGTATGATTGTGCTTGTATGATTGTGATTGTATGATTGTTATTGTATGATTATGATTGTATGATTGTGTTTGTATGATTGTGATTGTATGATTGTGATTGTATGATTGTGATAGTATGATTGTGATTGTATGATTGTGATTGTATGACTGTGATTGAATGATTGTGATTGCATGATTGTGATTGTATGATTGTGATTGCATGATTTTGAATGTATGATTTTGATTGTATGATTGTGATTGTATGATTGTGATTGTATGATTACGATAGTATGATTGTGATTGTATGATTGTGATTGTATGATTGCGATTGTATGATTGCGATTGTATGATTATGATTGTATGATTGTGATTGTATGATTATGATTGTATGGTTGTGACTGTATGATTGTTGTGGTATGATTGCGATTGTATGATATTGATTGTATGATTGTGATTGTATGATTGTGATTGTATGATTGCGATTGTATGATTGCGATTGTATGATTATGATTGTATGATTGTGATTGTATGATTATGATTGTATGGTTGTGACTGTATGATTGTGATGGTATGATTGCGATTGTATGATATTGATTGTATGATTGTGATTGTACGATTGTGATTGTATGATTGTGATTGTATGATTATGATTGAATGATTGAGATTGCATGATTGCGATTGTATGATTGTGATTGCATGATTTTGAATGTATGATTGTGATTGTATGATTGTGATTGTATGGTTGTGAAAGTATGATTGTGATTGTATGATTGTGATTGTATGATTGTGATTGTATGATTGTGATTGTATGATTGTGATTGTATGATTGTGATTGTATGATTGTGATTGTATGATTGTGATTGTATGATTGTGATTGTATGATTATGATTGTATGATTGTGATTGTATGGTTGTGATGGTATGATTGTGATTGTATGATTGTGATAGTATGATTGTGATTGTATGATTGTGATTGTATGACTGTGATTGTATGATTGTGATTGTATGATTGTGATTGTATGAATGTGATAGTCTGATTGTGATTGTATGATTGTGATTGTATGACTGTGATTGTATGATTGTGATTGTGCGATTGTGATTGTACGATTGTGGTTGTACGATTGTGATTGTATGATTGTGGTTGTATGATTATGATTGAATGATTGTGACTGCATGATTGTGATTGTATGATTGTGATTGCATGATTTTGAATGTATGATTGTGATTGTATGATTGTGATTGTATGATTGTGATTGTATGATTGTGATTGTATGATTGTGATAGTATGATTGTGATTGTAAGATTGTGATTGGATGACTGTGATTGTTTGATTGTGATTGTATGATTGTCATTGTATGATTATGATTGTAGGATTGTGATTGCATGATTGTGATTGTATGATTGAGATTGCATGACTTTGTATGTATGATTGTGATTGTATGATTGTGATTGTATGATTGTGATTGTATGATTGTGATTGTATGATTGTGATTGTATGATTGTGATTGTATGATTGTGATTGTATGATTGTGATAGTATGATTGTGATTGTATGATTGTGATTGTATGACTGTGATTGTATTATTGTGATTGTATGATTGTGATTGTATGGTTGTGATTGTATGATTATGATTGTATGATTGTGATTGTATGATTGTATTTGGGAGATTGTATTTTGGAGATTGTATTTTGGAGATTGTAATTGTAGGATTCCGATTGTATGATTGTGATTGTATGATTGTGATTGTATGATTGTGATTGTATGATTGCGATTGTATGATTGTGATTGTATGATTGTGATTGTATGATTGTGATTGTATGATTATGATTGTATGATTGTGATTGTATGATTGTGATGGTATGATTGTGATTGTATGATTGCGATAGTATGATTGTGATTGTATGATTGTGATTGTATGATTGCGATTGTATGATTGTGATTGTATGATTATGATTGTATGATTGTGATTGTATGATTGTGATTGTATGAATGTGATAGTATGATTGTGATTGTATGATTGTGATTGCATGACTGTGATTGTATGATTGTGATTGTGCGATTGTGATTGTACGATTGTGGTTGTACGATTGTGATTGTATGATTGTGATTGTATGTTTATGATTGAATGATTGTGATTGCATGATTGTGATTGTATGATTGTGATTGCATGATTTTGAATGTAGGATTGTGATTGTATGATTGTGATTGTATGATTGTGATTGTATGATTGTGATTGTATGATTGTGATTGTATGATTGTGATTGTATGATTGTGATTGTATGATTGTGATAGTATGATTGTGATTGAATGATTGTGATTGCATGATTGTGATTGTATGATTGTGATTGTATGATTGTGATTGTATGATTGTGATTGTATGATTGTGATTGTATGATTGTGATTGTATGATTGTGATTGTATGATTGTGATAGTATGATTGTGCTTGTATGATTGTGATTGTATGATTGTGATTGTATGATTGTGATTGTATGATTGTGATTGTATGATTGTGATTGTATGATTGTGATTGTATGATTGTGATTGTATGATTGTGATTGTATGATTGTAATTGTATGATTATGATTGTATGATTGTGATTGTATGATTGTGATGGTATGATTGTGATTGTATGATTGTGATTGTATGATTGTGATTGTATGATTGTGATTGTATGATTGTGATTGTATGATTGTGATTGTATGATTGTGATTGTATGATTGTGATTGTATGATTGTGATTGTATGATTGTGATTGTATGATTGTGATTGTATGATTGTGATTGTATGATTGTGATAGTATGATTGTGCTTGTATGATTGCGATTGTATGACTGTGATTGTATGATTGTGATTGTATGATTGTGATTGTATGATTGTGATTGTATGATTATGATTGTATGATTGTGATTGTATGATTGTATTTGGGAGATTGTATTTTGGTGATTGTAATTGTAGGATTCCGATTGTATGATTGTGATTGTATGATTGTGATTGTATGATTGTGATTGTATGATTGCGATTGTATGATTGCGATTGTATGATTGTGATTGTATGATTGTGATTGTATGATTATGATTGTATGATTGTGATTGTATGATTGTGATGGTATGATTGTGATTGTATGATTGCGATAGTATGATTGTGATTGTATGATTGTGATTGTATGATTGCGATAGTATGATTGTGATTGTATGATTGTGATTGTATGATTGCGATTGTATGAATGTGATAGTATGATTGTGATTGTATGATTGTGATTGTATGACTGTGATTGTATGATTGTGATTGTGCGATTGTGATTGTACGATTGTGGTTGTACGATTGTGATTGTATGATTGTGATTGTATGATTGTGATTGTATGTTTATGATTGAATGATTGTGATTGCATGATTGTGATTGTATGATTGTGATTGCATGATTTTGAATGTATGATTGTGATTGTATGATTGTGATTGTATGATTGTGATTGTATGATTGTGATTGTATGATTGTGATTGTATGATTGTGATTGTATGATTGTGATTGTATGATTGTGATTGTATGATTGTGATAGTATGATTGTGATTGTAAGATTGTGATTGGATGACTGTGATTGTATGATTGTGATTGTATGATTGTCATTGTATGATTATGATTGTAGGATTGTGATTGCATGATTGTGATTGTATGATTGAGATCGCATGATTTTGTATGTATGATTGTGATTGTATGATTGTGATTGTATGATTGTGATTGTATGATTGTGATTGTATGATTGTGATTGTATGATTGTGATTGTATGATTGTGATTGTATGATTGTGATTGTATGATTGTGATTGTATGATTGTGATTGTATGATTGTGATTGTATGATTGTGATTGTATGATTGTGATTGTATGATTGTGATTGTATGATTGTGATAGTATGATTGTGCTTGTATGATTGCGATTGTATGACTGTGATTGTATGATTGTGATTGTATGATTGTGATTGTATGATTGTGATTGTATGATTATGATTGTATGATTGTGATTGTATGATTGTATTTGGGAGATTGTATTTTGGTGATTGTAATTGTAGGATTCCGATTGTATGATTGTGATTGTATGATTGTGATTGTATGATTGTGATTGTATGATTGCGATTGTATGATTGCGATTGTATGATTGTGATTGTATGATTGTGATTGTATGATTATGATTGTATGATTGTGATTGTATGATTGTGATGGTATGATTGTGATTGTATGATTGCGATAGTATGATTGTGATTGTATGATTGTGATTGTATGATTGCGATTGTATGATTGTGATTGTATGATTATGATTGTATGATTGTGATTGTATGATTGTGATTGTATGAATGTGATAGTATGATTGTGATTGTATGATTGTGATTGTATGACTGTGATTGTATGATTGTGATTGTGCGATTGTGATTGTACGATTGTGGTTGTACGATTGTGATTGTATGATTGTGATTGTATGTTTATGATTGAATGATTGTGATTGCATGATTGTGATTGTATGATTGTGATTGCATGATTTTGAATGTATGATTGTGATTGTATGATTGTGATTGTATGATTGTGATTGTATGATTGTGATTGTATGATTGTGATTGTATGATTGTGATTGTATGATTGTGATATTATGATTGTGATTGAATGATTGTGATTGCATGATTGTGATTGTATGATTGTGATTGTATGATTGTGATTGTATGATTGTGATTGTATGATTGTGATTGTATGATTGTGATTGTATGATTGTGATTGTATGATTGTGATTGTATGATTGTGATAGTATGATTGTGCTTGTATGATTGTGATTGTATGACTGTGATTGTATGATTGTGATTGTATGATTGTGATTGTATGATTGTGATTGTATGATTGTGATTGTATGATTGCGATTGTATGATTGTGATTGTCTGATTGTGGCTGTGCGATTGTGATTGTACGATTGTGATTGTACGATTGTGATTGTACGATTGTGATAGTATGATTGTGATTGTATGATTGTGATTGTATGATTGTGATTGTATGATTGTGATTGTGTGATTGTGATTGTATGACTGTGATTGTATGATTGTGATTGTATGATTGTGATTGTATGATTGTGATTGTATGATTGTGATTGTATGATTGTGATTGTATGATTGTGATTGTATGATTGTGATTGTATGATTGTGATTGTATGATTGTGATTGTATGATTATGATTGTATGATTGTGATTGTATGATTGTGATGGTATGATTGTGATTGTATGATTGCGATAGTATGATTGTGATTGTATGATTGTGATTGTATGATTGCGATTGTATGATTGCGATTGTATGATTATGATTGTATGATTGTGATTGTATGATTATGATTGTATGGTTGTGACTGTATGATTGTGATGGTATGATTGCGATTGTATGATATTGATTGTATGATTGTGATTGTACGATTGTGATTGTATGATTGTGATTGTATGATTATGATTGAATGATTGAGATTGCATGATTGCGATTGTATGATTGTGATTGCATGATTTTGAATGTATGATTGTGATTGTATGATTGTGATTGTATGGTTGTGAAAGTATGATTGTGATTGTATGATTGTGATTGTATGATTGTGATTGTATGCTTGCGATTGTATGATTGTGATTGTATGATTGTGATTGTATGATTGTGATTGTATGATTGTTATTGTATGATTATGATTGTATGATTGTGTTTGTATGATTGTGATTGTATGACTGTGATTGTATGATTGTGATTGTATGATTGTTAAAGTATGATTGTGATGGTATGATTGTGATGGTATGATTGTGATTGTATGATTCTGATTGTATGATTGTGATTGCATGATAGTGATTGTATGATTGTGATTGCATGATTTTGAATGTATGATTGCGATTGTATGATTGTGATTATATGATTGTGATTGTATGATTGTGATTGTATGATTGTGATTGTATGATTGTGATAGTATGATTGTGGTAGTATGATTGTGATTGTATGATTGTGATTGTATGATTGTGATTGTATGATTGTGATTGTATGATTGTGATTGTATGATTGTGATTGTATGATTATGATTGTATGATTGTGATTGTATGATTGTATTTGGGAGATTGTATTTTGGAGATTGTAATTGTAGGATTCCGATTGTATGATTGTGATTGTATGATTGTGATTGTATGATTATGATTGAATGATTGAGATTGCATGATTGCGATTGTATGATTGTGATTGCATGATTTTGAATGTATGATTGTGATTGTATGATTGTGATTGTATGGTTGTGAAAGTATGATTGTGATTGTATGATTGTGATTGTATGATTGTGATTGTATGCTTGCGATTGTATGATTGTGATTGTATGATTGTGATTGTATGATTGTGATTGTATGATTGTTATTGTATGATTATGATTGTATGATTGCGTTTGTATGATTGTGATTGTATGATTGTGATTGTATGATTGTGATAGTATGATTGTGATTGTATGATTGTGATTGTATGACTGTGATTGTATGATTGTGATTGTATGATTGTTAAAGTATGATTGTGATGGTATGATTGTGATGGTATGATTGTAATTGTATGATTCTGATTGTATGATTGTGATTGCATGATAGTGATTGTATGATTGTGATTGCATGATTTTGAATGTATGATTGCGATTGTATGATTGTGATTGTATGATTGTGATTATATGATTGTGATTGTATGATTGTGATTGTATGATTGTGATAGTATGATTGTGGTAGTATGATTGTGATTGTATGATTGTGATTGTATGATTGTGATTGTATGATTGTATTTGGGAGATTGTATTTGGGAGATTGTATTTGGGAGATTGTATTTGGGAGATTGTAATTGTATGATTGCGATTGTATAATTGTGATTGTATGATTGCGATTGTATGATTGTGATTGTATGATTGTGATGTATGATTGTAATTGTATGATTATGATTGTATGATTGTGATTGTATGATTGTGATTGTATGATTGTGATTGTATGATTGTGATTGTATGATTGTGATTGTATGATTGTGATTGTATGATTGTGATTGTATGATTGTGATTGTATGATTATGATTGTATGATTGTGATAGTATGATTGTGATTGTATGATTGTGATTGTATGACTGTGATTGTATGATTGTGATTGTATGATTGTGATTGTATGGTTGTGATTGTATGATTATGATTGTATGATTGTGATTGTATGATTGTATTTGGGAGATTGTATTTTGGAGATTGTAATTGTAGGATTCCGATTGTATGATTGTGATTGTATGATTGTGATTGTATGATTGTGATTGTATGATTGTGATTGTATGATTGCGATTGTATGATTGTGATTGTATGATTGTGATTGTATGATTGTGATTGTATGATTATGATTGTATGATTGTGATTGTATGATTGTGATGGTATGATTGTGATTGTATGATTGCGATAGTATGATTGTGATTGTATGATTGTGATTGTATGATTGCGATTGTATGATTGTGATTGTATGATTATGATTGTATGATTGTGATTGTATGATTGTGATTGTATGAATGCGATAGTATGATTGTGATTGTATGATTGTGATTGTACGACTGTGATTGTATGATTGTGATTGTGCGATTGTGATTGTACGATTGTGGTTGTACGATTGTGATTGTATGATTGTGATTGTATGATTATGATTGAATGATTGTGATTGCATGATTGTGATTGTATGATTGTGATTGCATGATTTTGAATGTATGATTTTGATTGTATGATTGTGATTGTATGATTGTGATTGTATGACTGTGATTGTATGAATGTGATTGTATGATTGTGATTGTATGATTGTGATTGTATGATTGTGATTGTATGATTGTGATTGTATGATTGTGATTGAATGATTGTGATTGTATGATTGTGATTGTATGATTATGATTGTATGATTGTGATTGTATGATTGTGATGGTATGATTGTGATTGTATGATTGCGATAGTATGATTGTGATTGTATGATTGTGATTGTATGATTGCGATTGTATGATTGCGATTGTATGATTATGATTGTATGATTGTGATTGTATGATTATGATTGTATGGTTGTGACTGTATGATTGTTATGGTATGATTGCGATTGTATGATATTGATTTTATGATTGTGATTGTACGATTGTGATTGTATGATTGTGATTGTATGATTATGATTGAATGATTGAGATTGCATGATTGCGATTGTATGATTGTGATTGCATGATTTTGAATGTATGATTGTGATTGTATGATTGTGATTGTATGGTTGTGAAAGTATGATTGTGATTGTATGATTGTGATTGTATGATTGTGATTGTATGCTTGCGATTGTATGATTGTGATTGTATGATTGTGATTGTATGATTGTGATTGTATGATTGTTATTGTATGATTATGATTGTATGATTGTGTTTGTATGATTGTGATTGTATGATTGTGATTGTATGATTGTGATAGTATGATTGTGATTGTATGATTGTGATTGTATGACTGTGATTGCATGATTGTGATTGTATGATTGTTAAAGTATGATTGTGATGGTATGATTGTGATGGTATGATTGTGATTGTATGATTCTGATTGTATGATTGTGATTGCATGATAGTGATTGTATGATTGTGATTGCATGATTTTGAATGTATGATTGTGATTGTATGATTGTGATTGTATGGTTGTGAAAGTATGATTGTGATTGTATGATTGTGATTGTATGATTGTGATTGTATGCTTGCGATTGTATGATTGCGATTGTATGATTGTGATTGTATGATTGTGATTGTATGATTGTTATTGTATGATTATGATTGTATGATTGTGTTTGTATGATTGTGATTGTATGATTGTGATTGTATGATTGTGATAGTATGATTGTGATTGTATGATTGTGATTGTATGACTGTGATTGAATGATTGTGATTGCATGATTGTGATTGTATGATTGTGATTGCATGATTTAGAATGTATGATTTTGATTGTATGATTGTGATTGTATGATTGTGATTGTATGATTGTGATTGTATGATTGTGATTGTATGATTGTGATTGCATGATAGTGATTGTATGATTGTGATTGCATGATTTTGAATGTATGATTGCGATTGTATGATTGTGATTGTATGATTGTGATTATATGATTGTGATTGTATGATTGTGATTGTATGATTGTGATAGTATGATTGTGGTAGTATGATTGTGATTGTATGATTGTGATTGTAAGATTGTGATTGTATGATTGTATTTGGGAGGTTGTATTTGGGAGATTGTATTTGGCAGATTGCATTTGGGAGATTGTATGTGGGAGATTGTAATTGTATGATTGCGATTGTATAATTGTGATTGTATGATTGCGATTGTATGATTGTGATTGTATGATTGTGATTGTATGATTGTGATTGTATGATTGTATCTGGGAGATTGTATTTGGGAGATTGTAATTGTATGATTGCGATTGTATGATTGTAATTGTATGATTGCGATTGTATGATTGTGATTGTATGATTGTGATGTATGATTGTAATTGTATGATTATGATTGTATGATTGTGATTGTATGATTGTGGTGGTATGATTGTGATTGTATGATTGCGATCGTATGATTGTGATTGTATGATTATGATTGTATGATTGTGATTGTATGATTGCGATTGTATGATTGTGATTGTATGATTGTGATTATATGATTGTGATTGTATGATTGTGATTGTATGATTGTGATTGTATGATTGTATTTGGGAGATTGTATTTGGGAGATTGTATTTGGGAGATTGTAATTGTATGATTGCGATTGTATAATTGTGATTGTATGATTGCGATTGTATGATTGTGATTGTATGATTGTGATGTATAATTGTAATTGTATGATTATGATTGCATGATTGTGATTGTATGATTGTGATTGTATGATTGTGATTGTATGATTGTGATTGTATGATTGTGATTGTATGATTGTGATTGTATGATTGTGATTGTATGATTGTGATTGTATGATTATGATTGTATGATTGTGATAGTATGATTGTGATTGTATGATTGTGATTGTATGACTGTGATTGTATGATTGTGATTGTATGATTGTGATTGTATGGTTGTGATTGTATGATTATGATTGTATGATTGTGATTGTATGATTGTATTTGGGAGATTGTATTTTGGAGATTGTAATTGTAGGATTCCGATTGTATGATTGTGATTGTATGATTGTGATTGTATGATTGTGATTGTATGATTGCGATTGTATGATTGCGATTGTATGATTGTGATTGTATGATTGTGATTGTATGATTGTGATTGTATGATTGTGATTGTATGATTGTGATTGTATGATTGTGATTGTATGATTGTGATAGTATGATTGTGATTGTATGATTGTGATTGTATGACTGTGATTGTATTATTGTGATTGTATGATTGTGATTGTATGGTTGTGATTGTATGATTATGATTGTATGATTGTGATTGTATGATTGTATTTGGGAGATTGTATTTTGGAGATTGTAATTGTAGGATTCCGATTGTATGATTGTGATTGTATGATTGTGATTGTATGATTGTGATTGTATGATTGCGATTGTATGATTGCGATTGTATGATTGTGATTGTATGATTGTGATTGTATGATTATGATTGTATGATTGTGATTGTATGATTGTGATGGTATGATTGTGATTGCATGATTGCGATAGTATGATTGTGATTGTATGATTGTGATTGTATGATTGCGATTGTATGATTGTGATTGTATGATTATGATTGTATGATTGTGATTGTATGATTGTGATTGTATGAATGTGATAGTATGATTGTGATTGTATGATTGTGATTGTATGACTGTGATTGTATGATTGTGATTGTGCGATTGTGATTGTACGATTGTGGTTGTACGATTGTGATTGTATGATTGTGATTGTATGTTTATGATTGAATGATTGTGATTGCATGATTGTGATTGTATGATTATGATTGCATGATTTTGAATGTATGATTGTGATTGTATGATTGTGATTGTATGATTGTGATTGTATGATTGTGATTGTATGATTGTGATTGTATGATTGTGATTGTATGATTGTGATTGTATGATTGTGATTGTATGATTGTGATAGTATGATTGTGATTGTAAGATTGTGATTGGATGACTGTGATTGTATGATTGTGATTGTATGATTGTCATTGTATGATTATGATTGTAGGATTGTGATTGCATGATTGTGATTGTATGATTGAGATCGCATGATTTTGTATGTATGATTGTGATTGTATGATTGTGATTGTATGATTGTGATTGTATGATTGTGATTGTATGATTATGATTGTATGATTGTGATTGTATGATTGTGATGGTATGATTGTGATTGTATGATTGCGATAGTATGATTGTGATTGTATGATTGTGATTGTATGATTGCGATTGTATGATTGTGATTGTATGATTATGATTGTATGATTGTGATTGTATGATTGTGATTGTATGAATGTGATAGTATGATTGTGATTGTATGATTGTGATTGTATGACTGTGATTGTATGATTGTGATTGTGCGATTGTGATTGTACGATTGTGGTTGTACGATTGTGATTGTATGATTGTGATTGTATGTTTATGATTGAATGATTGTGATTGCATGATTGTGATTGTATGATTGTGATTGCATGATTTTGAATGTATGATTGTGATTGTATGATTGTGATTGTATGATTGTGATTGTATGATTGTGATTGTATGATTGTGATTGTATGATTGTGATTGTATGATTGTGATTGTATGATTGTGATAGTATGATTGTGATTGAATGATTGTGATTGCATGATTGTGATTGTATGATTGTGATTGTATGATTGTGATTGTATGATTGTGATTGTATGATTGTGATTGTATGATTGTGATTGTATGATTGTGATAGTATGATTGTGCTTGTATGATTGTGATTGTATGACTGTGATTGTATGATTGTGATTGTATGATTGTGATTGTATGATTGTGATTGTATGATTGTGATTGTATGATTGCGATTGTATGATTGTGATTGTCTGATTGTGGCTGTGCGATTGTGATTGTACGATTGTGATTGTACGATTGTGATAGTATGATTGTGATTGTATGATTGTGATTGTATGATTGTGATTGTATGATTGTGATTGTATGATTGTGATTGTATGATTGTGATTGTATGACTGTGATTGTATGATTGTGATTGTATGATTGTGATTGTATGATTGTGATTGAATGATTGAGATTGCATGATTGCGATTGTATGATTGTGATTGCATGATTTTGAATGTATGATTGTGATTGTATGATTGTGATTGTATGGTTGTGAAAGTATGATTGTGATTGTATGATTGTGATTGTATGATTGTGATTGTATGCTTGCGATTGTATGATTGTGATTGTATGATTGTGATTGTATGATTGTGATTGTATGATTGTTATTGTATGATTATGATTGTATGATTGTGTTTGTATGATTGTGATTGTATGATTGTGATTGTATGATTGTGATAGTATGATTGTGATTGTATGATTGTGATTGTATGACTGTGATTGTATGATTGTGATTGTATGATTGTTAAAGTATGATTGTGATGGTATGATTGTGATGGTATGATTGTGATTGTATGATTCTGATTGTATGATTGTGATTGCATGATAGTGATTGTATGATTGTGATTGCATGATTTTGAATGTATGATTGCGATTGTATGATTGTGATTGTATGATTGTGATTATATGATTGTGATTGTATGATTGTGATTGTATGATTGTGATAGTATGATTGTGGTAGTATGATTGTGATTGTATGATTGTGATTGTATGATTGTGATTGTATGATTGTGATTGTATGATTGTGATTGTATGATTGTGATTGTATGATTGTGATTGTATGATTGTATTTGGGAGATTGTATTTGGGAGATTGTATTTGGGAGATTGTATTTGGGAGATTGTAATTGTATGATTGCGATTGTATAATTGTGATTGTATGATTGCGATTGTATGATTGTGATTGTATGATTGTGATGTATGATTGTAATTGTATGATTATGATTGTATGATTGTGATTGTATGATTGTGATTGTATGATTGTGATTGTATGATTGTGATTGTATGATTGTGATTGTATGATTGTGATTGTATGATTGTGATTGTATGATTATGATTGTATGATTGTGATAGTATGATTGTGATTGTATGATTGTGATTGTATGACTGTGATTGTATGATTGTGATTGTATGATTGTGATTGTATGGTTGTGATTGTATGATTATGATTGTATGATTGTGATTGTATGATTGTATTTGGGAGATTGTATTTTGGAGATTGTAATTGTAGGATTCCGATTGTATGATTGTGATTGTATGATTGTGATTGTATGATTGTGATTGTATGATTGCGATTGTATGATTGTGATTGTATGATTGTGATTGTATGATTGTGATTGTATGATTATGATTGTATGATTGTGATTGTATGATTGTGATGGTATGATTGTGATTGTATGATTGCGATAGTATGATTGTGATTGTATGATTGTGATTGTATGATTGTGATTGTATGATTGCGATTGTATGATTGTGATTGTATGATTATGATTGTATGATTGTGATTGTATGATTGTGATTGTATGAATGCGATAGTATGATTGTGATTGTATGATTGTGATTGTACGACTGTGATTGTATGATTGTGATTGTGCGATTGTGATTGTACGATTGTGGTTGTACGATTGTGATTGTATGATTGTGATTGTATGATTATGATTGAATGATTGTGATTGCATGATTGTGATTGTATGATTTTGATTGCATGATTTTGAATGTATGATTTTGATTGTATGATTGTGATTGTATGATTGTGATTGTATGATTGTGATTGTATGACTGTGATTGTATGATTGTGATTGTATGATTGTGATTGTATGATTGTGATTGTATGATTGTGATTGTATGATTGTGATTGTATGATTGTGATTGTATGATTGTGATTGAATGATTGTGATTGTATGATTGTGATTGTATGATTATGATTGTATGATTGTGATTGTATGATTGTGATGGTATGATTGTGATTGTATGATTGCGATAGTATGATTGTGATTGTATGATTGTGATTGTATGATTGCGATTGTATGATTGCGATTGTATGATTATGATTGTATGATTGTGATTGTGTGATTATGATTGTATGGTTGTGACTGTATGATTGTTATGGTATGATTGCGATTGTATGATATTGATTGTATGATTGTGATTGTACGATTGTGATTGTATGATTGTGATTGTATGATTATGATTGAATGATTGAGATTGCATGATTGCGATTGTATGATTGTGATTGCATGATTTTGAATGTATGATTGTGATTGTATGATTGTGATTGTATGGTTGTGAAAGTATGATTGTGATTGTATGATTGTGATTGTATGATTGTGATTGTATGCTTGCGATTGTATGATTGTGATTGTATGATTGTGATTGTATGATTGTGATTGTATGATTGTTATTGTATGATTATGATTGTATGATTGTGTTTGTATGATTGTGATTGTATGATTGTGATTGTATGATTGTGATAGTATGATTGTGATTGTATGATTGTGATTGTATGACTGTGATTGTATGATTGTGATTGTATGATTGTTAAAGTATGATTGTGATGGTATGATTGTGATGGTATGATTGTGATTGTATGATTCTGATTGTATGATTGTGATTGCATGATAGTGATTGTATGATTGTGATTGAATGATTGTGATTGCATGATTGTGATTGTATGATTGTGATTGCATGATTTTGAATGTATGATTTTGATTGTATGATTGTGATTGTATGATTGTGATTGTATGATTGTGATTGTATGATTGTGATTGTATGATTGTGATTGTATGCTTGCGATTGTATGATTGTGATTGTATGATTGTGATTGTATGATTGTGATTGTATGATTGTTATTGTATGATTATGATTGTATGATTGTGTTTGTATGATTGTGATTGTATGATTGTGATTGTATGATTGTGATAGTATGATTGTGATTGTATGATTGTGATTGTATGACTGTGATTGAATGATTGTGATTGCATGATTGTGATTGTATGATTGTGATTGCATGATTTTGAATGTATGATTTTGATTGTATGATTGTGATTGTATGATTGTGATTGTATGATTGTGATTGTATGATTGTGATTGTATGATTGTGATTGTATGATTGCGATTGTATGATTGCGATTGTATGATTATGATTGTATGATTGTGATTGTATGATTATGATTGTATGGTTGTGACTGTATGATTGTGATGGTATGATTGCGATTGTATGATATTGATTGTATGATTGTGATTGTACGATTGTGATTGTATGATTGTGATTGTATGATTATGATTGAATGATTGAGATTGCATGATTGCGATTGTATGATTGTGATTGCATGATTTTGAATGTATGATTGTGATTGTATGATTGTGATTGTATGGTTGTGAAAGTATGATTGTGATTGTATGATTGTGATTGTATGATTGTGATTGTATGCTTGCGATTGTATGATTGTGATTGTATGATTGTGATTGTATGATTGTGATTGTATGATTGTTATTGTATGATTATGATTGTATGATTGTGTTTGTATGATTGTGATTGTATGATTGTGATTGTATGATTGTGATAGTATGATTGTGATTGTATGATTGTGATTGTATGACTGTGATTGTATGATTGTGATTGTATGATTGTTAAAGTATGATTGTGATGGTATGATTGTGATGGTATGATTGTGATTGTATGATTCTGATTGTATGATTGTGATTGCATGATAGTGATTGTATGATTGTGATTGCATGATTTTGAATGTATGATTGCGATTGTATGATTGTGATTGTATGATTGTGATTATATGATTGTGATTGTATGATTGTGATTGTATGATTGTGATAGTATGATTGTGGTAGTATGATTGTGATTGTATGATTGTGATTGTATGATTGTGATTGTATGATTGTATTTGGGAGATTGTATTTGGGAGATTGTATTTGGGAGATTGTATTTGGGAGATTGTAATTGTATGATTGCGATTGTATAATTGTGATTGTATGATTGCGATTGTATGATTGTGATTGTATGATTGTGATGTATGATTGTAATTGTATGATTATGATTGTATGATTGTGATTGTATGATTGTGATTGTATGATTGTGATTGTATGATTGTGATTGTATGATTGTGATTGTATGATTGTGATTGTATGATTGTGATTGTATGATTATGATTGTATGATTGTGATAGTATGATTGTGATTGTATGATTGTGATTGTATGACTGTGATTGTACGATTGTGATTGTATGATTGTGATTGTATGGTTGTGATTGTATGATTATGATTGTATGATTGTGATTGTATGATTGTATTTGGGAGATTGTATTTTGGAGATTGTAATTGTAGGATTCCGATTGTATGATTGTGATTGTATGATTGTGATTGTATGATTGTGATTGTATGATTGTGATTGTATGATTGTGATTGTATGATTGCGATTGTATGATTGTGATTGTATGATTGTGATTGTATGATTATGATTGAATGATTGAGATTGTATGATTGTGATGGTATGATTGTGATGGTATGATTGTGATGGTATGATTGTGATTGTATGATTCTGATTGTATGATTGTGATTGCATGATAGTGATTGTATGATTGTGATTGCATGATTTTGAATGTATGATTGCGATTGTATGATTGTGATTGTATGATTGTGATTATATGATTGTGATTGTATGATTGTGATTGTATGATTGTGATAGTATGATTGTGGTAGTATGATTGTGATTGTATGATTGTGATTGTATGATTGTGATTGTATGATTGTATTTGGGAGATTGTATTTGGGAGATTGTATTTGGGAGATTGTATTTGGGAGATTGTAATTGTATGATTGCGATTGTATAATTGTGATTGTATGATTGCGATTGTATGATTGTGATTGTATGATTGTGATGTATGATTGTAATTGTATGATTATGATTGTATGATTGTGATTGTATGATTGTGATTGTATGATTGTGATTGTATGATTGTGATTGTATGATTGTGATTGTATGATTGTGATTGTATGATTGTGATTGTATGATTGTGATTGTATGATTATGATTGTATGATTGTGGTAGTATGATTGTGATTGTATGATTGTGATTGTATGACTGTGATTGTATGATTGTGATTGTATGATTGTGATTGTATGGTTGTGATTGTATGATTATGATTGTATGATTGTGATTGTATGATTGTATTTGGGAGATTGTATTTTGGAGATTGTAATTGTAGGATTCCGATTGTATGATTGTGATTGTATGATTGTGATAGTATGATTGTGATTGTATGATTGTGATTGTATGACTGTGATTGTATGATTGTGATTGTATGATTGTTAAAGTATGATTGTGATGGTATGATTGTGATGGTATGATTGTGATTGTATGATTCTGATTGTATGATTGTGATTGCATGATAGTGATTGTATGATTGTGATTGCATGATTTTGAATGTATGATTGCGATTGTATGATTGTGATTGTATGATTGTGATTATATGATTGTGATTGTATGATTGTGATTGTATGATTGTGATAGTATGATTGTGGTAGTATGATTGTGATTGTATGATTGTGATTGTATGATTGTGATTGTATGATTGTATTTGGGAGATTGTATTTGGGAGATTGTATTTGGGAGATTGTATTTGGGAGATTGTAATTGTATGATTGCGATTGTATAATTGTGATTGTATGATTGCGATTGTATGATTGTGATTGTATGATTGTGATGTATGATTGTAATTGTATGATTATGATTGTATGATTGTGATTGTATGATTGTGATTGTATGATTGTGATTGTATGATTGTGATTGTATGATTGTGATTGTATGATTGTGATTGTATGATTGTGATTGTATGATTATGATTGTATGATTGTGATAGTATGATTGTGATTGTATGATTGTGATTGTATGACTGTGATTGTATGATTGTGATTGTATGATTGTGATTGTATGGTTGTGATTGTATGATTATGATTGTATGATTGTGATTGTATGATTGTATTTGGGAGATTGTATTTTGGAGATTGTAATTGTAGGATTCCGATTGTATGATTGTGATTGTATGATTGTGATTGTATGATTGTGATTGTATGATTGTGATTGTATGATTGTGATTGTATGATTGCGATTGTATGATTGTGATTGTATGATTGTGATTGTATGATTATGATTGAATGATTGAGATTGTATGATTGTGATGGTATGATTGTGATGGTATGATTGTGATTGTATGATTCTGATTGTATGATTGTGATTGCATGATAGTGATTGTATGATTGTGATTGCATGATTTTGAATGTATGATTGCGATTGTATGATTGTGATTGTATGATTGTGATTATATGATTGTGATTGTATGATTGTGATTGTATGATTGTGATAGTATGATTGTGGTAGTATGATTGTGATTGTATGATTGTGATTGTATGATTGTGATTGTATGATTGTATTTGGGAGATTGTATTTGGGAGATTGTATTTGGGAGATTGTAATTGTATGATTGCGATTGTATAATTGTGATTGTATGATTGCGATTGTATGATTGTGATTTTATGATTGTGATGTATGATTGTAATTGTATGATTATGATTGTATGATTGTGATTGTATGATTGTGATTGTATGATTGTGATTGTATGATTGTGATTGTATGATTGTGATTGTATGATTGTGATTGTATGATTGTGATTGTATGATTGTGATTGTATGATTGTGATTGTATGATTATGATTGTATGATTGTGATAGTATGATTGTGATTGTATGATTGTGATTGTATGACTGTGATTGTATGATTGTGATTGTATGATTGTGATTGTATGGTTGTGATTGTATGATTATGATTGTATGATTGTGATTGTATGATTGTATTTGGGAGATTGTATTTTGGAGATTGTAATTGTAGGATTCCGATTGTATGATTGTGATTGTATGATTGTGATTGTATGATTGTGATTGTATGATTGCGATTGTATGATTGTGATTGTATGATTGTGATTGTATGATTGTGATTGTATGATTATGATTGTATGATTGTGATTGTATGATTGTGATGGTATGATTGTGATTGTATGATTGCGATAGTATGATTGTGATTGTATGATTGTGATTGTATGATTGCGATTGTATGATTGTGATTGTATGATTATGATTGTATGATTGTGATTGTATGATTGTGATTGTATGAATGCGATAGTATGATTGTGATTGTATGATTGTGATTGTACGACTGTGATTGTATGATTGTGATTGTGCGATTGCGATTGTACGATTGTGGTTGTACGATTGTGATTGTATGATTGTGATTGTATGATTATGATTGAATGATTGTGATTGCATGATTGTGATTGTATGATTGTGATTGCATGATTTTGAATGTATGATTTTGATTGTATGATTGTGATTGTATGATTGTGATTGTATGATTGTGATTGTATGACTGTGATTGTATGATTGTGATTGTATGATTGTGATTGTATGATTGTGATTGTATGATTGTGATTGTATGATTGTGATTGTATGATTGTGATTGAATGATTGTGATTGTATCATTGTGATTGTATGATTATGATTGTATGATTGTGATTGTATGATTGTGATGGTATGATTGTGATTGTATGATTGCGATAGTATGATTGTGATGGTATGATTGTGATGGTATGATTGTGATTGTATGATTGTGATTGTATGATTGTGATTGCATGATAGTGATTGTATGATTGTGATTGCATGATTTTGAATGTATGATTGTCATTGTATGATTGTGATTGTATGGTTGTGAAAGTATGATTGTGATTGTATGATTGTGATTGTATGATTGTGATTGTATGCTTGCGATTGTATGATTGCGATTGTATGATTGTGATTGTATGATTGTGATTGTATGATTGTTATTGTATGATTATGATTGTATGATTGTGTTTGTATGATTGTGATTGTATGATTGTGATTGTATGATTGTGATAGTATGATTGTGATTGTATGATTGTGATTGTATGACTGTGATTGAATGATTGTGATTGCATGATTGTGATTGTATGATTGTGATTGCATGATTTTGAATGTATGATTTTGATTGTATGATTGTGATTGTATGATTGTGATTGTATGATTGTGATTGTATGATTGTGATTGTATGATTGTGATTGTATGATTGTGATTGTATGATTGTGATTGTATGATTGTGATTGTATGATTATGATTGTATGATTGTGATTGTATGATTGTGATTGTATGATTGTGATTGTATGATTGCGATTGTATGATTGCGATTGTATGATTATGATTGTATGATTGTGATTGTATGATTATGATTGTATGGTTGTGACTGTATGATTGTGATGGTATGATTGCGATTGTATGATATTGATTGTATGATTGTGATTGTACGATTGTGATTGTATGATTGTGATTGTATGATTATGATTGAATGATTGAGATTGCATGATTGCGATTGTATGATTGTGATTGCATGATTTTGAATGTATGATTGTGATTGTATGATTGTGATTGTATGGTTGTGAAAGTATGATTGTGATTGTATGATTGTGATTGTATGATTGTGATTGTATGCTTGCGATTGTATGATTGTGATTGTATGATTGTGATTGTATGATTGTGATTGTATGATTGTTATTGTATGATTATGATTGTATGATTGTGTTTGTATGATTGTGATTGTATGATTGTGATTGTATGATTGTGATAGTATGATTGTGATTGTATGATTGTGATTGTATGACTGTGATTGTATGATTGTGATTGTATGATTGTTAAAGTATGATTGTGATGGTATGATTGTGATGGTATGATTGTGATTGTATGATTCTGATTGTATGATTGTGATTGCATGATAGTGATTGTATGATTGTGATTGCATGATTTTGAATGTATGATTGTGATTGTATGATTGTGATTGTATGGTTGTGAAAGTATGATTGTGATTGTATGATTGTGATTGTATGATTGTGATTGTATGCTTGCGATTGTATGATTGCGATTGTATGATTGTGATTGTATGATTGTGATTGTATGATTGTTATTGTATGATTATGATTGTATGATTGTGTTTGTATGATTGTGATTGTATGATTGTGATTGTATGATTGTGATAGTATGATTGTGATTGTATGATTGTGATTGTATGACTGTGATTGAATGATTGTGATTGCATGATTGTGATTGTATGATTGTGATTGCATGATTTTGAATGTATGATTTTGATTGTATGATTGTGATTGTATGATTGTGATTGTATGATTGTGACTGTATGATTGTGATTGTATGATTGTGATTGTATGATTGTGATTGTATGATTGTGATTGTATGATTGTGATTGTATGATTGTGATTGTATGATTATGATTGTATGATTGTGATTGTATGATTGTGATGGTATGATTGTGATTGTATGATTGCGATAGTATGATTGTGATTGTATGATTGTGATTGTATGATTGCGATTGTATGATTGCGATTGTATGATTATGATTGTATGATTGTGATTGTATGATTATGATTGTATGGTTGTGACTGTATGATTGTGATGGTATGATTGCGATTGTATGATATTGATTGTATGATTGTGATTGTACGATTGTGATTGTATGATTGTGATCGTATGATTATGATTGAATGATTGAGATTGCATGATTGCGATTGTATGATTGTGATTGCATGATTTTGAATGTATGATTGTGATTGTATGATTGTGATTGTAAGATTGTGATTGGATGACTGTGATTGTATGATTGTGATTGTATGATTGTATTTGGGAGATTGTATTTGGGAGATTGTATTTGGGAGATTGTATTTGGGAGATTGTAATTGTATGATTGCGATTGTATAATTGTGATTGTATGATTGCGATTGTATGATTGTGATTGTATGATTGTGATGTATGATTGTAATTGTATGATTATGATTGTATGATTGTGATTGTATGATTGTGATTGTATGATTGTGATTGTATGATTGTGATTGTATGATTGTGATTGTATGATTGTGATTGTATGATTGTGATTGTATGATTATGATTGTATGATTGTGATAGTATGATTGTGATTGTATGATTGTGATTGTATGACTGTGATTGTACGATTGTGATTGTATGATTGTGATTGTATGGTTGTGATTGTATGATTATGATTGTATGATTGTGATTGTATGATTGTATTTGGGAGATTGTATTTTGGAGATTGTAATTGTAGGATTCCGATTGTATGATTGTGATTGTATGATTGTGATTGTATGATTGTGATTGTATGATTGTGATTGTATGATTGTGATTGTATGATTGCGATTGTATGATTGTGATTGTATGATTGTGATTGTATGATTATGATTGAATGATTGAGATTGTATGATTGTGATGGTATGATTGTGATGGTATGATTGTGATGGTATGATTGTGATTGTATGATTCTGATTGTATGATTGTGATTGCATGATAGTGATTGTATGATTGTGATTGCATGATTTTGAATGTATGATTGCGATTGTATGATTGTGATTGTATGATTGTGATTATATGATTGTGATTGTATGATTGTGATTGTATGATTGTGATAGTATGATTGTGGTAGTATGATTGTGATTGTATGATTGTGATTGTATGATTGTGATTGTATGATTGTATTTGGGAGATTGTATTTGGGAGATTGTATTTGGGAGATTGTATTTGGGAGATTGTAATTGTATGATTGCGATTGTATAATTGTGATTGTATGATTGCGATTGTATGATTGTGATTGTATGATTGTGATGTATGATTGTAATTGTATGATTATGATTGTATGATTGTGATTGTATGATTGTGATTGTATGATTGTGATTGTATGATTGTGATTGTATGATTGTGATTGTATGATTGTGATTGTATGATTGTGATTGTATGATTGTGATTGTATGATTATGATTGTATGATTGTGGTAGTATGATTGTGATTGTATGATTGTGATTGTATGACTGTGATTGTATGATTGTGATTGTATGATTGTGATTGTATGGTTGTGATTGTATGATTATGATTGTATGATTGTGATTGTATGATTGTATTTGGGAGATTGTATTTTGGAGATTGTAATTGTAGGATTCCGATTGTATGATTGTGATTGTATGATTGTGATAGTATGATTGTGATTGTATGATTGTGATTGTATGACTGTGATTGTATGATTGTGATTGTATGATTGTTAAAGTATGATTGTGATGGTATGATTGTGATGGTATGATTGTGATTGTATGATTCTGATTGTATGATTGTGATTGCATGATAGTGATTGTATGATTGTGATTGCATGATTTTGAATGTATGATTGCGATTGTATGATTGTGATTGTATGATTGTGATTATATGATTGTGATTGTATGATTGTGATTGTATGATTGTGATAGTATGATTGTGGTAGTATGATTGTGATTGTATGATTGTGATTGTATGATTGTGATTGTATGATTGTATTTGGGAGATTGTATTTGGGAGATTGTATTTGGGAGATTGTATTTGGGAGATTGTAATTGTATGATTGCGATTGTATAATTGTGATTGTATGATTGCGATTGTATGATTGTGATTGTATGATTGTGATGTATGATTGTAATTGTATGATTATGATTGTATGATTGTGATTGTATGATTGTGATTGTATGATTGTGATTGTATGATTGTGATTGTATGATTGTGATTGTATGATTGTGATTGTATGATTGTGATTGTATGATTATGATTGTATGATTGTGATAGTATGATTGTGATTGTATGATTGTGATTGTATGACTGTGATTGTATGATTGTGATTGTATGATTGTGATTGTATGGTTGTGATTGTATGATTATGATTGTATGATTGTGATTGTATGATTGTATTTGGGAGATTGTATTTTGGAGATTGTAATTGTAGGATTCCGATTGTATGATTGTGATTGTATGATTGTGATTGTATGATTGTGATTGTATGATTGTGATTGTATGATTGTGATTGTATGATTGCGATTGTATGATTGTGATTGTATGATTGTGATTGTATGATTATGATTGAATGATTGAGATTGTATGATTGTGATGGTATGATTGTGATGGTATGATTGTGATGGTATGATTGTGATTGTATGATTCTGATTGTATGATTGTGATTGCATGATAGTGATTGTATGATTGTGATTGCATGATTTTGAATGTATGATTGCGATTGTATGATTGTGATTGTATGATTGTGATTATATGATTGTGATTGTATGATTGTGATTGTATGATTGTGATAGTATGATTGTGGTAGTATGATTGTGATTGTATGATTGTGATTGTATGATTGTGATTGTATGATTGTATTTGGGAGATTGTATTTGGGAGATTGTATTTGGGAGATTGTAATTGTATGATTGCGATTGTATAATTGTGATTGTATGATTGCGATTGTATGATTGTGATTTTATGATTGTGATGTATGATTGTAATTGTATGATTATGATTGTATGATTGTGATTGTATGATTGTGATTGTATGATTGTGATTGTATGATTGTGATTGTATGATTGTGATTGTATGATTGTGATTGTATGATTGTGATTGTATGATTGTGATTGTATGATTATGATTGTATGATTGTGATAGTATGATTGTGATTGTATGATTGTGATTGTATGACTGTGATTGTATGATTGTGATTGTATGATTGTGATTGTATGGTTGTGATTGTATGATTATGATTGTATGATTGTGATTGTATGATTGTATTTGGGAGATTGTATTTTGGAGATTGTAATTGTAGGATTCCGATTGTATGATTGTGATTGTATGATTGTGATTGTATGATTGTGATTGTATGATTGCGATTGTATGATTGTGATTGTATGATTGTGATTGTATGATTGTGATTGTATGATTATGATTGTATGATTGTGATTGTATGATTGTGATGGTATGATTGTGATTGTATGATTGCGATAGTATGATTGTGATTGTATGATTGTGATTGTATGATTGCGATTGTATGATTGTGATTGTATGATTATGATTGTATGATTGTGATTGTATGATTGTGATTGTATGAATGCGATAGTATGATTGTGATTGTATGATTGTGATTGTACGACTGTGATTGTATGATTGTGATTGTGCGATTGCGATTGTACGATTGTGGTTGTACGATTGTGATTGTATGATTGTGATTGTATGATTATGATTGAATGATTGTGATTGCATGATTGTGATTGTATGATTGTGATTGCATGATTTTGAATGTATGATTTTGATTGTATGATTGTGATTGTATGATTGTGATTGTATGATTGTGATTGTATGACTGTGATTGTATGATTGTGATTGTATGATTGTGATTGTATGATTGTGATTGTATGATTGTGATTGTATGATTGTGATTGTATGATTGTGATTGAATGATTGTGATTGTATCATTGTGATTGTATGATTATGATTGTATGATTGTGATTGTATGATTGTGATGGTATGATTGTGATTGTATGATTGCGATAGTATGATTGTGATGGTATGATTGTGATGGTATGATTGTGATTGTATGATTCTGATTGTATGATTGTGATTGCATGATAGTGATTGTATGATTGTGATTGCATGATTTTGAATGTATGATTGTCATTGTATGATTGTGATTGTATGGTTGTGAAAGTATGATTGTGATTGTATGATTGTGATTGTATGATTGTGATTGTATGCTTGCGATTGTATGATTGCGATTGTATGATTGTGATTGTATGATTGTGATTGTATGATTGTTATTGTATGATTATGATTGTATGATTGTGTTTGTATGATTGTGATTGTATGATTGTGATTGTATGATTGTGATAGTATGATTGTGATTGTATGATTGTGATTGTATGACTGTGATTGAATGATTGTGATTGCATGATTGTGATTGTATGATTGTGATTGCATGATTTTGAATGTATGATTTTGATTGTATGATTGTGATTGTATGATTGTGATTGTATGATTGTGATTGTATGATTGTGATTGTATGATTGTGATTGTATGATTGTGATTGTATGATTGTGATTGTATGATTGTGATTGTATGATTATGATTGTATGATTGTGATTGTATGATTGTGATTGTATGATTGTGATTGTATGATTGCGATTGTATGATTGCGATTGTATGATTATGATTGTATGATTGTGATTGTATGATTATGATTGTATGGTTGTGACTCTATGATTGTGATGGTATGATTGCGATTGTATGATATTGATTGTATGATTGTGATTGTACGATTGTGATTGTATGATTGTGATTGTATGATTATGATTGAATGATTGAGATTGCATGATTGCGATTGTATGATTGTGATTGCATGATTTTGAATGTATGATTGTGATTGTATGATTGTGATTGTATGGTTGTGAAAGTATGATTGTGATTGTATGATTGTGATTGTATGATTGTGATTGTATGCTTGCGATTGTATGATTGTGATTGTATGATTGTGATTGTATGATTGTGATTGTATGATTGTTATTGTATGATTATGATTGTATGATTGTGTTTGTATGATTGTGATTGTATGATTGTGATTGTATGATTGTGATAGTATGATTGTGATTGTATGATTGTGATTGTATGACTGTGATTGTATGATTGTGATTGTATGATTGTTAAAGTATGATTGTGATGGTATGATTGTGATGGTATGATTGTGATTGTATGATTCTGATTGTATGATTGTGATTGCATGATAGTGATTGTATGATTGTGATTGCATGATTTTGAATGTATGATTGCGATTGTATGATTGTGATTGTATGATTGTGATTATATGATTGTGATTGTATGATTGTGATTGTATGATTGTGATAGTATGATTGTGGTAGTATGATTGTGATTGTATGATTGTGATTGTATGATTGTGATTGTATGATTGTATTTGGGAGATTGTATTTGGGAGATTGTATTTGGGAGATTGTATTTGGGAGATTGTAATTGTATGATTGCGATTGTATAATTGTGATTGTATGATTGCGATTGTATGATTGTGATTGTATGATTGTGATGTATGATTGTAATTGTATGATTATGATTGTATGATTGTGATTGTATGATTGTGATTGTATGATTGTGATTGTATGATTGTGATTGTATGATTGTGATTGTATGATTGTGATTGTATGATTGTGATTGTATGATTGTGATAGTATGATTGTGATTGTATGATTGTGATTGTATGACTGTGATTGTACGATTGTGATTGTATGATTGTGATTGTATGGTTGTGATTGTATGATTATGATTGTATGATTGTGATTGTATGATTGTATTTGGGAGATTGTATTTTGGAGATTGTAATTGTAGGATTCCGATTGTATGATTGTGATTGTATGATTGTGATTGTATGATTGTGATTGTATGATTGTGATTGTATGATTGTGATTGTATGATTGCGATTGTATGATTGTGATTGTATGATTGTGATTGTATGATTATGATTGAATGATTGAGATTGTATGATTGTGATGGTATGATTGTGATGGTATGATTGTGATGGTATGATTGTGATTGTATGATTCTGATTGTATGATTGTGATTGCATGATAGTGATTGTATGATTGTGATTGCATGATTTTGAATGTATGATTGCGATTGTATGATTGTGATTGTATGATTGTGATTATATGATTGTGATTGTATGATTGTGATTGTATGATTGTGATAGTATGATTGTGGTAGTATGATTGTGATTGTATGATTGTGATTGTATGATTGTGATTGTATGATTGTATTTGGGAGATTGTATTTGGGAGATTGTATTTGGGAGATTGTATTTGGGAGATTGTAATTGTATGATTGCGATTGTATAATTGTGATTGTATGATTGCGATTGTATGATTGTGATTGTATGATTGTGATGTATGATTGTAATTGTATGATTATGATTGTATGATTGTGATTGTATGATTGTGATTGTATGATTGTGATTGTATGATTGTGATTGTATGATTGTGATTGTATGATTGTGATTGTATGATTGTGATTGTATGATTGTGATTGTATGATTATGATTGTATGATTGTGGTAGTATGATTGTGATTGTATGATTGTGATTGTATGACTGTGATTGTATGATTGTGATTGTATGATTGTGATTGTATGGTTGTGATTGTATGATTATGATTGTATGATTGTGATTGTATGATTGTATTTGGGAGATTGTATTTTGGAGATTGTAATTGTAGGATTCCGATTGTATGATTGTGATTGTATGATTGTGATAGTATGATTGTGATTGTATGATTGTGATTGTATGACTGTGATTGTATGATTGTGATTGTATGATTGTTAAAGTATGATTGTGATGGTATGATTGTGATGGTATGATTGTGATTGTATGATTCTGATTGTATGATTGTGATTGCATGATAGTGATTGTATGATTGTGATTGCATGATTTTGAATGTATGATTGCGATTGTATGATTGTGATTGTATGATTGTGATTATATGATTGTGATTGTATGATTGTGATTGTATGATTGTGATAGTATGATTGTGGTAGTATGATTGTGATTGTATGATTGTGATTGTATGATTGTGATTGTATGATTGTATTTGGGAGATTGTATTTGGGAGATTGTATTTGGGAGATTGTATTTGGGAGATTGTAATTGTATGATTGCGATTGTATAATTGTGATTGTATGATTGCGATTGTATGATTGTGATTGTATGATTGTGATGTATGATTGTAATTGTATGATTATGATTGTATGATTGTGATTGTATGATTGTGATTGTATGATTGTGATTGTATGATTGTGATTGTATGATTGTGATTGTATGATTGTGATTGTATGATTGTGATTGTATGATTATGATTGTATGATTGTGATAGTATGATTGTGATTGTATGATTGTGATTGTATGACTGTGATTGTATGATTGTGATTGTATGATTGTGATTGTATGGTTGTGATTGTATGATTATGATTGTATGATTGTGATTGTATGATTGTATTTGGGAGATTGTATTTTGGAGATTGTAATTGTAGGATTCCGATTGTATGATTGTGATTGTATGATTGTGATTGTATGATTGTGATTGTATGATTGTGATTGTATGATTGTGATTGTATGATTGCGATTGTATGATTGTGATTGTATGATTGTGATTGTATG
This sequence comes from Megachile rotundata, assembly GCF_050947335.1. Classification (NCBI taxonomy): domain Eukaryota; kingdom Metazoa; phylum Arthropoda; class Insecta; order Hymenoptera; family Megachilidae; genus Megachile; species Megachile rotundata. Next base: position 1,862,466 of record NW_027473318.1, on the reverse strand, counting down.
ATTATGATTGAATGATTGAGATTGTATGATTGTGATGGTATGATTGTGATGGTATGATTGTGATGGTATGATTGTGATTGTATGATTCTGATTGTATGATTGTGATTGCATGATAGTGATTGTATGATTGTGATTGCATGATTTTGAATGTATGATTGCGATTGTATGATTGTGATTGTATGATTGTGATTATATGATTGTGATTGTATGATTGTGATTGTATGATTGTGATAGTATGATTGTGGTAGTATGATTGTGATTGTATGATTGTGATTGTATGATTGTGATTGTATGATTGTATTTGGGAGATTGTATTTGGGAGATTGTATTTGGGAGATTGTAATTGTATGATTGCGATTGTATAATTGTGATTGTATGATTGCGATTGTATGATTGTGATTTTATGATTGTGATGTATGATTGTAATTGTATGATTATGATTGTATGATTGTGATTGTATGATTGTGATTGTATGATTGTGATTGTATGATTGTGATTGTATGATTGTGATTGTATGATTGTGATTGTATGATTGTGATTGTATGATTGTGATTGTATGATTATGATTGTATGATTGTGATAGTATGATTGTGATTGTATGATTGTGATTGTATGACTGTGATTGTATGATTGTGATTGTATGATTGTGATTGTATGGTTGTGATTGTATGATTATGATTGTATGATTGTGATTGTATGATTGTATTTGGGAGATTGTATTTTGGAGATTGTAATTGTAGGATTCCGATTGTATGATTGTGATTGTATGATTGTGATTGTATGATTGTGATTGTATGATTGCGATTGTATGATTGTGATTGTATGATTGTGATTGTATGATTGTGATTGTATGATTATGATTGTATGATTGTGATTGTATGATTGTGATGGTATGATTGTGATTGTATGATTGCGATAGTATGATTGTGATTGTATGATTGTGATTGTATGATTGCGATTGTATGATTGTGATTGTATGATTATGATTGTATGATTGTGATTGTATGATTGTGATTGTATGAATGCGATAGTATGATTGTGATTGTATGATTGTGATTGTACGACTGTGATTGTATGATTGTGATTGTGCGATTGCGATTGTACGATTGTGGTTGTACGATTGTGATTGTATGATTGTGATTGTATGATTATGATTGAATGATTGTGATTGCATGATTGTGATTGTATGATTGTGATTGCATGATTTTGAATGTATGATTTTGATTGTATGATTGTGATTGTATGATTGTGATTGTATGATTGTGATTGTATGACTGTGATTGTATGATTGTGATTGTATGATTGTGATTGTATGATTGTGATTGTATGATTGTGATTGTATGATTGTGATTGTATGATTGTGATTGAATGATTGTGATTGTATCATTGTGATTGTATGATTATGATTGTATGATTGTGATTGTATGATTGTGATGGTATGATTGTGATTGTATGATTGCGATAGTATGATTGTGATGGTATGATTGTGATGGTATGATTGTGATTGTATGATTGTGATTGTATGATTGTGATTGCATGATAGTGATTGTATGATTGTGATTGCATGATTTTGAATGTATGATTGTCATTGTATGATTGTGATTGTATGGTTGTGAAAGTATGATTGTGATTGTATGATTGTGATTGTATGATTGTGATTGTATGCTTGCGATTGTATGATTGCGATTGTATGATTGTGATTGTATGATTGTGATTGTATGATTGTTATTGTATGATTATGATTGTATGATTGTGTTTGTATGATTGTGATTGTATGATTGTGATTGTATGATTGTGATAGTATGATTGTGATTGTATGATTGTGATTGTATGACTGTGATTGAATGATTGTGATTGCATGATTGTGATTGTATGATTGTGATTGCATGATTTTGAATGTATGATTTTGATTGTATGATTGTGATTGTATGATTGTGATTGTATGATTGTGATTGTATGATTGTGATTGTATGATTGTGATTGTATGATTGTGATTGTATGATTGTGATTGTATGATTGTGATTGTATGATTATGATTGTATGATTGTGATTGTATGATTGTGATTGTATGATTGTGATTGTATGATTGCGATTGTATGATTGCGATTGTATGATTATGATTGTATGATTGTGATTGTATGATTATGATTGTATGGTTGTGACTGTATGATTGTGATGGTATGATTGCGATTGTATGATATTGATTGTATGATTGTGATTGTACGATTGTGATTGTATGATTGTGATTGTATGATTATGATTGAATGATTGAGATTGCATGATTGCGATTGTATGATTGTGATTGCATGATTTTGAATGTATGATTGTGATTGTATGATTGTGATTGTATGGTTGTGAAAGTATGATTGTGATTGTATGATTGTGATTGTATGATTGTGATTGTATGCTTGCGATTGTATGATTGTGATTGTATGATTGTGATTGTATGATTGTGATTGTATGATTGTTATTGTATGATTATGATTGTATGATTGTGTTTGTATGATTGTGATTGTATGATTGTGATTGTATGATTGTGATAGTATGATTGTGATTGTATGATTGTGATTGTATGACTGTGATTGTATGATTGTGATTGTATGATTGTTAAAGTATGATTGTGATGGTATGATTGTGATGGTATGATTGTGATTGTATGATTCTGATTGTATGATTGTGATTGCATGATAGTGATTGTATGATTGTGATTGCATGATTTTGAATGTATGATTGTGATTGTATGATTGTGATTGTATGGTTGTGAAAGTATGATTGTGATTGTATGATTGTGATTGTATGATTGTGATTGTATGCTTGCGATTGTATGATTGCGATTGTATGATTGTGATTGTATGATTGTGATTGTATGATTGTTATTGTATGATTATGATTGTATGATTGTGTTTGTATGATTGTGATTGTATGATTGTGATTGTATGATTGTGATAGTATGATTGTGATTGTATGATTGTGATTGTATGACTGTGATTGAATGATTGTGATTGCATGATTGTGATTGTATGATTGTGATTGCATGATTTTGAATGTATGATTTTGATTGTATGATTGTGATTGTATGATTGTGATTGTATGATTGTGACTGTATGATTGTGATTGTATGATTGTGATTGTATGATTGTGATTGTATGATTGTGATTGTATGATTGTGATTGTATGATTGTGATTGTATGATTATGATTGTATGATTGTGATTGTATGATTGTGATGGTATGATTGTGATTGTATGATTGCGATAGTATGATTGTGATTGTATGATTGTGATTGTATGATTGCGATTGTATGATTGCGATTGTATGATTATGATTGTATGATTGTGATTGTATGATTATGATTGTATGGTTGTGACTGTATGATTGTGATGGTATGATTGCGATTGTATGATATTGATTGTATGATTGTGATTGTACGATTGTGATTGTATGATTGTGATCGTATGATTATGATTGAATGATTGAGATTGCATGATTGCGATTGTATGATTGTGATTGCATGATTTTGAATGTATGATTGTGATTGTATGATTGTGATTGTAAGATTGTGATTGGATGACTGTGATTGTATGATTGTGATTGTATGATTGTATTTGGGAGATTGTATTTGGGAGATTGTATTTGGGAGATTGTATTTGGGAGATTGTAATTGTATGATTGCGATTGTATAATTGTGATTGTATGATTGCGATTGTATGATTGTGATTGTATGATTGTGATGTATGATTGTAATTGTATGATTATGATTGTATGATTGTGATTGTATGATTGTGATTGTATGATTGTGATTGTATGATTGTGATTGTATGATTGTGATTGTATGATTGTGATTGTATGATTGTGATTGTATGATTATGATTGTATGATTGTGATAGTATGATTGTGATTGTATGATTGTGATTGTATGACTGTGATTGTACGATTGTGATTGTATGATTGTGATTGTATGGTTGTGATTGTATGATTATGATTGTATGATTGTGATTGTATGATTGTATTTGGGAGATTGTATTTTGGAGATTGTAATTGTAGGATTCCGATTGTATGATTGTGATTGTATGATTGTGATTGTATGATTGTGATTGTATGATTGTGATTGTATGATTGTGATTGTATGATTGCGATTGTATGATTGTGATTGTATGATTGTGATTGTATGATTATGATTGAATGATTGAGATTGTATGATTGTGATGGTATGATTGTGATGGTATGATTGTGATGGTATGATTGTGATTGTATGATTCTGATTGTATGATTGTGATTGCATGATAGTGATTGTATGATTGTGATTGCATGATTTTGAATGTATGATTGCGATTGTATGATTGTGATTGTATGATTGTGATTATATGATTGTGATTGTATGATTGTGATTGTATGATTGTGATAGTATGATTGTGGTAGTATGATTGTGATTGTATGATTGTGATTGTATGATTGTGATTGTATGATTGTATTTGGGAGATTGTATTTGGGAGATTGTATTTGGGAGATTGTATTTGGGAGATTGTAATTGTATGATTGCGATTGTATAATTGTGATTGTATGATTGCGATTGTATGATTGTGATTGTATGATTGTGATGTATGATTGTAATTGTATGATTATGATTGTATGATTGTGATTGTATGATTGTGATTGTATGATTGTGATTGTATGATTGTGATTGTATGATTGTGATTGTATGATTGTGATTGTATGATTGTGATTGTATGATTGTGATTGTATGATTATGATTGTATGATTGTGGTAGTATGATTGTGATTGTATGATTGTGATTGTATGACTGTGATTGTATGATTGTGATTGTATGATTGTGATTGTATGGTTGTGATTGTATGATTATGATTGTATGATTGTGATTGTATGATTGTATTTGGGAGATTGTATTTTGGAGATTGTAATTGTAGGATTCCGATTGTATGATTGTGATTGTATGATTGTGATAGTATGATTGTGATTGTATGATTGTGATTGTATGACTGTGATTGTATGATTGTGATTGTATGATTGTTAAAGTATGATTGTGATGGTATGATTGTGATGGTATGATTGTGATTGTATGATTCTGATTGTATGATTGTGATTGCATGATAGTGATTGTATGATTGTGATTGCATGATTTTGAATGTATGATTGCGATTGTATGATTGTGATTGTATGATTGTGATTATATGGTTGTGATTGTATGATTGTGATTGTATGATTGTGATAGTATGATTGTGGTAGTATGATTGTGATTGTATGATTGTGATTGTATGATTGTGATTGTATGATTGTATTTGGGAGATTGTATTTGGGAGATTGTATTTGGGAGATTGTATTTGGGAGATTGTAATTGTATGATTGCGATTGTATAATTGTGATTGTATGATTGCGATTGTATGATTGTGATTGTATGATTGTGATGTATGATTGTAATTGTATGATTATGATTGTATGATTGTGATTGTATGATTGTGATTGTATGATTGTGATTGTATGATTGTGATTGTATGATTGTGATTGTATGATTGTGATTGTATGATTGTGATTGTATGATTATGATTGTATGATTGTGATAGTATGATTGTGATTGTATGATTGTGATTGTATGACTGTGATTGTATGATTGTGATTGTATGATTGTGATTGTATGGTTGTGATTGTATGATTATGATTGTATGATTGTGATTGTATGATTGTATTTGGGAGATTGTATTTTGGAGATTGTAATTGTAGGATTCCGATTGTATGATTGTGATTGTATGATTGTGATTGTATGATTGTGATTGTATGATTGTGATTGTATGATTGTGATTGTATGATTGCGATTGTATGATTGTGATTGTATGATTGTGATTGTATGATTATGATTGAATGATTGAGATTGTATGATTGTGATGGTATGATTGTGATGGTATGATTGTGATGGTATGATTGTGATTGTATGATTCTGATTGTATGATTGTGATTGCATGATAGTGATTGTATGATTGTGATTGCATGATTTTGAATGTATGATTGCGATTGTATGATTGTGATTGTATGATTGTGATTATATGATTGTGATTGTATGATTGTGATTGTATGATTGTGATAGTATGATTGTGGTAGTATGATTGTGATTGTATGATTGTGATTGTATGATTGTGATTGTATGATTGTATTTGGGAGATTGTATTTGGGAGATTGTATTTGGGAGATTGTAATTGTATGATTGCGATTGTATAATTGTGATTGTATGATTGCGATTGTATGATTGTGATTTTATGATTGTGATGTATGATTGTAATTGTATGATTATGATTGTATGATTGTGATTGTATGATTGTGATTGTATGATTGTGATTGTATGATTGTGATTGTATGATTGTGATTGTATGATTGTGATTGTATGATTGTGATTGTATGATTGTGATTGTATGATTATGATTGTATGATTGTGATAGTATGATTGTGATTGTATGATTGTGATTGTATGACTGTGATTGTATGATTGTGATTGTATGATTGTGATTGTATGGTTGTGATTGTATGATTATGATTGTATGATTGTGATTGTATGATTGTATTTGGGAGATTGTATTTTGGAGATTGTAATTGTAGGATTCCGATTGTATGATTGTGATTGTATGATTGTGATTGTATGATTGTGATTGTATGATTGCGATTGTATGATTGTGATTGTATGATTGTGATTGTATGATTGTGATTGTATGATTATGATTGTATGATTGTGATTGTATGATTGTGATGGTATGATTGTGATTGTATGATTGCGATAGTATGATTGTGATTGTATGATTGTGATTGTATGATTGCGATTGTATGATTGTGATTGTATGATTATGATTGTATGATTGTGATTGTATGATTGTGATTGTATGAATGCGATAGTATGATTGTGATTGTATGATTGTGATTGTACGACTGTGATTGTATGATTGTGATTGTGCGATTGCGATTGTACGATTGTGGTTGTACGATTGTGATTGTATGATTGTGATTGTATGATTATGATTGAATGATTGTGATTGCATGATTGTGATTGTATGATTGTGATTGCATGATTTTGAATGTATGATTTTGATTGTATGATTGTGATTGTATGATTGTGATTGTATGATTGTGATTGTATGACTGTGATTGTATGATTGTGATTGTATGATTGTGATTGTATGATTGTGATTGTATGATTGTGATTGTATGATTGTGATTGTATGATTGTGATTGAATGATTGTGATTGTATCATTGTGATTGTATGATTATGATTGTATGATTGTGATTGTATGATTGTGATGGTATGATTGTGATTGTATGATTGCGATAGTATGATTGTGATGGTATGATTGTGATGGTATGATTGTGATTGTATGATTCTGATTGTATGATTGTGATTGCATGATAGTGATTGTATGATTGTGATTGCATGATTTTGAATGTATGATTGTCATTGTATGATTGTGATTGTATGGTTGTGAAAGTATGATTGTGATTGTATGATTGTGATTGTATGATTGTGATTGTATGCTTGCGATTGTATGATTGCGATTGTATGATTGTGATTGTATGATTGTGATTGTATGATTGTTATTGTATGATTATGATTGTATGATTGTGTTTGTATGATTGTGATTGTATGATTGTGATTGTATGATTGTGATAGTATGATTGTGATTGTATGATTGTGATTGTATGACTGTGATTGAATGATTGTGATTGCATGATTGTGATTGTATGATTGTGATTGCATGATTTTGAATGTATGATTTTGATTGTATGATTGTGATTGTATGATTGTGATTGTATGATTGTGATTGTATGATTGTGATTGTATGATTGTGATTGTATGATTGTGATTGTATGATTGTGATTGTATGATTGTGATTGTATGATTATGATTGTATGATTGTGATTGTATGATTGTGATTGTATGATTGTGATTGTATGATTGCGATTGTATGATTGCGATTGTATGATTATGATTGTATGATTGTGATTGTATGATTATGATTGTATGGTTGTGACTGTATGATTGTGATGGTATGATTGCGATTGTATGATATTGATTGTATGATTGTGATTGTACGATTGTGATTGTATGATTGTGATTGTATGATTATGATTGAATGATTGAGATTGCATGATTGCGATTGTATGATTGTGATTGCATGATTTTGAATGTATGATTGTGATTGTATGATTGTGATTGTATGGTTGTGAAAGTATGATTGTGATTGTATGATTGTGATTGTATGATTGTGATTGTATGCTTGCGATTGTATGATTGTGATTGTATGATTGTGATTGTATGATTGTGATTGTATGATTGTTATTGTATGATTATGATTGTATGATTGTGTTTGTATGATTGTGATTGTATGATTGTGATTGTATGATTGTGATAGTATGATTGTGATTGTATGATTGTGATTGTATGACTGTGATTGTATGATTGTGATTGTATGATTGTTAAAGTATGATTGTGATGGTATGATTGTGATGGTATGATTGTGATTGTATGATTCTGATTGTATGATTGTGATTGCATGATAGTGATTGTATGATTGTGATTGCATGATTTTGAATGTATGATTGTGATTGTATGATTGTGATTGTATGGTTGTGAAAGTATGATTGTGATTGTATGATTATGATTGTATGATTGTGATTGTATGCTTGCGATTGTATGATTGCGATTGTATGATTGTGATTGTATGATTGTGATTGTATGATTGTTATTGTATGATTATGATTGTATGATTGTGTTTGTATGATTGTGATTGTATGATTGTGATTGTATGATTGTGATAGTATGATTGTGATTGTATGATTGTGATTGTATGACTGTGATTGAATGATTGTGATTGCATGATTGTGATTGTATGATTGTGATTGCATGATTTTGAATGTATGATTTTGATTGTATGATTGTGATTGTATGATTGTGATTGTATGATTGTGACTGTATGATTGTGATTGTATGATTGTGATTGTATGATTGTGATTGTATGATTGTGATTGTATGATTGTGATTGTATGATTGTGATTGTATGATTATGATTGTATGATTGTGATTGTATGATTGTGATGGTATGATTGTGATTGTATGATTGCGATAGTATGATTGTGATTGTATGATTGTGATTGTATGATTGCGATTGTATGATTGCGATTGTATGATTATGATTGTATGATTGTGATTGTATGATTATGATTGTATGGTTGTGACTGTATGATTGTGATGGTATGATTGCGATTGTATGATATTGATTGTATGATTGTGATTGTACGATTGTGATTGTATGATTGTGATCGTATGATTATGATTGAATGATTGAGATTGCATGATTGCGATTGTATGATTGTGATTGCATGATTTTGAATGTATGATTGTGATTGTATGATTGTGATTGTAAGATTGTGATTGGATGACTGTGATTGTATGATTGTGATTGTATGATTGTCATTGTATGATTATGATTGTAGGATTGTGATTGCATGATTGTGATTGTATGATTGAGATCGCATGATTTTGTATGTATGATTGTGATTGTATGATTGTGATTGTATGATTGTGATTGTATGAATGTGATTGTATGATTGTGATTGTATGATTGTGAATGTATGATTGTGATTGTATGATTGTGATTGTATGATTGTGATTGTAAGATTGTGATTGGATGACTGTGATTGTATGATTGTGTTTGTATGATTGTCATTGTATGATTATGATTGTAGGATTGTGATTGCATGATTGTGATTGTATGATTGAGATCGCATGATTTTGTATGTATGATTGTGATTGTATGATTGTGATTGTATGATTGTGATTGTATGATTGTGATTGTATGATTGTGATTGTATGACTGTGATTGTATGATTGTGATTGTATGATTGTGATTGTATGATTGTGATTGTATGATTGTGAATGTATGATTGTGATTGTATGATTGTGATTTTATGATTGTGATTGTATGATTGTGATTGTACGATTGTGATTGTACGATTGTGATAGTATGATTGTGATTGTATGATTGTGATTGTATGATTGTTATTGTATGATTGTGATTGTTTGATTGTATTTGGGAGATTGTATTTAGGAGATTGTAATTGTATGATTGCGATTGTATGATTGTGATTGTATGATTGCGATTGTATGATTGTGATAGTATGATTGTGATTATATGATTGTTATTGTATGACTGTGATTGTATGATTGTGATTGCATGATTTTGAATGTATGATTGTGATTGTATGATTGTGATTGTAAGATTGTGATTGGATGACTGTGATTGTATGATTGTGATTGTATGATTGTCATTGTATGATTATGATTGTAGGATTGTGATTGCATGATTGTGATTGTATGATTGAGATCGCATGATTTTGTATGTATGATTGTGATTGTATGATTGTGATTGTATGATTGTGATTGTATGATTGTGATTGTATGACTGTGATTGTATGATTGTGATTGTATGATTGTGATTGTATGATTGTGATTGTATGATTGTGAATGTATGATTGTGATTGTATGATTGTGATTGTATGATTGTGATTGTATGATTGTGATTGTACGATTGTGATTGTACGATTGTGATAGTATGATTGTGATTGTATGATTGTGATTGTATGATTGTTATTGTATGATTGTGATTGTTTGATTGTATTTGGGAGATTGTATTTGGGAGATTGTAATTGTATGATTGCGATTGTATGATTGTGATTGTATGATTGCGATTGTATGATTGTGATAGTATGATTGTGATTATATGATTGTTATTGTATGACTGTGATTGTATGATTGTGATTGTATGATTGTGATAGTATGATTGTGAAAGTATGATTGTGATTGTATGATTGTGATTGTATGATTGTGATTGTATGATTGTGATTGTATGATTGTGATTGTATGATTGTGATTGTATGATTGTGATTGTATGATTGTGATTGTATGATTGTGATTGTATGACTGTGATTGTATGATTGTGATTGTATGATTGTTAAAGTATGATTGTGATGGTATGATTGTGATTGTATGATTGTGGTTGTATGATTGTGATTGTATGATTGTGATTGTATGATTGTGATTGTATGATTGTGATTGTATGATTATGATTGTATGATTGTGATTGTATGATTGTGATGGTATGATTGTGATTGTATGATTGCGATAGTATGATTGTGATTGTATGATTGTGATTGTATGATTGCGATTGTATGATTGTGATTGTATGATTATGATTGTATGATTGTGATTGTATGATTATGATTGTATGGTTGTGACTGTATGATTGTGATGTTATGATTGCGATTGCATGATATTGATTGTATGATTGTGATTGTATGATTGTGATTGTATGATTGCGATTGTATGATTGTGATTGTATGATTGTGATTGTATGATTGTGATTGTATGATTATGATTGTATGATTGTGATTGTATGATTGTGATGGTATGATTGTGATTGTATGATTGCGATAGTATGATTGTGATTGTATGATTGTGATTGTATGATTGTGATTGTATGATTGCGATTGTATGATTGTGATTGTATGATTATGATTGTATGATTGTGATTGTATGATTGTGATTGTATGAATGCGATAGTATGATTGTGATTGTATGATTGTGATTGTACGACTGTGATTGTATGATTGTGATTGTGCGATTGTGATTGTACGATTGTGGTTGTACGATTGTGATTGTATGATTGTGATTGTATGATTATGATTGAATGATTGTGATTGCATGATTGTGATTGTATGATTGTGATTGCATGATTTTGAATGTATGATTTTGATTGTATGATTGTGATTGTATGATTGTGATTGTATGATTGTGATTGTATGACTGTGATTGTATGATTGTGATTGTATGATTGTGATTGTATGATTGTGATTGTATGATTGTGATTGTATGATTGTGATTGTATGATTGTGATTGAATGATTGTGATTGTATGATTGTGATTGTATGATTATGATTGTATGATTGTGATTGTATGATTGTGATGGTATGATTGTGATTGTATGATTGCGATAGTATGATTGTGATTGTATGATTGTGATTGTATGATTGCGATTGTATGATTGCGATTGTATGATTATGATTGTATGATTGTGATTGTATGATTATGATTGTATGGTTGTGACTGTATGATTGTTATGGTATGATTGCGATTGTATGATATTGATTGTATGATTGTGATTGTACGATTGTGATTGTATGATTGTGATTGTATGATTATGATTGAATGATTGAGATTGCATGATTGCGATTGTATGATTGTGATTGCATGATTTTGAATGTATGATTGTGATTGTATGATTGTGATTGTATGGTTGTGAAAGTATGATTGTGATTGTATGATTGTGATTGTATGATTGTGATTGTATGCTTGCGATTGTATGATTGTGATTGTATGATTGTGATTGTATGATTGTGATTGTATGATTGTTATTGTATGATTATGATTGTATGATTGTGTTTGTATGATTGTGATTGTATGATTGTGATTGTATGATTGTGATAGTATGATTGTGATTGTATGATTGTGATTGTATGACTGTGATTGTATGATTGTGATTGTATGATTGTTAAAGTATGATTGCGATGGTATGATTGTGATGGTATGATTGTGATTGTATGATTCTGATTGTATGATTGTGATTGCATGATAGTGATTGTATGATTGTGATTGCATGATTTTGAATGTATGTTTGTGATTGTATGATTGTGATTGTATGGTTGTGAAAGTATGATTGTGATTGTATGATTGTGATTGTATGATTGTGATTGTATGATTGTGATTGTATGATTGTGATTGTATGATTGTGATTGTATGCTTGCGATTGTATGATTGTGATTGTATGATTGTGATTGTATGATTGTGATTGTATGATTGTTATTGTATGATTATGATTGTATGATTGTGTTTGTATGATTGTGATTGTATGATTGTGATTGTATGATTGTGATAGTATGATTGTGATTGTATGATTGTGATTGTATGACTGTGATTGAATGATTGTGATTGCATGATTGTGATTGTATGATTGTGATTGCATGATTTTGAATGTATGATTTTGATTGTATGATTGTGATTGTATGATTGTGATTGTATGATTGTGATTGTATGATTGTGATTGTATGATTGTGATTGTATGATTGCGATTGTATGATTGCGATTGTATGATTATGATTGTATGATTGTGATTGTATGATTATGATTGTATGGTTGTGACTGTATGATTGTGATGGTATGATTGCGATTGTATGATATTGATTGTATGATTGTGATTGTACGATTGTGATTGTATGATTGTCATTGTATGATTATGATTGAATGATTGAGATTGCATGATTGCGATTGTATGATTGTGATTGCATGATTTTGAATGTATGATTGTGGTTGTATGATTGTGATTGTATGGTTGTGAAAGTATGATTGTGATTGTATGATTGTGATTGTATGATTGTGATTGTATGCTTGCGATTGTATGATTGTGATTGTATGATTGTGATTGTATGATTGTGATTGTATGATTGTTATTGTATGATTATGATTGTATGATTGTGTTTGTATGATTGTGATTGTATGATTGTGATTGTATGATTGTGATAGTATGATTGTGATTGTATGATTGTGATTGTATGACTGTGATTGTATGATTGTGATTGTATGATTGTTAAAGTATGATTGTGATGGTATGATTGTGATGGTATGATTGTGATTGTATGATTCTGATTGTATGATTGTGATTGCATGATAGTGATTGTATGATTGTGATTGCATGATTTTGAATGTATGATTGCGATTGTATGATTGTGATTGTATGATTGTGATTATATGATTGTGATTGTATGATTGTGATTGTATGATTGTGATAGTATGATTGTGGTAGTATGATTGTGATTGTATGATTGTGATTGTATGATTGTGATTGTATGATTGTATTTGGGAGATTGTATTTGGGAGATTGTATTTGGGAGATTGTATTTGGGAGATTGTAATTGTATGATTGCGATTGTATAATTGTGATTGTATGATTGCGATTGTATGATTGTGATTGTATGATTGTGATGTATGATTGTAATTGTATGATTATGATTGTATGATTGTGATTGTATGATTGTGATTGTATGATTGTGATTGTATGATTGTGATTGTATGATTGTGATTGTATGATTGTGATTGTATGATTGTGATTGTATGATTGTGATTGTATGATTATGATTGTATGATTGTGATAGTATGATTGTGATTGTATGATTGTGATTGTATGACTGTGATTGTATGATTGTGATTGTATGATTGTGATTGTATGGTTGTGATTGTATGATTATGATTGTATGATTGTGATTGTATGATTGTATTTGGGAGATTGTATTTTGGAGATTGTAATTGTAGGATTCCGATTGTATGATTGTGATTGTATGATTGTGATTGTATGATTGTGATTGTATGATTGTGATTGTATGATTGTGATTGTATGATTGCGATTGTATGATTGTGATTGTATGATTGTGATTGTATGATTATGATTGAATGATTGAGATTGTATGATTGTGATGGTATGATTGTGATGGTATGATTGTGATGGTATGATTGTGATTGTATGATTCTGATTGTATGATTGTGATTGCATGATAGTGATTGTATGATTGTGATTGCATGATTTTGAATGTATGATTGCGATTGTATGATTGTGATTGTATGATTGTGATTGTATGATTGTGATTATATGATTGTGATTGTATGATTGTGATTGTATGATTGTGATAGTATGATTGTGGTAGTATGATTGTGATTGTATGATTGTGATTGTATGATTGTGATTGTATGATTGTATTTGGGAGATTGTATTTGGGAGATTGTATTTGGGAGATTGTAATTGTATGATTGCGATTGTATAATTGTGATTGTATGATTGCGATTGTATGATTGTGATTGTATGATTGTGATGTTTGATTGTAATTGTATGATTATGATTGTATGATTGTGATTGTATGATTGTGATTGTATGATTGTGATTGTATGATTGTGATTGTATGATTGTGATTGTATGATTGTGATTGTATGATTGTGATTGTATGATTGTGATTGTATGATTATGATTGTATGATTGTGATAGTATGATTGTGATTGTATGATTGTGATTGTATGACTGTGATTGTATGATTGTGATTGTATGATTGTGATTGTATGGTTGTGATTGTATGATTATGATTGTATGATTGTGATTGTATGATTGTATTTGGGAGATTGTATTTTGGAGATTGTAATTGTAGGATTCCGATTGTATGATTGTGATTGTATGATTGTGATTGTATGATTGTGATTGTATGATTGTTATTGTATGATTATGATTGTATGATTGTGTTTGTATGATTGTGATTGTATGATTGTGATTGTATGATTGTGATAGTATGATTGTGATTGTATGATTGTGATTGTATGACTGTGATTGTATGATTGTGATTATATGATTGTTAAAGTATGATTGTGATGGTATGATTGTGATGGTATGATTGTGATTGTATGATTCTGATTGTATGATTGTGATTGCATGATAGTGATTGTATGATTGTGATTGCATGATTTTGAATGTATGATTGCGATTGTATGATTGTGATTGTATGATTGTGATTATATGATTGTGATTGTATGATTGTGATTGTATGATTGTGATAGTATGATTGTGGTAGTATGATTGTGATTGTATGATTGTGATTGTATGATTGTGATTGTATGATTGTATTTGGGAGATTGTATTTGGGAGATTGTATTTGGGAGATTGTATTTGGGAGATTGTAATTGTATGATTGCGATTGTATAATTGTGATTGTATGATTGCGATTGTATGATTGTGATTGTATGATTGTGATGTATGATTGTAATTGTATGATTATGATTGTATGATTGTGATTGTATGATTGTGATTGTATGATTGTGATTGTATGATTGTGATTGTATGATTGTGATTGTATGATTGTGATTGTATGATTGTGATTGTATGATTATGATTGTATGATTGTGATAGTATGATTGTGATTGTATGATTGTGATTGTATGACTGTGATTGTATGATTGTGATTGTATGATTGTGATTGTATGGTTGTGATTGTATGATTATGATTGTATGATTGTGATTGTATGATTGTATTTGGGAGATTGTATTTTGGAGATTGTAATTGTAGGATTCCGATTGTATGATTGTGATTGTATGATTGTGATTGTATGATTGCGATTGTATGATTGTGATTGTATGATTGTGATTGTATGATTGTGATTGAATGATTGTGATTGTATCATTGTGATTGTATGATTATGATTGTATGATTGTGATTGTATGATTGTGATGGTATGATTGTGATTGTATGATTGCGATAGTATGATTGTGATTGTATGATTGTGATTGTATGACTGTGATTGTATGATTGTGATGGTATGATTGTGATGGTATGATTGTGATTGTATGATTCTGATTGTATGATTGTGATTGCATGATAGTGATTGTATGATTGTGATTGCATGATTTTGAATGTATGATTGCGATTGTATGATTGCGATTGTATAATTGTGATTGTATGATTGCGATTGTATGATTGTGATTGTATGATTGTGATTGTATGATTGTGATTGAATGATTGTGATTGTATCATTGTGATTGTATGATTATGATTGTATGATTGTGATTGTATGATTGTGATGGTATGATTGTGATTGTATGATTGCGATAGTATGATTGTGATTGTATGATTGTGATTGTATGATTGCGATTGTATGATTGCGATTGTATGATTATGATTGTATGATTGTGATTGTATGATTATGATTGTATGGTTGTGACTGTATGATTGTTATGGTATGATTGCGATTGTATGATATTGATTGTATGATTGTGATTGTACGATTGTGATTGTATGATTGTGATTGTATGATTATGATTGAATGATTGAGATTGCATGATTGCGATTGTATGATTGTGATTGCATGATTTTGAATGTATGATTGTGATTGTATGATTGTGATTGTATGGTTGTGAAAGTATGATTGTGATTGTATGATTGTGATTGTATGATTGTGATTGTATGCTTGCGATTGTATGATTGTGATTGTATGATTGTGATTGTATGATTGTGATTGTATGATTGTTATTGTATGATTATGATTGTATGATTGTGTTTGTATGATTGTGATTGTATGATTGTGATTGTATGATTGTGATAGTATGATTGTGATTGTATGATTGTGATTGTATGACTGTGATTGTATGATTGTGATTGTATGATTGTTAAAGTATGATTGTGATGGTATGATTGTGATGGTATGATTGTGATTGTATGATTCTGATTGTATGATTGTGATTGCATGATAGTGATTGTATGATTGTGATTGCATGATTTTGAATGTATGATTGTGATTGTATGATTGTGATTGTATGGTTGTGAAAGTATGATTGTGATTGTATGATTGTGATTGTATGATTGTGATTGTATGCTTGCGATTGTATGATTGCGATTGTATGATTGTGATTGTATGATTGTGATTGTATGATTGTTATTGTATGATTATGATTGTATGATTGTGTTTGTATGATTGTGATTGTATGATTGTGATTGTATGATTGTGATAGTATGATTGTGATTGTATGATTGTGATTGTATGACTGTGATTGAATGATTGTGATTGCATGATTGTGATTGTATGATTGTGATTGCATGATTTTGAATGTATGATTTTGATTGTATGATTGTGATTGTATGATTGTGATTGTATGATTGTGATTGTATGATTGTGATTGTATGATTGTGATTGTATGATTGTGATTGTATGATTGTGATTGTATGATTGTGATTGTATGATTATGATTGTATGATTGTGATTGTATGATTGTGATGGTATGATTGTGATTGTATGATTGCGATAGTATGATTGTGATTGTATGATTGTGATTGTATGATTGCGATTGTATGATTGCGATTGTATGATTATGATTGTATGATTGTGATTGTATGATTATGATTGTATGGTTGTGACTGTATGATTGTGATGGTATGATTGCGATTGTATGATATTGATTGTATGATTGTTATTGTACGATTGTGATTGTATGATTGTGATTGTATGATTATGATTGAATGATTGAGATTGCATGATTGCGATTGTATGATTGTGATTGCATGATTTTGAATGTATGATTGTGATTGTATGATTGTGATTGTATGGTTGTGAAAGTATGATTGTGATTGTATGATTGTGATTGTATGATTGTGATTGTATGCTTGCGATTGTATGATTGTGATTGTATGATTGTGATTGTATGATTGTGATTGTATGATTGTTATTGTATGATTATGATTGTATGATTGTGTTTGTATGATTGTGATTGTATGATTGTGATTGTATGATTGTGATAGTATGATTGTGATTGTATGATTGTGATTGTATGACTGTGATTGTATGATTGTGATTGTATGATTGTTAAAGTATGATTGTGATGGTATGATTGTGATGGTATGATTGTGATTGTATGATTCTGATTGTATGATTGTGATTGCATGATAGTGATTGTATGATTGTGATTGCATGATTTTGAATGTATGATTGTGATTGTATGATTGTGATTGTATGGTTGTGAAAGTATGATTGTGATTGTATGATTGTGATTGTATGATTGTGATTGTATGATTGTGATTGTATGCTTGCGATTGTATGATTGCGATTGTATGATTGTGATTGTATGATTGTGATTGTATGATTGTTATTGTATGATTATGATTGTATGATTGTGTTTGTATGATTGTGATTGTATGATTGTGATTGTATGATTGTGATAGTATGATTGTGATTGTATGATTGTGATTGTATGACTGTGATTGAATGATTGTGATTGCATGATTGTGATTGTATGATTGTGATTGCATGATTTTGAATGTATGATTTTGATTGTATGATTGTGATTGTATGATTGTGATTGTATGATTGTGACTGTATGATTGTGATTGTATGATTGTGATTGTATGACTGTGATTGTATGATTGTGATTGTATGATTGTGATTGTATGGTTGTGATTGTATGATTATGATTGTATGATTGTGATTGTATGATTGTATTTGGGAGATTGTATTTTGGAGATTGTAATTGTAGGATTCCGATTGTATGATTGTGATTGTATGATTGTGATAGTATGATTGTGATTGTATGATTGTGATTGTATGACTGTGATTGTATGATTGTGATTGTATGATTGTTAAAGTATGATTGTGATGGTATGATTGTGATGGTATGATTGTGATTGTATGATTCTGATTGTATGATTGTGATTGCATGATAGTGATTGTATGATTGTGATTGCATGATTTTGAATGTATGATTGCGATTGTATGATTGTGATTGTATGATTGTGATTATATGATTGTGATTGTATGATTGTGATTGTATGATTGTGATAGTATGATTGTGGTAGTATGATTGTGATTGTATGATTGTGATTGTATGATTGTGATTGTATGATTGTATTTGGGAGATTGTATTTGGGAGATTGTATTTGGGAGATTGTATTTGGGAGATTGTAATTGTATGATTGCGATTGTATAATTGTGATTGTATGATTGCGATTGTATGATTGTGATTGTATGATTGTGATGTATGATTGTAATTGTATGATTATGATTGTATGATTGTGATTGTATGATTGTGATTGTATGATTGTGATTGTATGATTGTGATTGTATGATTGTGATTGTATGATTGTGATTGTATGATTGTGATTGTATGATTATGATTGTATGATTGTGATAGTATGATTGTGATTGTATGATTGTGATTGTATGACTGTGATTGTATGATTGTGATTGTATGATTGTGATTGTATGGTTGTGATTGTATGATTATGATTGTATGATTGTGATTGTATGATTGTATTTGGGAGATTGTATTTTGGAGATTGTAATTGTAGGATTCCGATTGTATGATTGTGATTGTATGATTGTGATTGTATGATTGTGATTGTATGATTGTGATTGTATGATTGTGATTGTATGATTGCGATTGTATGATTGTGATTGTATGATTGTGATTGTATGATTATGATTGAATGATTGAGATTGTATGATTGTGATGGTATGATTGTGATGGTATGATTGTGATGGTATGATTGTGATTGTATGATTCTGATTGTATGATTGTGATTGCATGATAGTGATTGTATGATTGTGATTGCATGATTTTGAATGTATGATTGCGATTGTATGATTGTGATTGTATGATTGTGATTATATGATTGTGATTGTATGATTGTGATTGTATGATTGTGATAGTATGATTGTGGTAGTATGATTGTGATTGTATGATTGTGATTGTATGATTGTGATTGTATGATTGTATTTGGGAGATTGTATTTGGGAGATTGTATTTGGGAGATTGTAATTGTATGATTGCGATTGTATAATTGTGATTGTATGATTGCGATTGTATGATTGTGATTTTATGATTGTGATGTATGATTGTAATTGTATGATTATGATTGTATGATTGTGATTGTATGATTGTGATTGTATGATTGTGATTGTATGATTGTGATTGTATGATTGTGATTGTATGATTGTGATTGTATGATTGTGATTGTATGATTGTGATTGTATGATTGTGATTGTATGATTATGATTGTATGATTGTGATAGTATGATTGTGATTGTATGATTGTGATTGTATGACTGTGATTGTATGATTGTGATTGTATGATTGTGATTGTATGGTTGTGATTGTATGATTATGATTGTATGATTGTGATTGTATGATTGTATTTGGGAGATTGTATTTTGGAGATTGTAATTGTAGGATTCCGATTGTATGATTGTGATTGTATGATTGTGATTGTATGATTGTGATTGTATGATTGCGATTGTATGATTGTGATTGTATGATTGTGATTGTATGATTGTGATTGTATGATTATGATTGTATGATTGTGATTGTATGATTGTGATGGTATGATTGTGATTGTATGATTGCGATAGTATGATTGTGATTGTATGATTGTGATTGTATGATTGCGATTGTATGATTGTGATTGTATGATTATGATTGTATGATTGTGATTGTATGATTGTGATTGTATGAATGCGATAGTATGATTGTGATTGTATGATTGTGATTGTACGACTGTGATTGTATGATTGTGATTGTGCGATTGCGATTGTACGATTGTGGTTGTACGATTGTGATTGTATGATTGTGATTGTATGATTATGATTGAATGATTGTGATTGCATGATTGTGATTGTATGATTGTGATTGCATGATTTTGAATGTATGATTTTGATTGTATGATTGTGATTGTATGATTGTGATTGTATGATTGTGATTGTATGACTGTGATTGTATGATTGTGATTGTATGATTGTGATTGTATGATTGTGATTGTATGATTGTGATTGTATGATTGTGATTGTATGATTGTGATTGAATGATTGTGATTGTATCATTGTGATTGTATGATTATGATTGTATGATTGTGATTGTATGATTGTGATGGTATGATTGTGATTGTATGATTGCGATAGTATGATTGTGATGGTATGATTGTGATGGTATGATTGTGATTGTATGATTCTGATTGTATGATTGTGATTGCATGATAGTGATTGTATGATTGTGATTGCATGATTTTGAATGTATGATTGTCATTGTATGATTGTGATTGTATGGTTGTGAAAGTATGATTGTGATTGTATGATTGTGATTGTATGATTGTGATTGTATGCTTGCGATTGTATGATTGCGATTGTATGATTGTGATTGTATGATTGTGATTGTATGATTGTTATTGTATGATTATGATTGTATGATTGTGTTTGTATGATTGTGATTGTATGATTGTGATTGTATGATTGTGATAGTATGATTGTGATTGTATGATTGTGATTGTATGACTGTGATTGAATGATTGTGATTGCATGATTGTGATTGTATGATTGTGATTGCATGATTTTGAATGTATGATTTTGATTGTATGATTGTGATTGTATGATTGTGATTGTATGATTGTGATTGTATGATTGTGATTGTATGATTGTGATTGTATGATTGTGATTGTATGATTGTGATTGTATGATTGTGATTGTATGATTATGATTGTATGATTGTGATTGTATGATTGTGATTGTATGATTGTGATTGTATGATTGCGATTGTATGATTGCGATTGTATGATTATGATTGTATGATTGTGATTGTATGATTATGATTGTATGGTTGTGACTGTATGATTGTGATGGTATGATTGCGATTGTATGATATTGATTGTATGATTGTGATTGTACGATTGTGATTGTATGATTGTGATTGTATGATTATGATTGAATGATTGAGATTGCATGATTGCGATTGTATGATTGTGATTGCATGATTTTGAATGTATGATTGTGATTGTATGATTGTGATTGTATGGTTGTGAAAGTATGATTGTGATTGTATGATTGTGATTGTATGATTGTGATTGTATGCTTGCGATTGTATGATTGTGATTGTATGATTGTGATTGTATGATTGTGATTGTATGATTGTTATTGTATGATTATGATTGTATGATTGTGTTTGTATGATTGTGATTGTATGATTGTGATTGTATGATTGTGATAGTATGATTGTGATTGTATGATTGTGATTGTATGACTGTGATTGTATGATTGTGATTGTATGATTGTTAAAGTATGATTGTGATGGTATGATTGTGATGGTATGATTGTGATTGTATGATTCTGATTGTATGATTGTGATTGCATGATAGTGATTGTATGATTGTGATTGCATGATTTTGAATGTATGATTGTGATTGTATGATTGTGATTGTATGGTTGTGAAAGTATGATTGTGATTGTATGATTATGATTGTATGATTGTGATTGTATGCTTGCGATTGTATGATTGCGATTGTATGATTGTGATTGTATGATTGTGATTGTATGATTGTTATTGTATGATTATGATTGTATGATTGTGTTTGTATGATTGTGATTGTATGATTGTGATTGTATGATTGTGATAGTATGATTGTGATTGTATGATTGTGATTGTATGACTGTGATTGAATGATTGTGATTGCATGATTGTGATTGTATGATTGTGATTGCATGATTTTGAATGTATGATTTTGATTGTATGATTGTGATTGTATGATTGTGATTGTATGATTGTGACTGTATGATTGTGATTGTATGATTGTGATTGTATGATTGTGATTGTATGATTGTGATTGTATGATTGTGATTGTATGATTGTGATTGTATGATTATGATTGTATGATTGTGATTGTATGATTGTGATGGTATGATTGTGATTGTATGATTGCGATAGTATGATTGTGATTGTATGATTGTGATTGTATGATTGCGATTGTATGATTGCGATTGTATGATTATGATTGTATGATTGTGATTGTATGATTATGATTGTATGGTTGTGACTGTATGATTGTGATGGTATGATTGCGATTGTATGATATTGATTGTATGATTGTGATTGTACGATTGTGATTGTATGATTGTGATCGTATGATTATGATTGAATGATTGAGATTGCATGATTGCGATTGTATGATTGTGATTGCATGATTTTGAATGTATGATTGTGATTGTATGATTGTGATTGTAAGATTGTGATTGGATGACTGTGATTGTATGATTGTGATTGTATGATTGTCATTGTATGATTATGATTGTAGGATTGTGATTGCATGATTGTGATTGTATGATTGAGATCGCATGATTTTGTATGTATGATTGTGATTGTATGATTGTGATTGTATGATTGTGATTGTATGAATGTGATTGTATGATTGTGATTGTATGATTGTGAATGTATGATTGTGATTGTATGATTGTGATTGTATGATTGTGATTGTAAGATTGTGATTGGATGACTGTGATTGTATGATTGTGTTTGTATGATTGTCATTGTATGATTATGATTGTAGGATTGTGATTGCATGATTGTGATTGTATGATTGAGATCGCATGATTTTGTATGTATGATTGTGATTGTATGATTGTGATTGTATGATTGTGATTGTATGATTGTGATTGTATGATTGTGATTGTATGACTGTGATTGTATGATTGTGATTGTATGATTGTGATTGTATGATTGTGATTGTATGATTGTGAATGTATGATTGTGATTGTATGATTGTGATTGTATGATTGTGATTGTATGATTGTGATTGTACGATTGTGATTGTACGATTGTGATAGTATGATTGTGATTGTATGATTGTGATTGTATGATTGTTATTGTATGATTGTGATTGTTTGATTGTATTTGGGAGATTGTATTTAGGAGATTGTAATTGTATGATTGCGATTGTATGATTGTGATTGTATGATTGCGATTGTATGATTGTGATAGTATGATTGTGATTATATGATTGTTATTGTATGACTGTGATTGTATGATTGTGATTGCATGATTTTGAATGTATGATTGTGATTGTATGATTGTGATTGTAAGATTGTGATTGGATGACTGTGATTGTATGATTGTGATTGTATGATTGTCATTGTATGATTATGATTGTAGGATTGTGATTGCATGATTGTGATTGTATGATTGAGATCGCATGATTTTGTATGTATGATTGTGATTGTATGATTGTGATTGTATGATTGTGATTGTATGATTGTGATTGTATGACTGTGATTGTATGATTGTGATTGTATGATTGTGATTGTATGATTGTGATTGTATGATTGTGAATGTATGATTGTGATTGTATGATTGTGATTGTATGATTGTGATTGTATGATTGTGATTGTACGATTGTGATTGTACGATTGTGATAGTATGATTGTGATTGTATGATTGTGATTGTATGATTGTTATTGTATGATTGTGATTGTTTGATTGTATTTGGGAGATTGTATTTGGGAGATTGTAATTGTATGATTGCGATTGTATGATTGTGATTGTATGATTGCGATTGTATGATTGTGATAGTATGATTGTGATTATATGATTGTTATTGTATGACTGTGATTGTATGATTGTGATTGTATGATTGTGATAGTATGATTGTGAAAGTATGATTGTGATTGTATGATTGTGATTGTATGATTGTGATTGTATGATTGTGATTGTATGATTGTGATTGTATGATTGTGATTGTATGATTGTGATTGTATGATTGTGATTGTATGATTGTGATTGTATGACTGTGATTGTATGATTGTGATTGTATGATTGTTAAAGTATGATTGTGATGGTATGATTGTGATTGTATGATTGTGGTTGTATGATTGTGATTGTATGATTGTGATTGTATGATTGTGATTGTATGATTGTGATTGTATGATTATGATTGTATGATTGTGATTGTATGATTGTGATGGTATGATTGTGATTGTATGATTGCGATAGTATGATTGTGATTGTATGATTGTGATTGTATGATTGCGATTGTATGATTGTGATTGTATGATTATGATTGTATGATTGTGATTGTATGATTATGATTGTATGGTTGTGACTGTATGATTGTGATGTTATGATTGCGATTGCATGATATTGATTGTATGATTGTGATTGTATGATTGTGATTGTATGATTGCGATTGTATGATTGTGATTGTATGATTGTGATTGTATGATTGTGATTGTATGATTATGATTGTATGATTGTGATTGTATGATTGTGATGGTATGATTGTGATTGTATGATTGCGATAGTATGATTGTGATTGTATGATTGTGATTGTATGATTGTGATTGTATGATTGCGATTGTATGATTGTGATTGTATGATTATGATTGTATGATTGTGATTGTATGATTGTGATTGTATGAATGCGATAGTATGATTGTGATTGTATGATTGTGATTGTACGACTGTGATTGTATGATTGTGATTGTGCGATTGTGATTGTACGATTGTGGTTGTACGATTGTGATTGTATGATTGTGATTGTATGATTATGATTGAATGATTGTGATTGCATGATTGTGATTGTATGATTGTGATTGCATGATTTTGAATGTATGATTTTGATTGTATGATTGTGATTGTATGATTGTGATTGTATGATTGTGATTGTATGACTGTGATTGTATGATTGTGATTGTATGATTGTGATTGTATGATTGTGATTGTATGATTGTGATTGTATGATTGTGATTGTATGATTGTGATTGAATGATTGTGATTGTATGATTGTGATTGTATGATTATGATTGTATGATTGTGATTGTATGATTGTGATGGTATGATTGTGATTGTATGATTGCGATAGTATGATTGTGATTGTATGATTGTGATTGTATGATTGCGATTGTATGATTGCGATTGTATGATTATGATTGTATGATTGTGATTGTATGATTATGATTGTATGGTTGTGACTGTATGATTGTTATGGTATGATTGCGATTGTATGATATTGATTGTATGATTGTGATTGTACGATTGTGATTGTATGATTGTGATTGTATGATTATGATTGAATGATTGAGATTGCATGATTGCGATTGTATGATTGTGATTGCATGATTTTGAATGTATGATTGTGATTGTATGATTGTGATTGTATGGTTGTGAAAGTATGATTGTGATTGTATGATTGTGATTGTATGATTGTGATTGTATGCTTGCGATTGTATGATTGTGATTGTATGATTGTGATTGTATGATTGTGATTGTATGATTGTTATTGTATGATTATGATTGTATGATTGTGTTTGTATGATTGTGATTGTATGATTGTGATTGTATGATTGTGATAGTATGATTGTGATTGTATGATTGTGATTGTATGACTGTGATTGTATGATTGTGATTGTATGATTGTTAAAGTATGATTGCGATGGTATGATTGTGATGGTATGATTGTGATTGTATGATTCTGATTGTATGATTGTGATTGCATGATAGTGATTGTATGATTGTGATTGCATGATTTTGAATGTATGTTTGTGATTGTATGATTGTGATTGTATGGTTGTGAAAGTATGATTGTGATTGTATGATTGTGATTGTATGATTGTGATTGTATGATTGTGATTGTATGATTGTGATTGTATGCTTGCGATTGTATGATTGTGATTGTATGATTGTGATTGTATGATTGTGATTGTATGATTGTTATTGTATGATTATGATTGTATGATTGTGTTTGTATGATTGTGATTGTATGATTGTGATTGTATGATTGTGATAGTATGATTGTGATTGTATGATTGTGATTGTATGACTGTGATTGAATGATTGTGATTGCATGATTGTGATTGTATGATTGTGATTGCATGATTTTGAATGTATGATTTTGATTGTATGATTGTGATTGTATGATTGTGATTGTATGATTGTGATTGTATGATTGTGATTGTATGATTGTGATTGTATGATTGCGATTGTATGATTGCGATTGTATGATTATGATTGTATGATTGTGATTGTATGATTATGATTGTATGGTTGTGACTGTATGATTGTGATGGTATGATTGCGATTGTATGATATTGATTGTATGATTGTGATTGTACGATTGTGATTGTATGATTGTCATTGTATGATTATGATTGAATGATTGAGATTGCATGATTGCGATTGTATGATTGTGATTGCATGATTTTGAATGTATGATTGTGGTTGTATGATTGTGATTG
The DNA here is from genome assembly GCF_050947335.1 of Megachile rotundata. Classification (NCBI taxonomy): domain Eukaryota; kingdom Metazoa; phylum Arthropoda; class Insecta; order Hymenoptera; family Megachilidae; genus Megachile; species Megachile rotundata. The sequence continues at coordinate 1,834,802 of NW_027473318.1, read as the reverse complement.
TATGGTTGTGAAAGTATGATTGTGATTGTATGATTGTGATTGTATGATTGTGATTGTATGCTTGCGATTGTATGATTGTGATTGTATGATTGTGATTGTATGATTGTGATTGTATGATTGTTATTGTATGATTATGATTGTATGATTGTGTTTGTATGATTGTGATTGTATGATTGTGATTGTATGATTGTGATAGTATGATTGTGATTGTATGATTGTGATTGTATGACTGTGATTGTATGATTGTGATTGTATGATTGTTAAAGTATGATTGTGATGGTATGATTGTGATGGTATGATTGTGATTGTATGATTCTGATTGTATGATTGTGATTGCATGATAGTGATTGTATGATTGTGATTGCATGATTTTGAATGTATGATTGCGATTGTATGATTGTGATTGTATGATTGTGATTATATGATTGTGATTGTATGATTGTGATTGTATGATTGTGATAGTATGATTGTGGTAGTATGATTGTGATTGTATGATTGTGATTGTATGATTGTGATTGTATGATTGTATTTGGGAGATTGTATTTGGGAGATTGTATTTGGGAGATTGTATTTGGGAGATTGTAATTGTATGATTGCGATTGTATAATTGTGATTGTATGATTGCGATTGTATGATTGTGATTGTATGATTGTGATGTATGATTGTAATTGTATGATTATGATTGTATGATTGTGATTGTATGATTGTGATTGTATGATTGTGATTGTATGATTGTGATTGTATGATTGTGATTGTATGATTGTGATTGTATGATTGTGATTGTATGATTGTGATTGTATGATTATGATTGTATGATTGTGATAGTATGATTGTGATTGTATGATTGTGATTGTATGACTGTGATTGTATGATTGTGATTGTATGATTGTGATTGTATGGTTGTGATTGTATGATTATGATTGTATGATTGTGATTGTATGATTGTATTTGGGAGATTGTATTTTGGAGATTGTAATTGTAGGATTCCGATTGTATGATTGTGATTGTATGATTGTGATTGTATGATTGTGATTGTATGATTGTGATTGTATGATTGTGATTGTATGATTGCGATTGTATGATTGTGATTGTATGATTGTGATTGTATGATTATGATTGAATGATTGAGATTGTATGATTGTGATGGTATGATTGTGATGGTATGATTGTGATGGTATGATTGTGATTGTATGATTCTGATTGTATGATTGTGATTGCATGATAGTGATTGTATGATTGTGATTGCATGATTTTGAATGTATGATTGCGATTGTATGATTGTGATTGTATGATTGTGATTATATGATTGTGATTGTATGATTGTGATTGTATGATTGTGATAGTATGATTGTGGTAGTATGATTGTGATTGTATGATTGTGATTGTATGATTGTGATTGTATGATTGTATTTGGGAGATTGTATTTGGGAGATTGTATTTGGGAGATTGTAATTGTATGATTGCGATTGTATAATTGTGATTGTATGATTGCGATTGTATGATTGTGATTGTATGATTGTGATGTTTGATTGTAATTGTATGATTATGATTGTATGATTGTGATTGTATGATTGTGATTGTATGATTGTGATTGTATGATTGTGATTGTATGATTGTGATTGTATGATTGTGATTGTATGATTGTGATTGTATGATTGTGATTGTATGATTATGATTGTATGATTGTGATAGTATGATTGTGATTGTATGATTGTGATTGTATGACTGTGATTGTATGATTGTGATTGTATGATTGTGATTGTATGGTTGTGATTGTATGATTATGATTGTATGATTGTGATTGTATGATTGTATTTGGGAGATTGTATTTTGGAGATTGTAATTGTAGGATTCCGATTGTATGATTGTGATTGTATGATTGTGATTGTATGATTGTGATTGTATGATTGTGATTGTATGATTGTTATTGTATGATTATGATTGTATGATTGTGTTTGTATGATTGTGATTGTATGATTGTGATTGTATGATTGTGATAGTATGATTGTGATTGTATGATTGTGATTGTATGACTGTGATTGTATGATTGTGATTATATGATTGTTAAAGTATGATTGTGATGGTATGATTGTGATGGTATGATTGTGATTGTATGATTCTGATTGTATGATTGTGATTGCATGATAGTGATTGTATGATTGTGATTGCATGATTTTGAATGTATGATTGCGATTGTATGATTGTGATTGTATGATTGTGATTATATGATTGTGATTGTATGATTGTGATTGTATGATTGTGATAGTATGATTGTGGTAGTATGATTGTGATTGTATGATTGTGATTGTATGATTGTGATTGTATGATTGTATTTGGGAGATTGTATTTGGGAGATTGTATTTGGGAGATTGTATTTGGGAGATTGTAATTGTATGATTGCGATTGTATAATTGTGATTGTATGATTGCGATTGTATGATTGTGATTGTATGATTGTGATGTATGATTGTAATTGTATGATTATGATTGTATGATTGTGATTGTATGATTGTGATTGTATGATTGTGATTGTATGATTGTGATTGTATGATTGTGATTGTATGATTGTGATTGTATGATTGTGATTGTATGATTATGATTGTATGATTGTGATAGTATGATTGTGATTGTATGATTGTGATTGTATGACTGTGATTGTATGATTGTGATTGTATGATTGTGATTGTATGGTTGTGATTGTATGATTATGATTGTATGATTGTGATTGTATGATTGTATTTGGGAGATTGTATTTTGGAGATTGTAATTGTAGGATTCCGATTGTATGATTGTGATTGTATGATTGTGATTGTATGATTGTGATTGTATGATTGTGATTGTATGATTGTGATTGTATGATTGTGATTGTATGATTGCGATTGTATGATTGTGATTGTATGATTGTGATTGTATGATTATGATTGAATGATTGAGATTGTATGATTGTGATGGTATGATTGTGATGGTATGATTGTGATGGTATGATTGTGATTGTATGATTCTGATTGTATGATTGTGATTGCATGATAGTGATTGTATGATTGTGATTGCATGATTTTGAATGTATGATTGCGATTGTATGATTGTGATTGTATGATTGTGATTATATGATTGTGATTGTATGATTGTGATTGTATGATTGTGATAGTATGATTGTGGTAGTATGATTGTGATTGTATGATTGTGATTGTATGATTGTGATTGTATGATTGTATTTGGGAGATTGTATTTGGGAGATTGTATTTGGGAGATTGTAATTGTATGATTGCGATTGTATAATTGTGATTGTATGATTGCGATTGTATGATTGTGATTGTATGATTGTGATGTATGATTGTAATTGTATGATTATGATTGTATGATTGTGATTGTATGATTGTGATTGTATGATTGTGATTGTATGATTGTGATTGTATGATTGTGATTGTATGATTGTGATTGTATGATTGTGATTGTATGATTGTGATTGTATGATTATGATTGTATGATTGTGATAGTATGATTGTGATTGTATGATTGTGATTGTATGACTGTGATTGTATGATTGTGATTGTATGATTGTGATTGTATGGTTGTGATTGTATGATTATGATTGTATGATTGTGATTGTATGATTGTATTTGGGAGATTGTATTTTGGAGATTGTAATTGTAGGATTCCGATTGTATGATTGTGATTGTATGATTGTGATTGTGTGATTGTGATTGTATGATTGTGATTGTATGATTGCGATTGTATGATTGTGATTGTATGATTGTGATTGTATGATTGTGATTGTATGATTATGATTGTATGATTGTGATTGTATGATTGTGATGGTATGATTGTGATTGTATGATTGCGATAGTATGATTGTGATTGTATGATTGTGATTGTATGATTGCGATTGTATGATTGTGATTGTATGATTATGATTGTATGATTGTGATTGTATGATTGTGATTGTATGAATGCGATAGTATGATTGTGATTGTATGATTGTGATTGTACGACTGTGATTGTATGATTGTGATTGTGCGATTGTGATTGTACGATTGTGGTTGTACGATTGTGATTGTATGATTGTGATTGTATGATTATGATTGAATGATTGTGATTGCATGATTGTGATTGTATGATTGTGATTGCATGATTTTGAATGTATGATTTTGATTGTATGATTGTGATTGTATGATTGTGATTGTATGATTGTGATTGTATGACTGTGATTGTATGATTGTGATTGTATGATTGTGATTGTATGATTGTGATTGTATGATTGTGATTGTATGATTGTGATTGTATGATTGTGATTGAATGATTGTGATTGTATCATTGTGATTGTATGATTATGATTGTATGATTGTGATTGTATGATTGTGATGGTATGATTGTGATTGTATGATTGCGATAGTATGATTGTGATTGTATGATTGTGATTGTATGATTGCGATTGTATGATTGCGATTGTATGATTATGATTGTATGATTGTGATTGTATGATTATGATTGTATGGTTGTGACTGTATGATTGTTATGGTATGATTGCGATTGTATGATATTGATTGTATGATTGTGATTGTACGATTGTGATTGTATGATTGTGATTGTATGATTATGATTGAATGATTGAGATTGCATGATTGCGATTGTATGATTGTGATTGCATGATTTTGAATGTATGATTGTGATTGTATGATTGTGATTGTATGGTTGTGAAAGTATGATTGTGATTGTATGATTGTGATTGTATGATTGTGATTGTATGCTTGCGATTGTATGATTGTGATTGTATGATTGTGATTGTATGATTGTGATTGTATGATTGTTATTGTATGATTATGATTGTATGATTGTGTTTGTATGATTGTGATTGTATGATTGTGATTGTATGATTGTGATAGTATGATTGTGATTGTATGATTGTGATTGTATGACTGTGATTGTATGATTGTGATTGTATGATTGTTAAAGTATGATTGTGATGGTATGATTGTGATGGTATGATTGTGATTGTATGATTCTGATTGTATGATTGTGATTGCATGATAGTGATTGTATGATTGTGATTGCATGATTTTGAATGTATGATTGTGATTGTATGATTGTGATTGTATGGTTGTGAAAGTATGATTGTGATTGTATGATTGTGATTGTATGATTGTGATTGTATGCTTGCGATTGTATGATTGCGATTGTATGATTGTGATTGTATGATTGTGATTGTATGATTGTTATTGTATGATTATGATTGTATGATTGTGTTTGTATGATTGTGATTGTATGATTGTGATTGTATGATTGTGATAGTATGATTGTGATTGTATGATTGTGATTGTATGACTGTGATTGAATGATTGTGATTGCATGATTGTGATTGTATGATTGTGATTGCATGATTTTGAATGTATGATTTTGATTGTATGATTGTGATTGTATGATTGTGATTGTATGATTGTGATTGTATGATTGTGATTGTATGATTGTGATTGTATGATTGTGATTGTATGATTGTGATTGTATGATTGTGATTGTATGATTATGATTGTATGATTGTGATTGTATGATTGTGATGGTATGATTGTGATTGTATGATTGCGATAGTATGATTGTGATTGTATGATTGTGATTGTATGATTGCGATTGTATGATTGCGATTGTATGATTATGATTGTATGATTGTGATTGTATGATTATGATTGTATGGTTGTGACTGTATGATTGTGATGGTATGATTGCGATTGTATGATATTGATTGTATGATTGTTATTGTACGATTGTGATTGTATGATTGTGATTGTATGATTATGATTGAATGATTGAGATTGCATGATTGCGATTGTATGATTGTGATTGCATGATTTTGAATGTATGATTGTGATTGTATGATTGTGATTGTATGGTTGTGAAAGTATGATTGTGATTGTATGATTGTGATTGTATGATTGTGATTGTATGCTTGCGATTGTATGATTGTGATTGTATGATTGTGATTGTATGATTGTGATTGTATGATTGTTATTGTATGATTATGATTGTATGATTGTGTTTGTATGATTGTGATTGTATGATTGTGATTGTATGATTGTGATAGTATGATTGTGATTGTATGATTGTGATTGTATGACTGTGATTGTATGATTGTGATTGTATGATTGTTAAAGTATGATTGTGATGGTATGATTGTGATGGTATGATTGTGATTGTATGATTCTGATTGTATGATTGTGATTGCATGATAGTGATTGTATGATTGTGATTGCATGATTTTGAATGTATGATTGTGATTGTATGATTGTGATTGTATGGTTGTGAAAGTATGATTGTGATTGTATGATTGTGATTGTATGATTGTGATTGTATGATTGTGATTGTATGCTTGCGATTGTATGATTGCGATTGTATGATTGTGATTGTATGATTGTGATTGTATGATTGTTATTGTATGATTATGATTGTATGATTGTGTTTGTATGATTGTGATTGTATGATTGTGATTGTATGATTGTGATAGTATGATTGTGATTGTATGATTGTGATTGTATGACTGTGATTGAATGATTGTGATTGCATGATTGTGATTGTATGATTGTGATTGCATGATTTTGAATGTATGATTTTGATTGTATGATTGTGATTGTATGATTGTGATTGTATGATTGTGACTGTATGATTGTGATTGTATGATTGTGATTGTATGATTGTGATTGTATGATTGTGATTGTATGATTGTGATTGTATGATTGTGATTGTATGATTATGATTGTATGATTGTGATTGTATGATTGTGATGGTATGATTGTGATTGTATGATTGCGATAGTATGATTGTGATTGTATGATTGTGATTGTATGATTGCGATTGTATGATTGCGATTGTATGATTATGATTGTATGATTGTGATTGTATGATTATGATTGTATGGTTGTGACTGTATGATTGTGATGGTATGATTGCGATTGTATGATATTGATTGTATGATTGTGATTGTACGATTGTGATTGTATGATTGTGATCGTATGATTATGATTGAATGATTGAGATTGCATGATTGCGATTGTATGATTGTGATTGCATGATTTTGAATGTATGATTGTGATTGTATGATTGTGATTGTAAGATTGTGATTGGATGACTGTGATTGTATGATTGTGATTGTATGATTGTCATTGTATGATTATGATTGTAGGATTGTGATTGCATGATTGTGATTGTATGATTGAGATCGCATGATTTTGTATGTATGATTGTGATTGTATGATTGTGATTGTATGATTGTGATTGTATGAATGTGATTGTATGATTGTGATTGTATGATTGTGAATGTATGATTGTGATTGTATGATTGTGATTGTATGATTGTGATTGTAAGATTGTGATTGGATGACTGTGATTGTATGATTGTGATTGTATGATTGTCATTGTATGATTATGATTGTAGGATTGTGATTGCATGATTGTGATTGTATGATTGAGATCGCATGATTTTGTATGTATGATTGTGATTGTATGATTGTGATTGTATGATTGTGATTGTATGATTGTGATTGTATGATTGTGATTGTATGATTGTGATTGTATGACTGTGATTGTATGATTGTGATTGTATGATTGTGATTGTATGATTGTGATTGTATGATTGTGAATGTATGATTGTGATTGTATGATTGTGATTGTATGATTGTGATTGTATGATTGTGATTGTACGATTGTGATTGTACGATTGTGATAGTATGATTGTGATTGTATGATTGTGATTGTATGATTGTTATTGTATGATTGTGATTGTTTGATTGTATTTGGGAGATTGTATTTGGGAGATTGTAATTGTATGATTGCGATTGTATGATTGTGATTGTATGATTGCGATTGTATGATTGTGATAGTATGATTGTGATTATATGATTGTTATTGTATGACTGTGATTGTATGATTGTGATTGCATGATTTTGAATGTATGATTGTGATTGTATGATTGTGATTGTAAGATTGTGATTGGATGACTGTGATTGTATGATTGTGATTGTATGATTGTCATTGTATGATTATGATTGTAGGATTGTGATTGCATGATTGTGATTGTATGATTGAGATCGCATGATTTTGTATGTATGATTGTGATTGTATGATTGTGATTGTATGATTGTGATTGTATGATTGTGATTGTATGACTGTGATTGTATGATTGTGATTGTATGATTGTGATTGTATGATTGTGATTGTATGATTGTGAATGTATGATTGTGATTGTATGATTGTGATTGTATGATTGTGATTGTATGATTGTGATTGTACGATTGTGATTGTACGATTGTGATAGTATGATTGTGATTGTATGATTGTGATTGTATGATTGTTATTGTATGATTGTGATTGTTTGATTGTATTTGGGAGATTGTATTTGGGAGATTGTAATTGTATGATTGCGATTGTATGATTGTGATTGTATGATTGCGATTGTATGATTGTGATAGTATGATTGTGATTATATGATTGTTATTGTATGACTGTGATTGTATGATTGTGATTGTATGATTGTGATAGTATGATTGTGAAAGTATGATTGTGATGGTATGATTGTGATTGTATGATTGTGATTGTATGATTGTGATTGTATGATTGTGATTGTATGATTGTGATTGTATGATTGTGATTGTATGATTGTGATTGTATGATTGTGATTGTATGACTGTGATTGTATGATTGTGATTGTATGATTGTTAAAGTATGATTGTGATGGTATGATTGTGATTGTATGATTGTGGTTGTATTATTGTGATTGTATGATTGTGATTGTATGATTGTGATTGTATGATTGTGATTGTATGATTATGATTGTATGATTGTGATTGTATGTTTGTGATGGTATGATTGTGATTGTATGATTGCGATAGTATGATTGTGATTGTATGATTGTGATTGTATGATTGCGATTGTATGATTGTGATTGTATGATTATGATTGTATGATTGTGATTGTATGATTATGATTGTATGGTTGTGACTGTATGATTGTGATGTTATGATTGCGATTGCATGATATTGATTGTATGATTGTGATTGTACGATTGTGATTGTATGATTGTGATTGTATGATTGTGATGTATGATTGTAATTGTATGATTATGATTGTATGATTGTGATTGTATGATTGTGATTGTATGATTGTGATTGTATGATTGTGATTGTATGATTGTGATTGTATGATTGTGATTGTATGATTGTGATTGTATGATTGTGATTGTATGATTATGATTGTATGATTGTGATAGTATGATTGTGATTGTATGATTGTGATTGTATGACTGTGATTGTATGATTGTGATTGTATGATTGTGATTGTATGGTTGTGATTGTATGATTATGATTGTATGATTGTGATTGTATGATTGTATTTGGGAGATTGTATTTTGGAGATTGTAATTGTAGGATTCCGATTGTATGATTGTGATTGTATGATTGTGATTGTATGATTGTGATTGTATGATTGTGATTGTATGATTGTGATTGTATGATTGCGATTGTATGATTGTGATTGTATGATTGTGATTGTATGATTATGATTGAATGATTGAGATTGTATGATTGTGATGGTATGATTGTGATGGTATGATTGTGATGGTATGATTGTGATTGTATGATTCTGATTGTATGATTGTGATTGCATGATAGTGATTGTATGATTGTGATTGCATGATTTTGAATGTATGATTGCGATTGTATGATTGTGATTGTATGATTGTGATTATATGATTGTGATTGTATGATTGTGATTGTATGATTGTGATAGTATGATTGTGGTAGTATGATTGTGATTGTATGATTGTGATTGTATGATTGTGATTGTATGATTGTATTTGGGAGATTGTATTTGGGAGATTGTATTTGGGAGATTGTATTTGGGAGATTGTAATTGTATGATTGCGATTGTATAATTGTGATTGTATGATTGCGATTGTATGATTGTGATTGTATGATTGTGATGTATGATTGTAATTGTATGATTATGATTGTATGATTGTGATTGTATGATTGTGATTGTATGATTGTGATTGTATGATTGTGATTGTATGATTGTGATTGTATGATTGTGATTGTATGATTGTGATTGTATGATTGTGATTGTATGATTATGATTGTATGATTGTGATAGTATGATTGTGATTGTATGATTGTGATTGTATGACTGTGATTGTATGATTGTGATTGTATGATTGTGATTGTATGGTTGTGATTGTATGATTATGATTGTATGATTGTGATTGTATGATTGTATTTGGGAGATTGTATTTTGGAGAGTGTAATTGTAGGATTCCGATTGTATGATTGTGATTGTATGATTGTGATTGTATGATTGTGATTGTATGATTGTGATTGTATGATTGCGATTGTATGATTGTGATTGTATGATTGTGATTGTATGATTGTGATTGTATGATTATGATTGTATGATTGTGATTGTATGATTGTGATGGTATGATTGTGATTGTATGATTGCGATAGTATGATTGTGATTGTATGATTGTGATTGTATGATTGCGATTGTATGATTGTGATTGTATGATTATGATTGTATGATTGTGATTGTATGATTGTGATTGTATGAATGCGATAGTATGATTGTGATTGTATGATTGTGATTGTACGACTGTGATTGTATGATTGTGATTGTGCGATTGTGATTGTACGATTGTGGTTGTACGATTGTGATTGTATGATTGTGATTGTATGATTATGATTGAATGATTGTGATTGCATGATTGTGATTGTATGATTGTGATTGCATGATTTTGAATGTATGATTTTGATTGTATGATTGTGATTGTATGATTGTGATTGTATGATTGTGATTGTATGACTGTGATTGTATGATTGTGATTGTATGATTGTGATTGTATGATTGTGATTGTATGATTGTGATTGTATGATTGTGATTGTATGATTGTGATTGAATGATTGTGATTGTATCATTGTGATTGTATGATTATGATTGTATGATTGTGATTGTATGATTGTGATGGTATGATTGTGATTGTATGATTGCGATAGTATGATTGTGATTGTATGATTGTGATTGTATGATTGCGATTGTATGATTGCGATTGTATGATTATGATTGTATGATTGTGATTGTATGATTATGATTGTATGGTTGTGACTGTATGATTGTTATGGTATGATTGCGATTGTATGATATTGATTGTATGATTGTGATTGTACGATTGTGATTGTATGATTGTGATTGTATGATTATGATTGAATGATTGAGATTGCATGATTGCGATTGTATGATTGTGATTGCATGATTTTGAATGTATGATTGTGATTGTATGATTGTGATTGTATGGTTGTGAAAGTATGATTGTGATTGTATGATTGTGATTGTATGATTGTGATTGTATGCTTGCGATTGTATGATTGTGATTGTATGATTGTGATTGTATGATTGTGATTGTATGATTGTTATTGTATGATTATGATTGTATGATTGTGTTTGTATGATTGTGATTGTATGATTGTGATTGTATGATTGTGATAGTATGATTGTGATTGTATGATTGTGATTGTATGACTGTGATTGTATGATTGTGATTGTATGATTGTTAAAGTATGATTGTGATGGTATGATTGTGATGGTATGATTGTGATTGTATGATTCTGATTGTATGATTGTGATTGCATGATAGTGATTGTATGATTGTGATTGCATGATTTTGAATGTATGATTGTGATTGTATGATTGTGATTGTATGGTTGTGAAAGTATGATTGTGATTGTATGATTGTGATTGTATGATTGTGATTGTATGCTTGCGATTGTATGATTGCGATTGTATGATTGTGATTGTATGATTGTGATTGTATGATTGTTATTGTATGATTATGATTGTATGATTGTGTTTGTATGATTGTGATTGTATGATTGTGATTGTATGATTGTGATAGTATGATTGTGATTGTATGATTGTGATTGTATGACTGTGATTGAATGATTGTGATTGCATGATTGTGATTGTATGATTGTGATTGCATGATTTTGAATGTATGATTTTGATTGTATGATTGTGATTGTATGATTGTGATTGTATGATTGTGATTGTATGATTGTGATTGTATGATTGTGATTGTATGATTGTGATTGTATGATTGTGATTGTATGATTGTGATTGTATGATTATGATTGTATGATTGTGATTGTATGATTGTGATGGTATGATTGTGATTGTATGATTGCGATAGTATGATTGTGATTGTATGATTGTGATTGTATGATTGCGATTGTATGATTGCGATTGTATGATTATGATTGTATGATTGTGATTGTATGATTATGATTGTATGGTTGTGACTGTATGATTGTGATGGTATGATTGCGATTGTATGATATTGATTGTATGATTGTGATTGTACGATTGTGATTGTATGATTGTGATTGTATGATTATGATTGAATGATTGAGATTGCATGATTGCGATTGTATGATTGTGATTGCATGATTTTGAATGTATGATTGTGATTGTATGATTGTGATTGTATGGTTGTGAAAGTATGATTGTGATTGTATGATTGTGATTGTATGATTGTGATTGTATGCTTGCGATTGTATGATTGTGATTGTATGACTGTGATTGTATGATTGTGATTGTATGATTGTTATTGTATGATTATGATTGTATGATTGTGTTTGTATGATTGTGATTGTATGATTGTGATTGTATGATTGTGATAGTATGATTGTGATTGTATGATTGTGATTGTATGACTGTGATTGTATGATTGTGATTGTATGATTGTTAAAGTATGATTGTGATGGTATGATTGTGATGGTATGATTGTGATTGTATGATTCTGATTGTATGATTGTGATTGCATGATAGTGATTGTATGATTGTGATTGCATGATTTTGAATGTATGATTGTGATTGTATGATTGTGATTGTATGGTTGTGAAAGTATGATTGTGATTGTATGATTGTGATTGTATGATTGTGATTGTATGCTTGCGATTGTATGATTGCGATTGTATGATTGTGATTGTATGATTGTGATTGTATGATTGTTATTGTATGATTATGATTGTATGATTGTGTTTGTATGATTGTGATTGTATGATTGTGATTGTATGATTGTGATAGAATGATTGTGATTGTATGATTGTGATTGTATGACTGTGATTGAATGATTGTGATTGCATGATTGTGATTGTATGATTGTGATTGCATGATTTTGAATGTATGATTTTGATTGTATGATTGTGATTGTATGATTGTGATTGTATGATTGTGATTGTATGATTGTGATTGTATGATTGTGATTGTATGATTGTGATTGTATGATTGTGATTGTATGATTGTGATTGTATGATTGTGATTGTATGATTATGATTGTATGATTGTGATTGTATGATTGTGATGGTATGATTGTGATTGTATGATTGCGATAGTATGATTGTGATTGTATGATTGTGATTGTATGATTGCGATTGTATGATTGCGATTGTATGATTATGATTGTATGATTGTGATTGTATGATTATGATTGTATGGTTGTGACTGTATGATTGTGATGGTATGATTGCGATTGTATGATATTGATTGTATGATTGTGATTGTACGATTGTGATTGTATGATTGTGATCGTATGATTATGATTGAATGATTGAGATTGCATGATTGCGATTGTACGATTGTGATTGCATGATTTTGAATGTATGATTGTGATTGTATGATTGTGATTGTAAGATTGTGATTGGATGACTGTGATTGTATGATTGTGATTGTATGATTGTCATTGTATGATTATGATTGTAGGATCGTGATTGCATGATTGTGATTGTATGATTGAGATCGCATGATTTTGTATGTATGATTGTGATTGTATGATTGTGATTGTATGATTGTGATTGTATGAATGTGATTGTATGATTGTGATTGTATGATTGTGAATGTATGATTGTGATTGTATGATTGTGATTGTATGATTGTGATAGTATGATTGTGATTGTATGATTGTGATTGTATGACTGTGATTGTATGATTGTGATTGTATGATTGTGATTGTATGATTGTGATTGTATGATTGTGAATGTATGATTGTGATTGTATGATTGTGATTGTATGATTGTGATTGTATGATTGTGATTGTACGATTGTGATTGTACGATTGTGATAGTATGATTGTGATTGTATGATTGTGATTGTATGATTGTTATTGTATGATTGTGATTGTTTGATTGTATTTGGGAGATTGTATTTGGGAGATTGTAATTGTATGATTGCGATTGTATGATTGTGATTGTATGATTGCGATTGTATGATTGTGATAGTATGATTGTGATTATATGATTGTTATTGTATGACTGTGATTGTATGATTGTGATTGTATGATTGTGATAGTATGATTGTGAAAGTATGATTGTGATTGTATGATTGTGATTGTATGATTGTGATTGTATGATTGTGATTGTATGATTGTGATTGTATGATTGTGATTGTATGATTGTGATTGTATGATTGTGATTGTATGATTGTGATTGTATGACTGTGATTGTATGATTGTGATTGTATGATTGTTAAAGTATGATTGTGATGGTATGATTGTGATTGTATGATTGTGGTTGTATGATTGTGATTGTATGATTGTGATTGTATGATTGTGATTGTATGATTGTGATTGTATGATTATGATTGTATGATTGTGATTGTATGATTGTGATGGTATGATTGTGATTGTATGATTGCGATAGTATGATTGTGATTGTATGATTGTGATTGTATGATTGCGATTGTATGATTGTGATTGTATGATTATGATTGTATGATTGTGATTGTATGATTATGATTGTATGGTTGTGACTGTATGATTGTGATGTTATGATTGCGATTGCATGATATTGATTGTATGATTGTGATTGTACGATTGTGATTGTATGATTGTGATTGTATGATTATGATTGAATGATTGAGATTGCATGATTGCGATTGTATGATTGTGATTGCATGATTTTGAATGTATGATTGTGATTGTATGGTTGTGAAAGTATGATTGTGATTGTATGATTGTGATTGTATGACTGTGATTGTATGATTGTGATTGTATGATTGTTAAAGTATGATTGTGATGGTATGATTGTGATGGTATGATTGTGATTGTATGATTCTGATTGTATGATTGTGATTGCATGATAGTGATTGTATGATTGTGATTGCATGATTTTGAATGTATGATTGCGATTGTATGATTGTGATTGTATGATTGTGATTATATGATTGTGATTGTATGTTTGTGATTGTATGATTGTGATGGTATGATTGCGATTGTATGATATTGATTGTATGATTGTGATTGTACGATTGTGATTGTATGATTGTGATTGTATGATTATGATTGAATGATTGAGATTGCATGATTGCGATTGTATGATTGTGATTGCATGATTTTGAATGTATGATTGTGATTGTATGATTGTGATTGTATGCTTGCGATTGTATGATTGTGATTGTATGATTGTGATTGTATGATTGTGATGGTATGATTGTGATGGTATGATTGTGATTGTATGATTCTGATTGTATGATTGTGATTGCATGATAGTGATTGTATGATTGTGATTGCATGATTTTGAATGTATGATTGTGATTGTATGATTGTGATTGTATGATTGTGATTGTATGGTTGTGAAAGTATGATTGTGATTGTATGATTGTGATTGTATGATTGTGATTGTATGCTTGCGATTGTATGATTGCGATTGTATGATTGTGATTGTATGATTGTGATTGTATGATTGTGATTGTATGATTGTGATTGTATGATTGTGATTGTATGATTGTGATTGTATGATTGTGATTGTATGACTGTGATTGTATGATTGTGATTGTATGATTGTTAAAGTATGATTGTGATGGTATGATTGTGATGGTATGATTGTGATTGTATGATTCTGATTGAATGATTGAGATTGCATGATTGCGATTGTATGATTGTGATTGCATGATTTTGAATGTATGATTGTGATTGTATGATTGTGATTGTATGGTTGTGAAAGTATGATTGTGATTGTATGATTGTGATTGTATGATTGTGATTGTATGCTTGCGATTGTATGATTGTGATTGTATGATTGTGATTGTATGATTGTGATTGTATGATTGTGATTGTATGATTGTTATTGTATGATTATGATTGTATGATTGTGTTTGTATGATTGTGATTGTATGATTGTGATTGTATGATTGTGATAGTATGATTGTGATTGTATGATTGTGATTGTATGACTGTGATTGTATGATTGTGATTGTATGATTGTTAAAGTATGATTGTGATGGTATGATTGTGATGGTATGATTGTGATTGTATGATTCTGATTGCATGATTGTGATTGCATGATAGTGATTGTATGATTGTGATTGCATGATTTTGAATGTATGATTGTGATTGTATGATTGTGATTGTATGGTTGTGAAAGTATGATTGTGATTGTATGATTGTGATTGTATGATTGTGATTGTATGATTGTGATTGTGTGCTTGCGATTGTATGACTGCGATTGTATGATTGTGATTGTATGATTGTGATTGTATGATTGTTATTGTATGATTATGATTGTGTTTGTATGATTGTGATTGCATGATTGTGATTGTATGATTGTGATAGTATGATTGTGATTGTATGATTGTGATTGTATGACTGTGATTGAATGATTGTGATTGCATGATTGTGATTGTATGATTGTGATTGCATGATTTTGAATGTATGATTTTGATTGTATGATTGTGATTGTATGATTGTGATTGTATGATTGTGATTGTATGATTGTGATTGTATGATTGTGATTGTATGATTGTGATTGTATGATTGTGATTGTATGATTGTGATTGTATGATTGTGATTGTATGATTATGATTGTATGATTGTGATTGTATGATTGTGATGGTATGATTGTGATTGTATGATTGCGATAGTATGATTGTGATTGTATGATTGTGATTGTATGATTGCGATTGTATGATTGCGATTGTATGATTATGATTGTATGATTGTGATTGTATGATTATGATTGTATGGTTGTGACTGTATGATTGTGATGGTATGATTGCGATTGTATGATATTGATTGTATGATTGTGATTGTACGATTGTGATTGTATGATTGTGATTGTATGATTATGATTGAATGATTGAGATTGCATGATTGCGATTGTATGATTGTGATTGCATGATTTTGAATGTATGATTGTGATTGTATGATTGTGATTGTATGGTTGTGAAAGTATGATTGTGATTGTATGATTGTGATTGTATGATTGTGATTGTATGCTTGCGATTGTATGATTGTGATTGTATGATTGTGATTGTATGATTGTGATTGTATGATTGTTATTGTATGATTATGATTGTATGATTGTGTTTGTATGATTGTGATTGTATGATTGTGATTGTATGATTGTGATAGTATGATTGTGATTGTATGATTGTGATTGTATGACTGTGATTGTATGATTGTGATTGTATGATTGTTAAGGTATGATTGTGATGGTATGATTGTGATGGTATGATTGTGATTGTATGATTCTGATTGTATGATTGTGATTGCATGATAGTGATTGTATGATTGTGATTGCATGATTTTGAATGTATGATTGCGATTGTATGATTGTGATTGTATGATTGTGATTATATGATTGTGATTGTATGATTGTGATTGTATGATTGTGATAGTATGATTGTGGTAGTATGATTGTGATTGAATGATTGTGATTGTATGATTGTGATTGTATGATTGTATTTGGGAGATTGTATTTGGGAGATTGTATTTGGGAGATTGTATTTGGGAGATTGTAATTGTATGATTGCGATTGTATAATTGTGATTGTATGATTGCGATTGTATGATTGTGATTGTATGATTGTGATGTATGATTGTAATTGTATGATTATGATTGTATGATTGTGATTGTATGATTGTGATTGTATGATTGTGATTGTATGATTGTGATTGTATGATTGTGATTGTATGATTGTGATTGTATGATTGTGATTGTATGATTGTGATTGTATGATTATGATTGTATGATTGTGATAGTATGATTGTGATTGTATGATTGTGATTGTATGACTGTGATTGTATGATTGTGATTGTATGATTGTGATTGTATGGTTGTGATTGTATGATTATGATTGTATGATTGTGATTGTATGATTGTATTTGGGAGATTGTATTTTGGAGATTGTAATTGTAGGATTCCGATTGTATGATTGTGATTGTATGATTGTGATTGTATGATTGTGATTGTATGATTGTGATTGTATGATTGCGATTGTATGATTGTGATTGTATGATTGTGATTGTATGATTGTGATTGTATGATTATGATTGTATGATTGTGATTGTATGATTGTGATGGTATGATTGTGATTGAATGTTTGCGATAGTATGATTGTGATTGTATGATTGTGATTGTATGATTGCGATTGTATGATTGTGATTGTATGATTATGATTGTATGATTGTGATTGTATGATTGTGATTGTATGAATGCGATAGTATGATTGTGATTGTATGATTGTGATTGTACGACTGTGATTGTATGATTGTGATTGTGCGATTGTGATTGTACGATTGTGGTTGTACGATTGTGATTGTATGATTGTGATTGTATGATTATGATTGAATGATTGTGATTGCATGATTGTGATTGTATGATTGTGATTGCATGATTTTGAATGTATGATTTTGATTGTATGATTGTGATTGTATGATTGTGATTGTATGATTGTGATTGTATGACTGTGATTGTATGATTGTGATTGTATGATTGTGATTGTATGATTGTGATTGTATGATTGTGATTGTGTGATTGTGATTGTATGATTGTGATTGAATGATTGTAATTGTAGGATTCCGATTGTATGATTGTGATTGTATGATTGTGATTGTATGATTGTGATTGTATGATTGTGATTGTATGATTGCGATTGTATGATTGTGATTGTATGATTGTGATTGTATGATTGTGATTGTATGATTATGATTGTATGATTGTGATTGTATGATTGTGATGGTATGATTGTGATTGTATGATTGCGATAGTATGATTGTGATTGTATGATTGTGATTGTATGATTGCGATTGTATGATTGTGATTGTATGATTATGATTGTATGATTGTGATTGTATGATTGTGATTGTATGAATGCGATAGTATGATTGTGATTGTATGATTGTGATTGTACGACTGTGATTGTATGATTGTGATTGTGCGATTGTGATTGTACGATTGTGGTTGTACGATTGTGATTGTATGATTGTGATTGTATGATTATGATTGAATGATTGTGATTGCATGATTGTGATTGTATGATTGTGATTGCATGATTTTGAATGTATGATTTTGATTGTATGATTGTGATTGTATGATTGTGATTGTATGATTGTGATTGTATGACTGTGATTGTATGATTGTGATTGTATGCTTGCGATTGTATGATTGTGATTGTATGATTGTGATTGTATGATTGTGATTGTATGATTGTTATTGTATGATTATGATTGTATGATTGTGTTTGTATGATTGTGATTGTATGATTGTGATTGTATGATTGTGATAGTATGATTGTGATTGTATGATTGTGATTGTATGACTGTGATTGTATGATTGTGATTGTATGATTGTGATTGTATGATTGTGATTATATGATTGTGATTGTATGATTGTGATTGTATGATTGTGATAGTATGATTGTGGTAGTATGATTGTGATTGTATGATTGTGATTGTATGATTGTGATTGTATGATTGTATTTGGGAGATTGTATTTGGGAGATTGTATTTGGGAGATTGTATTTGGGAGATTGTAATTGTATGATTGCGATTGTATAATTGTGATTGTATGATTGCGATTGTATGATTGTGATTGTATGATTGTGATGTATGATTGTAATTGTATGATTATGATTGTATGATTGTGATTGTATGATTGTGATTGTATGATTGTGATTGTATGATTGTGATTGTATGATTGTGATTGTATGATTGTGATTGTATGATTGTGATTGTATGATTATGATTGTATGATTGTGATAGTATGATTGTGATTGTATGATTGTGATTGTATGACTGTGATTGTATGATTGTGATTGTATGATTGTGATTGTATGGTTGTGATTGTATGATTATGATTGTATGATTGTGATTGTATGATTGTATTTGGGAGATTGTATTTTGGAGATTGTAATTGTAGGATTCCGATTGTATGATTGTGATTGTATGATTGTGATTGTATGATTGTGATTGTATGATTGTGATTGTATGATTGCGATTGTATGATTGTGATTGTATGATTGTGATTGTATGATTGTGATTGTATGATTATGATTGTATGATTGTGATTGTATGATTGTGATGGTATGATTGTGATTGTATGATTGCGATAGTATGATTGTGATTGTATGATTGTGATTGTATGAATGCGATAGTATGATTGTGATTGTATGATTGTGATTGTATGACTGTGATTGTATGATTGTGATTGTGCGATTGTGATTGTACGATTGTGGTTGTACGATTGTGATTGTATGATTGTGATTGTATGATTATGATTGAATGATTGTGATTGCATGATTGTGATTGTATGATTGTGATTGCATGATTTTGAATGTATGATTTTGATTGTATGATTGTGATTGTAAGATTGTGATTGGATGACTGTGATTGTATGATTGTGATTGTATGATTGTCATTGTATGATTATGATTGTAGGATTGTGATTGCATGATTGTGATTGTATGATTGAGATCGCATGATTTTGTATGTATGATTGTGATTGTATGATTGTGATTGTATGATTGTGATTGTATGATTGTGATTGTATGATTGTGATTGTATGATTGTGAATGTATGATTGTGATTGTATGATTGTGATTGTATGATTGTGATAGTATGATTGTGATTGTATGATTGTGATTGTATGACTGTGATTGTATGATTATGATTGTATGATTGTGATTGTATGATTATGATTGTATGGTTGTGACTGTATGATTGTGATGGTATGATTGCGATTGTATGATATTGATTGTATGATTGTGATTGTACGATTGTGATTGTATGATTGTGATTGTATGATTATGATTGAATGATTGAGATTGCATGATTGCGATTGTATGATTGTGATTGCATGATTTTGAATGTATGATTGTGATTGTATGATTGTGATTGTATGCTTGCGATTGTATGATTGTGATTGTATGATTGTGATTGTATGATTGTGATTGTATGATTGTTATTGTATGATTATGATTGTATGATTGTGTTTGTATGATTGTGATTGTATGATTGTGATTGTATGATTGTGATAGTATGATTGTGATTGTATGATTGTGATTGTATGACTGTGATTGTATGATTGTGATTGTATGATTGTTAAAGTATGATTGTGATGGTATGATTGTGATGGTATGATTTTGATTGTATGATTCTGATTGTATGATTGTGATTGCATGATAGTGATTGTATGATTGTGATTGCATGATTTTGAATGTATGATTGCGATTGTATGATTGTGATTGTATGATTGTGATTATATGATTGTGATTGTATGATTGTGATTGTATGATTGTGATAGTATGATTGTGGTAGTATGATTGTGATTGTATGATTGTGATTGTATGATTGTGATTGTATGATTGTATTTGGGAGATTGTATTTGGGAGATTGTATTTGGGAGATTGCATTTGGGAGATTGTATTTGGGAGATTGTAATTGTATGATTGCGATTGTATAATTGTGATTGTATGATTGCGATTGTATGATTGTGATTGTATGATTGCGATCGTATGATTGTGATTGTATGATTATGATTGCACGATTGTGATTGTATGATTGCGATTGTATGATTGTGATTGTATGATTGTGATTATATGATTGTGATTGTATGATTGTGATTGTATGATTGTGATTGTATGATTGTATTTGGGAGATTGTATTTGGGAGATTGTAATTGTATGATTGCGATTGTATAATTGTGATTGTATGATTGCGATTGTATGATTGTGATTGTATGATTGTGATGTATAATTGTAATTGTATGATTATGATTGTATGATTGTGATTGTATGATTGTGATTGTATGATTGTGATTGTATGATTGTGATTGTATGATTGTGATTGTATGATTGTGATTGTATGATTGTGATTGTATGATTGTGATTGTATGATTATGATTGTATGATTGTGATAGTATGATTGTGACTGTATGATTGTGATTGTATGACTGTGATTGTATGATTGTGATTGTGCGATTGTGATTGTACGATTGTGGTTGTACGATTGTGATTGTATGATTGTGATTGTATGATTATGATTGAATGATTGTGATTGCATGATTGTGATTGTATGATTGTGATTGCATGATTTTGAATGTATGATTGTGATTGTATGATTGTGATTGTATGATTGTGATTGTATGATTGTGAATGTATGATTGTGATTGTATGATTGTGATTATATGATTGTGATTGTATGATTGTGATTGTATGATTGTGATAGTATGATTGTGGTAGTATGATTGTGATTGTATGATTGTGATTGTATGATTGTGATTGTATGATTGTATTTGGGAGATTGTATTTGGGAGATTGTATTTGGGAGATTGTATTTGGGAGATTGTAATTGTATGATTGCGATTGTATGATTGTGATAGTATGATTGTGATTGTATGATTGAGATCGCATGATTTTGTATGTATGATTGTGATTGTATGATTGTGATTGTATGATTGTGATTGTATGATTGTGATTGTATGATTGTGATTGTATGATTGTGATTGTATGATTGTGATTGTATGATTGTGATTGTATGATTGTGATTGTATGATTGTGAATGTATTATTGTGATTGTATGATTGTGATTGTATGATTGTGATAGTATGATTGTGGTAGTATGATTGTGATTGTATGATTGTGATTGTATGATTGTGATTGTATGATTGTATTTGGGAGATTGTATTTGGGAGATTGTATTTGGGAGATTGTAATTGTATGATTGCGATTGTATGATTGTGATAGTATGATTGTGATTGTATGATTGTGATTGTATGATTGTGATTGTATGATTATGATTGTATGATTGAGATTGTATGATTGTATTTGGGTGATTGTATTTGGGAGATTGTATTTGGGAGATTGTAATTGTATGATTGCGATTGTATGATTGTGATTGTATGATTGCGATTGTATGATTGTGATTGCATGATTGTGATTGTATGATTGTGATTGTATGATTGTGATTGTATGATTGTGATTGTATGATGGTGAAAGTATGATTGTGATGGTATGATTGTGATTGTATGATTGTGATTGTATGATTGTGATTGTATGACTGTGATTGTATGATTGTGATTGTATGATTGTGATTGTATGATTGTGAAAGTATGATTGTGATGGTATGATTGTGATGGTATGATTGTGATTGTATGATTGTGATTGTATGATTGTGATTGTATGAGTGTGATTTTCTGATTGTGGTTGTGCGATTGTGATTGTACGATTGTGATTGTACGATTGTTATTGAATGATTGTGATTGTATGATTCTGATTGTAT
Organism: Megachile rotundata; assembly: GCF_050947335.1. NCBI lineage: Eukaryota > Metazoa > Arthropoda > Insecta > Hymenoptera > Megachilidae > Megachile > Megachile rotundata. Next base: position 1,811,226 of record NW_027473318.1, on the reverse strand, counting down.
GATTGTGATTGCATGATTGTGATTGTATGATTGTGATTGCATGATTTTGAACGTATGATTATGATTGTATGATTGTGATTGTATGATTGTGATAGTATGATTGTGATTGTATGATTGTGATTGTATGATTATGATTGTATGATTGCGATTGTATGATTGTGATTGTATGATTGTGATTGTATGAGTGTGATTGTCTGATTGTGGTTGTGCGATTGTGATTGTACGATTGTGATTGTACGATTGTTATTGAATGATTGTGATTGTATGATTCTGATTGTATGATTGTGATTGCATGATTGTGATTGTATGATTGTGATTGCATGATTTTGAATGTATGATTATGATTGTATGATTGTGATTGTATGATTGCGATTGTATGATTGTGATTGTATGATTATGATTGTATTTTTGTGATTGAATGATTGTGATTGTATGATTGTGATTGTGTGATTGTGATTGTATGATTGCGATTGTCTGATTGTGGTTGTGCGATTGTGATTGTACGATTGTGATTGTACGATTGTGATTGTACGATTGTGATTGTACGATTGTGATTGTACGATTGTGATTGTACGATTGTGATTGTACGATTGTGATTGTACGATTGTGATTGTACGATTGTGATTGTACGATTGTGATTGTACGATTGTGATTGTACGATTGTGATTGTATGATTGTGAATGTACGATTGTGATTGTATGATTGTGATTGTATGATTGTGATAGTACGATTGTGATTGTATGACTGTGATTGTATGACTGTGATTGTATTATTGTGATTGTATGATTGTGATAGTATGATTGTGATTATATGATTGTTATTGTATGACTGTGATTGTATGATTGTGATTGTATGATTGTGATAGTATGATTGTGAAAGTATGATTGTGATTGTATGATTGTGATTGTATGATTGTGATTGTATGATTGTGATTGTATGATTGTGATTGTATGATTGTGATTGTATGATTGTGATTGTATGATTGTGATTGTATGATTGTGATTGTATGACTGTGATTGTATGATTGTGATTGTATGATTGTTAAAGTATGACTGTGATGGTATGATTGTGATTGTATGATTGTGATTGTATGATTGTGATTGTATGATTGTGATTGTATGATTGTGATTGTATGATTATGATTGTATGATTGTGATTGTATGATTGTGATGGTATTATTGTGATTGTATGATTGCGATAGTATGATTGTGATTGTATGATTGTGATTGTATGATTGCGATTGTATGATTGTGATTGTATGATTATGATTGTATGATTGTGATTGTATGATTATGATTGTATGGTTGTGACTGTATGATTGTGATGTTATGATTGCGATTGCATGATATTGATTGTATGATTGTGATTGTACGATTGTGATTGTATGATTATGATTGAATGATTGAGATTGCATGATTGCGATTGTATGATTGCGATTGCATGATTTTGAATGTATGATTGTGATTGTATGATTGTGATTGTATGGTTGTGAAAGTATGATTGTGATTGTATGATTGTGATTGTATGATTGTGATTGTATGCTTGCGATTGTATGATTGTGATTGTATGATTGTGAATGTATGATTGTGATTGTATGATTGTTATTGTATGATTATGATTGTATGATTGTGTTTGTATGATTGTGATTGTATGATTGTGATTGTATGATTGTGATAGTATGATTGTGATTGTATGATTGTGATTGTATGACTGTGATTGTATGATTGTGATTGTATGATTGTGATTGTATGATTGTGAAAGTATGATTGTGATGGTATGATTGTGATTGTATGATTGTGATTGTATGATTGTGATTGTATGACTGTGATTGTATGATTGTGATTGTATGATTGTGATTGTATGATTGTGAAAGTATGATTGTGATGGTATGATTGTGATGGTATGATTGTGATTGTATGATTGTGATTGTATGATTGTGATTGTATGAGTGTGATTTCCTGATTGTGGTTATGCGATTGTGATTGTACGATTGTGATTGTACGATTGTTATTGAATGATTGTGATTGTATGATTCTGATTGTATGATTGTAATTGCATGATTGTGATTGTATGATTGTGATTGCATGATTTTGAATGTATGATTATGATTGTATGATTGTGATTGTATGATTGTGATAGTATGATTGTGATTGTATGATTGTGATTGTATGATTATGATTGTATGATTGTGATTGTATGATTGTGATTGTATGATTGTGATTGTATGAGTGTGATTGTCTGATTGTGGTTGTGCGATTGTGATTGTACGATTGTGATTGTACGATTGTTATTGAATGATTGTGATTGTATGATTCTGATTGTATGATTGTGATTGCATGATTGTGATTGTATGATTGTGATTGCATGATTTTGAATGTATGATTATGATTGTATGATTGTGATTGTATGATTGCGATTGTATGATTGTGATTGTATGATTATGATTGTATTTTTGTGATTGTATGATTGTGATTGTATGATTGTGAATGTGTGATTGTGATTGTATGATTGTGATTGTCTGATTGTGGTTGTGCGATTGTGATTGTACGATTGTAATTGTACGATTGTGATTGTACGATTGTGATTGTACGATTGTGATTGTACGATTGTGATTGTACGATTGTGATTGTACGATTGTGATTGTACGATTGGGATTGTACGATTGTGATTGTACGATTGTGATTGTACGATTGTGATTGTATGATTGTGATTGTATGATTGTGAATGTACGATTGTGATTGTATGATTGTGATTGTATGATTGTGATAGTACGATTGTGATTGTATGACTGTGAATGTATGACTGTGATTGTATTATTGTGATTGTATGATTGTGGAAGTATGATTGTGATTGTATGATTGTGATTGTATGATTGTGATTGTATGATTGTGATTGTATGATTGTGATAGTATGATTGTGATTGTATGATTGTGATTGTATGATTGTGATTGTATGATTGTATTTGGGAGATTGTGTTTGGGAGATTGTATTTGGGAGATTTATATTTGGGAGATTGTAATTGTATGATTGCGATTGTATGATTGTGATTGTATGATTGCGATTGTATGATTGTGATTGTATGATTGTGATGTATGATTGTAATTGTATTATTATGATTGTATGATTGTGATTGTATGATTGAGATTGTATGATTGTGATGGTATGATTGTGATTATATGATTGCGATAGTATGATTGTAATTGTATGATTGTGATTGTATGATTGCGATTGTATGATTGTGATTGTATGATTATGATTGTATGATTGTGATTGTATGATTATGATTGTATGGTTGTGACTGTATGATTGTGATGGGATGATTGCGATTGTATGATATTGATTGTATGATTGTGATTGTACGATTGTGATTGTATGATTGTGATTGTACGATTATGATTGAATGATTGAGATTGCATGATTGCGATTGTATGATTGTGATTGCATGATTTTGAATGTATGATTGTGATTGTATGATTGTGATTGTATGGTTGTGGAAGTATGATTGTGATTGTATGATTGTGATTGTATGATTGTGATTGTATGATTGTGATAGTATGATTGTGATTGTATGATTGTGATGTATGATTGTAATTGTATGATTATGATTGTATGATTGTGATTGTCTGATTGTGATTGTATGATTGAGATTGTATGATTGTGATTGTATGCTTGCGATTGTATGATTGTGATTGTATGATTGTGATTCTTTGATTGTGATTGTATGATTGTGATTGTATGATTGTGATTTTATGATTGTGATTGTATGATTGTGATTGTATGATTGTGATAGTATGATTGTGATTATATGATTGTTATTGTATGACTGTGATTGTATGATTGTGATTGTATGATTGTGATAGTATGATTGTGAAAGTATGATTGAGATTGTATGATTGCGATAGTATGATTGTGATTGTATGATTGTGATTGTATGATTGTGATGTATGATTGTAATTGTATGATTATGATTGTATGATTGTGATTGTATGATTGAGATTGTATGATTGTGATTGTATGCTTGCGATTGTATGATTGTGATTGTATGATTGTGATGTATGATTGTAATTGTATGATTATGATTGTATGATTGTGATTGTATGATTGTGATTGTATGATTGAGATTGTATGATTGTGATTGTATGCTTGCGATTGTATGATTGTGATTGTATGATTGTGATTCTTTGATTGTGATTGTATGATTGTGATTGTATGATTGTGATTTTATGATTGTGATTGTATGATTGTGATTGTATGATTGCGATAGTATGATTGTGATTATATGATTGTTATTGTATGACTGTGATTGTATGATTGTGATTGTATGATTGTGATAGTATGATTGTGAAAGTATGATTGTGATTGTATGATTGTGATTGTATGATTGTGATTGTATGATTGTGATTGTACGATTGTGATTGTACGATTGTGATAGTATGATTGTGATTGTATGATTGTGATTGTATGATTGTTATTGTATGATTGTGATTGTTTGATTGTATTTGGGAGATTGTATTTGGGAGATTGTAATTGTATGATTGCGATTGTATGATTGTGATTGTATGATTGCGATTGTATGATTGTGATAGTATGATTGTGATTATATGATTGTTATTGTATGACTGTGATTGTATGACTGTGATTGTATGATTGTGATTGTATGATTGTTAAAGTATGATTGTGATTGTATGATTGTGATGGTATGATTGTGATTGTATGATTGCGATAGTATGATTGTAATTGTATGATTGTGATTGTATGATTGCGATTGTATTATTGTGATTGTATGATTATGATTGTATGATTGTGATTGTATGATTATGATTGTATGGTTGTGACTGTATGATTGTGATGTTATGATTGCGATTGCATGATATTGATTGTATGATTGTGATTGTACGATTGTGATTGTATGATTGTGATTGTATGATTATGATTGAATGATTGAGATTGCATGATTGCGATTGTATGATTGTGATTGCATGATTTTGAATGTATGATTGTGATTGTATGGTTGTGAAAGTATGATTGTGATTGTATGATTGTGATTGTATGATTGTGATTGTATGCTTGCGATTGTATGATTGTGATTGTATGATTGTGAATGTATGATTGTGATTGTATGATTGTTATTGTATGATTATGATTGTATGATTGTGTTTGTATGATTGTGATTGTATGATTGTGATTGTATGATTGTGATTGTATGTTTGTGATTGTATGATTGTGATGGTATGATTGCGATTGTATGATATTGATTGTATGATTGTGATTGTACGATTGTGATTGTATGATTGTGATTGTATGATTATGATTGAATGATTGAGATTGCATGATTGCGACTGTATGATTGTGATTGCATGATTTTGAATGTATGATTGTGATAGTATGATTGTGATTGTATGATTGTGATTGTATGACTGTGATTGTATGATTGTGATTGTATGATTGTTAAAGTATGATTGTGATGGTATGATTGTGATGGTATGATTGTGATTGTATGATTGTGATTGTATGATTGTGATTGTATGATTGTGATTGTATGATTATGATTGTATGATTGTGATAGTATGATTGTGATTGTATGATTGTGATTGTATGACTGTGATTGTATGATTGTGATTGTGCGATTGTGATTGTACGATTGTGGTTGTACGATTGTGATTGTATGATTGTGATTGTATGATTATGATTGAATGATTGTGATTGCATGATTGTGATTGTATGATTGCGATAGTATGATTGTGATTGTATGATTGTGATTGTATGATTGCGATTGTATGATTGCGATTGTATGATTATGATTGTATGATTGTGATTGTATGATTGTGATTGTATGATTGTGATTGTATGATTGTTATTGTATGATTATGATTGTATGATTGTGTTTGTATGATTGTGATAGTATGATTGTGGTAGTATGATTGTGATTGTATGATTGTGATTGTATGATTGTGATTGTATGATTGTATTTGGGAGATTGTATTTGGGAGATTGTATTTGGGAGATTGCATTTGGGAGATTGTATTTGGGAGATTGTAATAGTATGATTGCGATTGTATAATTGTGATTGTATGATTGCGATTGTATGATTGTGATTGTATGATTGTGATTGTATGATTGTGATTGTATGATTGTATCTGGGACATTGTATTTGGGAGATTGTAATTGTATGATTGCGATTGTATGATTGTGATTGTATGATTGCGATTGTATGATTGTGATTGTATGATTGTGATGTATAATTGTAATTGTATGATTATGATTGTATGATTGTGATTGTATGATTGTGATTGTATGATTGTGATTGTATGATTGTGATTGTATGATTGTGATTGTATGATTGTGATAGTATGATTGTGATTGTATGATTGTGATTGTATGATTGTGATTGTATGATTGTATTTGGGAGATTGTGTTTGGGAGATTGTATTTGGGAGATTGTATTTGGGAGATTGTAATTGTATGATTGCGATTGTATGATTGTGATTGTATGATTGCGATTGTATGATTGTGATTGTATGATTGTGATGTATGATTGTAATTGTATTATTATGATTGTATGATTGTGATTGTATGATTGAGATTGTATGATTGTGATGGTATGATTGTGATTGTATGATTGCGATAGTATGATTGTAATTGTATGATTGTGATTGTATGATTGCGATTGTATGATTGTGATTGTATGATTATGATTGTATGATTGTGATTGTATGATTATGATTGTATGGTTGTGACTGTATGATTGTGATGGGATGATTGCGATTGTATGATATTGATTGTATGATTGTGAATGTACGATTGTGATTGTATGATCGTGATTGTACGATTATGATTGAATGATTGAGATTGCATGATTGTTATTGTATGACTGTGATTGTATGATTGTGATTGTATGATTGTGATAGTATGATTGTGATAGTATGATTGTGATTATATGATTGTTATTGTATGACTGTGATTGTATGATTGTGATTGTATGATTGTGATAGTATGATTGTGAAAGTATGATTGTGATTGTATGATTGTGATTGTATGATTGTGATTGTATGATTGTGATTGTATGATTGTGATTGTATGATTGTGATTGTATGATTGTGATTGTATGATTGTGATTGTGATTGTGATTGTATGACTGTGATTGTATGATTGTGATTGTATGATTGTTAAAGTATGATTGTGATGGTATGATTGTGATTGTATGATTGTGATTGTATGATTGTGATTGTATGATTGTGATTGTATGATTGTGATTGTATGATTGTGATTGTATGATTATGATTGTATGATTGTGATTGTATGATTGTGATGGTATTATTGTGATTGTATGATTGCGATAGTATGATTGTGATTGTATGATTGTGATTGTATGATTGCGATTGTATGATTGTGATTGTATGATTATGATTGTATGATTGTGATTGTATGATTATGATTGTATGGTTGTGACTGTATGATTGTGATGTTATGATTGCGATTGCATGATATTGATTGTATGATTGTGATTGTACGATTGTGATTGTATGATTATGATTGAATGATTGAGATTGCATGATTGCGATTGTATGATTGCGATTGCATGATTTTGAATGTATGATTGTGATTGTATGATTGTGATTGTATGGTTGTGAAAGTATGATTGTGATTGTATGATTGTGATTGTATGATTGTGATTGTATGCTTGCGATTGTATGATTGTGATTGTATGATTGTGAATGTATGATTGTGATTGTATGATTGTTATTGTATGATTATGATTGTATGATTGTGTTTGTATGATTGTGATTGTATGATTGTGATTGTATGATTGTGATAGTATGATTGTGATTGTATGATTGTGATTGTATGACTGTGATTGTATGATTGTGATTGTATGATTGTGATTGTATGATTGTGAAAGTATGATTGTGATGGTATGATTGTGATTGTATGATTGTGATTGTATGATTGTGATTGTATGACTGTGATTGTATGATTGTGATTGTATGATTGTGATTGTATGATTGTGAAAGTATGATTGTGATGGTATGATTGTGATGGTATGATTGTGATTGTATGATTGTGATTGTATGATTGTGATTGTATGAGTGTGATTTTCTGATTGTGGTTATGCGATTGTGATTGTACGATTGTGATTGTACGATTGTTATTGAATGATTGTGATTGTATGATTCTGATTGTATGATTGTAATTGCATGATTGTGATTGTATGATTGTGATTGCATGATTTTGAATGTATGATTATGATTGTATGATTGTGATTGTATGATTGTGATTGTATGATTGTGATTGTATGATTGTGATTGTATGATTATGATTGTATGATTGTGATTGTATGATTGTGATTGTATGATTGTGATTGTATGAGTGTGATTGTCTGATTGTGGTTGTGCGATTGTGATTGTACGATTGTGATTGTACGATTGTTATTGAATGATTGTGATTGTATGATTCTGATTGTATGATTGTGATTGCATGATTGTGATTGTATGATTGTGATTGCATGATTTTGAATGTATGATTATGATTGTATGATTGTGATTGTATGATTGCGATTGTATGATTGTGATTGTATGATTATGATTGTATTTTTGTGATTGTATGATTGTGATTGTATGATTGTGAATGTGTGATTGTGATTGTATGATTGTGATTGTCTGATTGTGGTTGTGCGATTGTGATTGTACGATTGTAATTGTACGATTGTGATTGTACGATTGTGATTGTACGATTGTGATTGTACGATTGTGATTGTACGATTGTGATTGTACGATTGTGATTGTACGATTGTGATTGTACGATTGTGATTGTACGATTGTGATTGTACGATTGTGATTGTATGATTGTGAATGTACGATTGTGATTGTATGATTGTGATTGTATGATTGTGATAGTACGATTGTGATTGTATGACTGTGATTGTATTATTGTGATTGTATGATTGTGGAAGTATGATTGTGATTGTATGATTGTGATTGTATGATTGTGATTGTATGATTGTGATTGTATGATTGTGATAGTATGATTGTGATTGTATGATTGTGATTGTATGATTGTGATTGTATGATTGTATTTGGGAGATTGTGTTTGGGAGATTGTATTTGGGAGATTTATATTTGGGAGATTGTAATTGTATGATTGCGATTGTATGATTGTGATTGTATGATTGCGATTGTATGATTGTGATTGTATGATTGTGATGTATGATTGTAATTGTATTATTATGATTGTATGATTGTGATTGTATGATTGTGATTGCATGATTTTGAATGTATGATTATGATTGTATGATTGTGATTGTATGATTGCGATTGTATGATTGTGATTGTATGATTATGATTGTATTTTTGTGATTGAATGATTGTGATTGTATGATTGTGATTGTGTGATTGTGATTGTATGATTGCGATTGTCTGATTGTGGTTGTGCGATTGTGATTGTACGATTGTGATTGTACGATTGTGATTGTACGATTGTGATTGTACGATTGTGATTGTACGATTGTGATTGTACGATTGTGATTGTACGATTGTGATTGTACGATTGTGATTGTACGATTGTGATTGTACGATTGTGATTGTACGATTGTGATTGTATGATTGTGAATGTACGATTGTGATTGTATGATTGTGATTGTATGATTGTGATAGTACGATTGTGATTGTATGACTGTGATTGTATGACTGTGATTGTATTATTGTGATTGTATGATTGTGATTGTATGATTGTGGAAGTATGATTGTGATTGTATGATTGTGATTGTATGATTGTGATTGTATGATTGTGATTGTATGATTGTGATAGTATGATTGTGATTGTATGATTGTGATTGTATGATTGTGATTGTATGATTGTATTTGGGAGATTGTGTTTGGGAGATTGTATTTGGGAGATTGTATTTGGGAGATTGTAATTGTATGATTGCGATTGTATGATTGTGATTGTATGATTGCGATTGTATGATTGTGATTGTATGATTGTGATGTATGATTGTAATTGTATTATTATGATTGTATGATTGTGATTGTATGATTGAGATTGTATGATTGTGATGGTATGATTGTGATTGTATGATTGCGATAGTATGATTGTAATTGTATGATTGTGATTGTATGATTGCGATTGTATGATTGTGATTGTATGATTATGATTGTATGATTGTGATTGTATGATTATGATTGTATGGTTGTGACTGTATGATTGTGATGGGATGATTGCGATTGTATGATGTTGATTGTATGATTGTGAATGTACGATTGTGATTGTATGATCGTGATTGTACGATTATGATTGAATGATTGAGATTGCATGATTGTTATTGTATGACTGTGATTGTATGATTGTGATTGTATGATTGTGATAGTATGATTGTGATAGTATGATTGTGATTATATGATTGTTATTGTATGACTGTGATTGTATGATTGTGATTGTATGATTGTGATAGTATGATTGTGAAAGTATGATTGTGATTGTATGATTGTGATTGTATGATTGTGATTGTATGATTGTGATTGTATGATTGTGATTGTATGATTGTGATTGTATGATTGTGATTGTATGATTGTGATTGTATGATTGTGATTGTATGACTGTGATTGTATGATTGTGATTGTATGATTGTTAAAGTATGATTGTGATGGTATGATTGTGATTGTATGATTGTGATTGTATGATTGTGATTGTATGATTGTGATTGTATGATTGTGATTGTATGATTGTGATTGTATGATTATGATTGTATGATTGTGATTGTATGATTGTGATGGTATTATTGTGATTGTATGATTGCGATAGTATGATTGTGATTGTATGATTGTGATTGTATGATTGCGATTGTATGATTGTGATTGTATGATTATGATTGTATGATTGTGATTGTATGATTATGATTGTATGGTTGTGACTGTATGATTGTGATGTTATGATTGCGATTGCATGATATTGATTGTATGATTGTGATTGTACGATTGTGATTGTATGATTATGATTGAATGATTGAGATTGCATGATTGCGATTGTATGATTGCGATTGCATGATTTTGAATGTATGATTGTGATTGTATGATTGTGATTGTATGGTTGTGAAAGTATGATTGTGATTGTATGATTGTGATTGTATGATTGTGATTGTATGCTTGCGATTGTATGATTGTGATTGTATGATTGTGAATGTATGATTGTGATTGTATGATTGTTATTGTATGATTATGATTGTATGATTGTGTTTGTATGATTGTGATTGTATGATTGTGATTGTATGATTGTGATAGTATGATTGTGATTGTATGATTCTGATTGTATGACTGTGATTGTATGATTGTGATTGTATGATTGTGATTGTATGATTGTGAAAGTATGATTGTGATGGTATGATTGTGATTGTATGATTGTGATTGTATGATTGTGATTGTATGACTGTGATTGTATGATTGTGATTGTATGATTGTGATTGTATGATTGTGAAAGTATGATTGTGATGGTATGATTGTGATGGTATGATTGTGATTGTATGATTGTGATTGTATGATTGTGATTGTATGAGTGTGATTTTCTGATTGTGGTTATGCGATTGTGATTGTACGATTGTGATTGTACGATTGTTATTGAATGATTGTGATTGTATGATTCTGATTGTATGATTGTAATTGCATGATTGTGATTGTATGATTGTGATTGCATGATTTTGAATGTATGATTATGATTGTATGATTGTGATTGTATGATTGTGATAGTATGATTGTGATTGTATGATTGTGATTGTATGATTATGATTGTATGATTGTGATTGTATGATTGTGATTGTATGATTGTGATTGTATGAGTGTGATTGTCTGATTGTGGTTGTGCGATTGTGATTGTACGATTGTGATTGTACGATTGTTATTGAATGATTGTGATTGTATGATTCTGATTGTATGATTGTGATTGCATGATTGTGATTGTATGATTGTGATTGCATGATTTTGAATGTATGATTATGATTGTATGATTGTGATTGTATGATTGCGATTGTATGATTGTGATTGTATGATTATGATTGTATTTTTGTGATTGTATGATTGTGATTGTATGATTGTGAATGTGTGATTGTGATTGTATGATTGTGATTGTCTGATTGTGGTTGTGCGATTGTGATTGTACGATTGTAATTGTACGATTGTGATTGTACGATTGTGATTGTACGATTGTGATTGTACGATTGTGATTGTACGATTGTGATTGTACGATTGTGATTGTACGATTGTGATTGTACGATTGTGATTGTACGATTGTGATTGTACGATTGTGATTGTATGATTGTGATTGTATGATTGTGAATGTACGATTGTGATTGTATGATTGTGATTGTATGATTGTGATAGTACGATTGTGATTGTATGACTGTGATTGTATGACTGTGATTGTATTATTGTGATTGTATGATTGTGGAAGTATGATTGTGATTGTATGATTGTGATTGTATGATTGTGATTGTATGATTGTGATTGTATGATTGTGATAGTATGATTGTGATTGTATGATTGTGATTGTATGATTGTGATTGTATGATTGTATTTGGGAGATTGTGTTTGGGAGATTGTATTTGGGAGATTTATATTTGGGAGATTGTAATTGTATGATTGCGATTGTATGATTGTGATTGTATGATTGCGATTGTATGATTGTGATTGTATGATTGTGATGTATGATTGTAATTGTATTATTATGATTGTATGATTGTGATTGTATGATTGAGATTGTATGATTGTGATGGTATGATTGTGATTGTATGATTGCGATAGTATGATTGTAATTGTATGATTGTGATTGTATGATTGCGATTGTATGATTGTGATTGTATGATTATGATTGTATGATTGTGATTGTATGATTATGATTGTATGGTTGTGACTGTATGATTGTGATGGGATGATTGCGATTGTATGATATTGATTGTATGATTGTGATTGTACGATTGTGATTGTATGATTGTGATTGTACGATTATGATTGAATGATTGAGATTGCATGATTGCGATTGTATGATTGTGATTGCATGATTTTGAATGTATGATTGTGATTGTATGATTGTGATTGTATGGTTGTGGAAGTATGATTGTGTTTGTATGATTGTGATTGTATGATTGTGATTGTATGATTGTGATAGTATGATTGTGATTGTATGATTGTGATGTATGATTGTAATTGTATGATTATGATTGTATGATTGTGATTGTCTGATTGTGATTGTATGATTGAGATTGTATGATTGTGATTGTATGCTTGCGATTGTATGATTGTGATTGTATGATTGTGATTCTTTGATTGTGATTGTATGATTGTGATTGTATGATTGTGATTTTATGATTGTGATTGTATGATTGTGATTGTATGATTGTGATAGTATGATTGTGATTATATGATTGTTATTGTATGACTGTGATTGTATGATTGTGATTGTATGATTGTGATAGTATGATTGTGAAAGTATGATTGAGATTGTATGATTGCGATAGTATGATTGTGATTGTATGATTGTGATTGTATGATTGTGATGTATGATTGTAATTGTATGATTATGATTGTATGATTGTGATTGTATGATTGAGATTGTATGATTGTGATTGTATGCTTGCGATTGTATGATTGTGATTGTATGATTGTGATGTATGATTGTAATTGTATGATTATGATTGTATGATTGTGATTGTATGATTGTGATTGTATGATTGAGATTGTATGATTGTGATTGTATGCTTGCGATTGTATGATTGTGATTGTATGATTGTGATTCTTTGATTGTGATTGTATGATTGTGATTGTATGATTGTGATTTTATGATTGTGATTGTATGATTGTGATTGTATGATTGCGATAGTATGATTGTGATTATATGATTGTTATTGTATGACTGTGATTGTATGATTGTGATTGTATGATTGTGATAGTATGATTGTGAAAGTATGATTGTGATTGTATGATTGTGATTGTATGATTGTGATTGTATGATTGTGATTGTACGATTGTGATTGTACGATTGTGATAGTATGATTGTGATTGTATGATTGTGATTGTATGATTGTTATTGTATGATTGTGATTGTTTGATTGTATTTGGGAGATTGTATTTGGGAGATTGTAATTGTATGATTGCGATTGTATGATTGTGATTGTATGATTGCGATTGTATGATTGTGATAGTATGATTGTGATTATATGATTGTTATTGTATGACTGTGATTGTATGACTGTGATTGTATGATTGTGATTGTATGATTGTTAAAGTATGATTGTGATGGTATGATTGTGATTGTATGATTGTGGTTGTATGATTGTGATTGTATGATTGTGATTGTATGATTGTGATTGTATGATTGTGATTGTATGATTATGATTGTATGATTGTGATTGTATGATTGTGATGGTATGATTGTGATTGTATGATTGCGATAGTATGATTGTAATTGTATGATTGTGATTGTATGATTGCGATTGTATTATTGTGATTGTATGATTATGATTGTATGATTGTGATTGTATGATTATGATTGTATGGTTGTGACTGTATGATTGTGATGTTATGATTGCGATTGCATGATATTGATTGTATGATTGTGATTGTACGATTGTGATTGTATGATTGTGATTGTATGATTATGATTGAATGATTGAGATTGCATGATTGCGATTGTATGATTGTGATTGCATGATTTTGAATGTATGATTGTGATTGTATGGTTGTGAAAGTATGATTGTGATTGTATGATTGTGATTGTATGATTGTGATTGTATGCTTGCGATTGTATGATTGTGATTGTATGATTGTGAATGTATGATTGTGATTGTATGATTGTTATTGTATGATTATGATTGTATGATTGTGTTTGTATGATTGTGATTGTATGATTGTGATTGTATGATTGTGATTGTATGTTTGTGATTGTATGATTGTGATGGTATGATTGCGATTGTATGATATTGATTGTATGATTGTGATTGTACGATTGTGATTGTATGATTGTGATTGTATGATTATGATTGAATGATTGAGATTGCATGATTGCGACTGTATGATTGTGATTGCATGATTTTGAATGTATGATTGTGATAGTATGATTGTGATTGTATGATTGTGATTGTATGACTGTGATTGTATGATTGTGATTGTATGATTGTTAAAGTATGATTGTGATGGTATGATTGTGATGGTATGATTGTGATTGTATGATTGTGATTGTATGATTGTGATTGTATGATTGTGATTGTATGATTATGATTGTATGATTGTGATAGTATGATTGTGATTGTGTGATTGTGATTGTATGACTGTGATTGTATGATTGTGATTGTGCGATTGTGATTGTACGATTGTGGTTGTACGATTGTGATTGTATGATTGTGATTGTATGATTATGATTGAATGATTGTGATTGCATGATTGTGATTGTATGATTGCGATAGTATGATTGTGACTGTATGATTGTGATTGTATGATTGCGATTGTATGATTGCGATTGTATGATTATGATTGTATGATTGTGATTGTATGATTGTGATTGTATGATTGTGATTGTATGATTATGATTGTATGATTGTGATTGTATGATTGTGATGGTATGATTGTGATTGTATGATTGCGATAGTATGATTGTGATTGTATGATTGTGATTGTATGAATGCGATAGTATGATTGTGATTGTATGATTGTGATTGTATGACTGTGATTGTATGATTGTGATTGTGCGATTGTGATTGTACGATTGTGGTTGTACGATTGTGATTGTATGATTGTGATTGTATGATTATGATTGAATGATTGTGATTGCATGATTGTGATTGTATGATTGTGATTGCATGATTTTGAATGTATGATTGTGATTGTATGATTGTGATTGTATGATTGTGATAGTATGATTGTGATTGTATGATTGTGATTGTATGACTGTGATTGTATGATTATGATTGTATGATTGTGATTGTATGATTATGATTGTATGGTTGTGACTGTATGATTGTGATGGTATGATTGCGATTGTATGATATTGATTGTATGATTGTGATTGTACGATTGTGATTGTATGATTGTGATTGTATGATTATGATTGAATGATTGAGATTGCATGATTGCGATTGTATGATTGTGATTGCATGATTTTGAATGTATGATTGTGATTGTATGATTGTGATTGTATGCTTGCGATTGTATGATTGTGATTGTATGATTGTGATTGTATGATTGTGATTGTATGATTGTTATTGTATGATTATGATTGTATGATTGTGATTGTATGATTGTGATTGTATGATTGTTATTGTATGATTATGATTGTATGATTGTGTTTGTATGATTGTGATTGTATGATTGTGATTGTATGATTGTGATAGTATGATTGTGATTGTATGATTGTGATTGTATGACTGTGATTGTATGATTGTGATTGTATGATTGTTAAAGTATGATTGTGATGGTATGATTGTGATGGTATGATTTTGATTGTATGATTCTGATTGTATGATTGTGATTGCATGATAGTGATTGTATGATTGTGATTGCATGATTTTGAATGTATGATTGCGATTGTATGATTGTGATTGTATGATTGTGATTATATGATTGTGATTGTATGATTGTGATTGTATGATTGTGATAGTATGATTGTGGTAGTATGATTGTGATTGTATGATTGTGATTGTATGATTGTGATTGTATGATTGTATTTGGGAGATTGTATTTGGGAGATTGTATTTGGGAGATTGCATTTGGGAGATTGTATTTGGGAGATTGTAATTGTATGATTGCGATTGTATAATTGTGATTGTATGATTGCGATTGTATGATTGTGATTGTATGATTGTGATTGTATGATTGTGATTGTATGATTGTATCTGGGAGATTGTATTTGGGAGATTGTAATTGTATGATTGCGATTGTATGATTGTAATTGTATGATTGCGATTGTATGATTGTGATTGTATGATTGTGATGTATGATTGTAATTGTATGATTATGATTGTATGATTGTGATTGTATGATTGTGGTGGTATGATTGTGATTGTATGATTGCGATCGTATGATTGTGATTGTATGATTATGATTGCACGATTGTGATTGTATGATTGCGATTGTATGATTGTGATTGTATGATTGTGATTATATGATTGTGATTGTATGATTGTGATTGTATGATTGTGATTGTATGATTGTATTTGGGAGATTGTATTTGGGAGATTGTAATTGTATGATTGCGATTGTATAATTGTGATTGTATGATTGCGATTGTATGATTGTGATTGTATGATTGTGATGTATAATTGTAATTGTATGATTATGATTGTATGATTGTGATTGTATGATTGTGATTGTATGATTGTGATTGTATGATTGTGATTGTATGATTGTGATTGTATGATTGTGATTGTATGATTGTGATTGTATGATTATGATTGTATGATTGTGATAGTATGATTGTGACTGTATGATTGTGATTGTATGACTGTGATTGTATGATTGTGATTGTGCGATTGTGATTGTACGATTGTGGTTGTACGATTGTGATTGTATGATTGTGATTGTATGATTATGATTGAATGATTGTGATTGCATGATTGTGATTGTATGATTGTGATTGCATGATTTTGAATGTATGATTGTGATTGTATGATTGTGATTGTATGATTGTGATTGTATGATTGTGAATGTATGATTGTGATTGTATGATTGTGATTATATGATTGTGATTGTATGATTGTGATTGTATGATTGTGATAGTATGATTGTGGTAGTATGATTGTGATTGTATGATTGTGATTGTATGATTGTGATTGTATGATTGTATTTGGGAGATTGTATTTGGGAGATTGTATTTGGGAGATTGTAATTGTATGATTGCGATTGTATGATTGTGATAGTATGATTGTGATTGTATGATTGAGATCGCATGATTTTGTATGTATGATTGTGATTGTATGATTGTGATTGTATGATTGTGATTGTATGATTGTGATTGTATGATTGTGATTGTATGATTGTGATTGTATGATTGTGATTGTATGATTGTGATTGTATGATTGTGATTGTATGATTGTGAATGTATGATTGTGATTGTATGATTGTGATTGTATGATTGTGATAGTATGATTGTGGTAGTATGATTGTGATTGTATGATTGTGATTGTATGATTGTGATTGTATGATTGTATTTGGGAGATTGTATTTGGGAGATTGTATTTGGGAGATTGTAATTGTATGATTGCGATTGTATGATTGTGATAGTATGATTGTGATTGTATGATTGTGATTGTATGATTGTGATTGTATGATTATGATTGTATGATTGAGATTGTATGATTGTATTTGGGTGATTGTATTTGGGAGATTGTATTTGGGAGATTGTAATTGTATGATTGCGATTGTATGATTGTGATTGTATGATTGCGATTGTATGATTGTGATTGCATGATTGTGATTGTATGATTGTGATTATATGATTGTGATTGTATGATTGTGATTGTATGATTGTGAAAGTATGATTGTGATGGTATGATTGTGATTGTATGATTGTGATTGTATGATTGTGATTGTATGACTGTGATTGTATGATTGTGATTGTATGATTGTGATTGTATGATTGTGAAAGTATGATTGTGATGGTATGATTGTGATGGTATGATTGTGATTGTATGATTGTGATTGTATGATTGTGATTGTATGAGTGTGATTTTCTGATTGTGGTTGTGCGATTGTGATTGTACGATTGTGATTGTACGATTGTTATTGAATGATTGTGATTGTATGATTCTGATTGTATGATTGTGATTGCATGATTGTGATTGTATGATTGTGATTGCATGTTTTTGAACGTATGATTATGATTGTATGATTGTGATTGTATGATTGTGATAGTATGATTGTGATTGTATGATTGTGATTGTATGATTATGATTGTATGATTGCGATTGTATGATTGTGATTGTATGATTGTGATTGTATGAGTGTGATTGTCTGATTGTGGTTGTGCGATTGTGATTGTACGATTGTGATTGTACGATTGTTATTGAATGATTGTGATTGTATGATTCTGATTGTATGATTGTGATTGCATGATTGTGATTGTATGATTGTGATTGCATGATTTTGAATGTATGATTATGATTGTATGATTGTGATTGTATGATTGCGATTGTATGATTGCGATTGTATGATTGTGATTGTATGATTATGATTGTATTTTTGTGATTGAATGATTGTGATTGTATGATTGTGATTGTGTGATTGTGATTGTATGATTGCGATTGTCTGATTGTGGTTGTGCGATTGTGATTGTACGATTGTGATTGTACGATTGTTATTGTATGATTATGATTGTATGATTGTGATTGTATGATTGTGATTGTATGATTGTTATTGTATGATTATGATTGTATGATTGTGTTTGTATGATTGTGATTGTATGATTGTGATTGTATGATTGTGATAGTATGATTGTGATTGTATGATTGTGATTGTATGACTGTGATTGTATGATTGTGATTGTATGATTGTTAAAGTATGATTGTGATGGTATGATTGTGATGGTATGATTTTGATTGTATGATTCTGATTGTATGATTGTGATTGCATGATAGTGATTGTATGATTGTGATTGCATGATTTTGAATGTATGATTGCGATTGTATGATTGTGATTGTATGATTGTGATTATATGATTGTGATTGTATGATTGTGATTGTATGATTGTGATAGTATGATTGTGGTAGTATGATTGTGATTGTATGATTGTGATTGTATGATTGTGATTGTATGATTGTATTTGGGAGATTGTATTTGGGAGATTGTATTTGGGAGATTGCATTTGGGAGATTGTATTTGGGAGATTGTAATTGTATGATTGCGATTGTATAATTGTGATTGTATGATTGCGATTGTATGATTGTGATTGTATGATTGTGATTGTATGATTGTGATTGTATGATTGTATCTGGGAGATTGTATTTGGGAGATTGTAATTGTATGATTGCGATTGTATGATTGTAATTGTATGATTGCGATTGTATGATTGTGATTGTATGATTGTGATGTATGATTGTAATTGTATGATTATGATTGTATGATTGTGATTGTATGATTGTGGTGGTATGATTGTGATTGTATGATTGCGATCGTATGATTGTGATTGTATGATTATGATTGCACGATTGTGATTGTATGATTGCGATTGTATGATTGTGATTGTATGATTGTGATTATATGATTGTGATTGTATGATTGTGATTGTATGATTGTGATTGTATGATTGTATTTGGGAGATTGTATTTGGGAGATTGTAATTGTATGATTGCGATTGTATAATTGTGATTGTATGATTGCGATTGTATGATTGTGATTGTATGATTGTGATGTATAATTGTAATTGTATGATTATGATTGTATGATTGTGATTGTATGATTGTGATTGTATGATTGTGATTGTATGATTGTGATTGTATGATTGTGATTGTATGATTGTGATTGTATGATTGTGATTGTATGATTATGATTGTATGATTGTGATAGTATGATTGTGACTGTATGATTGTGATTGTATGACTGTGATTGTATGATTGTGATTGTGCGATTGTGATTGTACGATTGTGGTTGTACGATTGTGATTGTATGATTGTGATTGTATGATTATGATTGAATGATTGTGATTGCATGATTGTGATTGTATGATTGTGATTGCATGATTTTGAATGTATGATTGTGATTGTATGATTGTGATTGTATGATTGTGATTGTATGATTGTGAATGTATGATTGTGATTGTATGATTGTGATTATATGATTGTGATTGTATGATTGTGATTGTATGATTGTGATAGTATGATTGTGGTAGTATGATTGTGATTGTATGATTGTGATTGTATGATTGTGATTGTATGATTGTATTTGGGAGATTGTATTTGGGAGATTGTATTTGGGAGATTGTAATTGTATGATTGCGATTGTATGATTGTGATAGTATGATTGTGATTGTATGATTGAGATCGCATGATTTTGTATGTATGATTGTGATTGTATGATTGTGATTGTATGATTGTGATTGTATGATTGTGATTGTATGATTGTGATTGTATGATTGTGATTGTATGATTGTGATTGTATGATTGTGATTGTATGATTGTGATTGTATGATTGTGAATGTATGATTGTGATTGTATGATTGTGATTGTATGATTGTGATAGTATGATTGTGGTAGTATGATTGTGATTGTATGATTGTGATTGTATGATTGTGATTGTATGATTGTATTTGGGAGATTGTATTTGGGAGATTGTATTTGGGAGATTGTAATTGTATGATTGCGATTGTATGATTGTGATAGTATGATTGTGATTGTATGATTGTGATTGTATGATTGTGATTGTATGATTATGATTGTATGATTGAGATTGTATGATTGTATTTGGGTGATTGTATTTGGGAGATTGTATTTGGGAGATTGTAATTGTATGATTGCGATTGTATGATTGTGATTGTATGATTGCGATTGTATGATTGTGATTGCATGATTGTGATTGTATGATTGTGATTATATGATTGTGATTGTATGATTGTGATTGTATGATTGTGAAAGTATGATTGTGATGGTATGATTGTGATTGTATGATTGTGATTGTATGATTGTGATTGTATGACTGTGATTGTATGATTGTGATTGTATGATTGTGATTGTATGATTGTGAAAGTATGATTGTGATGGTATGATTGTGATGGTATGATTGTGATTGTATGATTGTGATTGTATGATTGTGATTGTATGAGTGTGATTTTCTGATTGTGGTTGTGCGATTGTGATTGTACGATTGTGATTGTACGATTGTTATTGAATGATTGTGATTGTATGATTCTGATTGTATGATTGTGATTGCATGATTGTGATTGTATGATTGTGATTGCATGTTTTTGAACGTATGATTATGATTGTATGATTGTGATTGTATGATTGTGATAGTATGATTGTGATTGTATGATTGTGATTGTATGATTATGATTGTATGATTGCGATTGTATGATTGTGATTGTATGATTGTGATTGTATGAGTGTGATTGTCTGATTGTGGTTGTGCGATTGTGATTGTACGATTGTGATTGTACGATTGTTATTGAATGATTGTGATTGTATGATTCTGATTGTATGATTGTGATTGCATGATTGTGATTGTATGATTGTGATTGCATGATTTTGAATGTATGATTATGATTGTATGATTGTGATTGTATGATTGCGATTGTATGATTGCGATTGTATGATTGTGATTGTATGATTATGATTGTATTTTTGTGATTGAATGATTGTGATTGTATGATTGTGATTGTGTGATTGTGATTGTATGATTGCGATTGTCTGATTGTGGTTGTGCGATTGTGATTGTACGATTGTGATTGTACGATTGTGATTGTACGATTGTGATTGTACGATTGTGATTGTACGATTGTGATTGTACGATTGTGATTGTACGATTGTGATTGTACGATTGTGATTGTACGATTGTGATTGTACGATTGTGATTGTACGATTGTGATTGTATGATTGTGAATGTACGATTGTGATTGTATGATTGTGATTGTATGATTGTGATAGTACGATTGTGATTGTATGACTGTGATTGTATGACTGTGATTGTATTATTGTGATTGTATGATTGTGATAGTATGATTGTGATTATATGATTGTTATTGTATGACTGTGATTGTATGATTGTGATTGTATGATTGTGATAGTATGATTGTGAAAGTATGATTGTGATTGTATGATTGTGATTGTATGATTGTGATTGTATGATTGTGATTGTATGATTGTGATTGTATGATTGTGATTGTATGATTGTGATTGTATGATTGTGATTGTATGATTGTGATTGTATGATTGTGATTGTATGACTGTGATTGTATGATTGTGATTGTATGATTGTTAAAGTATGATTGTGATGGTATGATTGTGATTGTATGATTGTGATTGTATGATTGTGATTGTATGATTGTGATTGTATGATTGTGATTGTATGATTGTGATTGTATGATTATGATTGTATGATTGTGATTGTATGATTGTGATGGTATTATTGTGATTGTATGATTGCGATAGTATGATTGTGATTGTATGATTGTGATTGTATGATTGCGATTGTATGATTGTGATTGTATGATTATGATTGTATGATTGTGATTGTATGATTATGATTGTATGGTTGTGACTGTATGATTGTGATGTTATGATTGCGATTGCATGATATTGATTGTATGATTGTGATTGTACGATTGTGATTGTATGATTATGATTGAATGATTGAGATTGCATGATTGCGATTGTATGATTGCGATTGCATGATTTTGAATGTATGATTGTGATTGTATGATTGTGATTGTATGGTTGTGAAAGTATGATTGTGATTGTATGATTGTGATTGTATGATTGTGATTGTATGCTTGCGATTGTATGATTGTGATTGTATGATTGTGAATGTATGATTGTGATTGTATGATTGTTATTGTATGATTATGATTGTATGATTGTGTTTGTATGATTGTGATTGTATGATTGTGATTGTATGATTGTGATAGTATGATTGTGATTGTATGATTGTGATTGTATGACTGTGATTGTATGATTGTGATTGTATGATTGTGATTGTATGATTGTGAAAGTATGATTGTGATGGTATGATTGTGATTGTATGATTGTGATTGTATGATTGTGATTGTATGACTGTGATTGTATGATTGTGATTGTATGATTGTGATTGTATGATTGTGAAAGTATGATTGTGATGGTATGATTGTGATGGTATGATTGTGATTGTATGATTGTGATTGTATGATTGTGATTGTATGAGTGTGATTTCCTGATTGTGGTTATGCGATTGTGATTGTACGATTGTTATTGAATGATTGTGATTGTATGATTCTGATTGTATGATTGTAATTGCATGATTGTGATTGTATGATTGTGATTGCATGATTTTGAATGTATGATTATGATTGTATGATTGTGATTGTATGATTGTGATAGTATGATTGTGATTGTATGATTGTGATTGTATGATTATGATTGTATGATTGTGATTGTATGATTGTGATTGTATGATTGTGATTGTATGAGTGTGATTGTCTGATTGTGGTTGTGCGATTGTGATTGTACGATTGTGATTGTACGATTGTTATTGAATGATTGTGATTGTATGATTCTGATTGTATGATTGTGATTGCATGATTGTGATTGTATGATTGTGATTGCATGATTTTGAATGTATGATTATGATTGTATGATTGTGATTGTATGATTGCGATTGTATGATTGTGATTGTATGATTATGATTGTATTTTTGTGATTGTATGATTGTGATTGTATGATTGTGAATGTGTGATTGTGATTGTATGATTGTGATTGTCTGATTGTGGTTGTGCGATTGTGATTGTACGATTGTAATTGTACGATTGTGATTGTACGATTGTGATTGTACGATTGTGATTGTACGATTGTGATTGTACGATTGTGATTGTACGATTGTGATTGTACGATTGT
This sequence comes from Megachile rotundata, assembly GCF_050947335.1. Lineage (NCBI taxonomy): Eukaryota > Metazoa > Arthropoda > Insecta > Hymenoptera > Megachilidae > Megachile > Megachile rotundata. Next base: position 1,786,679 of record NW_027473318.1, on the reverse strand, counting down.
GATTGTACGATTGTGATTGTACGATTGTGATTGTACGATTGTGATTGTACGACTGTGATTGTATGATTGTGATAGTACGATTGTGATTGTATGACTGTGATTGTATGACTGTGATTGTATTATTGTGATTGTATGATTGTGGAAGTATGATTGTGATTGTATGATTGTGATTGTATGATTGTGATTGTATGATTGTGATTGTATGATTGTGATAGTATGATTGTGATTGTATGATTGTGATTGTATGATTGTGATTGTATGATTGTATTTGGGAGATTGTGTTTGGGAGATTGTATTTGGGAGATTTATATTTGGGAGATTGTAATTGTATGATTGCGATTGTATGATTGTGATTGTATGATTGCGATTGTATGATTGTGATTGTATGATTGTGATGTATGATTGTAATTGTATTATTATGATTGTATGATTGTGATTGTATGATTGAGATTGTATGATTGTGATGGTATGATTGTGATTATATGATTGCGATAGTATGATTGTAATTGTATGATTGTGATTGTATGATTGCGATTGTATGATTGTGATTGTATGATTATGATTGTATGATTGTGATTGTATGATTATGATTGTATGGTTGTGACTGTATGATTGTGATGGGATGATTGCGATTGTATGATATTGATTGTATGATTGTGATTGTACGATTGTGATTGTATGATTGTGATTGTACGATTATGATTGAATGATTGAGATTGCATGATTGCGATTGTATGATTGTGATTGCATGATTTTGAATGTATGATTGTGATTGTATGATTGTGATTGTATGGTTGTGGAAGTATGATTGTGATTGTATGATTGTGATTGTATGATTGTGATTGTATGATTGTGATAGTATGATTGTGATTGTATGATTGTGATGTATGATTGTAATTGTATGATTATGATTGTATGATTGTGATTGTCTGATTGTGATTGTATGATTGAGATTGTATGATTGTGATTGTATGCTTGCGATTGTATGATTGTGATTGTATGATTGTGATTCTTTGATTGTGATTGTATGATTGTGATTGTATGATTGTGATTTTATGATTGTGATTGTATGATTGTGATTGTATGATTGTGATAGTATGATTGTGATTATATGATTGTTATTGTATGACTGTGATTGTATGATTGTGATTGTATGATTGTGATAGTATGATTGTGAAAGTATGATTGAGATTGTATGATTGCGATAGTATGATTGTGATTGTATGATTGTGATTGTATGATTGTGATGTATGATTGTAATTGTATGATTATGATTGTATGATTGTGATTGTATGATTGAGATTGTATGATTGTGATTGTATGCTTGCGATTGTATGATTGTGATTGTATGATTGTGATGTATGATTGTAATTGTATGATTATGATTGTATGATTGTGATTGTATGATTGTGATTGTATGATTGAGATTGTATGATTGTGATTGTATGCTTGCGATTGTATGATTGTGATTGTATGATTGTGATTCTTTGATTGTGATTGTATGATTGTGATTGTATGATTGTGATTTTATGATTGTGATTGTATGATTGTGATTGTATGATTGCGATAGTATGATTGTGATTATATGATTGTTATTGTATGACTGTGATTGTATGATTGTGATTGTATGATTGTGATAGTATGATTGTGAAAGTATGATTGTGATTGTATGATTGTGATTGAATGATTGTGATTGTATGATTGTGATTGTACGATTGTGATTGTACGATTGTGATAGTATGATTGTGATTGTATGATTGTGATTGTATGATTGTTATTGTATGATTGTGATTGTTTGATTGTATTTGGGAGATTGTATTTGGGAGATTGTAATTGTATGATTGCGATTGTATGATTGTGATTGTATGATTGCGATTGTATGATTGTGATAGTATGATTGTGATTATATGATTGTTATTGTATGACTGTGATTGTATGACTGTGATTGTATGATTGTGATTGTATGATTGTTAAAGTATGATTGTGATTGTATGATTGTGATGGTATGATTGTGATTGTATGATTGCGATAGTATGATTGTAATTGTATGATTGTGATTGTATGATTGCGATTGTATTATTGTGATTGTATGATTATGATTGTATGATTGTGATTGTATGATTATGATTGTATGGTTGTGACTGTATGATTGTGATGTTATGATTGCGATTGCATGATATTGATTGTATGATTGTGATTGTACGATTGTGATTGTATGATTGTGATTGTATGATTATGATTGAATGATTGAGATTGCATGATTGCGATTGTATGATTGTGATTGCATGATTTTGAATGTATGATTGTGATTGTATGGTTGTGAAAGTATGATTGTGATTGTATGATTGTGATTGTATGATTGTGATTGTATGCTTGCGATTGTATGATTGTGATTGTATGATTGTGAATGTATGATTGTGATTGTATGATTGTTATTGTATGATTATGATTGTATGATTGTGTTTGTATGATTGTGATTGTATGATTGTGATTGTATGATTGTGATTGTATGTTTGTGATTGTATGATTGTGATGGTATGATTGCGATTGTATGATATTGATTGTATGATTGTGATTGTACGATTGTGATTGTATGATTGTGATTGTATGATTATGATTGAATGATTGAGATTGCATGATTGCGACTGTATGATTGTGATTGCATGATTTTGAATGTATGATTGTGATAGTATGATTGTGATTGTATGATTGTGATTGTATGACTGTGATTGTATGATTGTGATTGTATGATTGTTAAAGTATGATTGTGATGGTATGATTGTGATGGTATGATTGTGATTGTATGATTGTGATTGTATGATTGTGATTGTATGATTGTGATTGTATGATTATGATTGTATGATTGTGATAGTATGATTGTGATTGTATGATTGTGATTGTATGACTGTGATTGTATGATTGTGATTGTGCGATTGTGATTGTACGATTGTGGTTGTACGATTGTGATTGTATGATTGTGATTGTATGATTATGATTGAATGATTGTGATTGCATGATTGTGATTGTATGATTGCGATAGTATGATTGTGATTGTATGATTGTGATTGTATGATTGCGATTGTATGATTGCGATTGTATGATTATGATTGTATGATTGTGATTGTATGATTGTGATTGTATGATTGTGATTGTATGATTGTTATTGTATGATTATGATTGTATGATTGTGTTTGTATGATTGTGATAGTATGATTGTGGTAGTATGATTGTGATTGTATGATTGTGATTGTATGATTGTGATTGTATGATTGTATTTGGGAGATTGTATTTGGGAGATTGTATTTGGGAGATTGCATTTGGGAGATTGTATTTGGGAGATTGTAATAGTATGATTGCGATTGTATAATTGTGATTGTATGATTGCGATTGTATGATTGTGATTGTATGATTGTGATTGTATGATTGTGATTGTATGATTGTATCTGGGACATTGTATTTGGGAGATTGTAATTGTATGATTGCGATTGTATGATTGTGATTGTATGATTGCGATTGTATGATTGTGATTGTATGATTGTGATGTATAATTGTAATTGTATGATTATGATTGTATGATTGTGATTGTATGATTGTGATTGTATGATTGTGATTGTATGATTGTGATTGTATGATTGTGATTGTATGATTGTGATAGTATGATTGTGATTGTATGATTGTGATTGTATGATTGTGATTGTATGATTGTATTTGGGAGATTGTGTTTGGGAGATTGTATTTGGGAGATTGTATTTGGGAGATTGTAATTTTATGATTGCGATTGTATGATTGTGATTGTATGATTGCGATTGTATGATTGTGATTGTATGATTGTGATGTATGATTGTAATTGTATTATTATGATTGTATGATTGTGATTGTATGATTGAGATTGTATGATTGTGATGGTATGATTGTGATTGTATGATTGCGATAGTATGATTGTAATTGTATGATTGTGATTGTATGATTGCGATTGTATGATTGTGATTGTATGATTATTATTGTATGATTGTGATTGTATGATTATGATTGTATGGTTGTGACTGTATGATTGTGATGGGATGATTGCGATTGTATGATATTGATTGTATGATTGTGAATGTACGATTGTGATTGTATGATCGTGATTGTACGATTATGATTGAATGATTGAGATTGCATGATTGTTATTGTATGACTGTGATTGTATGATTGTGATTGTATGATTGTGATAGTATGATTGTGATAGTATGATTGTGATTATATGATTGTTATTGTATGACTGTGATTGTATGATTGTGATTGTATGATTGTGATAGTATGATTGTGAAAGTATGATTGTGATTGTATGATTGTGATTGTATGATTGTGATTGTATGATTGTGATTGTATGATTGTGATTGTATGATTGTGATTGTATGATTGTGATTGTATGATTGTGATTGTATGATTGTGATTGTATGACTGTGATTGTATGATTGTGATTGTATGATTGTTAAAGTATGATTGTGATGGTATGATTGTGATTGTATGATTGTGATTGTATGATTGTGATTGTATGATTGTGATTGTATGATTGTGATTGTATGATTGTGATTGTATGATTATGATTGTATGATTGTGATTGTATGATTGTGATGGTATTATTGTGATTGTATGATTGCGATAGTATGATTGTGATTGTATGATTGTGATTGTATGATTGCGATTGTATGATTGTGATTGTATGATTATGATTGTATGATTGTGATTGTATGATTATGATTGTATGGTTGTGACTGTATGATTGTGATGTTATGATTGCGATTGCATGATATTGATTGTATGATTGTGATTGTACGATTGTGATTGTATGATTATGATTGAATGATTGAGATTGCATGATTGCGATTGTATGATTGCGATTGCATGATTTTGAATGTATGATTGTGATTGTATGATTGTGATTGTATGGTTGTGAAAGTATGATTGTGATTGTATGATTGTGATTGTATGATTGTGATTGTATGCTTGCGATTGTATGATTGTGATTGTATGATTGTGAATGTATGATTGTGATTGTATGATTGTTATTGTATGATTATGATTGTATGATTGTGTTTGTATGATTGTGATTGTATGATTGTGATTGTATGATTGTGATAGTATGATTGTGATTGTATGATTGTGATTGTATGACTGTGATTGTATGATTGTGATTGTATGATTGTGATTGTATGATTGTGAAAGTATGATTGTGATGGTATGATTGTGATTGTATGATTGTGATTGTATGATTGTGATTGTATGACTGTGATTGTATGATTGTGATTGTATGATTGTGATTGTATGATTGTGAAAGTATGATTGTGATGGTATGATTGTGATGGTATGATTGTGATTGTATGATTGTGATTGTATGATTGTGATTGTATGAGTGTGATTTTCTGATTGTGGTTATGCGATTGTGATTGTACGATTGTGATTGTACGATTGTTATTGAATGATTGTGATTGTATGATTCTGATTGTATGATTGTAATTGCATGATTGTGATTGTATGATTGTGATTGCATGATTTTGAATGTATGATTATGATTGTATGATTGTGATTGTATGATTGTGATAGTATGATTGTGATTGTATGATTGTGATTGTATGATTATGATTGTATGATTGTGATTGTATGATTGTGATTGTATGATTGTGATTGTATGAGTGTGATTGTCTGATTGTGGTTGTGCGATTGTGATTGTACGATTGTGATTGTACGATTGTTATTGAATGATTGTGATTGTATGATTCTGATTGTATGATTGTGATTGCATGATTGTGATTGTATGATTGTGATTGCATGATTTTGAACGTATGATTATGATTGTATGATTGTGATTGTATGATTGCGATTGTATGATTGTGATTGTATGATTATGATTGTATTTTTGTGATTGTATGATTGTGATTGTATGATTGTGAATGTGTGATTGTGATTGTATGATTGTGATTGTCTGATTGTGGTTGTGCGATTGTGATTGTACGATTGTAATTGTACGATTGTGATTGTACGATTGTGATTGTACGATTGTGATTGTACGATTGTGATTGTACGATTGTGATTGTACGATTGTGATTGTACGATTGTGATTGTACGATTGTGATTGTACGATTGTGATTGTACGATTGTGATTGTATGATTGTGATTGTATGATTGTGAATGTACGATTGTGATTGTATGATTGTGATTGTATGATTGTGATAGTACGATTGTGATTGTATGACTGTGATTGTATTATTGTGATTGTATGATTGTGGAAGTATGATTGTGATTGTATGATTGTGATTGTATGATTGTGATTGTATGATTGTGATTGTATGATTGTGATAGTATGATTGTGATTGTATGATTGTGATTGTATGATTGTGATTGTATGATTGTATTTGGGAGATTGTGTTTGGGAGATTGTATTTGGGAGATTTATATTTGGGAGATTGTAATTGTATGATTGCGGTTGTATGATTGTGATTGTATGATTATGATTGTATTTTTGTGATTGAATGATTGTGATTGTATGATTGTGATTGTGTGATTGTGATTGTATGATTGCGATTGTCTGATTGTGGTTGTGCGATTGTGATTGTACGATTGTGATTGTACGATTGTGATTGTACGATTGTGATTGTACGATTGTGATTGTACGATTGTGATTGTACGATTGTGATTGTACGATTGTGATTGTACGATTGTGATTGTACGATTGTGATTGTATGATTGTGAATGTACGATTGTGATTGTATGATTGTGATTGTATGATTGTGATAGTACGATTGTGATTGTATGACTGTGATTGTATGACTGTGATTGTATTATTGTGATTGTATGATTGTGATTGTATGATTGTGGAAGTATGATTGTGATTGTATGATTGTGATTGTATGATTGTGATTGTATGATTGTGATTGTATGATTGTGATAGTATGATTGTGATTGTATGATTGTGATTGTATGATTGTGATTGTATGATTGTATTTGGGAGATTGTGTTTGGGAGATTGTATTTGGGAGATTGTATTTGGGAGATTGTAATTGTATGATTGCGATTGTATGATTGTGATTGTATGATTGCGATTGTATGATTGTGATTGTATGATTGTGATGTATGATTGTAATTGTATTATTATGATTGTATGATTGTGATTGTATGATTGAGATTGTATGATTGTGATGGTATGATTGTGATTGTATGATTGCGATAGTATGATTGTAATTGTATGATTGTGATTGTATGATTGCGATTGTATGATTGTGATTGTATGATTATGATTGTATGATTGTGATTGTATGATTATGATTGTATGGTTGTGACTGTATGATTGTGATGGGATGATTGCGATTGTATGATATTGATTGTATGATTGTGAATGTACGATTGTGATTGTATGATCGTGATTGTACGATTATGATTGAATGATTGAGATTGCATGATTGTTATTGTATGACTGTGATTGTATGATTGTGATTGTATGATTGTGATAGTATGATTGTGATAGTATGATTGTGATTATATGATTGTTATTGTATGACTGTGATTGTATGATTGTGATTGTATGATTGTGATAGTATGATTGTGAAAGTATGATTGTGATTGTATGATTGTGATTGTATGATTGTGATTGTATGATTGTGATTGTATGATTGTGATTGTATGATTGTGATTGTATGATTGTGATTGTATGATTGTGATTGTATGATTGTGATTGTATGACTGTGATTGTATGATTGTGATTGTATGATTGTTAAAGTATGATTGTGATGGTATGATTGTGATTGTATGATTGTGATTGTATGATTGTGATTGTATGATTGTGATTGTATGATTGTGATTGTATGATTGTGATTGTATGATTATGATTGTATGATTGTGATTGTATGATTGTGATGGTATTATTGTGATTGCATGATTGCGATAGTATGATTGTGATTGTATGATTGTGATTGTATGATTGCGATTGTATGATTGTGATTGTATGATTATGATTGTATGATTGTGATTGTATGATTATGATTGTATGGTTGTGACTGTATGATTGTGATGTTATGATTGCGATTGCATGATATTGATTGTATGATTGTGATTGTACGATTGTGATTGTATGATTATGATTGAATGATTGAGATTGCATGATTGCGATTGTATGATTGCGATTGTATGATTGCGATTGCATGATTTTGAATGTATGATTGTGATTGTATGATTGTGATTGTATGGTTGTGAAAGTATGATTGTGATTGTATGATTGTGATTGTATGATTGTGATTGTATGCTTGCGATTGTATGATTGTGATTGTATGATTGTGAATGTATGATTGTGATTGTATGATTGTTATTGTATGATTATGATTGTATGATTGTGTTTGTATGATTGTGATTGTATGATTGTGATTGTATGATTGTGATAGTATGATTGTGATTGTATGATTGTGATTGTATGACTGTGATTGTATGATTGTGATTGTATGATTGTGATTGTATGATTGTGAAAGTATGATTGTGATGGTATGATTGTGCTTGTATGATTGTGATTGTATGATTGTGATTGTATGACTGTGATTGTATGATTGTGATTGTATGATTGTGATTGTATGATTGTGAAAGTATGATTGTGATGGTATGATTGTGATGGTATGATTGTGATTGTATGATTGTGATTGTATGATTGTGATTGTATGAGTGTGATTTTCTGATTGTGGTTATGCGATTGTGATTGTACGATTGTGATTGTACGATTGTTATTGAATGATTGTGATTGTATGATTCTGATTGTATGATTGTAATTGCATGATTGTGATTGTATGATTGTGATTGCATGATTTTGAATGTATGATTATGATTGTATGATTGTGATTGTATGATTGTGATAGTATGATTGTGATTGTATGATTGTGATTGTATGATTGTGATAGTATGATTGTGATTGTATGATTGTGATGTATGATTGTAATTGTATGATTATGATTGTATGATTGTGATTGTCTGATTGTGATTGTATGATTGAGATTGTATGATTGTGATTGTATGCTTGCGATTGTATGATTGTGATTGTATGATTGTGATTCTTTGATTGTGATTGTATGATTGTGATTGTATGATTGTGATTTTATGATTGTGATTGTATGATTGTGATTGTATGATTGTGATAGTATGATTGTGATTATATGATTGTTATTGTATGACTGTGATTGTATGATTGTGATTGTATGATTGTGATAGTATGATTGTGAAAGTATGATTGAGATTGTATGATTGCGATAGTATGATTGTGATTGTATGATTGTGATTGTATGATTGTGATGTATGATTGTAATTGTATGATTATGATTGTATGATTGTGATTGTATGATTGAGATTGTATGATTGTGATTGTATGCTTGCGATTGTATGATTGTGATTGTATGATTGTGATGTATGATTGTAATTGTATGATTATGATTGTATGATTGTGATTGTATGATTGTGATTGTATGATTGAGATTGTATGATTGTGATTGTATGCTTGCGATTGTATGATTGTGATTGTATGATTGTGATTCTTTGATTGTGATTGTATGATTGTGATTGTATGATTGTGATTTTATGATTGTGATTGTATGATTGTGATTGTATGATTGCGATAGTATGATTGTGATTATATGATTGTTATTGTATGACTGTGATTGTATGATTGTGATTGTATGATTGTGATAGTATGATTGTGAAAGTATGATTGTGATTGTATGATTGTGATTGTATGATTGTGATTGTATGATTGTGATTGTACGATTGTGATTGTACGATTGTGATAGTATGATTGTGATTGTATGATTGTGATTGTATGATTGTTATTGTATGATTGTGATTGTTTGATTGTATTTGGGAGATTGTATTTGGGAGATTGTAATTGTATGATTGCGATTGTATGATTGTGATTGTATGATTGCGATTGTATGATTGTGATAGTATGATTGTGATTATATGATTGTTATTGTATGACTGTGATTGTATGACTGTGATTGTATGATTGTGATTGTATGATTGTTAAAGTATGATTGTGATGGTATGATTGTGATTGTATGATTGTGGTTGTATGATTGTGATTGTATGATTGTGATTGTATGATTGTGATTGTATGATTGTGATTGTATGATTATGATTGTATGATTGTGATTGTATGATTGTGATGGTATGATTGTGATTGTATGATTGCGATAGTATGATTGTAATTGTATGATTGTGATTGTATGATTGCGATTGTATTATTGTGATTGTATGATTATGATTGTATGATTGTGATTGTATGATTATGATTGTATGGTTGTGACTGTATGATTGTGATGTTATGATTGCGATTGCATGATATTGATTGTATGATTGTGATTGTACGATTGTGATTGTATGATTGTGATTGTATGATTATGATTGAATGATTGAGATTGCATGATTGCGATTGTATGATTGTGATTGCATGATTATGAATGTATGATTGTGATTGTATGGTTGTGAAAGTATGATTGTGATTGTATGATTGTGATTGTATGATTGTGATTGTATGCTTGCGATTGTATGATTGTGATTGTATGATTGTGAATGTATGATTGTGATTGTATGATTGTTATTGTATGATTATGATTGTATGATTGTGTTTGTATGATTGTGATTGTATGATTGTGATTGTATGATTGTGATTGTATGTTTGTGATTGTATGATTGTGATGGTATGATTGCGATTGTATGATATTGATTGTATGATTGTGATTGTACGATTGTGATTGTATGATTGTGATTGTATGATTATGATTGAATGATTGAGATTGCATGATTGCGACTGTATGATTGTGATTGCATGATTTTGAATGTATGATTGTGATAGTATGATTGTGATTGTATGATTGTGATTGTATGACTGTGATTGTATGATTGTGATTGTATGATTGTTAAAGTATGATTGTGATGGTATGATTGTGATGGTATGATTGTGATTGTATGATTGTGATTGTATGATTGTGATTGTATGATTGTGATTGTATGATTATGATTGTATGATTGTGATAGTATGATTGTGATTGTATGATTGTGATTGTATGACTGTGATTGTATGATTGTGATTGTGCGATTGTGATTGTACGATTGTGGTTGTACGATTGTGATTGTATGATTGTGATTGTATGATTATGATTGAATGATTGTGATTGCATGATTGTGATTGTATGATTGCGATAGTATGATTGTGACTGTATGATTGTGATTGTATGATTGCGATTGTATGATTGCGATTGTATGATTATGATTGTATGATTGTGATTGTATGATTGTGATTGTATGATTGTGATTGTATGATTGTTATTGTATGATTATGATTGTATGATTGTGTTTGTATGATTGTGATAGTATGATTGTGGTAGTATGATTGTGATTGTATGATTGTGATTGTATGATTGTGATTGTATGATTGTATTTGGGAGATTGTATTTGGGAGATTGTATTTGGGAGATTGCATTTGGGAGATTGTATTTGGGAGATTGTAATAGTATGATTGCGATTGTATAATTGTGATTGTATGATTGCGATTGTATGATTGTGATTGTATGATTGTGATTGTATGATTGTGATTGTATGATTGTATCTGGGACATTGTATTTGGGAGATTCTAATTGTATGATTGCGATTGTATGATTGTGATTGTATGATTGCGATTGTATGATTGTGATTGTATGATTGTGATGTATAATTGTAATTGTATGATTATGATTGTATGATTGTGATTGTATGATTGTGATTGTATGATTGTGATTGTATGATTGTGATTGTATGATTGTGATTGTATGATTGTGATTGTATGATTGTGATTGTATGATTATGATTGTATGATTGTGATAGTATGATTGTGATTGTATGATTGTGATTGTATGACTGTGATTGTATGATTGTGATTGTGCGATTGTGATTGTACGATTGTGGTTGTACGATTGTGATTGTATGATTGTGATTGTATGATTATGATTGAATGATTGTGATTGCATGATTGTGATTGTATGATTGCGATAGTATGATTGTGATTGTATGATTGTGATTGTATGATTGCGATTGTATGATTGCGATTGTATGATTATGATTGTATGATTGTGATTGTATGATTATGATTGTATGGTTGTGACTGTATGATTGTTATGGTATGATTGCGATTGTATGATATTGATTGTATGATTGTGATTGTACGATTGTGATTGTATGATTGTGATTGTATGATTATGATTGAATGATTGAGATTGCATGATTGCGATTGTATGATTGTGATTGCATGATTTTGAATGTATGATTGTGATTGTATGATTGTGATTGTATGGTTGTGAAAGTATGATTGTGATTGTATGATTGTGATTGTATGATTGTGATTGTATGCTTGCGATTGTATGATTGTGATTGTATGATTGTGATTGTATGATTGTGATTGTATGATTGTTATTGTATGATTATGATTGTATGATTGTGTTTGTATGATTGTGATTGTATGATTGTGATTGTATGATTGTGATAGTATGATTGTGATTGTATGATTGTGATTGTATGACTGTGATTGTATGATTGTGATTGTATGATTGTGATTGTATGATTGTGATTATATGATTGTGATTGTATGATTGTGATTGTATGATTGTGATAGTATGATTGTGGTAGTATGATTGTGATTGTATGATTGTGATTGTATGATTGTGATTGTATGATTGTATTTGGGAGATTGTATTTGGGAGATTGTATTTGGGAGATTGTATTTGGGAGATTGTAATTGTATGATTGCGATTGTATAATTGTGATTGTATGATTGCGATTGTATGATTGTGATTGTAGGATTGTGATTGCATGATTGTGATTGTATGATTGAGATCGCATGATTTTGTATGTATGATTGTGATTGTATGATTGTGATTGTATGATTGTGATTGTATGATTGTGAATGTATGATTGTGATTGTATGATTGTGATTGTATGATTGTGATAGTATGATTGTGATTGTATGATTGTGATTGTATGACTGTGATTGTATGATTGTGATTGTATGATTGTGATTGTATGACTGTGATTGTATGATTATGATCGTATGATTGTGATTGTATGATTATGATTGTATGGTTGCGATTGTATGATTGTGATTGTATGATTATGATTGTATGATTGTGATTGTATGATTATGATTGTATGGTTGTGACTGTATGATTGTGATGTTATGATTGCGATTGCATGATATTGATTGTATGATTGTGATTGTACGATTGTGATTGTATGATTATGATTGAATGATTGAGATTGCATGATTGCGATTGTATGATTGCGATTGCATGATTTTGAATGTATGATTGTGATTGTATGATTGTGATTGTATGGTTGTGAAAGTATGATTGTGATTGTATGATTGTGATTGTATGATTGTGATTGTATGATTGTGATTGTATGCTTGCGATTGTATGATTGTGATTGTATGATTGTGAATGTATGATTGTGATTGTATGATTGTTATTGTATGATTATGATTGTATGATTGTGTTTGTATGATTGTGATTGTATGATTGTGATTGTATGATTGTGATAGTATGATTGTGATTGTATGATTGTGATTGTATGACTGTGATTGTATGATTGTGATTGTATGATTGTGATTGTATGATTGTGAAAGTATGATTGTGATGGTATGATTGTGATTGTATGATTGTGATTGTATGATTGTGATTGTATGACTGTGATTGTATGATTGTGATTGTATGATTGTGATTGTATGATTGTGAAAGTATGATTGTGATGGTATGATTGTGATGGTATGATTGTGATTGTATGATTGTGATTGTATGATTGTGATTGTATGAGAGTGATTTTCTGATTGTGGTTATGCGATTGTGATTGTACGATTGTGATTGTACGATTGTTATTGAATGATTGTGATTGTATGATTCTGATTGTATGATTGTAATTGCATGATTGTGATTGTATGATTGTGATTGCATGATTTTGAATGTATGATTATGATTGTATGATTGTGATTGTATGATTGTGATAGTATGATTGTGATTGTATGATTGTGATTGTATGATTATGATTGTATGATTGTGATTGTATGATTGTGATTGTATGATTGTGATTGTATGAGTGTGATTGTCTGATTGTGGTTGTGCGATTGTGATTGTACGATTGTGATTGTACGATTGTTATTGAATGATTGTGATTGTATGATTCTGATTGTATGATTGTGATTGCATGATTGTGATTGTATGATTGTGATTGCATGATTTTGAATGTATGATTATGATTGTATGATTGTGATTGTATGATTGTGATAGTATGATTGTGATTGTATGATTGTGATTGTATGATTATGATTGTATTTTTGTGATTGAATGATTGTGATTGTATGATTGTGATTGTGTGATTGTGATTGTATGATTGCGATTGTCTGATTGTGGTTGTGCGATTGTGATTGTACGATTGTGATTGTACGATTGTGATTGTACGATTGTGATTGTACGATTGTGATTGTACGATTGTGATTGTACGATTGTGATTGTACGATTGTGATTGTACGATTGTGATTGTACGATTGTGATTGTACGATTGTGATTGTACGATTGTGATTGTACGATTGTGAATGTACGATTGTGATTGTATGATTGTGATTGTATGATTGTGATAGTACGATTGTGATTGTATGACTGTGATTGTATGACTGTGATTGTATTATTGTGATTGTATGATTGTGATTGTATGATTGTGGAAGTATGATTGTGATTGTATGATTGTGATTGTATGATTGTGATTGTATGATTGTGATTGTATGATTGTGATAGTATGATTGTGATTGTATGATTGTGATTGTATGATTGTGATTGTATGATTGTATTTGGGAGATTGTGTTTGGGAGATTGTATTTGGGAGATTGTATTTGGGAGATTGTAATTGTATGATTGCGATTGTATGATTGTGATTGTATGATTGCGATTGTATGATTGTGATTGTATGATTGTGATGTATGATTGTAATTGTATTATTATGATTGTATGATTGTGATTGTATGATTGAGATTGTATGATTGTGATGGTATGATTGTGATTGTATGATTGCGATAGTATGATTGTAATTGTATGATTGTGATTGTATGATTGCGATTGTATGATTGTGATTGTATGATTATGATTGTATGATTGTGATTGTATGATTATGATTGTATGGTTGTGACTGTATGATTGTGATGGGATGATTGCGATTGTATGATATTGATTGTATGATTGTGAATGTACGATTGTGATTGTATGATCGTGATTGTACGATTATGATTGAATGATTGAGATTGCATGATTGTTATTGTATGACTGTGATTGTATGATTGTGATTGTATGATTGTGATAGTATGATTGTGATAGTATGATTGTGATTATATGATTGTTATTGTATGACTGTGATTGTATGATTGTGATTGTATGATTGTGATAGTATGATTGTGAAAGTATGATTGTGATTGTATGATTGTGATTGTATGATTGTGATTGTATGATTGTGATTGTATGATTGTGATTGTATGATTGTGATTGTATGATTGTGATTGTATGATTGTGATTGTATGATTGTGATTGTATGACTGTGATTGTATGATTGTGATTGTATGATTGTTAAAGTATGATTGTGATGGTATGATTGTGATTGTATGATTGTGATTGTATGATTGTGATTGTATGATTGTGATTGTATGATTGTGATTGTATGATTGTGATTGTATGATTATGATTGTATGATTGTGATTGTATGATTGTGATGGTATTATTGTGATTGTATGATTGCGATAGTATGATTGTGATTGTATGATTGTGATTGTATGATTGCGATTGTATGATTGTGATTGTATGATTATGATTGTATGATTGTGATTGTATGATTATGATTGTATGGTTGTGACTGTATGATTGTGATGTTATGATTGCGATTGCATGATATTGATTGTATGATTGTGATTGTACGATTGTGATTGTATGATTATGATTGAATGATTGAGATTGCATGATTGCGATTGTATGATTGCGATTGCATGATTTTGAATGTATGATTGTGATTGTATGATTGTGATTGTATGGTTGTGAAAGTATGATTGTGATTGTATGATTGTGATTGTATGATTGTGATTGTATGCTTGCGATTGTATGACTGTGATTGTATGATTGTGATTGTATGATTGTGATTGTATGATTGTGAAAGTATGATTGTGATGGTATGATTGTGATGGTATGATTGTGATTGTATGATTGTGATTGTATGATTGTGATTGTATGAGTGTGATTTTCTGATTGTGAAAGTATGATTGTGATGGTATGATTGTGATGGTATGATTGTGATTGTATGATTATGATTGTATGATTGTGTTTGTATGATTGTGATTGTATGATTGTGATTGTATGATTGTGATAGTATGATTGTGATTGTATGATTGTGATTGTATGACTGTGATTGTATGATTGTGATTGTATGATTGTGATTGTATGATTGTGAAAGTATGATTGTGATGGTATGATTGTGATTGTATGATTGTGATTGTATGATTGTGATTGTATGACTGTGATTGTATGATTGTGATTGTATGATTGTGATTGTATGATTGTGAAAGTATGATTGTGATGGTATGATTGTGATGGTATGATTGTGATTGTATGATTGTGATTGTATGATTGTGATTGTATGATTGTGATTGTATGAGTGTGATTTTCTGATTGTGAAAGTATGATTGTGATGGTACGATTGTTATTGAATGATTGTGATTGTATGATTCTGATTGTATGATTGTAATTGCATGATTGTGATTGTATGATTGTGATTGCATGATTTTGAATGTATGATTATGATTGTATGATTGTGATTGTATGATTGTGATAGTATGATTGTGATTGTATGATTGTGATTGTATGATTATGGTTGTGTGATTGTGATTGTATGATTGTGATTGTATGATTGTGATTGTATGAGTGGGATTGTCTGATTGTGGTTGTGCGATTGTGATTGTACGATTGTGATTGTACGATTGTTATTGAATGATTGTGATTGTATGATTCTGATTGTATGATTGTGATTGCATGATTGTGATTGTATGATTGTGATTGCATGATTTTGAATGTATGATTATGATTGTATGATTGTGATTGTATGATTGCGATTGTATGATTGTGATTGTATGATTATGATTGTATTTTTGTGATTGTATGATTGTGATTGTATGATTGTGAATGTGTGATTGTGATTGTATGATTGTGATTGTCTGATTGTGGTTGTGCGATTGTGATTGTACGATTGTAATTGTACGATTGTGATTGTACGATTGTGATGGTACGATTGTGATTGTACGATTGTGATTGTACGATTGTGATTGTACGATTGTGATTGTACGATTGTGATTGTACGATTGTGATTGTACGATTGTGATTGTACGATTGTGATTGTATGATTGTGATTGTATGATTGTGAATGTACGATTGTGATTGTATGATTGTGATTGTATGATTGTGATAGTACGATTGTGATTGTATGACTGTGATTGTATGACTGTGATTGTATTATTGTGATTGTATGATTGTGGAAGTATGATTGTGATTGTATGATTGTGATTGTATGATTGTGATTGTATGATTGTGATTGTATGATTGTGATAGTATGATTGTGATTGTATGATTGTGATTGTATGATTGTGATTGTATGATTGTATTTGGGAGATTGTGTTTGGGAGATGGTATTTGGGAGATTTATATTTGGGAGATTGTAATTGTATGATTGCGATTGTATGATTGTGATTGCATGATTGCGATTGTATGATTGTGATTGTATGATTGTGATGTATGATTGTAATTGTATTATTATGATTGTATGATTGTGATTGTATGATTGAGATTGTATGATTGTGATGGTATGATTGTGATTGTATGATTGCGATAGTATGATTGTAATTGTATGATTGTGATTGTATGATTGCGATTGTATGATTGTGATTGTATGATTATGATTGTATGATTGTGATTGTATGATTATGATTGTATGGTTGTGACTGTATGATTGTGATGGGATGATTGCGATTGTATGATATTGATTGTATGATTGTGATTGTACGATTGTGATTGTATGATTGTGATTGTACGATTATGATTGAATGATTGAGATTGCATGATTGCGATTGTATGATTGTGATTGCATGATTTTGAATGTATGATTGTGATTGTATGATTGTGATTGTATGGTTGTGGAAGTATGATTGTGATTGTATGATTGTGATTGTATGATTGTGATTGTATGATTGTGATAGTATGATTGTGATTGTATGATTGTGATGTATGATTGTAATTGTATGATTATGATTGTATGATTGTGATTGTCTGATTGTGATTGTATGATTGAGATTGTATGATTGTGATTGTATGCTTGCGATTGTATGATTGTGATTGTATGATTGTGATTCTTTGATTGTGATTGTATGATTGTGATTGTATGATTGTGATTTTATGATTGTGATTGTATGATTGTGATTGTATGATTGTGATAGTATGATTGTGATTATATGATCGTTATTGTATGACTGTGATTGTATGATTGTGATTGTATGATTGTGATAGTATGATTGTGAAAGTATGATTGAGATTGTATGATTGCGATAGTATGATTGTGATTGTATGATTGTGATTGTATGATTGTGATGTATGATTGTAATTGTATGATTATGATTGTATGATTGTGATTGTATGATTGAGATTGTATGATTGTGATTGTATGCTTGCGATTGTATGATTGTGATTGTATGATTGTGATGTATGATTGTAATTGTATGATTATGATTGTATGATTGTGATTGTATGATTGTGATTGTATGATTGAGATTGTATGATTGTGATTGTATGCTTGCGATTGTATGATTGTGATTGTATGATTGTGATTCTTTGATTGTGATTGTATGATTGTGATTGTATGATTGTGATTTTATGATTGTGATTGTATGATTGTGATTGTATGATTGCGATAGTATGATTGTGATTATATGATTGTTATTGTATGACTGTGATTGTATGATTGTGATTGTATGATTGTGATAGTATGATTGTGAAAGTATGATTGTGATTGTATGATTGTGATTGTATGATTGTGATTGTATGATTGTGATTGTACGATTGTGATTGTACGATTGTGATAGTATGATTGTGATTGTATGATTGTGATTGTATGATTGTTATTGTATGATTGTGATTGTTTGATTGTATTTGGGAGATTGTATTTGGGAGATTGTAATTGTATGATTGCGATTGTATGATTGTGATTGTATGATTGCGATTGTATGATTGTGATAGTATGATTGTGATTATATGATTGTTATTGTATGACTGTGATTGTATGACTGTGATTGTATGATTGTGATTGTATGATTGTTAAAGTATGATTGTGATGGTATGATTGTGATTGTATGATTGTGGTTGTATGATTGTGATTGTATGATTGTGATTGTATGATTGTGATTGTATGATTGTGATTGTATGATTATGATTGTATGATTGTGATTGTATGATTGTGATGGTATGATTGTGATTGTATGATTGCGATAGTATGATTGTAATTGTATGATTGTGATTGTATGATTGCGATTGTATTATTGTGATTGTATGATTATGATTGTATGATTGTGATTGTATGATTATGATTGTATGGTTGTGACTGTATGATTGTGATGTTATGATTGCGATTGCATGATATTGATTGTATGATTGTGATTGTACGATTGTGATTGTATGATTGTGATTGTATGATTATGATTGAATGATTGAGATTGCATGATTGCGATTGTATGATTGTGATTGCATGATTTTGAATGTATGATTGTAATTGTATGATTATGATTGTATGATTGTGATTGTCTGATTGTGATTGTATGATTGAGATTGTATGATTGTGATTGTATGCTTGCGATTGTATGATTGTGATTGTATGATTGTGATTCTTTGATTGTGATTGTATGATTGTGATTGTATGATTGTGATTTTATGATTGTGATTGTATGATTGTGATTGTATGATTGTGATAGTATGATTGTGATTATATGATTGTTATTGTATGACTGTGATTGTATGATTGTGATTGTATGATTGTGATAGTATGATTGTGAAAGTATGATTGAGATTGTATGATTGCGATAGTATGATTGTGATTGTATGATTGTGATTGTATGATTGTGATGTATGATTGTAATTGTATGATTATGATTGTATGATTGTGATTGTATGATTGAGATTGTATGATTGTGATTGTATGCTTGCGATTGTATGATTGTGATTGTATGATTGTGATGTATGATTGTAATTGTATGATTATGATTGTATGATTGTGATTGTATGATTGTGATTGTATGATTGAGATTGTATGATTGTGATTGTATGCTTGCGATTGTATGATTGTGATTGTATGATTGTGATTCTTTGATTGTGATTGTATGATTGTGATTGTATGATTGTGATTTTATGATTGTGATTGTATGATTGTGATTGTATGATTGCGATAGTATGATTGTGATTATATGATTGTTATTGTATGACTGTGATTGTATGATTGTGATTGTATGATTGTGATAGTATGATTGTGAAAGTATGATTGTGATTGTATGATTGTGATTGTATGATTGTGATTGTATGATTGTGATTGTACGATTGTGATTGTACGATTGTGATAGTATGATTGTGATTGTATGATTGTGATTGTATGATTGTGATTGTATGATTGTGATTGTATGATTGTGATAGTATGATTGTGATTGTATGATTGTGATTGTATGATTGTGATTGTATGATTGTATTTGGGAGATTGTGTTTGGGAGATGGTATTTGGGAGATTTATATTTGGGAGATTGTAATTGTATGATTGCGATTGTATGATTGTGATTGCATGATTGCGATTGTATGATTGTGATTGTATGATTGTGATGTATGATTGTAATTGTATTATTATGATTGTATGATTGTGATTGTATGATTGAGATTGTATGATTGTGATGGTATGATTGTGATTGTATGATTGCGATAGTATGATTGTAATTGTATGATTGTGATTGTATGATTGCGATTGTATGATTGTGATTGTATGATTATGATTGTATGATTGTGATTGTATGATTATGATTGTATGGTTGTGACTGTATGATTGTGATGGGATGATTGCGATTGTATGATATTGATTGTATGATTGTGATTGTACGATTGTGATTGTATGATTGTGATTGTACGATTATGATTGAATGATTGAGATTGCATGATTGCGATTGTATGATTGTGATTGCATGATTTTGAATGTATGATTGTGATTGTATGATTGTGATTGTATGGTTGTGGAAGTATGATTGTGATTGTATGATTGTGATTGTATGATTGTGATTGTATGATTGTGATAGTATGATTGTGATTGTATGATTGTGATGTATGATTGTAATTGTATGATTATGATTGTATGATTGTGATTGTCTGATTGTGATTGTATGATTGAGATTGTATGATTGTGATTGTATGCTTGCGATTGTATGATTGTGATTGTATGATTGTGATTCTTTGATTGTGATTGTATGATTGTGATTGTATGATTGTGATTTTATGATTGTGATTGTATGATTGTGATTGTATGATTGTGATAGTATGATTGTGATTATATGATCGTTATTGTATGACTGTGATTGTATGATTGTGATTGTATGATTGTGATAGTATGATTGTGAAAGTATGATTGAGATTGTATGATTGCGATAGTATGATTGTGATTGTATGATTGTGATTGTATGATTGTGATGTATGATTGTAATTGTATGATTATGATTGTATGATTGTGATTGTATGATTGAGATTGTATGATTGTGATTGTATGCTTGCGATTGTATGATTGTGATTGTATGATTGTGATGTATGATTGTAATTGTATGATTATGATTGTATGATTGTGATTGTATGATTGTGATTGTATGATTGAGATTGTATGATTGTGATTGTATGCTTGCGATTGTATGATTGTGATTGTATGATTGTGATTCTTTGATTGTGATTGTATGATTGTGATTGTATGATTGTGATTTTATGATTGTGATTGTATGATTGTGATTGTATGATTGCGATAGTATGATTGTGATTATATGATTGTTATTGTATGACTGTGATTGTATGATTGTGATTGTATGATTGTGATAGTATGATTGTGAAAGTATGATTGTGATTGTATGATTGTGATTGTATGATTGTGATTGTATGATTGTGATTGTACGATTGTGATTGTACGATTGTGATAGTATGATTGTGATTGTATGATTGTGATTGTATGATTGTTATTGTATGATTGTGATTGTTTGATTGTATTTGGGAGATTGTATTTGGGAGATTGTAATTGTATGATTGCGATTGTATGATTGTGATTGTATGATTGCGATTGTATGATTGTGATAGTATGATTGTGATTATATGATTGTTATTGTATGACTGTGATTGTATGACTGTGATTGTATGATTGTGATTGTATGATTGTTAAAGTATGATTGTGATGGTATGATTGTGATTGTATGATTGTGGTTGTATGATTGTGATTGTATGATTGTGATTGTATGATTGTGATTGTATGATTGTGATTGTATGATTATGATTGTATGATTGTGATTGTATGATTGTGATGGTATGATTGTGATTGTATGATTGCGATAGTATGATTGTAATTGTATGATTGTGATTGTATGATTGCGATTGTATTATTGTGATTGTATGATTATGATTGTATGATTGTGATTGTATGATTATGATTGTATGGTTGTGACTGTATGATTGTGATGTTATGATTGCGATTGCATGATATTGATTGTATGATTGTGATTGTACGATTGTGATTGTATGATTGTGATTGTATGATTATGATTGAATGATTGAGATTGCATGATTGCGATTGTATGATTGTGATTGCATGATTTTGAATGTATGATTGTAATTGTATGATTATGATTGTATGATTGTGATTGTCTGATTGTGATTGTATGATTGAGATTGTATGATTGTGATTGTATGCTTGCGATTGTATGATTGTGATTGTATGATTGTGATTCTTTGATTGTGATTGTATGATTGTGATTGTATGATTGTGATTTTATGATTGTGATTGTATGATTGTGATTGTATGATTGTGATAGTATGATTGTGATTATATGATTGTTATTGTATGACTGTGATTGTATGATTGTGATTGTATGATTGTGATAGTATGATTGTGAAAGTATGATTGAGATTGTATGATTGCGATAGTATGATTGTGATTGTATGATTGTGATTGTATGATTGTGATGTATGATTGTAATTGTATGATTATGATTGTATGATTGTGATTGTATGATTGAGATTGTATGATTGTGATTGTATGCTTGCGATTGTATGATTGTGATTGTATGATTGTGATGTATGATTGTAATTGTATGATTATGATTGTATGATTGTGATTGTATGATTGTGATTGTATGATTGAGATTGTATGATTGTGATTGTATGCTTGCGATTGTATGATTGTGATTGTATGATTGTGATTCTTTGATTGTGATTGTATGATTGTGATTGTATGATTGTGATTTTATGATTGTGATTGTATGATTGTGATTGTATGATTGCGATAGTATGATTGTGATTATATGATTGTTATTGTATGACTGTGATTGTATGATTGTGATTGTATGATTGTGATAGTATGATTGTGAAAGTATGATTGTGATTGTATGATTGTGATTGTATGATTGTGATTGTATGATTGTGATTGTACGATTGTGATTGTACGATTGTGATAGTATGATTGTGATTGTATGATTGTGATTGTATGATTGTTATTGTATGATTGTGATTGTTTGATTGTATTTGGGAGATTGTATTTGGGAGATTGTAATTGTATGATTGCGATTGTATGATTGTGATTGTATGATTGCGATTGTATGATTGTGATAGTATGATTGTGATTATATGATTGTTATTGTATGACTGTGATTGTATGACTGTGATTGTATGATTGTGATTGTATGATTGTTAAAGTATGATTGTGATGGTATGATTGTGATTGTATGATTGTGGTTGTATGATTGTGATTGTATGATTGTGATTGTATGATTGTGATTGTATGATTGTGATTGTATGATTATGATTGTATGATTGTGATTGTATGATTGTGATGGTATGATTGTGATTGTATGATTGCGATAGTATGATTGTAATTGTATGATTGTGATTGTATGATTGCGATTGTATTATTGTGATTGTATGATTATGATTGTATGATTGTGATTGTATGATTATGATTGTATGGTTGTGACTGTATGATTGTGATGTTATGATTGCGATTGCATGATATTGATTGTATGATTGTGATTGTACGATTGTGATTGTATGATTGTGATTGTATGATTATGATTGAATGATTGAGATTGCATGATTGCGATTGTATGATTGTGATTGCATGATTTTGAATGTATGATTGTGATTGTATGGTTGTGAAAGTATGATTGTGATTGTATGATTGTGATTGTATGATTGTGATTGTATGCTTGCGATTGTATGATTGTGATTGTATGATTGTGAATGTATGATTGTGATTGTATGATTGTTATTGTATGATTATGATTGTATGATTGTGTTTGTATGATTGTGATTGTATGATTGTGATTGTATGATTGTGATTGTATGTTTGTGATTGTATGATTGTGATGGTATGATTGCGATTGTATGATATTGATTGTATGATTGTGATTGTACGATTGTGATTGTATGATTGTGATTGTATGATTATGATTGTATGATTGTGATAGTATGATTGTGATTGTATGATTGTGATTGTATGACTGTGATTGTATGATTGTGATTGTGCGATTGTGATTGTACGATTGTGGTTGTACGATTGTGATTGTATGATTGTGATTGTATGATTATGATTGAATGATTGTGATTGCATGATTGTGATTGTATGATTGCGATAGTATGATTGTGATTGTATGATTGTGATTGTATGATTGCGATTGTATGATTGCGATTGTATGATTATGATTGTATGATTGTGATTGTATGATTATGATTGTATGGTTGTGACTGTATGATTGTTATGGTATGATTGCGATTGTATGATATTGATTGTATGATTGTGATTGTACGATTGTGATTGTATGATTGTGATTGTATGATTATGATTGAATGATTGAGATTGCATGATTGCGATTGTATGATTGTGATTGCATGATTTTGAATGTATGATTGTGATTGTATGATTGTGATTGTATGGTTGTGAAAGTATGATTGTGATTGTATGATTGTGATTGTATGATTGTGATTGTATGCTTGCGATTGTATGATTGTGATTGTATGATTGTGATTGTATGATTGCGATAGTATGATTGTGATTGTATGATTGTGATTGTATGATTGCGATTGTATGATTGCGATTGTATGATTATGATTGTATGATTGTGATTGTATGATTATGATTGTATGGTTGTGACTGTATGATTGTTATGGTATGATTGCGATTGTATGATATTGATTGTATGATTGTGATTGTACGATTGTGATTGTATGATTGTGATTGTATGATTATGATTGAATGATTGAGATTGCATGATTGCGATTGTATGATTGTGATTGCATGATTTTGAATGTATGATTGTGATTGTATGATTGTGATTGTATGGTTGTGAAAGTATGATTGTGATTGTATGATTGTGATTGTATGATTGTGATTGTATGCTTGCGATTGTATGATTGTGATTGTATGATTGTGATTGTATGATTGTGATTGTATGATTGTTATTGTATGATTATGATTGTATGATTGTGTTTGTATGATTGTGATTGTATGATTGTGATTGTATGATTGTGATAGTATGATTGTGATTGTATGATTGTGATTGTATGACTGTGATTGTATGATTGTGATTGTATGATTGTGATTGTATGATTGTGATTATATGATTGTGATTGTATGATTGTGATTGTATGATTGTGATAGTATGATTGTGGTAGTATGATTGTGATTGTATGATTGTGATTGTATGATTGTGATTGTATGATTGTATTTGGGAGATTGTATTTGGGAGATTGTATTTGGGAGATTGTATTTGGGAGATTGTAATTGTATGATTGCGATTGTATAATTGTGATTGTATGATTGCGATTGTATGATTGTGATTGTAGGATTGTGATTGCATGATTGTGATTGTATGATTGAGATCGCATGATTTTGTATGTATGATTGTGATTGTATGATTGTGATTGTATGATTGTGATTGTATGATTGTGAATGTATGATTGCGATTGTATGATTGTGATTGTATGATTGTGATAGTATGATTGTGATTGTATGATTGTGATTGTATGACTGTGATTGTATGATTGTGATTGTATGATTGTGATTGTATGACTGTGATTGTATGATTATGATCGTATGATTGTGATTGTATGATTATGATTGTATGGTTGAGATTGTATGATTGTGATTGTATGATTATGATTGTATGATTGTGATTGTATGATTATGATTGTATGGTTGTGACTGTATGATTGTGATGTTATGATTGCGATTGCATGATATTGATTGTATGATTGTGATTGTACGATTGTGATTGTATGATTATGATTGAATGATTGAGATTGCATGATTGCGATTGTATGATTGCGATTGCATGATTTTGAATGTATGATTGTGATTGTATGATTGTGATTGTATGGTTGTGAAAGTATGATTGTGATTGTATGATTGTGATTGTATGATTGTGATTGTATGCTTGCGATTGTATGATTGTGATTGTATGATTGTGAATGTATGATTGTGATTGTATGATTGTTATTGTATGATTATGATTGTATGATTGTGTTTGTATGATTGTGATTGTATGATTGTGATTGTATGATTGTGATAGTATGATTGTGATTGTATGATTGTGATTGTATGACTGTGATTGTATGATTGTGATTGTATGATTGTGATTGTATGATTGTGAAAGTATGATTGTGATGGTATGATTGTGATTGTATGATTGTGATTGTATGATTGTGATTGTATGACTGTGATTGTATGATTGTGATTGTATGATTGTGATTGTATGATTGTGAAAGTATGATTGTGATGGTATGATTGTGATGGTATGATTGTGATTGTATGATTGTGATTGTATGATTGTGATTGTATGAGTGTGATTTTCTGATTGTGGTTATGCGATTGTGATTGTACGATTGTGATTGTACGATTGTTATTGAATGATTGTGATTGTATGATTCTGATTGTATGATTGTAATTGCATGATTGTGATTGTATGATTGTGATTGCATGATTTTGAATGTATGATTATGATTGTATGATTGTGATTGTATGATTGTGATAGTATGATTGTGATTGTATGATTGTGATTGTATGATTATGATTGTATGATTGTGATTGTATGATTGTGATTGTATGATTGTGATTGTATGAGTGTGATTGTCTGATTGTGGTTGTGCGATTGTGATTGTACGATTGTGATTGTACGATTGTTATTGAATGATTGTGATTGTATGATTCTGATTGTATGATTGTGATTGCATGATTGTGATTGTATGATTGTGATTGCATGATTTTGAATGTATGATTATGATTGTATGATTGTGATTGCATGATTGCGATTGTATGATTGTGATTGTATGATTATGATTGTATTTTTGTGATTGTATGATTGTGATTGTATGATTGTGAATGTGTGATTGTGATTGTATGATTCTGATTGTCTGATTGTGGTTGTGCGATTGTGATTGTACGATTGTAATTGTACGATTGTGATTGTACGATTGTGATTGTACGATTGTGATTGTACGATTGTGATTGTACGATTGTGATTGTACGATTGTGATTGTACGATTGTGATTGTACGATTGTGATTGTACGATTGTGATTGTACGATTGTGATTGTATGATTGTGATTGTATGATTGTGAATGTACGATTGTGATTGTATGATTGTGATTGTATGATTGTGATAGTACGATTGTGATTGTATGACTGTGATTGTATGACTGTGATTGTATTATTGTGATTGTATGATTGTGGAAGTATGATTGTGATTGTATGATTGTGATTGTATGATTGTGATTGTATGATTGTGATTGTATGATTGTGATAGTATGATTGTGATTGTATGATTGTGATTGTATGATTGTGATTGTATGATTGTATTTGGGAGATTGTGTTTGGGAGATTGTATTTGGGAGATTTATATTTGGGAGATTGTAATTGTATGATTGCGATTGTATGATTGTGATTGTATGATTGCGATTGTATGATTGTGATTGTATGATTGTGATGTATGATTGTAATTGTATTATTATGATTGTATGATTGTGATTGTATGATTGAGATTGTATGATTGTGATGGTATGATTGTGATTGTATGATTGCGATAGTATGATTGTAATTGTATGATTGTGATTGTATGATTGCGATTGTATGATTGTGATTGTATGATTATGATTGTATGATTGTGATTGTATGATTATGATTGTATGGTTGTGACTGTATGATTGTGATGGGATGATTGCGATTGTATGATATTGATTGTATGATTGTGATTGTACGATTGTGATTGTATGATTGTGATTGTACGATTATGATTGAATGATTGAGATTGCATGATTGCGATTGTATGATTGTGATTGCATGATTTTGAATGTATGATTGTGATTGTATGATTGTGATTGTATGGTTGTGGAAGTATGATTGTGATTGTATGATTGTGATTGTATGATTGTGATTGTATGATTGTGATAGTATGATTGTGATTGTATGATTGTGATGTATGATTGTAATTGTATGATTATGATTGTATGATTGTGATTGTCTGATTGTGATTGTATGATTGAGATTGTATGATTGTGATTGTATGCTTGCGATTGTATGATTGTGATTGTATGATTGTGATTCTTTGATTGTGATTGTATGATTGTGATTGTATGATTGTGATTTTATGATTGTGATTGTATGATTGTGATTGTATGATTGTGATAGTATGATTGTGATTATATGATTGTTATTGTATGACTGTGATTGTATGATTGTGATTGTATGATTGTGATAGTATGATTGTGAAAGTATGATTGAGATTGTATGATTGCGATAGTATGATTGTGATTGTATGATTGTGATTGTATGATTGTGATGTATGATTGTAATTGTATGATTATGATTGTATGATTGTGATTGTATGATTGAGATTGTATGATTGTGATTGTATGCTTGCGATTGTATGATTGTGATTGTATGATTGTGATGTATGATTGTAATTGTATGATTATGATTGTATGATTGTGATTGTATGATTGTGATTGTATGATTGAGATTGTATGATTGTGATTGTATGCTTGCGATTGTATGATTGTGATTGTATGATTGTGATTCTTTGATTGTGATTGTATGATTGTGATTGTATGATTGTGATTTTATGATTGTGATTGTATGATTGTGATTGTATGTTTGCGATAGTATGATTGTGATTATATGATTGTTATTGTATGACTGTGATTGTATGATTGTGATTGTATGATTGTGATAGTATGATTGTGAAAGTATGATTGTGATTGTATGATTGTGATTGTATGATTGTGATTGTATGATTGTGATTGTACGATTGTGATTGTACGATTGTGATAGTATGATTGTGATTGTATGATTGTGATTGTATGATTGTTATTGTATGATTGTGATTGTTTGATTGTATTTGGGAGATTGTATTTGGGAGATTGTAATTGTATGATTGCGATTGTATGATTGTGATTGTATGATTGCGATTGTATGATTGTGATAGTATGATTGTGATTATATGATTGTTATTGTATGACTGTGATTGTATGACTGTGATTGTATGATTGTGATTGTATGATTGTTAAAGTATGATTGTGATGGTATGATTGTGATTGTATGATTGTGGTTGTATGATTGTGATTGTATGATTGTGATTGTATGATTGTGATTGTATGATTGTGATTGTATGATTATGATTGTATGATTGTGATTGTATGATTGTGATGGTATGATTGTGATTGTATGATTGCGATTGTATGATTGTGATTGTATGATTGTGATTCTTTGATTGTGATTGTATGATTGTGATTGTATGATTGTGATTTTATGATTGTGATTGTATGATTGTGATTGTATGTTTGCGATAGTATGATTGTGATTATATGATTGTTATTGTATGACTGTGATTGTATGATTGTGATTGTATGATTGTGATAGTATGATTGTGAAAGTATGATTGTGATTGTATGATTGTGATTGTATGATTGTGATTGTATGATTGTGATTGTACGATTGTGATTGTACGATTGTGATAGTATGATTGTGATTGTATGATTGTGATTGTATGATTGTTATTGTATGATTGTGATTGTTTGATTGTATTTGGGAGATTGTATTTGGGAGATTGTAATTGTATGATTGCGATTGTATGATTGTGATTGTATGATTGCGATTGTATGATTGTGATAGTATGATTGTGATTATATGATTGTTATTGTATGACTGTGATTGTATGACTGTGATTGTATGATTGTGATTGTATGATTGTTAAAGTATGATTGTGATGGTATGATTGTGATTGTATGATTGTGGTTGTATGATTGTGATTGTATGATTGTGATTGTATGATTGTGATTGTATGATTGTGATTGTATGATTATGATTGTATGATTGTGATTGTATGATTGTGATGGTATGATTGTGATTGTATGATTGCGATAGTATGATTGTAATTGTATGATTGTGATTGTATGATTGCGATTGTATTATTGTGATTGTATGATTATGATTGTATGATTGTGATTGTATGATTATGATTGTATGGTTGTGACTGTATGATTGTGATGTTATGATTGCGATTGCATGATATTGATTGTATGATTGTGATTGTACGATTGTGATTGTATGATTGTGATTGTATGATTATGATTGAATGATTGAGATTGCATGATTGCGATTGTATGATTGTGATTGCATGATTTTGAATGTATGATTGTGATTGTATGGTTGTGAAAGTATGATTGTGATTGTATGATTGTGATTGTATGATTGTGATTGTATGCTTGCGATTGTATGATTGTGATTGTATGATTGTGAATGTATGATTGTGATTGTATGATTGTTATTGTATGATTATGATTGTATGATTGTGTTTGTATGATTGTGATTGTATGATTGTGATTGTATGATTGTGATTGTATGTTTGTGATTGTATGATTGTGATGGTATGATTGCGATTGTATGATATTGATTGTATGATTGTGATTGTACGATTGTGATTGTATGATTGTGATTGTATGATTATGATTGAATGATTGAGATTGCATGATTGCGACTGTATGATTGTGATTGCATGATTTTGAATGTATGATTGTGATAGTATGATTGTGATTGTATGATTGTGATTGTATGACTGTGATTGTATGATTGTGATTGTATGATTGTTAAAGTATGATTGTGATGGTATGATTGTGATGGTATGATTGTGATTGTATGATTGTGATTGTATGATTGTGATTGTATGATTGTGATTGTATGATTATGATTGTATGATTGTGATAGTATGATTGTGATTGTATGATTGTGATTGTATGACTGTGATTGTATGATTGTGATTGTGCGATTGTGATTGTACGATTGTGGTTGTACGATTGTGATTGTATGATTGTGATTGTATGATTATGATTGAATGATTGTGATTGCATGATTGTGATTGTATGATTGCGATAGTATGATTGTGATTGTATGATTGTGATTGTATGATTGCGATTGTATGATTGCGATTGTATGATTATGATTGTATGATTGTGATTGTATGATTGTGATTGTATGATTGTGATTGTATGATTGTTATTGTATGATTATGATTGTATGATTGTGTTTGTATGATTGTGATAGTATGATTGTGGTAGTATGATTGTGATTGTATGATTGTGATTGTATGATTGTGATTGTATGATTGTATTTGGGAGATTGTATTTGGGAGATTGTATTTGGGAGATTGCATTTGGGAGATTGTATTTGGGAGATTGTAATAGTATGATTGCGATTGTATAATTGTGATTGTATGATTGCGATTGTATGATTGTGATTGTATGATTGTGATTGTATGATTGTGATTGTATGATTGTATCTGGGACATTGTATTTGGGAGATTGTAATTGTATGATTGCGATTGTATGATTGTGATTGTATGATTGCGATTGTATGATTGTGATTGTATGATTGTGATGTATAATTGTAATTGTATGATTATGATTGTATGATTGTGATTGTATGATTGTGATTGTATGATTGTGATTGTATGATTGTGATTGTATGATTGTGATTGTATGATTGTGATTGTATGATTGTGATTGTATGATTATGATTGTATGATTGTGATAGTATGATTGTGATTGTATGATTGTGATTGTATGACTGTGATTGTATGATTGTGATTGTGCGATTGTGATTGTACGATTGTGGTTGTACGATTGTGATTGTATGATTGTGATTGTATGATTATGATTGAATGATTGTGAATGCATGATTGTGATTGTATGATTGCGATAGTATGATTGTGATTGTATGATTGTGATTGTATGATTGCGATTGTATGATTGCGATTGTATGATTATGATTGTATGATTGTGATTGTATGATTATGATTGTATGGTTGTGACTGTATGATTGTTATGGTATGATTGCGATTGTATGATATTGATTGTATGATTGTGATTGTACGATTGTGATTGTATGATTGTGATTGTATGATTATGATTGAATGATTGAGATTGCATGATTGCGATTGTATGATTGTGATTGCATGATTTTGAATGTATGATTGTGATTGTATGATTGTGATTGTATGGTTGTGAAAGTATGATTGTGATTGTATGATTGTGATTGTATGATTGTGATTGTATGCTTGCGATTGTATGATTGTGATTGTATGATTGTGATTGTATGATTGTGATTGTATGATTGTTATTGTATGATTATGATTGTATGATTGTGTTTGTATGATTGTGATTGTATGATTGTGATTGTATGATTGTGATAGTATGATTGTGATTGTATGATTGTGATTGTATGACTGTGATTGTATGATTGTGATTGTATGATTGTGATTATATGATTGTGATTGTATGATTGTAATTGTATGATTGTGATAGTATGATTGTGGTAGTATGATTGTGATTGTATGATTGTGATTGTATGATTGTGATTGTATGATTGTATTTGGGAGATTGTATTTGGGAGATTGTATTTGGGAGATTGCATTTGGGAGATTGTATTTGGGAGATTGTAATTGTATGATTGCGATTGTATAATTGTGATTGTATGATTGCGATTGTATGATTGTGATTGTATGATTGTGATTGTATGATTGTGATTGTATGATTGTATCTGGGAGATTGTATTTGGGAGATTGTAATTGTATGATTGTGATTGTAGGATTCCGATTGTATGATTGTGATTGTATGATTGTGATTGTATGATTGTGATTGTATGATTGCGATTGTATGATTGTGATTGTATGATTGTGATTGTACGATTGTGATTGTATGATTGTGATTGTATGATTATGATTGAATGATTGTGATTGCATGATTGTGATTGTATGATTGTGATTGCATGATTTTGAATGTATGATTTTGATTGTATGATTGTGATTGTAAGATTGTGATTGGATGACTGTGATTGTATGATTGTGATTGCATGATTGTCATTGTATGATTATGATTGTAGGATTGTGATTGCATGATTGTGATTGTATGATTGAGATCGCATGATTTTGTATGTATGATTGTGATTTTATGATTGTGATTGTATGATTGTGATTGTATGATTGTGATTGTATGATTGTGATTGTATGATTGTGAATGTATGATTGTGATTGAATGATTGTGATTGTATGATTGTGATAGTATGATTGTGATTGTATGATTGTGATTGTATGACTGTGATTGTATGATTGTGATTGTATGATTGTGATTGTATGATTGTGATTGTATGATTATGATCGTATGATTGTGATTGTATGATTATGATTGTATGGTTGCGATTGTATGATTGTGATTGTATGATTATGATTGTATGATTGTGATTGTATGATTATGATTGTATGGTTGTGACTGTATGATTGTGATGGTATGATTGCGATTGTATGATATTGATTGTATGATTGTGATTGTACGATTGTGATTGTATGATTGTGATTGTATGATTATGATTGAATGATTGAGATTGCATGATTGCGATTGTATGATTGTGATTGCATGATTTTGAATGTATGATTGTGATTGTATGATTGTGATTGTATGCTTGCGATTGTATGATTGTGATTGTATGATTGTGATTGTATGATTGTGATTGTATGTTTGTTATTGTATGATTATGATTGTATGATTGTGTTTGTATGATTGTGATTGTATGATTGTGATTGCATGATTGTGATAGTATGATTGTGATTGTATGATTGTGATTGTATGACTGTGATTGTATGATTGTGATTGTATGATTGTTAAAGTATGATTGTGACGGTATGATTGTGATGGTATGATTTTGATTGTATGATTCTGATTGTATGATTGTGATTGCATGATAGTGATTGTATGATTGTGATTGCATGATTTTGAATGTATGATTGCGATTGTATGATTGTGATTGTATGATTGTGATTATATGATTGTGATTGTATGATTGTGATTGTATGATTGTGATTGTATGATTGTGATTGTATGATTGTATCTGGGAGATTGTATTTGGGAGATTGTAATTGTATGATTGCGATTGTATGATTGTAATTGTATGATTGCGATTGTATGATTGTGATTGTATGATTGTGATGTATGATTGTAATTGTATGATTATGATTGTATGATTGTGATTGTATGATTGTGGTGGTATGATTGTGATTGTATGATTGCGATCGTATGATTGTGATTGTATGATTATGATTGCACGATTGTGATTGTATGATTGCGATTGTATGATTGTGATTGTATGATTGTGATTATATGATTGTGATTGTATGATTGTGATTGTATGATTGTGATTGTATGATTGTATTTGGGAGATTGTATTTGGGAGATTGTAATTGTATGATTGCGATTGTATAATTGTGATTGTATGATTGCGATTGTATGATTGTGATTGTATGATTGTGATGTATAATTGTAATTGTATGATTATGATTGTATGATTGTGATTGTATGATTGTGATTGTATGATTGTGATTGTAT
This sequence comes from Megachile rotundata, assembly GCF_050947335.1. NCBI lineage: Eukaryota > Metazoa > Arthropoda > Insecta > Hymenoptera > Megachilidae > Megachile > Megachile rotundata. Next base: position 1,751,389 of record NW_027473318.1, on the reverse strand, counting down.
GATTGTGATTGTATGATTGTGATTGTATGATTGTGATTGTATGATTGTGATTGTATGATTGTGATTGTATGATTATGATTGTATGATTGTGATAGTATGATTGTGATTGTATGATTGTGATTGTAAGACTGTGATTGTATGATTGTGATTGTGCGATTGTGATTGTACGATTGTGGTTGTACGATTGTGATTGTACGATTGTGATTGTATGATTATGATTGAATGATTGTGATTGCATGATTGTGATTGTATGATTGTGATTGCATGATTTTGAATGTATGATTGTGATTGTATGATTGTGATTGTAAGATTGCGATTGGATGACTGTGATTGTATGATTGTGATTGTATGATTGAGATTGTATGATTGTATTTGGGTGATTGTATTTGGGAGATTGTATTTGGGAGATTGTAATTGTATGATTGCGATTGTATGATTGTGATTGCATGATTGTGATTGTATGATTGTGATTGCATGATTTTGAATGTATGATTATGATTGTATGATTGTGATTGTATGATTGCGATTGTATGATTGTGATTGTATGATTATGATTGTATTTTTGTGATTGAATGATTGTGATTGTATGATTGTGATTGTGTGATTGTGATTGTATGATTGCGATTGTCTGATTGTGGTTGTGCGATTGTGATTGTACGATTGTGATTGTACGATTGTGATTGTACGATTGTGATTGTACGATTGTGATTGTACGATTGTGATTGTACGATTGTGATTGTACGATTGTGATTGTACGATTGTGATTGTACGATTGTTATTGTATGATTGTGAATGTACGATTGTGATTGTATGATTGTGATTGTATGATTGTGATAGTACGATTGTGATTGTATGACTGTGATTGTATGACTGTGATTGTATTATTGTGATTGTATGATTGTGATTGTATGATTGTGGAAGTATGATTGTGGAAGTATGATTGTGATTGTATGATTGTGATTGTATGATTGTGATTGTATGATTGTGATTGTATGATTGTGATAGTATGATTGTGATTGTATGATTGTGATTGTATGATTGTATTTGGGAGATTGTGTTTGGGAGATTGTATTTGGGAGATTGTATTTGGGAGATTGTAATTGTATGATTGCGATTGTATGATTGTGATTGTATGATTGCGATTGTATGATTGTGATTGTATGATTGTCATGTATGATTGTAATTGTATTATTATGATTGTATGATTGTGATTGTATGATTGAGATTGTATGATTGTGATGGTATGATTGTGATTGTATGATTGCGATAGTATGATTGTAATTGTATGATTGTGATTGTATGATTGCGATTGTATGATTGTGATTGTATGATTATGATTGTATGACTGTGATTGTATGATTATGATTGTATGGTTGTGACTGTATGATTGTGATGGGATGATTGCGATTGTATGATATTGATTGTATGATTGTGAATGTACGATTGTGATTGTATGATCGTGATTGTACGATTATGATTGAATGATTGAGATTGCATGATTGTTATTGTATGACTGTGATTGTATGATTGTGATTGTATGATTGTGATAGTATGATTGTGATAGTATGATTGTGATTATATGATTGTTATTGTATGACTGTGATTGTATGATTGTGATTGTATGATTGTGATAGTATGATTGTGAAAGTATGATTGTGATTGTATGATTGTGATTGTATGATTGTGATTGTATGATTGTGATTGTATGATTGTGATTGTATGATTGTGATTGTATGATTGCGATTGTATGATTGTGATTGTATGATTGTGATTGTACGATTGTGATTGTATGATTGTGATTGTATGATTATGATTGAATGATTGTGATTGCATGATTGTGATTGTATGATTGTGATTGCATGATTTTGAATGTATGATTTTGATTGTATGATTGTGATTGTAAGATTGTGATTGGATGACTGTGATTGTATGATTGTGATTGTATGATTGTCATTGTATGATTATGATTGTAGGATTGTGATTGCATGATTGTGATTGTATGATTGAGATCGCATGATTTTGTATGTATGATTGTGATTGTATGATTGTGATTGTATGATTGTGATTGTATGATTGTGATTGTATGATTGTGATTGTATGATTGTGATTGTATGATTGTGAATGTATGATTGTGATTGTATGATTGTGATTGTATGATTGTGATAGTATGATTGTGATTGTATGATTGTGATTGTATGACTGTGATTGTATGATTGTGATTGTATGATTGTGATTGTATGATTGTGATTGTATGATTATGATCGTATGATTGTGATTGTATGATTATGATTGTATGGTTGCGATTGTATGATTGTGATTGTATGATTATGATTGTATGATTGTGATTGTATGATTATGATTGTATGGTTGTGACTGTATGATTGTGATGGTATGATTGCGATTGTATGATATTGATTGTATGATTGTGATTGTACGATTGTGATTGTATGATTGTGATTGTATGATTATGATTGAATGATTGAGATTGCATGATTGCGATTGTATGATTGTGATTGCATGATTTTGAATGTATGATTGTGATTGTATGATTGTGATTGTATGCTTGCGATTGTATGATTGTGATTGTATGATTGTGATTGTATGATTGTGATTGTATGATTGTTATTGTATGATTATGATTGTATGATTGTGTTTGTATGATTGTGATTGTATGATTGTGATTGCATGATTGTGATAGTATGATTGTGATTGTATGATTGTGATTGTATGACTGTGATTGTATGATTGTGATTGTATGATTGTTAAAGTATGATTGTGATGGTATGATTGTGATGGTATGATTTTGATTGTATGATTCTGATTGTATGATTGTGATTGCATGATAGTGATTGTATGATTGTGATTGCATGATTTTGAATGTATGATTGCGATTGTATGATTGTGATTGTATGATTGTGATTATATGATTGTGATTGTATGATTGTAATTGTATGATTGTGATAGTATGATTGTGGTAGTATGATTGTGATTGTATGATTGTGATTGTATGATTGTGATTGTATGATTGTATTTGGGAGATTGTATTTGGGAGATTGTATTTGGGAGATTGCATTTGGGAGATTGTATTTGGGAGATTGTAATTGTATGATTGCGATTGTATAATTGTGATTGTATGATTGCGATTGTATGATTGTGATTGTATGATTGTGATTGTATGATTGTGATTGTATGATTGTATCTGGGAGATTGTATTTGGGAGATTGTAATTGTATGATTGCGATTGTATGATTGTAATTGTATGATTGCGATTGTATGATTGTGATTGTATGATTGTGATGTATGATTGTAATTGTATGATTATGATTGTATGATTGTGATTGTATGATTGTGGTGGTATGATTGTGATTGTATGATTGCGATCGTATGATTGTGATTGTATGATTATGATTGCACGATTGTGATTGTATGATTGCGATTGTATGATTGTGATTGTATGATTGTGATTATATGATTGTGATTGTATGATTGTGATTGTATGATTGTGATTGTATGATTGTATTTGGGAGATTGTTTTTGGGAGATTGTAATTGTATGATTGCGATTGTATAATTGTGATTGTATGATTGCGATTGTATGATTGTGATTGTATGATTGTGATGTATAATTGTAATTGTATGATTATGATTGTATGATTGTGATTGTATGATTGTGATTGTATGATTGTGATTGTATGATTGTGATTGTATGATTGTGATTGTATGATTGTGATTGTATGATTGTGATTGTATGATTATGATTGTATGATTGTGATAGTATGATTGTGATTGTATGATTGTGATTGTATGACTGTGATTGTATGATTGTGATTGTGCGATTGTGGTTGTACGATTGTGATTGTATGATTGTGATTGTATGATTATGATTGAATGATTGTGATTGCATGATTGTGATTGTATGATTGTGATTGCATGATTTTGAATGTATGATTGTGATTGTATGATTGTGATTGTAAGATTGCGATTGGATGACTGTGATTGTATGATTGTGATTGTATGATTGTCATTGTATGATTATGATTGTAGGATTGTGATTGCATGATTGTGATTGTATGATTGAGATCGCATGATTTTGTATGTATGATTGTGATTGTATGATTGTGATTGTATGATTGTGATTGTATGATTGTGATTGTATGATTGTGATTGTATGATTGTGATTGTATAATTGTGAATGTATGATTGTGATTGTATGATTGTGATTGTATGATTGTGATAGTATGATTGTGATTGTATGATTGTGATTGTATGATTGTGATTATATGATTGTGATTGTATGATTGTGATTGTATGATTGTGATAGTATGATTGTGGTAGTATGATTGTGATTGTATGATTGTGATTGTATGATTGTGATTGTATGATTGTATTTGGGAGATTGTATTTGGGAGATTGTATTTGGGAGATTGTATTTGGGAGATTGTAATTGTATGATTGCGATTGTATGATTGTGATAGTATGATTGTGATTGTATGATCGTGATTGTATGATTGTGATTGTATGATTATGATTGTATGATTGAGATTGTATGATTGTATTTGGGTGATTGTATTTGGGAGATTGTATTTGGGAGATTGTAATTGTATGATTGCGATTGTATGATTGTGATTGCATGATTGTGATTGTATGATTGTGATTGCATGATTTTGAATGTATGATTATGATTGTATGATTGTGATTGTATGATTGCGATTGTATGATTGTGATTGTATGATTATGATTGTATTTTTGTGATTGAATGATTGTGATTCTATGATTGTGATTGTGTGATTGTGATTGTATGATTGCGATTGTCTGATTGTGGTTGTGCGATTGTGATTGTACGATTGTGATTGTACGATTGTGATTGTACGATTGTGATTGTACGATTGTGATTGTACGATTGTGATTGTACGATTGTGATTGTACGATTGTGATTGTACGATTGTGATTGTACGATTGTGATTGTATGATTGTGAATGTACGATTGTGATTGTATGATTGTGATTGTATGATTGCGATAGTACGATTGTGATTGTATGACTGTGATTGTATGACTGTGATTGTATTATTGTGATTGTATGATTGTGATTGTATGATTGTGGAAGTATGATTGTGATTGTATGATTGTGATTGTATGATTGTGATTGTATGATTGTGATTGTATGATTGTGATAGTATGATTGTGATTGTATGATTGTGATTGTATGATTGTGATTGTATGATTGTATTTGGGAGATTGTGTTTGGGAGATTGTATTTGGGAGATTGTATTTGGGAGATTGTAATTGTATGATTGCGATTGTATGATTGTGATTGTATGATTGCGATTGTATGATTGTGATTGTATGATTGTGATGTATGATTGTAATTGTATTATTATGATTGTATGATTGTGATTGTATGATTGAGATTGTATGATTGTGATGGTATGATTGTGATTGTATGATTGCGATAGTATGATTGTAATTGTATGATTGTGATTGTATGATTGCGATTGTATGATTGTGATTGTATGATTATGATTGTATGATTGTGATTGTATGATTATGATTGTATGGTTGTGACTGTATGATTGTGATGGGATGATTGCGATTGTATGATATTGATTGTATGATTGTGAATGTACGATTGTGATTGTATGATCGTGATTGTACGATTATGATTGAATGATTGAGATTGCATGATTGTTATTGTATGACTGTGATTGTATGATTGTGATTGTATGATTGTGATAGTATGATTGTGGAAGTATGATTGTGATTGTATGATTGTGATTGTATGATTGTGATTGTATGATTGTGATTGTATGATTGTGATAGTATGATTGTGATTGTATGATTGTGATTGTATGATTGTGATTGTATGATTGTATTTGGGAGATTGTGTTTGGGAGATTGTATTTGGGAGATTGTATTTGGGAGATTGTAATTGTATGATTGCGATTGTATGATTGTGATTGTATGATTGCGATTGTATGATTGTGATTGTATGATTGTGATGTATGATTGTAATTGTATTATTATGATTGTATGATTGTGATTGTATGATTGAGATTGTATGATTGTGATGGTATGATTGTGATTGTATGATTGCGATAGTATGATTGTAATTGTATGATTGTGATTGTATGATTGCGATTGTATGATTGTGATTGTATGATTATGATTGTATGATTGTGATTGTATGATTATGATTGTATGGTTGTGACTGTATGATTGTGATGGGATGATTGCGATTGTATGATATTGATTGTATGATTGTGAATGTACGATTGTGATTGTATGATCGTGATTGTACGATTATGATTGAATGATTGAGATTGCATGATTGTTATTGTATGACTGTGATTGTATGATTGTGATTGTATGATTGTGATAGTATGATTGTGATAGTATGATTGTGATTATATGATTGTTATTGTATGACTGTGATGGTATGATTGTGATTGTATGATTGTGATAGTATGATTGTGAAAGTATGATTGTGATTGTATGATTGTGATTGTATGATTGTGATTGTATGATTGTGATTGTATGATTGTGATTGTATGATTGTGATTGTATGATTGTGATTGTATGATTGTGATTGTATGATTGTGATTGTATGACTGTGATTGTATGATTGTGATTGTATGATTGTTAAAGTATGATTGTGATGGTATGATTGTGATTGTATGATTGTGATTGTATGATTGTGATTGTATGATTGTGATTGTATGATTGTGATTGTATGATTGTGATTGTATGATTGTGATTGTATGATTATGATTGTATGATTGTGATTGTATGATTGTGATGGTATGATTGTGATTGTATGATTGCGATAGTATGATTGTGATTGTATGATTGTGATTGTATGATTGCGATTGTATGATTGTGATTGTATGATTATGATTGTATGATTGTGATTGTATGATTATGATTGTATGGTTGTGACTGTATGATTGTGATGTTATGATTGCGATTGCATGATATTGATTGTATGATTGTGATTGTACGATTGTGATTGTATGATTATGATTGAATGATTGAGATTGCATGATTGCGATTGTATGATTGCGATTGCATGATTCTGAATGTATGATTGTGATTGTATGATTGTGATTGTATGGTTGTGAAAGTATGATTGTGATTGTATGATTGTGATTGTATGCTTGCGATTGTATGATTGTGATTGTATGATTGTGAATGTATGATTGTGATTGTATGATTGTTATTGTATGATTATGATTGTATGATTGTGTTTGTATGATGGTGATTGTATGATTGTGATTGTATGATTGTGATAGTATGATTGTGATTGTATGATTGTGATTGTATGACTGTGATTGTATGATTGTGATTGTATGATTGTGATTGTATGATTGTGATTGTATGATTGTGAAAGTATGATTGTGATGGTATGATTGTGATTGTATGATTGTGATTGTATGATTGTGATTGTATGACTGTGATTGTATGATTGTGATTGTATGATTGTGATTGTATGATTGTGAAAGTATGATTGTGATGGTATGATTGTGATGGTATGATTGTGATTGTATGATTGTGATTGTATGATTGTGATTGTATGAGTGTGATTTTCTGATTGTGGTTGTGCGATTGTGATTGTACGATTGTGATTGTACGATTGTTATTGAATGATTGTGATTGTATGATTCTGATTGTATGATTGTGATTGCATGATTGTGATTGTATGATTGTGATTGCATGATTTCGAATGTATGATTATGATTGTATGATTGTGATTGTATGATTGCGATTGTATGATTGTGATTGTATGATTATGATTGTATTTTTGTGATTGTATGATTGTGATTGTATGATTGTGATTGTGTGATTGTGATTGTATGATTGTGATTGTCTGATTGTGGTTGTGCGATTGTGATTGTACGATTGTGATTGTACGATTGTGATTGTACGATTGTGATTGTACGATTGTGATTGTACGATTGTGATTGTACGATTGTGATTGTACGATTGTGATTGTACGATTGTGATTGTACGATTGTGATTGTACGATTGTGATTGTATGATTGTGATTGTATGATTGTGAATGTACGATTGTGATTGTATGATTGTGATTGTATGATTGTGATAGTACGATTGTGATTGTATGACTGTGATTGTATGACTGTGATTGTATTATTGTGATTGTATGATTGTGATTGTATGATTGTGGAAGTATGATTGTGATTGTATGATTGTGATTGTATGATTGTGATTGTATGATTGTGATTGTATGATTGTGATAGTATGATTGTGATTGTATGATTGTGATTGTATGATTGTGATTGTATGATTGTACTTGGGAGATTGTGTTTGGGAGATTGTATTTGGGAGATTTATATTTGGGAGATTGTAATTGTATGATTGCGATTGTATGATTGTGATTGTATGATTGCGATTGTATGATTGTGATTGTATGATTGTGATGTATGATTGTAATTGTATTATTATGATTGTATGATTGTGATTGTATGATTGAGATTGTATGATTGTGATGGTATGATTGTGATTGTATGATTGCGATAGTATGATTGTAATTGTATGATTGTGATTGTATGATTGCGATTGTATGATTGTGATTGTATGATTATGATTGTATGATTGTGATTGTATGATTATGATTGTATGGTTGTGACTGTATGATTGTGATGGGATGATTGCGATTGTATGATATTGATTGTATGATTGTGATTGTACGATTGTGATTGTATGATTGTGATTGTACGATTATGATTGAATGATTGAGATTGCATGATTGCGATTGTATGATTGTGATTGCATGATTTTGAATGTATGATTGTGATTGTATGATTGTGATTGTATGGTTGTGAAAGTATGATTGTGATTGTATGATTGTGATTGTATGATTGTGATTGTATGATTGTGATAGTATGATTGTGATTGTATGATTGTGATGTATGATTATAATTGTATGATTATGATTGTATGATTGTGATTGTCTGATTGTGATTGTATGATTGAGATTGTATGATTGTGATTGTATGCTTGCGATTGTATGATTGTGATTGTATGATTGTGATTCTTTGATTGTGATTGTATGATTGTGATTGTATGATTGTGATTTTATGATTGTGATTGTATGATTGTGATTGTATGATTGTGATAGTATGATTGTGATTATATGATTGTTATTGTATGACTGTGATTGTATGATTGTGATTGTATGATTGTGATAGTATGATTGTGAAAGTATGATTGAGATTGTATGATTGCGATAGTATGATTGTGATTGTATGATTGTGATTGTATGATTGTGATGTATGATTGTAATTGTATGATTATAATTGTATGATTGTGATTGTATGATTGAGATTGTATGATTGTGATTGTATGCTTGCGATTGTATGATTGTGATTGTATGATTGTGATGTATGATTGTAATTGTATGATTATGATTGTATGATTGTGATTGTATGATTGTGATTGTATGATTGAGATTGTATGATTGTGATTGTATGCTTGCGATTGTATGATTGTGATTGTATGATTGTGATTCTTTGATTGTGATTGTATGATTGTGATTGTATGATTGTGATTTTATGATTGTGATTGTATGATTGTGATTGTATGATTGCGATAGTATGATTGTGATTATATGATTGTTATTGTATGACTGTGATTGTATGATTGTGATTGTATGATTGTGATAGTATGATTGTGAAAGTATGATTGTGATTGTATGATTGTGATTGTATGATTGTGATTGTATGATTGTGATTGTACGATTGTGATTGTACGATTGTGATAGTATGATTGTGATTGTATGATTGTGATTGTATGATTGTTATTGTATGATTGTGATTGTTTGATTGTATTTGGGAGATTGTATTTGGGAGATTGTAATTGTATGATTGCGATTGTATGATTGTGATTGTATGATTGCGATTGTATGATTGTGATAGTATGATTGTGATTATATGATTGTTATTGTATGACTGTGATTGTATGACTGTGATTGTATGATTGTGATTGTATGATTGTTAAAGTATGATTGTGATGGTATGATTGTGATTGTATGATTGTGGTTGTATGATTGTGATTGTATGATTGTGATTGTATGATTGTGATTGTATGATTGTGATTGTATGATTATGATTGTATGATTGTGATTGTATGATTGTGATGGTATGATTGTGATTGTATGATTGCGATAGTATGATTGTGATTGTATGATTGTGATTGTATGATTGCGATTGTATGATTGTGATTGTATGATTATGATTGTATGATTGTGATTGTATGATTATGATTGTATGGTTGTTACTGTATGATTGTGATGTTATGATTGCGATTGCATGATATTGATTGTATGATTGTGATTGTACGATTGTGATTGTATGATTGTGATTGTATGATTATGATTGAATGATTGAGATTGCATGATTGCGATTGTATGATTGTGATTGCATGATTTTGAATGTATGATTGTGATTGTATGGTTGTGAAAGTATGATTGTGATTGTATGATTGTGATTGTATGATTGTGATTGTATGCTTGCGATTGTATGATTGTGATTGTATGATTGTGAATGTATGATTGTGATTGTATGATTGTGATTGTATGATTGTGATTGTATGATTGTTATTGTATGATTATGATTGTATGATTGTGTTTGTATGATTGTGATTGTATGATTGTGATTGTATGATTGTAATAGTATGATTGTGATTTTATGATTGTGATTGTATGATTGTGATTGTATGATTGCGATAGTATGATTGTGATTATATGATTGTTATTGTATGACTGTGATTGTATGATTGTGATTGTATGATTGTGATAGTATGATTGTGAAAGTATGATTGTGATTGTATGATTGTGATTGTATGATTGTGATTGTATGATTGTGATTGTACGATTGTGATTGTACGATTGTGATAGTATGATTGTGATTGTATGATTGTGATTGTATGATTGTTATTGTATGATTGTGATTGTTTGATTGTATTTGGGAGATTGTATTTGGGAGATTGTAATTGTATGATTGCGATTGTATGATTGTGATTGTATGATTGCGATTGTATGATTGTGATAGTATGATTGTGATTATATGATTGTTATTGTATGACTGTGATTGTATGACTGTGATTGTATGATTGTGATTGTATGATTGTTAAAGTATGATTGTGATGGTATGATTGTGATTGTATGATTGTGGTTGTATGATTGTGATTGTATGATTGTGATTGTATGATTGTGATTGTATGATTGTGATTGTATGATTATGATTGTATGATTGTGATTGTATGATTGTGATGGTATGATTGTGATTGTATGATTGCGATAGTATGATTGTGATTGTATGATTGTGATTGTATGATTGCGATTGTATGATTGTGATTGTATGATTATGATTGTATGATTGTGATTGTATGATTATGATTGTATGGTTGTTACTGTATGATTGTGATGTTATGATTGCGATTGCATGATATTGATTGTATGATTGTGATTGTACGATTGTGATTGTATGATTGTGATTGTATGATTATGATTGAATGATTGAGATTGCATGATTGCGATTGTATGATTGTGATTGCATGATTTTGAATGTATGATTGTGATTGTATGGTTGTGAAAGTATGATTGTGATTGTATGATTGTGATTGTATGATTGTGATTGTATGCTTGCGATTGTATGATTGTGATTGTATGATTGTGAATGTATGATTGTGATTGTATGATTGTTATTGTATGATTATGATTGTATGATTGTGTTTGTATGATTGTGATTGTATGATTGTGATTGTATGATTGTGATTGTATGTTTGTGATTGTATGATTGTGATGGTATGATTGCGATTGTATGATATTGATTGTATGATTGTGATTGTACGATTGTGATTGTATGATTGTGATTGTATGATTATGATTGAATGATTGAGATTGCATGATTGCGATTGTATGATTGTGATTGCATGATTTTGAATGTATGATTGTGATTGTATGATTGTGATTGTATGCTTGCGATTGTATGATTGTGATTGTATGATTGTGATTGTATGATTGTGATTGTATGATTGTTATTGTATGATTATGATTGTATGATTGTGTTTGTATGATTGTGATTGTATGATTGTGATTGTATGATTGTAATAGTATGATTGTGATTGTATGATTGTGATTGTATGACTGTGATTGTATGATTGTGATTGTATGATTGTTAAAGTATGATTGTGATGGTATGATTGTGATGGTATGATTGTGATGGTATGATTGTGATTGTATGATTGTGATTGCATGATAGTGATTGTATGATTGTGATTGCATGATTTTGAATGTATGATTGCGATTGTATGATTGTGATTGTATGATTGTGATTGTATGATTGTGATTGTATGACTGTATCTGGGAGATTGTATTTGGGAGATTGTAATTGTATGATTGCGATTGTATGATTGTGATTGTATGATTGCGATTGTATGATTGTGATTGTATGATTGTGATGTATAATTGTGATTGTATGATTGTGATTGTATGATTGTGAAAGTATGATTGTGATGGTATGATTGTGATGGTATGATTGTGATGGTATGATTGTGATTGTATGATTGTGATTGTATGATTGTGATTGTATGAGTGTGATTTTCTGATTGTGGTTGTGCGAATGTGATTGTACGATTGTGATTGTACGATTGTTATTGAATGATTGTGATTGTATGATTCTGATTGTATGATTGTGATTGTATGATTGTGATTGTATGATTGTGATTGCATGATTTTGAACGTATGATTATGATTGTATGATTGTGATTGTATGATTGTGATAGTATGATTGTGATTGTATGATTGTGATTGTATGATTGTGATTGTATGATTGTGATTGTCTGATTGTGGTTGTGCGATTGTGATTGTACGATTGTGATTGTACGATTGTGATTGTACGATTGTGATTGTACGATTGTGATTGTACGATTGTGATTGTACGATTGTGATTGTACGATTGTGATTGTACTATTGTGATTGTACGATTGTGATTGTACGATTGTGATTGTACGATTGTGATTGTATGATTGTGATTGTATGATTGTGAATGTACGATTGTGATTGTATGATTGTGATTGTATGATTGTGATAGTACGATTGTGATTGTATGACTGTGATTGTATGACTGTGATTGTATTATTGTGATTGTATGATTGTGATTGTATGATTGTGGAAGTATGATTGTGATTGTATGATTGTGATTGTATGATTGTGATTGTATGATTGTGATTGTATGATTGTGATAGTATGATTGTGATTGTATGATTGTGATTGTATGATTGTGATTGTATGATTGTACTTGGGAGATTGTGTTTGGGAGATTGTATTTGGGAGATTTATATTTGGGAGATTGTAATTGTATGATTGCGATTGTATGATTGTGATTGTATGATTGCGATTGTATGATTGTGATTGTATGATTGTGATGTATGATTGTAATTGTATTATTATGATTGTATGATTGTGATTGTATGATTGAGATTGTATGATTGTGATGGTATGATTGTGATTGTATGATTGCGATAGTATGATTGTAATTGTATGATTGTGATTGTATGATTGCGATTGTATGATTGTGATTGTATGATTATGATTGTATGATTGTGATTGTATGATTATGATTGTATGGTTGTGACTGTATGATTGTGATGGGATGATTGCGATTGTATGATATTGATTGTATGATTGTGATTGTACGATTGTGATTGTATGATTGTGATTGTACGATTATGATTGAATGATTGAGATTGCATGATTGCGATTGTATGATTGTGATTGCATGATTTTGAATGTATGATTGTGATTGTATGATTGTGATTGTATGGTTGTGAAAGTATGATTGTGATTGTATGATTGTGATTGTATGATTGTGATTGTATGATTGTGATAGTATGATTGTGATTGTATGATTGTGATGTATGATTGTAATTGTATGATTATGATTGTATGATTGTGATTGTCTGATTGTGATTGTATGATTGAGATTGTATGATTGTGATTGTATGCTTGCGATTGTATGATTGTGATTGTATGATTGTGATTCTTTGATTGTGATTGTATGATTGTGATTGTATGATTGTGATTTTATGATTGTGATTGTATGATTGTGATTGTATGATTGTGATAGTATGATTGTGATTATATGATTGTTATTGTATGACTGTGATTGTATGATTGTGATTGTATGATTGTGATAGTATGATTGTGAAAGTATGATTGAGATTGTATGATTGCGATAGTATGATTGTGATTGTATGATTGTGATTGTATGATTGTGATGTATGATTGTAATTGTATGATTATAATTGTATGATTGTGATTGTATGATTGAGATTGTATGATTGTGATTGTATGCTTGCGATTGTATGATTGTGATTGTATGATTGTGATGTATGATTGTAATTGTATGATTATGATTGTATGATTGTGATTGTATGATTGTGATTGTATGATTGAGATTGTATGATTGTGATTGTATGCTTGCGATTGTATGATTGTGATTGTATGATTGTGATTCTTTGATTGTGATTGTATGATTGTGATTGTATGATTGTGATTTTATGATTGTGATTGTATGATTGTGATTGTATGATTGCGATAGTATGATTGTGATTATATGATTGTTATTGTATGACTGTGATTGTATGATTGTGATTGTATGATTGTGATAGTATGATTGTGAAAGTATGATTGTGATTGTATGATTGTGATTGTATGATTGTGATTGTATGATTGTGATTGTACGATTGTGATTGTACGATTGTGATAGTATGATTGTGATTGTATGATTGTGATTGTATGATTGTTATTGTATGATTGTGATTGTTTGATTGTATTTGGGAGATTGTATTTGGGAGATTGTAATTGTATGATTGCGATTGTATGATTGTGATTGTATGATTGCGATTGTATGATTGTGATAGTATGATTGTGATTATATGATTGTTATTGTATGACTGTGATTGTATGACTGTGATTGTATGATTGTGATTGTATGATTGTTAAAGTATGATTGTGAAGGTATGATTGTGATTGTATGATTGTGGTTGTATGATTGTGATTGTATGATTGTGATTGTATGATTGTGATTGTATGATTGTGATTGTATGATTATGATTGTATGATTGTGATTGTATGATTGTGATGGTATGATTGTGATTGTATGATTGCGATAGTATGATTGCGATAGTATGATTGTGATTGTATGATTGCGATTGTATGATTGTGATTGTATGATTATGATTGTATGATTGTGATTGTATGATTATGATTGTATGGTTGTGACTGTATGATTGTGATGTTATGATTGCGATTGCATGATATTGATTGTATGATTGTGATTGTACGATTGTGATTGTATGATTGTGATTGTATGATTATGATTGAATGATTGAGATTGCATGATTGCGATTGTATGATTGTGATTGCATGATTTTGAATGTATGATTGTGATTGTATGGTTGTGAAAGTATGATTGTGATTGTATGATTGTGATTGTATGATTGTGATTGTATGCTTGCGATTGTATGATTGTGATTGTATGATTGTGAATGTATGATTGTGATTGTATGATTGTTATTGTATGATTATGATTGTATGATTGTGTTTGTATGATTGTGATTGTATGATTGTGATTGTATGATTGTGATTGTATGTTTGTGATTGTATGATTGTGATGGTATGATTGCGATTGTATGATATTGATTGTATGATTGTGATTGTACGATTGTGATTGTATGATTGTGATTGTATGATTATGATTGAATGATTGAGATTGCATGATTGCGATTGTATGATTGTGATTGCATGATTTTGAATGTATGATTGTGATTGTATGATTGTGATTGTATGCTTGCGATTGTATGATTGTGATTGTATGATTGTGATTGTATGATTGTGATTGTATGATTGTTATTGTATGATTATGATTGTATGATTGTGTTTGTATGATTGTGATTGTATGATTGTGATTGTATGATTGTACTAGTATGATTGTGATTGTATGATTGTGATTGTATGACTGTGATTGTATGATTGTGATTGTATGATTGTTAAAGTATGATTGTGATGGTATGATTGTGATGGTATGATTGTGATTGTATGATTCTGATTGTATGATTGTGATTGCATGACAGTGATTGTATGGTTGTGATTGCATGATTTTGAATGTATGATTGCGATTGTATGATTGTGATTGTATGATTGTGATTGTATGATTGTGATTGTATGATTGTATCTGGGAGATTGTATTTGGGAGATTGTAATTGTATGATTGCGATTGTATGATTGTGATTGTATGATTGCGATTGTATGATTGTGATTGTATGATTGTGATGTATAATTGTGATTGTATGATTGTGATTGTATGATTGTGATTGTATGATTGTGATTGTATGATTGTGATTGTATGATTGTGATTGTATGATTGTGATTGTATGATTGTGATTGTATGATTGTGATTGTATGATTGTGATTGTATGATTGTGATTGTATGATTGTGAATGTATGATTGTGATTGTATGATTGTGATTGTATGATTGTGATAGTATGATTGTGATTGTATGATTGTGATTGTATGATTGTGATTATATGATTGTGATTGTATGATTGTGATTGTATGATTGTGATAGTATGATTGTGGTAGTATGATTGTGATTGTATGATTGTGATTGTATGATTGTGATTGTATGATTGTATTTGGGAGATTGTATTTGGGAGATTGTATTTGGGAGATTGTATTTTGGAGATTGTATTTGGGAGATTGTAATTGTATGATTGCGATTGTATGATTGTGATAGTATGATTGTGATTGTATGATTGTGATTGTATGATTGTGATTGTATGATTATGATTGTATGATTGAGATTGTATGATTGTATTTGGGTGATTGTAATTGTATGATTGCGATTGTATGATTGTGATTGTATGATTGCGATTGTATGATTGTGATTGTATGATTGTGATTGTATGATTGTGATTGTATGATTGTGATTGTATGATTGTGAAAGTATGATTGTGATGGTATGATTGTGATTGTATGATTGTGATTGTATGATTGTGATTGTATGACTGTGATTGTATGATTGTGATTGTATGATTGTGATTGTATGATTGTGAAAGTATGATTGTGATGGTATGATTGTGATGGTATGATTGTGATGGTATGATTGTGATTGTATGATTGTGATTGTATGATTGTGATTGTATGAGTGTGATTTTCTGATTGTGGTTGTGCGAATGTGATTGTACGATTGTGATTGTACGATTGTTATTGAATGATTGTGATTGTATGATTCTGATTGTATGATTGTGATTGTATGATTGTGATTGTATGATTGTGATTGCATGATTTTGAACGTATGATTATGATTGTATGATTGTGATTGTATGATTGTGATAGTATGATTGTGATTGTATGATTGTGATTGTATGATTGTGATTGTATGATTGTGATTGTCTGATTGTGGTTGTGCGATTGTGATTGTACGATTGTGATTGTACGATTGTGATTGTACGATTGTGATTGTACGATTGTGATTGTACGATTGTGATTGTACGATTGTGATTGTATGATTGTGAATGTACGATTGTGATTGTATGATTGTGATTGTATGATTGTGATAGTACGATTGTGATTGTATGACTGTGATTGTATGACTGTGATTGTATGATTGTGATTGTGCGATTGTGATTGTACGATTGTGGTTGTACGATTGTGATTGTATGATTGTGATTGTATGATTATGATTGAATGATTGTGATTGCATGATTGTGATTGTATGATTGTGATTGCATGATTTTGAATGTATGATTGTGATTGTATGATTGTGATTGTAAGATTGCGATTGGATGACTGTGATTGTATGATTGTGATTGTATGATTGTCATTGTATGATTATGATTGTAGGATTGTGATTGCATGATTGTGATTGTATGATTGAGATCGCATGATTTTGTATGTATGATTGTGATTGTATGATTGTGATTGTATGATTGTGATTGTATGATTGTGATTGTATGATTGTGATTGTATGATTGTGATTGTATGATTGTGATTGTATGATTGTGATTGTATGATTGTGATTGTATGATTGTGAATGTATGATTGTGATTGTATGATTGTGATTGTATGATTGTGATAGTATGATTGTGATTGTATGATTGTGATTGTATGATTGTGATTATATGATTGTGATTGTATGATTGTGATTGTATGATTGTGATAGTATGATTGTGGTAGTATGATTGTGATTGTATGATTGTGATTGTATGATTGTGATTGTATGATTGTATTTGGGAGATTGTATTTGGGAGATTGTATTTGGGAGATTGTATTTGGGAGATTGTAATTGTATGATTGCGATTGTATGATTGTGATTGTATGATTGCGATTGTATGATTGTGATTGTATGATTGTGATTGTATGATTGTGATTGTATGATTGTGATTGTATGATTGTGAAAGTATGATTGTGATGGTATGATTGTGATTGTATGATTGTGATAGTATGATTGTGATTGTATGACTGTGATTGTATGATTGTGATTGTATGATTGTGATTGTATGATTGTGAAAGTATGATTGTGATGGTATGATTGTGATGGTATGATTGTGATGGTATGATTGTGATTGTATGATTGTGATTGTATGATTGTGATTGTATGAGTGTGATTTTCTGATTGTGGTTGTGCGAATGTGATTGTACGATTGTGATTGTACGATTGTTATTGAATGATTGTGATTGTATGATTCTGATTGTATGATTGTGATTGTATGATTGTGATTGTATGATTGTGATTGCATGATTTTGAACGTATGATTATGATTGTATGATTGTGATTGTATGATTGTGATAGTATGATTGTGATTGTATGATTGTGATTGTATGATTGTGATTGTATGATTGTGATTGTCTGATTGTGGTTGTGCGATTGTGATTGTACGATTGTGATTGTACGATTGTGATTGTACGATTGTGATTGTACGATTGTGATTGTACGATTGTGATTGTACGATTGTGATTGTACGATTGTGATTGTACGATTGTGATTGTACGATTGTGATTGTACGATTGTGATTGTACGATTGTGATTGTACGATTGTGATTGTATGATTGTGATTGTATGATTGTGAATGTACGATTGTGATTGTATGATTGTGATTGTATGATTGTGATAGTACGATTGTGATTGTATGACTGTGATTGTATGACTGTGATTGTATTATTGTGATTGTATGATTGTGATTGTATGATTGTGGAAGTATGATTGTGATTGTATGATTGTGATTGTATGATTGTGATTCTATGATTGTGATTGTATGATTGTGATAGTATGATTGTGATTGTATGATTGTGATTGTATGATTGTGATTGTATGATTGTACTTGGGAGATTGTGTTTGGGAGATTGTATTTGGGAGATTTATATTTGGGAGATTGTAATTGTATGACTGCGATTGTATGATTGTGATTGTATGATTGCAATTGTATGATTGTGATTGTATGATTGTGATGTATGATTGTAATTGTATTATTATGATTGTATGATTGTGATTGTATGATTGAGATTGTATGATTGTGATGGTATGATTGTGATTGTATGATTGCGATAGTATGATTGTAATTGTATGATTGTGATTGTATGATTGCGATTGTATGATTGTGATTGTATGATTATGATTGTATGATTGTGATTGTATGATTATGATTGTATGGTTGTGACTGTATGATTGTGATGGGATGATTGCGATTGTATGATATTGATTGTATGATTGTGATTGTACGATTGTGATTGTATGATTGTGATTGTACGATTATGATTGAATGATTGAGATTGCATGATTGCGATTGTATGATTGTGATTGCATGATTTTGAATGTATGATTGTGATTGTATGATTGTGATTGTATGGTTGTGAAAGTATGATTGTGATTGTATGATTGTGATTGTATGATTGTGATTGTATGATTGTGATAGTATGATTGTGATTGTATGATTGTGATGTATGATTGTAATTGTATGATTATGATTGTATGATTGTGATTGTCTGATTGTGATTGTATGATTGAGATTGTATGATTGTGATTGTATGCTTGCGATTGTATGATTGTGATTGTATGATTGTGATTCTTTGATTGTGATTGTATGATTGTGATTGTATGATTGTGATTTTATGATTGTGATTGTATGATTGTGATTGTATGATTGTGATAGTATGATTGTGATTATATGATTGTTATTGTATGACTGTGATTGTATGATTGTGATTGTATGATTGTGATAGTATGATTGTGAAAGTATGATTGAGATTGTATGATTGCGATAGTATGATTGTGATTGTATGATTGTGATTGTATGATTGTGATGTATGATTGTAATTGTATGATTATAATTGTATGATTGTGATTGTATGATTGAGATTGTATGATTGTGATTGTATGCTTGCGATTGTATGATTGTGATTGTATGATTGTGATGTATGATTGTAATTGTATGATTATGATTGTATGATTGTGATTGTATGATTGTGATTGTATGATTGAGATTGTATGATTGTGATTGTATGCTTGCGATTGTATGATTGTGATTGTATGATTGTGATTCTTTGATTGTGATTGTATGATTGTGATTGTATGATTGTGATTTTATGATTGTGATTGTATGATTGTGATTGTATGATTGCGATAGTATGATTGTGATTATATGATTGTTATTGTATGACTGTGATTGTATGATTGTGATTGTATGATTGTGATAGTATGATTGTGAAAGTATGATTGTGATTGTATGATTGTGATTGTATGATTGTGATTGTATGATTGTGATTGTACGATTGTGATTGTACGATTGTGATAGTATGATTGTGATTGTATGATTGTGATTGTATGATTGTTATTGTATGATTGTGATTGTTTGATTGTATTTGGGAGATTGTATTTGGGAGATTGTAATTGTATGATTGCGATTGTATGATTGTGATTGTATGATTGCGATTGTATGATTGTGATAGTATGATTGTGATTATATGATTGTTATTGTATGACTGTGATTGTATGACTGTGATTGTATGATTGTGATTGTATGATTGTTAAAGTATGATTGTGATGGTATGATTGTGATTGTATGATTGTGGTTGTATGATTGTGATTGTATGATTGTGATTGTATGATTGTGATTGTATGATTGTGATTGTATGATTATGATTGTATGATTGTGATTGTATGATTGTGATGGTATGATTGTGATTGTATGATTGCGATAGTATGATTGTGATTGTATGATTGTGATTGTATGATTGCGATTGTATGATTGTGATTGTATGATTATGATTGTATGATTGTGATTGTATGATTATGATTGTATGGTTGTGACTGTATGATTGTGATGTTATGATTGCGATTGCATGATATTGATTGTATGATTGTGATTGTACGATTGTGATTGTATGATTGTGATTGTATGATTATGATTGAATGATTGAGATTGCATGATTGCGATTGTATGATTGTGATTGCATGATTTTGAATGTATGATTGTGATTGTATGGTTGTGAAAGTATGATTGTGATTGTATGATTGTGATTGTATGATTGTGATTGTATGCTTGCGATTGTATGATTGTGATTGTATGATTGTGAATGTATGATTGTGATTGTATGATTGTTATTGTATGATTATGATTGTATGATTGTGTTTGTATGATTGTGATTGTATGATTGTGATTGTATGATTGTGATTGTATGTTTGTGATTGTATGATTGTGATGTATAATTGTGATTGTATGATTGTGATTGTATGATTGTGATTGTATGATTGTGATTGTATGATTGTGATTGTATGATTGTGATTGTATGATTGTGATTGTATGATTGTGATTGTATGATTGTGATTGTATGATTATGATTGTATGATTGTGATAGTATGATTGTGATTGTATGATTGTGATTGTATGACTGTGATTGTATGATTGTGATTGTGCGATTGTGATTGTACGATTGTGGTTGTACGATTGTGATTGTATGATTGTGATTGTATGATTATGATTGAATGATTGTGATTGCATGATTGTGATTGTATGATTGTGATTGCATGATTTTGAATGTATGATTGTGATTGTATGATTGTGATTGTAAGATTGCGATTGGATGACTGTGATTGTATGATTGTGATTGTATGATTGTCATTGTATGATTATGATTGTAGGATTGTGATTGCATGATTGTGATTGTATGATTGAGATCGCATGATTTTGTATGTATGATTGTGATTGTATGATTGTGATTGTATGATTGTGATTGTATGATTGTGATTGTATGATTGTGATTGTATGATTGTGATTGTATGATTGTGATTGTATGATTGTGATTGTATGATTGTGAATGTATGATTGTGATTGTATGATTGTGATTGTATGATTGTGATAGTATGATTGTGATTGTATGATTGTGATTGTATGATTGTGATTATATGATTGTGATTGTATGATTGTGATTGTATGATTGTGATAGTATGATTGTGGTAGTATGATTGTGATTGTATGATTGTGATTGTATGATTGTGATTGTATGATTGTATTTGGGAGATTGTATTTGGGAGATTGTATTTGGGAGATTGTAATTGTATGATTGCGATTGTATGATTGTGATAGTGTGATTGTGATTGTATGATTGTGATTGTATGATTGTGATTGTATGATTATGATTGTATGATTGAGATTGTATGATTGTATTTGGGTGATTGTATTTGGGAGATTGTATTTGGGAGATTGTAATTGTATGATTGCGATTGTATGATTGTGATTGTATGATTGCGATTGTATGATTGTGATTGTATGATTGTGATTGTATGATTGTGATTGTATGATTGTGATTGTATGATTGTGAAAGTATGATTGTGATGGTATGATTGTGATTGTATGATTGTGATTGTATGATTGTGATTGTATGACTGTGATTGTATGATTGTGATTGTATGATTGTGATTGTATGATTGTGAAAGTATGATTGTGATGGTATGATTGTGATGGTATGATTGTGATGGTATGATTGTGATTGTATGATTGTGATTGTATGATTGTGATTGTATGAGTGTGATTTTCTGATTGTGGTTGTGCGAATGTGATTGTACGATTGTGATTGTACGATTGTTATTGAATGATTGTGATTGTATGATTCTGATTGTATGATTGTGATTGTATGATTGTGATTGTATGATTGTGATTGTATGATTGTGATTGCATGATTTTGAACGTATGATTATGATTGTATGATTGTGATTGTATGATTGTGATAGTATGATTGTGATTGTATGATTGTGATTGTATGATTATGATTGTATGATTGCGATTGTATGATTGTGATTGTATGATTGTGATTGTATGAGTGTGATTGTCTGATTGTGGTTGTGCGATTGTGATTGTACGATTGTGATTGTACGATTGTTATTGAATGATTGTGATTGTATGATTCTGATTGTATGATTGTGATTGCATGATTGTGATTGTATGATTGTGATTGCATGATTTTGAATGTATGATTATGATTGTATGATTGTGATTGTATGATTGCGATTGTATGATTGTGATTGTATGATTATGATTGTATTTTTGTGATTGAATGATTGTGATTGTATGATTGTGATTGTGTGATTGTGATTGTATGATTGCGATTGTCTGATTGTGGTTGTGCGATTGTGATTGTACGATTGTGATTGTACGATTGTGATTGTACGATTGTGATTGTACGATTGTGATTGTACGATTGTGATTGTACGATTGTGATTGTACGATTGTGATTGTACGATTGTGATTGTACGATTGTGATTGTACGATTGTGATTGTATGATTGTGAATGTACGATTGTGATTGTATGATTGTGATTGTATGATTGTGATTGTATGATTGTGATAGTACGATTGTGATTGTATGACTGTGATTGTATGACTGTGATTGTATTATTGTGATTGTATGATTGTGATTGTATGATTGTGGAAGTATGATTGTGATTGTATGATTGTGATTGTATGATTGTGATTGTATGATTGTGATAGTATGATTGTGATTGTATGATTGTGATTGTATGATTGTGATTGTATGATTGTATTTGGGAGATTGTGTTTGGGAGATTGTATTTGGGAGATTTATATTTGGGAGATTGTAATTGTATGATTGCGATTGTATGATTGTGATTGTATGATTGCGATTGTATGATTGTGATTGTATGATTGTGATGTATGATTGTAATTGTATTATTATGATTGTATGATTGTGATTGTATGATTGAGATTGTATGATTGTGATGGTATGATTGTGATTGTATGATTGCGATAGTATGATTGTAATTGTATGATTGTGATTGTATGATTGCGATTGTATGATTGTGATTGTATGATTATGATTGTATGATTGTGATTGTATGATTATGATTGTATGGTTGTGACTGTATGATTGTGATGGGATGATTGCGATTGTATGATATTGATTGTATGATTGTGATTGTACGATTGTGATTGTATGATTGTGATTGTACGATTATGATTGAATGATTGAGATTGCATGATTGCGATTGTATGATTGTGATTGCATGATTTTGAATGTATGATTGTGATTGTATGATTGTGATTGTATGGTTGTGAAAGTATGATTGTGATTGTATGATTGTGATTGTATGATTGTGATTGTATGATTGTGATAGTATGATTGTGATTGTATGATTGTGATGTATGATTGTAATTGTATGATTATGATTGTATGATTGTGATTGTCTGATTGTGATTGTATGATTGAGATTGTATGATTGTGATTGTATGCTTGCGATTGTATGATTGTGATTGTATGATTGTGATTCTTTGATTGTGAATGTATGATTGTGATTGTATGATTGTGATTTTATGATTGTGATTGTATGATTGTGATTGTATGATTGTGATAGTATGATTGTGATTATATGATTGTTATTGTACGACTGTGATTGTATGATTGTGATTCTATGATTGTGATAGTATGATTGTGAAAGTATGATTGAGATTGTATGATTGCGATAGTATGATTGTGATTGTATGATTGTGATTGTATGATTGTGATGTATGATTGTAATTGTATGATTATGATTGTATGATTGTGATTGTATGATTGAGATTGTATGATTGTGATTGTATGCTTGCGATTGTATGATTGTGATTGTATGATTGTGATGTATGATTGTAATTGTATGATTATGATTGTATGATTGTGATTGTATGATTGTGATTGTATGATTGAGATTGTATGATTGTGATTGTATGCTTGCGATTGTATGATTGTGATTGTATGATTGTGATTCTTTGATTGTGATTGTATGATTGTGATTGTATGATTGTGATTTTATGATTGTGATTGTATGATTGTGATTGTATGATTGCGATAGTATGATTGTGATTATATGATTGTTATTGTATGACTGTGATTGTATGATTGTGATTGTATGATTGTGATAGTATGATTGTGAAAGTATGATTGTGATTGTATGATTGTGATTGTATGATTGTGATTGTATGATTGTGATTGTACGATTGTGATTGTACGATTGTGATAGTATGATTGTGATTGTATGATTGTGATTGTATGATTGTTATTGTATGATTGTGATTGTTTGATTGTATTTGGGAGATTGTATTTGGGAGATTGTAATTGTATGATTGCGATTGTATGATTGTGATTGTATGATTGCGATTGTATGATTGTGATAGTATGATTGTGATTATATGATTGTTATTGTATGACTGTGATTGTATGATTGTGATTGTATGATTGTGATAGTATGATTGTGAAAGTATGATTGTGATTGTATGATTGTGATTGTATGATTGTGATTGTATGATTGTGATTGTATGATTGTGATTGTATGATTGTGATTGTATGATTGTGATTGTATGATTGTGATTGTATGATTGTGATTGTATGATTGTGATTGTATGATTGTGATTGTATGATTGTGATTGTATGATTGTGATTGTATGACTGTGATTGTATGATTGTGATTGTATGATTGTTAAATTATGATTGTGATGGTATGATTGTGATTGTATGATTGTGATTGTATGATTGCGATTGTATGATTGTGATTGTATGATTGTGATTGTATGATTATGATTGTATGATTGTGATTGTATGATTGTGATGGTATGATTGTGATTGTATGATTGCGATAGTATGATTGTGATTGTATGATTGTGATTGTATGATTGCGATTGTATGATTGTGATTGTATGATTATGATTGTATGATTGTGATTGTATGATTATGATTGTATGGTTGTGACTGTATGATTGTGATGTTATGATTGCGATTGCATGATATTGATTGTATGATTGTGATTGTACGATTGTGATTGTATGATTGTGATTGTATGATTATGATTGAATGATTGAGATTGCATGATTGCGATTGTATGATTGTGATTGCATGATTTTGAATGTATGATTGTGATTGTATGATTGTGATTGTATGGTTGTGAAAGTATGATTGTGATTGTATGATTGTGATTGTATGATTGTGATTGTATGCTTGCGATTGTATGATTGTGATTGTATGATTGTGAATGTATGATTGTGATTGTATGATTGTTATTGTATGATTATGATTGTATGATTGTGTTTGTATGATTGTGATTGTATGATTGTGATTGTATGATTGTGATAG
This sequence comes from Megachile rotundata, assembly GCF_050947335.1. Taxonomy (NCBI): domain Eukaryota; kingdom Metazoa; phylum Arthropoda; class Insecta; order Hymenoptera; family Megachilidae; genus Megachile; species Megachile rotundata. Next base: position 1,724,700 of record NW_027473318.1, on the reverse strand, counting down.
TATGATTGTGATTGTATGATTGTGATTGTATGACTGTGATTGTATGATTGTGATTGTATGATTGTTAAAGTATGATTGTGATGGTATGATTGTGATGGTATGATTGTGATTGTATGATTCTGATTGTATGATTGTGATTGCATGATAGTGATTGTATGATTGTGATTGCATGATTTTGAATGTATGATTGCGATTGTATGATTGTGATTGTATGATTGTGATTATATGATTGTGATTGTATGTTTGTGATTGTATGATTGTGATAGTATGATTGTGGTAGTACGATTGTGATTGTATGATTGTGATTGTATGATTGTGATTGTATGAGTGTGATTTTCTGATTGTGGTTGTGCGATTGTGATTGTACGATTGTGATTGTACGATTGTTATTGAATGATTGTGATTGTATGATTCTGATTGTATGATTGTGATTGCATGATTGTGATTGTATGATTGTGATTGCATGATTTTGAATGTATGATTATGATTGTATGATTGTGATTGTATGATTGTGATAGTATGATTGTGATTGTATGATTGTGATTGTATGATTATGATTGTATGATTGTGATTGTATGATTGTGATTGTATGATTGTGATTGTATGAGTGTGATTGTCTGATTGTGGTTGTGCGATTGTGATTGTACGATTGTGATTGTACGATTGTTATTGAATGATTGTGATTGTATGATTGTGATTGCATGATTGTGATTGTATGATTGTGATTGCATGATTTTGAATGTATGATTATGATTGTATGATTGTGATTGTATGATTGCGATTGTATGATTGTGATTGTATGATTATGATTGTATTTTTGTGATTGTACGATTGTGATTGTACGATTGTGATTGTACGATTGTGATTGTACGATTGTGATTGTACGATTGTGATTGTATGATTGTGATTGTATGATTGTGAATGTACGATTGTGATTGTATGATTGTGATTGTGCGATTGTGATAGTATGATTGTGATTGTATGATTGTGATTGTATGATTGTGATTGTATGATTGTGATTGTATGATTGTGATTGTATGATTGTATTTGGGAGATTGTGTTTGGGAGATTGTATTTGGGAGATTGTATTTGGGAGATTGTAATTGTATGATTGCGATTGTATGATTGTGATTGTATGATTGCGATTGTATGATTGTGATTGTATGATTGTGATGTATGATTGTAATTGTATTATTATGATTGTATGATTGTGATTGTATGATTGAGATTGTATGATTGTGATGGTATGATTGTGATTGTATGATTGCGATAGTATGATTGTAATTGTATGATTGTGATTGTATGATTGTGATTGTATGGTTGTGACTGTATGATTGTGATGGGATGATTGCGATTGTATGATATTGATTGTATGATTGTGATTGTACGATTGTGATTGTATGATTGTGATTGTACGATTATGATTGAATGATTGAGATTGCATGATTGCGATTGTATGATTGTGATTGCATGATTTTGAATGTATGATTGTGATTGTATGATTGTGATTGTATGGTTGTGAAAGTATGATTGTGATTGTATGATTATGATTGTATGATTGTGATTGTCTGATTGTGATTGTATGATTGAGATTGTATGATTGTGATTGTATGCTTGCGATTGTATGATTGTGATTGTATGATTGTGATTCTTTGATTGTGATTGTATGATTGTGATTGTATGATTGTGATTGTATGATTGTGATTTTATGATTGTGATTGTATGATTGAGATTGTATGATTGTGATAGTATGATTGTGATTATATGATTGTTATTGTATGACTGTGATTGCATGATTGTGATTGTATGATTGTGATAGTATGATTGTGAAAGTATGATTGAGATTGTATGATTGCGATAGTATGATTGCGATAGTATGATTGTGATTGTATGATTGTGATGTATGATTGTAATTGTATGATTATGATAGTATGATTGTGATTGTATGATTGAGATTGTATGATTGTGATTGTATGCTTGCGATTGTATGATTATGATTGTATGATTGCGATTGTATGATTGTGATTGTATGATTGTGATTGTATGAGTGTGATTGTCTGATTGTGGTTGTGCGATTGTGATTGTACGATTGTGATTGTACGATTGTTATTGAATGATTGTGATTGTATGATTCTGATTGTATGATTGTGATTGCATGATTGTGATTGTATGATTGTGATTGCATGATTTTGAATGTATGATTATGATTGTATGATTGTGATTGTATGATTGCGATTGTATGATTGTGATTGTATGATTGCGATTGTATGATTGTGATTGTATGATTGTGATTGTATGAGTGTGATTGTATGATTGTGATTGCATGATTTTGAATGTATGATTATGATTGTATGATTGTGATTGTATGATTGTGATAGTATGATTGTGATTGTATGATTGTGATTGTATGATTATGATTGTATGATTGCGATTGTATGATTGTGATTGTATGATTGTGATTGTATGATTGCGATTGTCTGATTGTGGTTGTGCGATTGTGATTGTACGATTGTGATTGTACGATTGTGATTGTACGATTGTGATTGTACGATTGTGATTGTACGATTGTGATTGTACGATTGTGATTGTACGATTGTGATTGTACGATTGTGATTGTACGATTGTGATTGTACGATTGTGAATGTACGATTGTGATTGTATGATTGTGATTGTATGATTGTGATAGTACGATTGTGATTGTATGACTGTGATTGTATGACTGTGATTGTATTATTGTGATTGTATGATTGTGATTGTATGATTGTGGAAGTATGATTGTGATTGTATGATTGTGATTGTATGATTGTGATTGTATGATTGTGATTGTATGATTGTGATAGTATGATTGTGATTGTATGATTGTGATTGTATGATTGTGATTGTATGATTGTTATTGTATGATTGTGATTGTTTGATTGTATTTGGGAGATTGTATTTGGGAGATTGTAATTGTATGATTGCGATTGTATGATTGTGATTGTATGATTGCGATTGTATGATTGTGATAGTATGATTGTGATTATATGATTGTTATTGTATGACTGTGATTGTATGATTGTGATTGTATGATTGTGATAGTATGATTGTGAAAGTATGATTGTGATTGTATGATTGTGATTGTATGATTGTGATTGTATGATTGTGATTGTATGATTGTGGTTGTGTGATTGTGTTTGTATGATTGTGATTGTATGATTGTGATTGTATGATTGTGATTGTATGACTGTGATTGTATGATTGTGATTGTATGATTGTTAAAGTATGATTGTGATGGTATGATTGTGATTGTATGATTGTGATTGTATGATTGTGATTGTATGATTGAGATTGCATGATTGCGATTGTATGATTGCGATTGCATGATTTTGAATGTATGATTGTGATTGTATGATTGTGATTGTATGGTTGTGAAAGTATGATTGTGGTTGTATGATTGTGATTGTATGATTGTGATTGTATGCTTGCGATTGTATGATTGTGATTGTATGATTGTAAATGTATGATTGTGATTGTATGATTGTTATTGTATGATTATGATTGTATGATTGTGTTTGTATGATTGTGATTGTATGATTGTGATTGTATGATTGTGATTGTATGATTGTGATTGTATGACTGTGATTGTATGATTGTGATTGTATGATTGTGATTGTATGATTGTGAAAGTATGATTGTGATGGTATGATTGTGATTGTATGATTGTGATTGTATGATTGTGATTGTATGACTGTGATTGTATGATTGTGATTGTATGATTGTGATTGTATGATTGTGAAAGTATGATTGTGATGGTATGATTGTGATGGTATGATTGTGATTGTATGATTGTGATTGTATGATTGTGATTGTATGAGTGTGATTTTCTGATTGTGGTTGTGCGATTGTGATTGTACGATTGTGATTGTACGATTGTTATTGAATGATTGTGATTGTATGATTCTGATTGTATGATTGTGATTGCATGATTGTGATTGTATGATTGTGATTGCATGATTTTGAATGTATGATTATGATTGTATGATTGTGATTGTATGATTGTGATAGTATGATTGTGATTGTATGATTGTGATTGTATGATTATGATTGTATGATTGTGATTGTATGAGTGTGATTGTATGATTGTGATTGTATGAGTGTGATTGTCTGATTGTGGTTGTGCGATTGTGATTGTACGATTGTGATTGTACGATTGTTATTGTACGATTGTTATTGAATGATTGTGATTGTATGATTGTGATTGTATGATTGCGATTGTATGATTGTGATTGTATGATTATGATTGTATTTTTGTGATTGTATGATTGTGATTGTATGATTGTGATTGTGTGATTGTGATTGTATGATTGTGATTGTCTGATTGTGGTTGTGCGATTGTGATTGTACGATTGCGATTGTACGATTGGGATTGTACGATTGTGATTGTACGATTGTGATTGTACGATTGTGATTGTACGATTGTGATTGTACGATTGTGATTGTACGATTGTGATTGTACGATTGTGATTGTACGATTGTGATTGTATGATTGTGATTGTATGATTGTGAATGTACGATTGTGATTGTATGATTGAGATTGTATGATTGTGATAGTACGATTGTGATTGTATGACTGTGATTGTATGACTGTGATTGTATTATTGTGATTGTATGATTGTGATTGTATGATTGTGGAAGTATGATTGTGATTGTATGATTGTGATTGTATGATTGTGATTGTATGATTGTGATTGTATGATTGTGATAGTATGATTGTGATTGTATGATTGTGATTGTATGATTGTGATTGTATGATTGTATTTGGGAGATTGTGTTTGGGAGATTGTATTTGGGAGATTTATATTTGGGAGATTGTAATTGTATGATTGCGATTGTATGATTGTGATTGTATGATTGCGATTGTATGATTGTGATTGTATGATTGTGATGTATGATTGTAATTGTATTATTATGATTGTATGATTGTGATTGTATGATTGAGATTGTATGATTGTGATGGTATGATTGTGATTGTATGATTGCGATAGTATGATTGTAATTGTATGATTGTGATTGTATGATTGCGATTGTATGATTGTGATTGTATGATTATGATTGTATGATTGTGATTGTATGATTATGATTGTATGGTTGTGACTGTATGATTGTGATGTTATGATTGCGATTGCATGATATTGATTGTATGATTGTGATTGTACGATTGTGATTGTATGATTGTGATTGTATGATTATGATTGAATGATTGAGATTGCATGATTGCGATTGTATGATTGTGATTGCATGATTTTGAATGTATGATTGTGATTGTATGATTGTGATTGTATGGTTGTGAAAGTATGATTGTGATTGTATGATTGTGATTGTATGATTGTGATTGTATGCTTGCGATTGTATGATTGTGATTGTATGATTGTGAATGTATGATTGTGATTGTATGATTGTTATTGTATGATTATGATTGTATGATTGTGTTTGTATGATTGTGATTGTATGATTGTGATTGTATGATTGTGATAGTATGATTGTGATTGTATGATTGTGATTGTATGACTGTGATTGTATGATTGTGATTGTATGATTGTTAAAGTATGATTGTGATGGTATGATTGTGATGGTATGATTGTGATTGTATGATTCTGATTGTATGATTGTGATAGTATGATTGTGATGGTATGATTGTGATGGTATGATTGTGATTGTATGATTGTGATTGTATGATTGTGATTGTATGAGTGTGATTTTCTGATTGTGGTTGTGCGATTGTGATTGTACGATTGTGATTGTACGATTGTTATTGAATGATTGTGATTGTATGATTCTGATTGTATGATTGTGATTGCATGATTGTGATTGTATGATTGTGATTGCATGATTTTGAATGTATGATTATGATTGTATGATTGTGATTGTATGATTGTGATAGTATGATTGTGATTGTATGATTGTGATTGTATGATTATGATTGTATGATTGTGATTGTATGAGTGTGATTGTATGATTGTGATTGTATGAGTGTGATTGTCTGATTGTGGTTGTGCGATTGTGATTGTACGATTGTGATTGTACGATTGTTATTGAATGATTGTGATTGTATGATTCTGATTGTATGATTGTGATTGCATGATTGTGATTGTATGATTGTGATTGCATGATTTTGAATGTATGATTATGATTGTATGATTGTGATTGTATGATTGCGATTGTATGATTGTGATTGTATGATTATGATTGTATTTTTGTGATTGTATGATTGTGATTGTATGATTGTGATTGTGTGATTGTGATTGTATGATTGTGATTGTCTGATTGTGGTTGTGCGATTGTGATTGTACGATTGCGATTGTACGATTGGGATTGTACGATTGTGATTGTACGATTGTGATTGTACGATTGTGATTGTACGATTGTGATTGTACGATTGTGATTGTACGATTGTGATTGTACGATTGTGATTGTACGATTGTGATTGTATGATTGTGATTGTATGATTGTGATAGTACGATTGTGATTGTATGACTGTGATTGTATGACTGTGATTGTATTATTGTGATTGTATGATTGTGATTGTATGATTGTGGAAGTATGATTGTGATTGTATGATTGTGATTGTATGATTGTGATTGTATGATTGTGATTGTATGATTGTGATAGTATGATTGTGATTGTATGATTGTGATTGTATGATTGTGATTGTATGATTGTATTTGGGAGATTGTGTTTGGGAGATTGTATTTGGGAGATTTATATTTGGGAGATTGTAATTGTATGATTGCGATTGTATGATTGTGATTGTATGATTGCGATTGTATGATTGTGATTGTATGATTGTGATGTATGATTGTAATTGTATTATTATGATTGTATGATTGTGATTGTATGATTGAGATTGTATGATTGTGATGGTATGATTGTGATTGTATGATTGCGATAGTATGATTGTAATTGTATGATTGTGATTGTATGATTGCGATTGTATGATTGTGATTGTATGATTATGATTGTATGATTGTGATTGTATGATTATGATTGTATGGTTGTGACTGTATGATTGTGATGGGATGATTGCGATTGTATGATATTGATTGTATGATTGTGATTGTACGATTGTGATTGTATGATTGTGATTGTACGATTATGATTGAATGATTGAGATTGCATGATTGCGATTGTATGATTGTGATTGCATGATTTTGAATGTATGATTGTGATTGTATGATTGTGATTGTATGGTTGTGAAAGTATGATTGTGATTGTATGATTGTGATTGTATGATTGTGATTGTATGATTGTGATAGTATGATTGTGATTGTATGATTGTGATGTATGATTGTAATTGTATGATTATGATTGTATGATTGTGATTGTCTGATTGTGATTGTATGATTGAGATTGTATGATTGTGATTGTATGCTTGCGATTGTATGATTGTGATTGTATGATTGTGATTCTTTGATTGTGATTGTATGATTGTGATTGTATGATTGTGATTTTATGATTGTGATTGTATGATTGTGATTGTATGATTGTGATAGTATGATTGTGATTATATGATTGTTATTGTACGACTGTGATTGTATGATTGTGATTCTATGATTGTGATAGTATGATTGTGAAAGTATGATTGAGATTGTATGATTGCGATAGTATGATTGTGATTGTATGATTGTGATTGTATGATTGTGATGTATGATTGTAATTGTATGATTATGATTGTATGATTGTGATTGTATGATTGAGATTGTATGATTGTGATTGTATGCTTGCGATTGTATGATTGTGATTGTATGATTGTGATGTATGATTGTAATTGTATGATTATGATTGTATGATTGTGATTGTATGATTGTGATTGTATGATTGAGATTGTATGATTGTGATTGTATGCTTGCGATTGTATGATTGTGATTGTATGATTGTGATTCTTTGATTGTGATTGTATGATTGTGATTGTATGATTGTGATTTTATGATTGTGATTGTATGATTGTGATTGTATGATTGCGATAGTATGATTGTGATTATATGATTGTTATTGTATGACTGTGATTGTATGATTGTGATTGTATGATTGTGATAGTATGATTGTGAAAGTATGATTGTGATTGTATGATTGTGATTGTATGATTGTGATTGTATGATTGTGATTGTACGATTGTGATTGTACGATTGTGATAGTATGATTGTGATTGTATGATTGTGATTGTATGATTGTTATTGTATGATTGTGATTGTTTGATTGTATTTGGGAGATTGTATTTGGGAGATTGTAATTGTATGATTGCGATTGTATGATTGTGATTGTATGATTGCGATTGTATGATTGTGATAGTATGATTGTGATTATATGATTGTTATTGTATGACTGTGATTGTATGATTGTGATTGTATGATTGTGGTAGTATGATTGTGAAAGTATGATTGTGATTGTATGATTGTGATTGTATGATTGTGATTGTATGATTGTGATTGTATGATTGTGATTGTATGATTGTGATTGTATGATTGTGATTGTATGATTGTGATTGTATGATTGTGATTGTATGATTGTGATTGTATGATTGTGATTGTATGATTGTGATTGTATGACTGTGATTGTATGATTGTGATTGTATGATTGTTAAATTATGATTGTGATGGTATGATTGTGATTGTATGATTGTGATTGTATGATTGCGATTGTATGATTGTGATTGTATGATTGTGATTGTATGATTATGATTGTATGATTGTGATTGTATGATTGTGATGGTATGATTGTGATTGTATGATTGCGATAGTATGATTGTGATTGTATGATTGTGATTGTATGATTGCGATTGTATGATTGTGATTGTATGATTATGATTGTATGATTGTGATTGTATGATTATGATTGTATGGTTGTGACTGTATGATTGTGATGTTATGATTGCGATTGCATGATATTGATTGTATGATTGTGATTGTACGATTGTGATTGTATGATTGTGATTGTATGATTATGATTGAATGATTGAGATTGCATGATTGCGATTGTATGATTGTGATGGCATGATTTTGAATGTATGATTGTGATTGTATGATTGTGATTGTATGGTTGTGAAAGTATGATTGTGATTGTATGATGGTGATTGTATGATTGTGATTGTATGCTTGCGATTGTATGATTGTGATTGTATGATTGTGAATGTATGATTGTGATTGTATGATTGTTATTGTATGATTATGATTGTATGATTGTGTTTGTATGATTGTGATTGTATGATTGTGATTGTATGATTGTGATAGTATGATTGTGATTGTATGATTGTGATTGTATGACTGTGATTGTATGATTGTGATTGTATGATTGTTAAAGTATGATTGTGATGGTATGATTGTGATGGTATGATTGTGATTGTATGATTCTGATTGTATGATTGTGATTGCATGATAGTGATTGTATGATTGTGATTGCATGATTTTGAATGTATGATTGCGATTGTATGATTGTGATTGTATGATTGTGATTATATGATTGTGATTGTATGTTTGTGATTGTATGATTGTGATAGTATGATTGTGGTAGTACGATTGTGATTGTATGATTGTGATTGTATGATTGTGATTGTATGAGTGTGATTTTCTGATTGTGGTTGTGCGATTGTGATTGTACGATTGTGATTGTACGATTGTTATTGAATGATTGTGATTGTATGATTCTGATTGTATGATTGTGATTGCATGATTGTGATTGTATGATTGTGATTGCATGATTTTGAATGTATGATTATGATTGTATGATTGTGATTGTATGATTGTGATAGTATGATTGTGATTGTATGATTGTGATTGTATGATTATGATTGTATGATTGTGATTGTATGATTGTGATTGTATGATTGTGATTGTATGAGTGTGATTGTCTGATTGTGGTTGTGCGATTGTGATTGTACGATTGTGATTGTACGATTGTTATTGAATGATTGTGATTGTATGATTGTGATTGCATGATTGTGATTGTATGATTGTGATTGCATGATTTTGAATGTATGATTATGATTGTATGATTGTGATTGTATGATTGCGATTGTATGATTGTGATTGTATGATTATGATTGTATTTTTGTGATTGTATGATTGTGATTGTATGATTGTGATTGTGTGATTGTGATTGTATGATTGTGATTGTCTGATTGTGGTTGTGCGATTGTGATTGTACGATTGTGATTGTACGATTGTGATTGTACGATTGTGATTGTACGATTGTGATTGTACGATTGTGATTGTACGATTGTGATTGTACGATTGTGATTGTACGATTGTGATTGTACGATTGTGATTGTACGATTGTGATTGTACGATTGTGATTGTATGATTGTGATTGTATGATTGTGAATGTACGATTGTGATTGTATGATTGTGATTGTGCGATTGTGATAGTATGATTGTGATTGTATGATTGTGATTGTATGATTGTGATTGTATGATTGTGATTGTATGATTGTGATTGTATGATTGTATTTGGGAGATTGTGTTTGGGAGATTGTATTTGGGAGATTGTATTTGGGAGATTGTAATTGTATGATTGCGATTGTATGATTGTGATTGTATGATTGCGATTGTATGATTGTGATTGTATGATTGTGATGTATGATTGTAATTGTATTATTATGATTGTATGATTGTGATTGTATGATTGAGATTGTATGATTGTGATGGTATGATTGTGATTGTATGATTGCGATAGTATGATTGTAATTGTATGATTGTGATTGTATGATTGTGATTGTATGGTTGTGACTGTATGATTGTGATGGGATGATTGCGATTGTATGATATTGATTGTATGATTGTGATTGTACGATTGTGATTGTATGATTGTGATTGTACGATTATGATTGAATGATTGAGATTGCATGATTGCGATTGTATGATTGTGATTGCATGATTTTGAATGTATGATTGTGATTGTATGATTGTGATTGTATGGTTGCGAAAGTATGATTGTGATTGTATGATTATGATTGTATGATTGTGATTGTCTGATTGTGATTGTATGATTGAGATTGTATGATTGTGATTGTATGCTTGCGATTGTATGATTGTGATTGTATGATTGTGATTCTTTGATTGTGATTGTATGATTGTGATTGTATGATTGTGATTGTAAGATTGTGATTTTATGATTGTGATTGTATGATTGTGATTGTATGATTGTGATAGTATGATTGTGATTATATGATTGTTATTGTATGACTGTGATTGCATGATTGTGATTGTATGATTGTGATAGTATGATTGTGAAAGTATGATTGAGATTGTATGATTGCGATAGTATGATTGCGATAGTATGATTGTGATTGTATGATTGTGATGTATGATTGTAATTGTATGATTATGATAGTATGATTGTGATTGTATGATTGAGATTGTATGATTGTGATTGTATGCTTGCGATTGTATGATTGTGATTGTATGATTGTGATGTATGATTGTAATTGTATGATTATGATTGTATGATTGTGATTGTATGATTGTGATTGTATGATTGAGATTGTATGATTGTGATTGTATGCTTGCGATTGTATGATTGTGATTGTATGATTGTGATTCTTTGATTGTGATTGTATGATTGTGATTGTATGATTGTGATTGTATGATTGTGATTTTATGATTGTGATTGTATGATTGTGATTGTATGATTGTGATTGTCTGATTGTGGTTGTGCGATTGTGATTGTACGATTGTGATTGTACGATTGTGATTGTATGATTGTGATTGTATGATTGTGATTGTATGATTGTGATTGTATGATTGTGATTGTATGATTGTGATTGTATGATTGTATTTGGGAGATTGTATTTGGGAGATTGTATTTGGGAGATTGTAATTGTATGATTGCGATTGTATAATTGTGATTGTATGATTGCGATTGTATGATTGTGATTGTATGATTGTGATGTATGATTGTAATTGTATGATTATGATTGTATGATTGTGATTGTATGATTGTGATTGTATGATTGTGATTGTATGATTGTATCTGGGAGATTGTATTTGGGAGATTGTATTTGGGAGATTGTAATTGTATGATTGCGATTGTATGATTGTGATTGTATGATTGCGATTGTATGATTGTGATTGTATGATTGTGATGTATGATTGTAATTGTATGATTATGATTGTATGATTGTGATTGTATGATTGTGATTGTATGATTGTGATTTTATGATTGTGATTGCATGATTGTGATTGTATGATTGTGATTGTATGATTGTGATTGTATGATTGTGATTGTCTGATTGTGGTTGTGCGATTGTGATTGTACGATTGTGATTGTACGATTGTGATAGTATGATTGTGATTGTACGATTGTGATTGTATGATTGTGATTGTATGATTGTGATTGTTTGATTGTATTTGGGAGATTGTATTTGGGAGATTGTAATTGTATGATTGCGATTGTATGATTGTGATTGTATGATTGCGATTGTATGATTGTGATAGTATGATTGTGATTGTATGATTGTTATAGTATGATTGTGATGGTATGATTGTGATTGTATGATTGTGATTGTATGATTGTGATTGTATGAGTGTGATTGTCTGATTGTGGTTGTGCGATTGTGATTGTACGATTGTGATTGTACGATTGTTATTGAATGATTGTGATTGTATGATTCTGATTGTATGATTGTGATTGCATGATTGTGATTGTATGATTGTGATTGCATGATTTTGAATGTATGATTGCGATTGTATGATTGTGATTGTATGATTGTGATTGTATGATTGTGATTGTATGATTGTGATTGTATGATTGTGATAGTATGATTGTGGTAGTATGATTGTGATTGTATGATTGTGATTGTATGATTGTGATTGTATGATTGTATTTGGGAGATTGTATTTGGGAGATTGTATTTGGGAGATTGTATTTGGGAGATTGTAATTGTATGATTGCGATTGTATAATTGTGATTGTATGATTGCGATTGTATGATTGTGATTGTATGATTGTGATGTATGATTGTAATTGTATGATTATGATTGTATGATTGTGATTGTATGATTGTGATTGTATGATTGTGATTGTATGATTGTATCTGGGAGATTGTATTTGGGAGATTGTATTTGGGAGATTGTAATTGTATGATTGCGATTGTATGATTGTGATTGTATGATTGCGATTGTATGATTGTGATTGTATGATTGTGATGTATGATTGTAATTGTATGATTATGATTGTATGATTGTGATTGTATGATTGTGATGGTATGATTGTGATTGTATGATTGCGATCGTATGATTGTGATTGTATGATTATGATTGTATGATTGTGATTGTATGCTTGCGATTGTATGATTGTGATTGTATGATTATGATTGCATTTTTGTGATTGTATAATTGTGATTGTATGATTGTGATTGTATTATTGTGATTGCATGATTGTGATTGTCTGATTGTGGTTGTGCGATTGTGATTGTACGATTGTGATTGTACGATTGTGATTGTATGATTGTGATTGCATGATTATGATTGTATGATTGTGATTGCATGATTGTGATTGTATGATTGTGATTGCATGATTTTGTATGTATGATTGTGATTATATGATTGTGATTGTATGATCGTGATTGTATGATTGTGATTGTATGATTGTGATTGTATGATTGTGATAGTATGATTGTGATTGTATGATTGCGATTGTATGATTGTGATTGTATGATTGCGATTTTATGAATGCTATTGTATGATTGTGATTGTATGATTGTGATTGTATGATTGTGATTGTATGATTGTGATTGTATGATTGTGATTGTATGATTGTGATTGTATGATTGTGATTGTATGATTGTGATTGTATGATTGTGATTGTATGATTGTGATTGCATGATTGTATTTGGGAGATTGTATTTGGGATATTGTAATTGTATGATTGTGATTGTATGACTGTGATTGTATGATTGTGATTGTATGATTGTGATTGTATGATTGTGATTGTATGATTGTGATTGTATGATTGTGATTGTATGATTGTGAATGTACGATTGTGATTGTATGATTGTAATTGTATGATTGTGATAGTACGATTGTGATTGTATGACTGTGACTGTATGACTGTGATTGTATTATTGTGATTGTATGATTGTGATTGTATGATTGTGGAAGTATGATTGTGATTGTATGATTGTGATTGTATGATTGTGATTGTATGATTGTGATTGTATGATTGTGATTGTATGATTGTGATTGTATGATTGTGATTGTATGATTGTATTTGGGAGATTGTATTTGGGAGATTGTATTTGGGAGATTGTAATTGTATGATTGCGATTGTATGATTGTGATTGTATGATTGCGATTGTATGATTGTGATTGTATGATTGTGATGTATGATTGTAATTGTATGATTATGATTGTATGATTGTGATTGTATGATTGTGATTGTATGATTGTGATTGTATGATTGTGATTGTATGATTGCGATTGTATGATTGTGATTGTATGATTGTGATTGTCTGATTGTGGTTGTGCGATTGTGATTGTACGATTGTGATTGTACGATTGTGATAGTATGATTGTGATTGTCAGATTGTGATTGCATGATTGTGATTGTATGATTGAGATTGCATGATTTTGTATGTATGATTGTGATTGTATGATTGTGATTGTATGATTGTGATTGTATGATTGTGATAGTATGATTGTGATTGTATGATTGTGATTGTATGACTGTGATTGTATGATTGTGATTGTATGATTGTGATTGTATGATTGTGATTGTATGATTGTGATTGTATGATTGTGATTGTATGATTGTGAATGTACGATTGTGATTGTATGATTGTCATTGTATGATTGTGATAGTACGATTGTGATTGTATGACTGTGATTGTATGACTGTGATTGTATGACTGTGATTGTATTATTGTGATTGTATGATTGTGATTGTATGATTGTGGAAGTATGATTGTGATTGTATGATTGTGATTGTATGATTGTGATTGTATGATTGTGATTGTATGATTGTGATTGTATGATTGTATTTGGGAGATTGTATTTGGGAGATTGTATTTGGGAGATTGTATTTGGGAGATTGTAATTGTATGATTGCGATTGTATGATTGTGATTGTATGATTGTGATGTATGATTGTAATTGTATTATTATGATTGTATGATTGTGATTGTATGATTGAGATTGTATGATTGAGATTGTATGATTGTGATTGTATGCTTGCGATTGTATGATCGTGATTGTATGATTGTGATTGTATGATTGTGATTGTATGATTGTGATTGTATGATTATGATTGTATGATTGTGATTGTATGATTGTGATTGTATGATTGTGATTGTATGATTGCGATAGTATGATTGTGATTGTATGATTGTGATGTATGATTGTAATTGTATGATTATGATTGTATGATTGTGATTGTGTGATTGTGATTGTATGATTGTGATAGTATGATTGTGATTATATGATTGTTATTGTATGACTTTGATTGTATGATTGTGATTGTATGATTGTGATTGTATGATTGTGATGTATGATTGTAATTGTATGATTATGATTGTATGATTGTGATTGTATGATTGAGATTGTATGATTGTGATTGCATGCTTGCGATTGTATGATTGTGATTGTATGATTGTGATGTATGATTGTAATTGTATGATTATGATTGTATGATTGTGATTGTATGATTGTGATTGTATGATTGAGATTTTATGATTGTGATTGTATGCTTGCGATTGTATGATTGTGATTGTATGATTGTGATTCTTTGATTGTGATTGTATGATTGTGATTGTATGATTGTGATTGTATGATTGTGATTTTATGATTGTGATTGTATGATTGTGATTGTATGATTGTGATAGTATGATTGTGATTATATGATTGTTATTGTATGACTGTGATTGTATGATTGTGATTGTATGATTGTGATAGTATGATTGTGAAAGTATGATTGTGATTGTATGATTGTGATTGTATGATTGTGATTGTATGATTGTGATTGTATGATTGTGATTGTATGATTGTGATTGTATGATTGTGATTGTATGCTTGCGATTGTATGATTGTGATTGTATGATTGTGATTCTTTGATTGTGATTGTATGATTGTGATTGTATGATTGTGATTGTATGATTGTGATTTTATGATTGTGATTGTATGATTGTGATTGTATGATTGTGATAGTATGATTGTGATTATATGATTGTTATTGTATGACTGTGATTGTATGATTGTGATTGTATGATTGTGATAGTATGATTGTGAAAGTATGATTGTGATTGTACGATTGTGATTGTACGATTGTGATAGTATGATTGTGATTGTACGATTGTGATTGTATGATTGTGATTGTATGATTGTGATTGTTTGATTGTATTTGGGAGATTGTATTTGGGAGATTGTAATTGTATGATTGCGATTGTATGATTGTGATTGTATGATTGCGATTGTATGATTGTGATAGTATGATTGTGATTGTATGATTGTTAAAGTATGATTGTGATGGTATGATTGTGATTGTATGATTGTGATTGTATGATTGTGATTGTATGAGTGTGATTGTCTGATTGTGGTTGTGCGATTGTGATTGTACGATTGTGATTGTACGATTGTGATAGTATGATTGTGATTGTCAGATTGTGATTGCATGATTGTGATTGTATGATTGAGATTGCATGATTTTGTATGTATGATTGTGATTGTATGATTGTGATTGTATGATTGTGATTGTATGATTGTGATTGTATGATTGTGATAGTATGATTGTGATTGTATGATTGTGATTGTATGACTGTGATTGTATGATTGTGATTGTATGATTGTGATTGTATGATTGTGATTGTATGATTGTGATTGTATGATTGTGATTGTATGATTGTGAATGTACGATTGTGATTGTATGATTGTCATTGTATGATTGTGATAGTACGATTGTGATTGTATGACTGTGATTGTATGACTGTGATTGTATGACTGTGATTGTATTATTGTGATTGTATGATTGTGATTGTATGATTGTGGAAGTATGATTGTGATTGTATGATTGTGATTGTATGATTGTGATTGTATGATTGTGATTGTATGATTGTGATTGTATGATTGTATTTGGGAGATTGTATTTGGGAGATTGTATTTGGGAGATTGTAATTGTATGATTGCGATTGTATGATTGTGATTGTATGATTGCGATTGTATGATTGTGATTGTATGATTGTGATGTATGATTGTAATTGTATTATTATGATTGTATGATTGTGATTGTATGATTGAGATTGTATGATTGAGATTGTATGATTGTGATTGTATGCTTGCGATTGTATGATCGTGATTGTATGATTGTGATTGTATGATTGTGATTGTATGATTGTGATTGTATGATTATGATTGTATGATTGTGATTGTATGATTGTGATTGTATGATTGCGATAGTATGATTGTGATTGTATGATTGTGATGTATGATTGTAATTGTATGATTATGATTGTATGATTGTGATTGTGTGATTGTGATTGTATGATTGAGATTGTATGATTGTGATTGTATGCTTGCGATTGTATGATTGTGATTGTATGATTGTGATTCTTTGATTGTGATTGTATGATTGTGATTGTATGATTGTGATTGTATGATTGTGATTTTATGATTGTGATTGTATGATTGTGATTGTATGATTGTGATAGTATGATTGTGATAGTATGATTGTGATTATATGATTGTTATTGTATGACTTTGATTGTATGATTGTGATTGTATGATTGTGATAGTATGATTGTGAAAGTATGATTGAGATTGTATGATTGCGATAGTATGATTGTGATTGTATGATTGTGATTGTATGATTGTGATGTATGATTGTAATTGTATGATTATGATTGTATGATTGTGATTGTATGATTGAGATTGTATGATTGTGATTGCATGCTTGCGATTGTATGATTGTGATTGTATGATTGTGATGTATGATTGTAATTGTATGATTATGATTGTATGATTGTGATTGTATGATTGTGATTGTATGATTGAGATTGTATGATTGTGATTGTATGCTTGCGATTGTATGATTGTGATTGTATGATTGTGATTCTTTGATTGTGATTGTATGATTGTGATTGTATGATTGTGATTGTATGATTGTGATTTTATGATTGTGATTGTATGATTGTGATTGTATGATTGTGATAGTATGATTGTGATTATATGATTGTTATTGTATGACTGTGATTGTATGATTGTGATTGTATGATTGTGATAGTATGATTGTGAAAGTATGATTGTGATTGTATGATTGTGATTGTATGATTGTGATTGTATGATTGTGATTGTATGATTGTGATTGTATGATTGTGATTGTATGATTGTGATTGTATGCTTGCGATTGTATGATTGTGATTGTATGATTGTGATTCTTTGATTGTGATTGTATGATTGTGATTGTATGATTGTGATTGTATGATTGTGATTTTATGATTGTGATTGTATGATTGTGATTGTATGATTGTGATAGTATGATTGTGATTATATGATTGTTATTGTATGACTGTGATTGTATGATTGTGATTGTATGATTGTGATAGTATGATTGTGAAAGTATGATTGTGATTGTATGATTGTGATTGTATGATTGTGATTGTATGATTGTGATTGTATGATTGTGATTGTATGATTGTGATTGTATGATTGAGATTGTATGATTGTGATTGTATGCTTGCGATTGTATGATTGTGATTGTATGATTGTGATTCTTTGATTGTGATTGTATGATTGTGATTGTATGATTGTGATTGTATGATTGTGATTTTATGATTGTGATTGTATGATTGTGATTGTATGATTGTGATAGTATGATTGTGATTATATGATTGTTATTGTATGACTGTGATTGTATGATTGTGATTGTATGATTGTGATAGTATGATTGTGAAAGTATGATTGTGATTGTATGATTGTGATTGTATGATTGTGATTGTATGATTGTGATTGTATGATTGTGATTGTATGATTGTGATTGTATGCTTGCGATTGTATGATTGTGATTGTATGATTGTGATTCTTTGATTGTGATTGTATGATTGTGATTGTATGATTGTGATTGTATGATTGTGATTTTATGATTGTGATTGTATGATTGTGATTGTATGATTGTGATAGTATGATTGTGATTATATGATTGTTATTGTATGACTGTGATTGTATGATTGTGATTGTATGATTGTGATAGTATGATTGTGAAAGTATGATTGTGATTGTATGATTGTGATTGTATGATTGTGATTGTATGATTGTGATTGTATGATTGTGATTGTATGATTGTGATTGTATGATTGTGATTGTATGATTGTGATTGTATGATTGTGATTGTATGATTGTGATTGTATGATTGTGATTGTATGATTGTGATTGTCTGATTGTGGTTGTACGATTGTGATTGTACGATTGTGATAGTATGATTGTGATTGTACGATTGTGATTGTGTGATTGTGATTGTATGATTGTGATTGTTTGATTGTATTTGGGAGATTGTATTTGGGAGATTGTAATTGTATGATTGCGATTGTATGATTGTGATTGTATGATTGCGATTGTATGATTGTGATAGTATGATTGTGATTGTATGATTGTTAAAGTATGATTGTGATGGTATGATTGTGATTGTATGATTGTGATTGTATGATTGTGATTGTATGAGTGTGATTGTCTGATTGTGGTTGTGCGATTGTGATTGTACGATTGTGATTGTACGATTGTTATTGAATGATTGTGATTGTATGATTCTGATTGTATGATTGTGATTGCATGATTGTGATTGTATGATTGTGATTTTATGATTGTGATTGTATGATTGAGATTGTATGATTGTGATTGTATGCTTGCGATTGTATGATCGTGATTGTATGATTGTGATTGTATGATTGTGATTGTATGATTGTGATTGTATGATTATGATTGTATGATTGTGATTGTATGATTGTGATTGTATGATTGTGATTGTATGATTGTGATTGTATGATTGCGATAGTATGATTGTGATTGTATGATTGTGATGTATGATTGTAATTGTATGATTATGATTGTATGATTGTGATTGTGTGATTGTGATTGTATGATTGAGATTGTATGATTGTGATTGTATGCTTGCGATTGTATGATTGTGATTGTATGATTGTGATTCTTTGATTGTGATTGTATGATTGTGATTGTATGATTGTGATTGTATGATTGTGATTTTATGATTGTGATTGTATGATTGTGATTGTATGATTGTGATAGTATGATTGTGATAGTATGATTGTGATTATATGATTGTTATTGTATGACTTTGATTGTATGATTGTGATTGTATGATTGTGATAGTATGATTGTGAAAGTATGATTGAGATTGTATGATTGCGATAGTATGATTGTGATTGTATGATTGTGATTGTATGATTGTGATGTATGATTGTAATTGTATGATTATGATTGTATGATTGTGATTGTATGATTGAGATTGTATGATTGTGATTGCATGCTTGCGATTGTATGATTGTGATTGTATGATTGTGATGTATGATTGTAATTGTATGATTATGATTGTATGATTGTGATTGTATGATTGTGATTGTATGATTGAGATTGTATGATTGTGATTGTATGCTTGCGATTGTATGATTGTGATTGTATGATTGTGATTCTTTGATTGTGATTGTATGATTGTGATTGTATGATTGTGATTGTATGATTGTGATTGTATGATTGTGATTTTATGATTGTGATTGTATGATTGTGATTGTATGATTGTGATAGTATGATTGTGATTATATGATTGTTATTGTATGACTGTGATTGTATGATTGTGATTGTATGATTGTGATAGTATGATTGTGAAAGTATGATTGTGATTGTATGATTGTGATTGTATGATTGTGATTGTATGATTGTGATTGTATGATTGTGATTGTATGATTGTGATTGTATGATTGTGATTGTATGCTTGCGATTGTATGATTGTGATTGTATGATTGTGATTCTTTGATTGTGATTGTATGATTGTGATTGTATGATTGTGATTGTATGATTGTGATTTTATGATTGTGATTGTATGATTGTGATTGTATGATTGTGATAGTATGATTGTGATTATATGATTGTTATTGTATGACTGTGATTGTATGATTGTGATTGTATGATTGTGATAGTATGATTGTGAAAGTATGATTGTGATTGTATGATTGTGATTGTATGATTGTGATTGTATGATTGTGATTGTATGATTGTGATTGTATGATTGTGATTGTATGATTGAGATTGTATGATTGTGATTGTATGCTTGCGATTGTATGATTGTGATTGTATGATTGTGATTCTTTGATTGTGATTGTATGATTGTGATTGTATGATTGTGATTGTATGATTGTGATTTTATGATTGTGATTGTATGATTGTGATTGTATGATTGTGATAGTATGATTGTGATTATATGATTGTTATTGTATGACTGTGATTGTATGATTGTGATTGTATGATTGTGATAGTATGATTGTGAAAGTATGATTGTGATTGTATGATTGTGATTGTATGATTGTGATTGTATGATTGTGATTGTATGATTGTGATTGTATGATTGTGATTGTATGATTGTGATTGTATGCTTGCGATTGTATGATTGTGATTGTATGATTGTGATTCTTTGATTGTGATTGTATGATTGTGATTGTATGATTGTGATTGTATGATTGTGATTTTATGATTGTGATTGTATGATTGTGATTGTATGATTGTGATAGTATGATTGTGATTATATGATTGTTATTGTATGACTGTGATTGTATGATTGTGATTGTATGATTGTGATAGTATGATTGTGAAAGTATGATTGTGATTGTATGATTGTGATTGTATGATTGTGATTGTATGATTGTGATTTTATGATTGTGATTGTATGATTGTGATTGTATGATTGTGATTGTATGATTGTGATTGTATGATTGTGATTGTATGATTGTGATTGTATGATTGTGATTGTATGATTGTGATTGTATGATTGTGATTGTCTGATTGTGGTTGTGCGATTGTGATTGTACGATTGTGATTGTACGATTGTGATAGTATGATTGTGATTGTACGATTGTGATTGTGTGATTGTGATTGTATGATTGTGATTGTTTGATTGTATTTGGGAGATTGTATTTGGGAGATTGTAATTGTATGATTGCGATTGTATGATTGTGATTGTATGATTGCGATTGTATGATTGTGATAGTATGATTGTGATTGTATGATTGTTAAAGTATGATTGTGATGGTATGATTGTGATTGTATGATTGTGATTGTATGATTGTGATTGTATGAGTGTGATTGTCTGATTGTGGTTGTGCGATTGTGATTGTACGATTGTGATTGTACGATTGTTATTGAATGATTGTGATTGTATGATTCTGATTGTATGATTGTGATTGCATGATTGTGATTGTATGATTGTGATTGCATGATTTTGAATGTATGATTGCGATTGTATGATTGTGATTGTATGATTGTGATTGTATGATTGTGATTGTATGATTGTGATTGTATGATTGTGATAGTATGATTGTGGTAGTATGATTGTGATTGTATGATTGTGATTGTATGATTGTGATTGTATGATTGTATTTGGGAGATTGTATTTGGGAGATTGTATTTGGGAGATTGTATTTGGGAGATTGTAATTGTATGATTGCGATTGTATAATTGTGATTGTATGATTGCGATTGTATGATTGTGATTGTATGATTGTGATGTATGATTGTAATTGTATGATTATGATTGTATGATTGTGATTGTATGATTGTATCTGGGAGATTGTATTTGGGAGATTGTATTTGGGAGATTGTAATTGTATGATTGCGATTGTATGATTGTGATTGTATGATTGCGATTGTATGATTGTGATTGTATGATTGTGATGTATGATTGTAATTGTATGATTATGATTGTATGATTGTGATTGTATGATTGTGATGGTATGATTGTGATTGTATGATTGCGATCGTATGATTGTGATTGTATGATTATGATTGTATGATTGTGATTGTATGCTTGCGATTGTATGATTGTGATTGTATGATTATGATTGCATTTTTGTGATTGTATAATTGTGATTGTATGATTGTGATTGTATGATTGTGATTGTATGATTGTGATTGTCTGATTGTGGTTGTGCGATTGTGATTGTACGATTGTGATTGTACGATTGTGATAGTATGATTGTGATTGTACGATTGTGATTGTATGATTGTGATTGTATGATTGTGATTGTATGATTGTGATTGTATGATTGTGATTGTCTGATTGTGGTTGTGCGATTGTGATTGTACGATTGTGATTGTACGATTGTGATAGTATGATTGTGATTGTACGATTGTGATTGTATGATTGTGATTGTATGATTGTGATTGTTTGATTGTATTTGGGAGATTGTATTTGGGAGATTGTAATTGTATGATTGCGATTGTATGATTGTGATTGTATGATTGCGATTGTATGATTGTGATAGTATGATTGTGATTGTATGATTGTTAAAGTATGATTGTGATGGTATGATTGTGATTGTATGATTGTGATTGTATGATTGTGATTGTATGAGTGTGATTGTCTGATTGTGGTTGTGCGATTGTGATTGTACGATTGTGATTGTACGATTGTTATTGAATGATTGTGATTGTATGATTCTGATTGTATGATTGTGATTGCATGATTGTGATTGTATGATTGTGATTGCATGATTTTGAATGTATGATTGCGATTGTATGATTGTGATTGTATGATTGTGATTGTATGATTGTGATTGTATGATTGTGATTGTATGATTGTGATAGTATGATTGTGGTAGTATGATTGTGATTGTATGATTGTGATTGTATGATTGTGATTGTATGATTGTATTTGGGAGATTGTATTTGGGAGATTGTATTTGGGAGATTGTATTTGGGAGATTGTATTTGGGAGATTGTAATTGTATGATTGCGATTGTATAATTGTGATTGTATGATTGCGATTGTATGATTGTGATTGTATGATTGTGATGTATGATTGTAATTGTATGATTATGATTATATGATTGTGATTGTATGATTGTATCTGGGAGATTGTATTTGGGAGATTGTATTTGGGAGATTGTAATTGTATGATTGCGATTGTATGATTGTGATTGTATGATTGCGATTGTATGATTGTGATTGTATGATTGTGATGTATGATTGTAATTGTATGATTATGATTGTATGATTGTGATTGTATGATTGTGATGGTATGATTGTGATTGTATGATTGCGATCGTATGATTGTGATTGTATGATTATGATTGTATGATTGTGATTGTATGCTTGCGATTGCATGATTGTGATTGTATGATTATGATTGCATTTTTGTGATTGTATAATTGTGATTGTATGATTGTGATTGTATGATTGTGATTGTATGATTGTGATTGTCTGATTGTGGTTGTGCGATTGTGATTGTACGATTGTGATTGTACGATTGTGATTGTATGATTGTGATTGCATGATTATGATTGTATGATTGTGATTGCATGATTGTGATTGTATGATTGTGATTGCATGATTTTGAATGTATGATTGTGATTATATGATTGTGATTGTATGATCGTGATTGTATGATTGTGATTGTATGATTGTGATTGTATGATTGTGATAGTATGATTGTGATTGTATGATTGCGATTGTATGATTGTGATTGTATGATTGCGATTGTATGAATGCTACTGTATGATTGTGATTGTATGATTGTGATTGTATGATTGTGATTGTATGATTGTGATTGTATGATTGTGATTGTATGATTGTGATTGTATGATTGTGATTGCATGACTGTATTTGGGAGATTGTATTTGGGATATTGTAATTGTATGATTGCGATTGTATGATTGTGATTGTATGATTGTGATGTATGATTGTAATTGTATGATTATGATTGTATGATTGTGATTGTATGATTGAGATGTATGATTGTGATTGTATGCTTGCGATTGTATGAATGTGATTGTATGATTGTGATTGTATGATTGTGATTGTATGATTGTGATTGTATGATTGTGATTGTATGATTGTGATTGTATGATTGTGATTGTATGATTGTGATTGTATGATTGTGATTGTATGATTGTGATTGTATGATTGTGAATGTACGATTGTGATTGTACGATTGTGATTGTATGATTGTATTTGGGAGATTGTATTTGGGATATTGTAATTGTATGATTGCGATTGTATGATTGTGATTACATGATTGTGATGGTATGATTGTGATTGTATGATTGTGATTGTATGAGTGTGATTGTGTGATTGTGGTTGTGCGATTGATATTGTACGATTGTGATTGTACGATTGTGATTGAATGATTGTGATTGTATGATTAAGATTGTATGATTGTGATTGCATGATTGTGATTGTATGATTGTGATTGCATGATTTTGAATGTATGATTGTGATTGTATGATTGTGATTGTATGATTGTGATTGTATGATTGTGATTGTATGATTGTGATTGTAGGATTGTGATTGTATGATTGTGATTGTATGATTGTGATAGTATGATTGTGATTGTATGATTGTGATTGTATGATTGTGATTGTATGATTGTGATGTATGATTGTGATTGTATGATTATGATTGTATGATTGTGATTGTATAATTGAGATTGCATGATTGTGATTGTATGATTGTGATTGTATGATTGTGATTGTATGACTGTGATTGTATGATTGTGATTGTATGATTATGATTGTATGATTGTGATTGTATGATTGTGATTGTATGATTGTGATTGCATGATTGTGATTGCATGATTGTGATAGTATGATTGTGATTGTATGATTGTGATTGTATGACTGTGATTGTATGATTGTGATTGTATGATTGTGATTGTATGATTGTGAAAGTATGATTGTGATGGTATGATTGTGATTGTATGATTGTGATTGTACGATTGTGATTGTACGATTGTGATTGTACGATTGTGATTGTACGATTGTGATTGTGCGATTGTGATTGTACGATTGTGATTGTACGATTGTGATTGTACGATTGTGATTGTACGATTGTGATGGTATGATTGTGATTGTATGATTGCGATCGTATGATTGTGATTGTATGATTATGATTGTATGATTGTGATTGTATGCTTGCGATTGTATGATTGTGATTGTATGATTATGATTGCATTTTTGTGATTGTATAATTGTGATTGTATGATTGTGATTGTATGATTGTGATTGTATGATTGTGATTGTCTGATTGTGGTTGTGCGATTGTGATTGTACGATTGTGATTGTACGATTGTGATAGTATGATTGTGATTGTACGATTGTGATTGTATGATTGTGATTGTATGATTGTGATTGTATGATTGTGATTGTATGATTGTGATTGTATGATTGTGATTGTATGATTGTGATTGTCTGATTGTGGTTGTGCGATTGTGATTGTACGATTGTGATTGTACGATTGTGATAGTATGATTGTGATTGTACGATTGTGATTGTATGATTGTGATTGTATGATTGTGATTGTATGATTGTGATAGTATGATTGTGATTGTATGATTGCGATTGTATGATTGTGATTGTATGATTGCGATTGTATGAATGCTATTGTATGATTGTGATTGTATGATTGTGATTGTATGATTGTGATTGTATGATTGTGATTGTATGATTGTGATTGTATGATTGTGATTGCATGACTGTATTTGGGAGATTGTATTTGGGATATTGTAATTGTATGATTGCGATTGTATGATTGTGATTGTATGATTGTGATGTATGATTGTAATTGTATGATTATGATTGTATGATTGTGATTGTATGATTGAGATGTATGATTGTGATTGTATGCTTGCGATTGTATGAATGTGATTGTATGATTGTGATTGTATGATTGTGATTGTATGATTGTGATTGTATGATTGTGATTGTATGATTGTGATTGCATGATTATGATTGTATGATTGTGATTGCATGATTGTGATTGTATGATTGTGATTGTATGATTGCGATTGTATGATTGTGATTGTATGATTGTGATGTATGATTGTAATTGTATGATTATGATTGTATGATTGTGATTGTATGATTGTGATGGTATGATTGTGATTGTATGATTGCGATCGTATGATTGTGATTGTATGATTATGATTGTATGATTGTGATTGTATGCTTGCGATTGCATGATTGTGATTGTATGATTATGATTGCATTTTTGTGATTGTATAATTGTGATTGTATGATTGTGATTGTATGATTGTGATTGTATGATTGTGATTGTCTGATTGTGATTGTATGATTGTGATTGTCTGATTGTGGTTGTGCGATTGTGATTGTACGATTGTGATTGTACGATTGTGATTGTATGATTGTGATTGCATGATTATGATTGTATGATTGTGATTGCATGATTGTGATTGTATGATTGTGATTGCATGATTTTGAATGTATGATTGTGATTATATGATTGTGATTGTATGATCGTGATTGTATGATTGTGATTGTATGATTGTGATTGTATGATTGTGATAGTATGATTGTGATTGTATGATTGCGATTGTATGATTGTGATTGTATGATTGCGATTGTATGAATGCTATTGTATGATTGTGATTGTATGATTGTGATTGTATGATTGTGATTGTATGATTGTGATTGTATGATTGTGATTGTATGATTGTGATTGTATGATTGTGATTGCATGACTGTATTTGGGAGATTGTATTTGGGATATTGTAATTGTATGATTGCGATTGTATGATTGTGATTGTATGATTGTGATGTATGATTGTAATTGTATGATTATGATTGTATGATTGTGATTGTATGATTGAGATGTATGATTGTGATTGTATGCTTGCGATTGTATGAATGTGATTGTATGATTGTGATTGTATGATTGTGATTGTATGATTGTGATTGTATGATTGTGATTGTATGATTGTGATTGTATGATTGTGATTGTATGATTGTGATTGTATGATTGTGATTGTATGATTGTGATTGTATGATTGTGAATGTACGATTGTGATTGTACGATTGTGATTGTATGATTGTATTTGGGAGATTGTATTTGGGATATTGTAATTGTATGATTGCGATTGTATGATTGTGATTACATGATTGTGATGGTATGATTGTGATTGTATGATTGTGATTGTATGAGTGTGATTGTGTGATTGTGGTTGTGCGATTGATATTGTACGATTGTGATTGTACGATTGTGATTGAATGATTGTGATTGTATGATTAAGATTGTATGATTGTGATTGCATGATTGTGATTGTATGATTGTGATTGCATGATTTTGAATGTATGATTGTGATTGTATGATTGTGATTGTATGATTGTGATTGTATGATTGTGATTGTATGATTGTGATTGTAGGATTGTGATTGTATGATTGTGATTGTATGATTGTGATAGTATGATTGTGATTGTATGATTGTGATTGTATGATTGTGATTGTATGATTGTGATGTATGATTGTAATTGTATGATTATGATTGTATGATTGTGATTGTATAATTGAGATTGCATGATTGTGATTGTATGATTGTGATTGTATGATTGTGATTGTATGATTGTGATTGTATGACTGTGATTGTATGATTGTGATTGTATGATTATGATTGTATGATTGTGATTGTATGATTGTGATTGTATGATTGTGATTGCATGATTGTGATTGCATGATTGTGATAGTATGATTGTGATTGTATGATTGTGATTGTATGACTGTGATTGTATGATTGTGATTGTATGATTGTGATTGTATGATTGTGAAAGTATGATTGTGATGGTATGATTGTGATTGTATGATTGTGATTGTACGATTGTGATTGTACGATTGTGATTGTACGATTGTGATTGTACGATTGTGATTGTGCGATTGTGATTGTACGATTGTGATTGTACGATTGTGATTGTACGATTGTGATTGTACGATTGTGATTGTACGATTGTGATTGTACGATTGTGATTGTACGATTGTGATTGTACGATTGTGATTGTATGATTGTGAATGTACGATTGTGATTGTATGATTGTGATTGTATGATTGTGATAGTACGATTGTGATTGTATGACTGTGATTGTATGACTGTGATTGTGTGACTGTGATTGTATGATTGTGATTGTATGATTGTGATAGTACGATTGTGATAGTACGATTGTGATTGTATGACTGTGATTGTGTGACTGTGATTGTATGATTGTGATTGTATGATTGTGATTGTATGATTGTGATTGTATGATTGTATTTGCGAGATTGTATTTGGGATACTGTAATTGTATGATTGCGATTGTATGATTGCGATTGTATGATTGCGATTGTATGATTGTGATTGTATTATTGTATATGTATGATTGTGATTGTATGATTGTATTTGTGAGATTGTATTTGGGATATTGTAATTGTATGATTGCGATTGTATGATTGTGATTGTATGATTGTGATGTATGTTTGTAATTGTATGATTATGATTGTATGACTGTGATTGTGTGACTGTGATTGTATGATTGCGATTGTATGATTGCGATTGTATGATTGTGATTGTACGATTGTGTATGTATGATTGTGATTGTATGATTGTATTTGGGAGATTGTATTTGGGATATTGTAATTGTATGATTGCGATTGTATGATTGTGATTGTATGATTGTGATGTATGATTGTAATTGTATGATTATGATTGTATGATTGTGATTGTATGATTGTGATGGTATGATTGTGATTGTGTGATTGCGATCGTATGATTGTGATTGTATGATTATGATTGTATGATTGTGATTGTATGATTGTGATTGCATGATTGTGATTGTATGATTGTGATTGCATGATTTTGAATGTATGATTGTGATTGTATGATTGTGATTGTATGATTGTGATTGTATGATTGTGATTGTATGATTGAGATTGTATGATTGTGATTGTATGCTTGCGATTGTATGATTGTGATTGTATGATTGTGATTCTTTGATTGCGATTGTATGATTGTGCTTGTATGATTAAGTTTGTATTTTTGTGATTTTATGATTGTGATTGTATGATTGTGATTGTATGATTGCGATTGTATGATTGCGATTGTACGATTGCGATTGTATGATTGCGATTGTATGATTGCGATTGTATGATTGCGATTGTATGATAGCGGTTGTATGATTGTGATTGTATGATTGTGATTGTATGATTGTGATTGTATGATTGTGAAAGTATGATTGTGATTGTATGATTATGATAGTATGATTGTGGTTGTGCGATTGTGATTGTACGATTGTGATTGTACGATTGTGATTGTACGATTGTGATTGCATGATTATGATTGTATGATTGTGATTGCATGATTGTGATTGTATGATTGTGATTGCATGATTTTGAATGTATGATTGTGATTGTATGATTGTGATTGTATGATTGTGATTGTATGATTGTGATTGTATGATTGAGATTGTATGATTGTGATTGTATGCTTGCGATTGTATGATTGTGATTGTATGATTGTGATTCTTTGATTGTGATTGTATGATTGTGATTGTATGATTGTGATTGTATGATTGTGATTTTATGATTGTGATTGTATGATTGTGATTGTATGATTGTGATAGTATGATTGTGATTATATGATTGTTATTGTATGACTGTGATTGTATGATTGTGATTGTATGATTGTGATAGTATGATTGTGATTATATGATTGTTATTGTATGATTGTGATTGTATGATTGCGATTGTATGATTGTGATAGTATGATTGTGATTGTATGATTGTTAAAGTATGATTATGATGGTATGATTGTGATTGTATGATTGTGATTGTATGATTGTGATTGTATGAGTGTGATTGTCTGATTGTGGTTGTGCGATTGTGATTGTACGATTGTGATTGTACGATTGTTATTGAATGATTGTGATTGTATGATTCTGATTGTATGATTGTGATTGCATGATTGTGATTGTATGATTGTGATTGCATGATTTTGAATGTATGATTGCGATTGTATGATTGTGATTGTATGATTGTGATTGTATGATTGTGATTGTATGATTGTGATTGTATGATTGTGATAGTATGATTGTGGTAGTATGATTGTGATTGTATGATTGTGATTGTATGATTGTGATTGTATGATTGTATTTGGGAGATTGTATTTGGGAGATTGTATTTGGGAGATTGTAATTGTATGATTGCGATTGTATAATTGTGATTGTATGATTGCGATTGTATGATTGTGATTGTATGATTGTGATGTATGATTGTAATTGTATGATTATGATTGTATGATTGTGATTGTATGATTGTATCTGGGAGATTGTATTTGGGAGATTGTATTTGGGAGATTGTAATTGTATGATTGCGATTGTATGATTGTGATTGTATGATTGCGATTGTATGATTGTGATTGTATGATTGTGATGTATGATTGTAATTGTATGATTATGATTGTATGATTATGATTGTATGATTGTGATTGTATGCTTGCGATTGTATGATTGTGATTGTATGATTATGATTGCATTTTTGTGATTGTATAATTGTGATTGTATGATTGTGATTGTATGATTGTGATTGTATAATTGTGATTGTATGATTGTGATTGTATGATTGTGATTGTATGATTGTGATTGTCTGATTGTGGTTGTGCGATTGTGATTGTACGATTGTGATTGTACGATTGTGATTGTATGATTGTGATTGCATGATTATGATTGTATGATTGTGATTGCATGATTGTGATTGTATGATTGTGATTGCATGATTTTGAATGTATGATTGTGATTATATGATTGTGATTGTATGATCGTGATTGTATGATTGTGATTGTATGATTGTGATTGTATGATTGTGATAGTATGATTGTGATTGTATGATTGCGATTGTATGATTGTGATTGTATGATTGCGATTGTATGAATGCTATTGTATGATTGTGATTGTATGATTGTGATTGTATGATTGTGATTGTATGATTGTGATTGTATGATTGTGATTGTATGATTGTGATTGCATGACTGTATTTGGGAGATTGTATTTGGGATATTGTAATTGTATGATTGCGATTGTATGATTGTGATTGTATGATTGTGATGTATGATTGTAATTGTATGATTATGATTGTATGATTGTGATTGTATGATTGAGATGTATGATTGTGATTGTATGCTTGCGATTGTATGAATGTGATTGTATGATTGTGATTGTATGATTGTGATTGTATGATTGTGATTGTATGATTGTGATTGTATGATTGTGATTGCATGATTATGATTGTATGATTGTGATTGCATGATTGTGATTGTATGATTGTGATTGTATGATTGCGATTGTATGATTGTGATTGTATGATTGTGATGTATGATTGTAATTGTATGATTATGATTGTATGATTGTGATTGTATGATTGTGATGGTATGATTGTGATTGTATGATTGCGATCGTATGATTGTGATTGTATGATTATGATTGTATGATTGTGATTGTATGCTTGCGATTGCATGATTGTGATTGTATGATTATGATTGCATTTTTGTGATTGTATAATTGTGATTGTATGATTGTGATTGTATGATTGTGATTGTATGATTGTGA
The DNA here is from genome assembly GCF_050947335.1 of Megachile rotundata. Classification (NCBI taxonomy): domain Eukaryota; kingdom Metazoa; phylum Arthropoda; class Insecta; order Hymenoptera; family Megachilidae; genus Megachile; species Megachile rotundata. The sequence goes on along the minus strand of NW_027473318.1, from coordinate 1,692,113 downwards.
TTGTCTGATTGTGATTGTATGATTGTGATTGTCTGATTGTGGTTGTGCGATTGTGATTGTACGATTGTGATTGTACGATTGTGATTGTATGATTGTGATTGCATGATTATGATTGTATGATTGTGATTGCATGATTGTGATTGTATGATTGTGATTGCATGATTTTGAATGTATGATTGTGATTATATGATTGTGATTGTATGATCGTGATTGTATGATTGTGATTGTATGATTGTGATTGTATGATTGTGATAGTATGATTGTGATTGTATGATTGCGATTGTATGATTGTGATTGTATGATTGCGATTGTATGAATGCTATTGTATGATTGTGATTGTATGATTGTGATTGTATGATTGTGATTGTATGATTGTGATTGTATGATTGTGATTGTATGATTGTGATTGTATGATTGTGATTGCATGACTGTATTTGGGAGATTGTATTTGGGATATTGTAATTGTATGATTGCGATTGTATGATTGTGATTGTATGATTGTGATGTATGATTGTAATTGTATGATTATGATTGTATGATTGTGATTGTATGATTGAGATGTATGATTGTGATTGTATGCTTGCGATTGTATGAATGTGATTGTATGATTGTGATTGTATGATTGTGATTGTATGATTGTGATTGTATGATTGTGATTGTATGATTGTGATTGTATGATTGTGATTGTATGATTGTGATTGTATGATTGTGATTGTATGATTGTGATTGTATGATTGTGAATGTACGATTGTGATTGTACGATTGTGATTGTATGATTGTATTTGGGAGATTGTATTTGGGATATTGTAATTGTATGATTGCGATTGTATGATTGTGATTACATGATTGTGATGGTATGATTGTGATTGTATGATTGTGATTGTATGAGTGTGATTGTGTGATTGTGGTTGTGCGATTGATATTGTACGATTGTGATTGTACGATTGTGATTGAATGATTGTGATTGTATGATTAAGATTGTATGATTGTGATTGCATGATTGTGATTGTATGATTGTGATTGCATGATTTTGAATGTATGATTGTGATTGTATGATTGTGATTGTATGATTGTGATTGTATGATTGTGATTGTATGATTGTGATTGTAGGATTGTGATTGTATGATTGTGATTGTATGATTGTGATAGTATGATTGTGATTGTATGATTGTGATTGTATGATTGTGATTGTATGATTGTGATGTATGATTGTAATTGTATGATTATGATTGTATGATTGTGATTGTATAATTGAGATTGCATGATTGTGATTGTATGATTGTGATTGTATGATTGTGATTGTATGATTGTGATTGTATGACTGTGATTGTATGATTGTGATTGTATGATTATGATTGTATGATTGTGATTGTATGATTGTGATTGTATGATTGTGATTGCATGATTGTGATTGCATGATTGTGATAGTATGATTGTGATTGTATGATTGTGATTGTATGACTGTGATTGTATGATTGTGATTGTATGATTGTGATTGTATGATTGTGAAAGTATGATTGTGATGGTATGATTGTGATTGTATGATTGTGATTGTACGATTGTGATTGTACGATTGTGATTGTACGATTGTGATTGTACGATTGTGATTGTGCGATTGTGATTGTACGATTGTGATTGTACGATTGTGATTGTACGATTGTGATTGTACGATTGTGATTGTACGATTGTGATTGTACGATTGTGATTGTACGATTGTGATTGTACGATTGTGATTGTATGATTGTGAATGTACGATTGTGATTGTATGATTGTGATTGTATGATTGTGATAGTACGATTGTGATTGTATGACTGTGATTGTATGACTGTGATTGTGTGACTGTGATTGTATGATTGTGATTGTATGATTGTGATAGTACGATTGTGATAGTACGATTGTGATTGTATGACTGTGATTGTGTGACTGTGATTGTATGATTGTGATTGTATGATTGTGATTGTATGATTGTGATTGTATGATTGTATTTGCGAGATTGTATTTGGGATACTGTAATTGTATGATTGCGATTGTATGATTGCGATTGTATGATTGCGATTGTATGATTGTGATTGTATTATTGTATATGTATGATTGTGATTGTATGATTGTATTTGTGAGATTGTATTTGGGATATTGTAATTGTATGATTGCGATTGTATGATTGTGATTGTATGATTGTGATGTATGTTTGTAATTGTATGATTATGATTGTATGACTGTGATTGTGTGACTGTGATTGTATGATTGCGATTGTATGATTGCGATTGTATGATTGTGATTGTACGATTGTGTATGTATGATTGTGATTGTATGATTGTATTTGGGAGATTGTATTTGGGATATTGTAATTGTATGATTGCGATTGTATGATTGTGATTGTATGATTGTGATGTATGATTGTAATTGTATGATTATGATTGTATGATTGTGATTGTATGATTGTGATGGTATGATTGTGATTGTGTGATTGCGATCGTATGATTGTGATTGTATGATTATGATTGTATGATTGTGATTGTATGATTGTGATTGCATGATTGTGATTGTATGATTGTGATTGCATGATTTTGAATGTATGATTGTGATTGTATGATTGTGATTGTATGATTGTGATTGTATGATTGTGATTGTATGATTGAGATTGTATGATTGTGATTGTATGCTTGCGATTGTATGATTGTGATTGTATGATTGTGATTCTTTGATTGCGATTGTATGATTGTGCTTGTATGATTAAGTTTGTATTTTTGTGATTTTATGATTGTGATTGTATGATTGTGATTGTATGATTGCGATTGTATGATTGCGATTGTACGATTGCGATTGTATGATTGCGATTGTATGATTGCGATTGTATGATTGCGATTGTATGATAGCGGTTGTATGATTGTGATTGTATGATTGTGATTGTATGATTGTGATTGTATGATTGTGAAAGTATGATTGTGATTGTATGATTATGATAGTATGATTGTGGTTGTGCGATTGTGATTGTACGATTGTGATTGTACGATTGTGATTGTACGATTGTGATTGCATGATTATGATTGTATGATTGTGATTGCATGATTGTGATTGTATGATTGTGATTGCATGATTTTGAATGTATGATTGTGATTGTATGATTGTGATTGTATGATTGTGATTGTATGATTGTGATTGTATGATTGAGATTGTATGATTGTGATTGTATGCTTGCGATTGTATGATTGTGATTGTATGATTGTGATTCTTTGATTGTGATTGTATGATTGTGATTGTATGATTGTGATTGTATGATTGTGATTTTATGATTGTGATTGTATGATTGTGATTGTATGATTGTGATAGTATGATTGTGATTATATGATTGTTATTGTATGACTGTGATTGTATGATTGTGATTGTATGATTGTGATAGTATGATTGTGATTATATGATTGTTATTGTATGATTGTGATTGTATGATTGCGATTGTATGATTGTGATAGTATGATTGTGATTGTATGATTGTTAAAGTATGATTGTGATGGTATGATTGTGATTGTATGATTGTGATTGTATGATTGTGATTGTATGAGTGTGATTGTCTGATTGTGGTTGTGCGATTGTGATTGTACGATTGTGATTGTACGATTGTTATTGAATGATTGTGATTGTATGATTCTGATTGTATGATTGTGATTGCATGATTGTGATTGTATGATTGTGATTGCATGATTTTGAATGTATGATTGCGATTGTATGATTGTGATTGTATGATTGTGATTGTATGATTGTGATTGTATGATTGTGATTGTATGATTGTGATAGTATGATTGTGGTAGTATGATTGTGATTGTATGATTGTGATTGTATGATTGTGATTGTATGATTGTATTTGGGAGATTGTATTTGGGAGATTGTATTTGGGAGATTGTAATTGTATGATTGCGATTGTATAATTGTGATTGTATGATTGCGATTGTATGATTGTGATTGTATGATTGTGATGTATGATTGTAATTGTATGATTATGATTGTATGATTGTGATTGTATGATTGTATCTGGGAGATTGTATTTGGGAGATTGTATTTGGGAGATTGTAATTGTATGATTGCGATTGTATGATTGTGATTGTATGATTGCGATTGTATGATTGTGATTGTATGATTGTGATGTATGATTGTAATTGTATGATTATGATTGTATGATTATGATTGTATGATTGTGATTGTATGCTTGCGATTGTATGATTGTGATTGTATGATTATGATTGCATTTTTGTGATTGTATAATTGTGATTGTATGATTGTGATTGTATGATTGTGATTGTATAATTGTGATTGTATGATTGTGATTGTATGATTGTGATTGTATGATTGTGATTGTCTGATTGTGGTTGTGCGATTGTGATTGTACGATTGTGATTGTACGATTGTGATTGTATGATTGTGATTGCATGATTATGATTGTATGATTGTGATTGCATGATTGTGATTGTATGATTGTGATTGCATGATTTTGAATGTATGATTGTGATTATATGATTGTGATTGTATGATCGTGATTGTATGATTGTGATTGTATGATTGTGATTGTATGATTGTGATAGTATGATTGTGATTGTATGATTGCGATTGTATGATTGTGATTGTATGATTGCGATTGTATGAATGCTATTGTATGATTGTGATTGTATGATTGTGATTGTATGATTGTGATTGTATGATTGTGATTGTATGATTGTGATTGTATGATTGTGATTGCATGACTGTATTTGGGAGATTGTATTTGGGATATTGTAATTGTATGATTGCGATTGTATGATTGTGATTGTATGATTGTGATGTATGATTGTAATTGTATGATTATGATTGTATGATTGTGATTGTATGATTGAGATGTATGATTGTGATTGTATGCTTGCGATTGTATGAATGTGATTGTATGATTGTGATTGTATGATTGTGATTGTATGATTGTGATTGTATGATTGTGATTGTATGATTGTGATTGCATGATTATGATTGTATGATTGTGATTGCATGATTGTGATTGTATGATTGTGATTGTATGATTGCGATTGTATGATTGTGATTGTATGATTGTGATGTATGATTGTAATTGTATGATTATGATTGTATGATTGTGATTGTATGATTGTGATGGTATGATTGTGATTGTATGATTGCGATCGTATGATTGTGATTGTATGATTATGATTGTATGATTGTGATTGTATGCTTGCGATTGCATGATTGTGATTGTATGATTATGATTGCATTTTTGTGATTGTATAATTGTGATTGTATGATTGTGATTGTATGATTGTGATTGTATGATTGTGATTGTCTGATTGTGATTGTATGATTGTGATTGTCTGATTGTGGTTGTGCGATTGTGATTGTACGATTGTGATTGTACGATTGTGATTGTATGATTGTGATTGCATGATTATGATTGTATGATTGTGATTGCATGATTGTGATTGTATGATTGTGATTGCATGATTTTGAATGTATGATTGTGATTATATGATTGTGATTGTATGATCGTGATTGTATGATTGTGATTGTATGATTGTGATTGTATGATTGTGATAGTATGATTGTGATTGTATGATTGCGATTGTATGATTGTGATTGTATGATTGCGATTGTATGAATGCTATTGTATGATTGTGATTGTATGATTGTGATTGTATGATTGTGATTGTATGATTGTGATTGTATGATTGTGATTGTATGATTGTGATTGTATGATTGTGATTGCATGACTGTATTTGGGAGATTGTATTTGGGATATTGTAATTGTATGATTGCGATTGTATGATTGTGATTGTATGATTGTGATGTATGATTGTAATTGTATGATTATGATTGTATGATTGTGATTGTATGATTGAGATGTATGATTGTGATTGTATGCTTGCGATTGTATGAATGTGATTGTATGATTGTGATTGTATGATTGTGATTGTATGATTGTGATTGTATGATTGTGATTGTATGATTGTGATTGTATGATTGTGATTGTATGATTGTGATTGTATGATTGTGATTGTATGATTGTGATTGTATGATTGTGATTGTATGATTGTGAATGTACGATTGTGATTGTACGATTGTGATTGTATGATTGTATTTGGGAGATTGTATTTGGGATATTGTAATTGTATGATTGCGATTGTATGATTGTGATTACATGATTGTGATGGTATGATTGTGATTGTATGATTGTGATTGTATGAGTGTGATTGTGTGATTGTGGTTGTGCGATTGATATTGTACGATTGTGATTGTACGATTGTGATTGAATGATTGTGATTGTATGATTAAGATTGTATGATTGTGATTGCATGATTGTGATTGTATGATTGTGATTGCATGATTTTGAATGTATGATTGTGATTGTATGATTGTGATTGTATGATTGTGATTGTATGATTGTGATTGTATGATTGTGATTGTAGGATTGTGATTGTATGATTGTGATTGTATGATTGTGATAGTATGATTGTGATTGTATGATTGTGATTGTATGATTGTGATTGTATGATTGTGATGTATGATTGTAATTGTATGATTATGATTGTATGATTGTGATTGTATAATTGAGATTGCATGATTGTGATTGTATGATTGTGATTGTATGATTGTGATTGTATGATTGTGATTGTATGACTGTGATTGTATGATTGTGATTGTATGATTATGATTGTATGATTGTGATTGTATGATTGTGATTGTATGATTGTGATTGCATGATTGTGATTGCATGATTGTGATAGTATGATTGTGATTGTATGATTGTGATTGTATGACTGTGATTGTATGATTGTGATTGTATGATTGTGATTGTATGATTGTGAAAGTATGATTGTGATGGTATGATTGTGATTGTATGATTGTGATTGTACGATTGTGATTGTACGATTGTGATTGTACGATTGTGATTGTACGATTGTGATTGTGCGATTGTGATTGTACGATTGTGATTGTACGATTGTGATTGTACGATTGTGATTGTACGATTGTGATTGTACGATTGTGATTGTACGATTGTGATTGTACGATTGTGATTGTACGATTGTGATTGTATGATTGTGAATGTACGATTGTGATTGTATGATTGTGATTGTATGATTGTGATAGTACGATTGTGATTGTATGACTGTGATTGTATGACTGTGATTGTGTGACTGTGATTGTATGATTGTGATTGTATGATTGTGATAGTACGATTGTGATAGTACGATTGTGATTGTATGACTGTGATTGTGTGACTGTGATTGTATGATTGTGATTGTATGATTGTGATTGTATGATTGTGATTGTATGATTGTATTTGCGAGATTGTATTTGGGATACTGTAATTGTATGATTGCGATTGTATGATTGCGATTGTGTGATTGCGATTGTATGATTGTGATTGTATTATTGTATATGTATGATTGTGATTGTATGATTGTATTTGTGAGATTGTATTTGGGATATTGTAATTGTATGATTGCGATTGTATGATTGTGATTGTATGATTGTGATGTATGTTTGTAATTGTATGATTATGATTGTATGACTGTGATTGTGTGACTGTGATTGTATGATTGCGATTGTATGATTGCGATTGTATGATTGTGATTGTACGATTGTGTATGTATGATTGTGATTGTATGATTGTATTTGGGAGATTGTATTTGGGATATTGTAATTGTATGATTGCGATTGTATGATTGTGATTGTATGATTGTGATGTATGATTGTAATTGTATGATTATGATTGTATGATTGTGATTGTATGATTGTGATGGTATGATTGTGATTGTGTGATTGCGATCGTATGATTGTGATTGTATGATTATGATTGTATGATTGTGATTGTATGATTGTGATTGCATGATTGTGATTGTATGATTGTGATTGCATGATTTTGAATGTATGATTGTGATTGTATGATTGTGATTGTATGATTGTGATTGTATGATTGTGATTGTATGATTGAGATTGTATGATTGTGATTGTATGCTTGCGATTGTATGATTGTGATTGTATGATTGTGATTCTTTGATTGCGATTGTATGATTGTGCTTGTATGATTAAGTTTGTATTTTTGTGATTTTATGATTGTGATTGTATGATTGTGATTGTATGATTGCGATTGTATGATTGCGATTGTACGATTGCGATTGTATGATTGCGATTGTATGATTGCGATTGTATGATTGCGATTGTATGATAGCGGTTGTATGATTGTGATTGTATGATTGTGATTGTATGATTGTGATTGTATGATTGTGAAAGTATGATTGTGATTGTATGATTATGATAGTATGATTGTGGTTGTGCGATTGTGATTGTACGATTGTGATTGTACGATTGTGATTGTACGATTGTGATTGCATGATTATGATTGTATGATTGTGATTGCATGATTGTGATTGTATGATTGTGATTGCATGATTTTGAATGTATGATTGTGATTGTATGATTGTGATTGTATGATTGTGATTGTATGATTGTGATTGTATGATTGTGATTGTATGATTGAGATTGTATGATTGTGATTGTATGCTTGCGATTGTATGATTGTGATTGTATGATTGTGATTCTTTGATTGTGATTGTATGATTGTGATTGTATGATTGTGATTGTATGATTGTGATTTTATGATTGTGATTGTATGATTGTGATTGTATGATTGTGATAGTATGATTGTGATTATATGATTGTTATTGTATGACTGTGATTGTATGATTGTGATTGTATGATTGTGATAGTATGATTGTGATTATATGATTGTTATTGTATGATTGTGATTGTATGATTGCGATTGTATGATTGTGATAGTATGATTGTGATTGTATGATTGTTAAAGTATGATTGTGATGGTATGATTGTGATTGTATGATTGTGATTGTATGATTGTGATTGTATGAGTGTGATTGTCTGATTGTGGTTGTGCGATTGTGATTGTACGATTGTGATTGTACGATTGTTATTGAATGATTGTGATTGTATGATTCTGATTGTATGATTGTGATTGCATGATTGTGATTGTATGATTGTGATTGCATGATTTTGAATGTATGATTGCGATTGTATGATTGTGATTGTATGATTGTGATTGTATGATTGTGATTGTATGATTGTGATTGTATGATTGTGATAGTATGATTGTGGTAGTATGATTGTGATTGTATGATTGTGATTGTATGATTGTGATTGTATGATTGTATTTGGGAGATTGTATTTGGGAGATTGTATTTGGGAGATTGTAATTGTATGATTGCGATTGTATAATTGTGATTGTATGATTGCGATTGTATGATTGTGATTGTATGATTGTGATGTATGATTGTAATTGTATGATTATGATTGTATGATTGTGATTGTATGATTGTATCTGGGAGATTGTATTTGGGAGATTGTATTTGGGAGATTGTAATTGTATGATTGCGATTGTATGATTGTGATTGTATGATTGCGATTGTATGATTGTGATTGTATGATTGTGATGTATGATTGTAATTGTATGATTATGATTGTATGATTATGATTGTATGATTGTGATTGTATGCTTGCGATTGTATGATTGTGATTGTATGATTATGATTGCATTTTTGTGATTGTATAATTGTGATTGTATGATTGTGATTGTATGATTGTGATTGTATGATTGTGATTGTATGATTGTGATTGTCTGATTGTGGTTGTGCGATTGTGATTGTACGATTGTGATTGTACGATTGTGATTGTATGATTGTGATTGCATGATTATGATTGTATGATTGTGATTGCATGATTGTGATTGTATGATTGTGATTGCATGATTTTGAATGTATGATTGTGATTATATGATTGTGATTGTATGATCGTGATTGTATGATTGTGATTGTATGATTGTGATTGTATGATTGTGATAGTATGATTGTGATTGTATGATTGCGATTGTATGATTGTGATTGTATGATTGCGATTGTATGAATGCTATTGTATGATTGTGATTGTATGATTGTGATTGTATGATTGTGATTGTATGATTGTGATTGTATGATTGTGATTGTATGATTGTGATTGTATGATTGTGATTGTATGATTGTGATTGCATGACTGTATTTGGGAGATTGTATTTGGGATATTGTAATTGTATGATTGCGATTGTATGATTGTGATTGTATGATTGTGATGTATGATTGTAATTGTATGATTATGATTGTATGATTGTGATTGTATGATTGAGATGTATGATTGTGATTGTATGCTTGCGATTGTATGAATGTGATTGTATGATTGTGATTGTATGATTGTGATTGTATGATTGTGATTGTATGATTGTGATTGTATGATTGTGATTGTATGATTGTGATTGTATGATTGTGATTGTATGATTGTGATTGTATGATTGTGATTGTATGATTGTGAATGTACGATTGTGATTGTACGATTGTGATTGTATGATTGTATTTGGGAGATTGTATTTGGGATATTGTAATTGTATGATTGCGATTGTATGATTGTGATTACATGATTGTGATGGTATGATTGTGATTGTATGATTGTGATTGTATGAGTGTGATTGTGTGATTGTGGTTGTGCGATTGATATTGTACGATTGTGATTGTACGATTGTGATTGAATGATTGTGATTGTATGATTAAGATTGTATGATTGTGATTGCATGATTGTGATTGTATGATTGTGATTGCATGATTTTGAATGTATGATTGTGATTGTATGATTGTGATTGTATGATTGTGATTGTATGATTGTGATTGTAGGATTGTGATTGTATGATTGTGATTGTATGATTGTGATAGTATGATTGTGATTGTATGATTGTGATTGTATGATTGTGATTGTATGATTGTGATGTATGATTGTAATTGTATGATTATGATTGTATGATTGTGATTGTATAATTGAGATTGCATGATTGTGATTGTATGATTGTGATTGTATGATTGTGATTGTATGATTGTGATTGTATGATTGTGATTGTACGATTGTGATTGTGCGATTGTGATTGTACGATTGTGATTGTACGATTGTGATTGTACGATTGTGATTGTACGATTGTGATTGTACGATTGTGATTGTACGATTGTGATTGTACGATTGTGATTGTACGATGGTGATTGTATGATTGTGAATGTACGATTGTGATTGTATGATTGTGATTGTATGATTGTGATAGTACGATTGTGATTGTATGACTGTGATTGTATGACTGTGATTGTGTGACTGTGATTGTATGATTGTGATTGTATGATTGTGATAGTACGATTGTGATTGTATGACTGTGATTGTCTGACTGTGATTGTGTGACTGTGATTGTATGATTGTGATTGTATGATTGTGATTGTATGATTGTGATAGTATGATTGCGATTGTATGATTGTGATTGTATGATTGTGATTGTATGATTGTATTTGCGAGATTGTATTTGGGATACTGTAATTGTATGATTGCGATTGTATGATTGCGATTGTATGATTGCGATTGTATGATTGCGATTGTATGATTGTGATTGTATTATTGTATATGTATGATTGTGATTGTATGATTGTATTTGTGAGATTGTATTTGGGATATTGTAATTGTATGATTGCGATTGTATGATTGTGATTGTATGATTGTGATGTATGTTTGTAATTGTATGATTATGATTGTATGACTGTGATTGTGTGACTGTGATTGTATGATTGCGATTGTATGATTGCGATTGTATGATTGTGATTGTACGATTGTGTATGTATGATTGTGATTGTATGATTGTATTTGGGAGATTGTATTTGGGATATTGTAATTGTATGATTGCGATTGTATTTGGGATATTGTAATTGTATGATTGCGATTGTATGATTGTGATTGTATGATTGTGATTGTATGATTGTGATTGTATGATTGTGATTGCATGATTGTGATTGTATGATTGTGATAGTATGATTGTGATTGTATGATTGTGATTGTATGACTGTGATTGTATGATTGTGATTGTATGATTGTGATTGTATGATTGTGAAAGTATGATTGTGATGGTATGGTTGTGATTGCATGATTGTGATTGTACGATTGTGATTGTACGATTGTGATTGTACGATTGTGATTGTACGATTGTGATTGTACGATTGTGATTGTGCGATTGTGATTGTACGATTGTGATTGTACGATTGCGATTGTACGATTGTGATTGTACGATTGTGATTGTACGATTGTGATTGTACGATTGTGATTGTACGATTGTGATTGTACGATTGTGATTGTATGATTGTGAATGTACGATAGTGATTGTATGATTGTGATTGTATGATTGTGATAGTACGATTGTGATTGTATGACTGTGATTGTATGACTGTGATTGTGTGACTGTGATTGTACGATTGTGATTGTACGATTGTGATTGTACGATTGTGATTGTACGATTGTGATTGTACGATTGTGATTGTACGATTGTGATTGTATGATTGTGAATGTACGATTGTGATTGTATGATTGTGATAGTATGATTGTGATTGTATGATTGTTAAAGTATGATTGTGATGGTATGATTGTGATTGTATGATTGTGATTGTATGATTGTGATTGTATGAGTGTGATTGTCTGATTGTGGTTGTGCGATTGTGATTGTACGATTGTGATTGTACGATTGTTATTGAATGATTGTGATTGTATGATTCTGATTGTATGATTGTGATTGCATGATTGTGATTGTATGATTGTGATTGCATGATTTTGAATGTATGATTGCGATTGTATGATTGTGATTGTATGATTGTGATTGTATGATTGTGATTGTATGATTGTGATTGTATGATTGTGATAGTATGATTGTGGTAGTATGATTGTGATTGTATGATTGTGATTGTATGATTGTGATTGTATGATTGTATTTGGGAGATTGTATTTGGGAGATTGTATTTGGGAGATTGTATTTGGGAGATTGTATTTGGGAGATTGTAATTGTATGATTGCGATTGTATAATTGTGATTGTATGATTGCGATTGTATGATTGTGATTGTATGATTGTGATGTATGATTGTAATTGTATGATTATGATTGTATGATTGTGATTGTATGATTGTATCTGGGAGATTGTATTTGGGAGATTGTATTTGGGAGATTGTAATTGTATGATTGCGATTGTATGATTGTGATTGTATGATTGCGATTGTATGATTGTGATTGTATGATTGTGATGTATGATTGTAATTGTATGATTATGATTGTATGATTATGATTGTATGATTGTGATTGTATGCTTGCGATTGTATGATTGTGATTGTATGATTATGATTGCATTTTTGTGATTGTATAATTGTGATTGTATGATTGTGATTGTATGATTGTGATTGTATGATTGTGATTGTCTGATTGTGGTTGTGCGATTGTGATTGTACGATTGTGATTGTACGATTGTGATTGTATGATTGTGATTGCATGATTATGATTGTATGATTGTGATTGCATGATTGTGATTGTATGATTGTGATTGCATGATTTTGAATGTATGATTGTGATTATATGATTGTGATTGTATGATCGTGATTGTATGATTGTGATTGTATGATTGTGATTGTATGATTGTGATAGTATGATTGTGATTGTATGATTGCGATTGTATGATTGTGATTGTATGATTGCGATTGTATGAATGCTATTGTATGATTGTGATTGTATGATTGTGATTGTATGATTGTGATTGTATGATTGTGATTGTATGATTGTGATTGTATGATTGTGATTGTATGATTGTGATTGTATGATTGTGATTGTATGATTGTGATTGTATGATTGTGAATGTACGATTGTGATTGTACGATTGTGATTGTATGATTGTATTTGGGAGATTGTATTTGGGATATTGTAATTGTATGATTGCGATTGTATGATTGTGATTACATGATTGTGATGGTATGATTGTGATTGTATGATTGTGATTGTATGAGTGTGATTGTGTGATTGTGGTTGTGCGATTGATATTGTACGATTGTGATTGTACGATTGTGATTGAATGATTGTGATTGTATGATTAAGATTGTATGATTGTGATTGCATGATTGTGATTGTATGATTGTGATTGCATGATTTTGAATGTATGATTGTGATTGTATGATTGTGATTGTATGATTGTGATTGTATGATTGTGATTGTATGATTGTGATTGTATGATTGTGATTCTTTGATTGTGATTGTATGATTGTGATTGTATGATTGTGATTGTATGATTGTGATTTTATGATTGTGATTGTATGATTGTGATTGTCTGATTGTGGTTGTGCGATTGTGATTGTACGATTGTGATGTATGATTGTAATTGTATGATTATGATTGTATGATTGTGATTGTATAATTGAGATTGCATGATTGTGATTGTATGATTGTGATTGTATGATTGTGATTGTATGACTGTGATTGTATGATTGTGATTGTATGATTATGATTGTATGATTGTGATTGTATGATTGTGATTGTATGATTGTGATTGCATGATTGTGATTGTATGATTGTGATAGTATGATTGTGATTGTATGATTGTGATTGTATGACTGTGATTGTATGATTGTGATTGTATGATTGTGATTGTATGATTGTGAAAGTATGATTGTGATGGTATGATTGTGATTGCATGATTGTGATTGTATGATTGTGATTGTATGATTGTGATTGTATGATTGTGATTGTATGATTGAGATTGTATGATTGTGATTGTATGCTTGCGATTGTATGATTGTGATTGTATGATTGTGATTCTTTGATTGTGATTGTATGATTGTGATTGTATGATTGTGATTGTATGATTGTGATTTTATGATTGTGATTGTATGATTGTGATTGTATGATTGTGATAGTATGATTGTGATTATATGATTGTTATTGTATGACTGTGATTGTATGATTGTGATTGTATGATTGTGATAGTATGATTGTGAAAGTATGATTGTGATTGTATGATTGTGATTGTATGATTGTGATTGTATGATTGTGATTGTATGATTGTGATTGTATGATTGTGATTGTATGATTGTGATTGTATGATTGTGATTGTATGATTGTGATTGTATGATTGTGATTGTATGATTGTGATTGTCTGATTGTGGTTGTGCGATTGTGATTGTACGATTGTGATTGTACGATTGTGATAGTATGATTGTGATTGTACGATTGTGATTGTATGATTGTGATTGTATGATTGTGATTGTTTGATTGTATTTGGGAGATTGTATTTGGGAGATTGTAATTGTATGATTGCGATTGTATGATTGTGATTGTATGATTGCGATTGTATGATTGTGATAGTATGATTGTGATTGTATGATTGTTAAAGTATGATTGTGATGGTATGATTGTGATTGTATGATTGCGATTGTATGATTGTGATTGTATGAGTGTGATTGTCTGATTGTGGTTGTGCGATTGTGATTGTACGATTGTGATTGTACGATTGTTATTGAATGATTGTGATTGTATGATTCTGATTGTATGATTGTGATTGCATGATTGTGATTGTATGATTGTGATTGCATGATTTTGAATGTATGATTGCGATTGTATGATTGTGATTGTATGATTGTGATTGTATGATTGTGATTGTATGATTGTGATAGTATGATTGTGGTAGTATGATTGTGATTGTATGATTGTGATTGTATGATTGTGATTGTATGATTGTATTTGGGAGATTGTATTTGGGAGATTGTATTTGGGAGATTGTATTTGGGAGATTGTATTTGGGAGATTGTAATTGTATGATTGCGATTGTATAACTGTGATTGTATGATTGCGATTGTATGATTGTGATTGTATGATTGTGATGTATGATTGTAATTGTATGATTATGATTGTATGATTGTGATTGTATGATTGTGATTGTATGATTGTGATTGTCTGATTGTGGTTGTGCGATTGTGATTGTACGATTGTGATTGTACGATTGTGATTGTATGATTGTGATTGCATGATTATGATTGTATGATTGTGATTGCATGATTGTGATTGTATGATTGTGATTGCATGATTTTGAATGTATGATTGTGATTATATGATTGTGATTGTATGATCGTGATTGTATGATTGTGATTGTATGATTGTGATTGTATGATTGTGATTGTATGATTGTGATAGTATGATTGTGATTGTATGATTGCGATTGTATGATTGTGATTGTATGATTGCGATTGTATGAATGCTATTGTATGATTGTGATTGTATGATTGTGATTGTATGATTGTGATTGTATGATTGTGATTGTATGATTGTGATTGTATGATTGTGATTGTATGATTGTGATTGTATGATTGTGATTGTATGATTGTGATTGCATGATTGTATTTGGGAGATTGTATTTGGGATATTGTAATTGTATGATTGCGATTGTATGATTGTGATTGTATGATTGTGATGTATGATTGTAATTGTATGATTATGATTGTATGATTGTGATTGTATGATTGAGATGTATGATTGTGATTGTATGCTTGCGATTGTATGAATGTGATTGTATGATTGTGATTGTATGATTGTGATTGTATGATTGTGATTGTATGATTGTGATTGTATGATTGTGATTGTATGATTGTGATTGTATGATTGTGATTGTATGATTGTGATTGTATGATTGTGATTGTATGATTGTGATTGTATGATTGTGAATGTACGATTGTGATTGTACGATTGTGATTGTATGATTGTATTTGGGAGATTGTATTTGGGATATTGTAATTGTATGATTGCGATTGTATGATTGTGATTACATGATTGTGATGGTATGATTGTGATTGTATGATTGTGATTGTATGAGTGTGATTATGTGATTGTGGTTGTGCGATTGATATTGTACGATTGTGATTGTACGATTGTGATTGAATGATTGTGATTGTATGATTAAGATTGTATGATTGTGATTGCATGATTGTGATTGTATGATTGTGATTGCATGATTTTGAATGTATGATTGTGATTGTATGATTGTGATTGTATGATTGTGATTGTATGATTGTGATTGTATGATTGTGATTGTAGGATTGTGATTGTATGATTGTGATTGTATGATTGTGATAGTATGATTGTGATTGTATGATTGTGATTGTATGATTGTGATTGTATGATTGTGATGTATGATTGTAATTGTATGATTATGATTGTATGATTGTGATTGTATAATTGAGATTGCATGATTGTGATTGTATGATTGTGATTGTATGACTGTGATTGTATGATTGTGATTGTATGATTATGATTGTATGATTGTGATTGTATGATTGTGATTGTATGATTGTGATTGCATGATTGTGATTGTATGATTGTGATAGTATGATTGTGATTGTATGATTGTGATTGTATGACTGTGATTGTATGATTGTGATTGTATGATTGTGATTGTATGATTGTGATTGTATGATTGTGAAAGTATGATTGTGATGGTATGATTGTGATTGTATGATTGTGATTGTACGATTGTGATTGTACGATTGTGATTGTACGATTGTGATTGTACGATTGTGATTGTACGATTGTGATTGTACGATTGTGATTGTACGATTGTGATTGTACGATTGTGATTGTACGATTGTGATTGTACGATTGTGATTGTACGATTGTGATTGTACGATTGTGATTGTACGATTGTGATTGTACGATTGTGATTGTACGATTGTGATTGTATGATTGTGAATGTACGATTGTGATTGTATGATTGTGATTGTATGATTGTGATAGTACGATTGTGATTGTATGACTGTGATTGTATGACTGTGATTGTGTGACTGTGATTGTATGATTGTGATTGTATGATTGTGATAGTACGATTGTGATTGTATGACTGTGATTGTCTGACTGTGATTGTGTGACTGTGATTGTATGATTGTGATTGTATGATTGTGATTGTATGATTGTGATAGTATGATTGCGATTGTATGATTGTGATTGTATGATTGTGATTGTATGATTGTATTTGCGAGATTGTATTTGGGATACTGTAATTGTATGATTGCGATTGTATGATTGCGATTGTATGATTGCGATTGTATGATTGTGATTGTATTATTGTATATGTATGATTGTGATTGTATGATTGTATTTGTGAGATTGTATTTGGGATATTGTAATTGTATGATTGCGATTGTATGATTGTGATTGTATGATTGTGATGTATGTTTGTAATTGTATGATTATGATTGTATGACTGTGATTGTGTGACTGTGATTGTATGATTGCGATTGTATGATTGCGATTGTATGATTGTGATTGTACGATTGTGCATGTCTGATTGTGATTGTATGATTGTATTTGGGAGATTGTATTTGGGATATTGTAATTGTATGATTGCGATTGTATGATTGTGATTGTATGATTGTGATTGTATGATTGTGATTGTATGATTGTGATGTATGATTGTAATTGTATGATTATGATTGTATGATTGTGATTGTATGATTGTGATGGTATGATTGTGATTGTGTGATTGCGATCGTATGATTGTGATTGTATGATTATGATTGTATGATTGTGATTGTATGATTGCGATTGTATGATTGTGCTTGTATGATTAAGTTTGTATTTTTGTGATTTTATGATTGTGATTGTATGATTGTGATTGTATGATTGCGATTGTATGATTGCGATTGTACGATTGCGATTGTATGATTGCGATTGTATGATTGCGATTGTATGATTGCGATTGTATGATAGCGATTGTATGATTGTGATTGTATGATTGTGATTGTATGATTGTGATTGTATGATTGTGATTGTATGATTGTGAAAGTATGATTGTGATTGTATGATTATGATTGTATGATTGTGGTTGTGCGATTGTGATTGTACGATTGTGATTGTACGATTGTGATTGTACGATTGTGATTGCATGATTATGATTGTATGATTGTGATTGCATGATTGTGATTGTATGATTGTGATTGCATGATTTTGAATGTATGATTGTGATTGTATGATTGTGATTGTATGATTGTGATTGTATGATTGTGATTGTATGATTGTGATTGTATGATTGTGATTGTATGATTATGATTGTATGAATGTGATTGTATGATTGTGATTGTATGATTGTGATTGTATGATTGTGAAAGTATGATTGTGATTGTATGATTATGATTGTATGATTGTGATTGTGTGATTGTGATTATATGATTGTATTTGGGAGATTGTATTTGGGATATTGTAGTTGTATGATTGCGATTGTATGATTGTGATTGTATGATTGTGATTGTATGATTGTGATTGTATGATTGTATTTGGGAGATTGTATTTGGGATATTGTAATTGTATGATTGCGATTGTATGATTGCGATTGTATGATTGCGATTGTATGATTGTGATTGTATGATTGTGTATGTATGATTGTGATTGTATGATTGTATTTGGGAGATTGTATTTGGGATATTGTAATTGTATGATTGCGATTGTATGATTGTGATTGTATGATTGTGATTGTATGATTGTGATTGTATGATTGTGATTGTATGATTGTGATGTATGATTGTGATTGTATGATTATGATTCTATAATTGTGATTGTATGATTGTGATGGTATGATTGTGATTGTATGATTGCAATCGTATGATTGTGATTGTATGATTATGATTGTATGATTGCGATTGTATGATTGTGATTGTATGATTAAGTTTTTATTTTTGTGATTTTATGATTGTGATTGTATGATTGTGATTGTATGATTGCGATTGTATGATTGTGATTGTATGATTGTGATTGTACGATTGTGATTGTATGATTATGATTGTATGATTGTGATTGTATGGTTGTGATGGTATGATTGTGATTGTATGATTGCGATAGTATGATTGTGATTGTATGATTGTGATTGTATGATTGCGATTCTATGATTGTGATTGTATGATTATGATTGTATGATTGTGATTGTATGATTGTGATTGTATGAATGTGATAGTATGATTGTGATTGTATGATTGTGATTGTATGATTGCGATTGTATGATTGCGATTGTATGATTGCGATTGTATGATTGTGATTGTACGATTGTGATTGTATGATTGTGATTGTATGATTGTGATTGTATGATTGTGATTGTATGATTGTGATAGTATGATTGTGATTGTATGATTGTGATGTATGGTTGTAATTGTATGATTATGATTGTATGATTGTGATTGTGTGATTGTGATTGTATGATTGTATTTGGGAGATTGTATTTGGTATATTGTAATTGTATGATTGCGATTGTATGATTGCGATTGTATGATTGCGATTGTATGATTGCGATTGTATGATTGTGATTGTATGATTGTGATGGTATGATTGTGATTGTATGATTGCGATCGTATGATTGTGATTGTATGATTATGATTGTATGATTGTGATAGTATGATTGTGATTGTATGATTGTGATTGTATGATTGTGATTGTATGATTATGATTGTATGAATGTGATTGTATGATTGTATTTGGGTGATTGTATTTGGGAGATTGTATTTGGGAGATTGTAATTGTATGATTGTGATTGTATGATTGTGATTGTATGATTGTGATAGTATGATTGTGATTGTATGACTGTGATTGTATGACTGTGATTGTATGATTGTGATTGTATGATTGTGATTGTATGATTGTGAAAGTATGATTGTGATTGTATGATTGTGATTGTATGATTGTGATTGTATGATTGTGATTGTATGATTGTGATTGTATGATTGTGATAGTATGATTGTGATTGTATGATTGTGATTGTATGATTGTGATTGTATGACTGTGATTGTATGATTGTGATTGTGCGATTGTGATTGTACGATTGTGGTTGTACGATTGTGATTGTATGATTGTGATTGTATGATTGTGATTGTATGATTGTGATTGTATGATTGTGATTGTATGATTGTGATTGTATGATTGTGATTGTATGATTGTGATTGTATGACTGTGATTGTATGATTGTGATTGTGCGATTGTGATTGTATGATTGTGATTCTATGATTGTGATAGTATGATTGTGATTGTATGATTGTGATTGTATGATTGTGATTGTATGATTGTGATTGTATGATTGTGATAGTATGATTGTGATTGTAAGATTGCGATTGGATGACTGTGATTGTATGAATGCGATTGTATGATTGTGATTGCATGATTGTGATTGTATGGTTGTGATTGTATGATATTGATTGTATGATTGTGATTGTATGATTGTGATTGTATGATTGTGATTGTATGATTGTGATTGTCTGATTGTGGTTGTATGATTGTGATTGTATGATTGTGATGTATGGTTGTAATTGTATAATTATGATTGTATGATTGTGATTGTGTGATTGTGATTGTATGATTGTATTTGGGAGATTGTATTTGGTATATTGTAATTGTATGATTGCGATTGTATGATTGTGATTGTACGATTGTGTATGTATGATTGTGATTGTATGATTGTATTTAGGAGATTGTATTTGGGATATTGGAATTGTATGATTGCGATTGTATGAATGTGATTGTATGATTGTGATGTATGATTGTAATTGTATGATTATGATTCTATGATTGTGATTGTATGATTGTGATGGTGTGATTGTGATTGTATGATTGCGATCGTATGATTGAGATTGCATGATTATGATTGTATGATTGCGATTGTATGATTGTGATTGTACGATTAAGTTTGTATTTTTGTGATTTTATGATTGTGATTGTATGATTGTGATTGTATGATTGTGATTGTATGATTGCGATTGTATGAATGCGATTGTATGATTGTGATTGTATGATTATGATTGTATGATTGTGATTGTATGATTGTATTAGGGAGATTGTATTTTGGAGATTGTAATTGTAGGATTCCGATTGTATGATTGTGATTGTATGATTGTGATTGTATGATTGTGATTGTATGATTGTGATTGTATGATTGCGATTGTATGATTGTGATTGTATGATTGTGATTGTACGATTGTGATTGTATGATTATGATTGTATGATTGTGATTGTATGATTGTGATGGTATGATTGTGATTGTATGATTGCGATAGTATGATTGTGATTGTATGATTGTGATTGTATGATTGCGATTGTATGATTGTGATTGTATGATTATGATTGTATGATTGTGATTGTATGATTGTGATTGTATGAATGTGATAGTATGATTGTGATTGTATGATTGTGATTGTATGACTGTGATTGTATGATTGTGATTGTGCGATTGTGATTGTACGATTGTGGTTGTACGATTGTGATTGTATGATTGTGATTGTATGATTATGATTGTATGATTGTGATTGTATGATTGTGAAAGTATGATTGTGATTGTATGATTGTGATTGTATGATTGTGATTGTATGATTGTGATTGTATGATTGTGATTGTATGATTGTGATAGTATGATTGTGATTGTATGATTGTGATTGCATGATTGTGATTGTATGATTGAGATTGCATGATTTTGTATGTATGATTGTGATTGTATGATTGTGATTGCATGATTTTGAATGTATGATTGTGATTGTATGATTGTGATTGTATGGTTGTGAAAGTATGATTGTGATTGTATGATTGTGATTGTATGATTGTGATTGTATGATTGTGATTGTATGACTGTGATTGTATGATTGTGATTGTGCGATTGTGATTGTATGATTGTGATTGTATGATTGTGATAGTATGATTGTGATTGTATGATTGTGATTGTATGATTGTGATTGTATGATTGTGATAATATGATTGTGATTGTAAGATTGCGATTGGATGACTGTGATTGTATGATTGTGATTGTATGATTGTCATTGTATGATTATGATTGCAGGATTGTGATTGCATGATTGTGATTGTATGATTGAGATTGCATGATTTTGTATGTATGATTGTGATTGTATGATTGTGATTGTATGATATTGATTGTATGATATTGATTGTATGATTGTGATTGTATGATTGTGATAGTATGATTCTGATAGTATGATTGTGATTGTATGATTGTGATTGTATGACTGTGATTGTATGATTGTGATTGTGCGATTGTGATTGTGCGATTGTGATTGTACGATTGCGATTGTACGATTGTGATTGTACGATTGTGATTGTATGATTGTGATTGTATGATTGTGATTGTATGATTGTGATAGTATGATTGTGATTGTATGATTGCGATTGTATGATTGTGATTGTATGATTCTGATTGTATTTTTGTGATTGTATGATTGTGATTGTATGATTGTGATTGTATGATTGTGATGGTATGATTGTGATTGTATGATTGCGATCGTATGATTGTGATTGTATGATTATGATTGTATGATTGTGATTGTATGATTGCGATTGTATGATTGTGCTTGTATGATTAAGTTTGTATTTTTGTGATTTTATGATTGTGATTGTATGATTGTGATTGTATGATTGCGATTGTATGATTGCGATTGTATGATTGCGATTGTATGATTGCGATTGTATGATTGCGATTGTATGATTGTGATTGTATCATTGTGATTGTATGATTGTGATTGTATGATTGTGATTGTATGATTGTGAAAGTATGATTGTGATTGTATGATTATGATTGTATGATTGTGGTTGTGCGATTGTGATTGTACGATTGTGATTGTACGATTGTGATTGTATGATTGTGATTGCATGATTATGATTGTATGATTGTGATTGCATGATTGTGATTGTATGATTGTGATTGCATGATTTTGAATGTATGATTGTGATTGTATGATTGTGATTGTATGATTGTGATTGTATGATTGTGATAGTATGATTGTGATTGTATGATTGTGATTGTATGATTGTGATTGTATGATTATGATTGTATGAATGTGATTGTATGATTGTATTTGGGTGATTGTATTTGGGAGAATGTATTTGGGAGATTGTAATTGTATGATTGTGATTGTATGATTGTGATTGTATGATTGTGATAGTATGATTGTGATTGTATGACTGTGATTGTATGACTGTGATTGTATGATTGTGATTGTATGATTGTGATTGTATGATTGTGAAAGTATGATTGTGATTGTATGATTGTGATTGTATGATTGTGATTGTATGATTGTGATTGTATGATTGTGATTGTATGATTGTGATAGTATGATTGTGATTGTATGATTGTGATTGTATGATTGTGATTGTATGATTGTGATTGTATGATTGTATTTGGGAGATTGTATTTGGGAGATTGTATTTGGGAGATTGTATTTGGGAGATTGTAATTGTATGATTGCGATTGTATGATTGTGATTGTATGATTGCGATTGTATGATTGTGATTGTACGATTGTGATGTATGATTGTAATTGTATTATTATGATTGTATGACTGTGATTGTATGATTGAGATTGTATGATTGAGATTGTATGACTGTGATTGTATGATTGTGATTGTATGATTGTGACTGTATGATTGTGAAAGTATGATTGTGATTGTATGATTATGATTGTATGATTGTGATTGTGTGGTTGTGATTGTATGATTGTATTTGGGAGATTGTGTTTGGGATATTGTAATTGTATGATTGCGATTGTATGATTGTGATTGTATGATTGTGATTGTATGATTGTGATTGTATGATTGTATTTGGGAGATTGTATTTGGGATATTGTAATTGTATGATTGCGATTGTATGATTGCGATTGTATGATTGTGATTGTATGATTGTGTATGTATGATTGTGATTGTATGATTGTATTTGGGAGATTGTATTTGGGATATTGTAATTGTATGATTGCGATTGTATGATTGTGATTGTATGATTGTGATTGTATGATTGTGATGTATGATTGTAATTGTATGATTATGATTCTATGATTGTGATTGTATGATTGTGATTGTATGATTGTGATTGTATGATTGCGATCGTATGATTGTGATTGTATGATTATGATTGTATGATTGCGATTGTATGATTGTGATTGTACGATTAAGTTTGTATTTTTGTGATTTTATGATTGTGATTGTATGATTGTGATTGTATGATTGTGATTGTATGATTGCGATTGTATGAATGCGATTGTATGATTGTGATTGTATGATTATGATTGTATGATTGTGATTGTATGATTGTATTAGGGAGATTGTATTTTGGAGATTGTAATTGTAGGATTCCGATTGTATGATTGTGATTGTATGATTGTGATTGTATGATTGTGATTGTATGATTGTGATTGTACGATTGTGATTGTATGATTATGATTGTATGATTGTGATTGTATGATTGTGATTGTATGATTGTGATTGTATGACTGTGATTGTATGATTGTGATTGTGCGATTGTGATTGTACGATTGTGGTTGTACGATTGTGATTGTATGATTGTGATTGTATGATTATGATTGTATGATTGTGATTGTATGATTGTGAAAGTATGATTGTGATTGTATGATTGTGATTGTATGATTGTGATTGTATAATTGTGATTGTATGATTGTGATTGTATGATTGTGATAGTATGATTGTTATTGTATGATTGTGATTGTATGACTGTGATTGTATGATTGTGATTGTGCGATTGTGATTGTGCGATTGTGATTGTACGATTGCGATTGTACGATTGTGATTGTACGATTGTGATTGTATGATTATGATTGAATGATTGTGATTGCATGATTGTGATTGTATGATTGTGACTGCATGACTTTGAATGTATGATTGTGATTGTATGATTGTGATTGTATGATTGTGATTGTATGATTGTGATAGTATGATTGTGATTGTATGATTGCGATTGTATGATTGTGATTGTATGATTCTGATTGTATTTTTGTGATTGTATGATTGTGATTGTATGATTGTGATTGTATGATTGTGATTGTATGATTGTGATTGTATGATTGTGATTGTATGATTGTGATTGTATGATTGCGATTGTATGAATGCGATTGTATGATTGTGATTGCATGATTGTGATTGTATGATTGTGATTGTATGATATTGATTGTATGATTGTGATTGTATGATTGTGATTGTATGATTGTGATTGTATGATTGTGATTGTCTGATTGTGGTTGTATGATTGTGATTGTATGATTGTGATTGTATGATTGTGATTGTATGACTGTGATTGTATGATTGTGATTGTGCGATTGTGATTGTGCGATTGCGATTGTACGATTGTGATTGTACGATTGTGATTGTACGATTGTGATTGTATGATTATGATTGAATGATTGTGATTGTATGATTGTGATGGTATGATTGTGATTGTATGATTGTGATGTATGGTTGTAATTGTATGATTATGATTGTATGATTGTGATTGTGTGATTGTGATTGTATGATTGTATTTGGGAGATTGTATTTGGTATATTGTAATTGTATGATTGTGATTGTATGATTGTGATTGTATGATTGTGATTGTATGATTGTGATAGTATGATTGTGATTGTATGATTGTGATTGTATGATTGTGATTGTATGATTGTATTTGGGAGATTGTATTTGGGAGATTGTATTTGGGAGATTGTATTTGGGAGATTGTATTTGGGAGATTGTAATTGTATGATTGCGATTGTATGATTGTGATTGTATGATTGCGATTGTATGATTGTGATTGTACGATTGTGATGTATGATTGTAATTGTATTATTATGATTGTATGACTGTGATTGTATGATTGAGATTGTATGATTGAGATTGTATGACTGTGATTGTATGATTGTGATTGTATGATTGTGGTTGTATGATTGTGAAAGTATGATTGTGATTGTATGATTATGATTGTATGATTGTGATTGTGTGATTGTGATTGTATGATTGTATTTGGGAGATTGTATTTGGGATATTGTAATTGTATGATTGCGATTGTATGATTGTGATTGTATGATTGTGATTGTATGATTGTGATTGTATGATTGTGATTGTATGATTGTATTTGGGAGATTGTATTTGGGATATTGTAATTGTATGATTGCGATTGTATGATTGCGATTGTATGATTGTGATTGTATGATTGTGTATGTATGATTGTGATTGTATGATTGTATTTGGGAGATTGTATTTGGGATATTGTAATTGTATGATTGCGATTGTATGATTGTGATTGTATGATTGTGATTGTATGATTGTGATGTATGATTGTAATTGTATGATTATGATTCTATGATTGTGATTGTATGATTGTGATTGTATGATTGTGATTGTATGATTGCGATCGTATGATTGTGATTGTATGATTATGATTGTATGATTGCGATTGTATGATTGTGATTGTACGATTAAGTTTGTATTTTTGTGATTTTATGATTGTGATTGTATGATTGTGATTGTATGATTGTGATTGTATGATTGCGATTGTATGAATGCGATTGTATGATTGTGATTGTATGATTATGATTGTATGATTGTGATTGTATGATTGTATTAGGGAGATTGTATTTTGGAGATTGTAATTGTAGGATTCCGATTGTATGATTGTGATTGTATGATTGTGATTGTATGATTGTGATTGTATGATTGTGATTGTATGATTGCGATTGTATGATTGTGATTGTATGATTGTGATTGTACGATTGTGATTGTATGATTATGATTGTATGATTGTGATTGTACGATTGTGATGGTATGATTGTGATTGTATGATTGCGATAGTATGATTGTGATTGTATGATTGTGATTGTATGATTGCGATTGTATGATTGTGATTGTATGATTATGATTGTATGATTGTGATTGTATGATTGTGATTGTATGATTGTGATTGTATGATTGTGATTGTATGACTGTGATTGTATGATTGTGATTGTGCGATTGTGATTGTCCGATTGTGGTTGTACGATTGTGATTGTATGATTGTGATTGTATGATTATGATTGTATGATTGTGATTGTATGATTGTGAAAGTATGATTGTGATTGTATGATTGTGATTGTATGATTGTGATTGTATGATTGTGATTGTATGATTGTGATAGTATGATTGTTATTGTATGATTGTGATTGTATGACTGTGATTGTATGATTGGGATTGTGCGATTGTGATTGTGCGATTGTGATTGTACGATTGCGATTGTACGATTGTGATTGTACGATTGTGATGGTATGATTATGATTGAATGATATTGATTGCATGATTGTGATTGTATGATTGTGACTGCATGACTTTGAATGTATGATTGTGATTGTATGATTGTGATTGTATGATTGTGATTGTATGATTGTGATAGTATGATTGTGATTGTATGATTGCGATTGTATGATTGTGATTGTATGATTCTGATTGTATTTTTGTGATTGTATGATTGTGATTGTATGATTGTGATTGTATGATTGTGATTGTATGATTGTGATTGTATGATTGTGATTGTATGATTGTGATTGTATGATTGTGATTGTATGATTGCGATTGTATGAATGCGATTGTATGATTGTGATTGCATGATTGTGATTGTATGATTGTGATTGTATGATATTGATTGTATGATTGTGATTGTATGATTGTGATTGTATGATTGTGATTGTATGATTGTGATTGTATGATTGTGATTGTCTGATTGTGGTTGTATGATTGTGATTGTATGATTGTGATTGTATGATTGTGATTGTATGACTGTGATTGTATGATTGTGATTGTGCGATTGTGATTGTGCGATTGCGATTGTACGATTGTGATTGTACGATTGCGATTGTACGATTGTGATTGTATGATTATGATTGAATGATTGTGATTGTATGATTGTGATGGTATGATTGTGATTGTATGATTGTGATGTATGGTTGTAATTGTATGATTATGATTGTATGATTGTGATTGTGTGATTGTGATTGTATGATTGTATTTGGGAGATTGTATTTGGTATATTGTAATTGTATGATTGCGATTGTATGATTGTGATTGTATGATTGTGATTGTATGATTGTGATTGTATGATTGTGATTGTATGATTGTGATTGTATGATTGTGATTGTATCATTGTGATTGTATGATTGTGATTGTATGATTGTATTTGCGAGATTGTATTTGGGATACTGTAATTGTATGATTGCGTTTGTATGATTGCGATTGTATGATTGCGATTGTATGATTGTGATTGTACGATTGTGATTGTATGATTGTGATTGTATGATTGTGATTGTATGATTGTGATTGTATGATTGTGATAGTATGATTGTGATTGTATGATTGTGATGTATGGTTGTAATTGTATGATTATGATTGTATGATTGTGATTGTGTGATTGTGATTGTATGATTGTATTTGGGAGATTGTATTTGGTATATTGTAATTGTATGATTGCGATTGTATGATTGTGATTGTATGATTGTGATTGTATGATTGTGACTGTATGATTGTGATTGTATGATTGTATTTGCGAGATTGTATTTGGGATACTGTAATTGTATGATTGCGATTGTATGATTGCGATTGTATGATTGTGATTGTACGATTGTGTATGTATGATTGTGATTGTATGATTGTATTTGGGAGATTGTATTTGGGATATTGTATTTGGGATATTGTATTTGGGATATTGTAATTGTATGATTGCGATTGTATGATTGTGCTTGTATGATTAAGTTTGTATTTTTGTGATTTTATGATTGTGATTGTATGATTGTGATTGTATGATTGCGATTGTATGATTGCGATTGTATGATTGCGATTGTATGATTGCGATTGTATGATTGCGATTGTATGATTGCGATTGTATGATTGTGATTGTATGATTGTGATTGTATGATTGTGATTGTATGATTGTGAAAGTATGATTGTGATTGTATGATTATGATTGTATGATTGTGGTTGTGCGATTGTGATTGTACAATTGTGATTGTACGATTGTGATTGTATGATTGTGATTGCATGATTATGATTGTATGATTGTGATTGCATGATTGTGATTGTATGATTGTGATTGCATGATTTTGAATGTATGATTGTGATTGTATGATTGTGATTGTATGATTGTGATTGTATGATTGTGATAGTATGATTGTGATTGTATGATTGTGATAGTATGATTGTGATAGTATGATTGTGATTGTATGACTGTGATTGTATGACTGTGATTGTATGATTGTGATTGTATGATTGTGATTGTATGTTTGTGAAAGTATGATTGTGATTGTATGATTGTGATTGTATGATTGTGATTGTATGATTGTGATTGTATGATTGTGATTGTATGATTGTGATTGTATGATTGTGATAGTATGATTGTGATTGTATGATTGTGATTGTATGATTGTGATTGTATGATTGTATTTGGGAGATTGTATTTGGGAGATTGTATTTGGGAGATTGTGTTTGGGAGATTGTAATTGTATGATTGCGATTGTATGATTGTGATTGTATGATTGCGATTGTATGATTGTGATTGTACGATTGTGATGTATGATTGTAATTGTATTATTATGATTGTATGACTGTGATTGTATGATTGAGATTGTATGATTGAGATTGTATGACTGTGATTGTATGATTGTGATTGTATGATTGTGATTGTATGATTGTGATTGTATGATTGTGAAAGTATGATTGTGATTGTATGATTATGATTGTATGATTGTGATTGTGTGATTGTGATTGTATGATTGTATTTGGGAGATTGTATTTGGGATATTGTAATTGTATGATTGCGATTGTATGATTGTGATTGTATGATTGTGATTGTATGATTGTGATTGTATGATTGTATTTGGGAGATTGTATTTGGGATATTGTAATTGTATGATTGCGATTGTATGATTGCGATTGTATGATTGTGATTGTATGATTGTGTATGTATGATTGTGATTGTATGATTGTATTTGGGAGATTGTATTTGGGATATTGTAATTGTATGATTGCAATTGTATGATTGTGATTGTATGATTGTGATTGTATGATTGTGATGTATGATTGTAATTGTATGATTATGATTCTATGATTGTGATTGTATGATTGTGATGGTATGATTGTGATTGTATGATTGCGATCGTATGATTGTGATTGTATGATTATGATTGTATGATTGCGATTGTATGATTGTGATTGTACGATTAAGTTTGTATTTTTGTGATTTTATGATTGTGATTGTATGATTGTGATTGTATGATTGTGATTGTATGATTGCGATTGTAAGAATGCGATTGTATGATTGTGATTGTATGATTGTGATTGTATGATTATGATTGTATGATTGTGATTGTATGATTGTATTAGGGAGATTGTATTTTGGAGATTGTAATTGTAGGATTCCGATTGTATGATTGTGATTGTATGATTGTGATTGTATGATTGTGATTGTATGATTGTGATTGTATGATTGCGATTGTATGATTGTGATTGTATGATTGTGATTGTACGATTGTGATTGTATGATTATGATTGTATGATTGTGATTGTATGATTGTGATGGTATGATTGTGATTGTATGATTGCGATAGTATGATTGTGATTGTATGATTGTGATTGTATGATTGCGATTGTATGATTGTGATTGTATGATTATGATTGTATGATTGTGATTGTATGATTGTGATTGTATGAATGTGATAGTATGATTGTGATTGTATGATTGTGATTGTATGACTGTGATTGTATGATTGTGATTGTGCGATTGTGATTGTACGATTGTGGTTGTACGATTGTGATTGTATGATTGTGATTGTATGATTATGATTGAATGATTGTGATTGCATGGTTGTGATTGTATGATTGTGATTGCATGATTTTGAATGTATGATTGTGATTGTATGATTGTGATTGTATGATTGTGATTGTATGATTGTGATTGCATGATTGTGATTGTATGATTGAGATCGCATGATTTTGTATGTATGATTTTGTATGTATGATTGTGATTGTATGATTGTGATTGTATGATTGTGATTGTATGATTGTGATTGTATGATTGTGATTGTATGATTGTGATTGTATGATTGTGATTGTATGATTGTGATTGTATGATTGTGATTGTATGATTGTGATTGTATGATTATGATTGTATGATTGTGATTGTATGATTGAATTTGGGGGATTGTATTTTGGTGATTGTAATTGTAGGATTGCGATTGTATGATTGTGATTGTATGATTGAGATTGTATGATTGTGATTGTATGATTGTGATTGTATGATTGTGATTGTATGATTGTGATTGTATGATTGTGATTGTATGATTGTGATTGTATGATTGTGATTGTATGATTATGATTGTATGATTGTGATTGTATGATTGTGATAGTATGATTGTGATTGTATGATTGCGATAGTATGATTGTGATTGTATGATTGTGATTGTATGATTGCGATTGTATGATTGTGATTGTGTGATTATGATTGTATGATTGTGATTGTATGATTATGATTGTATGGTTGTGACTGTATGATTGTGATGGTATGATTGCGATTGTATGATATTGATTGTATGATTGTGATTGTACGATTGTGATTGTATGATTGTGATTGTATGATTATGATTGAATGATTGTGATTGCATGATTGCGATTGTATGATTGTGATTGCATGATTTTGAATGTATGATTGTGATTGTATGATTGTGATTGTATGGTTGTGAAAGTATGATTGTGATTGTATGATTGTGATTGTATGATTGTGATTGTATGATTGTGATTGTATGATTGTGATTGTATGATTGTGATTGTATGATTGTGATTGTATGATTGTGATTGTATGATTGTGATTGTATGATTGTGATTGTATGATTGTGATTGTATGATTGTGATTGTATGATTGTGATTGTATGATTGTGATTGTCTGATTGTGGTTGTGCGATTGTGATTGTACGATTGTGATTGTACGATTGTGATAGTATGATTGTGATTGTATGATTGTGATTGCATGATTGTGATTGTATGATTGAGATTGCATGATTTTGTATGTATGATTGTGATTGTATGATTGTGATTGCATGATTTTGAATGTATGATTGTGATTGTATGATTGTGGTTGTATGGTTGTGAAAGTATGATTGTGATTGTATGATTGTGATTGTATGATTGTGATTGTATGATTGTGATTGTATGACTGTGATTGTATGATTGTGATTGTGCGATTGTGATTGTACGATTGTGGTTGTACGATTGTGATTGTATGATTATGATTGTATGATTATGATTGAATGATTGTGATTGCATGATTGTGATTGTATGATTGTGATTGCATGATTTTGAATGTATGATGGTGATTGTATGATTGTGATTGTATGATTGTGATTGTATGATTGTGATTGTATGATTGTGATTGTATGATTGAGATTGTATGATTGAGATTGTATGACTGTGATTGTATGATTGTGATTGTATGATTGTGATTGTATGATTGTGATTGTATGATTGTGATGGTATGATTGTGATTGTATGATTGCGATAGTATGATTGTGATTGTATGATTGTGATCGTATGATTGCGATTGTATGATTGTGATTGTGTGATTATGATTGTATGATTGTGATTGTATGATTATGATTGTATGGTTGTGACTGTATGATTCTGATGGTATGATTGCGATTGTATGATATTGATTGTATGATTGTGATTGTACGATTGTGATTGTATGATTGTGATTGTATGATTATGATTGAATGATTGTGATTGCATGATTGCGATTGTATGATTGTGATTGCATGATTTTGAATGTATGATTGTGATTGTATGATTGTGATTGTATGGTTGTGAAAGTATGATTGTGATTGTATGATTGTGATTGTATGATTGTGATTGTATGATTGTGATTGTATGATTGTGATTGTATGATTGTGATTGTATGATTGTGATTGTATGATTGTGATTGTATGATTGTGATTGTATGATTGTGATTGTATGATTGTGATTGTCTGATTGTGGTTGTGCGATTGTGATTGTACGATTGTGATTGTACGATTGTGATAGTATGATTGTGATTGTGTGATTGTGATTGCATGATTGTGATTGTATGATTGAGATTGCATGATTTTGTATGTATGATTGTGATTGTATGATTGTGATTGCATGATTTTGAATGTATGATTGTGATTGTATGATTGTGATTGTATGGTTGTGAAAGTATGATTGTGATTGTATGATTGTGGTTGTATGATTGTGATTGTATGATTGTGATTGTATGATTGTGATTGTATGACTGTGATTGTATGATTGTGATTGTGCGATTGTGATTGTACGATTGTGGTTGTACGATTGTGATTGTACGATTGTGATTGTATGATTATGATTGAATGATTGTGATTGCATGATTGTGATTGTATGATTGTGATTGCATGATTTTGAATGTATGATGGTGATTGTATGATTGTGATTGTATGATTGTGATTGTATGATTGTGATTGTATGATTGTGATTGTATGATTGTGATAGTGTGATTGTGATTGTAAGATTGTGATTGGATGACTGTGATTGTATGATTGTGATTGTATGATTGTCATTGTATGATTATGATTGTAGGATTGTGATTGCATGATTGTGATTGTATGATTGAGATTGCATGATTTTGTATGTATGATTGTGATAGTATGATTGTGATTGTATGATATTGATTGTATGATATTGATTGTATGATTGTGATTGTATGATTGTGATAGTATGATTGTGATAGTATGATTATGATTGTATGATTGTGATTGTATGACTGTGATTGTATGATTGTGATTGTGCGATTGTGATTGTGCGATTGTGATTGTACGATTGCGATTGTACGATTGTGATTGTATGATTGTGATTGTATGATTATGATTGAATGTTTGTGATTGCATGATTGTGATTGTATGATTGTGACTGCATGACTTTGAATGTATGATTGTGATTGTATGATTGTGATTGTATGATTGTGATTGTATGATTGTGATAGTATGATTGTGATTGTATGATTGCGATTGTATGATTGTGATTGTATGATTCTGATTGTATTTTTGTGATTGTATGATTGTGATTGTATGATTGTGATTGTATGATTGTGATTGTATGATTGCGATTGTATGATTGCGATTGTATGATTGTGATTGTATGATTGTAATGTATGATTGTAATTGTATGATTATGATTCTATGATTGTGATTGTATGATTGTGATGGTATGATTGTGATTGTATGATTGCGATCGTATGATTGTGATTGTATGATTATGATTGTATGATTGCGATTGTATGATTGTGATTGTATGATTAAGTTTGTATTTTTGTGATTTTATGATTGTGATTGTATGATTGTCATTGTATGATTCTGATTGTATGATTGCGATTGTATGAATGCGGTTGTATGATTGTGATTGTATGATTATGATTGTATGATTGTGATTGTATGATTGTATTTGGGAGATTGTATTTTGGAGATTGTAATTGTAGGATTCCGATTGTATGATTGTGATTGTATGATTGTGATTGTATGATTGTGATTGTATGATTGTGATTGTATGATTGTGATTGTATGATGGCGATTGTATGATTGTGATTGTATGATTGTGATTGTATGATTGCGATTGTATGATTGTGATTGCATGATTATGATTGTATGATTGTGATTGTATGATTGTGATTGTATGAATGTGATAGTATGATTGTGATTGTATGATTGTGATTGTATGACTGTGATTGTATGATTGTGATTGTGCGATTGTGATTGTACGATTGTGGTTGTACGATTGTGATTGTATGATTGTGATTGTATGATTATGATTGAATGCTTGTGATTGCATGATTGTGATTGTATGATTGTGATTGCATGATTTTGAATGTATGATTGTGATTGTATGATTGTGATTGTATGATTGTGATTGTATGATTGTGATTGTATGATTGTGATAGTATGATTGTGATTGTAAGATTGTGATTGGATGAATGTGATTGTATGATTGTGATTGTATGATTGTCATTGTATGATTATGATTGTAGGATTGTGATTGCATGATTGTGATTGTATGATTGAGATCGCATGATTTTGTATGTATGATTGTGATTGTATGATTGTGATTGTATGATTGTGATTGTATGATTGTGATTGTATGATTGTGATTGTATGATTGTGATTGTATGATTGTGATTGTATGATTGTGATTGTATGATTGTGATTGTATGATTGTGATTGTATGATTGTGATTGTATGATTGTGATTGTATGATTGTGATTGTATGATTATGATTGTATGATTGTATTTGGGAGATTGTATTTTGCTGATTGTAATTGTAGGATTGCGATTGTATGATTGTGATTGTATGATTGTGATTGTATGATTGTGATTGTATGATTCTGATTGTATGATTGTGATTGTATGATTGTGATTGTATGATTGTGATTGTATGATTGTGATTGTATGATTGTGATTGTATGATTGTGATTGTATGATTATGATTGTATGATTGTGATTGTATGATTGTGATGGTATGATTGTGATTGTATGATTGCGATAGTATGATTGTGATTGTATGATTGTGATCGTATGATTGCGATTGTATGATTGTGATTGTGTGATTATGATTGTATGATTGTGATTGTATGATTATGATTGTATGGTTGTGACTGTATGATTGTGATGGTATGATTGCGATTGTATGATATTGATTGTATGATTGTGATTGTACGATTGTGATTGTATGATTGTGATTGTATGATTATGATTGAATGATTGTGATTGCATGATTGCGATTGTATGATTGTGATTGCATGATTTTGAATGTATGATTGTGATTGTATGATTGTGATTGTATGGTTGTGAAAGTATGATTGTGATTGTATGATTGTGATTGTATGATTGTGATGGTATGATTGTGATTGTATGATTGTGATTGTATGATTGTGATTGTCTGATTGTGGTTGTGCGATTGTGATTGTACGATTGTGATTGTACGATTGTGATAGTATGATTGTGATTGTATGATTGTGATTGCATGATTGTGATTGTATGATTGAGATTGCATGATTTTGTATGTATGATTGTGATTGTATGATTGTGATTGCATGATTTTGAATGTATGATTGTGACTGTATGAGTGTGATTGTATGGTTGTGAAAGTATGATTGTGATTGTATGATTGTGATTGTATGATTGTGATTGTATGATTGTGATTGTATGATTGTGATTGTATGATTGTGATTGTATGATTGTGATTGTATGACTGTGATTGTATGATTGTGATTGTGCGATTGTGATTGTACGATTGTGGTTGTACGATTGTGATTGTATGATTGTGATTGTATGATTATGATTGAATGATTGTGATTGCATGATTGTGATTGTATGATTGTGATTGCATGATTTTGTATGTATGATGGTGATTGTATGATTGTGATTGTATGATTGTGATTGTATGATTGTGATTGTATGATTGTGATAGTATGATTGTGATTGTAAGATTGTGATTGGATGACTGTGATTGTATGTTTGTGATTGTATGATTGTCATTGTATGATTATGATTGTAGGATTGTGATTGCATGATTGTGATTGTATGATTGAGATTGCATGATTTTGTATGTATGATTGTGATTGTATGATTGTGATTGTATGATATTGATTGTATGATATTGATTGTATGATTGTGATTGTATGATTGTGATAGTATGATTGTGATAGTATGATTGTGATTGTATGATTGTGATTGTATGACTGTGATTGTATGATTGTGATTGTGCGATTGTGATTGTGCGATTGTGATTGTACGATTGCGATTGTACGATTGTGATTGTATGATTGTGATTGTATGATTATGATTGAATGATTGTGATTGCATGATTGTGATTGTATGATTGTGACTGCATGACTTTGAATGTATGATTGTGATTGTATGATTGTGATTGTATGATTGTGATTGTATGATTGTGATAGTATGATTGTGATTGTATGATTGCGATTGTATGATTGTGATTGTATGATTCTGATTGTGTTTTTGTGATTGTATGATTGTGATTGTATGATTGTGATTGTATGATTGTGATGTATGGTTGTAATTGTATGATTATGATTGTATGATTGTGATTGTATGATTGTGATTGTGCGATTGTGATTGTGCGATTGCGATTGTACGATTGTGATTGTACGATTGTGATTGTACGATTGTGATTGTATGATTATGATTGAATGATTGTGATTGTATGATTGTGATGGTATGATTGTGATTGTATGATTGTGATTGTCTGATTGTGGTTGTATGATTGTGATTGTATGATTGTGATTGTATGATTGTGATTGTATGACTGTGATTGTATGATTGTGATTGTGCGATTGTGATTGTGCGATTGCGATTGTACGATTGTGATTGTACGATTGTGATTGTACGATTGTGATTGTATGATTATGATTGAATGATTGTGATTGTATGATTGTGATGGTATGATTGTGATTGTATGATTGTGATGTATGGTTGTAATTGTATGATTATGATTGTATGATTGTGATTGTGTGATTGTGATTGTATGATTGTATTTGGGAGATTGTATTTGGTATATTGTAATTGTATGATTGCGATTGTATGATTGTGATTGTATGATTGTGATTGTATGATTGTGATTGTATGATTGTGATTGTATGATTGTGATTGTATGATTGTGATTGTATGATTGTGATTGTATGATTGTGATTGTATGATTGTATTTGCGAGATTGTATTTGGGATACTGTAATTGTATGATTGTGATTGTATGATTGTGATTGCATGATTATGATTGTATGATTGTGATTGCATGATTGTGATTGTATGATTGTGATTGCATGATTTTGAATGTATGATTGTGATTGTATGATTGCGATTGTATGATTGTGATTGTATGATTAAGTTTGTATTTTTGTGATTTTATGATTGTGATTGTATGATTGTGATTGTATGATTGTGATTGTATGATTGCGATTGTATGAATGCGATTGTATGATTGTGATTGCATAATACTGATTGTATGATTGTGATTGTATGATTGTGATTGTCTGATTGTGGTTGTATGATTGTGATTGCATGATTGAGATTGTATGATTGTGATTGTATGATTGCGATTGTATGATTGCGATTGTATGATTGCGATTGTATGATTGCGATTGTATGATTGCGATTGTATGATTGTGATTGTATGATTGTGATTGTATGATTGTGATTGTATGATTGTGAAAGTATGATTGTGATTGTATGATTACGATTGTATGATTGTGGTTGTGCGATTGTGATTGTACGATTGTGATTGTACGATTGTGATTGTACGATTGTGATTGCATGATTATGATTGTATGATTGTGATTGCATGATTGTGATTGTATGATTGTGATTGCATGATTTTGAATGTATGATTGTGATTGTATGATTGTGATTGTATGATTGTGATTGTATGATTGTGACTGTATGATTGTGATTGTATGATTGTGATTGTATGATTGTGATTGTATGATTGTGATTGTATGATTGTGATTGTATGATTGTGATTGTATGATTATGATTGTATGAATGTGATTGTATGATTGTATTTGGGTGATTGTATTTGGGAGATTGTATTTGGGAGATTGTAATTGTATGATTGTGATTGTATGATTGTGATTGTATGATTGTGATAGTAAGATTGTGATTGTATGACTGTGATTGTATGACTGTGATTGTATGATTGTGATTGTATGATTGTGATTGTATGATTGTGAAAGTATGATTGTGATTGTATGATTGTGATTGTATGATTATGGTTGTATGATTGTGATTGTATGATTGTGATTGTATGATTGTGATTGTATGATTGTGATTGTATGATTGTGATTGTATGATTGTATTTGGGAGATTGTATTTGGGATATTGTAATTGTATGATTGCGATTGTATGATTGCGATTGTATGATTGTGATTGTATGATTGTGTATGTATGATTGTGATTGTATGATTGTATTTGGGAGATTGTATTTGGGATATTGTAATTGTATGATTGCGATTGTATGATTGTGATTGTATGATTGTGATGTATGATTGTAATTGTATGACTATGATTGTATGATTGTGATTGTATGTTTGTGATTGTATGATTGTGATTGTATGATTGTGATTGTATAATTGTGATTGTATGATTGTGATTATATGATTGTGATTGTATGATTGTGATTGTATGATTGTGATAATATGATTGTGATAGTATGATTGTGATTATATGATTGTTATTGTATGACTGTGATTGTATGATTGTGATTGTATGATTGTGATAGTATGATGGTGAAAGTATGATTGTGATTGTATGATTGTGATTGTATGATTGTGATTGTATGATTGTGATTGTATGATTGTGATTGTATGATTGTGATTGTATGATTGTGATTGTCTGATTGTGGTTGTGCGATTGTGATTGTACAATTGTGATTGTACGATTGTGATAGTATGATTGTGATTGTATGATTGTGATTGTATGATTGTGATTGTATGATTGTTATTGTATGACTGTGATTGTATGATTGTGATTGTATGATTGTGATAGTATGATGGTGAAAGTATGATTGTGATAGTATGATTGTGATTATATGATTGTTATTGTATGACTGTGATTGTATGATTGTGATTGTATGATTGTGATAGTATGATTGTGAAAGTATGATTGTGATTGTATGATTGTGGTTGTATGATTGTGATTGTATGATTGTGATTGTATGATTGTGATTGTATGAATGTGATTGTCTGATTGTGGTTGTGCGATTGTGATTGTACGATTGTGATTGTACGATTGTGATTGTATGCTTGCGATTGTATGATTGTGATTGTATGATTGTGACTGTATGATTGTGATTGTATGATTGTGATTGTATGATTTTATTTGGGAGATTGTATTTGGGAGATTGTATTTGGGAGATTGTGTTTGGGATATTGTAATTGTATGATTGCGATTGTATGATTGTGATTGTATGATTGTGATTGTATGATTGTGATTGTATGATTGTATTTTAGATATTGTAATTGTATGATTGCGATTGTATGATTGCGATTGTATGATTGTGATGTATGATTGTAATTGTATGACTATGATTGTGTGATTGTGATTGTATGTTTGTGATTGTATGATTGAGATTGTATGATTGTGATTGTATGCTTGCGATTGTATGATTGGGATTGTATGATTGTGATTCTTTGATTGTGATTGTATGATTGTGATTGTATGATTGTGATTGTATGATTGTGATTATATGATTGTGATTGTATGATTGTGATTGTATGATTGTGATAATATGATTGTGATAGTATGATTGTGATTATATGATTGTTATTGTATGACTGTGATTGTATGATTGTGATTGTATGATTGTGATAGTATGATGGTGAAAGTATGATTGTGATTGTATGATTGTGATTGTATGATTGTGATTGTATGATTGTGATTGTATGATTGTGATTGTATGATTGTGATTGTATGATTGTGATTGTCTGATTGTGGTTGTGCGATTGTGATTGTACAATTGTGATTGTACGATTGTGATAGTATGATTGTGATTGTATGATTGTGATTGTAAGATTGTGATTGTATGATTGTGATTGTATGATTGTTATTGTATGACTGTGATTGTATGATTGTGATTGTATGATTGTGATAGTATGATGGTGAAAGTATGATTGTGATAGTATGATTGCGATTATATGATTGTTATTGTATGACTGTGATTGTATGATTGTGATTGTATGATTGTGATAGTATGATTGTGAAAGTATGATTGTGATTGTATGATTGTGATTGTATGATTGTGATAGTATGATGGTGAAAGTATGATTGTGATAGTATGATTGTGATTATATGATTGTTATTGTATGACTGTGATTGTATGATTGTGATTGTATGATTGTGATAGTATGATTGTGAAAGTATGATTGTGATTGTATGATTGTGATTGTATGATTGTGACTGTATGATTGTGATTGTATGATTGTGATTGTATGATTGTGATTGTATGATTGTGATAGTATGATTGTGATTGTATGATTACGATTGTATGATTGTGGTTGTGCGATTGTGATTGTACGATTGCGATTGTATGATTGCGATTGTATGATTGTGTTTGTATGATTGTGATTGTATGATTGTGATTGTATGATTGTGATTGTATGATTGTGATTGTATGATTGTGATTGTATGATTGTGATAGTATGATTGTGATTCTATGATTGTGATTGTATGACTGTGAAAGTATGATTGTGATTGTATGATTGTGATTGTATGATTGTGATTGTATGATTGTGATTGTACGATTGTGATTGTATGATTGTGATAGCATGATTGTGATTATATGATTACGATTGTATGATTGTGGTTGTGCGATTGTGATTGTACGATTGTGATTGTACGATTGTGATTGTATGATTGTGATTGCATGATTATGATTGTATGATTGTGATTGCATGATTGTGATTGTATGATTGTGATTGCATGATTTTGAATGTATGATTGTGATTGTATGATTGCGATTGTATGATTGTGATTGTATGATTAAGTTTGTATTTTTGTGATTTTATTATTGTGATTGTATGATTGTGATTGTATGATTGTGATTGTATGATTGCGATTGTATGAATGCGATTGTATGATTGTGATTGCATAATTGTGATTGTATGATTGTGATTGTATGATTGTGATTGTCTGATTGTGGTTGTATGATTGTGATTGTATGATTGAGATTGTATGATTGTGATTGTATGATTGCGATTGTATGATTGCGATTGTATGATTGCGATTGTATGATTGTGATTGTATGATTGTGATTGTATGATTGTGATTGTATGGTTGTGATTGTATGATTGTGAAAGTATGATTGTGATTGTATGATTACGATTGTATGATTGTGGTTGTGCGATTGTGATTGTACGATTGTGATTGTACGATTGTGATTGTATGATTGTGATTGCATGATTATGATTGTATGATTGTGATTGCATGATTGTGATTTTATGATTGTGATTGCATGATTTTGAATGTATGATTGTGATTGTATGATTGTGATTGTATGATTGTGATTGTATGATTGTGATTGTATGATTGTGACTGTATGATTGTGATTGTATGATTGTGATTGTATGATTGTGATTGTATGATTGTGATAGTATGATTGTGATTGTATGATTACGATTGTATGATTGTGGTTGTGCGATTGTGATTGTACGATTGCGATTGTATGATTGCGATTGTATGATTGTGTTTGTATGATTGTGATTGTATGATTGTGATTGTATGATTGTGATTGTATGATTGTGATTGTATGATTGTGATTGTATGATTGTGATAGTATGATTGTGATTCTATGATTGTGATTGTATGACTGTGAAAGTATGATTGTGATTGTATGATTGTGATTGTATGATTGTGATTGTATGATTGTGATTGTACGATTGTGATTGTATGATTGTGATAGCATGATTGTGATTATATGATTACGATTGTATGATTGTGGTTGTGCGATTGTGATTGTACGATTGTGATTGTACGATTGTGATTGTATGATTGTGATTGCATGATTATGATTGTATGATTGTGATTGCATGATTGTGATTGTATGATTGTGATTGCATGATTTTGAATGTATGATTGTGATTGTATGATTGCGATTGTATGATTGTGATTGTATGATTAAGTTTGTATTTTTGTGATTTTATTATTGTGATTGTATGATTGTGATTGTATGATTGTGATTGTATGATTGCGATTGTATGAATGCGATTGTATGATTGTGATTGCATAATTGTGATTGTATGATTGTGATTGTATGATTGTGATTGTCTGATTGTGGTTGTATGATTGTGATTGTATGATTGAGATTGTATGATTGTGATTGTATGATTGCGATTGTATGATTGCGATTGTATGATTGCGATTGTATGATTGTGATTGTATGATTGTGATTGTATGATTGTGATTGTATGGTTGTGATTGTATGATTGTGAAAGTATGATTGTGATTGTATGATTACGATTGTATGATTGTGGTTGTGCGATTGTGATTGTACGATTGTGATTGTACGATTGTGATTGTATGATTGTGATTGCATGATTATGATTGTATGATTGTGATTGCATGATTGTGATTTTATGATTGTGATTGCATGATTTTGAATGTATGATTGTGATTGTATGATTGTGATTGTATGATTGTGATTGTATGATTGTGATTGTATGATTGTGATTGTATGATTGTGATTGTATGATTGTATTTGGGAGATTGTATTTGGGAGATTGTATTTGGGATATTGTAATTGTATGATTGCGATTGTATGATTGTGATTGTATGATTGTGTATGTATGATTGTGATTGTATGATTGTATTTGGGAGATTGTATTTGGGATATTGTAATTGTATGATTGCGATTGTATGATTGTGATTGTATGATTGTGATGTATGATTGTAATTGTATGACTATGATTGTATGATTGTGATTGTATGATTGTGATTGTATGATTGTGATTGTATGATTGAGATTGTATGATTGTGATTGTATGCTTGCGATTGTATGATTGGGATTGTATGATTGTGATTCTTTGATTGTGATTGTATGATTGTGATTGTATGATTGTGATTGTATGATTGTGATTATATGATTGTGATTGTATGATTGTGATTGTATGATTCTGATAATATGATTGTG
Organism: Megachile rotundata; assembly: GCF_050947335.1. Taxonomy (NCBI): domain Eukaryota; kingdom Metazoa; phylum Arthropoda; class Insecta; order Hymenoptera; family Megachilidae; genus Megachile; species Megachile rotundata. The sequence continues at coordinate 1,647,693 of NW_027473318.1, read as the reverse complement.
ATAGTATGATTGTGATTATATGATTGTTATTGTATGACTGTGATTGTATGATTGTGATTGTATGATTGTGATAGTATGATGGTGAAAGTATGATTGTGATTGTATGATTCTGATTGTATGATTGTGATTGTATGATTGTGATTGTATGATTGTGATTGTATGATTGTGATTGTATGATTGTGATTGTCTGATTGTGGTTGTGCGATTGTGATTGTACGACTGTGATTGTACGATTATTATTGAATGATTGTGATTGTATGATGGTGATTGTATGATTGTGATTGTATGATTGTGATTGTATGATTGTGATTGTATGATTGTGATTGCATGATTATGATTGTATGATTGTGATTGCATGATTGTGATTGTATGATTATGATTGTATGATTGTGATTGTATGATTGTGATTGTATGATTGTGATTGTATGATTGTGATAGTATGATTGTGATTGTATGATTGTGATTGTATGACTGTGATTGTATGATTGTGATTGTATGATTGTGATTGTATGATTGTGATTCTTTGATTGTGATTGTCTGATTGTGGTTGTGCGATTGTGATTGTGCAATTGTGATTGTACGATTGTGATAGTATGATTGTGATTGTATGATTGTGATAGTAAGATTGTGATTGTATGATTGAGATTGTATGATTGAGATTGTATGACTGTGATTGTATGATTGTGATTGTATGATTGTGATTGTATGATTGTGAAAGTATGATTGTGATTGTATGATTATGATTGTATGATTGTGATTGTGTGATTGTGATTGTATGATTGTATTTGGGAGATTGTATTTGGGATATTGTAATTGTATGATTGCGATTGTATGATTGTGATTGTATGATTGTGATTGTATGATTGTGATTGTATGATTGTATTTGGGAGATTGTATTTGGGATATTGTAATTGTATGATTGCGATTGTATGATTGCGATTGTATGATTGTGAATGTATGATTGTGTATGTATGAGTGTGATTGTATGATTGTATATGGGAGATTGTATTTGGGATATTGTAATTGTATGATTGCGATTGTATGATTGTGATTGTATGATTGTGATGTATGATTGTAATTGTATAGTTATGATTGTATGATTGTGATTGTATGATTTTGATGGTATGATTGTGATTGTATGATTGCGATCGTATGATTGTGATTGTATGATTATGATTGTATGATTGCGATTGTATGATTGTGATTGTATGATTGTGATTGTACGATTGTGATTGTATGATTGTGATAGCATGATTGTGATTGTATGATTACGATTGTATGATTGTGGTTGTGCGATTGTGATTGTACGATTGTGATTGTACGATTGTGATTGTATGATTGTGATTGCATGATTATGATTGTATGATTGTGATTGCATGATTGTGATTGTATGATTGTGATTGCATGATTTTGAATGTATGATTGTGATTGTATGATTGCGATTGTATGATTGTGATTGTATGATTAAGTTTGTATTTTTGTGATTTTATTATTGTCATTGTATGATTGTGATTGTATGATTGTGATTGTATGATTGCGATTGTATGAATGCGATTGTATGATTGTGATTGCATAATTGTGGTTGTATGATTGTGATTGTATGATTGTGATTGTCTGATTGTGGTTGTATGATTGTGATTGTATGATTGAGATTGTATGATTGTGATTGTATGATTGCGATTGTATGATTGCGATTGTATGATTGCGATTGTATGATTGTGATTGTATGATTGTGATTGTATGATTGTGATTGTATGATTGTGATTGTATGATTGTGAAAGTATGATTGTGATTGTATGATTACGATTGTATGATTGTGGTTGTGCGATTGTGATTGTACGATTGTGATTGTACGATTGTGATTGTATGATTGTGATTGTATGACTGTGATTGTATGATTGTGATTGTATGATTGTGATTGTATGATTGTGATTCTTTGATTGTGATTGTCTGATTGTGGTTGTGCGATTGTGATTGTACAATTGTGATTGTACGATTGTGATAGTATGATTGTGATTGTATGATTGTGATAGTAAGATTGTGATTGTATGATTGAGATTGTATGATTGAGATTGTATGACTGTGATTGTATGATTGTGATTGTATGATTGTGATTGTATGATTGTGAAAGTATGATTGTGATTGTATGATTATGATTGTATGATTGTGATTGTGTGATTGTGATTGTATGATTGTATTTGGGAGATTGTATTTGGGATATTGTAATTGTATGATTGCGATTGTATGATTGTGATTGTATGATTGTGATTGTATGATTGTGATTGTATGATTGTATTTGGGAGATTGTATTTGGGATATTGTAATTGTATGATTGCGATTGTATGATTGCGATTGTATGATTGTGAATGTATGATTGTGTATGTATGAGTGTGATTGTATGATTGTATATGGGAGATTGTATTTGGGATATTGTAATTGTATGATTGCGATTGTATGATTGTGATTGTATGATTGTGATGTATGATTGTAATTGTATAGTTATGATTGTATGATTGTGATTGTATGATTTTGATGGTATGATTGTGATTGTATGATTGCGATCGTATGATTGTGATTGTATGATTATGATTGTATGATTGCGATTGTATGATTGTGATTGTATGATTAAGTTTGTATTTTTGTGATTTTATGATTGTGATTGTATGATTGTGATTGTATGATTGCGATTGTATGAATGCGATTGTATGATTGTGATTGCATAATTGTGATTGTATGATTTTGATTGTATGATTGTGATTGTCTGATTGTGGTTGTATGATTGTGATTGTATGATTGAGATTGTTTGATTGTGATTGTATGATTGCGATTGTATGATTGCGATTGTATGATTGCGATTGTATGATTGTGATTGTATGATTGTGATTGTATGATTGTGATTGTATGATTGTATTTGGGAGATTGTATTTGGGATATTGTAATTGTATGATTGCGATTGTATGATTGTGATTGTATGATTGTGATTGTATGATTGTGATTGTATGATTGTATTTGGGAGATTGTATTTGGGATATTGTAATTGTATGATTGCGATTGTATGATTGCGATTGTATGATTGTGAATGTATGATTGTGTATGTATGAGTGTGATTGTATGATTGTATATGGGAGATTGTATTTGGGATATTGTAATTGTATGATTGCGATTGTATGATTGTGATTGTATGATTGTGATGTATGATTGTAATTGTATAGTTATGATTGTATGATTGTGATTGTATGATTTTGATGGTATGATTGTGATTGTATGATTGCGATCGTATGATTGTGATTGTATGATTATGATTGTATGATTGCGATTGTATGATTGTGATTGTATGATTGTGATTGTACGATTGTGATTGTATGATTGTGATAGCATGATTGTGATTGTATGATTACGATTGTATGATTGTGGTTGTGCGATTGTGATTGTACGATTGTGATTGTACGATTGTGATTGTATGATTGTGATTGCATGATTATGATTGTATGATTGTGATTGCATGATTGTGATTGTATGATTGTGATTGCATGATTTTGAATGTATGATTGTGATTGTATGATTGCGATTGTATGATTGTGATTGTATGATTAAGTTTGTATTTTTGTGATTTTATTATTGTGATTGTATGATTGTGATTGTATGATTGTGATTGTATGATTGCGATTGTATGAATGCGATTGTATGATTGTGATTGCATAATTGTGGTTGTATGATTGTGATTGTATGATTGTGATTGTCTGATTGTGGTTGTATGATTGTGATTGTATGATTGAGATTGTATGATTGTGATTGTATGATTGCGATTGTATGATTGCGATTGTATGATTGCGATTGTATGATTGTGATTGTATGATTGTGATTGTATGATTGTGATTGTATGATTGTGATTGTATGATTGTGAAAGTATGATTGTGATTGTATGATTACGATTGTATGATTGTGGTTGTGCGATTGTGATTGTACGATTGTGATTGTACGATTGTGATTGTATGATTGTGATTGCATGATTATGATTGTATGATTGTGATTGCATGATTGTGATTTTATGATTGTGATTGCATGATTTTGAATGTATGATTGTGATTGTATGATTGTGATTGTATGATTGTGATTGTATGATTGTGATTGTATGATTGTGATTGTATGATTGTGATTGTATGATTGTATTTGGGAGATTGTATTTGGGAGATTGTATTTGGGATATTGTAATTGTATGATTGCGATTGTATGATTGTGATTGTATGATTGTGTATGTATGATTGTGATTGTATGATTGTATTTGGGAGATTGTATTTGGGATATTGTAATTGTATGATTGCGATTGTATGATTGTGATTGTATGATTGTGATGTATGATTGTAATTGTATGACTATGATTTTATGATTGTGATTGTATGATTGTGATTGTATGATTGTGATTGTATGATTGAGATTGTATGATTGTGATTGTATGCTTGCGATTGTATGATTGGGATTGTATGATTGTGATTCTTTGATTGTGATTGTATGATTGTGATTGTATGATTGTGATTGTATGATTGTGATTATATGATTGTGATTGTATGATTGTGATTGTATGATTCTGATAATATGATTGTGATAGTATGATTGTGATTATATGATTGTTATTGTATGACTGTGATTGTATGATTGTGATTGTATGATTGTGATAGTATGATGGTGAAAGTATGATTGTGATTGTATGATTCTGATTGTATGATTGTGATTGTATGATTGTGATTGTATGATTGTGATTGTATGATTGTGATTGTATGATTGTGGTTGTCTGATTGTGGTTGTGCGATTGTGATTGTACGATTGTGATTGTACGATTATTATTGAATGATTGTGATTGTATGATGGTGATTGTATGATTGTGATTGTATGATTGTGATTGTATGATTGTGATTGTATGATTGTGATTGCATGATTATGATTGTATGATTGTGATTGCATGATTGTGATTGTATGATTATGATTGTATGATTGTGATTGTATGATTGTGATTGTATGATTGTGATTGTATGATTGTGATAGTATGATTGTGATTGTATGATTGTGATTGTATGACTGTGATTGTATGATTGTGATTGTATGATTGTGATTGTATGATTGTGATTCTTTGATTGTGATTGTCTGATTGTGGTTGTGCGATTGTGATTGTACAATTGTGATTGTACGATTGTGATAGTATGATTGTGATTGTATGATTGTGATAGTAAGATTGTGATTGTATGATTGAGATTGTATGATTGAGATTGTATGACTGTGATTGTATGATTGTGATTGTATGATTGTGATTGTATGATTGTGAAAGTATGATTGTGATTGTATGATTATGATTGTATGATTGTGATTGTGTGATTGTGATTGTATGATTGTATTTGGGAGATTGTATTTGGGATATTGTAATTGTATGATTGCGATTGTATGATTGTGATTGTATGATTGTGATTGTATGATTGTGATTGTATGATTGTATTTGGGAGATTGTATTTGGGATATTGTAATTGTATGATTGCGATTGTATGATTGCGATTGTATGATTGTGAATGTATGATTGTGTATGTATGAGTGTGATTGTATGATTGTATATGGGAGATTGTATTTGGGATATTGTAATTGTATGATTGCGATTGTATGATTGTGATTGTATGATTGTGATGTATGATTGTAATTGTATAGTTATGATTGTATGATTGTGATTGTATGATTTTGATGGTATGATTGTGATTGTATGATTGCGATCGTATGATTGTGATTGTATGATTATGATTGTATGATTGCGATTGTATGATTGTGATTGTATGATTAAGTTTGTATTTTTGTGATTTTATGATTGTGATTGTATGATTGTGATTGTATGATTGCGATTGTATGAATGCGATTGTATGATTGTGATTGCATAATTGTGATTGTATGATTTTGATTGTATGATTGTGATTGTCTGATTGTGGTTGTATGATTGTGATTGTATGATTGAGATTGTTTGATTGTGATTGTATGATTGCGATTGTATGATTGCGATTGTATGATTGCGATTGTATGATTGTGATTGTATGATTGTGATTGTATGATTGTGATTGTATGATTGTGATCGTATGATTGTGATCGTATGATTGTGATTGTCTGATTGTGGTTGTATGATTGTGATTGTATGATTGAGATTGTTTGATTGTGATTGTATGATTGCGATTGTATGATTGCGATTGTATGATTGTGATTGTATGATTGTGATTGTATGATTGCGATTGTATGATTGTGATTGTATGATTGTGATTGTATGATTGTGATTGTATGATTATGATTGTATGAATGTGATTGTATGATTGTATTTGGGTGATTTTATTTGGGAGATTGTATTTGGGAGATTGTAATTGTATGATTGTGATAGTATGATTGTGATTGTATGACTGTGATTGTATGACTGTGATTGTATGATTGTGATTGTATGACTGTGATTGTATGATTGTGATAGTATGATTGTGATTGTATGACTGTGATTGTATGACTGTGATTGTATGATTGTGATTGTATGATTGTGATTGTATGATTGTGAAAGTATGATTGTGATTGTATGATTACGATTGTATGATTGTGGTTGTGCGATTGTGATTGTTCGATTGTGATTGTACGATTGTGATTGTATGATTGTGATTGCATGATTATGATTGTATGATTGTGATTGCATGATTGTGATTGTATGATTGTGATTGCATGATTTTGAATGTATGATTGTGATTGTATGATTGTGATTGTATGATTGTGATTGTATGATTGTGATTGTATGATTGTGATTGTACGATTGTGATTGTACGATTGTGATTGTATGATTGTGATTGTATGATTGTGATTGTATGATTGTGATTGTATGATTATGATTGTATGAATGTGATTGTATGATTGTATTTGGGTGATTGTATTTGGGAGATTGTATTTGGGAGATTGTAATTGTATGATTGTGATTGTATGATTGTGATTGTATGATTGTGATAGTATGATGGTGATTGTATCACTGTGATTGTATGACTGTGATTGTATGATCGTGATTGTATGATTGTGATTGTATGATTGTGAAAGTATGATTGTGATTGTATGATTACGATTGTATGATTGTGGTTGTGCGATTGTGATTGTTCGATTGTGATTGTACGATTGTGATTGTATGATTGTGATTGCATGATTATGATTGTATGATTGTGATTGCATGATTGTGATTGTATGATTGTGATTGCATGATTTTGAATGTATGATTGTGATTGTATGATTGTGATTGTATGATTGTGATTGTATGATTGTTATTGTAAGATTGTGATTGTATGATTGTGATTGTATGATTGTGATTGTATGATTGTGATTGTATGATTGTGATTGTATGATTGTGATTGTATGATTGTGATAGTATGATTGTGATTGTATGATTGTGATTGTATGATTATGATTGTATGAATGTGATTGTATGATTGTATTTGGGTGATTGTATTTGGGAGATTGTATTTGGGAGATTGTAATTGTATGATTGTGATTGTATGATTGTGATTGTATGATTGTGATAGTATGATTGTGATTGTATGACTGTGACTGTATGACTGTGATTGTATGATTGTGATTGTATGATTGTGATTGTATGATTGTGAAAGTATGATTGTGATTGTATGATTGTGATTGCATGATTGTGATTGTATGATTGTGATTGTATGATTGTGTTTGGGAGATTGTATTTGGGAGATTGTATTTGGGAGATTGTATTTGGGAGATTGTATTTGGGAGATTGTATTTGGGAGATTGTATTTGGGAGATTGTAATTGTATGATTGCGATTGTATGATTGTGATTGTATGATTGCGATTGTATGATTGTGATTGTACGATTGTGATGTATGATTGTAATTGTATTATTATGATTGTATGATTGTGATTGTATGATTGTGATTGTATGATTGTGATAGTATGATTGTGATTGTATGATTGTGATTGTATGATTGTGATTGTATGATTATGATTGTATGAATGTGATTGTATGATTTTATTTGGGTGATTGTATTTGGGAGATTGTATTTGGGAGATTGTAATTGCATGATTGTGATTGTATGATTGTGATTGTATGATTGTGATAGTATGATTGTGATTGCATGACTGTGATTGTATGACTGTGATTGTATGATTGTGATTGTATGATTGTGATTGTATGATTGTGAAAGTATGATTGTGATTGTATGATTGTGATTGTATGATTGTGATTGTATGATTGTGATTGTATGATTGTGATTGTATGATTGTGATTGTATGATTGTGATTGTATGATTGTGATTGTATGATTGTGATTGTATGATTGTGAAAGTATGATTGTGATTGTATGATTACGATTGTATGATTGTGGTTGTGCGATTGTGATTGTACGATTGTGATTGTACGATTGTGATTGTATGATTGTGATTGCATGATTATGATTGTATGATTGTGATTGCACGATTGTGATTGTATGATTGTGATTGCATGATTTTGATTGTATGATTGTGATTGTATGATTGTGATTGTATGATTGTGATTGTATGATTGTGATTGTATGATTGTGATTGTATGATTGTGATTGTATGATTGTGATAGTATGATTGTGATTGTATGATTGTGATTGTATGATTGTGATTGTATGATTATGATTGTATGAATGTGATTGTATGATTTTATTTGGGTGATTGTATTTGGGAGATTGTATTTGGGAGATTGTAATTGCATGATTGTGATTGTATGATTGTGATTGTATGATTGTGATAGTATGATTGTGATTGTATGACTGTGATTGTATGACTGTGATTGTATGATTGTGATTGTATGATTGTGATTGTATGATTGTGAAAGTATGATTGTGATTGTATGATTGTGATTGTATGATTGTGGTTGTATGATTGTGATTGTATGATTGTGATTGTATGATTGTGATAGTATGATTGTGATTGTATGATTACGATTGTATGATTGTGGTTGTGCGATTGTGATTGTACGATTGTGATTGTACGATTGTGATTGTATGATTGTGATTGCATGATGATGATTGTATGATTGTGATTGCACGATTGTGATTGTATGATTGTGATTGCATGATTTTGAATGTATGATTGTGATTGTATGATTGTGATTGTATGATTGTGATAGTATGATTGTGATTGTATGATTACGATTGTATGATTGTGGTTGTGCGATTGTGATTGTACGATTGTGATTGTACGATTGTGATTGTATGATTGTGATTGCATGATTATGATTGTATGATTGTGATTGCATGATTGTGATTGTATGATTGTGATTGCATGATTTTGAATGTATGATTGTGATTGTATGATTGCGATTGTATGATTGTGATTGTATGATTAAGTTTGTATTTTTGTGATTTTATGATTGTGATTGTATGATTGTGATTGTATGATTGTGATTGTATGATTGCGATTGTATGAATGCGATTGTATGATTGTGATTGCATAATACTGATTGTATGATTGTGATTGTATGATTGTGATTGTCTGATTGTGGTTGTATGATTGTGATTGTGTGATTGAGATTGTATGATTGTGATTGTATGATTGTGAAAGTATGATTGTGATTGTATGATTACGATTGTATGATTGTGGTTGTGCGATTGTGATTGTATGATTGTGATAGTATGATTGTGATTGTATGACTGTGACTGTATGACTGTGATTGTATGATTGTGATTGTATGATTGTGATTGTATGATTGTGATTGTATGATTGTGAAAGTATGATTGTGATTGTATGATTGTGATTGCATGATTGTGATTGTATGATTGTGATTGTATGATTGTATTTGGGAGATTGTATTTGGGAGATTGTATTTGGGAGATTGTATTTGGGAGATTGTATTTGGGAGATTGTATTTGGGAGATTGTATTTGGGAGATTGTAATTGTATGATTGCGATTGTATGATTGTGATTGTATGATTGCGATTGTATGATTGTGATTGTACGATTGTGATGTATGATTGTAATTGTATTATTATGATTGTATGATTGTGATTGTATGATTGTGATTGTATGATTGTGATTGTATGATTGTGATAGTATGATTGTGATTGTATGATTGTGATTGTATGATTGTGATTGTATGATTATGATTGTATGAATGTGATTGTATGATTTTATTTGGGTGATTGTATTTGGGAGATTGTATTTGGGAGATTGTAATTGCATGATTGTGATTGTATGATTGTGATTGTATGATTGTGATAGTATGATTGTGATTGCATGACTGTGATTGTATGACTGTGATTGTATGATTGTGATTGTATGATTGTGATTGTATGATTGTGAAAGTATGATTGTGATTGTATGATTGTGATTGTATGATTGTGATTGTATGATTGTGATTGTATGATTGTGATTGTATGATTGTGATTGTATGATTGTGATTGTATGATTGTGATTGTATGATTGTGAAAGTATGATTGTGATTGTATGATTACGATTGTATGATTGTGGTTGTGCGATTGTGATTGTACGATTGTGATTGTACGATTGTGATTGTATGATTGTGATTGCATGATTATGATTGTATGATTGTGATTGCACGATTGTGATTGTATGATTGTGATTGCATGATTTTGATTGTATGATTGTGATTGTATGATTGTGATTGTATGATTGTGATTGTATGATTGTGATTGTATGATTGTGATTGTATGATTGTGATTGTATGATTGTGATAGTATGATTGTGATTGTATGATTGTGATTGTATGATTGTGATTGTATGATTATGATTGTATGAATGTGATTGTATGATTTTATTTGGGTGATTGTATTTGGGAGATTGTATTTGGGAGATTGTAATTGCATGATTGTGATTGTATGATTGTGATTGTATGATTGTGATAGTATGATTGTGATTGTATGACTGTGATTGTATGACTGTGATTGTATGATTGTGATTGTATGATTGTGATTGTATGATTGTGAAAGTATGATTGTGATTGTATGATTGTGATTGTATGATTGTGGTTGTATGATTGTGATTGTATGATTGTGATTGTATGATTGTGATAGTATGATTGTGATTGTATGATTTCGATTGTATGATTGTGGTTGTGCGATTGTGATTGTACGATTGTGATTGTACGATTGTGATTGTATGATTGTGATTGTATGATTACGATTGTATGATTGTGGTTGTGCGATTGTGATTGTACGATTGTGATTGTACGATTGTGATTGTATGATTGTGATTGCATGATTATGATTGTATGATTGTGATTGCATGATTGTGATTGTATGATTGTGATTGCATGATTTTGAATGTATGATTGTGATTGTATGATTGCGATTGTATGATTGTGATTGTATGATTAAGTTTGTATTTTTGTGATTTTATGATTGTGATTGTATGATTGTGATTGTATGATTGTGATTGTATGATTGCGATTGTATGAATGCGATTGTATGATTGTGATTGCATAATACTGATTGTATGATTGTGATTGTATGATTGTGATTGTCTGATTGTGGTTGTATGATTGTGATTGTGTGATTGAGATTGTATGATTGTGATTGTATGATTGTGAAAGTATGATTGTGATTGTATGATTACGATTGTATGATTGTGGTTGTGCGATTGTGATTGTACGATTGTGATTGTACGATTGTGATTGTACGATTGTGATTGCATGATTATGATTGTATGATTGTGATTGCATGATTGTGATTGTATGATTGTGATTGCATGATTTTGAATGTATGATTGTGATTGTATGATTGTGATTGTATGATTGTGATTGTATGATTGTGATTGTATGATTGTGATTGTATGATTGTGATTGTATGATTGTGATTGTATGATTGTGATTGTATGATTGTGATTGTATGATTGTGATTGTATGATTATGATTGTATGAATGTGATTGTATGATTGTATTTGGGTGATTGTATTTGGGAGATTGTATTTGGGAGATTGTAATTGTATGATTGTGATTGTATGATTGTGATTGTATGGTTGTGAAAGTATGATTGTGATTGTATGATTGTGATTGTATGATTGTGATTGTATGATTGTGATTGTATGATTGTGATTGTATGATTGTGATTGTATGATTGTGATTGTATGATTTTATTTGGGAGATTGTATTTGGGAGATTGTGTTTGGGATATTGTAATTGTATGATTGCGATTGTATGATTGTGATTGTATGATTGTGATTGTATGATTGTGATTGTATGATTGTGATTGTATGATTGTGATTGTATGATTGTGATTGTATGATTGTATTTGGGAGATTGTATTTGGGATATTGTAATTGTATGATTGCGATTGTATGATTGCGATTGTATGATTGTGATTGTATGATTGTGTATGTATGATTGTGATTGTATGATTGTATTTGGGAGATTGTATTTGGGATATTGTAATTGTATGATTGCGATTGTATGATTGTGATTGTATGATTGTGATGTATGATTGTAATTGTATGACTATGATTGTATGATTGTGATTGTATGTTTGTGATTGTATGATTGAGATTGTATGATTGTGATTGTATGCTTGCGATTGTATGATTGGGATTGTATGATTGTGATTGTATGATTGTGATAATATGATTGTGATAGTATGATTGTGATTATGATTGTTATTGTATGACTGTGATTGTATGATTGTGATTGTATGATTGTGATAGTATGATGGTGAAAGTATGATTGTGATTGTATGATTGTGATTGTATGATTGTGATTGTATGATTGTGATTGTATGATTGTGATTGTATGATTGTGATTGTCTGATTGTGGTTGTGCGATTGTGATTGTACAATTGTGATTGTACGATTGTGATAGTATGATTGTGATTGTATGATTGTGATTGTATGATTGTGATTGTATGATTGTGATTGTATGATTGTTATTGTATGACTGTGATTGTATGATTGTGATTGTATGATTGTGATAGTATGATGGTGAAAGTATGATTGTGATAGTATGATTGTGATTATATGATTGTTATTGTATGACTGTGATTGTATGATTGTGATTGTATGATTGTGATAGTATGATTGTGATAGTATGATTGTGAAAGTATGATTGTAATTGTATGATTGTGGTTGTATGATTGTGATTGTATGATTGTGATTGTATGATTGTGATTGTATGAATGTGATTGTCTGATTGTGGTTGTGCGATTGTGATTGTACGATTGTGATTGTACGATTGTGATTGTATGCTTGCGATTGTATGATTGTGATTGTATGATTGTGATTGTATGATTGTGATTGTATGATTTTATTTGGGAGATTGTATTTGGGAGATTGTATTTGGGAGATTGTGTTTGGGATATTGTAATTGTATGATTGCGATTGTATGATTGTGATTGTATGATTGTGATTGTATGATTGTGATTGTATGATTGTATTTGGGAGATTGTATTTGGGATATTGTAATTGTATGATTGCGATTGTATGATTGCGATTGTATGATTGTGATTGTATGATTGTGTATGTATGATTGTGATTGTATGATTGTATTTGGGAGATTGTATTTGGGATATTGTAATTGTATGATTGCGATTGTATGATTGTGATTGTATGATTGTGATGTATGATTGTAATTGTATGACTATGATTGTATGATTGTGATTGTATGTTTGTGATTGTATGATTGAGATTGTATGATTGTGATTGTATGCTTGCGATTGTATGATTGGGATTGTATGATTGTGATTCTTTGATTGTGATTGTATGATTGTGATTGTATGATTGTGATTGTATGATTGTGATCATATGATTGTGATTGTATGATTGTGATTGTATGATTGTGATAATATGATTGTGATAGTATGATTGTGATTATATGATTGTTATTGTATGACTGTGATTGTATGATTGTGATTGTATGATTGTGATAGTATGATGGTGAAAGTATGATTGTGATTGTATGATTGTGATTGTATGATTGTGATTGTATGATTGTGATTGTATGATTGTGATTGTATGATTGTGATTGTCTGATTGTGGTTGTGCAATTGTGATTGTACAATTGTGATTGTACGATTGTGATAGTATGATTGTGATTGTATGATTGTGATTGTAAGATTGTGATTGTATGATTGTGATTGTATGATTGTTATTGTATGACTGTGATTGTATGATTGTGATTGTATGATTATGATTGTATGAATGTGATTGTATGATTTTATTTGGGTGATTGTATTTGGGAGATTGTATTTGGGAGATTGTAATTGCATGATTGTGATTGTATGATTGTGATTGTATGATTGTGATAGTATGATTGTGATTGTATGACTGTGATTGTATGACTGTGATTGTATGATTGTGATTGTATGATTGTGATTGTATGATTGTGAAAGTATGATTGTGATTGTATGATTGTGATTGTATGATTGTGGTTGTATGATTGTGATTGTATGATTGTGATTGTATGATTGTGATAGTATGATTGTGATTGTATGATTACGATTGTATGATTGTGGTTGTGCGATTGTGATTGTACGATTGTGATTGTACGATTGTGATTGTATGATTGTGATTGCATGATGATGATTGTATGATTGTGATTGCACGATTGTGATTGTATGATTGTGATTGCATGATTTTGAATGTATGATTGTGATTCTATGATTGTGATTGTATGATTGTGATAGTATGATTGTGATTGTATGATTACGATTGTATGACTGTGGTTGTGCGATTGTGATTGTACGATTGTGATTGTACGATTGTGATTGTATGATTGTGATTGCATGATTATGATTGTATGATTGTGATTGCATGATTGTGATTGTATGATTGTGATTGCATGATTTTGAATGTATGATTGTGATTGTATGATTGCGATTGTATGATTGTGATTGTATGATTAAGTTTGTATTTTTGTGATTTTATGATTGTGATTGTATGATTGTGATTGTCTGATTGTGGTTGTATGATTGTGATTGTGTGATTGAGATTGTATGATTGTGATTGTATGATTGTGAAAGTATGATTGTGATTGTATGATTACGATTGTATGATTGTGGTTGTGCGATTGTGATTGTACGATTGTGATTGTACGATTGTGATTGTACGATTGTGATTGCATGATTATGATTGTATGATTGTGATTGCATGATTGTGATTGTATGATTGTGATTGCATGATTTTGAATGTATGATTGTGATTGTATGATTGTGATTGTATGATTGTGATTGTATGATTGTGATTGTATGATTGTGATTGTATGATTGTGATTGTATGATTGTGATTGTATGATTGTGATTGTATGATTATGATTGTATGAATGTGATTGTATGATTGTATTTGGGTGATTGTATTTGGGAGATTGTATTTGGGAGATTGTAATTGTATGATTGTGATTGTATGATTGTGATTGTATGGTTGTGAAAGTATGATTGTGATTGTATGATTGTGATTGTATGATTGTGATTGTATGATTGTTATTGTATGACTGTGATTGTATGATTGTGATTGTATGATTATGATTGTATGAATGTGATTGTATGATTTTATTTGGGTGATTGTATTTGGGAGATTGTATTTGGGAGATTGTAATTGCATGATTGTGATTGTATGATTGTGATTGTATGATTGTGATAGTATGATTGTGATTGTATGACTGTGATTGTATGACTGTGATTGTATGATTGTGATTGTATGATTGTGATTGTATGATTGTGAAAGTATGATTGTGATTGTATGATTGTGATTGTATGATTGTGGTTGTATGATTGTGATTGTATGATTGTGATTGTATGATTGTGATAGTATGATTGTGATTGTATGATTACGATTGTATGATTGTGGTTGTGCGATTGTGATTGTACGATTGTGATTGTACGATTGTGATTGTATGATTGTGATTGCATGATGATGATTGTATGATTGTGATTGCACGATTGTGATTGTATGATTGTGATTGCATGATTTTGAATGTATGATTGTGATTCTATGATTGTGATTGTATGATTGTGATAGTATGATTGTGATTGTATGATTACGATTGTATGACTGTGGTTGTGCGATTGTGATTGTACGATTGTGATTGTACGATTGTGATTGTATGATTGTGATTGCATGATTATGATTGTATGATTGTGATTGCATGATTGTGATTGTATGATTGTGATTGCATGATTTTGAATGTATGATTGTGATTGTATGATTGCGATTGTATGATTGTGATTGTATGATTAAGTTTGTATTTTTGTGATTTTATGATTGTGATTGTATGATTGTGATTGTCTGATTGTGGTTGTATGATTGTGATTGTGTGATTGAGATTGTATGATTGTGATTGTATGATTGTGAAAGTATGATTGTGATTGTATGATTACGATTGTATGATTGTGGTTGTGCGATTGTGATTGTACGATTGTGATTGTACGATTGTGATTGTACGATTGTGATTGCATGATTATGATTGTATGATTGTGATTGCATGATTGTGATTGTATGATTGTGATTGCATGATTTTGAATGTATGATTGTGATTGTATGATTGTGATTGTATGATTGTGATTGTATGATTGTGATTGTATGATTGTGATTGTATGATTGTGATTGTATGATTGTGATTGTATGATTGTGATTGTATGATTATGATTGTATGAATGTGATTGTATGATTGTATTTGGGTGATTGTATTTGGGAGATTGTATTTGGGAGATTGTAATTGTATGATTGTGATTGTATGATTATGATTGTATGGTTGTGAAAGTATGATTGTGATTGTATGATTGCGATTGTATGATTGTGATTGTATGATTGTGATTGTATGATTGTGATTGTATGATTGTGATTGTATGATTGTGATTGTATGATTTTATTTGGGAGATTGTATTTGGGAGATTGTATTTGGGAGATTGTGTTTGGGATATTGTAATTGTATGATTGCGATTGTATGATTGTGATTGTATGATTGTGATTGTATGATTGTGATTGTATGATTGTGATTGTATGATTGTGATTGTATGATTGTATTTGGGAGATTGTATTTGGGATATTGTAATTGTATGATTGCGATTGTATGATTGCGATTGTATGATTGTGATTGTATGATTGTGTATGTATGATTGTGATTGTATGATTGTATTTGGGAGATTGTATTTGGGATATTGTAATTGTATGATTGCGATTGTATGATTGTGATTGTATGATTGTGATGTATGATTGTAATTGTATGACTATGATTGTATGATTGTGATTGTATGTTTGTGATTGTATGATTCAGATTGTATGATTGTGATTGTATGCTTGCGATTGTATGATTGGGATTGTATGATTGTGATTCTTTGATTGTGATTGTATGATTGTGATTGTATGATTGTGATTGTATGATTGTGATTATATGATTGTGATTGTATGATTGTGATTGTATGATTGTGATAATATGATTGTGATAGTATGATTGTGATTATGATTGTTATTGTATGACTGTGATTGTATGATTGTGATTGTATGATTGTGATAGTATGATGGTGAAAGTATGATTGTGATTGTATGATTGTGATTGTATGATTGTGATTGTATGATTGTGATTGTATGATTGTGATTGTATGATTGTGATTGTCTGATTGTGGTTGTGCGATTGTGATTGTACAATTGTGATTGTACGATTGTGATAGTATGATTGTGATTGTATGATTGTGATTGTATGATTGTGATTGTATGATTGTGATTGTATGATTGTGATTGTATGATTGTTATTGTATGACTGTGATTGTATGATTGTGATTGTATGATTGTGATAGTATGATGGTGAAAGTATGATTGTGATAGTATGATTGTGATTATATGATTGTTATTGTATGACTGTGATTGTGTGATTGTGATTGTATGATTGTGATAGTATGATTGTGATAGTATGATTGTGAAAGTATGATTGTAATTGTATGATTGTGGTTGTATGATTGTGATTGTATGATTGTGATTGTATGATTGTGATTGTATGAATGTGATTGTCTGATTGTGGTTGTGCGATTGTGATTGTACGATTGTGATTGTACGATTGTGATTGTATGCTTGCGATTGTATGATTGTGATTGTATGATTGTGATTGTATGATTGTGATTGTATGATTGTGATTGTATGATTTTATTTGGGAGATTGTATTTGGGAGATTGTATTTGGGAGATTGTGTTTGGGATATTGTAATTGTATGATTGCGATTGTATGATTGTGATTGTATGATTGTGATTGTATGATTGTGATTGTATGATTGTATTTGGGAGATTGTATTTGGGATATTGTAATTGTATGATTGCGATTGTATGATTGCGATTGTATGATTGTGATTGTATGATTGTGTATGTATGATTGTGATTGTATGATTGTATTTGGGAGATTGTATTTGGGATATTGTAATTGTATGATTGCGATTGTATGATTGTGATTGTATGATTGTGATGTATGATTGTAATTGTATGACTATGATTGTATGATTGTGATTGTATGTTTGTGATTGTATGATTGAGATTGTATGATTGTGATTGTATGCTTGCGATTGTATGATTGGGATTGTATGATTGTGATTCTTTGATTGTGATTGTATGATTGTGATTGTATGATTGTGATTGTATGATTGTGATCATATGATTGTGATTGTATGATTGTGATTGTATGATTGTGATAATATGATTGTGATAGTATGATTGTGATTATATGATTGTTATTGTATGACTGTGATTGTATGATTGTGATTGTATGATTGTGATAGTATGATGGTGAAAGTATGATTGTGATTGTATGATTGTGATTGTATGATTGTGATTGTATGATTGTGATTGTATGATTGTGATTGTATGATTGTGATTGTCTGATTGTGGTTGTGCGATTGTGATTGTACAATTGTGATTGTACGATTGTGATAGTATGATTGTGATTGTATGATTGTGATTGTAAGATTGTGATTGTATGATTGTGATTGTATGATTGTTATTGTATGACTGTGATTGTATGATTGTGATTGTATGATTGTGATAGTATGATGGTGAAAGTATGATTGTGATAGTATGATTGTGATTATATGATTGTTATTGTATGACTGTGATTGTATGATTGTGATTGTATGATTGTGATAGTATGATTGTGAAAGTATGATTGTGATTGTATGATTGTGATTGTATGATTGTGATAGTATGATGGTGAAAGTATGATTGTGATAGTATGATTGTGATTATATGATTGTTATTGTATGACTGTGATTGTATGATTGTGATTGTATGATTGTGATAGTATGATTGTGAAAGTATGATTGTGATTGTATGATTGTGATTGTATGATTGTGACTGTATGATTGTGATTGTATGATTGTGATTGTATGATTGTGATTGTCTGATTGTGGTTGTGCGATTGTGATTGTACGATTGTGATTGTACGATTGTGATTGTATGCTTGCGATTGTATGATTGTGTTTGTATGATTGTGATTGTATGATTGTGATTGTATGATTGTGATTGTATGATTATGATTGTATGATTGTGATTGTATGATTGTGATTGTATGATTGTGATTGTATGATTGTGATAGTATGATTGTGATTGTATGATTGTGATTGTATGACTGGGAAAGTATGATTGTGATTGTATGATTGTGATTGTATGATTGTGATTGTATGATTGTGATTGTATGATTGTGATTGTATGATTGTGATAGTATGATTGTGATTGTATGATTACGATTGTATGATTGTGGTTGTGCGATTGTGATTGTACGATTGTGATTGTACGATTGTGATTGTATGATTGTGATTGCATGATTATGATTGTATGATTGTGATTGCATGATTGTGATTGTATGATTGTGATTGCATGATTTTGAATGTATGATTGTGATTGTATGATTGCGATTGTCTGATTGTGATTGTATGATTAAGTTTGTATTTTTGTGATTTTATGATTGTGATTGTATGATTGTGATTGTATGATTGTGATTGTATGATTGTGATTGTATGATTGCGATTGTATGAATGCGATTGTATGATTGTGATTGCATAATGGTGATTGTATGATTGTGATTGTATGATTACGATTGTATGATTGTGGTTGTGCGATTGTGATTGTACGATTGTGATTGTACGATTGTGATTGTATGATTGTGATTGCATGATGATGATTGTATGATTGTGATTGCACGATTGTGATTGTATGATTGTGATTGCATGATTTTGAATGTATGATTGTGATTGTATGATTGTGATTCTATGATTGTGATTGTATGATTGTGATAGTATGATTGTGATTGTATGATTACGATTGTATGATTGTGGTTGTGCGATTGTGATTGTACGATTGTGATTGTACGATTGTGATTGTATGATTGTGATTGCATGATTATGATTGTATGATTGTGATTGCATGATTGTGATTGTATGATTGTGATTGCATGATTTTGAATGTATGATTGTGATTGTATGATTGCGATTGTATGATTGTGATTGTATGATTAAGTTTGTATTTTTGTGATTTTATGATTGTGATTGTATGATTGTGATTGTATGATTGTGATTGTATGATTGCGATTGTATGAATGCGATTGTATGATTGTGATTGCATAATACTGATTGTATGATTGTGATTGTATGATTGCGATTGTCTGATTGTGGTTGTATGATTGTGATTGTATGATTGAGATTGTATGATTGTGATTGTATGATTGCGATTGTATGATTGCGATTGTATGATTGCGATTGTATGATTGCGATTGTATGATTGCGATTGTATGATTGCGATTGTATGATTGTGATTGTATGATTGTGATTGTATGATTGTGATTGTATGATTGTGATTGTATGATTGTGAAAGTATGATTGTGATTGTATGATTACGATTGTATGATTGTGGTTGTGCGATTGTGATTGCACGATTGTGATTGTACGATTGTGATTGTATGATTGTGATTGCATGATTATGATTGTATGATTGTGATTGCATGATTGTGATTGTATGATTGTGATTGCATGATTTTGAATGTATGATTGTGATTGTATGATTGTGATTGTATGATTGTGATTGTATGATTGAGATTGTATGATTGTGATTGTATGATTGTGATTGTATGATTGTGATTGTATGATTGTGATTGTTAGATTATGATTGTATGAATGTGATTGTATGATTGTATTTGGGTGATTGTATTTGGGAGATTGTATTTGGGAGATTGTAATTGTATGATTGTGATTGTATGATTGTGATTGTATGATTGTGATAGTAAGATTGTGATTGTATGACTGTGATTGTATGACTGTGATTGTATGATTGTGATTGTATGATTGTGATTGTATGATTGTGATTGTATGATTGTGATTGTATGATTGTGATTGTATGATTGTGAAAGTATGATTGTGATTGTATGATTACGATTGTATGATTGTGGTTGTGCGATTGTGATTGTACGATTGTGATTGTACGATTGTGATTGTATGATTGTGATTGCATGATTATGATTGTATGATTCTGATTGCACGATTGTGATTGTATGATTGTGATTGCATGATTTTGATTGTATGATTGTGATTGTATGATTGTGATTGTATGATTGTGATTGTATGATTGTGATTGTATGAATGTGATTGTATGATTGTGATAGTATGATTGTGATTGTATGATTGTGATTGTATGATTCTGATTGTATGATTATGATTGTATGAATGTGATTGTATGATTTTATTTGGGTGATTGTATTTGGGAGATTGTATTTGGGAGATTGTAATTGCATGATTGTGATTGTATGATTGTGATTGTATGATTGTGATTGTATGATTGTGATAGTATGATTGTGATTGTATGACTGTGATTGTATGACTGTGATTGTATGATTGTGATTGTATGATTGTGATTGTATGATTGTGAAAGTATGATTGTGATTGTATGATTGTGATTGTATGATTGTGATTGTATGATTACGATTGTATGATTGTGGTTGTGCGATTGTGATTGTACGATTGTGATTGTACGATTGTGATTGTATGATTGTGATTGCATGATTATGATTGTATGATTGTGATTGCATGATTGTGATTGTATGATTGTGATTGCATGATTTTGAATGTATGATTGTGATTGTATGATTGCGATTGTATGATTGTGATTGTATGATTAAGTTTGTATTTTTGTGATTTTATGATTGTGATTGTATGATTGTGATTGTATGATTGTGATTGTATGATTGCGATTGTATGAATGCGATTGTATGATTGTGATTGCATAATACTGATTGTATGATTGTGATTGTATGATTGTGATTGTCTGATTGTGGTTGTATGATTGTGATTGTGTGATTGAGATTGTATGATTGTGATTGTATGATTGTGAAAGTATGATTGTGATTGTATGATTACGATTGTATGATTGTGGTTGTGCGATTGTGATTGTACGATTGTGATTGTACGATTGTGATTGTACGATTGTGATTGCATGATTATGATTGTATGATTGTGATTGCATGATTGTGATTGTATGATTGTGATTGCATGATTTTGAATGTATGATTGTGATTGTATGATTGTGATTGTATGATTGTGATTGTATGATTGTGATTGTATGATTGTGATTGTATGATTGTGATTGTATGATTGTGATTGTATGATTGTGATTGTATGATTGTATTTGGGAGATTGTATTTGGGAGATTGTATTTGGGATATTGTAATTGTATGATTGCGATTGTATGATTGTGATTGTATGATTGTGTATGTATGATTGTGATTGTATGATTGTATTTGGGAGATTGTATTTGGGATATTGTAATTGTATGATTGCGATTGTATGATTGTGATTGTATGATTGTGATGTATGATTGTAATTGTATGACTATGATTTTATGATTGTGATTGTATGATTGTGATTGTATGATTGTGATTGTATGATTGAGATTGTATGATTGTGATTGTATGCTTGCGATTGTATGATTGGGATTGTATGATTGTGATTCTTTGATTGTGATTGTATGATTGTGATTGTATGATTGTGATTGTATGATTGTGATTATATGATTGTGATTGTATGATTGTGATTGTATGATTCTGATAATATGATTGTGATAGTATGATTGTGATTATATGATTGTTATTGTATGACTGTGATTGTATGATTGTGATTGTATGATTGTGATAGTATGATGGTGAAAGTATGATTGTGATTGTATGATTCTGATTGTATGATTGTGATTGTATGATTGTGATTGTATGATTGTGATTGTATGATTGTGATTGTATGATTGTGGTTGTCTGATTGTGGTTGTGCGATTGTGATTGTACGATTGTGATTGTACGATTATTATTGAATGATTGTGATTGTATGATGGTGATTGTATGATTGTGATTGTATGATTGTGATTGTATGATTGTGATTGTATGATTGTGATTGCATGATTATGATTGTATGATTGTGATTGCATGATTGTGATTGTATGATTATGATTGTATGATTGTGATTGTATGATTGTGATTGTATGATTGTGATTGTATGATTGTGATAGTATGATTGTGATTGTATGATTGTGATTGTATGACTGTGATTGTATGATTGTGATTGTATGATTGTGATTGTATGATTGTGATTCTTTGATTGTGATTGTCTGATTGTGGTTGTGCGATTGTGATTGTACAATTGTGATTGTACGATTGTGATAGTATGATTGTGATTGTATGATTGTGATAGTAAGATTGTGATTGTATGATTGAGATTGTATGATTGAGATTGTATGACTGTGATTGTATGATTGTGATTGTATGATTGTGATTGTATGATTGTGAAAGTATGATTGTGATTGTATGATTATGATTGTATGATTGTGATTGTGTGATTGTGATTGTATGATTGTATTTGGGAGATTGTATTTGGGATATTGTAATTGTATGATTGCGATTGTATGATTGTGATTGTATGATTGTGATTGTATGATTGTGATTGTATGATTGTATTTGGGAGATTGTATTTGGGATATTGTAATTGTATGATTGCGATTGTATGATTGCGATTGTATGATTGTGAATGTATGATTGTGTATGTATGAGTGTGATTGTATGATTGTATATGGGAGATTGTATTTGGGATATTGTAATTGTATGATTGCGATTGTATGATTGTGATTGTATGATTGTGATGTATGATTGTAATTGTATAGTTATGATTGTATGATTGTGATTGTATGATTTTGATGGTATGATTGTGATTGTATGATTGCGATCGTATGATTGTGATTGTATGATTATGATTGTATGATTGCGATTGTATGATTGTGATTGTATGATTAAGTTTGTATTTTTGTGATTTTATGATTGTGATTGTATGATTGTGATTGTATGATTGCGATTGTATGAATGCGATTGTATGATTGTGATTGCATAATTGTGATTGTATGATTTTGATTGTATGATTGTGATTGTCTGATTGTGGTTGTATGATTGTGATTGTATGATTGAGATTGTTTGATTGTGATTGTATGATTGCGATTGTATGATTGCGATTGTATGATTGCGATTGTATGATTGTGATTGTATGATTGTGATTGTATGATTGTGATTGTATGATTGTGATCGTATGATTGTGATCGTATGATTGTGATTGTCTGATTGTGGTTGTATGATTGTGATTGTATGATTGAGATTGTTTGATTGTGATTGTATGATTGCGATTGTATGATTGCGATTGTATGATTGTGATTGTATGATTGTGATTGTATGATTGCGATTGTATGATTGTGATTGTATGATTGTGATTGTATGATTGTGATTGTATGATTATGATTGTATGAATGTGATTGTATGATTGTATTTGGGTGATTTTATTTGGGAGATTGTATTTGGGAGATTGTAATTGTATGATTGTGATAGTATGATTGTGATTGTATGACTGTGATTGTATGACTGTGATTGTATGATTGTGATTGTATGACTGTGATTGTATGATTGTGATAGTATGATTGTGATTGTATGACTGTGATTGTATGACTGTGATTGTATGATTGTGATTGTATGATTGTGATTGTATGATTGTGAAAGTATGATTGTGATTGTATGATTACGATTGTATGATTGTGGTTGTGCGATTGTGATTGTTCGATTGTGATTGTACGATTGTGATTGTATGATTGTGATTGCATGATTATGATTGTATGATTGTGATTGCATGATTGTGATTGTATGATTGTGATTGCATGATTTTGAATGTATGATTGTGATTGTATGATTGTGATTGTATGATTGTGATTGTATGATTGTGATTGTATGATTGTGATTGTACGATTGTGATTGTACGATTGTGATTGTATGATTGTGATTGTATGATTGTGATTGTATGATTGTGATTGTATGATTATGATTGTATGAATGTGATTGTATGATTGTATTTGGGTGATTGTATTTGGGAGATTGTATTTGGGAGATTGTAATTGTATGATTGTGATTGTATGATTGTGATTGTATGATTGTGATAGTATGATGGTGATTGTATCACTGTGATTGTATGACTGTGATTGTATGATCGTGATTGTATGATTGTGATTGTATGATTGTGAAAGTATGATTGTGATTGTATGATTACGATTGTATGATTGTGGTTGTGCGATTGTGATTGTTCGATTGTGATTGTACGATTGTGATTGTATGATTGTGATTGCATGATTATGATTGTATGATTGTGATTGCATGATTGTGATTGTATGATTGTGATTGCATGATTTTGAATGTATGATTGTGATTGTATGATTGTGATTGTATGATTGTGATTGTATGATTGTTATTGTAAGATTGTGATTGTATGATTGTGATTGTATGATTGTGATTGTATGATTGTGATTGTATGATTGTGATTGTATGATTGTGATTGTATGATTGTGATAGTATGATTGTGATTGTATGATTGTGATTGTATGATTATGATTGTATGAATGTGATTGTATGATTGTATTTGGGTGATTGTATTTGGGAGATTGTATTTGGGAGATTGTAATTGTATGATTGTGATTGTATGATTGTGATTGTATGATTGTGATAGTATGATTGTGATTGTATGACTGTGACTGTATGACTGTGATTGTATGATTGTGATTGTATGATTGTGATTGTATGATTGTGAAAGTATGATTGTGATTGTATGATTGTGATTGCATGATTGTGATTGTATGATTGTGATTGTATGATTGTGTTTGGGAGATTGTATTTGGGAGATTGTATTTGGGAGATTGTATTTGGGAGATTGTATTTGGGAGATTGTATTTGGGAGATTGTATTTGGGAGATTGTAATTGTATGATTGCGATTGTATGATTGTGATTGTATGATTGCGATTGTATGATTGTGATTGTACGATTGTGATGTATGATTGTAATTGTATTATTATGATTGTATGATTGTGATTGTATGATTGTGATTGTATGATTGTGATAGTATGATTGTGATTGTATGATTGTGATTGTATGATTGTGATTGTATGATTATGATTGTATGAATGTGATTGTATGATTTTATTTGGGTGATTGTATTTGGGAGATTGTATTTGGGAGATTGTAATTGCATGATTGTGATTGTATGATTGTGATTGTATGATTGTGATAGTATGATTGTGATTGCATGACTGTGATTGTATGACTGTGATTGTATGATTGTGATTGTATGATTGTGATTGTATGATTGTGAAAGTATGATTGTGATTGTATGATTGTGATTGTATGATTGTGATTGTATGATTGTGATTGTATGATTGTGATTGTATGATTGTGATTGTATGATTGTGATTGTATGATTGTGATTGTATGATTGTGATTGTATGATTGTGAAAGTATGATTGTGATTGTATGATTACGATTGTATGATTGTGGTTGTGCGATTGTGATTGTACGATTGTGATTGTACGATTGTGATTGTATGATTGTGATTGCATGATTATGATTGTATGATTGTGATTGCACGATTGTGATTGTATGATTGTGATTGCATGATTTTGATTGTATGATTGTGATTGTATGATTGTGATTGTATGATTGTGATTGTATGATTGTGATTGTATGATTGTGATTGTATGATTGTGATTGTATGATTGTGATAGTATGATTGTGATTGTATGATTGTGATTGTATGATTGTGATTGTATGATTATGATTGTATGAATGTGATTGTATGATTTTATTTGGGTGATTGTATTTGGGAGATTGTATTTGGGAGATTGTAATTGCATGATTGTGATTGTATGATTGTGATTGTATGATTGTGATAGTATGATTGTGATTGTATGACTGTGATTGTATGACTGTGATTGTATGATTGTGATTGTATGATTGTGATTGTATGATTGTGAAAGTATGATTGTGATTGTATGATTGTGATTGTATGATTGTGGTTGTATGATTGTGATTGTATGATTGTGATTGTATGATTGTGATAGTATGATTGTGATTGTATGATTACGATTGTATGATTGTGGTTGTGCGATTGTGATTGTACGATTGTGATTGTACGATTGTGATTGTATGATTGTGATTGCATGATGATGATTGTATGATTGTGATTGCACGATTGTGATTGTATGATTGTGATTGCATGATTTTGAATGTATGATTGTGATTGTATGATTGTGATTGTATGATTGTGATAGTATGATTGTGATTGTATGATTACGATTGTATGATTGTGGTTGTGCGATTGTGATTGTACGATTGTGATTGTACGATTGTGATTGTATGATTGTGATTGCATGATTATGATTGTATGATTGTGATTGCATGATTGTGATTGTATGATTGTGATTGCATGATTTTGAATGTATGATTGTGATTGTATGATTGCGATTGTATGATTGTGATTGTATGATTAAGTTTGTATTTTTGTGATTTTATGATTGTGATTGTATGATTGTGATTGTATGATTGTGATTGTATGATTGCGATTGTATGAATGCGATTGTATGATTGTGATTGCATAATACTGATTGTATGATTGTGATTGTATGATTGTGATTGTCTGATTGTGGTTGTATGATTGTGATTGTGTGATTGAGATTGTATGATTGTGATTGTATGATTGTGAAAGTATGATTGTGATTGTATGATTACGATTGTATGATTGTGGTTGTGCGATTGTGATTGTATGATTGTGATAGTATGATTGTGATTGTATGACTGTGACTGTATGACTGTGATTGTATGATTGTGATTGTATGATTGTGATTGTATGATTGTGATTGTATGATTGTGAAAGTATGATTGTGATTGTATGATTGTGATTGCATGATTGTGATTGTATGATTGTGATTGTATGATTGTATTTGGGAGATTGTATTTGGGAGATTGTATTTGGGAGATTGTATTTGGGAGATTGTATTTGGGAGATTGTATTTGGGAGATTGTATTTGGGAGATTGTAATTGTATGATTGCGATTGTATGATTGTGATTGTATGATTGCGATTGTATGATTGTGATTGTACGATTGTGATGTATGATTGTAATTGTATTATTATGATTGTATGATTGTGATTGTATGATTGTGATTGTATGATTGTGATTGTATGATTGTGATAGTATGATTGTGATTGTATGATTGTGATTGTATGATTGTGATTGTATGATTATGATTGTATGAATGTGATTGTATGATTTTATTTGGGTGATTGTATTTGGGAGATTGTATTTGGGAGATTGTAATTGCATGATTGTGATTGTATGATTGTGATTGTATGATTGTGATAGTATGATTGTGATTGCATGACTGTGATTGTATGACTGTGATTGTATGATTGTGATTGTATGATTGTGATTGTATGATTGTGAAAGTATGATTGTGATTGTATGATTGTGATTGTATGATTGTGATTGTATGATTGTGATTGTATGATTGTGATTGTATGATTGTGATTGTATGATTGTGATTGTATGATTGTGATTGTATGATTGTGAAAGTATGATTGTGATTGTATGATTACGATTGTATGATTGTGGTTGTGCGATTGTGATTGTACGATTGTGATTGTACGATTGTGATTGTATGATTGTGATTGCATGATTATGATTGTATGATTGTGATTGCACGATTGTGATTGTATGATTGTGATTGCATGATTTTGATTGTATGATTGTGATTGTATGATTGTGATTGTATGATTGTGATTGTATGATTGTGATTGTATGATTGTGATTGTATGATTGTGATTGTATGATTGTGATAGTATGATTGTGATTGTATGATTGTGATTGTATGATTGTGATTGTATGATTATGATTGTATGAATGTGATTGTATGATTTTATTTGGGTGATTGTATTTGGGAGATTGTATTTGGGAGATTGTAATTGCATGATTGTGATTGTATGATTGTGATTGTATGATTGTGATAGTATGATTGTGATTGTATGACTGTGATTGTATGACTGTGATTGTATGATTGTGATTGTATGATTGTGATTGTATGATTGTGAAAGTATGATTGTGATTGTATGATTGTGATTGTATGATTGTGGTTGTATGATTGTGATTGTATGATTGTGATTGTATGATTGTGATAGTATGATTGTGATTGTATGATTACGATTGTATGATTGTGGTTGTGCGATTGTGATTGTACGATTGTGATTGTACGATTGTGATTGTATGATTGTGATTGTATGATTACGATTGTATGATTGTGGTTGTGCGATTGTGATTGTACGATTGTGATTGTACGATTGTGATTGTATGATTGTGATTGCATGATTATGATTGTATGATTGTGATTGCATGATTGTGATTGTATGATTGTGATTGCATGATTTTGAATGTATGATTGTGATTGTATGATTGCGATTGTATGATTGTGATTGTATGATTAAGTTTGTATTTTTGTGATTTTATGATTGTGATTGTATGATTGTGATTGTATGATTGTGATTGTATGATTGCGATTGTATGAATGCGATTGTATGATTGTGATTGCATAATACTGATTGTATGATTGTGATTGTATGATTGTGATTGTCTGATTGTGGTTGTATGATTGTGATTGTGTGATTGAGATTGTATGATTGTGATTGTATGATTGTGAAAGTATGATTGTGATTGTATGATTACGATTGTATGATTGTGGTTGTGCGATTGTGATTGTACGATTGTGATTGTACGATTGTGATTGTACGATTGTGATTGCATGATTATGATTGTATGATTGTGATTGCATGATTGTGATTGTATGATTGTGATTGCATGATTTTGAATGTATGATTGTGATTGTATGATTGTGATTGTATGATTGTGATTGTATGATTGTGATTGTATGATTGTGATTGTATGATTGTGATTGTATGATTGTGATTGTATGATTGTGATTGTATGATTGTGATTGTATGATTGTGATTGTATGATTATGATTGTATGAATGTGATTGTATGATTGTATTTGGGTGATTGTATTTGGGAGATTGTATTTGGGAGATTGTAATTGTATGATTGTGATTGTATGATTGTGATTGTATGGTTGTGAAAGTATGATTGTGATTGTATGATTGTGATTGTATGATTGTGATTGTATGATTGTGATTGTATGATTGTGATTGTATGATTGTGATTGTATGATTGTGATTGTATGATTTTATTTGGGAGATTGTATTTGGGAGATTGTGTTTGGGATATTGTAATTGTATGATTGCGATTGTATGATTGTGATTGTATGATTGTGATTGTATGATTGTGATTGTATGATTGTGATTGTATGATTGTGATTGTATGATTGTGATTGTATGATTGTATTTGGGAGATTGTATTTGGGATATTGTAATTGTATGATTGCGATTGTATGATTGCGATTGTATGATTGTGATTGTATGATTGTGTATGTATGATTGTGATTGTATGATTGTATTTGGGAGATTGTATTTGGGATATTGTAATTGTATGATTGCGATTGTATGATTGTGATTGTATGATTGTGATGTATGATTGTAATTGTATGACTATGATTGTATGATTGTGATTGTATGTTTGTGATTGTATGATTGAGATTGTATGATTGTGATTGTATGCTTGCGATTGTATGATTGGGATTGTATGATTGTGATTGTATGATTGTGATAATATGATTGTGATAGTATGATTGTGATTATGATTGTTATTGTATGACTGTGATTGTATGATTGTGATTGTATGATTGTGATAGTATGATGGTGAAAGTATGATTGTGATTGTATGATTGTGATTGTATGATTGTGATTGTATGATTGTGATTGTATGATTGTGATTGTATGATTGTGATTGTCTGATTGTGGTTGTGCGATTGTGATTGTACAATTGTGATTGTACGATTGTGATAGTATGATTGTGATTGTATGATTGTGATTGTATGATTGTGATTGTATGATTGTGATTGTATGATTGTTATTGTATGACTGTGATTGTATGATTGTGATTGTATGATTGTGATAGTATGATGGTGAAAGTATGATTGTGATAGTATGATTGTGATTATATGATTGTTATTGTATGACTGTGATTGTATGATTGTGATTGTATGATTGTGATAGTATGATTGTGATAGTATGATTGTGAAAGTATGATTGTAATTGTATGATTGTGGTTGTATGATTGTGATTGTATGATTGTGATTGTATGATTGTGATTGTATGAATGTGATTGTCTGATTGTGGTTGTGCGATTGTGATTGTACGATTGTGATTGTACGATTGTGATTGTATGCTTGCGATTGTATGATTGTGATTGTATGATTGTGATTGTATGATTGTGATTGTATGATTTTATTTGGGAGATTGTATTTGGGAGATTGTATTTGGGAGATTGTGTTTGGGATATTGTAATTGTATGATTGCGATTGTATGATTGTGATTGTATGATTGTGATTGTATGATTGTGATTGTATGATTGTATTTGGGAGATTGTATTTGGGATATTGTAATTGTATGATTGCGATTGTATGATTGCGATTGTATGATTGTGATTGTATGATTGTGTATGTATGATTGTGATTGTATGATTGTATTTGGGAGATTGTATTTGGGATATTGTAATTGTATGATTGCGATTGTATGATTGTGATTGTATGATTGTGATGTATGATTGTAATTGTATGACTATGATTGTATGATTGTGATTGTATGTTTGTGATTGTATGATTGAGATTGTATGATTGTGATTGTATGCTTGCGATTGTATGATTGGGATTGTATGATTGTGATTCTTTGATTGTGATTGTATGATTGTGATTGTATGATTGTGATTGTATGATTGTGATCATATGATTGTGATTGTATGATTGTGATTGTATGATTGTGATAATATGATTGTGATAGTATGATTGTGATTATATGATTGTTATTGTATGACTGTGATTGTATGATTGTGATTGTATGATTGTGATAGTATGATGGTGAAAGTATGATTGTGATTGTATGATTGTGATTGTATGATTGTGATTGTATGATTGTGATTGTATGATTGTGATTGTATGATTGTGATTGTCTGATTGTGGTTGTGCAATTGTGATTGTACAATTGTGATTGTACGATTGTGATAGTATGATTGTGATTGTATGATTGTGATTGTAAGATTGTGATTGTATGATTGTGATTGTATGATTGTTATTGTATGACTGTGATTGTATGATTGTGATTGTATGATTATGATTGTATGAATGTGATTGTATGATTTTATTTGGGTGATTGTATTTGGGAGATTGTATTTGGGAGATTGTAATTGCATGATTGTGATTGTATGATTGTGATTGTATGATTGTGATAGTATGATTGTGATTGTATGACTGTGATTGTATGACTGTGATTGTATGATTGTGATTGTATGATTGTGATTGTATGATTGTGAAAGTATGATTGTGATTGTATGATTGTGATTGTATGATTGTGGTTGTATGATTGTGATTGTATGATTGTGATTGTATGATTGTGATAGTATGATTGTGATTGTATGATTACGATTGTATGATTGTGGTTGTGCGATTGTGATTGTACGATTGTGATTGTACGATTGTGATTGTATGATTGTGATTGCATGATGATGATTGTATGATTGTGATTGCACGATTGTGATTGTATGATTGTGATTGCATGATTTTGAATGTATGATTGTGATTCTATGATTGTGATTGTATGATTGTGATAGTATGATTGTGATTGTATGATTACGATTGTATGACTGTGGTTGTGCGATTGTGATTGTACGATTGTGATTGTACGATTGTGATTGTATGATTGTGATTGCATGATTATGATTGTATGATTGTGATTGCATGATTGTGATTGTATGATTGTGATTGCATGATTTTGAATGTATGATTGTGATTGTATGATTGCGATTGTATGATTGTGATTGTATGATTAAGTTTGTATTTTTGTGATTTTATGATTGTGATTGTATGATTGTGATTGTCTGATTGTGGTTGTATGATTGTGATTGTGTGATTGAGATTGTATGATTGTGATTGTATGATTGTGAAAGTATGATTGTGATTGTATGATTACGATTGTATGATTGTGGTTGTGCGATTGTGATTGTACGATTGTGATTGTACGATTGTGATTGTACGATTGTGATTGCATGATTATGATTGTATGATTGTGATTGCATGATTGTGATTGTATGATTGTGATTGCATGATTTTGAATGTATGATTGTGATTGTATGATTGTGATTGTATGATTGTGATTGTATGATTGTGATTGTATGATTGTGATTGTATGATTGTGATTGTATGATTGTGATTGTATGATTGTGATTGTATGATTATGATTGTATGAATGTGATTGTATGATTGTATTTGGGTGATTGTATTTGGGAGATTGTATTTGGGAGATTGTAATTGTATGATTGTGATTGTATGATTGTGATTGTATGGTTGTGAAAGTATGATTGTGATTGTATGATTGTGATTGTATGATTGTGATTGTATGATTGTTATTGTATGACTGTGATTGTATGATTGTGATTGTATGATTATGATTGTATGAATGTGATTGTATGATTTTATTTGGGTGATTGTATTTGGGAGATTGTATTTGGGAGATTGTAATTGCATGATTGTGATTGTATGATTGTGATTGTATGATTGTGATAGTATGATTGTGATTGTATGACTGTGATTGTATGACTGTGATTGTATGATTGTGATTGTATGATTGTGATTGTATGATTGTGAAAGTATGATTGTGATTGTATGATTGTGATTGTATGATTGTGGTTGTATGATTGTGATTGTATGATTGTGATTGTATGATTGTGATAGTATGATTGTGATTGTATGATTACGATTGTATGATTGTGGTTGTGCGATTGTGATTGTACGATTGTGATTGTACGATTGTGATTGTATGATTGTGATTGCATGATGATGATTGTATGATTGTGATTGCACGATTGTGATTGTATGATTGTGATTGCATGATTTTGAATGTATGATTGTGATTCTATGATTGTGATTGTATGATTGTGATAGTATGATTGTGATTGTATGATTACGATTGTATGACTGTGGTTGTGCGATTGTGATTGTACGATTGTGATTGTACGATTGTGATTGTATGATTGTGATTGCATGATTATGATTGTATGATTGTGATTGCATGATTGTGATTGTATGATTGTGATTGCATGATTTTGAATGTATGATTGTGATTGTATGATTGCGATTGTATGATTGTGATTGTATGATTAAGTTTGTATTTTTGTGATTTTATGATTGTGATTGTATGATTGTGATTGTCTGATTGTGGTTGTATGATTGTGATTGTGTGATTGAGATTGTATGATTGTGATTGTATGATTGTGAAAGTATGATTGTGATTGTATGATTACGATTGTATGATTGTGGTTGTGCGATTGTGATTGTACGATTGTGATTGTACGATTGTGATTGTACGATTGTGATTGCATGATTATGATTGTATGATTGTGATTGCATGATTGTGATTGTATGATTGTGATTGCATGATTTTGAATGTATGATTGTGATTGTATGATTGTGATTGTATGATTGTGATTGTATGATTGTGATTGTATGATTGTGATTGTATGATTGTGATTGTATGATTGTGATTGTATGATTGTGATTGTATGATTATGATTGTATGAATGTGATTGTATGATTGTATTTGGGTGATTGTATTTGGGAGATTGTATTTGGGAGATTGTAATTGTATGATTGTGATTGTATGATTATGATTGTATGGTTGTGAAAGTATGATTGTGATTGTATGATTGTGATTGTATGATTGTGATTGTATGATTGTGATTGTATGATTGTGATTGTATGATTGTGATTGTATGATTGTGATTGTATGATTTTATTTGGGAGATTGTATTTGGGAGATTGTATTTGGGAGATTGTGTTTGGGATATTGTAATTGTATGATTGCGATTGTATGATTGTGATTGTATGATTGTGATTGTATGATTGTGATTGTATGATTGTGATTGTATGATTGTGATTGTATGATTGTATTTGGGAGATTGTATTTGGGATATTGTAATTGTATGATTGCGATTGTATGATTGCGATTGTATGATTGTGATTGTATGATTGTGTATGTATGATTGTGATTGTATGATTGTATTTGGGAGATTGTATTTGGGATATTGTAATTGTATGATTGCGATTGTATGATTGTGATTGTATGATTGTGATGTATGATTGTAATTGTATGACTATGATTGTATGATTGTGATTGTATGTTTGTGATTGTATGATTCAGATTGTATGATTGTGATTGTATGCTTGCGATTGTATGATTGGGATTGTATGATTGTGATTCTTTGATTGTGATTGTATGATTGTGATTGTATGATTGTGATTGTATGATTGTGATTATATGATTGTGATTGTATGATTGTGATTGTATGATTGTGATAATATGATTGTGATAGTATGATTGTGATTATGATTGTTATTGTATGACTGTGATTGTATGATTGTGATTGTATGATTGTGATAGTATGATGGTGAAAGTATGATTGTGATTGTATGATTGTGATTGTATGATTGTGATTGTATGATTGTGATTGTATGATTGTGATTGTATGATTGTGATTGTCTGATTGTGGTTGTGCGATTGTGATTGTACAATTGTGATTGTACGATTGTGATAGTATGATTGTGATTGTATGATTGTGATTGTATGATTGTGATTGTATGATTGTGATTGTATGATTGTTATTGTATGACTGTGATTGTATGATTGTGATTGTATGATTGTGATAGTATGATGGTGAAAGTATGATTGTGATAGTATGATTGTGATTATATGATTGTTATTGTATGACTGTGATTGTGTGATTGTGATTGTATGATTGTGATAGTATGATTGTGATAGTATGATTGTGAAAGTATGATTGTAATTGTATGATTGTGGTTGTATGATTGTGATTGTATGATTGTGATTGTATGATTGTGATTGTATGAATGTGATTGTCTGATTGTGGTTGTGCGATTGTGATTGTACGATTGTGATTGTACGATTGTGATTGTATGCTTGCGATTGTATGATTGTGATTGTATGATTGTGATTGTATGATTGTGATTGTATGATTGTGATTGTATGATTTTATTTGGGAGATTGTATTTGGGAGATTGTATTTGGGAGATTGTGTTTGGGATATTGTAATTGTATGATTGCGATTGTATGATTGTGATTGTATGATTGTGATTGTATGATTGTGATTGTATGATTGTATTTGGGAGATTGTATTTGGGATATTGTAATTGTATGATTGCGATTGTATGATTGCGATTGTATGATTGTGATTGTATGATTGTGTATGTATGATTGTGATTGTATGATTGTATTTGGGAGATTGTATTTGGGATATTGTAATTGTATGATTGCGATTGTATGATTGTGATTGTATGATTGTGATGTATGATTGTAATTGTATGACTATGATTGTATGATTGTGATTGTATGTTTGTGATTGTATGATTGAGATTGTATGATTGTGATTGTATGCTTGCGATTGTATGATTGGGATTGTATGATTGTGATTCTTTGATTGTGATTGTATGATTGTGATTGTATGATTGTGATTGTATGATTGTGATCATATGATTGTGATTGTATGATTGTGATTGTATGATTGTGATAATATGATTGTGATAGTATGATTGTGATTATATGATTGTTATTGTATGACTGTGATTGTATGATTGTGATTGTATGATTGTGATAGTATGATGGTGAAAGTATGATTGTGATTGTATGATTGTGATTGTATGATTGTGATTGTATGATTGTGATTGTATGATTGTGATTGTATGATTGTGATTGTCTGATTGTGGTTGTGCGATTGTGATTGTACAATTGTGATTGTACGATTGTGATAGTATGATTGTGATTGTATGATTGTGATTGTAAGATTGTGATTGTATGATTGTGATTGTATGATTGTTATTGTATGACTGTGATTGTATGATTGTGATTGTATGATTGTGATAGTATGATGGTGAAAGTATGATTGTGATAGTATGATTGTGATTATATGATTGTTATTGTATGACTGTGATTGTATGATTGTGATTGTATGATTGTGATAGTATGATTGTGAAAGTATGATTGTGATTGTATGATTGTGATTGTATGATTGTGATAGTATGATGGTGAAAGTATGATTGTGATAGTATGATTGTGATTATATGATTGTTATTGTATGACTGTGATTGTATGATTGTGATTGTATGATTGTGATAGTATGATTGTGAAAGTATGATTGTGATTGTATGATTGTGATTGTATGATTGTGACTGTATGATTGTGATTGTATGATTGTGATTGTATGATTGTGATTGTCTGATTGTGGTTGTGCGATTGTGATTGTACGATTGTGATTGTACGATTGTGATTGTATGCTTGCGATTGTATGATTGTGTTTGTATGATTGTGATTGTATGATTGTGATTGTATGATTGTGATTGTATGATTATGATTGTATGATTGTGATTGTATGATTGTGATTGTATGATTGTGATTGTATGATTGTGATAGTATGATTGTGATTGTATGATTGTGATTGTATGACTGGGAAAGTATGATTGTGATTGTATGATTGTGATTGTATGATTGTGATTGTATGATTGTGATTGTATGATTGTGATTGTATGATTGTGATAGTATGATTGTGATTGTATGATTACGATTGTATGATTGTGGTTGTGCGATTGTGATTGTACGATTGTGATTGTACGATTGTGATTGTATGATTGTGATTGCATGATTATGATTGTATGATTGTGATTGCATGATTGTGATTGTATGATTGTGATTGCATGATTTTGAATGTATGATTGTGATTGTATGATTGCGATTGTCTGATTGTGATTGTATGATTAAGTTTGTATTTTTGTGATTTTATGATTGTGATTGTATGATTGTGATTGTATGATTGTGATTGTATGATTGTGATTGTATGATTGCGATTGTATGAATGCGATTGTATGATTGTGATTGCATAATGGTGATTGTATGATTGTGATTGTATGATTACGATTGTATGATTGTGGTTGTGCGATTGTGATTGTACGATTGTGATTGTACGATTGTGATTGTATGATTGTGATTGCATGATGATGATTGTATGATTGTGATTGCACGATTGTGATTGTATGATTGTGATTGCATGATTTTGAATGTATGATTGTGATTGTATGATTGTGATTCTATGATTGTGATTGTATGATTGTGATAGTATGATTGTGATTGTATGATTACGATTGTATGATTGTGGTTGTGCGATTGTGATTGTACGATTGTGATTGTACGATTGTGATTGTATGATTGTGATTGCATGATTATGATTGTATGATTGTGATTGCATGATTGTGATTGTATGATTGTGATTGCATGATTTTGAATGTATGATTGTGATTGTATGATTGCGATTGTATGATTGTGATTGTATGATTAAGTTTGTATTTTTGTGATTTTATGATTGTGATTGTATGATTGTGATTGTATGATTGCGATTGTATGAATGCGATTGTATGATTGTGATTGCATAATACTGATTGTATGATTGTGATTGTATGATTGCGATTGTCTGATTGTGGTTGTATGATTGTGATTGTATGATTGAGATTGTATGATTGTGATTGTATGATTGCGATTGTATGATTGCGATTGTATGATTGCGATTGTATGATTGCGATTGTATGATTGCGATTGTATGATTGCGATTGTATGATTGTGATTGTATGATTGTGATTGTATGATTGTGATTGTATGATTGTGATTGTATGATTGTGAAAGTATGATTGTGATTGTATGATTACGATTGTATGATTGTGGTTGTGCGATTGTGATTGCACGATTGTGATTGTACGATTGTGATTGTATGATTGTGATTGCATGATTATGATTGTATGATTGTGATTGCATGATTGTGATTGTATGATTGTGATTGCATGATTTTGAATGTATGATTGTGATTGTATGATTGTGATTGTATGATTGTGATTGTATGATTGAGATTGTATGATTGTGATTGTATGATTGTGATTGTATGATTGTGATTGTATGATTGTGATTGTTAGATTATGATTGTATGAATGTGATTGTATGATTGTATTTGGGTGATTGTATTTGGGAGATTGTATTTGGGAGATTGTAATTGTATGATTGTGATTGTATGATTGTGATTGTATGATTGTGATAGTAAGATTGTGATTGTATGACTGTGATTGTATGACTGTGATTGTATGATTGTGATTGTATGATTGTGATTGTATGATTGTGATTGTATGATTGTGATTGTATGATTGTGATTGTATGATTGTGAAAGTATGATTGTGATTGTATGATTACGATTGTATGATTGTGGTTGTGCGATTGTGATTGTACGATTGTGATTGTACGATTGTGATTGTATGATTGTGATTGCATGATTATGATTGTATGATTCTGATTGCACGATTGTGATTGTATGATTGTGATTGCATGATTTTGATTGTATGATTGTGATTGTATGATTGTGATTGTATGATTGTGATTGTATGATTGTGATTGTATGAATGTGATTGTATGATTGTGATAGTATGATTGTGATTGTATGATTGTGATTGTATGATTCTGATTGTATGATTATGATTGTATGAATGTGATTGTATGATTTTATTTGGGTGATTGTATTTGGGAGATTGTATTTGGGAGATTGTAATTGCATGATTGTGATTGTATGATTGTGATTGTATGATTGTGATTGTATGATTGTGATAGTATGATTGTGATTGTATGACTGTGATTGTATGACTGTGATTGTATGATTGTGATTGTATGATTGTGATTGTATGATTGTGAAAGTATGATTGTGATTGTATGATTGTGATTGTATGATTGTGATTGTATGATTACGATTGTATGATTGTGGTTGTGCGATTGTGATTGTACGATTGTGATTGTACGATTGTGATTGTATGATTGTGATTGCATGATTATGATTGTATGATTGTGATTGCATGATTGTGATTGTATGATTGTGATTGCATGATTTTGAATGTATGATTGTGATTGTATGATTGCGATTGTATGATTGTGATTGTATGATTAAGTTTGTATTTTTGTGATTTTATGATTGTGATTGTATGATTGTGATTGTATGATTGTGATTGTATGATTGCGATTGTATGAATGCGATTGTATGATTGTGATTGCATAATACTGATTGTATGATTGTGATTGTATGATTGTGATTGTCTGATTGTGGTTGTATGATTGTGATTGTGTGATTGAGATTGTATGATTGTGATTGTATGATTGTGAAAGTATGATTGTGATTGTATGATTACGATTGTATGATTGTGGTTGTGCGATTGTGATTGTACGATTGTGATTGTACGATTGTGATTGTACGATTGTGATTGCATGATTATGATTGTATGATTGTGATTGCATGATTGTGATTGTATGATTGTGATTGCATGATTTTGAATGTATGATTGTGATTGTATGATTGTGATTGTATGATTGTGATTGTATGATTGTGATTGTATGATTGTGATTGTATGATTGTGATTGTATGATTGTGATTGTATGATTGTGATTGTATGATTATGATTGTATGAATGTGATTGTATGATTGTATTTGGGTGATTGTATTTGGGAGATTGTATTTGGGAGATTGTAATTGTATGATTGTGATTGTATGATTGTGATTGTATGGTTGTGAAAGTATGATTGTGATTGTATGATTGTGATTGTATGATTGTGATTGTATGATTGTGATTGTATGATTGTGATTGTATGATTGTGATTGTATGATTGTGATTGTATGATTTTATTTGGGAGATTGTATTTGGGAGATTGTATTTGGGAGATTGTGTTTGGGATATTGTAATTGTATGATTGCGATTGTATGATTCTGATTGTATGATTGTGATTGTATGATTGTGATTGTATGATTGTGATTGTATGATTGTGATTGTATGATTGTATTTGGGAGATTGTATTTGGGATATTGTAATTGTATGATTGCGATTGTATGATTGCGATTGTATGATTGTGATTGTATGATTGTGTATGTATGATTGTGATTGTATGATTGTATTTGGGAGATTGTATTTGGGATATTGTAATTGTATGATTGCGATTGTATGATTGTGATTGTATGATTGTGATGTATGATTGTAATTGTATGACTATGATTGTATGATTGTGATTGTATGTTTGTGATTGTATGATTGAGATTGT
This sequence comes from Megachile rotundata, assembly GCF_050947335.1. NCBI lineage: Eukaryota > Metazoa > Arthropoda > Insecta > Hymenoptera > Megachilidae > Megachile > Megachile rotundata. Next base: position 1,606,038 of record NW_027473318.1, on the reverse strand, counting down.
ATGATTGTGATTGTATGCTTGCGATTGTATGATTGGGATTGTATGATTGTGATTCTTTGATTGTGATTGTATGATTGTGATTGTATGATTGTGATTGTATGATTGTGACTGTATGATTGTGATTGTATGATTGTGATTGTATGATTGTGATTGTCTGATTGTGGTTGTGCGATTGTGATTGTACGATTGTGATTGTACGATTGTGATTGTATGCTTGCGATTGTATGATTGTGTTTGTATGATTGTGATTGTATGATTGTGATTGTATGATTGTGATTGTATGATTATGATTGTATGATTGTGATTGTATGATTGTGATTGTATGATTGTGATTGTATGATTGTGATAGTATGATTGTGATTGTATGATTGTGATTGTATGACTGGGAAAGTATGATTGTGATTGTATGATTGTGATTGTATGATTGTGATTGTATGATTGTGATTGTATGATTGTGATTGTATGATTGTGATTGTATGATTGTGATAGTATGATTGTGATTGTATGATTACGATTGTATGATTGTGGTTGTGCGATTGTGATTGTACGATTGTGATTGTACGATTGTGATTGTATGATTGTGATTGCATGATTATGATTGTATGATTGTGATTGCATGATTGTGATTGTATGATTGTGATTGCATGATTTTGAATGTATGATTGTGATTGTATGATTGCGATTGTATGATTGTGATTGTATGATTAAGTTTGTATTTTTGTGATTTTATGATTGTGATTGTATGATTGTGATTGTATGATTGTGATTGTATGATTGTGATTGTATGATTGCGATTGTATGAATGCGATTGTATGATTGTGATTGCATAATGGTGATTGTATGATTGTGATTGTATGATTACGATTGTATGATTGTGGTTGTGCGATTGTGATTGTACGATTGTGATTGTACGATTGTGATTGTATGATTGTGACTGCATGATGATGATTGTATGATTGTGATTGCACGATTGTGATTGTATGATTGTGATTGCATGATTTTGAATGTATGATTGTGATTGTATGATTGTGATTCTATGATTGTGATTGTATGATTGTGATAGTATGATTGTGATTGTATGATTACGATTGTATGATTGTGGTTGTGCGATTGTGATTGTACGATTGTGATTGTACGATTGTGATTGTATGATTGTGATTGCATGATTATGATTGTATGATTGTGATTGCATGATTGTGATTGTATGATTGTGATTGCATGATTTTGAATGTATGATTGTGATTGTATGATTGCGATTGTATGATTGTGATTGTATGATTAAGTTTGTATTTTTGTGATTTTATGATTGTGATTGTATGATTGTGATTGTATGATTGTGATTGTATGATTGCGATTGTATGAATGCGATTGTATGATTGTGATTGCATAATACTGATTGTATGATTGTGATTGTATGATTGTGATTGTATGATTGTGATTGTCTGATTGTGGTTGTATGATTGTGATTGTATGATTGAGATTGTATGATTGTGATTGTATGATTGCGATTGTATGATTGCGATTGTATGATTGCGATTGTATGATTGCGATTGTATGATTGCGATTGTATGATTGTGATTGTATGATTGTGATTGTATGATTGTGATTGTATGATTGTTATTGTATGACTGTGATTGTATGATTGTGATTGTATGATTGTGATAGTATGATGGTGAAAGTATGATTGTGATAGTATGATTGTGATTATATGATTGTTATTGTATGACTGTGATTGTATGATTGTGTTTGTATGATTGTGATAGTATGATTGTGAAAGTATGATTGTGATTGTATGATTGTGGTTGTATGATTGTGATTGTATGATTGTGATTGTATGATTGTGATTGTATGAATGTGATTGTCTGATTGTGGTTGTGCGATTGTGATTGTACGATTGTGATTGTATGCTTGCGATTGTATGATTGTGATTTTATGATTGTGATTGTATGATTGTGATTGTATGATTGTGATTGTATGATTTTATTTGGGAGATTGTATTTGGGAGATTGCATTTGGGAGATTGTGTTTGGGATATTGTAATTGTATGATTGCGATTGTATGATTGTGATTGTATGATTGTGATTGTATGATTGTGATTGTATGATTGTATTTGGGAGATTGTATTTGGGATATTGTAATTGTATGATTGCGATTGTATGATTGCGATTGTATGATTGTGATTGTATGATTGTGTATGTATGATTGTGATTGTATGATTGTATTTGGGAGATTGTATTTGGGATATTGTAATTGTATGATTGCGATTGTATGATTGTGATTGTATGATTGTGATGTATGATTGTAATTGTATGACTATGATTGTATGATTGTGATTGTATGTTTGTGATTGTATGATTGAGATTGTATGATTGTGATTGTATGCTTGCGATTGTATGATTGGGATTGTATGATTGTGATTCTTTGATTGTGATTGTATGATTGTGATTGTATGATTGTGATTGTATGATTGTGATTATATGATTGTGATTGTATGATTGTGATTGTATGATTGTGATAATATGATTGTGATAGTATGATTGTGATTATATGATTGTTATTGTATGACTGTGATTGTATGATTGTGATTGTATGATTGTGATAGTATGATGGTGAAAGAATGATTGTGATTGTATGATTGTGATTGTATGATTGTGATTGTATGATTGTGATTGTATGATTGTGATTGTCTGATTGTGGTTGTGCGATTGTGATTGTACAATTGTGATTGTACGATCGTGATAGTATGATTGTGATTGTATGATTGTGATTGTAAGATTGTGATTGTATGATTGTGATTGTATGATTGTTATTGTATGACTGTGATTGTATGATTGTGATTGTATGATTGTGATAGTATGATGGTGAAAGTATGATTGTGATAGTATGATTGTGATCATATGATTGTTATTGTATGACTGTGATTGTATGATTGTGATTGTATGATTGTGATAGTATGATTGTGAAAGTATGATTGTGATTGTATGATTGTGATTGTATGATTGTGATAGTATGATGGTGAAAGTATGATTGTGATAGTATGATTGTGATTATATGATTGTTATTGTATGACTGTGATTGTATGATTGTGATCGTATGATTGTGATAGTATGATTGTGAAAGAATGATTGTGATTGTATGATTGTGATTGTATGATTGTGATTGTATGATTGTGATTGTATGATTGTGATTGTCTGATTGTGGTTGTGCGATTGTGATTGTACAATTGTGATTGTACGATTGTGATAGTATGATTGTGATTGCATGATTTTGATTGTATGATTGTGATTGTATGATTGTGATTGTATGATTGTGATTGTATGATTGTGATTGTATGAATGTGATTGTATGATTGTGATAGTATGATTGTGATTGTATGATTGTGATTGTATGATTCTGATTGTATGATTATGATTGTATGAATGTGATTGTATGATTTTATTTGGGTGATTGTATTTGGGAGATTGTATTTGGGAGATTGTAATTGCATGATTGTGATTGTATGATTGTGATTGTATGATTGTGATTGTATGATTGTGATAGTATGATTGTGATTGTATGACTGTGATTGTATGACTGTGATTGTATGATTGTGATTGTATGATTGTGATTGTATGATTGTGAAAGTATGATTGTGATTGTATGATTGTGATTGTATGATTGTGATTGTATGATTACGATTGTATGATTGTGGTTGTGCGATTGTGATTGTACGATTGTGATTGTACGATTGTGATTGTATGATTGTGATTGCATGATTATGATTGTATGATTGTGATTGCATGATTGTGATTGTATGATTGTGATTGCATGATTTTGAATGTATGATTGTGATTGTATGATTGCGATTGTATGATTGTGATTGTATGATTAAGTTTGTATTTTTGTGATTTTATGATTGTGATTGTATGATTGTGATTGTATGATTGTGATTGTATGATTGCGATTGTATGAATGCGATTGTATGATTGTGATTGCATAATACTGATTGTATGATTGTGATTGTATGATTGTGATTGTCTGATTGTGGTTGTATGATTGTGATTGTGTGATTGAGATTGTATGATTGTGATTGTATGATTGTGAAAGTATGATTGTGATTGTATGATTACGATTGTATGATTGTGGTTGTGCGATTGTGATTGTACGATTGTGATTGTACGATTGTGATTGTACGATTGTGATTGCATGATTATGATTGTATGATTGTGATTGCATGATTGTGATTGTATGATTGTGATTGCATGATTTTGAATGTATGATTGTGATTGTATGATTGTGATTGTATGATTGTGATTGTATGATTGTGATTGTATGATTGTGATTGTATGATTGTGATTGTATGATTGTGATTGTATGATTGTGATTGTATGATTATGATTGTATGAATGTGATTGTATGATTGTATTTGGGTGATTGTATTTGGGAGATTGTATTTGGGAGATTGTAATTGTATGATTGTGATTGTATGATTGTGATTGTATGGTTGTGAAAGTATGATTGTGATTGTATGATTGTGATTGTATGATTGTGATTGTATGATTGTGATTGTATGATTGTGATTGTATGATTGTGATTGTATGATTGTGATTGTATGATTTTATTTGGGAGATTGTATTTGGGAGATTGTATTTGGGAGATTGTGTTTGGGATATTGTAATTGTATGATTGCGATTGTATGATTCTGATTGTATGATTGTGATTGTATGATTGTGATTGTATGATTGTGATTGTATGATTGTGATTGTATGATTGTATTTGGGAGATTGTATTTGGGATATTGTAATTGTATGATTGCGATTGTATGATTGCGATTGTATGATTGTGATTGTATGATTGTGTATGTATGATTGTGATTGTATGGTTGTATTTGGGAGATTGTATTTGGGATATTGTAATTGTATGATTGCGATTGTATGATTGTGATTGTATGATTGTGATGTATGATTGTAATTGTATGACTATGATTGTATGATTGTGATTGTATGTTTGTGATTGTATGATTGAGATTGTATGATTGTGATTGTATGCTTGCGATTGTATGATTGGGATTGTATGATTGTGATTCTTTGATTGTGATTGTATGATTGTGATTGTATGATTGTGATTGTATGATTGTGACTGTATGATTGTGATTGTATGATTGTGATTGTATGATTGTGATTGTCTGATTGTGGTTGTGCGATTGTGATTGTACGATTGTGATTGTACGATTGTGATTGTATGCTTGCGATTGTATGATTGTGTTTGTATGATTGTGATTGTATGATTGTGATTGTATGATTGTGATTGTATGATTATGATTGTATGATTGTGATTGTATGATTGTGATTGTATGATTGTGATTGTATGATTGTGATAGTATGATTGTGATTGTATGATTGTGATTGTATGACTGGGAAAGTATGATTGTGATTGTATGATTGTGATTGTATGATTGTGATTGTATGATTGTGATTGTATGATTGTGATTGTATGATTGTGATTGTATGATTGTGATAGTATGATTGTGATTGTATGATTACGATTGTATGATTGTGGTTGTGCGATTGTGATTGTACGATTGTGATTGTACGATTGTGATTGTATGATTGTGATTGCATGATTATGATTGTATGATTGTGATTGCATGATTGTGATTGTATGATTGTGATTGCATGATTTTGAATGTATGATTGTGATTGTATGATTGCGATTGTATGATTGTGATTGTATGATTAAGTTTGTATTTTTGTGATTTTATGATTGTGATTGTATGATTGTGATTGTATGATTGTGATTGTATGATTGTGATTGTATGATTGCGATTGTATGAATGCGATTGTATGATTGTGATTGCATAATGGTGATTGTATGATTGTGATTGTATGATTACGATTGTATGATTGTGGTTGTGCGATTGTGATTGTACGATTGTGATTGTACGATTGTGATTGTATGATTGTGACTGCATGATGATGATTGTATGATTGTGATTGCACGATTGTGATTGTATGATTGTGATTGCATGATTTTGAATGTATGATTGTGATTGTATGATTGTGATTCTATGATTGTGATTGTATGATTGTGATAGTATGATTGTGATTGTATGATTACGATTGTATGATTGTGGTTGTGCGATTGTGATTGTACGATTGTGATTGTACGATTGTGATTGTATGATTGTGATTGCATGATTATGATTGTATGATTGTGATTGCATGATTGTGATTGTATGATTGTGATTGCATGATTTTGAATGTATGATTGTGATTGTATGATTGCGATTGTATGATTGTGATTGTATGATTAAGTTTGTATTTTTGTGATTTTATGATTGTGATTGTATGATTGTGATTGTATGATTGCGATTGTATGAATGCGATTGTATGATTGTGATTGCATAATACTGATTGTATGATTGTGATTGTATGATTGTGATTGTCTGATTGTGGTTGTATGATTGTGATTGTATGATTGAGATTGTATGATTGTGATTGTATGATTGCGATTGTATGATTGCGATTGTATGATTGCGATTGTATGATTGCGATTGTATGATTGCGATTGTATGATTGTGATTGTATGATTGTGATTGTATGATTGTGATTGTATGATTGTTATTGTATGACTGTGATTGTATGATTGTGATTGTATGATTGTGATAGTATGATGGTGAAAGTATGATTGTGATAGTATGATTGTGATTATATGATTGTTATTGTATGACTGTGATTGTATGATTGTGTTTGTATGATTGTGATAGTATGATTGTGAAAGTATGATTGTGATTGTATGATTGTGGTTGTATGATTGTGATTGTATGATTGTGATTGTATGATTGTGATTGTATGAATGTGATTGTCTGATTGTGGTTGTGCGATTGTGATTGTACGATTGTGATTGTATGCTTGCGATTGTATGATTGTGATTGTATGATTGTGATTGTATGATTGTGATTGTATGATTGTGATTGTATGATTTTATTTGGGAGATTGTATTTGGGAGATTGCATTTGGGAGATTGTGTTTGGGATATTGTAATTGTATGATTGCGATTGTATGATTGTGATTGTATGATTGTGATTGTATGATTGTGATTGTATGATTGTATTTGGGAGATTGTATTTGGGATATTGTAATTGTATGATTGCGATTGTATGATTGCGATTGTATGATTGTGATTGTATGATTGTGTATGTATGATTGTGATTGTATGATTGTATTTGGGAGATTGTATTTGGGATATTGTAATTGTATGATTGCGATTGTATGATTGTGATTGTATGATTGTGATGTATGATTGTAATTGTATGACTATGATTGTATGATTGTGATTGTATGTTTGTGATTGTATGATTGAGATTGTATGATTGTGATTGTATGCTTGCGATTGTATGATTGGGATTGTATGATTGTGATTCTTTGATTGTGATTGTATGATTGTGATTGTATGATTGTGATTGTATGATTGTGATTATATGATTGTGATTGTATGATTGTGATTGTATGATTGTGATAATATGATTGTGATAGTATGATTGTGATTATATGATTGTTATTGTATGACTGTGATTGTATGATTGTGATTGTATGATTGTGATAGTATGATGGTGAAAGAATGATTGTGATTGTATGATTGTGATTGTATGATTGTGATTGTATGATTGTGATTGTATGATTGTGATTGTCTGATTGTGGTTGTGCGATTGTGATTGTACAATTGTGATTGTACGATTGTGATAGTATGATTGTGATTGTATGATTGTGATTGTAAGATTGTGATTGTATGATTGTGATTGTATGATTGTTATTGTATGACTGTGATTGTATGATTGTGATTGTATGATTGTGATAGTATGATGGTGAAAGTATGATTGTGATAGTATGATTGTGATCATATGATTGTTATTGTATGACTGTGATTGTATGATTGTGATTGTATGATTGTGATAGTATGATTGTGAAAGTATGATTGTGATTGTATGATTGTGATTGTATGATTGTGATAGTATGATGGTGAAAGTATGATTGTGATAGTATGATTGTGATTATATGATTGTTATTGTATGACTGTGATTGTATGATTGTGATCGTATGATTGTGATAGTATGATTGTGAAAGTATGATTGTGATTGTATGATTGTGATTGTATGATTGTGACTGTATGATTGTGATTGTATGATTGTGATTGTATGATTGTGATTGTCTGATTGTGGTTGTGCGATTGTGATTGTACGATTGTGATTGTACGATTGTGATTGTATGCTTGCGATTGTATGATTGTGATTGTATGATTGTGATTGTATGATTGTGATTGTATGATTGTGATTGTATGATTATGATTGTATGATTGTGATTGTATGATTGTGATTGTATGATTGTGATAGTATGATTGTGATTGTATGATTGTGATTGTATGACTGTGAAAGTATGATTGTGATTGTATGATTGTGATTGTATGATTGTGATTGTATGATTGTGATTGTATGATTGTGATTGTATGATTGTGATTGTATGATTGTGATAGTATGATTGTGATTGTATGATTACGATTGTATGATTGTGGTTGTGCGATTGTGATTGTACGATTGTGATTGTACGATTGTGATTGTATGATTGTGATTGCATGATTATGATTGTATGATTGTGATTGCATGATTGTGATTGTATGATTGTGATTGCATGATTTTGAATGTATGATTGTGATTGTATGATTGCGATTGTATGATTGTGATTGTATGATTAAGTTTGTATTTTTGTGATTTTATGATTGTGATTGTATGATTGTGATTGTCTGATTGTGGTTGTATGATTGTGATTGTATGATTGAGATTGTATGATTGTGATTGTATGATTGTGATAGTATGATTGTGATTGTATGATTGTGATTGTATGACTGTGATTGTATGATTGTGATTGTATGATTGTGATTGTATGATTGTGAAAGTATGATTGTGATGGTATGATTGTGATTGTATGATTGTGATTGTATGATTGTGATTGTATGAGTGTGATTGTCTGATTGTGGTTGTACGATTGTGATTGTACGATTGCGATTGTACGATTATTATTGAATGATTGTGATTGTATCATTGTGATTGCATGATTTTGAATGTATGATTGTGATTGTATGATTGTGATTGTATGATTGTGATTGTATGATTGTGATTGTATGATTGTAATTGTATGACTATGATTGTATGATTGTGATTGTATGTTTGTGATTGTATGATTGTGATTGTATGATTTTATTTGGGAGATTGTATTTGGGAGATTGCATTTGGGAGATTGTGTTTGGGATATTGTAATTGTATGTTTGCGATTGTATGATTGTGATTGTATGATTGTGATTGTATGATTGTGATTGTATGATTATGATTGTATGATTGTGATTGTATGATTGTGATTGTATGATTGTGATTGCATGATTATGATTGTATGATTGTGATTGCATGATTGTGATTGTATGATTATGATTGTATGATTGTGATTGTATGATTGTGATTGTATGATTGTGATTGTATGATTGTGATAGTATGATTGTGATTGTATGATTGTGATTGTATGACTGTGATTGTATGATTGTGATTGTATGATTGTGATTGTATGATTGTGATTCTTTGATTGTGATTGTCTGATTGTGGTTGTGCGATTGTGATTGTACAATTGTGATTGTACGGTTGTGATAGTATGATTGTGATTGTACGATTGTGATTGTATGATTGTGATTGTATGATTGTGATTGTATGATTGTTATTGTATGACTGTGATTGTATGATTGTGATTGTATGATTGTGATAGTATGATGGTGCAAGTATGATTGTGATAGTATGATTGTGATTATACGATTGTTATTGTATGACTGTGATTGTATGATTGTGATTGTATGATTGTGATAGTATGATTGTGAAAGTATGATTGTGATTGTATGATTGTGATTGTATGATTGTGATTGTATGATTGTGATTGTATGATTGTGATTGTATGATTGTGATTATATGATTATGATTGTATGATTGTGATTGTATGATTGTGATTGTATGATTGTGATTGTATGATTGTGATAGTATGATTGTGATTGTATGATTGTGATTGTATGACTGTGATTGTATGATTGTGATTGTATGATTGTGATTGTATGATTGTGAAAGTATGATTGTGATGGTATGATTGTGATTGTATGATTGTGATTGTATGATTGTGATTGTATGAGTGTGATTGTCTGATTGTGGTTGTACGATTGTGATTGTACGATTGCGATTGTACGATTATTATTGAATGATTGTGATTGTATGATTGTGATTGCATGATTTTGAATGTATGATTGTGATTGTATGATTGTGATTGTATGATTGTGATTGTATGATTGTAATTGTATGACTATGATTGTATGATTGTGATTGTATGTTTGTGATTGTATGATTGTGATTGTATGATTTTATTTGGGAGATTGTATTTGGGAGATTGCATTTGGGAGATTGTGTTTGGGATATTGTAATTGTATGTTTGCGATTGTATGATTGTGATTGTATGATTGTGATTGTATGATTGTATTTGGGAGATTGTATTTGGGATATTGTAATTGTATGATTGCGATTGTATGATTGTGATTGTATGATTGTGTATGTATGATTGTGATTGTATGATTGTATTTGGGAGATTGTATTTGGGATATTGTAATTGTATGATTGCGATTGTATGATTGTGATTGTATGATTGTGATGTATGATTGTAATTGTATGACTATGATTGTATGATTGTGATTGTATGTTTGTGATTGTATGATTGAGATTGTATGATTGTGATTGTATGCTTGCGATTGTATGATTGGGATTGTATGATTGTGATTCTTTGATTGTGATTGTATGATTGTGATTGTATGATTGTGATTGTATGATTGTGATTATATGATTGTGATTGTATGATTGTGATTGTATGATTGTGATAATATGATTGTGATAGTATGATTGTGATTATATGATTGTTATTGTATGACTGTGATTGTATGATTGTGATTGTATGATTGTGATAGTATGATGGTGAAAGAATGATTGTGATTGTATGATTGTGATTGTATGATTGTGATTGTATGATTGTGATTGTATGATTGTGATTGTATGATTGTGATTGTATGATTGTGATTGTATGATTTTATTTGGGAGATTGTATTTGGGAGATTGCATTTGGGAGATTGTGTTTGGGATATTGTAATTGTATGTTTGCGATTGTATGATTGTGATTGTATGATTGTGATTGTATGATTGTGATTGTATGATTGTATTTGGGAGATTGTATTTGGGATATTGTAATTGTATGATTGCGATTGTATGATTGTGATTGTATGATTGTGTATGTATGATTGTGATTGTATGATTGTATTTGGGAGATTGTATTTGGGATATTGTAATTGTATGATTGCGATTGTATGATTGTGATTGTATGATTGTGATGTATGATTGTAATTGTATGACTGTGAAAGTATGATTGTGATTGTATGATTGTGATTGTATGATTGTGATTGTATGATTGTGATTGTATGATTGTGATTGTATGATTGTGATTGTATGATTGTGATAGTATGATTGTGATTGTATGATTACGATTGTATGATTGTGGTTGTGCGATTGTGATTGTACGATTGTGATTGTACGATTGTGATTGTATGATTGTGATTGCATGATTATGATTGTATGATTGTGATTGCATGATTGTGATTGTATGATTGTGATTGCATGATTTTGAATGTATGATTGTGATTGTATGATTGCGATTGTATGATTGTGATTGCATGATTAAGTTTGTATTTTTGTGATTTTATGATTGTGATTGTATGATTGTGATTGTCTGATTGTGGTTGTATGATTGTGATTGTATGATTGAGATTGTATGATTGTGATTGTATGATTGTGATAGTATGATTGTGATTGTATGATTGTGATTGTATGACTGTGATTGTATGATTGTGATTGTATGATTGTGATTGTATGATTGTGAAAGTATGATTGTGATGGTATGATTGTGATTGTATGATTGTGATTGTATGATTGTGATTGTATGAGTGTGATTGTCTGATTGTGGTTGTACGATTGTGATTGTACGATTGCGATTGTACGATTATTATTGAATGATTGTGATTGTATCATTGTGATTGCATGATTTTGAATGTATGATTGTGATTGTATGATTGTGATTGTATGATTGTGATTGTATGATTGTGATTGTATGATTGTAATTGTATGACTATGATTGTATGATTGTGATTGTATGTTTGTGATTGTATGATTGTGATTGTATGATTTTATTTGGGAGATTGTATTTGGGAGATTGCATTTGGGAGATTGTGTTTGGGATATTGTAATTGTATGTTTGCGATTGTATGATTGTGATTGTATGATTGTGATTGTATGATTGTGATTGTATGATTATGATTGTATGATTGTGATTGTATGATTGTGATTGTATGATTGTGATTGCATGATTATGATTGTATGATTGTGATTGCATGATTGTGATTGTATGATTATGATTGTATGATTGTGATTGTATGATTGTGATTGTATGATTGTGATTGTATGATTGTGATAGTATGATTGTGATTGTATGATTGTGATTGTATGACTGTGATTGTATGATTGTGATTGTATGATTGTGATTGTATGATTGTGATTGTATGATTGTGAAAGTATGATTGTGATGGTATGATTGTGATTGTATGATTGTGATTGTATGATTGTGATTGTATGAGTGTGATTGTCTGATTGTGGTTGTACGATTGTGATTGTACGATTGCGATTGTACGATTATTATTGAATGATTGTGATTGTATCATTGTGATTGCATGATTTTGAATGTATGATTGTGATTGTATGATTGTGATTGTATGATTGTGATTGTATGATTGTGATTGTATGATTGTAATTGTATGACTATGATTGTATGATTGTGATTGTATGTTTGTGATTGTATGATTGTGATTGTATGATTTTATTTGGGAGATTGTATTTGGGAGATTGCATTTGGGAGATTGTGTTTGGGATATTGTAATTGTATGTTTGCGATTGTATGATTGTGATTGTATGATTGTGATTGTATGATTGTGATTGTATGATTATGATTGTATGATTGTGATTGTATGATTGTGATTGTATGATTGTGATTGCATGATTATGATTGTATGATTGTGATTGCATGATTGTGATTGTATGATTATGATTGTATGATTGTGATTGTATGATTGTGATTGTATGATTGTGATTGTATGATTGTGATAGTATGATTGTGATTGTATGATTGTGATTGTATGACTGTGATTGTATGATTGTGATTGTATGATTGTGATTGTATGATTGTGATTCTTTGATTGTGATTGTCTGATTGTGGTTGTGCGATTGTGATTGTACAATTGTGATTGTACGGTTGTGATAGTATGATTGTGATTGTACGATTGTGATTGTATGATTGTGATTGTATGATTGTGATTGTATGATTGTTATTGTATGACTGTGATTGTATGATTGTGATTGTATGATTGTGATAGTATGATGGTGCAAGTATGATTGTGATAGTATGATTGTGATTATACGATTGTTATTGTATGACTGTGATTGTATGATTGTGATTGTATGATTGTGATAGTATGATTGTGAAAGTATGATTGTGATTGTATGATTGTGATTGTATGATTGTGATTGTATGATTGTGATTGTATGATTGTGATTGTATGATTGTGATTATATGATTATGATTGTATGATTGTGATTGTATGATTGTGATTGTATGATTGTGATTGTATGATTGTGATTGTATGATTGTATTTGGGAGATTGTATTTGGGATATTGTAATTGTATGATTGCGATTGTATGATTGTGATTGTATGATTGTGTATGTATGATTGTGATTGTATGATTGTATTTGGGAGATTGTATTTGGGATATTGTAATTGTATGATTGCGATTGTATGATTGTGATTGTATGATTGTGATGTATGATTGTAATTGTATGACTATGATTGTATGATTGTGATTGTATGTTTGTGATTGTATGATTGAGATTGTATGATTGTGATTGTATGCTTGCGATTGTATGATTGGGATTGTATGATTGTGATTCTTTGATTGTGATTGTATGATTGTGATTGTATGATTGTGATTGTATGATTGTGATTATATGATTGTGATTGTATGATTGTGATTGTATGATTGTGATAATATGATTGTGATAGTATGATTGTGATTATATGATTGTTATTGTATGACTGTGATTGTATGATTGTGATTGTATGATTGTGATAGTATGATGGTGAAAGAATGATTGTGATTGTATGATTGTGATTGTATGATTGTGATTGTATGATTGTGATTGTATGATTGTGATTGTATGATTGTGATTGTATGATTGTGATTGTATGATTTTATTTGGGAGATTGTATTTGGGAGATTGCATTTGGGAGATTGTGTTTGGGATATTGTAATTGTATGTTTGCGATTGTATGATTGTGATTGTATGATTGTGATTGTATGATTGTGATTGTATGATTGTATTTGGGAGATTGTATTTGGGATATTGTAATTGTATGATTGCGATTGTATGATTGTGATTGTATGATTGTGTATGTATGATTGTGATTGTATGATTGTATTTGGGAGATTGTATTTGGGATATTGTAATTGTATGATTGCGATTGTATGATTGTGATTGTATGATTGTGATGTATGATTGTAATTGTATGACTGTGAAAGTATGATTGTGATTGTATGATTGTGATTGTATGATTGTGATTGTATGATTGTGATTGTATGATTGTGATTGTATGATTGTGATTGTATGATTGTGATAGTATGATTGTGATTGTATGATTACGATTGTATGATTGTGGTTGTGCGATTGTGATTGTACGATTGTGATTGTACGATTGTGATTGTATGATTGTGATTGCATGATTATGATTGTATGATTGTGATTGCATGATTGTGATTGTATGATTGTGATTGCATGATTTTGAATGTATGATTGTGATTGTATGATTGCGATTGTATGATTGTGATTGTATGATTAAGTTTGTATTTTTGTGATTTTATGATTGTGATTGTATGATTGTGATTGTCTGATTGTGGTTGTATGATTGTGATTGTATGATTGAGATTGTATGATTGTGATTGTATGATTGTGATAGTATGATTGTGATTGTATGATTGTGATTGTATGACTGTGATTGTATGATTGTGATTGTATGATTGTGATTGTATGATTGTGAAAGTATGATTGTGATGGTATGATTGTGATTGTATGATTGTGATTGTATGATTGTGATTGTATGAGTGTGATTGTCTGATTGTGGTTGTACGATTGTGATTGTACGATTGCGATTGTACGATTATTATTGAATGATTGTGATTGTATCATTGTGATTGCATGATTTTGAATGTATGATTGTGATTGTATGATTGTGATTGTATGATTGTGATTGTATGATTGTGATTGTATGATTGTAATTGTATGACTATGATTGTATGATTGTGATTGTATGTTTGTGATTGTATGATTGTGATTGTATGATTTTATTTGGGAGATTGTATTTGGGAGATTGCATTTGGGAGATTGTGTTTGGGATATTGTAATTGTATGTTTGCGATTGTATGATTGTGATTGTATGATTGTGATTGTATGATTGTGATTGTATGATTATGATTGTATGATTGTGATTGTATGATTGTGATTGTATGATTGTGATTGCATGATTATGATTGTATGATTGTGATTGCATGATTGTGATTGTATGATTATGATTGTATGATTGTGATTGTATGATTGTGATTGTATGATTGTGATTGTATGATTGTGATAGTATGATTGTGATTGTATGATTGTGATTGTATGACTGTGATTGTATGATTGTGATTGTATGATTGTGATTGTATGATTGTGATTCTTTGATTGTGATTGTCTGATTGTGGTTGTGCGATTGTGATTGTACAATTGTGATTGTACGGTTGTGATAGTATGATTGTGATTGTACGATTGTGATTGTATGATTGTGATTGTATGATTGTGATTGTATGATTGTTATTGTATGACTGTGATTGTATGATTGTGATTGTATGATTGTGATAGTATGATGGTGCAAGTATGATTGTGATAGTATGATTGTGATTATACGATTGTTATTGTATGACTGTGATTGTATGATTGTGATTGTATGATTGTGATAGTATGATTGTGAAAGTATGATTGTGATTGTATGATTGTGATTGTATGATTGTGATTGTATGATTGTGATTGTATGATTGTGATTGTATGATTGTGATTATATGATTATGATTGTATGATTGTGATTGTATGATTGTGATTGTATGATTGTGATTGTATGATTGTGATTGTATGATTGTGATAGTATGATTGTGATTGTATGATTGTGATTGTATGACTGTGATTGTATGATTGTGATTGTATGATTGTGATTGTATGATTGTGAAAGTATGATTGTGATGGTATGATTGTGATTGTATGATTGTGATTGTATGATTGTGATTGTATGAGTGTGATTGTCTGATTGTGGTTGTACGATTGTGATTGTACGATTGCGATTGTACGATTATTATTGAATGATTGTGATTGTATGATTGTGATTGCATGATTTTGAATGTATGATTGTGATTGTATGATTGTGATTGTATGATTGTGATTGTATGATTGTAATTGTATGACTATGATTGTATGATTGTGATTGTATGTTTGTGATTGTATGATTGTGATTGTATGATTTTATTTGGGAGATTGTATTTGGGAGATTGCATTTGGGAGATTGTGTTTGGGATATTGTAATTGTATGTTTGCGATTGTATGATTGTGATTGTATGATTGTGATTGTATGATTGTGATTGTATGATTGTATTTGGGAGATTGTATTTGGGATATTGTAATTGTATGATTGCGATTGTATGATTGTGATTGTATGATTGTGTATGTATGATTGTGATTGTATGATTGTATTTGGGAGATTGTATTTGGGATATTGTAATTGTATGATTGCGATTGTATGATTGTGATTGTATGATTGTGATGTATGATTGTAATTGTATGACTATGATTGTATGATTGTGATTGTATGTTTGTGATTGTATGATTGAGATTGTATGATTGTGATTGTATGCTTGCGATTGTATGATTGGGATTGTATGATTGTGATTCTTTGATTGTGATTGTATGATTGTGATTGTATGATTGTGATTGTATGATTGTGATTATATGATTGTGATTGTATGATTGTGATTGTATGATTGTGATAATATGATTGTGATAGTATGATTGTGATTATATGATTGTTATTGTATGACTGTGATTGTATGATTGTGATTGTATGATTGTGATAGTATGATGGTGAAAGAATGATTGTGATTGTATGATTGTGATTGTATGATTGTGATTGTATGATTGTGATTGTATGATTGTGATTGTATGATTGTGATTGTATGATTGTGATTGTCTGATTGTGGTTGTGCGATTGTGATTGTACAATTGTGATTGTACGATTGTGATAGTATGATTGTGATTGTATGATTGTGATTGTAAGATTGTGATTGTATGATTGTGATTGTATGATTGTTATTGTATGACTGTGATTGTATGATTGTGATTGTATGATTGTGATAGTATGATGGTGAAAGTATGATTGTGATAGTATGATTGTGATTATATGATTGTTATTGTATGACTGTGATTGTATGATTGTGATTGTATGATTGTGAAAGTATGATTGTGAAAGTATGATTGTGATTGTATGATTGTGATTGTATGATTGTGATAGTATTATGGTGAAGGTATGATTGTGATAGTATGATTGTGATTATATGATTGTTATTGTATGACTGTGATTGTATGATTGTGATCGTATGATTGTGATAGTATGATTGTGAAAGTATGATTGTGATTGTATGATTGTGATTGTATGATTGTGACTGTATGATTGTGATTGTATGATTGTGATTGTATGTTTGTGATTGTCTGATTGTGGTTGTGCGATTGTGATTGTACGATTGTGATTGTACGATTGTGATTGTACGATTGTGATTGTATGCTTGCGATTGTATGATCGTGATTGTATGATTGTGATTGTATGATTGTGATTGTATGATTGTGATTGTATGATTATGATTGTATGATTGTGATTGTATGATTGTGATTGTATGATTGTGATTGTATGATTGTGATAGTATGATTGTGATTGTATGATTGTGATTGTATGACTGTGAAAGTATGATTGTGATTGTATGATTGTGATTGTATGATTGTGATTGTATGATTGTGATTGTATGATTGTGATTGTATGATTGTGATTGTATGATTGTGATTGTATGATTGTGATTGTATGATTGTGATAGTATGATTGTGATTGTATGATTACGATTGTATGATTGTGGTTGTGCGATTGTGATTGTACGATTGTGATTGTACGATTGTGATTGTATGATTGTGATTGCATGATTATGATTGTATGATTGTGATTGCATGATTGTGATTGTATGATTGTGATTGCATGATTTTGAATGTATGATTGTGATTGTATGATTGCGATTGTATGATTGTGATTGTATGATTAAGTTTGTATTTTTGTGATTTTATGATTGTGATTGTATGATTGTGATTGTCTGATTGTGGTTGTATGATTGTGATTGTATGATTGAGATTGTATGATTGTGATTGTATGATTGCGATTGTATGATTGCGATTGTATGATTGCGATTGTATGATTGTGATTGTATGATTGTGATTGTATGATTGTGATTGTATGATTGTGATTGTATGATTGTGATTGTATGATTGTGATTGTATGATTATGATTGTATGAATGTGATTGTATGATTGTATTTGGGTGATTGTATTTGGGAGATTGTATTTGGGAGATTGTAATTGTATGATTGTGATTGTATGATTGTGATTGTATGATTGTGATTGTATGATTGTGATAGTAAGATTGTGATTGTATGACTGTGATTGTATGACTGTGATCGTATGATTGTGATTGTATGATTGTGATTGTATGATTGTGAAAGTATGATTGTGATTGTATGATTGTGATTGTATGATTGTGATTGTATGATTGTGATTGTATGATTGTGATTGTATGATTGTGATTGTATGATTTTATTTGGGAGATTGTATTTGGGAGATGGTATTTGGGAGATTGTGTTTGGGATATTGTAATTGTATGATTGCGATTGTATGATTGTGATTGTATGATTGTGATTGTATGATTGTGATTGTATGATTGTATTTGGGAGATTGTATTTGGGATATTGTAATTGTATGATTGCGATTGTATGATTGCGATTGTATGATTGGGATTGTATGATTGTGATTGTATGATTGTGTATGTATGATTGTGATTGTATGATTGTATTTGGGAGATTGTAGATGGGATATTGTAATTGTATGATTGCGATTGTATGATTGTGATTGTATGATTGTGATGTATGATTGTAATTGTATGACTATGATTGTATGATTGTGATTGTATGATTGTGATTGTATGATTGAGATTGTATGATTGTGATTGTATGCTTGCGATTGTATGATTGGGATTGTATGATTGTGATTCTTTGATTGTGATTGTATGATTGTGATTGTATGATTGTGATTGTATGATTGTGATTATATGATTGTGATTGTATGATTGTGATTGTATGATTCTGATAATATGATTGTGATAGTATGATTGTGATTATATGATTGTTATTGTATGACTGTGATTGTATGATTGTGATTGTATGATTGTGATAGTATGATGGTGAAAGTATGATTGTGATTGTATGATTCTGATTGTATGATTGTGATTGTATGATTGTGATTGTATGATTGTGATTGTATGATTGTGATTGTATGATTGTGATTGTCTGATTGTGATTGTACGATTGTGATTGTACGATTGTGATTGTATGCTTGCGATTGTATGATTGTGATTGTATGATTGTGATTGTATGATTGTGATTATATGATTATGATTGTATGATTGTGATTGTATGATTGTGATTGTATGATTGTGATTGTATGATTGTGATAGTATGATTGTGATTGTATGATTGTGATTGTATGACTGTGATTGTATGATTGTGATTGTATGATTGTGATTGTATGATTGTGATTGTATGCTTGCGATTGTATGATTGGGATTGTATGATTGTGATTCTTTGATTGTGATTGTATGATTGTGATTGTATGATTGTGATTGTATGATTGTGATTGTATGATTGTGATTGTATGATTGTGATTGTATGATTGTGATTGTCTGATTGTGGTTGTGCGATTGTGATTGTACAATTGTGATTGTACGATTGTGATAGTATGATTGTGATTGTATGATTGTGATTGTAAAATTGTGATTGTATGATTGTGATTGTATGATTGTTATTGTATGACTGTGATTGTATGATTGTGATTGTATGATTGTGATAGTATGATGGTGAAAGTATGATTGTGATAGTATGATTGTGATTATATGATTGTTATTGTATGACTGTGATTGTATGATTGTGATTGTATGATTGTGATAGTATGATTGTGATAGTATGATTGTGAAAGTATGATTGTGATTGTATGATTGTGATTGTATGATTGTGATAGTATGATGGTGAAAGTATGATTGTGATAGTATGATTGTGATTATATGATTGTTATTGTATGACTGTGATTGTATGATTGTGATCGTACGATTGTGATAGTATGATTGTGAAAGTATGATTGTGATTGTATGATTGTGATTGTATGATTGTGACTGTATGATTGTGATTGTATGATTGTGATTGTATGATTGTGATTGTCTGATTGTGGTTGTGCGATTGTGATTGTACGATTGTGATTGTACGATTGTGATTGTATGCTTGCGATTGTATGATCGTGATTGTATGATCGTGATTGTATGATTGTGATTGTATGATTGTGATTGTATGATTATGATTGTATGATTGTGATTGTATGATTGTGATTGTATGATTGTGATTGTATGATTGTGATAGTATGATTGTGATTGTATGATTGTGATTGTATGACTGTGAAAGTATGATTGTGATTGTATGATTGTGATTGTATGATTGTGGTTGTATGATTGTGATTGTATGATTGTGATTGTATGATTGTGATAGTATGATTGTGATTGTATGATTGCGATTGTATGATTGTGGTTGTGCGATTGTGATTGTACGATTGTGATTGTACGATTGTGATTGTATGATTGTGATTGCATGATTATGATTGTATGATTGTGATTGCATGATTGTGATTGTATGATTGTGATTGCATGATTTTGAATGTATGATTGTGATTGTATGATTGCGATTGTATGATTGCGATTGTATGATTGTGATTGTATGATTGTGATTGTATGATTGTGATTGTATGATTGTGATTGTATGATTGTGATTGTATGATTGTGATTGTATGATTATGATTGTATGAATGTGATTGTATGATTGTGATTGTCTGATTGTGGTTGTGCGATTGTGATTGTACGATTGTGATTGTACGATTGTGATTGTATGCTTGCGATTGTATGATTGTGATTGTATGATTGTGATTGTATGATTGTGATTGTATGATTGTGATTGTATGATTATGATTGTATGATTGTGATTGTATGATTGTGATTGTATGATTGTGATTGTATGATTGTGATAGTATGATTGTGATTGTATGATTGTGATTGTATTACTGTGATTGTATGATTGTGATTGTATGATTGTGATTGTATGATTGCGATTGTATGAGTGTGATTGTCTGATTGTGGTTGTACGATTGTGATTGTACGATTGTGATTGTACGATTATTATTGAATGATTGTGACTGTATGATGGTGATTGTATGATTGTGATTGTATGATTGTGATTGTAGGATTATGATTGTATGATTGTGATTGTATGATTGTGATTGCATGATTATGATTGTATGATTGTGATTGCATGATTGTGATTGTATGATTATGATTGTATGATTGTGATTGTATGATTGTGATTGTATGATTGTGATTGTATGATTGTGATAGTATGATTGTGATTGTATGATTGTGATTGTATGACTGTGATTGTATGATTGTGATTGTATGATTGTGATTGTATGATTGTGATTCTTTGATTGTGATTGTCTGATTGTGGTTGTGCGATTGTGATTGTACAATTGTGATTGTACGATTGTGATAGTATGATTGTGATTGTACGATTGTGATTGTATGATTGTGATTGTATGATTGTGATTGTATGATTGTTATTGTATGACTGTGATTGTATGATTGTGATTGTATGATTGTGATAGTATGATGGTGAAAGTATGATTGTGATAGTATGATTGTGATTATATGATTGTTATTGTATGACTGTGATTGTATGATTGTGATTGTATGATTGTGATAGTATGATTGTGAAAGTATGATTGTGATTGTATGATTGTGATTGTATGATTGTGATTGTATGATTGTGATTGTATGATTGTGATTGTATGATTGTGATTGTATGATTATGATTGTATGATTGTGATTGTATGATTGTGATTGTATGATTGTGATTGTATGATTGTGATAGTATGATTGTGATTGTATGATTGTGATTGTATGACTGTGATTGTATGATTGTGATTGTATGATTGTGATTGTATGATTGTGAAAGTATGATTGTGATGGTATGATTGTGATTGTATGATTGTGATTGTATGATTGTGATTGTATGAGTGTGATTGTCTGATTGTGGTTGTACGATTGTGATTGTACGATTGTGATTGTACGATTATTATTGAATGATTGTGATTGTATGATTGTGATTGCATGATTTTGAATGTATGATTGTGATTGTATGATTGTGATTGTATGATTGTGATTGTATGATTTTGAATGTATGATTGTGATTGTATGATTGCGATTGTATGATTGTGATTGTATGATTAAGTTTGTATTTTTGTGATTTTATGATTGTGATTGTATGATTGTGATTGTATGATTGTGATTGTATGATTGCGATTGTATGAATGCGATTGTATGATTGTGATTGCATAATTGTGATTGTATGATTGTGATTGTATGATTGTGATTGTCTGATTGTGGTTGTATGGTTGTGATTGTATGATTGAGATTGTATGATTGTGATTGTATGATTGCGATTGTATGAATGCGATTGTATGATTGTGATTGTATGATTGTGATTGTATGATTGTGATTGTATGATTGTGATCGTATGATTGTGATTGTATGATTGTGATAGTATGATTGTGATTGTATGACTTCTATTGTATGATTGCGATTGTATGATTGTGATTGTATGATTAAGTTTGTATTTTTGTGATTTTATGACTGTGATTGTATGATTGTGATTGTATGATTGTGATTGTATGATTGCGATTGTATGAATGCGATTGTATGATTGTGATTGCATAATTGTGATTGTATGATTGTGATTGTATGATTGTGATTGTCTGATTGTGGTTGTATGATTGTGATTGTATGATTGAGATTGTATGATTGTGATTGTATGATTGCGATTGTATGATTGTGATTGTATGATTGTGATTGTATGATTGTAATTGTATGATTATGATTGTATGAATGTGATTGTATGATTGTATTTGGGAGATTGTATTTGGGAGATTGTAATTGTATGATTGTGATTGTATGATTGTGATAGTATGATTGTGATTGTATGACTGTGATTGTATGACTGTGATTGTATGATTGTGATTGTATGATTGTGATTGTATGATTGTGAAAGTATGATTGTGATTGTATGATTGTGATTGTATGATTGTGATTGTATGATTGTGATTGTATGATTGTGATTGTATGATTGTATTTGGGAGATTGTATTTGGGAGATTGTATTTGGGAGATTGTATT
Organism: Megachile rotundata; assembly: GCF_050947335.1. NCBI lineage: Eukaryota > Metazoa > Arthropoda > Insecta > Hymenoptera > Megachilidae > Megachile > Megachile rotundata. Next base: position 1,582,194 of record NW_027473318.1, on the reverse strand, counting down.
GGGGAGATTGTAATTGTATGATTGCGATTGAATGATTGTGATTGTATGATTGCGATTGTATGATTGTGATTGTACGATTGTGATGTATGATTGTAATTGTATTATTATGATTGTCTGATTGTGGTTGTACGATTGTGATTGTACGATTGTGATTGTACGATTATTATTGAATGATTGTGATTGTATGATTGTGATTGCATGATTTTGAATGTATGATTGTGATTGTATGATTGTGATTGTATGATTGTGATTGTATGATTTTGAATGTATGATTGTGATTGTATGATTGCGATTGTATGATTGTGATTGTATGATTAAGTTTGTATTTTTGTGATTTTATGATTGTGATTGTATGATTGTGATTGTATGATTGTGATTGTATGATTGCGATTGTATGAATGCGATTGTATGATTGTGATTGCATAATTGTGATTGTATGATTGTGATTGTATGATTGTGATTGTCTGATTGTGGTTGTATGGTTGTGATTGTATGATTGAGATTGTATGATTGTGATTGTATGATTGCGATTGTATGAATGCGATTGTATGATTGTGATTGTATGATTGTGATTGTATGATTGTGATTGTATGATTGTGATCGTATGATTGTGATTGTATGATTGTGATAGTATGATTGTGATTGTATGACTTCTATTGTATGATTGCGATTGTATGATTGTGATTGTATGATTAAGTTTGTATTTTTGTGATTTTATGACTGTGATTGTATGATTGTGATTGTATGATTGTGATTGTATGATTGCGATTGTATGAATGCGATTGTATGATTGTGATTGCATAATTGTGATTGTATGATTGTGATTGTATGATTGTGATTGTCTGATTGTGGTTGTATGATTGTGATTGTATGATTGAGATTGTATGATTGTGATTGTATGATTGCGATTGTATGATTGTGATTGTATGATTGTGATTGTATGATTGTAATTGTATGATTATGATTGTATGAATGTGATTGTATGATTGTATTTGGGAGATTGTATTTGGGAGATTGTAATTGTATGATTGTGATTGTATGATTGTGATAGTATGATTGTGATTGTATGACTGTGATTGTATGACTGTGATTGTATGATTGTGATTGTATGATTGTGATTGTATGATTGTGAAAGTATGATTGTGATTGTATGATTGTGATTGTATGATTGTGATTGTATGATTGTGATTGTATGATTGTGATTGTATGATTGTATTTGGGAGATTGTATTTGGGAGATTGTATTTGGGAGATTGTATTTGGGAGATTGTAATTGTATGATTGCGATTGAATGATTGTGATTGTATGATTGCGATTGTATGATTGTGATTGTACGATTGTGATGTATGATTGTAATTGTATTATTATGATTGTATGATTGTGATTGTATGATTGAGATTGTATGATTGAGATTGTATGACTGTGATTGTATGATTGTGATTGTATGATTGTGATTGTATGATTGTGAAAGTATGATTGTGATTGTATGATTATGATTGTATGATTGTGATTGTGTGATTGTGATTGTATGATTGTATTTGGGAGATTGTATTTGGGATATTGTAATTGTATGATTGCGATTGTATGATTGTGATTGTATGATTGTGATTGTATGATTGTGATTGTATGATTGTGATTGTATGATTGTATTTGGGAGATTGTATTTGGGATATTGTAATTGTATGATTGCGATTGTATGATTGCGATTGTATGATTGTGATTGTATGATTGTGTATGTATGAGTGTGATTGTATGATTGTATATGGGAGATTGTATTTGGGATATTGTAATTGTATGATTGCGATTGTATGATTGTGATTGTATGATTGTGATGTATGATTGTAATTGTATAGTTATGATTGTATGATTGTGATTGTATGATTGTGATGGTATGATTGTGATTGTATGATTGCGATCGTATGATTGTGATTGTATGATTATGATTGTATGATTGCGATTGTATGATTGTGATTGTATGATTAAGTTTGTATTTTTGTGATTTTATGATTGTGATTTTATGATTGTGATTGTATGATTGTGATTGTATGATTGCGATTGTATGAATGCGATTGTATGATTGTGATTGCATAATTGTGATTGTATGATTGTGATTGTATGATTGTGAAAGTATGATTGTGATTGTATGATTGTGATTGTATGATTGTGATTGTATGATTGTGATTGTATGATTATGATTGTATGAATGTGATTGTATGATTGCGATTGTATGATTGTGATTGTATGATTAAGTTTGTATTTTTGTGATTTTATGATTGTGACTGTATGATTGTGATTGTATGATTGTGATTGTATGATTGCGATTGTATGATTGTGATTGTATGATTAAGTTTGTATTTTTGTGATTTTATGATTGTGATTGTATGATTGTGATTGTATGATTGTGATTGTATGATTGCGATTGTATAAATGCGATTGTATGATTGTGATTGCATAATTGTGATTGTATGATTGTGATTGTATGATTGTGATTGTCTGATTGTGGTTGTATGATTGTGATTGTATGATTGAGATTGTTTGATTGTGATTGTATGATTGCGATTGTATGATTGCGATTGTATGATTGTGATTGTACGATTGTGATTGTATGATTGTGATTGTATGATTGTGATCGTATGATTGTGATTGTATGATTGTGATTGTATGATTGTGAAAGTATGATTGTGATTGTATGATTACGATTGTATGATTGTGGTTGTGCGATTGTGATTGTACGATTGTGATTGTACGATTGTGATTGTATGATTGTGATTGCATGATTATGATTGTATGATTGTGATTGCATGATTGTGATTGTATGATTGTGATTGCATGATTTTGAATGTATGATTGTGATTGTATGATTGTGATTGTATGATTGTGATTGTATGATTGTGATTGTATGATTGTGATTGTATGATTGTGATTGTATGATTGTGATAGTATGATTGTGATTGTATGATTGTGATTGTATGATTGTGATTGTATGATTATGATTGTATGAATGTGATTGTATGATTGTATTTGGGTGATTGTATTTGGGAGATTGTATTTGGGAGATTGTAATTGTATGATTGTGATTGTATGATTGTGATTGTATGACTGTGATAGTATGATTGTGATTGTATGACTGTGATTGTATGACTGTGATTGTATGATTGTGATTGTATGATTGTGATTGTATGATTGTGAAAGTATGATTGTGATTGTATGATTGTGATTGCATGATTGTGATTGTATGATTGTGATTGTATGATTGTATTTGGGAGATTGTATTTGGGAGATTGTATTTGGGAGATTGTATTTGGGAGATTGTAATTGTATGATTGCGATTGTATGATTGTGATTGTATGATTGCGATTGTATGATTGTGATTGTACGATTGTGATGTATGATTGTAATTGTATTATTATGATTGTATGATTGTGATTGTATGATTGAGATTGTATGATTGATACTGTATGACTGTGATTGTATGATTGTGATTGTATGATTGTGAAAGTATGATTGTGATTGTATGATTGTGATTGTATGATTGTGATTGTATGATAGTGATTGTATGATTGTGAAAGTATGATTGTGATTGTATGATTACGATTGTATGATTGTGGTTGTGCGATTGTGATTGTACGATTGTGATTGTACGATTGTGATTGTATGATTGTGATTGCATGATTATGATTGTATGATTGTGATTGCACGATTGTGATTGTATGATTGTGATTGCATGATTTTGATTGTATGATTGTGATTGTATGATTGTGATTGTATGATTGTGATTGTATGATTGTGATTGTATGATTGTGATTGTATGATTGTGATTGTATGATTGTGATTGTATGATTGTGATAGTATGATTGTGATTGTATGATTGTGATTGTATGATTGTGATTGTATGATTATGATTGTATGAATGTGATTGTATGATTTTATTTGGGTGATTGTATTTGGGAGATTGTATTTGGGAGATTGTAATTGCATGATTGTGATTGTATGATTGTGATTGTATGATTGTGATAGTATGATTGTGATTGTATGACTGTGATTGTATGACTGTGATTGTATGATTGTGATTGTATGATTGTGATTGTATGATTGTGAAAGTATGATTGTGATTGTATGATTGTGATTGTATGATTGTGATTGTATGATTGTGATTGTATGATTGTGATTGTATGATTGTGATAGTATGATTGTGATTGTATGATTACGATTGTATGATTGTGGTTGTGCGATTGTGATTGTACGATTGTGATTGTACGATTGTGATTGTATGATTGTGATTGCATGATGATGATTGTATGATTGTGATTGCACGATTGTGATTGTATGATTGTGATTGCATGATTTTGAATGTATGATTGTGATTGTATGATTGTGATTCTATGATTGTGATTGTATGATTGTGATAGTATGATTGTGATTGTATGATTACGATTGTATGATTGTGGTTGTGCGATTGTGATTGTACGATTGTGATTGTACGATTGTGATTGTATGATTGTGGTTGCATGATTATGATTGTATGATTGTGATTGCATGATTGTGATTGTATGATTGTGATTGCATGATTTTGAATGTATGATTGTGATTGTATGATTGCGATTGTATGATTGTGATTGTATGATTAAGTTTGTATTTTTGTGATTTTATGATTGTGATTGTATGATTGTGATTGTATGATTGTGATTGTATGATTGCGATTGTATGAATGCGATTGTATGATTGTGATTGCATAATACTGATTGTATGATTGTGATTGTATGATTGTGATTGTCTGATTGTGGTTGTATGATTGTGATTGTATGATTGAGATTGTATGATTGTGATTGTATGATTGCGATTGTATGATTGCGATTGTATGATTGCGATTGTATGATTGCGATTGTATGATTGCGATTGTATGATTGTGATTGTATGATTGTGATTGTATGATTGTGATTGTATGATTGTGAAAGTATGATTGTGATTGTATGATTACGATTGTATGATTGTGGTTGTGCGATTGTGATTGTACGATTGTGATTGTATGATTGTGATTGTATGATTATGATTGTATGAATGTGATTGTATGATTGTATTTGGGTGATTGTATTTGGGAGATTGTATTTGGGAGATTGTAATTGTATGATTGTGATTGTATGATTGTGATTGTATGATTGTGATAGTAAGATTGTGATTGTATGACTGTGATTGTATGACTGTGATTGTATGATTGTGATTGTATGATTGTGATTGTATGATTGTGAAAGTATGATTGTGATTGTATGATTGTGATTGTATGATTGTGATTGTATGATTGTGATTGTATGATTGTGATTGTATGATTTTATTTGGGAGATTGTATTTGGGAGATTGTATTTGGGAGATTGTGTTTGGGATATTGTAATTGTATGATTGCGATTGTATGATTGTGATTGTATGATTGTGATTGTATGATTGTGATTGTATGATTGTGATTGTATGATTGTGATTGTATGATTGTGATTGTATGATTGTGATTGTATGATTGTATTTGGGAGATTGTATTTGGGATATTGTAATTGTATGATTGCGATTGTATGATTGCGATTGTATGATTGTGATTGTATGATTGTGTATGTATGATTGTGATTGTATGATTGTATTTGGGAGATTGTATTTGGGATATTGTAATTGTATGATTGCGATTGTATGATTGTGATTGTATGATTGTGATGTATGATTGTAATTGTATGACTATGATTGTATGATTGTGATTGTATGTTTGTGATTGTATGATTGAGATTGTATGATTGTGATTGTATGCTTGCGATTGTATGATTGGGATTGTATGATTGTGATTCTTTGATTGTGATTATATGATTGTGATTGTATGATTGTGATTGTATGATTGTGATTGTATGATTGTGATTGTATGATTGTGATTATATGATTGTGATTGTATGATTGTGATTGTATGATTGTGATAATATGATTGTGATAGTATGATTGTGATTATATGATTGTTATTGTATGACTGTGATTGTATGATTGTGATTGTATGATTGTGATAGTATGATTGTGAAAGTATGATTGTGATTGTATGATTGTGATTGTATGATTGTGATTGTCTGATTGTGGTTGTGCGATTGTGATTGTACAATTGTGATTGTACGATTGTGATAGTATGATTGTGATTGTATGATTGTGATTGTATGATTGTGATTGTATGATTGTGATTGTATGATTGTTATTGTATGACTGTGATTGTATGATTGTGATTGTATGATTGTGATAGTATGATGGTGAAAGTATGATTGTGATAGTATGATTGTGATTATATGATTGTTATTGTATGACTGTGATTGTATGATTGTGATTGTATGATTGTGATAGTATGATTGTGAAAGTATGATTGTGATTGTATGGTTGTGGTTGTATGATTGTGATTGTATGATTGTGATTGTATGATTGTGATTGTATGAATGTGATTGTCTGATTGTGGTTGTGCGATTGTGATTGTACGATTGTGATTGTACGATTGTGATTGTATGCTTGCGATTGTATGATTGTGATTGTATGATTGTGATTGTATGATTGTGATTGTATGATTGTGATTGTATGATTTTATTTGGGAGATTGTATTTGGGAGATTGTATTTGGGAGATTGTGTTTGGGATATTGTAATTGTATGATTGCGATTGTATGATTGTGATTGTATGATTGTGATTGTATGATTGTGATTGTATGATTGTGATTGTATGATTGTATTTGGGAGATTGTATTTGGGATATTGTAATTGTATGATTGCGATTGTATGATTGCGATTGTATGATTGCGATTGTATGATTGTGATTGTATGATTGTGTATGTATGATTGTGATTGTATGATTGTATTTGGGAGATTGTATTTGGGATATTGTAATTGTATGATTGCGATTGTATGATTGTGATTGTATGATTGTGATGTATGATTGTAATTGTATGACTATGATTGTATGATTGTGATTGTATGTTTGTGATTGTATGATTGAGATTGTATGATTGTGATTGTATGCTTGCGATTGTATGACTGTGATTGTATGATTGTGATTGTATGATTGTGATAGTATGATGGTGAAAGTATGATTGTGATTGTATGATTGTGATTGTATGATTGTGATTGTATGATTGTGATTGTATGATTGTGATTGTATGATTGTGATTGTATGATTGTGATTGTCTGATTGTGGTTGTGCGATTGTGATTGTACAATTGTGATTGTACGATTGTGATAGTATGATTGTGATTGTATGATTGTGATTGTAAGATTGTGATTGTATGATTGTGATTGTATGATTGTTATTGTATGACTGTGATTGTATGATTGTGATTGTATGATTGTGATAGTATGATGGTGAAAGTATGATTGTGATAGTATGATTGTGATTATATGATTGTTATTGTATGACTGTGATTGTATGATTGTGATTGTATGATTGTGATAGTATGATTGTGAAAGTATGATTGTGATTGTATGATTGTGATTGTATGATTGTGATTGTATGATTGTGATTGTATGATTGTGATTGTATGATTAAGTTTGTATTTTTGTGATTTTATGACTGTGATTGTATGATTGTGATTGTATGATTGTGATTGTATGATTGCGATTGTATGAATGCGATTGTATGATTGTGATTGCATAATTGTGATTGTATGATTGTGATTGTATGATTGTGATTGTCTGATTGTGGTTGTATGATTGTGATTGTATGATTGAGATTGTATGATTGTGATTGTATGATTGCGATTGTATGATTGTGATTGTATGATTGTGATTGTATGATTGTAATTGTATGATTATGATTGTATGAATGTGATTGTATGATTGTATTTGGGAGATTGTATTTGGGAGATTGTAATTGTATGATTGTGATTGTATGATTGTGATAGTATGATTGTGATTGTATGACTGTGATTGTATGACTGTGATTGTATGATTGTGATTGTATGATTGTGATTGTATGATTGTGAAAGTATGATTGTGATTGTATGATTGTGATTGTATGATTGTGATTGTATGATTGTGATTGTATGATTGTGATTGTATGATTGTATTTGGGAGATTGTATTTGGGAGATTGTATTTGGGAGATTGTATTGGGGAGATTGTAATTGTATGATTGCGATTGAATGATTGTGATTGTATGATTGCGATTGTATGATTGTGATTGTACGATTGTGATGTATGATTGTAATTGTATTATTATGATTGTCTGATTGTGGTTGTACGATTGTGATTGTACGATTGTGATTGTACGATTATTATTGAATGATTGTGATTGTATGATTGTGATTGCATGATTTTGAATGTATGATTGTGATTGTATGATTGTGATTGTATGATTGTGATTGTATGATTTTGAATGTATGATTGTGATTGTATGATTGCGATTGTATGATTGTGATTGTATGATTAAGTTTGTATTTTTGTGATTTTATGATTGTGATTGTATGATTGTGATTGTATGATTGTGATTGTATGATTGCGATTGTATGAATGCGATTGTATGATTGTGATTGCATAATTGTGATTGTATGATTGTGATTGTATGATTGTGATTGTCTGATTGTGGTTGTATGGTTGTGATTGTATGATTGAGATTGTATGATTGTGATTGTATGATTGCGATTGTATGAATGCGATTGTATGATTGTGATTGTATGATTGTGATTGTATGATTGTGATTGTATGATTGTGATCGTATGATTGTGATTGTATGATTGTGATAGTATGATTGTGATTGTATGACTTCTATTGTATGATTGCGATTGTATGATTGTGATTGTATGATTAAGTTTGTATTTTTGTGATTTTATGACTGTGATTGTATGATTGTGATTGTATGATTGTGATTGTATGATTGCGATTGTATGAATGCGATTGTATGATTGTGATTGCATAATTGTGATTGTATGATTGTGATTGTATGATTGTGATTGTCTGATTGTGGTTGTATGATTGTGATTGTATGATTGAGATTGTATGATTGTGATTGTATGATTGCGATTGTATGATTGTGATTGTATGATTGTGATTGTATGATTGTAATTGTATGATTATGATTGTATGAATGTGATTGTATGATTGTATTTGGGAGATTGTATTTGGGAGATTGTAATTGTATGATTGTGATTGTATGATTGTGATAGTATGATTGTGATTGTATGACTGTGATTGTATGACTGTGATTGTATGATTGTGATTGTATGATTGTGATTGTATGATTGTGAAAGTATGATTGTGATTGTATGATTGTGATTGTATGATTGTGATTGTATGATTGTGATTGTATGATTGTGATTGTATGATTGTATTTGGGAGATTGTATTTGGGAGATTGTATTTGGGAGATTGTATTTGGGAGATTGTAATTGTATGATTGCGATTGAATGATTGTGATTGTATGATTGCGATTGTATGATTGTGATTGTACGATTGTGATGTATGATTGTAATTGTATTATTATGATTGTATGATTGTGATTGTATGATTGAGATTGTATGATTGAGATTGTATGACTGTGATTGTATGATTGTGATTGTATGATTGTGATTGTATGATTGTGAAAGTATGATTGTGATTGTATGATTATGATTGTATGATTGTGATTGTGTGATTGTGATTGTATGATTGTATTTGGGAGATTGTATTTGGGATATTGTAATTGTATGATTGCGATTGTATGATTGTGATTGTATGATTGTGATTGTATGATTGTGATTGTATGATTGTGATTGTATGATTGTATTTGGGAGATTGTATTTGGGATATTGTAATTGTATGATTGCGATTGTATGATTGCGATTGTATGATTGTGATTGTATGATTGTGTATGTATGAGTGTGATTGTATGATTGTATATGGGAGATTGTATTTGGGATATTGTAATTGTATGATTGCGATTGTATGATTGTGATTGTATGATTGTGATGTATGATTGTAATTGTATAGTTATGATTGTATGATTGTGATTGTATGATTGTGATGGTATGATTGTGATTGTATGATTGCGATCGTATGATTGTGATTGTATGATTATGATTGTATGATTGCGATTGTATGATTGTGATTGTATGATTAAGTTTGTATTTTTGTGATTTTATGATTGTGATTTTATGATTGTGATTGTATGATTGTGATTGTATGATTGCGATTGTATGAATGCGATTGTATGATTGTGATTGCATAATTGTGATTGTATGATTGTGATTGTATGATTGTGAAAGTATGATTGTGATTGTATGATTGTGATTGTATGATTGTGATTGTATGATTGTGATTGTATGATTATGATTGTATGAATGTGATTGTATGATTGCGATTGTATGATTGTGATTGTATGATTAAGTTTGTATTTTTGTGATTTTATGATTGTGACTGTATGATTGTGATTGTATGATTGTGATTGTATGATTGCGATTGTATGATTGTGATTGTATGATTAAGTTTGTATTTTTGTGATTTTATGATTGTGATTGTATGATTGTGATTGTATGATTGTGATTGTATGATTGCGATTGTATAAATGCGATTGTATGATTGTGATTGCATAATTGTGATTGTATGATTGTGATTGTATGATTGTGATTGTCTGATTGTGGTTGTATGATTGTGATTGTATGATTGAGATTGTTTGATTGTGATTGTATGATTGCGATTGTATGATTGCGATTGTATGATTGTGATTGTACGATTGTGATTGTATGATTGTGATTGTATGATTGTGATCGTATGATTGTGATTGTATGATTGTGATTGTATGATTGTGAAAGTATGATTGTGATTGTATGATTACGATTGTATGATTGTGGTTGTGCGATTGTGATTGTACGATTGTGATTGTACGATTGTGATTGTATGATTGTGATTGCATGATTATGATTGTATGATTGTGATTGCATGATTGTGATTGTATGATTGTGATTGCATGATTTTGAATGTATGATTGTGATTGTATGATTGTGATTGTATGATTGTGATTGTATGATTGTGATTGTATGATTGTGATTGTATGATTGTGATAGTATGATTGTGATTGTATGATTGTGATTGTATGATTGTGATTGTATGATTATGATTGTATGAATGTGATTGTATGATTGTATTTGGGTGATTGTATTTGGGAGATTGTATTTGGGAGATTGTAATTGTATGATTGTGATTGTATGATTGTGATTGTATGACTGTGATAGTATGATTGTGATTGTATGACTGTGATTGTATGACTGTGATTGTATGATTGTGATTGTATGATTGTGATTGTATGATTGTGAAAGTATGATTGTGATTGTATGATTGTGATTGCATGATTGTGATTGTATGATTGTGATTGTATGATTGTATTTGGGAGATTGTATTTGGGAGATTGTATTTGGGAGATTGTATTTGGGAGATTGTAATTGTATGATTGCGATTGTATGATTGTGATTGTATGATTGCGATTGTATGATTGTGATTGTACGATTGTGATGTATGATTGTAATTGTATTATTATGATTGTATGATTGTGATTGTATGATTGAGATTGTATGATTGATACTGTATGACTGTGATTGTATGATTGTGATTGTATGATTGTGAAAGTATGATTGTGATTGTATGATTGTGATTGTATGATTGTGATTGTATGATAGTGATTGTATGATTGTGAAAGTATGATTGTGATTGTATGATTACGATTGTATGATTGTGGTTGTGCGATTGTGATTGTACGATTGTGATTGTACGATTGTGATTGTATGATTGTGATTGCATGATTATGATTGTATGATTGTGATTGCACGATTGTGATTGTATGATTGTGATTGCATGATTTTGATTGTATGATTGTGATTGTATGATTGTGATTGTATGATTGTGATTGTATGATTGTGATTGTATGATTGTGATTGTATGATTGTGATTGTATGATTGTGATTGTATGATTGTGATAGTATGATTGTGATTGTATGATTGTGATTGTATGATTGTGATTGTATGATTATGATTGTATGAATGTGATTGTATGATTTTATTTGGGTGATTGTATTTGGGAGATTGTATTTGGGAGATTGTAATTGCATGATTGTGATTGTATGATTGTGATTGTATGATTGTGATAGTATGATTGTGATTGTATGACTGTGATTGTATGACTGTGATTGTATGATTGTGATTGTATGATTGTGATTGTATGATTGTGAAAGTATGATTGTGATTGTATGATTGTGATTGTATGATTGTGATTGTATGATTGTGATTGTATGATTGTGATTGTATGATTGTGATAGTATGATTGTGATTGTATGATTACGATTGTATGATTGTGGTTGTGCGATTGTGATTGTACGATTGTGATTGTACGATTGTGATTGTATGATTGTGATTGCATGATGATGATTGTATGATTGTGATTGCACGATTGTGATTGTATGATTGTGATTGCATGATTTTGAATGTATGATTGTGATTGTATGATTGTGATTCTATGATTGTGATTGTATGATTGTGATAGTATGATTGTGATTGTATGATTACGATTGTATGATTGTGGTTGTGCGATTGTGATTGTACGATTGTGATTGTACGATTGTGATTGTATGATTGTGGTTGCATGATTATGATTGTATGATTGTGATTGCATGATTGTGATTGTATGATTGTGATTGCATGATTTTGAATGTATGATTGTGATTGTATGATTGCGATTGTATGATTGTGATTGTATGATTAAGTTTGTATTTTTGTGATTTTATGATTGTGATTGTATGATTGTGATTGTATGATTGTGATTGTATGATTGCGATTGTATGAATGCGATTGTATGATTGTGATTGCATAATACTGATTGTATGATTGTGATTGTATGATTGTGATTGTCTGATTGTGGTTGTATGATTGTGATTGTATGATTGAGATTGTATGATTGTGATTGTATGATTGCGATTGTATGATTGCGATTGTATGATTGCGATTGTATGATTGCGATTGTATGATTGCGATTGTATGATTGTGATTGTATGATTGTGATTGTATGATTGTGATTGTATGATTGTGAAAGTATGATTGTGATTGTATGATTACGATTGTATGATTGTGGTTGTGCGATTGTGATTGTACGATTGTGATTGTATGATTGTGATTGTATGATTATGATTGTATGAATGTGATTGTATGATTGTATTTGGGTGATTGTATTTGGGAGATTGTATTTGGGAGATTGTAATTGTATGATTGTGATTGTATGATTGTGATTGTATGATTGTGATAGTAAGATTGTGATTGTATGACTGTGATTGTATGACTGTGATTGTATGATTGTGATTGTATGATTGTGATTGTATGATTGTGAAAGTATGATTGTGATTGTATGATTGTGATTGTATGATTGTGATTGTATGATTGTGATTGTATGATTGTGATTGTATGATTTTATTTGGGAGATTGTATTTGGGAGATTGTATTTGGGAGATTGTGTTTGGGATATTGTAATTGTATGATTGCGATTGTATGATTGTGATTGTATGATTGTGATTGTATGATTGTGATTGTATGATTGTGATTGTATGATTGTGATTGTATGATTGTGATTGTATGATTGTGATTGTATGATTGTATTTGGGAGATTGTATTTGGGATATTGTAATTGTATGATTGCGATTGTATGATTGCGATTGTATGATTGTGATTGTATGATTGTGTATGTATGATTGTGATTGTATGATTGTATTTGGGAGATTGTATTTGGGATATTGTAATTGTATGATTGCGATTGTATGATTGTGATTGTATGATTGTGATGTATGATTGTAATTGTATGACTATGATTGTATGATTGTGATTGTATGTTTGTGATTGTATGATTGAGATTGTATGATTGTGATTGTATGCTTGCGATTGTATGATTGGGATTGTATGATTGTGATTCTTTGATTGTGATTATATGATTGTGATTGTATGATTGTGATTGTATGATTGTGATTGTATGATTGTGATTGTATGATTGTGATTATATGATTGTGATTGTATGATTGTGATTGTATGATTGTGATAATATGATTGTGATAGTATGATTGTGATTATATGATTGTTATTGTATGACTGTGATTGTATGATTGTGATTGTATGATTGTGATAGTATGATTGTGAAAGTATGATTGTGATTGTATGATTGTGATTGTATGATTGTGATTGTCTGATTGTGGTTGTGCGATTGTGATTGTACAATTGTGATTGTACGATTGTGATAGTATGATTGTGATTGTATGATTGTGATTGTATGATTGTGATTGTATGATTGTGATTGTATGATTGTTATTGTATGACTGTGATTGTATGATTGTGATTGTATGATTGTGATAGTATGATGGTGAAAGTATGATTGTGATAGTATGATTGTGATTATATGATTGTTATTGTATGACTGTGATTGTATGATTGTGATTGTATGATTGTGATAGTATGATTGTGAAAGTATGATTGTGATTGTATGGTTGTGGTTGTATGATTGTGATTGTATGATTGTGATTGTATGATTGTGATTGTATGAATGTGATTGTCTGATTGTGGTTGTGCGATTGTGATTGTACGATTGTGATTGTACGATTGTGATTGTATGCTTGCGATTGTATGATTGTGATTGTATGATTGTGATTGTATGATTGTGATTGTATGATTGTGATTGTATGATTTTATTTGGGAGATTGTATTTGGGAGATTGTATTTGGGAGATTGTGTTTGGGATATTGTAATTGTATGATTGCGATTGTATGATTGTGATTGTATGATTGTGATTGTATGATTGTGATTGTATGATTGTGATTGTATGATTGTATTTGGGAGATTGTATTTGGGATATTGTAATTGTATGATTGCGATTGTATGATTGCGATTGTATGATTGCGATTGTATGATTGTGATTGTATGATTGTGTATGTATGATTGTGATTGTATGATTGTATTTGGGAGATTGTATTTGGGATATTGTAATTGTATGATTGCGATTGTATGATTGTGATTGTATGATTGTGATGTATGATTGTAATTGTATGACTATGATTGTATGATTGTGATTGTATGTTTGTGATTGTATGATTGAGATTGTATGATTGTGATTGTATGCTTGCGATTGTATGACTGTGATTGTATGATTGTGATTGTATGATTGTGATAGTATGATGGTGAAAGTATGATTGTGATTGTATGATTGTGATTGTATGATTGTGATTGTATGATTGTGATTGTATGATTGTGATTGTATGATTGTGATTGTATGATTGTGATTGTCTGATTGTGGTTGTGCGATTGTGATTGTACAATTGTGATTGTACGATTGTGATAGTATGATTGTGATTGTATGATTGTGATTGTAAGATTGTGATTGTATGATTGTGATTGTATGATTGTTATTGTATGACTGTGATTGTATGATTGTGATTGTATGATTGTGATAGTATGATGGTGAAAGTATGATTGTGATAGTATGATTGTGATTATATGATTGTTATTGTATGACTGTGATTGTATGATTGTGATTGTATGATTGTGATAGTATGATTGTGAAAGTATGATTGTGATTGTATGATTGTGATTGTATGATTGTGATTGTATGATTGTGATTGTATGATTGTGATTGTATGATTGTGATTGTATGAATGTGATTGTCTGATTGTGGTTGTGCGATTGTGATTGTACGATTGTGATTGTACGATTGTGATTGTATGCTTGCGATTGTAGGATTGTGATTGTATGATTGTGATTGTATGATTGCGATTGTATGATTGTGATTGTATGATTAAGTTTGTATTTTTGTGATTTTATGATTGTGACTGTATGATTGTGATTGTATGATTGTGATTGTATGATTGCGATTGTATGATTGTGATTGTATGATTAAGTTTGTATTTTTGTGATTTTATGATTGTGATTGTATGATTGTGATTGTATGATTGTGATTGTATGATTGCGATTGTATAAATGCGATTGTATGATTGTGATTGCATAATTGTGATTGTATGATTGTGATTGTATGATTGTGATTGTCTGATTGTGGTTGTATGATTGTGATTGTATGATTGAGATTGTTTGATTGTGATTGTATGATTGCGATTGTATGATTGCGATTGTATGATTGTGATTGTACGATTGTGATTGTATGATTGTGATTGTATGATTGTGATCGTATGATTGTGATTGTATGATTGTGATTGTATGATTGTGAAAGTATGATTGTGATTGTATGATTACGATTGTATGATTGTGGTTGTGCGATTGTGATTGTACGATTGTGATTGTACGATTGTGATTGTATGATTGTGATTGCATGATTATGATTGTATGATTGTGATTGCATGATTGTGATTGTATGATTGTGATTGCATGATTTTGAATGTATGATTGTGATTGTATGATTGTGATTGTATGATTGTGATTGTATGATTGTGATTGTATGATTGTGATTGTATGATTGTGATTGTATGATTGTGATAGTATGATTGTGATTGTATGATTGTGATTGTATGATTGTGATAGTATGATTGTGATTGTATGACTGTGATTGTATGACTGTGATTGTATGATTGTGATTGTATGATTGTGATTGTATGATTGTGAAAGTATGATTGTGATTGTATGATTGTGATTGCATGATTGTGATTGTATGATTGTGATTGTATGATTGTATTTGGGAGATTGTATTTGGGAGATTGTATTTGGGAGATTGTATTTGGGAGATTGTAATTGTATGATTGCGATTGTATGATTGTGATTGTATGATTGCGATTGTATGATTGTGATTGTACGATTGTGATGTATGATTGTAATTGTATTATTATGATTGTATGATTGTGATTGTATGATTGAGATTGTATGATTGATACTGTATGACTGTGATTGTATGATTGTGATTGTATGATTGTGAAAGTATGATTGTGATTGTATGATTGTGATTGTATGATTGTGATTGTATGATAGTGATTGTATGATTGTGAAAGTATGATTGTGATTGTATGATTACGATTGTATGATTGTGGTTGTGCGATTGTGATTGTACGATTGTGATTGTACGATTGTGATTGTATGATTGTGATTGCATGATTATGATTGTATGATTGTGATTGCACGATTGTGATTGTATGATTGTGATTGCATGATTTTGATTGTATGATTGTGATTGTATGATTGTGATTGTATGATTGTGATTGTATGATTGTGATTGTATGATTGTGATTGTATGATTGTGATTGTATGATTGTGATAGTATGATTGTGATTGTATGATTGTGATTGTATGATTGTGATTGTATGATTATGATTGTATGAATGTGATTGTATGATTTTATTTGGGTGATTGTATTTGGGAGATTGTATTTGGGAGATTGTAATTGCATGATTGTGATTGTATGATTGTGGTTGTATGATTGTGATAGTATGATTGTGATTGTATGACTGTGATTGTATGACTGTGATTGTATGATTGTGATTGTATGATTGTGATTGTATGATTGTGAAAGTATGATTGTGATTGTATGATTGTGATTGTATGATTGTGATTGTATGATTGTGATTGTATGATTGTGATTGTATGATTGTGATAGTATGATTGTGATTGTATGATTACGATTGTATGATTGTGGTTGTGCGATTGTGATTGTACGATTGTGATTGAACGATTGTGATTGTACGATTGTGATTGTATGATTGTGATTGCATGATGATGATTGTATGATTGTGATTGCACGATTGTTATTGTATGATTGTGATTGCATGGTTTTGAATGTATGATTGTGATTGTATGATTGTGATTCTATGATTGTGATTGTATGATTGTGATAGTATGATTGTGATTGTATGATTACGATTGTATGATTGTGGTTGTGCGATTGTGATTGTACGATTGTGATTGTACGATTGTGATTGTATGATTGTGGTTGCATGATTATGATTGTATGATTGTGATTGCATGATTGTGATTGTATGATTGTGATTGCATGATTTTGAATGTATGATTGTGATTGTATGATTGCGATTGTATGATTGTGATTGTATGATTAAGTTTGTATTTTTGTGATTTTATGATTGTGATTGTATGATTGTGATTGTATGATTGTGATTGTATGATTGCGATTGTATGAATGCGATTGTATGATTGTGATTGCATAATACTGATTGTATGATTGTGATTGTATGATTGTGATTGTCTGATTGTGGTTGTATGATTGTGATTGTATGATTGAGATTGTATGATTGTGATTGTATGATTGCGATTGTATGATTGCGATTGTATGATTGCGATTGTATGATTGCGATTGTATGATTGCGATTGTATGATTGCGATTGTATGATTGTGATTGTATGATTGTGATTGTATGATTGTGAAAGTATGATTGTGATTGTATGATTACGATTGTATGATTGTGGTTGTGCGATTGTGATTGTACGATTGTGATTGTATGATTGTGATTGTATGATTATGATTGTATGAATGTGATTGTATGATTGTATTTGGGTGATTGTATTTGGGAGATTGTATTTGGGAGATTGTAATTGTATGATTGTGATTGTATGATTGTGATTGTATGATTGTGATAGTAAGATTGTGATTGTATGACTGTGATTGTATGACTGTGATTGTATGATTGTGATTGTATGATTGTGATTGTATGATTGTGAAAGTATGATTGTGATTGTATGATTGTGATTGTATGATTGTGATTGTATGATTGTGATTGTATGATTGTGATTGTATGATTTTATTTGGGAGATTGTATTTGGGAGATTGTATTTGGGAGATTGTGTTTGGGATATTGTAATTGTATGATTGCGATTGTATGATTGTGATTGTATGATTGTGATTGTATGATTGTGATTGTATGATTGTGATTGTATGATTGTGATTGTATGATTGTGATTGTATGATTGTATTTGGGAGATTGTATTTGGGATATTGTAATTGTATGATTGCGATTGTATGATTGCGATTGTATGATTGTGATTGTATGATTGTGTATGTATGATTGTGATTGTATGATTGTATTTGGGAGATTGTATTTGGGATATTGTAATTGTATGATTGCGATTGTATGATTGTGATTGTATGATTGTGATGTATGATTGTAATTGTATGACTATGATTGTATGATTGTGATTGTATGTTTGTGATTGTATGATTGAGATTGTATGATTGTGATTGTATGCTTGCGATTGTATGATTGGGATTGTATGATTGTGATTCTTTGATTGTGATTATATGATTGTGATTGTATGATTGTGATTGTATGATTGTGATTGTATGATTGTGATTGTATGATTGTGATTATATGATTGTGATTGTATGATTGTGATTGTATGATTGTGATAATATGATTGTGATAGTATGATTGTGATTATATGATTGTTATTGTATGACTGTGATTGTATGATTGTGATTGTATGATTGTGATAGTATGATTGTGAAAGTATGATTGTGATTGTATGATTGTGATTGTATGATTGTGATTGTCTGATTGTGGTTGTGCGATTGTGATTGTACAATTGTGATTGTACGATTGTGATAGTATGATTGTGATTGTATGATTGTGATTGTATGATTGTGATTGTATGATTGTGATTGTATGATTGTTATTGTATGACTGTGATTGTATGATTGTGATTGTATGATTGTGATAGTATGATGGTGAAAGTATGATTGTGATAGTATGATTGTGATTATATGATTGTTATTGTATGACTGTGATTGTATGATTGTGATTGTATGATTGTGATAGTATGATTGTGAAAGTATGATTGTGATTGTATGGTTGTGGTTGTATGATTGTGATTGTATGATTGTGATTGTATGATTGTGATTGTATGAATGTGATTGTCTGATTGTGGTTGTGCGATTGTGATTGTACGATTGTGATTGTACGATTGTGATTGTATGCTTGCGATTGTATGATTGTGATTGTATGATTGTGATTGTATGATTGTGATTGTATGATTGTGATTGTATGATTGTGATTGTATGATTTTATTTGGGAGATTGTATTTGGGAGATTGTATTTGGGAGATTGTGTTTGGGATATTGTAATTGTATGATTGCGATTGTATGATTGTGATTGTATGATTGTGATTGTATGATTGTGATTGTATGATTGTATTTGGGAGATTGTATTTGGGATATTGTAATTGTATGATTGCGATTGTATGATTGCGATTGTATGATTGCGATTGTATGATTGTGATTGTATGATTGTGTATGTATGATTGTGATTGTATGATTGTATTTGGGAGATTGTATTTGGGATATTGTAATTGTATGATTGCGATTGTATTATTGTGATTGTATGATTGTGATGTATGATTGTAATTGTATGACTATGATTGTATGATTGTGATTGTATGTTTGTGATTGTATGATTGAGATTGTATGATTGTGATTGTATGCTTGCGATTGTATGACTGTGATTGTATGATTGTGATTGTATGATTGTGATAGTATGATGGTGAAAGTATGATTGTGATTGTATGATTGTGATTGTATGATTGTGATTGTATGATTGTGATTGTATGATTGTGATTGTATGATTGTGATTGTCTGATTGTGGTTGTGCGATTGTGATTGTACAATTGTGATTGTACGATTGTGATAGTATGATTGTGATTGTATGATTGTGATTGTAAGATTATGATTGTATGATTGTGATTGTATGATTGTTATTGTATGACTGTGATTGTATGATTGTGATTGTATGATTGTGATAGTATGATGGTGAAAGTATGATTGTGATAGTATGATTGTGATTATATGATTGTTATTGTATGACTGTGATTGTATGATTGTGATTGTATGATTGTGATAGTATGATTGTGAAAGTATGATTGTGATTGTATGATTGTGATTGTATGATTGTGATTGTATGATTGTGATTGTATGATTGTGATAGTATGATTGTGATTGTATGATTGTGATTGTATGATTGTGATTGTATGATTATGATTGTATGAATGTGATTGTATGATTTTATTTGGGTGATTGTATTTGGGAGATTGTATTTGGGAGATTGTAATTGCATGATTGTGATTGTATGATTGTGATTGTATGATTGTGATAGTATGATTGTGATTGTATGACTGTGATTGTATGACTGTGATTGTATGATTGTGATTGTATGATTGTGATTGTATGATTGTGAAAGTATGATTGTGATTGTATGATTGTGATTGTATGATTGTGATTGTATGATTGTGATTGTATGATTGTGATTGTATGATTGTGATAGTATGATTGTGATTGTATGATTACGATTGTATGATTGTGGTTGTGCGATTGTGATTGTACGATTGTGATTTTACGATTGTGATTGTACGATTATGATTGTATGATTGTGATTGCATGATGATGATTGTATGATTGTGATTGCACGATTGTGATTGTATGATTGTGATTGCATGATTTTGAATGTATGATTGTGATTGTATGATTGTGATTCTATGATTGTGATTGTATGATTGTGATAGTATGATTGTGATTGTATGATTACGATTGTATGATTGTGGTTGTGCGATTGTGATTGTACGATTGTGATTGTACGATTGTGATTGTATGATTGTGGTTGCATGATTATGATTGTATGATTGTGATTGCATGATTGTGATTGTATGATTGTGATTGCATGATTTTGAATGTATGATTGTGATTGTATGATTGCGATTGTATGATTGTGATTGTATGATTAAGTTTGTATTTTTGTGATTTTATGATTGTGATTGTATGATTGTGATTGTATGATTGTGATTGTATGATTGCGATTGTATGAATGCGATTGTATGATTGTGATTGCATAATACTGATTGTATGATTGTGATTGTATGATTGTGATTGTCTGATTGTGGTTGTATGATTGTGATTGTATGATTGAGATTGTATGATTGTGATTGTATGATTGCGATTGTATGATTGCGATTGTATGATTGCGATTGTATGATTGCGATTGTATGATTGCGATTGTATGATTGTGATTGTATGATTGTGATTGTATGATTGTGATTGTATGATTGTGAAAGTATGATTGTGATTGTATGATTACGATTGTATGATTGTGGTTGTGCGATTGTGATTGTACGATTGTGATTGTATGATTGTGATTGTATGATTATGATTGTATGAATGTGATTGTATGATTGTATTTGGGTGATTGTATTTGGGAGATTGTATTTGGGAGATTGTAATTGTATGATTGTGATTGTATGATTGTGATTGTATGATTGTGATAGTAAGATTGTGATTGTATGACTGTGATTGTATGACTGTGATTGTATGATTGTGATTGTATGATTGTGATTGTATGATTGTGAAAGTATGATTGTGATTGTATGATTGTGATTGTATGATTGTGATTGTATGATTGTGATTGTATGATTGTGATTGTATGATTTTATTTGGGAGATTGTAGTTGGGAGATTGTATTTGGGAGATTGTGTTTGGGATATTGTAATTGTATGATTGCGATTGTATGATTGTGATTGTATGATTGTGATTGTATGATTGTGATTGTATGATTGTGATTGTATGATTGTGATTGTATGATTGTGATTGTATGATTGTATTTGGGAGATTGTATTTGGGATATTGTAATTGTATGATTGCGATTGTATGATTGCGATTGTATGATTGTGATTGTATGATTGTGTATGTATGATTGTGATTGTATGATTGTATTTGGGAGATTGTATTTGGGATATTGTAATTGTATGATTGCGATTGTATGATTGTGATTGTATGATTGTGATGTATGATTGTAATTGTATGACTATGATTGTATGATTGTGATTGTATGTTTGTGATTGTATGATTGAGATTGTATGATTGTGATTGTATGCTTGCGATTGTATGATTGGGATTGTATGATTGTGATTCTTTGATTGTGATTATATGATTGTGATTGTATGATTGTGATTGTATGATTGTGATTGTATGATTGTGATTGTATGATTGTGATTATATGATTGTGATTGTATGATTGTGATTGTATGATTGTGATAATATGATTGTGAAAGTATGATTGTGATTGTATGATTGTGATTGTATGATTGTGATTGTCTGATTGTGGTTGTGCGATTGTGATTGTACAATTGTGATTGTACGATTGTGATAGTATGATTGTGATTGTATGATTGTGATTGTATGATTGTGATTGTATGATTGTGATTGTATGATTGTTATTGTATGACTGTGATTGTATGATTGTGATTGTATGATTGTGATAGTATGATGGTGAAAGTATGATTGTGATAGTATGATTGTGATTATATGATTGTTATTGTATGACTGTGATTGTATGATTGTGATTGTATGATTGTGATAGTATGATTGTGAAAGTATGATTGTGATTGTATGGTTGTGGTTGTATGATTGTGATTGTATGATTGTGATTGTATGATTGTGATTGTATGAATGTGATTGTCTGATTGTGGTTGTGCGATTGTGATTGTACGATTGTGATTGTACGATTGTGATTGTATGCTTGCGATTGTATGATTGTGATTGTATGATTGTGATTGTATGATTGTGATTGTATGATTGTGATTGTATGATTTTATTTGGGAGATTGTATTTGGGAGATTGTATTTGGGAGATTGTGTTTGGGATATTGTAATTGTATGATTGCGATTGTATGATTGTGATTGTATGATTGTGATTGTATGATTGTGATTGTATGATTGTATTTGGGAGATTGTATTTGGGATATTGTAATTGTATGATTGCGATTGTATGATTGCGATTGTATGATTGCGATTGTATGATTGTGATTGTATGATTGTGTATGTATGATTGTGATTGTATGATTGTATTTGGGAGATTGTATTTGGGATATTGTAATTGTATGATTGCGATTGTATGATTGTGATTGTATGATTGTGATGTATGATTGTAATTGTATGACTATGATTGTATGATTGTGATTGTATGTTTGTGATTGTATGATTGAGATTGTATGATTGTGATTGTATGCTTGCGATTGTATGACTGTGATTGTATGATTGTGATTGTATGATTGTGATAGTATGATGGTGAAAGTATGATTGTGATTGTATGATTGTGATTGTATGATTGTGATTGTATGATTGTGATTGTATGATTGTGATTGTATGATTGTGATTGTCTGATTGTGGTTGTGCGATTGTGATTGTACAATTGTGATTGTATGATTGTGATAGTATGATTGTGAAAGTATGATTGTGATTGTATGATTGTGATTGTATGATTGTGATTGTATGATTGTGATTGTATGATTGTGATTGTATGAATGTGATTGTCTGATTGTGGTTGTGCGATTGTGATTGTACGATTGTGATTGTACGATTGTGATTGTATGCTTGCGATTGTAGGATTGTGATTGTGTGATTGTGATTGTATGATTGTGGTTGTATGATTGTGATTGTATGATTGTGATAGTATGATTGTGATTGTATGATTGTGATTGTATGACTGTGATTGTATGATTGCGATTGTATGATTGTGATTGTATGATTGCGATTGTATGAATGCGATTATGTGATTTTGATTGTATGATTGTGATTGTATGATTGTGATTGTATGATTGTGATTGTATGATTGTGATTGTATGATTGTATTTGGGAGATTGTATTTGGGAGATTGTATTTGGGAGATTGTATTTGGGAGATTGTATTTGGGAGATTGTATTTGGGAGATTGTATTTGGGAGATTGTAATTGTATGATTGCGATTGTATGATTGTGATTGTATGATTGCGATTGTATGATTGTGATTGTACGATTGTGATGTATGATTGTAATTGTATTATTATGATTGTATGATTGTGATTGTATGATTGAGATTGTATGATTGATATTGTATGACTGTGATTGTATGATTGTGAAAGTATGATTGTGATTGTATGATTGTGATTGTATGATTGTGATTGTATGATTGTGATTGTATGATTGTGAAAGTATGATTGTGATTGTATGATTACGATTGTATGATTGTGGTTGTGCGATTGTGATTGTACGATTGTGATTGTACGATTGTGATTGTATGATTGTGATTGCATGATTATGATTGTATGATTGTGATTGCACGATTGTGATTGTATGATTGTGATTGCATGATTTTGATTGTATGATTGTGATTGTATGATTGTGATTGTATGATTGTGATTGTATGATTGTGATTGTATGATTGTGATTGTATGATTGTGATTGTATGATTGTGATAGTATGATTGTGATTGTATGATTGTGATTGTATGATTGTGATTGTATGATTATGATTGTATGAATGTGATTGTATGATTTTATTTGGGTGATTGTATTTGGGAGATTGTATTTGGGAGGTTGTAATTGCATGATTGTGATTGTATGATTGTGATTGTATGATTGTGATAGTATGACTGTGATTGTATGACTGTGATTGTATGACTGTGATTGTATGATTGTGATTGTATGATTGTGATTGTATGATTGTGATTGTATGATTGTGAAAGTATGATTGTGATTGTATGATTGTGATTGTATGATTGTGATTGTATGATTGTGATTGTATGATTGTGATTGCATGATTTTGAATGTATGATTGTGATTGTATGATTGTGATTGTATGATTGTGATAGTATGACTGTGATTGTATGATTGTGATTGTATGATTGTGATTGTATGATTGTGATTGTATGATTGTGATTGTATGATTGTGATTGTCTGATTGTGATTGTATGATTATGATTGTATGAATGTGATTGTATGATTGTATTTGGGTGATTGTATTTGGGAGATTGTATTTGGGAGATTGTAATTGTATGATTGTGATTGTATGATTGTGATTGTATGATTGTGATAGTAAGATTGTGATTGTATGACTGTGATTGTATGACTGTGATTGTATGATTGTGATTGTATGATTGTGATTGTATGATTGTGAAAGTATGATTGTGATTGTATGATTGTGATTGTATGATTGTGATTGTATGATTGTGATTGTATGATTGTGATTGTATGATTGTGTATGTATGATTGTGATTGTATGATTGTATTTGGGAGATTGTATTTGGGATATTGTAATTGTATGATTGCGATTGTATGATTGTGATTGTATGATTGTGATTGTAAGATTGTGATTGTATGATTGTGATTGTATGATTGTTATTGTATGACTGTGATTGTACGATTGTGATTGTATGATTGTGATAGTATGATGGTGAAAGTATGATTGTGATAGTATGATTGTGATTATATGATTGTTATTGTATGACTGTGATTGTATGATTGTGATTGTATGATTGTGATAGTATGATTGTGAAAGTATGATTGTGATTGTATGATTGTGATTGTATGATTGTGATTGTATGATTGTGATTGTATGATTGTGATTGTATGATTGTGATTGTATGATTGTGATTGTATGAATGTGATTGTCTGATTGTGGTTGTGCGATTGTGATTGTACGATTGTGATTGTACGTTTGTGATTGTATGCTTGCGATTGTATGATTGTGATTGTATGATTGTGATTGTATGATTGTGATTGTATGATTGTGATTGTATGATTATGA
This sequence comes from Megachile rotundata, assembly GCF_050947335.1. Classification (NCBI taxonomy): domain Eukaryota; kingdom Metazoa; phylum Arthropoda; class Insecta; order Hymenoptera; family Megachilidae; genus Megachile; species Megachile rotundata. The sequence goes on along the minus strand of NW_027473318.1, from coordinate 1,555,669 downwards.
TTGTATGATTGTGATTGTATGATTGTGGTTGTATGATTGTGATTGTATGATTGTGATAGTATGATTGTGATTGTATGATTGTGATTGTATGACTGTGATTGTATGATTGCGATTGTATGATTGTGATTGTATGATTGCGATTGTATGAATGCGATTATGTGATTTTGATTGTATGATTGTGATTGTATAATTGTGATTGTATGATTGTGATTGTATGATTGTGATTGTATGATAATGATTGTCTGATTGTGGTTGTGCGATTGTCATTGTACGATTGTGATTGTACGATTGTGATAGTATGATTGTGATTGTATGATTGTGATTGTCTGATTGTGGTTGTGCGATTGTGATTGTACAATTGTGATTGTACGATTGTGATAGTATGATTGTGATTGTATGATTGTGATTGTATGATTGTGATTGTATGATTGTGATTGTATGATTGTTATTGTATGACTGTGATTGTATGATTGTGATTGTATGATTGTGATAGTATGATGGTGAAAGTATGATTGTGATAGTATGATTGTGATTATATGATTGTTATTGTATGACTGTGATTGTATGATTGTGATTGTATGATTGTGATAGTATGATTGTGAAAGTATGATTGTGATTGTATGGTTGTGGTTGTATGATTGTGATTGTATGATTGTGATTGTATGATTGTGATTGTATGAATGTGATTGTCTGATTGTGGTTGTGCGATTGTGATTGTACGATTGTGATTGTACGATTGTGATTGTATGCTTGCGATTGTATGATTGTGATTGTATGATTGTGATTGTATGATTGTGATTGTATGATTGTGATTGTATGATTTTATTTGGGAGATTGTATTTGGGAGATTGTATTTTGGAGATTGTGTTTGGGATATTGTAATTGTATGATTGCGATTGTATGATTGTGATTGTATGATTGTGATTGTATGATTGTGATTGTATGATTGTATTTGGGAGATTGTATTTGGGATATTGTAATTGTATGATTGCGATTGTATGATTGCGATTGTATGATTGCGATTGTATGATTGTGATTGTATGATTGTGTATGTATGATTGTGATTGTATGATTGTATTTGGGAGATTGTATTTGGGATATTGTAATTGTATGATTGCGATTGTATGATTGTGATTGTATGATTGTGATGTATGATTGTAATTGTATGACTATGATTGTATGATTGTGATTGTATGTTTGTGATTGTATGATTGAGATTGTATGATTGTGATTGTATGCTTGCGATTGTATGACTGTGATTGTGTGATTGTGATTGTATGATTGTGATAGTATGATGGTGAAAGTATGATTGTGATTGTATGATTGTGATTGTATGATTATGATTGTATGATTGTGATTGTATGATTGTGATTGTATGATTGTGATTGTCTGATTGTGGTTGTGCGATTGTGATTGTACAATTGTGATTGTACGATTGTGATAGTATGATTGTGATTGTATGATTGTGATTGTAAGATTGTGATTGTATGATTGTGATTGTATGATTGTTATTGTATGACTGTGATTGTATGATTGTGATTGTATGATTGTGATAGTATGATGGTGAAAGTATGATTGTGATAGTATGATTGTGATTATATGATTGTTATTGTATGACTGTGATTGTATGATTGTGATTGTATGATTGTGATAGTATGATTGTGAAAGTATGATTGTGATTGTATGATTGTGATTGTATGATTGTGATTGTATGATTGTGATTGTATGATTGTGATTGTATGAATGTGATTGTCTGATTGTGGTTGTGCGATTGTGATTGTACGATTGTGATTGTACGATTGTGATTGTATGCTTGCGATTGTAGGATTGTGATTGTATGATTGTGATTGTATGATTGTGGTTGTATGATTGTGATTGTATGATTGTGATAGTATGATTGTGATTGTATGATTGTGATTGTATGACTGTGATTGTATGATTGCGATTGTATGATTGTGATTGTATGATTGCGATTGTATGAATGCGATTATGTGATTTTGATTGTATGATTGTGATTGTATGATTGTGATTGTATGATTGTGATTGTATGATTGTGATTGTATGATTGTATTTGGGAGATTGTATTTGGGAGATTGTATTTGGGAGATTGTATTTGGGAGATTGTATTTGGGAGATTGTATTTGGGAGATTGTAATTGTATGATTGCGATTGTATGATTGTGATTGTATGATTGCGATTGTATGATTGTGATTGTACGATTGTGATGTATGATTGTAATTGTATTATTATGATTGTATGATTGTGATTGTATGATTGAGATTGTATGATTGATATTGTATGACTGTGATTGTATGATTGTGAAAGTATGATTGTGATTGTATGATTGTGATTGTATGAATGTGATTGTATGATTTTATTTGGGTGATTGTATTTGGGAGATTGTATTTGGGAGGTTGTAATTGCATGATTGTGATTGTATGATTGTGATTGTATGATTGTGATAGTATGACTGTGATTGTATGACTGTGATTGTATGACTGTGATTGTATGATTGTGATTGTATGATTGTGATTGTATGATTGTGATTGTATGATTGTGAAAGTATGATTGTGATTGTATGATTGTGATTGTATGATTGTGATTGTATGATTGTGATTGTATGATTGTGATTGCATGATTTTGAATGTATGATTGTGATTGTATGATTGTGATTGTATGATTGTGATAGTATGACTGTGATTGTATGATTGTGATTGTATGATTGTGATTGTATGATTGTGATTGTATGATTGTGATTGTATGATTGTGATTGTCTGATTGTGATTGTATGATTATGATTGTATGAATGTGATTGTATGATTGTATTTGGGTGATTGTATTTGGGAGATTGTATTTGGGAGATTGTAATTGTATGATTGTGATTGTATGATTGTGATTGTATGATTGTGATAGTAAGATTGTGATTGTATGACTGTGATTGTATGACTGTGATTGTATGATTGTGATTGTATGATTGTGATTGTATGATTGTGAAAGTATGATTGTGATTGTATGATTGTGATTGTATGATTGTGATTGTATGATTGTGATTGTATGATTGTGATTGTATGATTGTGTATGTATGATTGTGATTGTATGATTGTATTTGGGAGATTGTATTTGGGATATTGTAATTGTATGATTGCGATTGTATGATTGTGATTGTATGATTGTGATTGTAAGATTGTGATTGTATGATTGTGATTGTATGATTGTTATTGTATGACTGTGATTGTACGATTGTGATTGTATGATTGTGATAGTATGATGGTGAAAGTATGATTGTGATAGTATGATTGTGATTATATGATTGTTATTGTATGACTGTGATTGTATGATTGTGATTGTATGATTGTGATAGTATGATTGTGAAAGTATGATTGTGATTGTATGATTGTGATTGTATGATTGTGATTGTATGATTGTGATTGTACGATTGTGATTGTATGCTTGCGATTGTAGGATTGTGATTGTGTGATTGTGATTGTATGATTGTGGTTGTATGATTGTGATTGTATGATTGTGATAGTATGATTGTGATTGTATGATTGTGATTGTATGACTGTGATTGTATGATTGCGATTGTATGATTGTGATTGTATGATTGCGATTGTATGAATGCGATTATGTGATTTTGATTGTATGATTGTGATTGTATGATTGTGATTGTATGATTGTGATTGTATGATTGTGATTGTATGATTGTATTTGGGAGATTGTATTTGGGAGATTGTATTTGGGAGATTGTATTTGGGAGATTGTATTTGGGAGATTGTATTTGGGAGATTGTATTTGGGAGATTGTAATTGTATGATTGCGATTGTATGATTGTGATTGTATGATTGCGATTGTATGATTGTGATTGTACGATTGTGATGTATGATTGTAATTGTATTATTATGATTGTATGATTGTGATTGTATGATTGAGATTGTATGATTGATATTGTATGACTGTGATTGTATGATTGTGAAAGTATGATTGTGATTGTATGATTGTGATTGTATGATTGTGATTGTATGATTGTGATTGTATGATTGTGAAAGTATGATTGTGATTGTATGATTACGATTGTATGATTGTGGTTGTGCGATTGTGATTGTACGATTGTGATTGTACGATTGTGATTGTACGATTGTGATTGTATGATTGTGATTGCATGATTATGATTGTATGATTGTGATTGCACGATTGTGATTGTATGATTGTGATTGCATGATTTTGATTGTATGATTGTGATTGTATGATTGTGATTGTATGATTGTGATTGTATGATTGTGATTGTATGATTGTGATTGTATGATTGTGATTGTATGATTGTGATAGTATGATTGTGATTGTATGATTGTGATTGTATGATTGTGATTGTATGATTATGATTGTATGAATGTGATTGTATGATTTTATTTGGGTGATTGTATTTGGGAGATTGTATTTGGGAGGTTGTAATTGCATGATTGTGATTGTATGATTGTGATTGTATGATTGTGATAGTATGACTGTGATTGTATGACTGTGATTGTATGACTGTGATTGTATGATTGTGATTGTATGATTGTGATTGTATGATTGTGATTGTATGATTGTGAAAGTATGATTGTGATTGTATGATTGTGATTGTATGATTGTGATTGTATGATTGTGATTGTATGATTGTGATTGCATGATTTTGAATGTATGATTGTGATTGTATGATTGTGATTGTATGATTGTGATAGTATGACTGTGATTGTATGATTGTGATTGTATGATTGTGATTGTATGATTGTGATTGTATGATTGTGATTGTATGATTGTGATTGTCTGATTGTGATTGTATGATTATGATTGTATGAATGTGATTGTATGATTGTATTTGGGTGATTGTATTTGGGAGATTGTATTTGGGAGATTGTAATTGTATGATTGTGATTGTATGATTGTGATTGTATGATTGTGATAGTAAGATTGTGATTGTATGACTGTGATTGTATGACTGTGATTGTATGATTGTGATTGTATGATTGCGATTGTATGATTGTGATTGTATGATTGTGATGTATGATTGTAATTGTATGACTATGATTGTATGATTGTGATTGTATGTTTGTGATTGTATGATTGAGATTGTATGATTGTGATTGTATGCTTGCGATTGTATGACTGTGATTGTGTGATTGTGATTGTATGATTGTGATAGTATGATGGTGAAAGTATGATTGTGATTGTATGATTGTGATTGTATGATTGTGATTGTATGATTGTGATTGTATGATTGTGATTGTATGATTGTGATTGTCTGATTGTGGTTGTGCGATTGTGATTGTACAATTGTGATTGTACGATTGTGATAGTATGATTGTGATTGTATGATTATGATTGTATGATTGTGATTGTATGATTGTGGTTGTATGATTGTGATTGTATGATTGTGATAGTATGATTGTGATTGTATGATTGTGATTGTATGACTGTGATTGTATGATTGCGATTGTATGATTGTGATTGTATGATTGCGATTGTATGAATGCGATTATGTGATTTTGATTGTATGATTGTGATTGTATAATTGTGATTGTATGATTGTGATTGTATGATTGTGATTGTATGATAATGATTGTCTGATTGTGGTTGTGCGATTGTCATTGTACGATTGTGATTGTACGATTGTGATAGTATGATTGTGATTGTATGATTGTGATTGTCTGATTGTGGTTGTGCGATTGTGATTGTACAATTGTGATTGTACGATTGTGATAGTATGATTGTGATTGTATGATTGTGATTGTATGATTGTGATTGTATGATTGTGATTGTATGATTGTTATTGTATGACTGTGATTGTATGATTGTGATTGTATGATTGTGATAGTATGATGGTGAAAGTATGATTGTGATAGTATGATTGTGATTATATGATTGTTATTGTATGACTGTGATTGTATGATTGTGATTGTATGATTGTGATAGTATGATTGTGAAAGTATGATTGTGATTGTATGGTTGTGGTTGTATGATTGTGATTGTATGATTGTGATTGTATGATTGTGATTGTATGAATGTGATTGTCTGATTGTGGTTGTGCGATTGTGATTGTACGATTGTGATTGTACGATTGTGATTGTATGCTTGCGATTGTATGATTGTGATTGTATGATTGTGATTGTATGATTGTGATTGTATGATTGTGATTGTATGATTTTATTTGGGAGATTGTATTTGGGAGATTGTATTTTGGAGATTGTGTTTGGGATATTGTAATTGTATGATTGCGATTGTATGATTGTGATTGTATGATTGTGATTGTATGATTGTGATTGTATGATTGTATTTGGGAGATTGTATTTGGGATATTGTAATTGTATGATTGCGATTGTATGATTGCGATTGTATGATTGCGATTGTATGATTGTGATTGTATGATTGTGTATGTATGATTGTGATTGTATGATTGTATTTGGGAGATTGTATTTGGGATATTGTAATTGTATGATTGCGATTGTATGATTGTGATTGTATGATTGTGATGTATGATTGTAATTGTATGACTATGATTGTATGATTGTGATTGTATGTTTGTGATTGTATGATTGAGATTGTATGATTGTGATTGTATGCTTGCGATTGTATGACTGTGATTGTGTGATTGTGATTGTATGATTGTGATAGTATGATGGTGAAAGTATGATTGTGATTGTATGATTGTGATTGTATGATTGTGATTGTATGATTGTGATTGTATGATTGTGATTGTATGATTGTGATTGTCTGATTGTGGTTGTGCGATTGTGATTGTACAATTGTGATTGTACGATTGTGATAGTATGATTGTGATTGTATGATTGTGATTGTAAGATTGTGATTGTATGATTGTGATTGTATGATTGTTATTGTATGACTGTGATTGTATGATTGTGATTGTATGATTGTGATAGTATGATGGTGAAAGTATGATTGTGATAGTATGATTGTGATTATATGATTGTTATTGTATGACTGTGATTGTATGATTGTGATTGTATGATTGTGATAGTATGATTGTGAAAGTATGATTGTGATTGTATGATTGTGATTGTATGATTGTGATTGTATGATTGTGATTGTATGATTGTGATTGTATGAATGTGATTGTCTGATTGTGGTTGTGCGATTGTGATTGTACGATTGTGATTGTACGATTGTGATTGTATGCTTGCGATTGTAGGATTGTGATTGTATGATTGTGATTGTATGATTGTGGTTGTATGATTGTGATTGTATGATTGTGATAGTATGATTGTGATTGTATGATTGTGATTGTATGACTGTGATTGTATGATTGCGATTGTATGATTGTGATTGTATGATTGCGATTGTATGAATGCGATTATGTGATTTTGATTGTATGATTGTGATTGTATGATTGTGATTGTATGATTGTGATTGTATGATTGTGATTGTATGATTGTATTTGGGAGATTGTATTTGGGAGATTGTATTTGGGAGATTGTATTTGGGAGATTGTATTTGGGAGATTGTATTTGGGAGATTGTAATTGTATGATTGCGATTGTATGATTGTGATTGTATGATTGCGATTGTATGATTGTGATTGTACGATTGTGATGTATGATTGTAATTGTATTATTATGATTGTATGATTGTGATTGTATGATTGAGATTGTATGATTGATATTGTATGACTGTGATTGTATGATTGTGAAAGTATGATTGTGATTGTATGATTGTGATTGTATGAATGTGATTGTATGATTTTATTTGGGTGATTGTATTTGGGAGATTGTATTTGGGAGGTTGTAATTGCATGATTGTGATTGTATGATTGTGATTGTATGATTGTGATAGTATGACTGTGATTGTATGACTGTGATTGTATGACTGTGATTGTATGATTGTGATTGTATGATTGTGATTGTATGATTGTGATTGTATGATTGTGAAAGTATGATTGTGATTGTATGATTGTGATTGTATGATTGTGATTGTATGATTGTGATTGTATGATTGTGATTGCATGATTTTGAATGTATGATTGTGATTGTATGATTGTGATTGTATGATTGTGATAGTATGACTGTGATTGTATGATTGTGATTGTATGATTGTGATTGTATGATTGTGATTGTATGATTGTGATTGTATGATTGTGATTGTCTGATTGTGATTGTATGATTATGATTGTATGAATGTGATTGTATGATTGTATTTGGGTGATTGTATTTGGGAGATTGTATTTGGCAGATTGTAATTGTATGATTGTGATTGTATGATTGTGATTGTATGATTGTGATAGTAAGATTGTGATTGTATGACTGTGATTGTATGACTGTGATTGTATGATTGTGATTGTATGATTGTGATTGTATGATTGTGAAAGTATGATTGTGATTGTATGATTGTGATTGTATGATTGTGATTGTATGATTGTGATTGTATGATTGTGTATGTATGATTGTGATTGTATGATTGTATTTGGGAGATTGTATTTGGGATATTGTAATTGTATGATTGCGATTGTATGATTGTGATTGTATGATTGTGATTGTAAGATTGTGATTGTATGATTGTGATTGTATGATTGTTATTGTATGACTGTGATTGTACGATTGTGATTGTATGATTGTGATAGTATGATGGTGAAAGTATGATTGTGATAGTATGATTGTGATTATATGATTGTTATTGTATGACTGTGATTGTATGATTGTGATTGTATGATTGTGATAGTATGATTGTGAAAGTATGATTGTGATTGTATGATTGTGATTGTATGATTGTGATTGTATGATTGTGATTGTATGATTGTGATTGTATGATTGTGATTGTATGATTGTGATTGTATGAATGTGATTGTCTGATTGTGGTTGTGCGATTGTGATTGTACGATTGTGATTGTACGATTGTGATTGTATGCTTGCGATTGTATGATTGTGATTGTATGATTGTGATTGTATGATTGTGATTGTATGATTGTGATTGTATGATTATGATTGTATGATTGTGATTGTATGATTGTGGTTGTATGATTGTGATTGTATGATTGTGATAGTATGATTGTGATTGTATGATTGTGATTGTATGACTGTGATTGTATGATTGCGATTGTATGATTGTGATTGTATGATTGCGATTGTATGAATGCGATTATGTGATTTTGATTGTATGATTGTGATTGTATAATTGTGATTGTATGATTGTGATTGTATGATTGTGATTGTATGATAGTGATTGTCTGATTGTGGTTGTGCGATTGTCATTGTACGATTGTGATTGTACGATTGTGATAGTATGATTGTGATTGTATGATTGTGATTGTATGATTGTGATTGTATGATTGTGATTGTATGATTGTATTTGGGAGATTGTATTTGGGAGATTGTAATTGTATGATTGCGATTGTATGATTGTGATTGTATGATTGCGATTGTATGATTGTTATTGTATGACTGTGATTGTATGATTGTGAAAGTATGATTGTGATTGTATGATTACGATTGTATGATTGTGGTTGTGCGATTGTGATTGTACGATTGTTATTGTACGATTGTGATTGTATGATTGTGATTGCATGATTATGATTGTATGATTGTGATTGCACGATTGTGATTGTATGATTGTGATTGCATGATTTTGATTGTATGATTGTGATTGTATGATTGTGATTGTATGATTGTGATTGTATGATTGTGATTGTATGATTGTGATTGTATGATTGTGATAGTATGATTGTGATTGTATGATTGTGATTGTATGATTGTTATTGTATGATTATGATTGTATGAATGTGATTGTATGATTTTATTTGGGTGATTGTATTTGGGAGATTGTATTTGGGAGATTGTAATTGCGTGATTGTGAATGTATGATTGTGATTGTATGATTGTGATAGTATGATTGTGATTGTATGACTGTGATTGTATGACTGTGATTGTATGATTGTGATTGTATGATTGTGATTGTATGATTGTGAAAGTATGATTGTGATTGTATGATTGTGATTGTATGATTGTGATTGTATGATTGTGATTGTATGATTGTGATTGTATGATTGTGATAGTATGAATGTGATTGTATGATTACGATTGTATGATTGTGGTTGTGCGATTGTGATTGTACGATTGTGATTGTACGATTGTGATTGTATGATTGTGATTGCATGATTATGATTGTATGATTGTGATTGCATGATTGTGATTGTATGATTGTGATTGCATGATTTTGAATGTATGATTGTGATTGTATGATTGCGATTGTATGATTGTGATTGTATGATTAAGTTTGTATTTTTGTGATTTTATGATTGTGATTGTATGATTGCGATTGTATGATTGTGATTGTATGATTGCGATTGTATGAATGCGATTGTATGATTGTGATTGCATAATACTGATTGTATGATTGTGATTGTATGATTGTGATTGTCTGATTGTGGTTGTATGATTGTGATTGTATGATTGAGATTGTATGATTGTGATTATATGATTGCGATTGTATGATTGCGATTGTATGATTGCGATTGTATGATTGTGATTGTATGATTGTGATTGTATGATTGTGATTGTATGATTGTGATTGTATGATTGTGATTGTATGATTGTGAAAGTATGATTGTGATTGTATGATTACGATTGTATGATTGTGGTTGTGCGATTGTGATTGTACGATTGTGATTGTACGATTGTGATTGTATGATTGTGATTGCATGATTATGATTGTATGATTGTGATTGCATGATTGTGATTGTATGATTGTGATTGCATGATTTTGAATGTATGATTGTGATTGTATGATTGTGATTGTATGATTGTGATTGTATGATTGTGATTGTATGATTGTGATTGTATGATTGTGATTGTATGATTGTGATTGTATGATTATGATTGTATGAATGTGATTGTATGATTGTATTTGGGTGATTGTATTTGGGAGATTGTATTTGGGAGATTGTAATTGTATGATTGTGATTGTATGATTGTGATTGTATGATTGTGATAGTAAGATTGTGATTGTATGACTGTGATTGTATGACTGTGATTGTATGATTGTGATTGTATGATTGTGATTGTATGATTGTGAAAGTATGATTGTGATTGTATGATTGCGATTGTATGATTGTGATTGTATGATTGTGATTGTATGATTGTGATTGTCTGATTGTGGTTGTGCGATTGTGATTGTGCAATTGTGATTGTACGATTGTGATAGTATGATTGTGATTGTATGATTGTGATTGTATGATTGTGATTGTATGATTGGGATTGTATGATTGTTATTGTATGACTGTGATTGTATGATTGTGATTGTATGATTGTGATAGTATGATGGTGAAAGTATGATTGTGATAGTATGATTGTGATTATATGGTTGTTATTGTATGACTGTGATTGTATGATTGTGATTGTATGATTGTGATAGTATGATTGTGAAAGTATGATTGTGATTGTATGATTGTGGTTGTATGATTGTGATTGTATGATTGTGATTGTATGATTGTGATTGTATGAATGTGATTGTATGATTGTGATTGTATGATTGTGATTGTATGATTGTTATTGTATGACTGTGATTGTATGATTGTGATTGTATGATTGTGATAGTATGATGGTGAAAGTATGATTGTGATAGTATGATTGTGATTATATGATTGTTATTGTATGACTGTGATTGTATGATTGTGATTGTATGATTGTGATAGTATGATTGTGAAAGTATGATTGTGATTGTATGATTGTGATTGTATGATTGTGATTGTATGATTGTGATTGTATGATTGTGATTGTATGAATGTGATTGTCTGATTGTGGTTGTGCGATTGTGATTGTACGATTGTGATTGTACGATTGTGATTGTATGCTTGCGATTGTAGGATTGTGATTGTGTGATTGTGATTGTATGATTGTGGTTGTATGATTGTGATTGTATGATTGTGATAGTATGATTGTGATTGTATGATTGTGATTGTATGACTGTGATTGTATGATTGCGATTGTATGATTGTGATTGTATGATTGCGATTGTATGAATGCGATTATGTGATTTTGATTGTATGATTGTGATTGTATGATTGTGATTGTATGATTGTGATTGTATGATTGTGATTGTATGATTGTATTTGGGAGATTGTATTTGGGAGATTGTATTTGGGAGATTGTATTTGGGAGATTGTATTTGGGAGATTGTATTTGGGAGATTGTAATTGTATGATTGCGATTGTATGATTGTGATTGTATGATTGCGATTGTATGATTGTGATTGTACGATTGTGATGTATGATTGTAATTGTATTATTATGATTGTATGATTGTGATTGTATGATTGAGATTGTATGATTGATATTGTATGACTGTGATTGTATGATTGTGAAAGTATGATTGTGATTGTATGATTGTGATTGTATGATTGTGATTGTATGATTGTGATTGTATGATTGTGAAAGTATGATTGTGATTGTATGATTACGATTGTATGATTGTGGTTGTGCGATTGTGATTGTACGATTGTGATTGTACGATTGTGATTGTATGATTGTGATTGCATGATTATGATTGTATGATTGTGATTGCACGATTGTGATTGTATGATTGTGATTGCATGATTTTGATTGTATGATTGTGATTGTATGATTGTGATTGTATGATTGTGATTGTATGATTGTGATTGTATGATTGTGATTGTATGATTGTGATTGTATGATTGTGATAGTATGATTGTGATTGTATGATTGTGATTGTATGATTGTGATTGTATGATTATGATTGTATGAATGTGATTGTATGATTTTATTTGGGTGATTGTATTTGGGAGATTGTATTTGGGAGGTTGTAATTGCATGATTGTGATTGTATGATTGTGATTGTATGATTGTGATAGTATGACTGTGATTGTATGACTGTGATTGTATGACTGTGATTGTATGATTGTGATTGTATGATTGTGATTGTATGATTGTGATTGTATGATTGTGAAAGTATGATTGTGATTGTATGATTGTGATTGTATGATTGTGATTGTATGATTGTGATTGTATGATTGTGATTGCATGATTTTGAATGTATGATTGTGATTGTATGATTGTGATTGTATGATTGTGATAGTATGACTGTGATTGTATGATTGTGATTGTATGATTGTGATTGTATGATTGTGATTGTATGATTGTGATTGTATGATTGTGATTGTCTGATTGTGATTGTATGATTATGATTGTATGAATGTGATTGTATGATTGTATTTGGGTGATTGTATTTGGGATATTGTATTTGGGAGATTGTAATTGTATGATTGTGATTGTATGATTGTGATTGTTTGATTGTGATAGTAAGATTGTGATTGTATGACTGTGATTGTATGACTGTGATTGTATGATTGTGATTGTATGATTGTGATTGTATGATTGTGAAAGTATGATTGTGATTGTATGATTGTGATTGTATGATTGTGATTGTATGATTGTGATTGTATGATTGTGATTGTATGATTGTGAATGTATGATTGTGATTGTATGATTGTATTTGGGAGATTGTATTTGGGATATTGTAATTGTATGATTGCGATTGTATGATTGTGATTGTATGATTGTGATTGTAAGATTGTGATTGTATGATTGTGATTGTATGATTGTTATTGTATGACTGTGATTGTACGATTGTGATTGTATGATTGTGATAGTATGATGGTGAAAGTATGATTGTGATAGTATGATTGTGATTATATGATTGTTATTGTATGACTGTGATTGTATGATTGTGATTGTATGATTGTGATAGTATGATTGTGAAAGTATGATTGTGATTGTATGATTGTGATTGTATGATTGTGATTGTATGATTGTGATTGTATGATTGTGATTGTATGATTGTGATTGTATGATTGTGATTGTATGAATGTGATTGTCTGATTGTGGTTGTGCGATTGTGATTGTACGATTGTGATTGTACGATTGTGATTGTATGCTTGCGATTGTATGATTGTGATTGTATGATTGTGATTGTATGATTGTGATTGTATGATTGTGATTGTATGATTATGATTGTATGATTGTGATTGTATGATTGTGGTTGTATGATTGTGATTGTATGATTGTGATAGTATGATTGTGATTGTATGATTGTGATTGTATGACTGTGATTGTATGATTGCGATTGTATGATTGTGATTGTATGATTGCGATTGTATGAATGCGATTATGTGATTTTGATTGTATGATTGTGATTGTATAATTGTGATTGTATGATTGTGATTGTATGATTGTGATTGTATGATAATGATTGTCTGATTGTGGTTGTGCGATTGTCATTGTACGATTGTGATTGTACGATTGTGATAGTATGATTGTGATTGTATGATTGTGATTGTCTGATTGTGGTTGTGCGATTGTGATTGTACAATTGTGATTGTACGATTGTGATAGTATGATTGTGATTGTATGATTGTGATTGTATGATTGTGATTGTATGATTGTGATTGTATGATTGTTATTGTATGACTGTGATTGTATGATTGTGATTGTATGATTGTGATAGTATGATGGTGAAAGTATGATTGTGATAGTATGATTGTGATTATATGATTGTTATTGTATGACTGTGATTGTATGATTGTGATTGTATGATTGTGATAGTATGATTGTGAAAGTATGATTGTGATTGTATGGTTGTGGTTGTATGATTGTGATTGTATGATTGTGATTGTATGATTGTGATTGTATGAATGTGATTGTCTGATTGTGGTTGTGCGATTGTGATTGTACGATTGTGATTGTACGATATTGATTGTATGCTTGCGATTGTATGATTGTGATTGTATGATTGTGATTGTATGATTGTGATTGTATGATTGTGATTGTATGATTGTGATTGTATGATTTTATTTGGGAGATTGTATTTGGGAGATTGTATTTTGGAGATTGTGTTTGGGATATTGTAATTGTATGATTGCGATTGTATGATTGTGATTGTATGATTGTGATTGTATGATTGTGATTGTATGATTGTATTTGGGAGATTGTATTTGGGATATTGTAATTGTATGATTGCGATTGTATGATTGCGATTGTATGATTGCGATTGTATGATTGTGATTGTATGATTGTGTATGTATGATTGTGATTGTATGATTGTATTTGGGAGATTGTATTTGGGATATTGTAATTGTATGATTGCGATTGTATGATTGTGATTGTATGATTGTGATGTATGATTGTAATTGTATGACTATGATTGTATGATTGTGATTGTATGTTTGTGATTGTATGATTGAGATTGTATGATTGTGATTGTATGCTTGCGATTGTATGACTGTGATTGTGTGATTGTGATTGTATGATTGTGATAGTATGATGGTGAAAGTATGATTGTGATTGTATGATTGTGATTGTATGATTGTGATTGTATGATTGTGATTGTATGATTGTGATTGTATGATTGTGATTGTCTGATTGTGGTTGTGCGATTGTGATTGTACAATTGTGATTGTACGATTGTGATAGTATGATTGTGATTGTATGATTGTGATTGTAAGATTGTGATTGTATGATTGTGATTGTATGATTGTTATTGTATGACTGTGATTGTATGATTGTGATTGTATGATTGTGATAGTATGATGGTGAAAGTATGATTGTGATAGTATGATTGTGATTATATGATTGTTATTGTATGACTGTGATTGTATGATTGTGATTGTATGATTGTGATAGTATGATTGTGAAAGTATGATTGTGATTGTATGATTGTGATTGTATGATTGTGATTGTATGATTGTGATTGTATGAATGTGATTGTCTGATTGTGGTTGTGCGATTGTGATTGTACGATTGTGATTGTACGATTGTGATTGTATGCTTGCGATTGTAGGATTGTGATTGTATGATTGTGATTGTATGATTGTGGTTGTATGATTGTGATTGTATGATTGTGATAGTATGATTGTGATTGTATGATTGTGATTGTATGACTGTGATTGTATGATTGCGATTGTATGATTGTGATTGTATGATTGCGATTGTATGAATGCGATTATGTGATTTTGATTGTATGATTGTGATTGTATGATTGTGATTGTATGATTGTGATTGTATGATTGTGATTGTATGATTGTATTTGGGAGATTGTATTTGGGAGATTGTATTTGGGAGATTGTATTTGGGAGATTGTATTTGGGAGATTGTATTTGGGAGATTGTATTTGGGAGATTGTAATTGTATGATTGCGATTGTATGATTGTGATTGTATGATTGCGATTGTATGATTGTGATTGTACGATTGTGATGTATGATTGTAATTGTATTATTATGATTGTATGATTGTGATTGTATGATTGAGATTGTATGATTGATATTGTATGACTGTGATTGTATGATTGTGAAAGTATGATTGTGATTGTATGATTGTGATTGTATGAATGTGATTGTATGATTTTATTTGGGTGATTGTATTTGGGAGATTGTATTTGGGAGGTTGTAATTGCATGATTGTGATTGTATGATTGTGATTGTACGATTGTGATAGTATGACTGTGATTGTATGACTGTGATTGTATGACTGTGATTGTATGATTGTGATTGTATGATTGTGATTGTATGATTGTGATTGTATGATTGTGAAAGTATGATTGTGATTGTATGATTGTGATTGTATGATTGTGACTGTATGATTGTGATTGTATGATTGTGATTGCATGATTTTGAATGTATGATTGTGATTGTATGATTGTGATTGTATGATTGTGATAGTATGACTGTGATTGTATGATTGTGATTGTATGATTGTGATTGTATGATTGTGATTGTATGATTCTGACTGTATGATTGTGATTGTATGATTGTGATTGTCTGATTGTGATTGTATGATTATGATTGTATGAATGTGATTGTATGATTGTATTTGGGTGATTGTATTTGGGAGATTGTATTTGGGAGATTGTAATTGTATGATTGTGATTGTATGATTGTGATTGTATGATTGTGATAGTAAGATTGTGATTGTATGACTGTGATTGTATGACTGTGATTGTATGATTGTGATTGTATGATTGTGATTGTATGATTGTGAAAGTATGATTGTGATTGTATGATTGTGAATGTATGATTGTGATTGTATGATTGTGATTGTATGATTGTGATTGTATGATTGTGTATGTATGATTGTGATTGTATGATTGTATTTGGGAGATTGTATTTGGGATATTGTAATTGTATGATTGCGATTGTATGATTGTGATTGTATGATTGTGATTGTAAGATTGTGATTGTATGATTGTGATTGTATGATTGTTATTGTATGACTGTGATTGTACGATTGTGATTGTATGATTGTGATAGTATGATGGTGAAAGTATGATTGTGATAGTATGATTGTGATTATATGATTGTTATTGTATGACTGTGATTGTATGATTGTGATTGTATGATTGTGATAGTATGATTGTGAAAGTATGATTGTGATTGTATGATTGTGATTGTATGATTGTGATTGTATGATTGTGATTGTATGATTGTGATTGTATGATTGTGATTGTATGAATGTGATTGTCTGATTGTGGTTGTGCGATTGTGATTGTACGATTGTGATTGTACGATTGTGATTGTATGCTTGCGATTGTATGATTGTGATTGTATGATTGTGATTGTATGATTGTGATTGTATGATTGTGATTGTATGATTATGATTGTATGATTGTGATTGTATGATTGTGGTTGTATGATTGTGATTGTATGATTGTGATAGTATGATTGTGATTGTATGATTGTGATTGTATGACTGTGATTGTATGATTGCGATTGTATGATTGTGATTGTATGATTGCGATTGTATGAATGCGATTATGTGATTTTGATTGTATGATTGTGATTGTATAATTGTGATTGTATGATTGTGATTGTATGATTGTGATTGTATGATAGTGATTGTCTGATTGTGGTTGTGCGATTGTCATTGTACGATTGTGATTGTACGATTGTGATAGTATGATTGTGATTGTATGATTGTGATTGTATGATTGTGATTGTATGATTGTGATTGTATGATTGTATTTGGGAGATTGTATTTGGGAGATTGTAATTGTATGATTGCGATTGTATGATTGTGATTGTATGATTGCGATTGTATGATTGTGATTGTACGATTGTGATGTATGATTGTAATTGTATTATTATGATTGTATGATTGTGATTGTATGATTGAGATTGTATGATTGATATTGTATGACTGTGATTGTATGATTGTGATTGTATGATTGTGAAAGTATGATTGTGATTGTATGATTGTGATTGTATGATTGTGATTGTATGATTGTGATTGTATGATTGTGAAAGTATGATTGTGATTGTATGATTACGATTGTATGATTGTGGTTGTGCGATTGTGATTGTACGATTGTTATTGTACGATTGTGATTGTATGATTGTGATTGCATGATTATGATTGTATGATTGTGATTGCACGATTGTGATTGTATGATTGTGATTGCATGATTTTGATTGTATGATTGTGATTGTATGATTGTGATTGTATGATTGTGATTGTATGATTGTGATTGTATGATTGTGATTGTATGATTGTGATAGTATGATTGTGATTGTATGATTGTGATTGTATGATTGTTATTGTATGATTATGATTGTATGAATGTGATTGTATGATTTTATTTGGGTGATTGTATTTGGGAGATTGTATTTGGGAGATTGTAATTGCGTGATTGTGAATGTATGATTGTGATTGTATGATTGTGATAGTATGATTGTGATTGTATGACTGTGATTGTATGACTGTGATTGTATGATTGTGATTGTATGATTGTGATTGTATGATTGTGAAAGTATGATTGTGATTGTATGATTGTGATTGTATGATTGTGATTGTATGATTGTGATTGTATGATTGTGATTGTATGATTGTGATAGTATGATTGTGATTGTATGATTACGATTGTATGATTGTGGTTGTGCGATTGTGATTGTACGATTGTGATTGTACGATTGTGATTGTATGATTGTGATTGCATGATGATGATTGTATGATTGTGATTGCACGATTGTGATTGTATGATTGTGATTGCATGATTTTGAATGTATGATTGTGATTGTATGATTGTGATTGTATGATTGTGATTGTATGATTGTGATTGTATGATTGTGATAGTATGATTGTGATTGTATGATTACGATTGTATGATTGTGGTTGTGCGATTGTGATTGTACGATTGTGATTGTACGATTGTGATTGTATGATTGTGATTGCATGATTATGATTGTATGATTGTGATTGCATGATTGTGATTGTATGATTGTGATTGCATGATTTTGAATGTATGATTGTGATTGTATGATTGCGATTGTATGATTGTGATTGTATGATTAAGTTTGTATTTTTGTGATTTTATGATTGTGATTGTATGATTGCGATTGTATGATTGTGATTGTATGATTGCGATTGTATGAATGCGATTGTATGATTGTGATTGCATAATACTGATTGTATGATTGTGATTGTATGATTGTGATTGTCTGATTGTGGTTGTATGATTGTGATTGTATGATTGAGATTGTATGATTGTGATTATATGATTGCGATTGTATGATTGCGATTGTATGATTGCGATTGTATGATTGTGATTGTATGATTGTGATTGTATGATTGTGATTGTATGATTGTGATTGTATGATTGTGATTGTATGATTGTGAAAGTATGATTGTGATTGTATGATTACGATTGTATGATTGTGGTTGTGCGATTGTGATTGTACGATTGTGATTGTACGATTGTGATTGTATGATTGTGATTGCATGATTATGATTGTATGATTGTGATTGCATGATTGTGATTGTATGATTGTGATTGCATGATTTTGAATGTATGATTGTGATTGTATGATTGTGATAGTATGATGGTGAAAGTATGATTGTGATAGTATGATTGTGATTATATGATTGTTATTGTATGACTGTGATTGTATGATTGTGATTGTATGATTGTGATAGTATGATTGTGAAAGTATGATTGTGATTGTATGATTGTGGTTGTATGATTGTGATTGTATGATTGTGATTGTATGATTGTGATTGTATGAATGTGATTGTCTGATTGTGGTTGTGCGATTGTGATTGTACGATTGTGATTGTACGATTGTGATTGTATGCTTGCGATTGTATGATTGTGATTGTATGATTGTGATTGTATGATTGTGATTGTATGATTTTATTTGGGAGATTGTATTTGGGAGATTGTATTTGGGAGATTGTGTTTGGGATATTGTAATTGTATGATTGCGATTGTATGATTGTGATTGTATGATTGTGATTGTATGATTGTGATTGTATGATTGTGATTGTATGATTGTATTTGGGAGATTGTATTTGGGATATTGTAATTGTATGATTGCGATTGTATGATTGCGATTGTATGATTGTGATTGTATGATTGTGTATGTATGATTGTGATTGTATGATTGTATTTGGGAGATTGTATTTGGGATATTGTAATTGTATGATTGCGATTGTATGATTGTGATTGTATGATTGTGATGTATGATTGTAATTGTATGACTATGATTGTATGATTGTGATTCTATGATTGTGATTGTATGATTGAGATTGTATGATTGTGATTGTATGCTTGCGATTGTATGATTGGGATTGTATGATTGTGATTCTTTGATTGTGATTGTATGATTGTGATTGTATGATTCTGATAATATGATTGTGATAGTATGATTGTGATTATATGATTGTTATTGTATGACTGTGATTGTATGATTGTGATTGTATGATTGTGATAGTATGATGGTGAAAGTATGATTGTGATTGTATGATTCTGATTGTATGATTGTGATTGTATGATTGTGATTGTATGCTTGCGATTGTATGATTGTGATTGTATGATTGAGATTGTATGATTGTGATTGTATGCTTGCGATTGTATGATTGTGATTGTATGATTGAGATTGTATGATTGTGATTGTATGCTTGCGATTGTATGATTGTGATTGTATGATTGAGATTGTATGATTCTGATTGTATGATTGTGATTGTATGATTGTGATTGTATGATTGTGATTGTATGATTGTGATTGTCTGATTGTGGTTGTGCGATTGTGATTGTACGATTGTGATTGTACGATTGTGATTGTATGCTTGCGATTGTATGATTGTGATTGTATGATTGTGATTGTATGATTGTGATTGTATGATTATGATTGTAGGATTGTGATTGTATGATTGTGATTGTATGATTGTGATTGTATGATTGTGATAGTATGATTGTGATTGTATGATTGTGATTGTATGACTGTGATGGTATGATTGTGATTGTATGATTGTGATTGTATGATTGTGATTGTATGAGTGTGATTGTCTGATTGTGGTTGTACGATTGTGATTGTACGATTGTGATTGTACGATTATTATTGAATGATTGTGATTGTATGATGGTGATTGTATGATTGTGATTGTATGATTGTGATTGTATGATTATGATTGTATGATTGTGATTGTATGATTGTGATTGCATGATTATGATTGTATGATTGTGATTGCATGATTGTGATTGTATGATTATGATTGTATGATTGTGATTGTATGATTGTGATTGTATGACTGTGATTGTATGATTGTGATTGTATGATTGTGATTGTATGATTGTGATTCTTTGATTGTGATTGTCTGATTGTGGTTGTGCGATTGTGATTGTACAATTGTGATTGTACGATTGTGATAGTATGATTGTGATTGTACGATTGTGATTGTACGATTGTGATTGTATGATTGTGATTGTATGATTGTTATTGTATGACTGTGATTGTATGATTGTGATTGTATGATTGTGATAGTATGATGGTGAAAGTATGATTGTGATAGTATGATTGTGATTATATGATTGTTATTGTATGACTGTGATTGTATGATTGTGATTGTATGATTGGGATAGTATGATTGTGAAAGTATGATTGTGATTGTATGATTGTGATTGTATGATTGTGATTGTATGATTGTGATTGTATGATTGTGATTGTATGATTGTGATTGTCTGATTGTGGTTGTGCGATTGTGATTGTACGATTGTGATTGTACGATTGTGATTGTATGCTTGCGATTGTATGATTGTGATTGTATGATTGTGATTGTATGATTGTGATTGTATGATTGTGATTGTATGATTGTGATTGTATGATTATGATTGTATGATTGTGATTGTATGATTGTGATTGTATGATTGTGATTGTATGATTGTGATAGTATGATTGTGATTGTATGATTGTGATTGTATGACTGTGATGGTATGATTGTGATTGTATGATTGTGATTGTATGATTGTGAAAGTATGATTGTGATGGTATGATTGTGATTGTATGATTGTGATTGTATGGTTGTGATTGTATGAGTGTGATTGTCTGATTGTGGTTGTACGATTGTGATTGTACGATTGTGATTGTACGATTATTATTGAATGATTGTGATTGTATGATGGTGATTGTATGATTGTGATTGTATGATTGTGATTGTATGATTATGATTGTATGATTGTGATTGTATGATTGTGATTGCATGATTATGATTGTATGATTGTGATTGCATGATTGTGATTGTATGATTGTGATTGCATGATTTTGAATGTATGATTGTGATTGTATGATTGTGATTGTATGATTGTGATTGTATGATTGTGATTGTATGATTGTGATTGTATGATTTTGAATGTATGATTGTGATTGTATGATTGCGATTGTATGATTGTGATTGTATGATTAAGTTTGTATTTTTGTGATTTTATGATTGCGATTGTATGATTGTGATTGTATGATTGTGATTGTATGATTGCGATTGTATGAATGCGATTGTATGATTGTGATTGCATAATTGTGATTGTATGATTGTGATTGTATGATTGTGATAGTCTGATTGTGGTTGTATGGTTGTGATTGTATGATTGAGATTGTATGATTGTGATTGTATGATTGCGATTGTATGAATGCGATTGTATGATTGTGATTGTATGATTGTGATTGTATGATTGTGATTGTATGATTGTGATCGTATGATTGTGATTGTATGATTGTGATTGTATGATTGTGATTGTATGATTATGATTGTATGAATGTGATTGTATGATTGTATTTGGGTGATTGTATTTGGGAGATTGTATTTGGGAGATTGTAATTGTATGATTGTGATTGTATGATTGTGATTGTATGATTGTGATAGTATGATTGTGATTGTATGACTTCTATTGTATGATTGCGATTGTATGATTGTGATTGTATGATTAAGTTTGTATTTTTGTGATTTTATGACTGTGATTGTATGATTGTGATTGTATGATTGTGATTGTATGATTGCGATTGTATGAATGCGATTGTATGATTGTGATTGCATAATTGTGATTGTATGATTGTGATTGTATGATTGTGATTGTCTGATTGTGGTTGTATGATTGTGATTGTATGATTGAGATTGTATGATTGTGATTGTATGATTGCGATTGTATGATTGCGATTGTATGATTGTGATTGTATGATTGTGATTGTATGATTGTGATTGTATGATTGTGATTGTATGATTGTGACTGTATGATTGTGATTGTATGATTGTGATTGTATGATTGTGATTGCATGATTATGATTGTATGAGTGTGATTGCATGATGGTGATTGTATGATTGTGATTGCATGATTTTGAATGTATGATTGTGATTGTATGATTGTGATTGTATGATTGTGATTGTATGATGGTGATTGTATGATTGTGATTGTATGATTGTAATTGTATGATTATGATTGTATGAATGTGATTGTATGATTGTATTTGGGAGATTGTATTTGGGAGATTGTAATTGTATGATTGTGATTGTATGATTGTGATTGTATGATTGTGATTGTATGATTGTGATTGTATGATTATGATTGTATGATTGTGATTGTATGATTGTGATTGTATGATTGTGATTGTATGATTGTGATAGTATGATTGTGATTGTATGATTGTGATTGTATGACTGTGATGGTATGATTGTGATTGTATGATTGTGATTGTATGATTGTGATTGTATGAGTGTGATTGTCTGATTGTGGTTGTACGATTGTGATTGTACGATTGTGATTGTACGATTATTATTGAATGATTGTGATTGTATGATGGTGATTGTATGATTGTGATTGTATGATTGTGATTGTATGATTATGATTGTATGATTGTGATTGTATGATTGTGATTGCATGATTATGATTGTATGATTGTGATTGCATGATTGTGATTGTATGATTATGATTGTATGATTGTGATTGTATGATTGTGATTGTATGATTGTGATTGTATGATTGTGATAGTATGATTGTGATTGTATGATTGTGATTGTATGACTGTGATTGTATGATTGTGATTGTATGATTGTGATTGTATGATTGTGATTCTTTGATTGTGATTGTCTGATTGTGGTTGTGCGATTGTGATTGTACAATTGTGATTGTACGATTGCGATTGTACGATTGTGATAGTATGATTGTGATTGTACGATTGTGATTGTATGATTGTGATTGTATGATTGTGATTGTATGATTGTTATTGTATGACTGTGATTGTATGATTGTGATTGTATGATTGTGATAGTATGATGGTGAAAGTATGATTGTGATAGTATGATTGTGATTATATGATTGTTATTGTATGACTGTGATTGTATGATTGTGATTGTATGATTGGGATAGTATGATTGTGAAAGTATGATTGTGATTGTATGATTGTGATTGTATGATTGTGATTGTATGATTGCGATTGTATGATTGTGATTGTATGATTGTGATTGTCTGATTGTGGTTGTGCGATTGTGATTGTACGATTGTGATTGTACGATTGTGATTGTATGCTTGCGATTGTATGATTGTGATTGTATGATTGTGATTGTATGATTGTGATTGTATGATTGTGATTGTATGATTGTGATTGTATGATTATGATTGTATGATTGTGATTGTATGATTGTGATTGTATGATTGTGATTGTATGATTGTGATAGTATGATTGTGATTGTATGATTGTGATTGTATGACTGTGATTGTATGATTGTGATTGTATGATTGTGATTGTATGATTGTGAAAGTATGATTGTGATGGTATGATTGTGATTGTATGATTGTGATTGTATGAGTGTGATTGTCTGATTGTGGTTGTACGATTGTGATTGTACGATTGTGATTGTACGATTATTATTGAATGATTGTGATTGTATGATGGTGATTGTATGATTGTGATTGTATGATTGTGATTGTATGATTATGATTGTATGATTGTGATTGTATGATTGTGATTGCATGATTATGATTGTATGATTGTGATTGCATGATTGTGATTGTATGATTGTGATCGCATGATTTTGAATGTATGATTGTGATTGTATGATTGTGATTGTATGATTGTGATTGTATGATTGTGATTGTATGATTTTGAATGTATGATTGTGATTGTATGATTGCGATTGTATGATTGTGATTGTATGATTAAGTTTGTATTTTTGTGATTTTATGATTGTGATTGTATGATTGTGATTGTATGATTGTGATTGTATGATTGCGATTGTATGAATGCGATTGTATGATTGTGATTGCATAATTGTGATTGTATGATTGTGATTGTATGATTGTGATTGTCTGATTGTGGTTGTATGGTTGTGATTGTATGATTGAGATTGTATGATTGTGATTGTATGATTGCGA
Source organism: Megachile rotundata (assembly GCF_050947335.1). Classification (NCBI taxonomy): domain Eukaryota; kingdom Metazoa; phylum Arthropoda; class Insecta; order Hymenoptera; family Megachilidae; genus Megachile; species Megachile rotundata. Next base: position 1,529,990 of record NW_027473318.1, on the reverse strand, counting down.
TTGTATGAATGCGATTGTATGATTGTGATTGTATGATTGTGATTGTATGATTGTGATTGTATGATTGTGATCGTATGATTGTGATTGTATGATTGTGATTGTATGATTGTGATTGTATGATTATGATTGTATGAATGTGATTGTATGATTGTATTTGGGTGATTGTATTTGGGAGATTGTATTTGGGAGATTGTAATTGTATGATTGTGATAGTATGATTGTGATTGTATGATTGTGATAGTATGATTGTGATTGTATGACTTCTATTGTATGATTGCGATTGTATGATTGTGATTGTATGATTAAGTTTGTATTTTTGTGATTTTATGACTGTGATTGTATGATTGTGATTGTATGATTGTGATTGTATGATTGCGATTGTATGAATGCGATTGTATGATTGTGATTGCATAATTGTGATTGTATGATTGTGATTGTATGATTGTGATTGTCTGATTGTGGTTGTATGATTGTGATTGTATGATTGAGATTGTATGATTGTGATTGTATGATTGCGATTGTATGATTGCGATTGTATGATTGTGATTGTATGATTGTGATTGTATGATTGTGATTGTATGATTGTGATTGTATGATTGTGATTGTATGATTGTGATTGTATGATTGTGATTGTATGATTGTGATTGCATGATTATGATTGTATGATTGTGACTGCATGATGGTGATTGTATGATTGTGATTGCATGATTTTGAATGTATGATTGTGATTGTATGATTGTGATTGTATGATTGTGATTGTATGATTGTGATTGTATGATTGTGATTGTATGATTGTAATTGTATGATTATGATTGTATGAATGTGATTGTATGATTGTATTTGGGAGATTGTATTTGGGAGATTGTAATTGTATGATTGTGATTGTAAGATTGTGATAGTATGATTGTGATTGTATGACTGTGATTGTATGACAGTGATTGTATGATTGTGATTGTACGATTGTGATGTATGATTGTGATTGTATTATTATGATTGTATGATTGTGATTGTATGATTGAGATTGTATGATTGAGATTGTATGATTGTGATTGTATGATTGTGATTGTATGATTGTGATTGTACGATTGTGATTGTATGCTTGCGATTGTATGATTGTGATTGTATGATTGTGATTGTATGATTGTGATTGTATGATTGTGATTGTATGATTGTGATTGTATGATTAAGATTGTATGATTGTGATTGTATGATTGTGATTGTATGATTGTGATTGTATGATTGTGATAGTATGATTGTGATTGTATGATTGTGATTGTATGAATGCGATTGTATGATTGTGATTGTATGATTGTGATTGTATGATTGTGAAAGTATGATTGTGATGGTATGATTGTGATTGTATGATTGTGATTGTATGAGTGTGATTGTCTGATTGTGGTTGTACGATTGTGATTGTACGATTGTGATTGTACGATTATTATTGAATGATTGTGATTGTATGATGGTGATTGTATGATTGTGATTGTATGATTGTGATTGTATGATTATGATTGTATGATTGTGATTGTATGATTGTGATTGCATGATTATGATTGTATGATTGTGATTGCATGATTGTGATTGTATGATTGTGATCGCATGATTTTGAATGTATGATTGTGATTGTATGATTGTGATTGTATGATTGTGATTGTATGATTGTGATTGTATGATTTTGAATGTATGATTGTGATTGTATGATTGCGATTGTATGATTGTGATTGTATGATTAAGTTTGTATTTTTGTGATTTTATGATTGTGATTGTATGATTGTGATTGTATGATTGTGATTGTATGATTGCGATTGTATGAATGCGATTGTATGATTGTGATTGCATAATTGTGATTGTATGATTGTGATTGTATGATTGTGATTGTCTGATTGTGGTTGTATGGTTGTGATTGTATGATTGAGATTGTATGATTGTGATTGTATGATTGCGATTGTATGAATGCGATTGTATGATTGTGATTGTATGATTGTGATTGTATGATTGTGATTGTATGATTGTGATCGTATGATTGTGATTGTATGATTGTGATTGTATGATTGTGATTGTATGATTATGATTGTATGAATGTGATTGTATGATTGTATTTGGGTGATTGTATTTGGGAGATTGTATTTGGGAGATTGTAATTGTATGATTGTGATTGTATGATTGTGATTGTATGATTGTGATAGTATGATTGTGATTGTATGACTTCTATTGTATGATTGCGATTGTATGATTGTGATTGTATGATTAAGTTTGTATTTTTGTGATTTTATGACTGTGATTGTATGATTGTGATTGTATGATTGTGATTGTATGATTGCGATTGTATGAATGCGATTGTATGATTGTGATTGCATAATTGTGATTGTATGATTGTGATTGTATGATTGTGATTGTCTGATTGTGGTTGTATGATTGTGATTGTATGATTGAGATTGTATGATTGTGATTGTATGATTGCGATTGTATGATTGCGATTGTATGATTGTGATTGTATGATTGTGATTGTATGATTGTGATTGTATGATTGTGATTGTATGATTGTGATTGTATGATTGTGATTGTATGATTGTGATTGTATGATTGTGATTGTATGATTGTGATTGCATGATTATGATTGTATGATTGTGACTGCATGATGGTGATTGTATGATTGTGATTGCATGATTTTGAATGTATGATTGTGATTGTATGATTGTGATTGTATGATTGTGATTGTATGATTGTGATTGTATGATTGTGATTGTATGATTGTAATTGTATGATTATGATTGTATGAATGTGATTGTATGATTGTATTTGGGAGATTGTATTTGGGAGATTGTAATTGTATGATTGTGATTGTAAGATTGTGATAGTATGATTGTGATTGTATGACTGTGATTGTATGACAGTGATTGTATGATTGTGATTGTATGATTGTGATTGTATGATTGTGAAAGTATGATTGTGATTGTATGATTGTGATTGTATGATTGTGATTGTATGATTGTGATTGTATGATTGTGATTGTATGATTGTGATTGTACGATTGTGATGTATGATTGTAATTGTATTATTATGATTGTATGATTGTGATTGTATGATTGAGATTGTATGATTGAGATTGTATGATTGTGATTGTATGATTGTGATTGTATGATTGTGATTGTATGATTGTGAAAGTATGATTGTGATTGTATGATTATGATTGTATTATTATGATTGTATGATTGTGATTGTATGATTGAGATTGTATGATTGAGATTGTATGACTGTGATTGTATGATTGTGATTGTATGATTGTGATTGTATGATTGTGAAAGTATGATTGTGATTGTATGATTATGATTGTACGATTGTGATTGTGTGATTGTGATTGTATGATTGTATTTGGGAGATTGTATTTGGGATATTGTAATTGTATGATTGCGATTGTATGATTGTGATTGTATGATTGTATTTGGGAGATTGTATTTGGGATATTGTAATTGTATGATTGCGATTGTATGATTGCGATTGTATGATTGTGATTGTATGATTGTGTATGTATGAGTGTGATTGTATGATTGTATATGGGAGATTGTATTTGGGATATTGTAATTGTATGATTGCGATTGTATGATTGTGATTGTATGATTGTGATGTATGATTGTAATTGTATAGTTATGATTGTATGATTGTGATTGTATGATTGTGATGGTATGATTGTGATTGTATGATTGCGATCGTATGATTGTGATTGTATGATTATGATTGTATGATTGCGATTGTATGATTGTGATTGTATGATTAAGTTTGTATTTTTGTGATTTTATGATTGTGATTTTATGATTGTGATTGTATGATTGTGATTGTATGATTGCGATTGTATGAATGCGATTGTATGATTGTGATTGCATAATTGTGATTGTATGATTGTGATTGTATGATTGTGATTGTCTGATTGTGGTTGTATGATTGTGATTGTATGATTATGATTGTATGAATGTGATTGTATGATTGCGATTGTATGATTGTGATTGTATGATTAAGTTTGTATTTTTGTGATTTTATGATTGTGATTGTATGATTGTGATTGTATGATTGCGATGGTATGATTGTGATTGTATGATTAAGTTTGTATTTTTGTGATTTTATGATTGTGATTGTATGATTGTGATTGTATGATTGTGATTGTATGATTGCGATTGTATAAATGCGATTGTATGATTGTGATTGCATAATTGTGATTGTATGATTGTGATTGTATGATTGTGATTGTCTGATTGTGGTTGTATGATTGTGATTGTATGATTGAGATTGTTTGATTGTGATTGTATGATTGCGATTGTATGATTGCGATTGTATGATTGTGATTGTATGATTGTGATTGTATGATTGTGATTGTATGATTGTGATCGTATGATTGTGATTGTATGATTGTGATTGTATGATTGTGAAAGTATGATTGTGATTGTATGATTACGATTGTATGATTGTGGTTGTGCGATTGTGATTGTACGATTGTGATTGTATGAATGTGATTGTATGATTGTATTTGGGTGATTGTATTTGGGAGATTGTATTTGGGAGATTGTAATTGTATGATTGTGATTGTATGATTGTGATTGTATGATTGTGATAGTATGATTGTGATTGTATGACTGTGATTGTATGACTGTGATTGTATGATTGTGATTGTATGATTGTGATTGTATGATTGTGAAAGTATGATTGTGATTGTATGATTGTGATTGCATGATTGTGATTGTATGATTGTGATTGTATGATTGTATTTGGGAGATTGTATTTGGGAGATTGTATTTGGGAGATTGTATTTGGGAGATTGTATTTGGGAGATTGTAATTGTATGATTGCGATTGTATGATTGTGATTGTATGATTGCGATTGTATGATTGTGATTGTACGATTGTGATGTATGATTGTAATTGTATTATTATGATTGTATGATTGTGATTGTATGATTGAGATTGTATGATTGATATTGTATGACTGTGATTGTATGATTGTGATTGTATGATTGTGAAAGTATGATTGTGATTGTATGATTGTGATTGTATGATTGTGATTGTATGATTGTGATTGTATGATTGTGATTGTATGATTGTGAAAGTATGACTGTGATTGTATGATTACGATTGTATGATTGTGGTTGTGCGATTGTGATTGTACGATTGTGATTGTACGATTGTGATTGTATGATTGTGATTGCATGATTATGATTGTATGATTGTGATTGCACGATTGTGATTGTATGATTGTGATTGCATGATTTTGATTGTATGATTGTGATTGTATGATTGTGATTGTATGATTGTGATTGTATGATTGTGATTGTATGATTGTGATTGTATGATTGTGATTGTATGATTGTGATAGTATGATTGTGATTGTATGATTGTGATTGTATGATTGTGATTGTATGATTATGATTGTATGAATGTGATTGTATGATTTTATTTGGGTGATTGTACTTGGGAGATTGTATTTGGGAGATTGTAATTGCATGATTGTGATTGTATGATTGTGATTGTATGATTGTGATAGTATGATTGTGATTGTATGACTGTGATTGTATGACTGTGATTGTATGATAGTGATTGTATGATTGTGATTGTATGATTGTGAAAGTATGATTGTGATTGTATGATTGTGATTGTATGATTGTGATTGTATGATTGTGATTGTATGATTGTGATTGTATGATTGTGATTGTATGATTGTGATAGTATGATTGGGATTGTATGATTACGATTGTATGATTGTGGTTGTGCGATTGTGATTGTACGATTGTGATTGTACGATTGTGATTGTATGATTGTGATTGCATGATGATGATTGTATGATTGTGATTGCACGATTGTGATTGTATGATTGTGATTGCATGATTTTGAATGTATGATTGTGATTGTATGATTGTGATTCTATGATTGTGATTGTATGATTGTGATAGTATGATTGTGATTGTATGATTACGATTGTATGATTGTGGTTGTGCGATTGTGATTGTACGATTGTGATTGTACGATTGTGATTGTATGATTGTGATTGCATGATTATGATTGTATGATTGTGATTGCATGATTGTGATTGTATGATTGTGATTGCATGATTTTGAATGTATGATTGTGATTGTATGATTGCGATTGTATGATTGTGATTGTATGTTAAGTTTGTATTTTTGTGATTTTATGATTGTGATTGTATGATTGTGATTGTATGATTGTGATTGTATGATTGCGATTGTATGAATGCGATTGTATGATTGTGATTGCATAATACTGATTGTATGATTGTGATTGTATGATTGTGATTGTCTGATTGTGGTTTTATGATTGTGATTGTATGACTGAGATTGTATGTTTGTGATTGTATGATTGCGATTGTATGATTGCGATTGTATGATTGCGATTGTATGATTGCGATTGTATGATTGCGATTGTATGATTGCGATTGTATGATTGCGATTGTATGATTGCGATTGTATGATTGTGATTGTATGATTGTGATTGTATGATTGTGAAAGTATGATTGTGATTGTATGATTACGATTGTATGATTGTGGTTGTGCGATTGTGATTGTACGATTGTGATTGTACGATTGTGATTGTATGATTGTGATTGCATGATTATGATTGTATGATTGTGATTGCATGATTGTGATTGTATGATTGTGATTGCATGATTTTGAATGTATGATTGTGATTGTATGATTGTGATTGTATGATTGTGATTGTATGATTGTGATTGTATGATTGTGATTGTATGATTATGATTGTATGAATGTGATTGTATGATTGTATTTGGGTGATTGTATTTGGGAGATTGTATTTGGGAGATTGTAATTGTATGATTGTGATTGTATGATTGTGATTGTATGATTGTGATAGTAAGATTGTGATTGTATGACTGTGATTGTATGACTGTGATTGTATGATTGTGATTGTATGATTGTGATTGTATGATTTTGAAAGTATGATTGTGATTGTATGATTGTGATTGTATGATTGTGATTGTATGATTGTAATTGTATGATTGTGATTGTATGATTGTGATTGTATGATTTTATTTGGGAGATTGTATTTGGGAGATTGTATTTGGGAGATTGTGTTTGGGATATTGTAATTGTATGATTGCGATTGTATGATTGTGATTGTATGATTGTGATTGTATGATTGTGATTGTATGATTGTGATTGTATGATTGTGTTTGTATGATTGTGATTGTATGATTGTGATTGTATGATTGTGATTGTATGATTGTGATTGTCTGATTGTGGTTGTGCGATTGTGATTGTACAATTATGATTGTACGATTGTGATAGTATGATTGTGATTGTATGATTGTGATTGTATGATTGTGATTGTATGATTGTGATTGTATGATTGTTATTGTATGACTGTGATTGTATGATTGTGATAGTATGATGGTGAAAGTATGATTGTGATAGTATGATTGTGATTATATGATTGTTATTGTATGACTGTGATTGTATGATTGTGATTGTATGATTGTGATAGTATGATTGTGAAAGTATGATTGTGATTGTATGATTGTGGTTGTATGATTGTGATTGTATGATTGTGATTGTATGATTGTGATTGTATGAATGTGATTGTCTGATTGTGGTTGTGCGATTGTGATTGTACGATTGTGATTGTACGATTGTGATTGTATGCTTGCGATTGTATGATTGTGATTGTATGATTGTGATTGTATGATTGTGATTGTATGATTGTGATTGTATGATTGTGATTGTATGATTGTGATTGTATGATTTTATTTGGGAGATTGTATTTGGGAGATTGTATTTGGGAGATTGTGTTTGGGATATTGTAATTGTATGATTGCGATTGTATGTTTGTGATTGTATGATTGTGATTGTATGATTGTGATTGTATGATTGTATTTGGGAGATTGTATTTGGGATATTGTAATTGTATGATTGCGATTGTATGATTGCGATTGTATCATTGTGATTGTATGATTGTGTATGTATGATTGTGATTGTATGATTGTATTTGGGAGATTGTATTTGGGATATTGTAATTGTATGATTGCGATTGTATGATTGTGATTGTATGATTGTGATGTATGATTGTAATTGTATGACTATGATTGTGTGATTGTGATTGTATGTTTGTGATTGTATGATTGAGATTGTATGATTGTGATTGTATGCTTGCGATTGTATGATTGGGATTGTATGATTGTGATTCTTTGATTGTGATTGTATGATTGTGATTGTATGATTGTGATTGTATGATTGTGATTATATGATTGTGATTGTGTGATTGTGATTGTATGATTGTGATAATATGATTGTGATAGTATGATTGTGATTATATGATTGTTATTGTATGACTGTGATTGTATGATTGTGATTGTATGATTGGGATAGTATGATGGTGAAAGTATGATTGTGATTGTATGATTGTGATTGTATGATTGTGATTGTATGATTGTGATTGTATGATTGTGATTGTCTGATTGTGGTTGTGCGATTGTGATTGTACAATTGTGATTGTACGATTGTGATAGTATGATTGTGATTGTATGATTGTGATTCTAAGATTGTGATTGTATGATTGTGATTGTATGATTGTTATTGTATGACTGTGATTGTATGATTGTGATTGTATGATTGTGATAGTATGATGGTGAAAGTATGATTGTGATAGTATGATTGCGATTATATGATTGTTATTGTATGACTGTGATTGTATGATTGTGATTGTATGATTGTGATAGTATGATTGTGAAAGTATGATTGTGATTGTATGATTGTGATTGTATGATTGTGATAGTATGATGGTGAAAGTATGATTGTGATAGTATGATTGTGATTATATGATTGTTATTGTATGACTGTGATTGTATGATTGTGATTGTATGATTGTGATAGTATGATTGTGAAAGTATGATTGTGATTGTATGATTGTGATTGTATGATTGTGACTGTATGATTGTGATTGTATGATTGTGATTGTATGATTGTGATTGTCTGATTGTGGTTGTGCGATTGTGATTGTACGATTGTGATTGTACGATTGTGATTGTATGCTTGCGATTGTATGATTGTGATTGTATGATTGTGATTGTATGATTATGATTGTATGATTGTGATTGTATGATTGTGATTGTATGATTATGATTGTATGATTGTGATTGTATGATTGTGATTGTATGATTGTGATTGTATGATTGTGATAGTATGATTGTGATTGTATGATTGTGATTGTATGACTGTGAAAGTATGATTGTGATTGTATGATTGTGATTGTATGATTGTGATTGTATGATTGTGATTGTATGATTGTGATTGTATGATTGTGATTGTATGATTGTGATTGTATGATTGTGATAGTATGATTGTGATTGTATGATTACGATTGTATGATTGTGGTTGTGCGATTGTGATTGTACGATTGTGATTGTACGATTGTGATTGTATGATTGTGATTGCATGATTATGATTGTATGATTGTGATTGCATGATTGTGATTGTATGATTGTGATTGCATGATTTTGAATGTATGATTGTGATTGTATGATTGCGATTGTATGATTGTGATTGTATGATTAAGTTTGTATTTTTGTGATTTTATGATTGTGATTGTATGATTGTGATTGTATGATTGTGATTGTATGATTGCGATTGTATGAATGCGATTGTATGATTGTGATTGCATAATTGTGATTGTATGATTGTGATTGTATGATTGTGATTGTCTGATTGTGGTTGTATGATTGTGATTGTATGATTGAGATTGTATGATTGTGATTGTATGATTGCGATTGTATGATTGCGATTGTATGATTGCGATTGTATGATTGTGATTGTATGATTGTGATTGTATGATTGTGATTGTATGATTGTGATTGTATGATTGTGAAAGTATGATTGTGATTGTATGATTACGATTGTATGATTGTGGTTGTGCGATTGTGATTGTACGATTGTGATTGTACGATTGTGATTGTACGATTGTGATTGTATGATTGTGATTGCATGATTATGATTGTATGATTGTGATTGCATGATTGTGATTTTATGATTGTGATTGCATGATTTTGAATGTATGATTGTGATTGTATGATTGTGATTGTATGATTGTGATTGTATGATTGTGATTGTCTGATTGTGGTTGTGCGATTGTGATTGTACGATTGTGATTGTCCGATTGTGATTGTATGCTTGCGATTGTATGATTGTGATTGTATGATTGTGATTGTATGATTGTGATTGTATGATTGTGATAGTATGATTGTGATTGTATGATTGTGATTGTATGACTGTGATTGTATGATTGTGATTGTATGATTGTGATTGTATGATTGTGATTGTATGAGTGTGATTGTCTGATTGTGGTTGTACGATTGTGATTGTATGATTATGATTGTATGAATGTGATTGTATGATTGCGATTGTATGATTGTGATTGTATGATTAAGTTTGTATTTTTGTGATTTTATGATTGTGATTGTATGATTGTGATTGTATGATTGTGATTGTATGATTGCGATGGTATGATTGTGATTGTATGATTAAGTTTGTATTTTTGTGATTTTATGATTGTGATTGTATGATTGTGATTGTATGATTGTGATTGTATGATTGCGATTGTATAAATGCGATTGTATGATTGTGATTGCATAATTGTGATTGTATGATTGTGATTGTATGATTGTGATTGTCTGATTGTGGTTGTATGATTGTGATTGTATGATTGTGATTGTATGATTGTGATTGTATGATTATGATTGTATGAATGTGATTGTATGATTGTATTTGGGTGATTGTATTTGGGAGATTGTATTTGGGAGATTGTAATTGTATGATTGTGATTGTATGATTGTGATTGTATGATTGTGATAGTATGATTGTGATTGTATGATTGTGATTGTATGATTGTGATTGTATGATTGTGATTGTATGATTGTGATAGTATGATTGTGATTGTATGATTGTGATTGTATGATTATGATTGTATGAATGTGATTGTATGATTGTATTTGGGTGATTGTATTTGGGAGATTGTATTTGGGAGATTGTAATTGTATGATTGTGATTGTATGATTGTGATTGTATGATTGTGATAGTATGATTGTGATTGTATGACTGTGATTGTATGACTGTGATTGTATGATTGTGATTGTATGATTGTGATTGTATGATTGTGAAAGTATGATTGTGATTGTATGATTGTGATTGCATGATTGTGATTGTATGATTGTGATTGTATGATTGTATTTGGGAGATTGTATTTGGGAGATTGTATTTGGGAGATTGTATTTGGGAGATTGTATTTGGGAGATTGTAATTGTATGATTGCGATTGTATGATTGTGATTGTATGATTGCGATTGTATGATTGTGATTGTACGATTGTGATGTATGATTGTAATTGTATTATTATGATTGTATGATTGTGATTGTATGATTGAGATTGTATGATTGATATTGTATGACTGTGATTGTATGATTGTGATTGTATGATTGTGAAAGTATGATTGTGATTGTATGATTGTGATTGTATGATTGTGATTGTATGATTGTGATTGTATGATTGTGAAAGTATGATTGTGATTGTATGATTACGATTGTATGATTGTGGTTGTGCGATTGTGATTGTACGATTGTGATTGTACGATTGTGATTGTATGATTGTGATTGCATGATTATGATTGTATGATTGTGATTGCACGATTGTGATTGTATGATTGTGATTGCATGATTTTGATTGTATGATTGTGATTGTATGATTGTGATTGTATGATTGTGATTGTATGATTGTGATTGTATGATTGTGATAGTATGATTGTGATTGTATGATTGTGATTGTATGATTGTGATTGTATGATTGTGATTGTATGATTATGATTGTATGAATGTGATTGTATGATTTTATTTGGGTGATTGTACTTGGGAGATTGTATTTGGGAGATTGTAATTGCATGATTGTGATTGTATGATTGTGATTGTATGATTGTGATAGTATGATTGTGATTGTATGACTGTGATTGTATGACTGTGATTGTATGATAGTGATTGTATGATTGTGATTGTATGATTGTGAAAGTATGATTGTGATTGTATGATTGTGATTGTATGATTGTGATTGTATGATTGTGATTGTATGATTGTGATTGTATGATTGTGATAGTATGATTGGGATTGTATGATTACGATTGTATGATTGTGGTTGTGCGATTGTGATTGTACGATTGTGATTGTACGATTGTGATTGTATGATTGTGATTGCATGATGATGATTGTATGATTGTGATTGCACGATAGTGATTGTATGATTGTGATTGCATGATTTTGAATGTATGATTGTGATTGTATGATTGTGATTCTATGATTGTGATTGTATGATTGTGATAGTATGATTGTGATTGTATGATTACGATTGTATGATTGTGGTTGTGCGATTGTGATTGTACGATTGTGATTGTACGATTGTGATTGTATGATTGTGATTGCATGATTATGATTGTATGATTGTGATTGCATGATTGTGATTGTATGATTGTGATTGCATGATTTTGAATGTATGATTGTGATTGTATGATTGCGATTGAATGATTGTGATTGTATGTTAAGTTTGTATTTTTGTGATTTTATGATTGTGATTGTATGATTGTGATTGTATGATTGTGATTGTATGATTGTGATTGTATGATTGTGATTGTATGATTGTGATTGTATGATTATGATTGTATGAATGTGATTGTATGATTGTATTTGGGTGATTGTATTTGGGAGATTGTATTTGGGAGATTGTAATTGTATGATTGTGATTGTATGATCGTGATTGTATGATTGTGATAGTAAGATTGTGATTGTATGACTGTGATTGTATGACTGTGATTGTATGATTGTGATTGTATGATTGTGATTGTATGATTTTGAAAGTATGATTGTGATTGTATGATTGTGATTGTATGATTGTGATTGTATGATTGTAATTGTATGATTGTGATTGTATGATTGTGATTGTATGATTTTATTTGGGAGATTGTATTTGGGAGATTGTATTTGGGAGATTGTGTTTGGGATATTGTAATTGTATGATTGCGATTGTATGATTGTGATTGTATGATTGTGATTGTATGATTGTGATTGTATGATTGTGATTGTATGATTGTGATTGTATGATTGTGATTGTATGATTGTGATTGTCTGATTGTGGTTGTGCGATTGTGATTGTACAATTGTGATTGTACGATTGTGATAGTATGATTGTGATTGTATGATTGTGATTGTATGATTGTGATTGTATGATTGTGATTGTATGATTGTTATTGTATGACTGTGATTGTATGATTGTGATAGTATGATGGTGAAAGTATGATTGTGATAGTATGATTGTGATTATATGATTGTTATTGTATGACTGTGATTGTATGATTGTGATTGTATGATTGTGATAGTATGATTGTGAAAGTATGATTGTGATTGTATGATTGTGGTTGTATGATTGTGATTGTATGATTGTGATTGTATGATTGTGATTGTATGAATGTGATTGTCTGATTGTGGTTGTGCGATTGTGATTGTACGATTGTGATTGTATGCTTGCGATTGTATGATTGTGATTGTATGATTGTGATTGTATGATTGTGATTGTATGATTGTGATTGTATGATTGTGATTGTATGATTTTATTTGGGAGATTGTATTTGGGAGATTGTATTTGGGAGATTGTGTTTGGGATATTGTAATTGTATGATTGCGATTGTATGTTTGTGATTGTATGATTGTGATTGTATGATTGTGATTGTATGATTGTATTTGGGAGATTGTATTTGGGATATTGTAATTGTATGATTGCGATTGTATGATTGTGATTGTATGATTGTGATGTATGATTGTAATTGTATGACTATGATTGTGTGATTGTGATTGTATGTTTGTGATTGTATGATTGAGATTGTATGATTGTGATTGTATGCTTGCGATTGTATGATTGGGATTGTATGATTGTGATTCTTTGATTGTGATTGTATGATTGTGATTGTATGATTGTGATTGTATGATTGTGATTGTATGATTGTGATTATATGATTGTGATTGTGTGATTGTGATTGTATGATTGTGATAATATGATTGTGATAGTATGATTGTGATTATATGATTGTTATTGTATGACTGTGATTGTATGATTGTGATTGTATGATTGTGATAGTATGATGGTGAAAGTATGATTGTGATTGTATGATTGTGATTGTATGATTGTGATTGTATGATTGTGATTGTATGATTGTGATTGTCTGATTGTGGTTGTGCGATTGTGATTGTACAATTGTGATTGTGCGATTGTGATAGTATGATTGTGATTGTATGATTGTGATTCTAAGATTGTGATTGTATGATTGTGATTGTATGATTGTTATTGTATGACTGTGATTGTATGATTGTGATTGTATGATTGTGATAGTATGATGGTGAAAGTATGATTGTGATAGTATGATTGCGATTATATGATTGTTATTGTATGACTGTGATTGTATGATTGTGATTGTATGATTGTGATAGTATGATTGTGAAAGTATGATTGTGATTGTATGATTGTGATTGTATGATTGTGATAGTATGATGGTGAAAGTATGATTGTGATAGTATGATTGTGATTATATGATTGTTATTGTATGACTGTGATTGTATGATTGTGATTGTATGATTGTGATAGTATGATTGTGAAAGTATGATTGTGATTGTATGATTGTGATTGTATGATTGTGACTGTATGATTGTGATTGTATGATTGTGATTGTATGATTGTGATTGTCTGATTGTGGTTGTGCGATTGTGATTGTACGATTGTGATTGTACGATTGTGATTGTATGCTTGCGATTGTATGATTGTGATTGTATGATTGTGATTGTATGATTGTGATTGTATGATTGTGATTGTATGATTGTGATTGTATGATTATGATTGTATGATTGTGATTGTATGATTGTGATTGTATGATTGTGATTGTATGATTGTGATAGTATGATTGTGATTGTATGATTGTGATTGTATGACTGTGAAAGTATGATTGTGATTGTATGATTGTGATTGTATGATTGTGATTGTATGATTGTGATTGTATGATTGTGATTGTATGATTGTGATTGTATGATTGTGATAGTATGATTGTGATTGTATGATTACGATTGTATGATTGTGGTTGTGCGATTGTGATTGTACGATTGTGATTGTACGATTGTGATTGTATGATTGTGATTGCATGATTATGATTGTATGATTGTGATTGCATGATTGTGATTGTATGATTGTGATTGCATGATTTTGAATGTATGATTGTGATTGTATGATTGCGATTGTATGATTGTGATTGTATGATTAAGTTTGTATTTTTGTGATTTTATGATTGTGATTGTATGATTGTGATTGTATGATTGTGATTGTATGATTGCGATTGTATGAATGCGATTGTATGATTGTGATTGCATAATTGTGATTGTATGATTGTGATTGTATGATTGTGATTGTCTGATTGTGGTTGTATGATTGTGATTGTATGATTGAGATTGTATGATTGTGATTGTATGATTGCGATTGTATGATTGCGATTGTATGATTGCGATTGTATGATTGTGATTGTATGATTGTGATTGTATGATTGTGATTGTATGATTGTGATTGTATGATTGTGAAAGTATGATTGTGATTGTATGATTACGATTGTATGATTGTGATTGCATGATTTTGAATGTATGATTGTGATTGTATGATTGTGATTGTATGATTGTGATTGTATGATTGTGATTGTATGATTGTGATTGTATGATTGTGATTGTATGATTATGATTGTATGAATGTGATTGTATGATTGTATTTGGGTGATTGTATTTGGGAGATTGTATTTGGGAGATTGTATTTGGGAGATTGTGATTGTATGATTGTGATTGTATGATTGTTATAGTATGATTGTGATTGTATGACTGTGATTGTATGACTGTGATTGTATGATTGTGATTGTATGATTGTGATTGTATGATTGTGAAAGTATGATTGTGATTGTATGATTGTGATTGTATGATTGTGATTGTATGATTATGATTGTATGATTGTGATTGTATGATTGTGATTGTATGATTATGATTGTATGAATGTGATTGTATGATTGTATTTGGGTGATTGTATTTGGGAGATTGTATTTGGGAGATTGTATTTGGGAGATTGTAATTGTATGACTGTGATTGTATGATTGTGATTGTATGATTGTGATAGTATGATTGTGATTGTATGACTGTGATTGTATGACTGTGATTGTATGATTGTGATAGTATGATTGTGATTGTATGACTGTGATTGTATGACTGTGATTGTATGATTGTGATTGTATGATTGTGAAAGTATGATTGTGATTGTATGATTACGATTGTATGATTGTGGTTGTGCGATTGTGATTGTTCGATTGTGATTGTACGATTGTGATTGTATGATTGTGATCGCATGATTATGATTGTATGATTGTGATTGCATGATTGTGATTGTATGATTGTGATTGCATGATTTTGAATGTATGATTGTGATTGTATGATTGTGATTGTATGATTGTGATTGTATGATTGTGATTGTATGATTGTGATTGTATGATTGTGATTGTATGATTGTGATTGTATGATTGTGATTGTATGATTGTGATTGTATGATTGTGATTGTATGATTATGATTGTATGAATGTGATTGTATGATTGTATTTGGGTGATTGTATTTGGGAGATTGTATTTGGGAGATTGTAATTGTATGATTGTGATTGTATGATTGTGATTGTATGATTGTGATAGTATGATTGTGATTGTATGACTGTGATTGTATGACTGTGATTGTATGATTGTGATTGTATGATTGTGATTGTATGATTGTGAAAGTATGATTGTGATTGTATGATTACGATTGTATGATTGTGGTTGTGCGATTGTGATTGTTCGATTGTGATTGTACGATTGTGATTGTATGATTGTGATTGCATGATTATGATTGTATGATTGTGATTGCATGATTGTGATTGTATGATTGTGATTGCATGATTGTGATTGTATGATTGTGATTGTATGATTGTATTTGGGAGATTGTATTTGGGAGATTGTATTTGGGAGATTGTATTTGGGAGATTGTAATTGTATGATTGCGATTGTATGATTGTGATTGTATGATTGCGATTGTATGATTGTGATTGTACGATTGTGATGTATGATTGTAATTGTATTATTATGATTGTATGATTGTGATTGTATGATTGAGATTGTATGATTGATATTGTATGACTGTGATTGTATGATTGTGATTGTATGATTGTGAAAGTATGATTGTGATTGTATGATTGTGATTGTATGATTGTGATTGTATGATTGTGATTGTATGATTGTGAAAGTATGATTGTGATTGTATGATTACGATTGTATGATTGTGGTTGTGCGATTGTGATTGTACGATTGTGATTGTACGATTGTGATTGTATGATTGTGATTGCATGATTATGATTGTATGATTGTGATTGCACGATTGTGATTGTATGATTGTGATTGCATGATTTTGATTGTATGATTGTGATTGTATGATTGTGATTGTATGATTGTGATTGTATGATTGTGATTGTATGATTGTGATTGTATGATTGTGATAGTATGATTGTGATTGTATGATTGTGATTGTATGATTGTGATTGTATGATTATGATTGTATGAATGTGATTGTATGATTTTATTTGGGTGATTGTATTTGGGAGATAGTATTTGGGAGATTGTAATTGCATGATTGTGATTGTATGATTGTGATTGTATGATTGTGATTGTATGATTATGATTGTATGAATGTGATTGTATGATTGTATTTGGGTGATTGTATTTGGGAGATTGTATTTGGGAGATTGTAATTGTATGATTGTGATTGTATGATCGTGATTGTATGATTGTGATAGTAAGATTGTGATTGTATGACTGTGATTGTATGACTGTGATTGTATGATTGTGATTGTATGATTGTGATTGTATGATTTTGAAAGTATGATTGTGATTGTATGATTGTGATTGTATGATTGTGATTGTATGATTGTAATTGTATGATTGTGATTGTATGATTGTGATTGTATGATTTTATTTGGGAGATTGTATTTGGGAGATTGTATTTGGGAGATTGTGTTTGGGATATTGTAATTGTATGATTGCGATTGTATGATTGTGATTGTATGATTGTGATTGTATGATTGTGATTGTATGATTGTGATTGTATGATTGTGATTGTATGATTGTGATTGTATGATTGTGATTGTCTGATTGTGGTTGTGCGATTGTGATTGTACAATTGTGATTGTACGATTGTGATAGTATGATTGTGATTGTATGATTGTGATTGTATGATTGTGATTGTATGATTGTGATTGTATGATTGTTATTGTATGACTGTGATTGTATGATTGTGATAGTATGATGGTGAAAGTATGATTGTGATAGTATGATTGTGATTATATGATTGTTATTGTATGACTGTGATTGTATGATTGTGATTGTATGATTGTGATAGTATGATTGTGAAAGTATGATTGTGATTGTATGATTGTGGTTGTATGATTGTGATTGTATGATTGTGATTGTATGATTGTGATTGTATGAATGTGATTGTCTGATTGTGGTTGTGCGATTGTGATTGTACGATTGTGATTGTATGCTTGCGATTGTATGATTGTGATTGTATGATTGTGATTGTATGATTGTGATTGTATGATTGTGATTGTATGATTGTGATTGTATGATTTTATTTGGGAGATTGTATTTGGGAGATTGTATTTGGGAGATTGTGTTTGGGATATTGTAATTGTATGATTGCGATTGTATGTTTGTGATTGTATGATTGTGATTGTATGATTGTGATTGTATGATTGTATTTGGGAGATTGTATTTGGGATATTGTAATTGTATGATTGCGATTGTATGATTGTGATTGTATGATTGTGATGTATGATTGTAATTGTATGACTATGATTGTGTGATTGTGATTGTATGTTTGTGATTGTATGATTGAGATTGTATGATTGTGATTGTATGCTTGCGATTGTATGATTGGGATTGTATGATTGTGATTCTTTGATTGTGATTGTATGATTGTGATTGTATGATTGTGATTGTATGATTGTGATTGTATGATTGTGATTATATGATTGTGATTGTGTGATTGTGATTGTATGATTGTGATAATATGATTGTGATAGTATGATTGTGATTATATGATTGTTATTGTATGACTGTGATTGTATGATTGTGATTGTATGATTGTGATAGTATGATGGTGAAAGTATGATTGTGATTGTATGATTGTGATTGTATGATTGTGATTGTATGATTGTGATTGTATGATTGTGATTGTCTGATTGTGGTTGTGCGATTGTGATTGTACAATTGTGATTGTACGATTGTGATAGTATGATTGTGATTGTATGATTGTGATTCTAAGATTGTGATTGTATGATTGTGATTGTATGATTGTTATTGTATGACTGTGATTGTATGATTGTGATTGTATGATTGTGATAGTATGATGGTGAAAGTATGATTGTGATAGTATGATTGCGATTATATGATTGTTATTGTATGACTGTGATTGTATGATTGTGATTGTATGATTGTGATAGTATGATTGTGAAAGTATGATTGTGATTGTATGATTGTGATTGTATGATTGTGATAGTATGATGGTGAAAGTATGATTGTGATAGTATGATTGTGATTATATGATTGTTATTGTATGACTGTGATTGTATGATTGTGATTGTATGATTGTGATAGTATGATTGTGAAAGTATGATTGTGATTGTATGATTGTGATTGTATGATTGTGACTGTATGATTGTGATTGTATGATTGTGATTGTATGATTGTGATTGTCTGATTGTGGTTGTGCGATTGTGATTGTACGATTGTGATTGTACGATTGTGATTGTATGCTTGCGATTGTATGATTGTGATTGTATGATTGTGATTGTATGATTGTGATTGTATGATTGTGATTGTATGATTGTGATTGTATGATTATGATTGTATGATTGTGATTGTATGATTGTGATTGTATGATTGTGATTGTATGATTGTGATAGTATGATTGTGATTGTATGATTGTGATTGTATGACTGTGAAAGTATGATTGTGATTGTATGATTGTGATTGTATGATTGTGATTGTATGATTGTGATTGTATGATTGTGATTGTATGATTGTGATTGTATGATTGTGATAGTATGATTGTGATTGTATGATTACGATTGTATGATTGTGGTTGTGCGATTGTGATTGTACGATTGTGATTGTACGATTGTGATTGTATGATTGTGATTGCATGATTATGATTGTATGATTGTGATTGCATGATTGTGATTGTATGATTGTGATTGCATGATTTTGAATGTATGATTGTGATTGTATGATTGCGATTGTATGATTGTGATTGTATGATTAAGTTTGTATTTTTGTGATTTTATGATTGTGATTGTATGATTGTGATTGTATGATTGTGATTGTATGATTGCGATTGTATGAATGCGATTGTATGATTGTGATTGCATAATTGTGATTGTATGATTGTGATTGTATGATTGTGATTGTCTGATTGTGGTTGTATGATTGTGATTGTATGATTGAGATTGTATGATTGTGATTGTATGATTGCGATTGTATGATTGCGATTGTATGATTGCGATTGTATGATTGTGATTGTATGATTGTGATTGTATGATTGTGATTGTATGATTGTGATTGTATGATTGTGAAAGTATGATTGTGATTGTATGATTACGATTGTATGATTGTGATTGCATGATTTTGAATGTATGATTGTGATTGTATGATTGTGATTGTATGATTGTGATTGTATGATTGTGATTGTATGATTGTGATTGTATGATTGTGATTGTATGATTATGATTGTATGAATGTGATTGTATGATTGTATTTGGGTGATTGTATTTGGGAGATTGTATTTGGGAGATTGTATTTGGGAGATTGTGATTGTATGATTGTGATTGTATGATTGTTATAGTATGATTGTGATTGTATGACTGTGATTGTATGACTGTGATTGTATGATTGTGATTGTATGATTGTGATTGTATGATTGTGAAAGTATGATTGTGATTGTATGATTGTGATTGTATGATTGTGATTGTATGATTATGATTGTATGATTGTGATTGTATGATTGTGATTGTATGATTATGATTGTATGAATGTGATTGTATGATTGTATTTGGGTGATTGTATTTGGGAGATTGTATTTGGGAGATTGTATTTGGGAGATTGTAATTGTATGACTGTGATTGTATGATTGTGATTGTATGATTGTGATAGTATGATTGTGATTGTATGACTGTGATTGTATGACTGTGATTGTATGATTGTGATAGTATGATTGTGATTGTATGACTGTGATTGTATGACTGTGATTGTATGATTGTGATTGTATGATTGTGAAAGTATGATTGTGATTGTATGATTACGATTGTATGATTGTGGTTGTGCGATTGTGATTGTTCGATTGTGATTGTACGATTGTGATTGTATGATTGTGATCGCATGATTATGATTGTATGATTGTGATTGCATGATTGTGATTGTATGATTGTGATTGCATGATTTTGAATGTATGATTGTGATTGTATGATTGTGATTGTATGATTGTGATTGTATGATTGTGATTGTATGATTGTGATTGTATGATTGTGATTGTATGATTGTGATTGTATGATTGTGATTGTATGATTGTGATTGTATGATTGTGATTGTATGATTATGATTGTATGAATGTGATTGTATGATTGTATTTGGGTGATTGTATTTGGGAGATTGTATTTGGGAGATTGTAATTGTATGATTGTGATTGTATGATTGTGATTGTATGATTGTGATAGTATGATTGTGATTGTATGACTGTGATTGTATGACTGTGATTGTATGATTGTGATTGTATGATTGTGATTGTATGATTGTGAAAGTATGATTGTGATTGTATGATTACGATTGTATGATTGTGGTTGTGCGATTGTGATTGTTCGATTGTGATTGTACGATTGTGATTGTATGATTGTGATTGCATGATTATGATTGTATGATTGTGATTGCATGATTGTGATTGTATGATTGTGATTGCATGATTGTGATTGTATGATTGTGATTGTATGATTGTATTTGGGAGATTGTATTTGGGAGATTGTATTTGGGAGATTGTATTTGGGAGATTGTAATTGTATGATTGCGATTGTATGATTGTGATTGTATGATTGCGATTGTATGATTGTGATTGTACGATTGTGATGTATGATTGTAATTGTATTATTATGATTGTATGATTGTGATTGTATGATTGAGATTGTATGATTGATATTGTATGACTGTGATTGTATGATTGTGATTGTATGATTGTGAAAGTATGATTGTGATTGTATGATTGTGATTGTATGATTGTGATTGTATGATTGTGATTGTATGATTGTGAAAGTATGATTGTGATTGTATGATTACGATTGTATGATTGTGGTTGTGCGATTGTGATTGTACGATTGTGATTGTACGATTGTGATTGTATGATTGTGATTGCATGATTATGATTGTATGATTGTGATTGCACGATTGTGATTGTATGATTGTGATTGCATGATTTTGATTGTATGATTGTGATTGTATGATTGTGATTGTATGATTGTGATTGTATGATTGTGATTGTATGATTGTGATTGTATGATTGTGATAGTATGATTGTGATTGTATGATTGTGATTGTATGATTGTGATTGTATGATTATGATTGTATGAATGTGATTGTATGATTTTATTTGGGTGATTGTATTTGGGAGATAGTATTTGGGAGATTGTAATTGCATGATTGTGATTGTATGATTGTGATTGTATGATTGTGATAGTATGATTGTGATTGTATGACTGTGATTGTATGACTGTGATTGTATGATTGTGATTGTATGATTGTGATTGTATGATTGTGAAAGTATGATTGTGATTGTATGATTGTGATTGTATGATTGTGATTGTATGATTGTGATTGTATGATTGTGATTGTATGATTGTGATTGTATGATTGTGATAGTATGATTGTGATTGTATGATTACGATTGTATGATTGTGGTTGTGCGATTGTGATTGTACGATTGTGATTGTACGATTGTGATTGTATGATTGTGATTGCATGATGATGATTGTATGATTGTGATTGCACGATTGTGATTGTATGATTGTGATTGCATGATTTTGAATGTATGATTGTGATTGTATGATTGTGATTCTATGATTGTGATTGTATGATTGTGATAGTATGATTGTGATTGTATGATTACGATTGTATGATTGTGGTGGTGCGATTGTGATTGTACGATTGTGACTGTACGATTGTGATTGTATGATTGTGATTGCATGATTATGATTGTATGATTGTGATTGCATGATTGTGATTGTATGATTGTGATTGCATGATTTTGAATGTATGATTGTGATTGTATGATTGCGATTGTATGATTGTGATTGTATGATTAAGTTTGTATTTTTGTGATTTTATGATTGTGATTGTATGATTGTGATTGTATGATTGTGATTGTATGATTGCGATTGTATGAATGCGATTGTATGATTGTGATTGCATAATACTGATTGTATGATTGTGATTGTATGATTGTGATTGTCTGATTGTGGTTGTATGATTGTGATTGTATGATTGAGATTGTATGATTGTGATTGTATGATTGCGATTGTATGATTGCGATTGTATGATTGCGATTGTATGATTGCGATTGTATGATTGTGATTGTATGATTGTGATTGTATGATTGTGATTGTATGATTGTGATTGTATGATTGTGATTGTATGATTGTGATTGTATGATTGTGAAAGTATGATTGTGATTGTATGATTACGATTGTATGATTGTGGTTGTGCGATTGTGATTGTACGATTGTGATTGTACGATTGTGATTGTATGATTGTGATTGCATGATTATGATTGTATGATTGTGATTGCACGATTGTGATTGTATGATTGTGATTGCATGATTTTGATTGTATGATTGTGATTGTATGATTGTGATTGTATGATTGTGATTGTATGATTGTGATTGTATGATTGTGATTGTATGATTGTGATAGTATGATTGTGATTGTATGATTGTGATTGTATGATTGTGATTGTATGATTATGATTGTATGAATGTGATTGTATGATTTTATTTGGGTGATTGTATTTGGGAGATTGTATTTGGGAGATTGTAATTGCATGATTGTGATTGTATGATTGTGATTGTATGATTATGATTGTATGAATGTGATTGTATGATTGTATTTGGGTGATTGTATTTGGGAGATTGTAATTGTATGATTGTGATTGTATGATTGTGATTGTATGATTGTGATAGTAAGATTGTGATTGTATGACTGTGATTGTATGACTGTGATTGTATGATTGTGATTGTATGATTGTGATTGTATGATTGTGATTGCATGATTATGATTGTATGATTGTGATTGCATGATTGTGATTGTATGATTGTGATTGCATGATTTTGAATGTATGATTGTGATTGTATGATTGCGATTGTATGATTGTGATTGTATGATTAAGTTTGTATTTTTGTGATTTTATGATTGTGATTGTATGATTGTGATTGTATGATTGTGATTGTATGATTGCGATTGTATGAATGCGATTGTATGATTGTGATTGCATAATACTGATTGTATGATTGTGATTGTATGATTGTGATTGTCTGATTGTGGTTGTATGATTGTGATTGTATGATTGAGATTGTATGATTGTGATTGTATGATTGCGATTGTATGATTGCGATTGTATGATTGCGATTGTATGATTGCGATTGTATGATTGTGATTGTATGATTGTGATTATATGATTGTTATTGTATGACTGTGATTGTATGATTGTGATTGTATGATTGTGATAGTATGATGGTGAAAGTATGATTGTGATTGTATGATTGTGATTGTATGATTGTGATTGTATGATTGTGATTGTATGATTGTGATTGTATGATTGTGATTGTCTGATTGTGGTTGTGCGATTGTGATTGTACAATTGTGATTGTACGATTGTGATAGTATGATTGTGATTGTATGATTGTGATTGTATGATTGTGATTGTATGATTGTTATTGTATGACTGTGATTGTATGATTGTGATTGTATGATTGTGATAGTATGATGGTGAAAGTATGATTGTGATAGTATGATTGTGATTATATGATTGTTATTGTATGACTGTGATTGTATGATTGTGATTGTATGATTGTGATAGTATGATTGTGAAAGTATGATTGTGATTGTATGATTGTGGTTGTATGATTGTGATTGTATGATTGTGATTGTATGATTGTGATTGTATGATTGCGATTGTATGAATGCGATTGTATGATTGTGATTGCATAATACTGATTGTATGATTGTGATTGTATGATTGTGATTGTCTGATTGTGGTTGTATGATTGTGATTGTATGATTGAGATTGTATGATTGTGATTGTATGAATGTGATTGTATGATTGTGATTGTATGATTGTGATTGTATGATTATGATTGTATGAATGTGATTGTATGATTGTATTTGGGTGATTGTATTTGGGAGATTGTATTTGGGAGATTGTAATTGTATGATTGTGATTGTATGATTGTGATTGTATGATTGTGATAGTAAGATTGTGATTGTATGACTGTGATTGTATGACTGTGATTGTATGATTGTGATTGTATGATTGTGATTGTATGATTGTGAAAGTATGATTGTGATTGTATGATTGTGATTGTATGATTGTGATTGTATGATTGTGATTGTATGATTTTATTTGGGAGATTGTATTTGGGAGATTGTATTTGGGAGATTGTGTTGGGGATATTGTAATTGTATGATTGCGATTGTATGATTGTGATTGTACGATTGTGATTGTATGATTGTGATTGTATGATTGTGATTGTATGATTGTGATTGTATGATTGTATTTGGGAGATTGTATTTGGGATATTGTAATTGTATGATTGCGATTGTATGATTGCGATTGTATGATTGTGATTGTATGATTGTGTATGTATGATTGTGATTGTATGATTGTATTTGGGAGATTGTATTTGGGATATTGTAATTGTATGATTGCGATTGTATGATTGTGATTGTATGATTGTGATGTATGATTGTAATTGTATGACTATGATTGTATGATTGTGATTGTATGTTTGTGATTGTATGATTGAGATTGTATGATTGTGATTGTATGCTTGCGATTGTATGATTGGGATTGTATGATTGTGATTCTTTGATTGTGATTGTATGATTGTCATTGTATGATTGTGATTGTATGATTGTGATTATATGATTGTGATTGTATGATTGTGATTGTATGATTGTGATAATATGATTGTGATAGTATGATTGTGATTATATGATTGTTATTGTATGACTGTGATTGTATGATTGTGATTGTATGATTGTGATAGTATGATGGTGAAAGTATGATTGTGATTGTATGATTGTGATTGTATGATTGTGATTGTATGATTGTGATTGTATGATTGTGATTGTCTGATTGTGGTTGTGCGATTGTGATTGTACAATTGTGATTGTACGATTGTGATAGTATGATTGTGATTGTATGATTGTGATTGTATGATTGTGATTGTATGATTGTTATTGTATGACTGTGATTGTATGATTGTGATTGTATGATTGTGATAGTATGATGGTGAAAGTATGATTGTGATAGTATGATTGTGATTATATGATTGTTATTGTATGACTGTGATTGTATGATTGTGATTGTATGATTGTGATAGTATGATTGTGAAAGTATGATTGTGATTGTATGATTGTGGTTGTATGATTGTGATTGTATGATTGTGATTGTATGATTGTGATTGTATGAATGTGATTGTCTGATTGTGGTTGTGCGATTGTGATTGTACGATTGTGATTGTACGATTGTGATTGTATGCTCGCGATTGTATGATTGTGATTGTATGATTGTGATTGTATGATTGTGATTGTATGATTGTGATTGTATGATTTTATTTGGGAGATTGTATTTGGGAGATTGTGTTTGGGATATTGTAATTGTATGATTGCGATTGTATGATGGTGATTGTATGATTGTGATTGTATGATTGTGATTGTATGATTGTATTTGGGAGATTGTATTTGGGATATTGTAATTGTATGATTGCGACTGTATGATTGCGATTGTATGATTGTGATTGTATGATTGTGTATGTATGATTGTGATTGTATGATTGTATTTGGGAGATTGTATTTGGGATATTGTAATTGTATGATTGCGATTGTATGATTGTGATTGTATGATTGTGATGTATGATTGTAATTGTATGACTATGATTGTATGATTGTGATTGTATGTTTGTGATTGTATGATTGAGATTGTATGATTGTGATTGTATGCTTGCGATTGTATGATTGGGATTGTATGATTGTGATTCTTTGATTGTGATTGTATGATTGTGATTGTATGATTGTGATTGTATGATTGTGATTATATGATTGTGATTGTATGATTGTGATTGTATGATTGTGATAATATGATTGTGATAGTATGATTGTGATTATATGATTGTTATTGTATGACTGTGATTGTATGATTGTGATTGTATGATTGTGATTGTACGATTGTGATAGTATGATTGTGATTGTATGATTGTGATTGTAAGATTGTGATTGTATGATTGTGATTGTATGATTGTTATTGTATGACTGTGATTGTATGATTGCGATTGTATGATTGTGATAGTATGATGGTGAAAGTATGATTGTGATAGTATGATTGTGATTATATGATTGTTATTGTATGACTGTGATTGTATGATTGTGATTGTATGATTGTGATAGTATGATTGTGAAAGTATGATTGTGATTGTATGATTGTGATTGTATGATTGTGATAGTATGATGGTGAAAGTATGATTGTGATAGTATGATTGTGATTATATGATTGTTATTGTATGACTGTGATTGTATGACTGTGATTGTATGAATGTGATAGTATGATTGTGAAAGTATGATTGTGATTGTATGATTGTGATTGTATGATTGTGACTGTATGATTGTGATTGTATGATTGTGATTGTATGATTGTGATTGTCTGATTGTGGTTGTGCGATTGTGATTGTACGATTGTGATTGTACGATTGTGATTGTATGCTTGCGATTGTATGATTGTGATTGTATGATTGTGATTGTATGATTGTGATTGTATGATTGTGATTGTATGATTGTGATTGTATGATTATGATTGTATGATTGTGATTGTATGATTGTGATTGTATGATTGTGATTGTATGATTGTGATAGTATGATTGTGATTGTATGATTGTGATTGTATGACTGTGAAATTATGATTGTGATTGTATGATTGTGATTGTATGATTGTGATTGTATGATTGTGATTGTATGATTGTGATTGTATGATTGTGATAGTATGATTGTGATTGTATGATTACGATTGTATGATTGTGGTTGTGCGATTGTGATTGTACGATTGTGATTGTACGATTGTGATTGTATGATTGTGATTGTATGATTGCGATTGTATGATTGCGATTGTATGATTGCGATTGTATGATTGTGATTGTATGATTGTGATTGTATGATTGTGATTGTATGATTGTGATTGTATGATTGTGATTGTATGATTGTGATTGTATGATTGTGAAAGTATGATTGTGATTGTATGATTACGATTGTATGATTGTGGTTGTGCGATTGTGATTGTACGATTGTGATTGTACGATTGTGATTGTATGATTGTGATTGCATGATTATGATTGTATGATTGTGATTGCACGATTGTGATTGTATGATTGTGATTGCATGATTTTGATTGTATGATTGTGATTGTATGATTGTGATTGTATGATTGTGATTGTATGATTGTGATTGTATGATTGTGATTGTATGATTGTGATAGTATGATTGTGATTGTATGATTGTGATTGTATGATTGTGATTGTATGATTATGATTGTATGAATGTGATTGTATGATTTTATTTGGGTGATTGTATTTGGGAGATTGTATTTGGGAGATTGTAATTGCATGATTGTGATTGTATGATTGTGATTGTATGATTATGATTGTATGAATGTGATTGTATGATTGTATTTGGGTGATTGTATTTGGGAGATTGTAATTGTATGATTGTGATTGTATGATTGTGATTGTATGATTGTGATAGTAAGATTGTGATTGTATGACTGTGATTGTATGACTGTGATTGTATGATTGTGATTGTATGATTGTGATTGTATGATTGTGATTGCATGATTATGATTGTATGATTGTGATTGCATGATTGTGATTGTATGATTGTGATTGCATGATTTTGAATGTATGATTGTGATTGTATGATTGCGATTGTATGATTGTGATTGTATGATTAAGTTTGTATTTTTGTGATTTTATGATTGTGATTGTATGATTGTGATTGTATGATTGTGATTGTATGATTGCGATTGTATGAATGCGATTGTATGATTGTGATTGCATAATACTGATTGTATGATTGTGATTGTATGATTGTGATTGTCTGATTGTGGTTGTATGATTGTGATTGTATGATTGAGATTGTATGATTGTGATTGTATGATTGCGATTGTATGATTGCGATTGTATGATTGCGATTGTATGATTGCGATTGTATGATTGTGATTGTATGATTGTGATTATATGATTGTTATTGTATGACTGTGATTGTATGATTGTGATTGTATGATTGTGATAGTATGATGGTGAAAGTATGATTGTGATTGTATGATTGTGATTGTATGATTGTGATTGTATGATTGTGATTGTATGATTGTGATTGTATGATTGTGATTGTCTGATTGTGGTTGTGCGATTGTGATTGTACAATTGTGATTGTACGATTGTGATAGTATGATTGTGATTGTATGATTGTGATTGTATGATTGTGATTGTATGATTGTTATTGTATGACTGTGATTGTATGATTGTGATTGTATGATTGTGATAGTATGATGGTGAAAGTATGATTGTGATAGTATGATTGTGATTATATGATTGTTATTGTATGACTGTGATTGTATGATTGTGATTGTATGATTGTGATAGTATGATTGTGAAAGTATGATTGTGATTGTATGATTGTGGTTGTATGATTGTGATTGTATGATTGTGATTGTATGATTGTGATTGTATGATTGCGATTGTATGAATGCGATTGTATGATTGTGATTGCATAATACTGATTGTATGATTGTGATTGTATGATTGTGATTGTCTGATTGTGGTTGTATGATTGTGATTGTATGATTGAGATTGTATGATTGTGATTGTATGAATGTGATTGTATGATTGTGATTGTATGATTGTGATTGTATGATTATGATTGTATGAATGTGATTGTATGATTGTATTTGGGTGATTGTATTTGGGAGATTGTATTTGGGAGATTGTAATTGTATGATTGTGATTGTATGATTGTGATTGTATGATTGTGATAGTAAGATTGTGATTGTATGACTGTGATTGTATGACTGTGATTGTATGATTGTGATTGTATGATTGTGATTGTATGATTGTGAAAGTATGATTGTGATTGTATGATTGTGATTGTATGATTGTGATTGTATGATTGTGATTGTATGATTTTATTTGGGAGATTGTATTTGGGAGATTGTATTTGGGAGATTGTGTTGGGGATATTGTAATTGTATGATTGCGATTGTATGATTGTGATTGTACGATTGTGATTGTATGATTGTGATTGTATGATTGTGATTGTATGATTGTGATTGTATGATTGTATTTGGGAGATTGTATTTGGGATATTGTAATTGTATGATTGCGATTGTATGATTGCGATTGTATGATTGTGATTGTATGATTGTGTATGTATGATTGTGATTGTATGATTGTATTTGGGAGATTGTATTTGGGATATTGTAATTGTATGATTGCGATTGTATGATTGTGATTGTATGATTGTGATGTATGATTGTAATTGTATGACTATGATTGTATGATTGTGATTGTATGTTTGTGATTGTATGATTGAGATTGTATGATTGTGATTGTATGCTTGCGATTGTATGATTGGGATTGTATGATTGTGATTCTTTGATTGTGATTGTATGATTGTCATTGTATGATTGTGATTGTATGATTGTGATTATATGATTGTGATTGTATGATTGTGATTGTATGATTGTGATAATATGATTGTGATAGTATGATTGTGATTATATGATTGTTATTGTATGACTGTGATTGTATGATTGTGATTGTATGATTGTGATAGTATGATGGTGAAAGTATGATTGTGATTGTATGATTGTGATTGTATGATTGTGATTGTATGATTGTGATTGTATGATTGTGATTGTCTGATTGTGGTTGTGCGATTGTGATTGTACAATTGTGATTGTACGATTGTGATAGTATGATTGTGATTGTATGATTGTGATTGTATGATTGTGATTGTATGATTGTTATTGTATGACTGTGATTGTATGATTGTGATTGTATGATTGTGATAGTATGATGGTGAAAGTATGATTGTGATAGTATGATTGTGATTATATGATTGTTATTGTATGACTGTGATTGTATGATTGTGATTGTATGATTGTGATAGTATGATTGTGAAAGTATGATTGTGATTGTATGATTGTGGTTGTATGATTGTGATTGTATGATTGTGATTGTATGATTGTGATTGTATGAATGTGATTGTCTGATTGTGGTTGTGCGATTGTGATTGTACGATTGTGATTGTACGATTGTGATTGTATGCTCGCGATTGTATGATTGTGATTGTATGATTGTGATTGTATGATTGTGATTGTATGATTGTGATTGTATGATTTTATTTGGGAGATTGTATTTGGGAGATTGTGTTTGGGATATTGTAATTGTATGATTGCGATTGTATGATGGTGATTGTATGATTGTGATTGTATGATTGTGATTGTATGATTGTATTTGGGAGATTGTATTTGGGATATTGTAATTGTATGATTGCGACTGTATGATTGCGATTGTATGATTGTGATTGTATGATTGTGTATGTATGATTGTGATTGTATGATTGTATTTGGGAGATTGTATTTGGGATATTGTAATTGTATGATTGCGATTGTATGATTGTGATTGTATGATTGTGATGTATGATTGTAATTGTATGACTATGATTGTATGATTGTGATTGTATGTTTGTGATTGTATGATTGAGATTGTATGATTGTGATTGTATGCTTGCGATTGTATGATTGGGATTGTATGATTGTGATTCTTTGATTGTGATTGTATGATTGTGATTGTATGATTGTGATTGTATGATTGTGATTATATGATTGTGATTGTATGATTGTGATTGTATGATTGTGATAATATGATTGTGATAGTATGATTGTGATTATATGATTGTTATTGTATGACTGTGATTGTATGATTGTGATTGTATGATTGTGATTGTACGATTGTGATAGTATGATTGTGATTGTATGATTGTGATTGTAAGATTGTGATTGTATGATTGTGATTGTATGATTGTTATTGTATGACTGTGATTGTATGATTGCGATTGTATGATTGTGATAGTATGATGGTGAAAGTATGATTGTGATAGTATGATTGTGATTATATGATTGTTATTGTATGACTGTGATTGTATGATTGTGATTGTATGATTGTGATAGTATGATTGTGAAAGTATGATTGTGATTGTATGATTGTGATTGTATGATTGTGATAGTATGATGGTGAAAGTATGATTGTGATAGTATGATTGTGATTATATGATTGTTATTGTATGACTGTGATTGTATGACTGTGATTGTATGAATGTGATAGTATGATTGTGAAAGTATGATTGTGATTGTATGATTGTGATTGTATGATTGTGACTGTATGATTGTGATTGTATGATTGTGATTGTATGATTGTGATTGTCTGATTGTGGTTGTGCGATTGTGATTGTACGATTGTGATTGTACGATTGTGATTGTATGCTTGCGATTGTATGATTGTGATTGTATGATTGTGATTGTATGATTGTGATTGTATGATTGTGATTGTATGATTGTGATTGTATGATTATGATTGTATGATTGTGATTGTATGATTGTGATTGTATGATTGTGATTGTATGATTGTGATAGTATGATTGTGATTGTATGATTGTGATTGTATGACTGTGAAATTATGATTGTGATTGTATGATTGTGATTGTATGATTGTGATTGTATGATTGTGATTGTATGATTGTGATTGTATGATTGTGATAGTATGATTGTGATTGTATGATTACGATTGTATGATTGTGGTTGTGCGATTGTGATTGTACGATTGTGATTGTACGATTGTGATTGTATGATTGTGATTGCATGATTATGATTGTATGATTGTGATTGCATGATTGTGATTGTATGATTGTGATTGCATGATTTTGAATGTATGATTGTGATTGTGTGATTGCGATTGTATGATTGTGATTGTATGATTAAGTTTGTATTTTTGTGATTTTATGATTGTGATTGTATGATTGTGATTGTATGATTGTGATTGTATGATTGTGATTGTATGATTGCGATTGTATGAATGCGATTGTATGATTGTGATTGCATAATTGTGATTGTATGATTGTGATTGTATGATTACGATTGTATGATTGTGGTTGTGCGATTGTGATTGTACGATTGTGATTGTACGATTGTGATTGTATGATTGTGATTGCATGATGATGATTGTATGATTGTGATTGCACGATTGTGATTGTATGATTGTGATTGCATGATTTTGAATGTATGATTGTGATTGTATGATTGTGATTCTATGATTGTGATTGTATGATTATGATAGTATGATTGTGATTGTATGATTACGATTGTATGATTGTGGTTGTGCGATTGTGATTGTACGATTGTGATTGTACGATTGTGATTGTATGATTGTGATAGCATGATTATGATTGTATGATTGTGATTGCATGATTGTGATTGTATGATTGTGATTGCATGATTTTGAATGTATGATTGTGATTGTATGATTGCGATTGTATGATTGTGATTGTATGATTAAGTTTGTATTTTTGTGATTTTATGATTGTGATTGTATGATTGTGATTGTATGATTGTGATTGTATGATTGCGATTGTATGAATGCGATTGTATGATTGTGATTGCATAATACTGATTGTATGGTTGTGATTGTATGATTGTGATTGTCTGATTGTGGTTGTATGATTGTGATTGTATGATTGAGATTGTATGACTGTGATTGTATGATTGCGATTGTATGATTGCGATTGTATGATTGCGATTGTATGATTGCGATTGTATGATTGTGATTGTATGATTGTGATTGTATGATTGTGATTGTATGATTGTGATTGTATGATTGTGAAAGTATGATTGTGATTGTATGATTACGATTGTATGGTTGTGGTTGTGCGATTGTGATTGTACGATTGTGATTGTACGATTGTGATTGTATGATTGTGATTGCATGATTATGATTGTATGATTGTGATTGCATGATTGTGATTGTATGATTGTGATTGCATGATTTTGAATGTATGATTGTGATTGTATGATTGTGATTGTATGATTGTGATTGTATGATTGTGATTGTATGATTTTGATTGTATGATTGTGATTGTATGATTGTGATTGTATGATTGTGATTGTATGATTATGATTGTATGAATGTGATTGTATGATTGTATTTGGGTGATTGTATTTGGGAGATTGTATTTGGGAGATTGTAATTGTATGATTGTGATTGTATGATTGTGATTGTATGATTGTGATAGTAAGATTGTGATTGTATGACTGTGATTGTATGACTGTGATTGTATGGTTGTGATTGTATGATTGTGATTGTATGATTGTGAAAGCATGATTGTGATTGTATGATTGTGATTGTATGATTGTGATTGTATGATTGTGATTGTATGATTCTGATTGTATGATTGTGATTGTATGATTGTGATTGTATGATTTTATTTGGGAGATTGTATTTGGGAGATTGTATTTGGGAGATTGTGTTTGGGATATTGTAATTGTATGATTGCGATTGTATGATTGTGATTGTATGATTGTGATTGTATGATTGTGATTGTATGATTGTGATTGTATGATTGTGATTGTATGATTGTATTTGGGAGATTGTATTTGGGATATTGTAATTGTATGATTGCGATTGTATGATTGCGATTGTATGATTGTGATTGTATGATTGTGTATGTATGATTGTGATTGTATGATTGTATTTGGGAGATTGTATTTGGGATATTGTAATTGTATGATTGCGATTGTATGATTGTGATTGTATGATTGTGATGTATGATTGTAATTGTATGACTATGATTGTATGATTGTGATTGTATGTTTGTGATTGTATGATTGAGATTGTATGATTGTGATTGTATGCTTGCGATTGTATGATTGGGATTGTATGATTGTGATTCTTTGGTTGTGATTGTATGATTGTGATTGTATGATTGTGATTGTATGATTGTGATTATATGATTGTGATTGTATGATTGTGATTGTATGATTGTGATAATATGATTGTGATAGTATGATTGTGATTATATGATTGTTATTGTATGACTGTGATTGTATGATTGTGATTGTATGATTGTGATAGTATGATGGTGAAAGTATGATTGTGATTGTATGATTGTGATTGTATGATTGTGATTGTATGATTGTGATTGTCTGATTGTGGTTGTGCGATTGTGATTGTACAATTGTGATTGCACGATTGTGATAGTATGATTGTGATTGTATGATTGTGATTGTATGATTGTGATTGTATGATTGTGATTGTATGATTGTTATTGTATGACTGTGATTGTATGATTGTGATTGTATGATTGTGATAGTATGATGGTGAAAGTATGATTGTGATAGTATGATTGTGATTATATGATTGTTATTGTATGACTGTGATTGTATGATTGTGATTGTATGATTGTGATAGTATGATTGTGAAAGTATGATTGTGATTGTATGATTGTGGTTGTATGATTGTGATTGTATGATTGTGATTGTGTGATTGTGATTGTATGAATGTGATTGTCTGATTGTGGTTGTGCGATTGTGATTGTACGATTGTGATTGTACGATTGTGATTGTATGCTTGCGATTGTATGATTGTGATTGTATGATTGTGATTGTATGATTGTGATTGTATGATTGTGATTGTATGATTTTATTTGGGAGATTGTATTTGGGAGATTGTATTTGGGAGATTGTGTTTGGGATATTGTAATTGTATGATTGCGATTGTATGATTGTGATTGTATGATTGTGATTGTATGATTGTGATTGTATGATTGTGATTGTATGATTGTATTTGGGAGATTGTATTTGGGATATTGTAATTGTATGATTGCGATTGTATGATTGCGATTGTATGATTGTGATTGTATGATTGTGTATGTATGATTGTGATTGTATGATTGTATTTGGGAGATTGTATTTGGGATATTGTAATTGTATGATTGCGATTGTATGATTGTGATTGTATGATTGTGATGTATGATTGTAATTGTATGACTATGATTGTATGGTTGTGATTGTATGTTTGTGATTGTATGATTGAGATTGTATGATTGTGATTGTATGCTTGCGATTGTATGATTGGGATTGTATGATTGTGATTCTTTGATTGTGATTGTATGATTGAGATTGTATGATTGTGATTGTATGATTGTGATTATATGATTGTGATTGTATGATTGTGATAGTATGATGGTGAAAGTATGATTGTGATAGTATGATTGTGATTATATGATTGTTATTGTATGACTGTGATTGTATGATTGTGATTGTATGATTGTGATAGTATGATTGTGAAAGTATGATTGTGATTGTATGATTGTGATTGTATGATTGTGATTGTATGATTGTGATTGTATGATTGTGAAAGTATGATTGTGATTGTATGATTACGATTGTATGGTTGTGGTTGTGCGATTGTGATTGTACGATTGTGATTGTACGATTGTGGTTGTATGATTGTGATTGCATGATTATGATTGTATGATTGTGATTGCATGATTGTGATTGTATGATTGTGATTGCATGATTTTGAATGTATGATTGTGATTGTATGATTGTGATTGTATGATTGTGATTGTATGATTGTGATTGTATGATTTTGATTGTATGATTGTGATTGTATGATTGTGATTGTATGATTGTGATTGTATGATTATGATTGTATGAATGTGATTGTATGATTGTATTTGGGTGATTGTATTTGGGAGATTGTATTTGGGAGATTGTAATTGTATGATTGTGATTGTATGATTGTGATTGTATGATTGTGATAGTAAGATTGTGATGGTATGACTGTGATTGTATGACTGTGATTGTATGGTTGTGATTGTATGATTGTGATTGTATGATTGTGAAAGCATGATTGTGATTGTATGATTGTGATTGTATGATTGTGATTGTATGATTGTGATTGTATGATTCTGATTGTATGATTGTGATTGTATGATTGTGATTGTATGATTTTATTTGGGAGATTGTATTTGGGAGATTGTATTTGGGAGATTGTGTTTGGGATATTGTAATTGTATGATTGCGATTGTATGATTGTGATTGTATGATTGTGATTGTATGATTGTGATTGTATGATTGTGATTGTATGATTGTATTTGGGAGATTGTATTTGGGATATTGTAATTGTATGATTGCGATTGTATGATTGCGATTGTATGATTGTGATTGTATGATTGTGTATGTATGATTGTGATTGTATGATTGTATTTGGGAGATTGTATTTGGGATATTGTAATTGTATGATTGCGATTGTATGATTGTGATTGTATGATTGTGATGTATGATTGTAATTGTATGACTATGATTGTATGATTGTGATTGTATGTTTGTGATTGTATGATTGAGATTGTATGATTGTGATTGTATGCTTGCGATTGTATGATTGGGATTGTATGATTGTGATTCTTTGGTTGTGATTGTATGATTGTGATTGTATGATTGTGATTGTATGATTGTGATTATATGATTGTGATTGTATGATTGTGATTGTATGATTGTGATAATATGATTGTGATAGTATGATTGTGATTATATGATTGTTATTGTATGACTGTGATTGTATGATTGTGATTGTATGATTGTGATAGTATGATGGTGAAAGTATGATTGTGATTGTATGATTGTGATTGTATGATTGTGATTGTATGATTGTGATTGTCTGATTGTGGTTGTGCGATTGTGATTGTACAATTGTGATTGCACGATTCTGATAGTATGATTGTGATTGTATGATTGTGATTGTATGATTGTGATTGTATGATTGTGATTGTATGATTGTTATTGTATGACTGTGATTGTATGATTGTGATTGTATGATTGTGATAGTATGATGGTGAAAGTATGATTGTGATAGTATGATTGTGATTATATGATTGTTATTGTATGACTGTGATTGTATGATTGTGATTGTATGATTGTGATAGTATGATTGTGATAGTATGATTGTGAAAGTATGATTGTGATTGTATGATTGTGGTTGTATGATTGTGATTGTATGATTGTGATTGTATGATTGTGATTGTATGAATGTGATTGTCTGATTGTGGTTGTGCGATTGTGATTGTACGATTGTGATTGCATGATTGTGATTGTATGATTGTGATTGCATGATTTTGAATGTATGATTGTGATTGTATGATTGTGATTGTATGATTGTGATTGTATGATTGTGATTGTATGATTGTGATTGTATGATTGTGATTGTATGATTATGATTGTATGAATGTGATTGTATGATTGTATTTGGGTGATTGTATTTGGGAGATTGTATTTGGGAGATTGTAATTGTATGATTGTGATTGTATGATTGTGATTGTATGATTGTGATTGTATGATTGTGATTGTATGATTTTATTTGGGAGATTGTATTTGGGAGATTGTATTCGGGAGATTGTGTTTGGGATATTGTAATTGTATGATTGCGATTGTATGATTGTGATTGTATGATTGTGATTGTATGATTGTGATTGTATGATTGTATTTGGGAGATTGTATTTGGGATATTGTAATTGTATGATTGCGATTGTATGATTGCGATTGTATGATTGTGATTGTATGATTGTGTATGTATGATTGTGATTGTATGATTGTATTTGGGAGATTGTAGATGGGATATTGTAATTGTATGATTGCGATTGTATGATTGTGATTGTATGATTGTGATGTATGATTGTAATTGTATGACTATGATTGTATGATTGTGATTGTATGATTGTGATTGTATGATTGAGATTGTATGATTGTGATTGTATGCTTGCGATTGTATGATTGGGATTGTATGATTGTGATTCTTTGATTGTGATTGTATGATTGTGATTGTATGATTGTGATTGTATGATTGTGATTGTATGATTGTGATTATATGATTGTGATTGTATGATTGTGATTGTATGATTCTGATAATATGATTGTGATAGTATGATTGTGATTATATGATTGTTATTGTATGACTGTGATTGTATGATTGTGATTGTATGATTGTGATAGTATGATGGTGAAAGTATGATTGTGATTGTATGATTCTGATTGTATGATTGTGATTGTATGATTGTGATTGTATGATTGTGATTGTCTGATTGTGGTTGTGCGATTGTGATTGTACAATTGTGATTGTACGATTGTGATAGTATGATTGTGATTGTATGATTGTGATTGTAAGATTGTGATTGTATGATTGTGATTGTATGATTGTTATTGTATGACTGTGATTGTATGATTGTGATTGAATGATTGTGATAGTATGATGGTGAAAGTATGATTGTGATAGTATGATTGTGATTATATGATTGTTATTGTATGACTGTGATTGTATGATTGTGATTGTATGATTGTGATAGTATGATTGTGAAAGTATGATTGTGATTGTATGATTGTGATTGTATGATTGTGATAGTATGATGGTGAAAGTATGATTGTGATAGTATGATTGTGATTATATGATTGTTATTGTATGACTGTGATTGTATGATTGTGATTGTATGATTGTGATAGTATGATTGTGAAAGTATGATTGTGATTGTATGATTGTGATTGTATGATTGTGACTGTATGATTGTGATTGTATGATTGTGATTGTATGATTGTGATTGTCTGATTGTGGTTGTGCGATTGTGATTGTACGATTGTGATTGTACGATTGTGATTGTATGCTTGCGATTGTATGATTGTGATTGTATGATTGTGATTGTATGATTGTGATTGTATGATTGTGATTGTATGATTATGATTGTATGATTGTGATTGTATGATTGTGATTGTATGATTGTGATTGTATGATTGTGATTGTATGATTGTGGTTGTATGATTGTGATTGTATGACTGTGAAAGTATGATTGTGATTGTATGATTGTGATTGTATGATTGTGATTGTATGATTGTGATTGTATGATTGTGATTGTATGATTGTGATTGTATGATTGTGATAGTATGATTGTGATTGTGTGATTACGATTGTATGATTGTGGTTGTGCGATTGTGATTGTACGATTGTGATTGTACGATTGTGATTGTATGATTGTGATTGCATGATTATGATTGTATGATTGTGATTGCATGATTGTGATTGTATGATTGTGATTGCATGATTTTGAATGTATGATTGTGATTGTATGATTGCGATTGTATGATTGTGATTGTATGATTAAGTTTGTATTTTTGTGATTTTATGATTGTGATTGTGTGATTGTGATTGTATGATTGTGATTGTATGATTGCGATTGTATGAATGCGATTGTATGATTGTGATTGCATAATTGTGATTGTATGATTGTGATTGTATGATTGTGATTGTCTGATTGTGGTTGTATGATTGTGATTGTATGATTGAGATTGTATGATTGTGATTGTATGATTGCGATTGTATGATTGCGATTGTATGATTGCGATTGTATGATTGTGATTGTATGATTGTGATTGTATGATTGTGATTGTATGATTGTGATTGTATGATTGTGAAAGTATGATTGTGATTGTATGATTACGATTGTATGATTGTGGTTGTGCGATTGTGATTGTACGATTGTGATTGTACGATTGTGATTGTATGATTGTGATTGCATGATTATGATTGTATGATTGTGATTGCATGATTGTGATTGTATGATTGTGATTGCATGATTTTGAATGTATGATTGTGATTGTATGATTGTGATTGTATGATTGTGATTGTATGATTGTGATTGTATGATTGTGATTGTATGATTGTGATTGTATGATTATGATTGTATGAATGTGATTGTATGATTGTATTTGGGTGATTGTATTTGGGAGATTGTATTTGGGAGATTGTAATTGTATGATTGTGATTGTATGATTGTGATTGTATGATTGTGATAGTAAGATTTTATTTGGGAGATTGTATTTGGGAGATTGTATTTGGGAGATTGTGTTTGGGATATTGTAATTGTATGATTGCGATTGTATGATTGTGATTGTATGATTGTGATTGTATGATTGTGATTGTATGATTGTATTTGGGAGATTGTATTTGGGATATTGTAATTGTATGATTGCGATTGTATGATTGCGATTGTACGATTGTGATTGTATGATTGTGTATGTATGATTGTGATTGTATGATTGTATTTGGGAGATTGTAGATGGGATATTGTAATTGTATGATTGCGATTGTATGATTGTGATTGTATGATTGTGATGTATGATTGTAATTGTATGACTATGATTGTATGATTGTGATTGTATGATTGTGATTGTATGATTGAGATTGTATGATTGTGATTGTATGCTTGCGATTGTATGATTGGGATTGTATGATTGTGATTCTTTGATTGTGATTGTATGATTGTGATTGTATGATTGTGATTGTATGATTGTGATTGTATGATTGTGATTATATGATTGTGATTGTATGATTGTGATTGTATGATTCTGATAATATGATTGTGATAGTATGATTGTGATTATATGATTGTTATTGTATGACTGTGATTGTATGATTGTGATTGTATGATTGTGATAGTATGATGGCGAAAGTATGATTGTGATTGTATGATTCTGATTGTATGATTGTGATTGTATGAATGTGATTGTATGATTGTGATTGTATGATTGTGATTGTCTGATTGTGGTTGTGCGATTGTGATTGTACAATTGTGATTGTACGATTGTGATAGTATGATTGTGATTGTATGATTGTGATTGAAAGATTGTGATTGTATGATTGTGATTGTATGATTGTTATTGTATGACTGTGATTGTATGATTGTGATTGTATGATTGTGATAGTATGATGGTGAAAGTATGATTGTGATAGTATGATTGTGATTATATGATTGTTATTGTATGACTGTGATTGTATGATTGTGATTGTATGATTGTGATAGTATGATTGTGAAAGTATGATTGTGATTGTATGATTGTGATTGTATGATTGTGATAGTATGATGGTGAAAGTATGATTGTGATAGTATGATTGTGATTATATGATTGTTATTGTATGACTGTGATTGTATGATTGTGATTGTATGATTGTGATAGTATGATTGTGAAAGTATGATTGTGATTGTATGATTGTGATTGTATGATTGTGACTGTATGATTGTGATTGTATGATTGTGATTGTATGATTGTGATTGTCTGATTGTGGTTGTGCGATTGTGATTGTACGATTGTGATTGTACGATTGTGATTGAATGCTTGCGATTGTATGATTGTGATTGTATGATTGTGATTGTATGATTGTGATTGTATGATTGTGATTGTATGATTGTGATTGTATGATTGTGATTGTATGATTATGATTGTATGATTGTGATTGTATGATTGTGATTGTATGATTGTGATTGTATGATTGTGATTGTATGATTGTGATAGTATGATTGTGATTGTATGATTGTGATTGTATGACTGTGATTGCATGATTGTGATTGTATGATTGTGATTGCATGATTTTGAATGTATGATTGTGATTGTATGATTGCGATTGTATGATTGTGATTGTATGATTAAGTTTGTATTTTTGTGATTTTATGATTGTGATTGTATGATTGTGATTGTATGATTGTGATTGTATGATTGCGATTGTATGAATGCGATTGTATGATTGTGATTGCATAATTGTGATTGTATGATTGTGATTGTATGATTGTATTTGGGTGATTGTATTTGGGAGATTGTATTTGGGAGATTGTAATTGTATGATTGTGATTGTATGATTGTGATTGTATGATTGTGATAGTAAGATTGTGATTGTATGACTGTGATTGTATGACTGTGATTGTATGGTTGTGATTGTATGATTGTGATTGTATGATTGTGAAAGTATGATTGTGATTGTATGATTGTGATTGTATGATTGTGATAGTAAGATTGTGATTGTATGACTGTGATTGTATGACTGTGATTGTATGATTGTGATTGTATGATTGCGATTGTATGATTGTGAAAGTAT
Organism: Megachile rotundata; assembly: GCF_050947335.1. Classification (NCBI taxonomy): domain Eukaryota; kingdom Metazoa; phylum Arthropoda; class Insecta; order Hymenoptera; family Megachilidae; genus Megachile; species Megachile rotundata. The sequence goes on along the minus strand of NW_027473318.1, from coordinate 1,486,479 downwards.
GATTGTGATTGTATGATTGTGATTGTATGATTGTGATTGTATGATTGTGATTGTATGATTGTGATTGTATGATCGTGATTGTATGATTTTATTTGGGAGATTGTATTTGGGAGATTGTATTTGGGAGATTGTGTTTGGGATATTGTAATTGTATGATTGCGATTGTATGATTGTGATTGTATGATTGTGATTGTATGATTGTGATTGTATGATTGTATTTGGGAGATTGTATTTGGGATATTGTAATTGTATGATTGCGATTGTATGATTGTGATTGTATGATTGTGTATGTATGATTGTGATTGTATGATTGTATTTGGGAGATTGTAGATGGGATATTGTAATTGTATGATTGCGATTGTATGATTGTGATTGTATGATTGTGATGTATGATTGTAATTGTATGACTATGATTGTATGATTGTGATTGTATGATTGTGATTGTATGATTGAGATTGTATGATTGTGATTGTATGCTTGCGATTGTATGATTGGGATTGTATGATTGTGATTCTTTGATTGTGATTGTATGATTGTGATTGTATGATTGTGATTGTATGATTGTGATTGTATGATTGTGATTGTATGATTGTGATTGTATGATTATGATTGTATGAATGTGATTGTATGATTGTATTTGGGTGATTGTATTTGGGAGATTGTATTTGGGAGATTGTAATTGTATGATTGTGATTGTATGATTGTGATTGTATGATTGTGATTGTATGATTTTATTTGGGAGATTGTATTTGGGAGATTGTATTTGGGAGATTGTGTTTGGGATATTGTAATTGTATGATTGCGATTGTATGATTGTGATTGTATGATTGTGATTGTATGATTGTGATTGTATGATTGTGATTGTATGATTGTATTTGGGAGATTGTATTTGGGATATTGTAATTGTATGATTGCGATTGTATGATTGCGATTGTATGATTGTGATTGTATGATTGTGTATGTATGATTGTGATTGTATGATTGTATTTGGGAGATTGTAGATGGGATATTGTAATTGTATGATTGCGATTGTATGATTGTGATTGTATGATTGTGATGTATGATTGTAATTGTATGACTATGATTGTATGATTGTGATTGTATGATTGAGATTGTATGATTGTGATTGTATGCTTGCGATTGTATGATTGGGATTGTATGATTGTGATTCTTTGATTGTGATTGTATGATTGTGATTGTATGATTGTGATTGTATGATTGTGATTATATGATTGTGATTGTATGATTGTGATTGTATGATTCTGATAATATGATTGTGATAGTATGATTGTGATTATATGATTGTTATTGTATGACTGTGATTGTATGATTGTGATTGTATGATTGTGATAGTATGATGGTGAAAGTATGATTGTGATTGTATGATTCTGATTGTATGATTGTGATTGTATGATTGTGATTGTATGATTGTGATTGTCTGATTGTGGTTGTGCGATTGTGATTGTACAATTGTGATTGGACGATTGTGATAGTATGATTGTGATTGTATGCTTGTGATTGTAAGATTGTGATTGTATGATTGTGATTGTATGATTGTTATTGTATGACTGTGATTGTATGATTGTGATTGAATGATTGTGATAGTATGATGGTGAAAGTATGATTGTGATAGTATGATTGTGATTATATGATTGTTATTGTATGACTGTGATTGTATGATTGTGATTGTATGATTGTGATAGTATGATTGTGAAAGTATGATTGTGATTGTATGATTCTGATTGTATGATTGTGATTGTATGATTGTGATTGTATGATTGTGATTGTATGATTGTGATTGTCTGATTGTGGTTGTGCGATTGTGATTGTACAATTGTGATTGTACGATTGTGATAGTATGATTGTGATTGTATGATTGTGATTGTAAGATTGTGATTGTATGATTGTGATTGTATGATTGTTATTGTATGACTGTGATTGTATGATTGTGATTGTATGATTGTGATAGTATGATGGTGAAAGTATGATTGTGATAGTATGATTGTGATTATATGATTGTTATTGTATGACTGTGATTGTATGATTGTGATTGTATGATTGTGATAGTATGATTGTGAAAGTATGATTGTGATTGTATGATTGTGATTGTATGATTGTGATAGTATGATGGTGAAAGTATGATTGTGATAGTATGATTGTGATTATATGATTGTTATTGTATGACTGTGATTGTATGATTGTGATTGTATGATTGTGATAGTATGATTGTGAAAGTATGATTGTGATTGTATGATTGTGATTGTATGATTGTGACTGTATGATTGTGATTGTATGATTGTGATTGTATGATTGTGATTGTCTGATTGTGGTTGTGCGATTGTGATTGTACGATTGTGATTGTACGATTGTGATTGTATGATTGTGATTGCATGATTATGATTGTATGATTGTGATTGCATGATTGTGATTGTATGATTGTGATTGCATGATTTTGAATGTATGATTGTGATTGTATGATTGCGATTGTATGATTGTGATTGTATGATTAAGTTTGTATTTTTGTGATTTTATGATTGTGATTGTATGATTGTGATTGTATGATTGTGATTGTATGATTGCGATTGTATGAATGCGATTGTGTGATTGTGATTGCATAATTGTGATTGTATGATTGTGATTGTATGATTGTATTTGGGTGATTGTACTTGGGAGATTGTATTTGGGAGATTGTAATTGTATGATTGTGATTGTATGATTGTGATTGTATGATTGTGATAGTAAGATTGTGATTGTATGACTGTGATTGTATGACTGTGATTGTATGATTGTGATTGTATGATTGTGATTGTATGATTGTGAAAGTATGATTGTGATTGTATTATTGTGATTGTATGATTGTGATAGTAAGATTGTGATTGTATGACTGTGATTGTATGACTGTGATTGTATGATTGTGATTGTATGATTGTGATTGTATGATTGTGAAAGTATGATTGTGATTGTATGATTGTGATTGTATGATTGTGATTGTATGATTGTGATTGTATGATTGTGATTGTATGATTGTGATTGTATGATTGTGATTGTATGATTTTATTTGGGAGATTGTATTTGGGAGATTGTATTTGGGAGATTGTGTTTGGGATATTGTAATTGTATGATTGCGATTGTATGATTGTGATTGTATGATTGTGATTGTATGATTGTGATTGTATGATTGTATTTGGGAGATTGTATTTGGGATATTGTAATTGTATGATTGCGATTGTATGATTGTGATTGTATGATTGTGTATGTATGATTGTGATTGTATGATTGTATTTGGGAGATTGTAGATGGGATATTGTAATTGTATGATTGCGATTGTATGATTGTGATTGTATGATTGTGATGTATGATTGTAATTGTATGACTATGATTGTATGATTGTGATTGTATGATTGTGATTGTATGATTGAGATTGTATGATTGTGATTGTATGCTTGCGATTGTATGATTGGGATTTTATGATTGTGATTCTTTGATTGTGATTGTATGATTGTGATTGTATGATTGTGATTGTATGATTGTGATTGTATGATTGTGATTATATGATTGGGATTGTATGATTGTGATTGTATGATTCTGATAATATGATTGTGATAGTATGATTGTGATTATATGATTGTTATTGTATGACTGTGATTGTATGATTGTGATTGTATGATTGTGATAGTATGATGGTGAAAGTATGATTGTGATTGTATGATTCTGATTGTATGATTGTGATTGTATGATTGTGATTGTATGATTGTGATTGTCTGATTGTGGTTCTGCGATTGTGATTGTACGATTGTGATTGTACGATTGTGATTGTATGCTTGCGATTGTATGATTGTGATTGTATGATTGTGATTGTATGATTGTGATTGTATGATTGTGATTGTATGATTATGATTGTATGATTGTGATTGTATGATTGTGATTGTATGATTGTGATTGTATGATTGTGATAGTATGATTGTGATTGTATGATTGTGATTGTATGACTGTGATTGTATGATTGTGATTGTATGATTGTGATTGTATGATTGTGATTGTATGAGTGTGATTGTCTGATTGTGGTTGTACGATTGTGATTGTACGATTGTGATTGTACGATTATTATTGAATGATTGTGATTGTATGATGGTGATTGTATGATTGTGATTGTATGATTGTGATTGTATGATTATGATTGTATGATTGTGATTGTATGATTGTAATTGCATGATTGTGATTGTATGATTGTGATTGCATGATTGTGATTGTATGATTATGATTGTATGATTGTGATTGTATGATTGTGATTGTATGATTGTGATTGTATGATTGTGATAGTATGATTGTGATTGTATGATTGTGATTGTATGACTGTGATTGTATGATTGTGATTGTATGATTGTGATTGTATGATTGTGATTCTTTGATTGTGATTGTCTGATTGTGGTTGTGCGATTGTGATTGTACAATTGTGATTGTACGATTGTGATAGTATGATTGTGATTGTACGATTGTGATTGTATGATTGTGATTGTATGATTGTGATTGTATGATTGTTATTGTATGACTGTGATTGTATGATTGTGATTGTATGATTGTGATAGTATGATGGTGAAAGTATGATTGTGATAGTATGATTGTGATTATATGATTGTTATTGTATGACTGTGATTGTATGATTGTGATTGTATGATTGTGATAGTATGATTGTGAAAGTATGATTGTGATTGTATGATTGTGATTGTATGATTGTGATTGTATGATTGTGATTGTATGATTGTGATTGTATGATTGTGATTGTATGATTGTGATTGTCTGATTGTGGTTGTGCGATTGTGATTGTACGATTGTGATTGTACGATTGTGATTGTATGCTTGCGATTGTATGATTGTGATTGTATGATTGTGATTGTATGATTGTGATTGTATGATTGTGATTGTATGATTGTGATTGTATGATTATGATTGTATGATTGTGATTGTATGATTGTGATTGTATGATTGTGATTGTATGATTGTGATAGTATTATTGTGATTGTATGATTGTGATTGTATGACTGTGATTGTATGATTGTGATTGTATGATTGTGATTGTATGATTGTGAAAGTATGATTGTGATGGTATGATTGTGATTGTATGATTGTGATTGTATGATTGTGATTGTATGAGTGTGATTGTCTGATTGTGGTTGTACGATTGTGATTGTACGATTGTGATTGTACGATTATTATTGAATGATTGTGATTGTATGATTGTGATTGCATGATTTTGAATGTATGATTGTGATTGTATGATTGTGATTGTATGATTGTGATTGTATGATTGTGATGTATGATTGTAATTGTATTATTATGATTGTATGATTGTGATTGTATGATTGAGATTGTATGATTGAGATTGTATGACTGTGATTGTATGATTGTGATTGTATGATTGTGATTGTATGATTATGATTGCATGAATGTGATTGTATGATTGTATTTGGGTGATTGTATTTGGGAGATTGTATTTGGGAGATTGTAATTGTATGATTGTGATTGTATGATTGTGATTGTATGATTGTGATAGTATGATTGTGATTGTATGGCTGTGATTGTATGACTGTGATTGTATGATTGTGATTGTCTGATTGAGGTTGTATGATTGTGATTGTATGATTGAGATTGTTTGATTGTGATTGTATGATTGCGATTGTATGATTGCGATTGTATGATTGTGATTGTATGATTGTGATTGTATGATTGTGATTGTATGATTGTGATCGTATGATTGTGATTGTATGATTGTGATTGTATGATTACGATTGTATGATTGTGGTTGTGCGATTGTGATTGTACGATTGTGATTGTACGATTGTGATTGCATGATTATGATTGTATGATTGTGATTGCATGATTGTGATTGTATGATTGTGATTGCATGATTTTGAATGTATGATTGTGATTGTATGATTGTGATTGTATGATTGTGATTGTATGATTGTGATTGTATGATTGTGATTGTATGATTGTGATTGTATGATTGTGATTGTATGATTGTGATTGTATGATTGTGATTGTATGATTGTGATTGTATGATTTTATTTGGGAGATTGTATTTGGGAGATTGTATTTGGGAGATTGTGTTTGGGATATTGTAATTGTATGATTGCGATTGTATGATTGTGATTGTATGATTGTGATTGTATGATTGTGATTGTATGATTGTGATTGTATGATTGTGATTGTATGATTGTGATTGTATGATTGTATTTGGGAGATTGTATTTGGGATATTGTAATTGTATGATTGCGATTGTATGATTGCGATTGTATGATTGCGATTGTATGATTGTGATTGTATGATTGTGTATGTATGATTGTGATTGTATGATTGTATTTGGGAGATTGTATTTGGGATATTGTAATTGTATGATTGCGATTGTATGATTGTGATTGTATGATTGTGATGTATGATTGTAATTGTATGACTATGATTGTATGATTGTGATTGTATGTTTGTGATTGTATGATTGAGATTGTATGATTGTGATTGTATGCTTGCGATTGTATGATTGGGATTGTATGATTGTGATTCTTTGATTGTGATTGTATGATTGTGATTGTATGATTGTGATAGTATGATTGTGATTATATGATTGTTATTGTATGACTGTGATTGTATGATTGTGATTGTATGATTGTGATAGTATGATTGTGATAGTATGATGGTGAAAGTATGATTGTGATTGTATGATTGTGATTGTATGATTGTGATTGTATGATTGTGATTGTATGATTGTGATTGTATGATTGTGATTGTATGATTACGATTGTCTGATTGTGGTTGTGCGATTGTGATTGTACAATTGTGATTGTACGATTGTGATAGTATGATTGTGATTGTATGATTGTGATTGTATGATTGTGATTGTATGATTGTGATTGTATGATTGTTATTGTATGACTGTGATTGTATGATTGTGATTGTATGATTGTGATAGTATGATGGTGAAAGTATGATTGTGATAGTATGATTGTGATTATATGATTGTTATTGTATGACTGTGATTGTATGATTGTGATTGTATGATTGTGATAGTATGATTGTGAAAGTATGATTGTGATTGTATGATTGTGGTTGTATGATTGTGATTGTATGATTGTGATTGTATGATTGTGATTGTATGAATGTGATTGTCTGATTGTGGTTGTGCGATTGTGATTGTACGATTGTGATTGTACGATTGTGATTGTATGCTTGCGATTGTATGATTGCGATTGTATGATTGTGATTGTATGATTGTGATTGTATGATTGTGATTGTATGATTTTATTTGGGAGATGGTATTTGGGAGATTGTATTTGGGAGATTGTATTTGGGAGATTGTGTTTGGGATATTGTAATTGTATGTTTGCGATTGTATGATTCTGATTGTATGATTGTGATTGTATGATTGTGATTGTATGATTGTAATTGGGAGATTGTATTTGGGATATTGTAATTGTATGATTGCGATTGTATGATTGCGATTGTATGATTGTGATTGTATGATTGTGTATGTATGATTGTGATTGTATGATTGTATTTGGGAGATTGTATTTGGGATATTGTAATTGTATGATTGCGATTGTATGATTGTGATTGTATGATTGTGATGTATGATTGTAATTGTATGACTATGATTGTATGATTGTGATTGTATGTTTGTGATTGTATGATTGTGATTGTATGATTGTGATTGTATGATTGTGATTGTATGATTGTGATTATATGATTGTGATTGTATGATTGTGATTGTATGATTGTGATAATATGATTGTGATAGTATGACTGTGATTATATGATTGTTATTGTATGACTGTGATTGTATGATTGTGATTGTATGATTGTGATAGTATGATGGTGAAAGTATGATTGTGATTGTATGATTGTGATTGTATGATTGTGATTGTATGATTGTGATTGTATGATTGTGATTGTCTGATTGTGATTGTATGATTGTTATTGTATGACTGTGATTGTATGATTGTGATTGTATGATTGTGATAGTATGATGGTGAAAGTATGATTGTGATAGTATGATTGTGATTATATGATTGTTATTGTATGACTGTGATTGTATGATTGTGATTGTATGATTGTGATAGTATGATTGTGAAAGTATGATTGTGATTGTATGATTGTGGTTGTATGATTGTGATTGTATGATTGTGATTGTATGATTGTGATTGTATGAATGTGATTGTCTGATTGTGGTTGTGCGATTGTGATTGTACGATTGTGATTGTACGATTGTGATTGTATGCTTGCGATTGTATGATTGTGATTGTATGATTGTGATTGTATGATTGTGATTGTATGATTGAGATTGTATGATTGTGATTGTATGATTGTGATTGTATGATTTTATTTGGGAGATTGTATTTCGGAGATTGTATTTGGGAGATTGTGTTTGGGATACTGTAATTGTATGATTGCGATTGTATGATTGTGATTGTATGATTGTGATTGTATGATTGTGATTGTATGATTGTATTTGGGAGATTGTATTTGGGATATTGTAATTGTATGATTGCGATTGTATGATTGTGATTGTATGATTGTGATTGTATGATTGTGATAGTATTATTGTGATTGTATGATTGTGATTGTATGACTGTGATTGTATGATTGTGATTGTATGATTGTGATTGTATGATTGTGAAAGTATGATTGTGATGGTATGATTGTGATTGTATGATTGTGATTGTATGATTGTGATTGTATGAGTGTGATTGTCTGATTGTGGTTGTACGATTGTGATTGTACGATTGTGATTGTACGATTATTATTGAATGATTGTGATTGTATGATTGTGATTGCATGATTTTGAATGTATGATTGTGATTGTATGATTGTGATTGTATGATTGTGATTGTATGATTGTGATGTATGATTGTAATTGTATTATTATGATTGTATGATTGTGATTGTATGATTGAGATTGTATGATTGAGATTGTATGACTGATTGTATGATTGTGATTGTATGATTGTGATTGTATGATTATGATTGTATGAATGTGATTGTATGATTGTATTTGGGTGATTGTATTTGGGAGATTGTATTTGGGAGATTGTAATTGTATGATTGTGATTGTATGATTGTGATTGTATGATTGTGATAGTATGATTGGGATTGTATGATTGTGATTCTTTGATTGTGATTGTATGATTGTGATTGTATGATTGTGATTGTATGATTGTGATTATATGATTGTGATTGTATGATTGTGATTGTATGATTGTGATAATATGATTGTGATAGTATGATTGTGATTATATGATTGTTATTGTATGACTGTGATTGTATGATTGTGATTGTATGATTGTGATAGTATGATGGTGAAAGTATGATTGTGATTGTATGATTGTGATTGTATGATTGTGATTGTATGATTGTGATTGTATGATTGTGATTGTATGATTGTGATTGTCTGATTGTGGTTGTGCGATTGTGATTGTACAATTGTGATTGTACGATTGTGATAGTATGATTGTGATTGTATGATTGTGATTGTAAGATTGTAATTGTATGATTGTGATTGTATGATTGTTATTGTATGACTGTGATTGTATGATTGTGATTGTATGATTGTGATAGTATGATGGTGAAAGTATGATTGTGATAGTATGATTGTGATTATATGATTGTTATTGTATGACTGTGATTGTATGATTGTGATTGTATGATTGTGATAGTATGATTGTGAAAGTATGATTGTGATTGTATGATTGTGATTGTATGATTGTGATTGTATGATTGTGATTGTATGACTGTGATTGTATGATTGCGATTGTATGATTGTGATTGTATGATTGCGATTGTATGAATGCGATTATGTGATATTGATTGTATGATTGTGATTGTATGATTGTGATTGTATGATTGTGATTGTATGATAGTGATTGTCTGATTGTGGTTGTGCGATTGTGATTGTACGATTGTGATTGTACGATTGTGATAGTATGATTGTGATTGTATGATTGTGATTGTATGATTGTGATTGTATGATTGTGATTGTTTGATTGTATTTGGGAGATTGTATTTGGGAGATTGTATTTGGGAGATTGTATTTGGGAGATTGTATTTGGGAGATTGTAATTGTATGATTGCGATTGTATGATTGTGATTGTATGATTGCGATTGTATGATCGTGATTGTATAATTGTGATGTATGACTGTAATTGTATGATTATGATTGTATGATTGTGATTGTATGATTGAGATTGTATGATTGTGATTGTATGCTTGCGATTGTATGATTGTGATTGTATGATTGTGATTGTATGATTGTGATTGTATGATTGTGATTGTATGATTATGATTGTATGATAGTGATTGTATGATTGTGATTGTATGATTGTGATTGTATGATTGTGATTGTATGATTGTGATTGTATGATTGTGAAAGTATGATTGTGATGGTATGATTGTGATTGTATGATTGTGATTGTATGATTGTGATTGTATGAGTGTGATTGTCTGATTGTGGTTGTGCGATTGTGATTGTACGATTGTGATTGTACGATTATTATTGAATGATTGTGATTGTATGATTCTGATTGTATGATTGTGATTGCATGATTGTGATTGTATGATTGGGATTGCATGATTTTGAATGTATGATTGCGATTGTATGATTGTGATTGTATGATTGTGATGTATGATTGTAATTGTATGATTATGATTGTATGATTGTGATTGTATGATTGTGATGGTACGATTGTGATTGTATGATTGCGATCGTATGATTGTGATTGCATGATTATGATTGTATGATTGTGATTGTATGATTGCGATTGTATGATTGTGATTGTATGATTATGATTGTATTTTTGTGATTGTATGATTGTGATTGTATGATTGTGATTGTATGATTGTGATTGTACGATTGTGATTGTATGATTGTGATTGCATGATTATGATTGTATGATTGTGATTGCATGATTGCGATTGTATGATTGTGATTGCATCATTTTGAATGTATGATTGTGATTGAATGATTGTGATTGTATGATTGTGATCGTATGATTGTGATTGTATGATTGTGATTGTATGATTGCGATAGTATGATTGTGATTGTATGATTGTGATTGTATGATTGTGATGTATGATTGTAATTGTATGATTATGATTGTATGGTTGTGATTGTATGATTGAGATTGTATGATGGTGATTGTATGCTTGCGATTGTATGATTGTGATTGTATGACTGTGATTGTATGATTGTATTTGGGAGATTGTATTTGGGATATTGTATTTATATGATTGCGATTGTATGATTGTGATTGTATGATTGTGATGTATGATTGTAATTGTATGACTATGATTGTATGATTGTGATTGTATGATTGTGATTGTATGATTGAGATTGTATGATTGTGATTGTATGCTTGCGATTGTATGATTGTGATTGTATGATTGTGATAGTATGATTGTGAAAGTATGATTGTGATTGTATGATTGTGATTGTATGATTGTGATTGTATGATTGTGATTGTATGTTTGTGATTGTAGGAATGTGATTGTCTGATTGTGGTTGTGCGATTGTGATTGTACGATTGTGATTGTACGATTGTGATAGTATGATTGTGATTGTATGATTGTGATTGTATGATTGTGATTGTATGATTGTGATTGTTTGATTGTATTTGGGAGATTGTATTTGGGAGATTGTAATTGTATGATTGCGATTATATGATTGTGATTGTATCATTGCGATTGTATGATTGTGATTGTATGATTGTGATGTATGACTGTAATTGTATGATTATGATTGTATGATTGTGATTGTATGATTGAGATTGTATGATTGTGATCGTATGCTTGTGGTTGTGCGATTGTGATTGTACGATTGTGATTGTACGATTGTTATTGAATGATTGTGATTGTATGATTCTGATTGTATGATTGTGATTGCATGATTGTGATTGTATGATTGTGATTGCATGATTTTGAATGTATGATTGCGATTGTATGATTGTGGTTGTATGATTGTGATTTTATGATTGTGATTGTATGATTGTGATTGTATGATTGTGATAGTATGATTGTGATTGTATGATTGTGATTGTATGATTGTGATAGTATGATTGTGATTGTATGATTGTGATTGTATGACTGTGATTGTATGATTGTGATTGTATGATTCTGATTGTATGATTGTGAAAGTATGATTGTGATGGTATGATTGTGATTGTATGATTCTGATTGTATGATTGTGAAAGTATGATTGTGATGGTATGATTGTGATTGTATGATTGTGATTGTATGAGTGTGATTGTCTGATTGTGGTTGTGCGATTGTGATTGTACGATTGTGATTGTACGATTATTATTGAATGATTGTGATTGCATGATTATGATTGTATGATTGTGATTGTATGATTGCGATTGTATGATTGTGATTGTATGATTATGATTGTATTTTTGTGATTGTATGATTGTGAAAGTATGATTGTGATGGTATGATTGTGATTGTATGATTGTGATTGTATGATTGTGATTGTATGAGTGTGATTGTCTGATTGTGGTTGTACGATTGTGATTGTACGATTGTGATTGTACGATTATTATTGAATGATTGTGATTGTATGATTGTGATTGCATGATTTTGAATGTATGATTGTGATTGTATGATTGTGATTGTATGATTGTGATTGTATGATTGTGATGTATGATTGTAATTGTATTATTATGATTGTATGATTGTGATTGTATGATTGAGATTGTATGATTGAGATTGTATGACTGATTGTATGATTGTGATTGTATGATTGTGATTGTATGATTATGATTGTATGAATGTGATTGTATGATTGTATTTGGGTGATTGTATTTGGGAGATTGTATTTGGGAGATTGTAATTGTATGATTGTGATTGTATGATTGTGATTGTATGATTGTGATAGTATGATTGGGATTGTATGATTGTGATTCTTTGATTGTGATTGTATGATTGTGATTGTATGATTGTGATTGTATGATTGTGATTATATGATTGTGATTGTATGATTGTGATTGTATGATTGTGATAATATGATTGTGATAGTATGATTGTGATTATATGATTGTTATTGTATGACTGTGATTGTATGATTGTGATTGTATGATTGTGATAGTATGATGGTGAAAGTATGATTGTGATTGTATGATTGTGATTGTATGATTGTGATTGTATGATTGTGATTGTATGATTGTGATTGTATGATTGTGATTGTCTGATTGTGGTTGTGCGATTGTGATTGTACAATTGTGATTGTACGATTGTGATAGTATGATTGTGATTGTATGATTGTGATTGTAAGATTGTAATTGTATGATTGTGATTGTATGATTGTTATTGTATGACTGTGATTGTATGATTGTGATTGTATGATTGTGATAGTATGATGGTGAAAGTATGATTGTGATAGTATGATTGTGATTATATGATTGTTATTGTATGACTGTGATTGTATGATTGTGATTGTATGATTGTGATAGTATGATTGTGAAAGTATGATTGTGATTGTATGATTGTGATTGTATGATTGTGATTGTATGATTGTGATTGTATGACTGTGATTGTATGATTGCGATTGTATGATTGTGATTGTATGATTGCGATTGTATGAATGCGATTATGTGATATTGATTGTATGATTGTGATTGTATGATTGTGATTGTATGATTGTGATTGTATGATAGTGATTGTCTGATTGTGGTTGTGCGATTGTGATTGTACGATTGTGATTGTACGATTGTGATAGTATGATTGTGATTGTATGATTGTGATTGTATGATTGTGATTGTATGATTGTGATTGTTTGATTGTATTTGGGAGATTGTATTTGGGAGATTGTATTTGGGAGATTGTATTTGGGAGATTGTATTTGGGAGATTGTAATTGTATGATTGCGATTGTATGATTGTGATTGTATGATTGCGATTGTATGATCGTGATTGTATAATTGTGATGTATGACTGTAATTGTATGATTATGATTGTATGATTGTGATTGTATGATTGAGATTGTATGATTGTGATTGTATGCTTGCGATTGTATGATTGTGATTGTATGATTGTGATTGTATGATTGTGATTGTATGATTGTGATTGTATGATTATGATTGTATGATAGTGATTGTATGATTGTGATTGTATGATTGTGATTGTATGATTGTGATTGTATGATTGTGATTGTATGATTGTGAAAGTATGATTGTGATGGTATGATTGTGATTGTATGATTGTGATTGTATGATTGTGATTGTATGAGTGTGATTGTCTGATTGTGGTTGTGCGATTGTGATTGTACGATTGTGATTGTACGATTATTATTGAATGATTGTGATTGTATGATTCTGATTGTATGATTGTGATTGCATGATTGTGATTGTATGATTGGGATTGCATGATTTTGAATGTATGATTGCGATTGTATGATTGTGATTGTATGATTGTGATGTATGATTGTAATTGTATGATTATGATTGTATGATTGTGATTGTATGATTGTGATGGTACGATTGTGATTGTATGATTGCGATCGTATGATTGTGATTGCATGATTATGATTGTATGATTGTGATTGTATGATTGCGATTGTATGATTGTGATTGTATGATTATGATTGTATTTTTGTGATTGTATGATTGTGATTGTATGATTGTGATTGTATGATTGTGATTGTACGATTGTGATTGTATGATTGTGATTGCATGATTATGATTGTATGATTGTGATTGCATGATTGCGATTGTATGATTGTGATTGCATCATTTTGAATGTATGATTGTGATTGAATGATTGTGATTGTATGATTGTGATCGTATGATTGTGATTGTATGATTGTGATTGTATGATTGCGATAGTATGATTGTGATTGTATGATTGTGATTGTATGATTGTGATGTATGATTGTAATTGTATGATTATGATTGTATGGTTGTGATTGTATGATTGAGATTGTATGATGGTGATTGTATGCTTGCGATTGTATGATTGTGATTGTATGACTGTGATTGTATGATTGTATTTGGGAGATTGTATTTGGGATATTGTATTTATATGATTGCGATTGTATGATTGTGATTGTATGATTGTGATGTATGATTGTAATTGTATGACTATGATTGTATGATTGTGATTGTATGATTGTGATTGTATGATTGAGATTGTATGATTGTGATTGTATGCTTGCGATTGTATGATTGTGATTGTATGATTGTGATAGTATGATTGTGAAAGTATGATTGTGATTGTATGATTGTGATTGTATGATTGTGATTGTATGATTGTGATTGTATGTTTGTGATTGTAGGAATGTGATTGTCTGATTGTGGTTGTGCGATTGTGATTGTACGATTGTGATTGTACGATTGTGATAGTATGATTGTGATTGTATGATTGTGATTGTATGATTGTGATTGTATGATTGTGATTGTTTGATTGTATTTGGGAGATTGTATTTGGGAGATTGTAATTGTATGATTGCGATTATATGATTGTGATTGTATCATTGCGATTGTATGATTGTGATTGTATGATTGTGATGTATGACTGTAATTGTATGATTATGATTGTATGATTGTGATTGTATGATTGAGATTGTATGATTGTGATCGTATGCTTGTGGTTGTGCGATTGTGATTGTACGATTGTGATTGTACGATTGTTATTGAATGATTGTGATTGTATGATTCTGATTGTATGATTGTGATTGCATGATTGTGATTGTATGATTGTGATTGCATGATTTTGAATGTATGATTGCGATTGTATGATTGTGGTTGTATGATTGTGATTTTATGATTGTGATTGTATGATTGTGATTGTATGATTGTGATAGTATGATTGTGATTGTATGATTGTGATTGTATGATTGTGATAGTATGATTGTGATTGTATGATTGTGATTGTATGACTGTGATTGTATGATTGTGATTGTATGATTCTGATTGTATGATTGTGAAAGTATGATTGTGATGGTATGATTGTGATTGTATGATTCTGATTGTATGATTGTGAAAGTATGATTGTGATGGTATGATTGTGATTGTATGATTGTGATTGTATGAGTGTGATTGTCTGATTGTGGTTGTGCGATTGTGATTGTACGATTGTGATTGTACGATTATTATTGAATGATTGTGATTGCATGATTATGATTGTATGATTGTGATTGTATGATTGCGATTGTATGATTGTGATTGTATGATTATGATTGTATTTTTGTGATTGTATGATTGTGATTGTATGATTGTGATTGTATGATTGTGATTGTATGATTGTGATTGTATGATTGTGATTGTATGATTGTGATTGTATGATTGTGATTGTCTGATTGTGGTTGTGCGATTGTGATTGTACGATTGTGATTGTACGATTGTGATTGTATGATTGTGATTGCATGATTATGATTGTATGATTGTGATTGCATGATTGTGATTGTATGATTGTGATTGCATGATTTTGAATGTATGATTGTGATTGTATGATTGTGATTGTATGATTGCGATTGTATGATTGTGATTGTACGATTGTGATAGTATGATTGTGATTGTATGATTGTGATTGTATGATTGTGATTGTATGATTGTGATTGTATGATTGTATTTGGGAGATTGTATTTGGGATATTGTAATTGTATGATTGCGATTGTATGATTGTGATTGTATGATTGTGATGTATGATTGTAATTGTATGACTATGATTGTATGATTGTGATTGTATGTTTGTGATTGTATGATTGAGATTGTATGATTGTGATTGTATGCTTGCGATTGTATGATTGGGATTGTATGATTGTGATTCTTTGATTGTGATTGTATGATTGTGATTGTATGATTGTGATAGTATGATTGTGATTATATGATTGTTATTGTATGACTGTGATTGTATGATTGTGATTGTATGATTGTGATAGTATGATTGTGATAGTATGATGGTGAAAGTATGATTGTGATTGTATGATTGTGATTGTATGATTGTGATTGTATGATTGTGATTGTATGATTGTGATTGTATGATTACGATTGTCTGATTGTGGTTGTGCAATTGTGATTGTACAATTGTGATTGTACGATTGTGATAGTATGATTGTGATTGTATGATTGTGATTGTATGATTGTGATTGTATGATTGTGATTGTATGATTGTTATTGTATGACTGTGATTGTATGATTGTGATTGTATGATTGTGATAGTATGATGGTGAAAGTATGATTGTGATAGTATGATTGTGATTGTATGATTGTTATTGTATGACTGTGATTGTATGATTGTGATTGTATGATTGTGATAGTATGATTGTGAAAGTATGATTGTGATTGTATGATTGTGGTTGTATGATTGTGATTGTATGATTGTGATTGTATGATTGTGATTGTATGAATGTGATTGTCTGATTGTGGTTGTGCGATTGTGATTGTACGATTGTGATTGTACGATTGTGATTGTATGCTTGCGATTGTATGATTGCGATTGTATGATTGTGATTGTATGATTGTGATTGTATGATTGTGATTGTATGATTTTATTTGGGAGATTGTATTTGGGAGATTGTATTTGGGAGATTGTGTTTGGGATATTGTAATTGTATGTTTGCGATTGTATGATTCTGATTGTATGATTGTGATTGTATGATTGTGATTGTATGATTGTAATTGGGAGATTGTATTTGGGATATTGTAATTGTATGATTGCGATTGTATGATTGCGATTGTATGATTGTGATTGTATGATTGTGTATGTATGATTGTGATTGTATGATTGTATTTGGGAGATTGTATTTGGGATATTGTAATTGTATGATTGCGATTGTATGATTGTGATTGTATGATTGTGATGTATGATTGTAATTGTATGACTATGATTGTATGATTGTGATTGTATGTTTGTGATTGTATGATTGTGATTGTATGATTGTGATTGTATGATTGTGATTGTATGATTGTGATTATATGATTGTGATTGTATGATTGTGATTGTATGATTGTGATAATATGATTGTGATAGTATGATTGTGATTATATGATTGTTATTGTATGACTGTGATTGTATGATTGTGATTGTATGATTGTGATAGTATGATGGTGAAAGTATGATTGTGATAGTATGATTGTGATTATATGATTGTTATTGTATGACTGTGATTGTATGATTGTGATTGTATGATTGTGATAGTATGATTGTGAAAGTATGATTGTGATTGTATGATTGTGGTTGTATGATTGTGATTGTATGATTGTGATTGTATGATTGTGATTGTATGAATGTGATTGTCTGATTGTGGTTGTGCGATTGTGATTGTACGATTGTGATTGTACGATTGTGATTGTATGCTTGCGATTGTATGATTGCGATTGTATGATTGTGATTGTATGATTGTGATTGTATGATTGTGATTGTATGATTTTATTTGGGAGATGGTATTTGGGAGATTGTATTTGGGAGATTGTATTTGGGAGATTGTGTTTGGGATATTGTAATTGTATGTTTGCGATTGTATGATTCTGATTGTATGATTGTGATTGTATGATTGTGATTGTATGATTGTAATTGGGAGATTGTATTTGGGATATTGTAATTGTATGATTGCGATTGTATGATTGCGATTGTATGATTGTGATTGTATGATTGTGTATGTATGATTGTGATTGTATGATTGTATTTGGGAGATTGTATTTGGGATATTGTAATTGTATGATTGCGATTGTATGATTGTGATTGTATGATTGTGATGTATGATTGTAATTGTATGACTATGATTGTATGATTGTGATTGTATGTTTGTGATTGTATGATTGTGATTGTATGATTGTGATTGTATGATTGTGATTGTATGATTGTGATTATATGATTGTGATTGTATGATTGTGATTGTATGATTGTGATAATATGATTGTGATAGTATGACTGTGATTATATGATTGTTATTGTATGACTGTGATTGTATGATTGTGATTGTATGATTGTGATAGTATGATGGTGAAAGTATGATTGTGATTGTATGATTGTGATTGTATGATTGTGATTGTATGATTGTGATTGTATGATTGTGATTGTCTGATTGTGATTGTATGATTGTTATTGTATGACTGTGATTGTATGATTGTGATTGTATGATTGTGATAGTATGATGGTGAAAGTATGATTGTGATAGTATGATTGTGATTATATGATTGTTATTGTATGACTGTGATTGTATGATTGTGATTGTATGATTGTGATAGTATGATTGTGAAAGTATGATTGTGATTGTATGATTGTGGTTGTATGATTGTGATTGTATGATTGTGATTGTATGATTGTGATTGTATGAATGTGATTGTCTGATTGTGGTTGTGCGATTGTGATTGTACGATTGTGATTGTACGATTGTGATTGTATGCTTGCGATTGTATGATTGTGATTGTATGATTGTGATTGTATGATTGTGATTGTATGATTGAGATTGTATGATTGTGATTGTATGATTGTGATTGTATGATTTTATTTGGGAGATTGTATTTCGGAGATTGTATTTGGGAGATTGTGTTTGGGATACTGTAATTGTATGATTGCGATTGTATGATTGTGATTGTATGATTGTGATTGTATGATTGTGATTGTATGATTGTATTTGGGAGATTGTATTTGGGATATTGTAATTGTATGATTGCGATTGTATGATTGTGATTGTATGATTGTGATTGTATGATTGTGATAGTATTATTGTGATTGTATGATTGTGATTGTATGACTGTGATTGTATGATTGTGATTGTATGATTGTGATTGTATGATTGTGAAAGTATGATTGTGATGGTATGATTGTGATTGTATGATTGTGATTGTATGATTGTGATTGTATGAGTGTGATTGTCTGATTGTGGTTGTACGATTGTGATTGTACGATTGTGATTGTACGATTATTATTGAATGATTGTGATTGTATGATTGTGATTGCATGATTTTGAATGTATGATTGTGATTGTATGATTGTGATTGTATGATTGTGATTGTATGATTGTGATGTATGATTGTAATTGTATTATTATGATTGTATGATTGTGATTGTATGATTGAGATTGTATGATTGAGATTGTATGACTGATTGTATGATTGTGATTGTATGATTGTGATTGTATGATTATGATTGTATGAATGTGATTGTATGATTGTATTTGGGTGATTGTATTTGGGAGATTGTATTTGGGAGATTGTAATTGTATGATTGTGATTGTATGATTGTGATTGTATGATTGTGATAGTATGATTGGGATTGTATGATTGTGATTCTTTGATTGTGATTGTATGATTGTGATTGTATGATTGTGATTGTATGATTGTGATTATATGATTGTGATTGTATGATTGTGATTGTATGATTGTGATAATATGATTGTGATAGTATGATTGTGATTATATGATTGTTATTGTATGACTGTGATTGTATGATTGTGATTGTATGATTGTGATAGTATGATGGTGAAAGTATGATTGTGATTGTATGATTGTGATTGTATGATTGTGATTGTATGATTGTGATTGTATGATTGTGATTGTATGATTGTGATTGTCTGATTGTGGTTGTGCGATTGTGATTGTACAATTGTGATTGTACGATTGTGATAGTATGATTGTGATTGTATGATTGTGATTGTAAGATTGTAATTGTATGATTGTGATTGTATGATTGTTATTGTATGACTGTGATTGTATGATTGTGATTGTATGATTGTGATAGTATGATGGTGAAAGTATGATTGTGATAGTATGATTGTGATTATATGATTGTTATTGTATGACTGTGATTGTATGATTGTGATTGTATGATTGTGATAGTATGATTGTGAAAGTATGATTGTGATTGTATGATTGTGATTGTATGATTGTGATTGTATGATTGTGATTGTATGACTGTGATTGTATGATTGCGATTGTATGATTGTGATTGTATGATTGCGATTGTATGAATGCGATTATGTGATATTGATTGTATGATTGTGATTGTATGATTGTGATTGTATGATTGTGATTGTATGATAGTGATTGTCTGATTGTGGTTGTGCGATTGTGATTGTACGATTGTGATTGTACGATTGTGATAGTATGATTGTGATTGTATGATTGTGATTGTATGATTGTGATTGTATGATTGTGATTGTTTGATTGTATTTGGGAGATTGTATTTGGGAGATTGTATTTGGGAGATTGTATTTGGGAGATTGTATTTGGGAGATTGTAATTGTATGATTGCGATTGTATGATTGTGATTGTATGATTGCGATTGTATGATCGTGATTGTATAATTGTGATGTATGACTGTAATTGTATGATTATGATTGTATGATTGTGATTGTATGATTGAGATTGTATGATTGTGATTGTATGCTTGCGATTGTATGATTGTGATTGTATGATTGTGATTGTATGATTGTGATTGTATGATTGTGATTGTATGATTATGATTGTATGATAGTGATTGTATGATTGTGATTGTATGATTGTGATTGTATGATTGTGATTGTATGATTGTGATTGTATGATTGTGAAAGTATGATTGTGATGGTATGATTGTGATTGTATGATTGTGATTGTATGATTGTGATTGTATGAGTGTGATTGTCTGATTGTGGTTGTGCGATTGTGATTGTACGATTGTGATTGTACGATTATTATTGAATGATTGTGATTGTATGATTCTGATTGTATGATTGTGATTGCATGATTGTGATTGTATGATTGGGATTGCATGATTTTGAATGTATGATTGCGATTGTATGATTGTGATTGTATGATTGTGATGTATGATTGTAATTGTATGATTATGATTGTATGATTGTGATTGTATGATTGTGATGGTACGATTGTGATTGTATGATTGCGATCGTATGATTGTGATTGCATGATTATGATTGTATGATTGTGATTGTATGATTGCGATTGTATGATTGTGATTGTATGATTATGATTGTATTTTTGTGATTGTATGATTGTGATTGTATGATTGTGATTGTATGATTGTGATTGTACGATTGTGATTGTATGATTGTGATTGCATGATTATGATTGTATGATTGTGATTGCATGATTGCGATTGTATGATTGTGATTGCATCATTTTGAATGTATGATTGTGATTGAATGATTGTGATTGTATGATTGTGATCGTATGATTGTGATTGTATGATTGTGATTGTATGATTGCGATAGTATGATTGTGATTGTATGATTGTGATTGTATGATTGTGATGTATGATTGTAATTGTATGATTATGATTGTATGGTTGTGATTGTATGATTGAGATTGTATGATGGTGATTGTATGCTTGCGATTGTATGATTGTGATTGTATGACTGTGATTGTATGATTGTATTTGGGAGATTGTATTTGGGATATTGTATTTATATGATTGCGATTGTATGATTGTGATTGTATGATTGTGATGTATGATTGTAATTGTATGACTATGATTGTATGATTGTGATTGTATGATTGTGATTGTATGATTGAGATTGTATGATTGTGATTGTATGCTTGCGATTGTATGATTGTGATTGTATGATTGTGATAGTATGATTGTGAAAGTATGATTGTGATTGTATGATTGTGATTGTATGATTGTGATTGTATGATTGTGATTGTATGTTTGTGATTGTAGGAATGTGATTGTCTGATTGTGGTTGTGCGATTGTGATTGTACGATTGTGATTGTACGATTGTGATAGTATGATTGTGAAAGTATGATTGTGATTGTATGATTGTGGTTGTATGATTGTGATTGTATGATTGTGATTGTATGATTGTGATTGTATGAATGTGATTGTCTGATTGTGGTTGTGCGATTGTGATTGTACGATTGTGATTGTACGATTGTGATTGTATGCTTGCGATTGTATGATTGTGATTGTATGATTGTGATTGTATGATTGTGATTGTATGATTGAGATTGTATGATTGTGATTGTATGATTGTGATTGTATGATTTTATTTGGGAGATTGTATTTCGGAGATTGTATTTGGGAGATTGTGTTTGGGATACTGTAATTGTATGATTGCGATTGTATGATTGTGATTGTATGATTGTGATTGTATGATTGTGATTGTATGATTGTATTTGGGAGATTGTATTTGGGATATTGTAATTGTATGATTGCGATTGTATGATTGTGATTGTATGATTGTGATTGTATGATTGTGATAGTATTATTGTGATTGTATGATTGTGATTGTATGACTGTGATTGTATGATTGTGATTGTATGATTGTGATTGTATGATTGTGAAAGTATGATTGTGATGGTATGATTGTGATTGTATGATTGTGATTGTATGATTGTGATTGTATGAGTGTGATTGTCTGATTGTGGTTGTACGATTGTGATTGTACGATTGTGATTGTACGATTATTATTGAATGATTGTGATTGTATGATTGTGATTGCATGATTTTGAATGTATGATTGTGATTGTATGATTGTGATTGTATGATTGTGATTGTATGATTGTGATGTATGATTGTAATTGTATTATTATGATTGTATGATTGTGATTGTATGATTGAGATTGTATGATTGAGATTGTATGACTGATTGTATGATTGTGATTGTATGATTGTGATTGTATGATTATGATTGTATGAATGTGATTGTATGATTGTATTTGGGTGATTGTATTTGGGAGATTGTATTTGGGAGATTGTAATTGTATGATTGTGATTGTATGATTGTGATTGTATGATTGTGATAGTATGATTGGGATTGTATGATTGTGATTCTTTGATTGTGATTGTATGATTGTGATTGTATGATTGTGATTGTATGATTGTGATTATATGATTGTGATTGTATGATTGTGATTGTATGATTGTGATAATATGATTGTGATAGTATGATTGTGATTATATGATTGTTATTGTATGACTGTGATTGTATGATTGTGATTGTATGATTGTGATAGTATGATGGTGAAAGTATGATTGTGATTGTATGATTGTGATTGTATGATTGTGATTGTATGATTGTGATTGTATGATTGTGATTGTATGATTGTGATTGTCTGATTGTGGTTGTGCGATTGTGATTGTACAATTGTGATTGTACGATTGTGATAGTATGATTGTGATTGTATGATTGTGATTGTAAGATTGTAATTGTATGATTGTGATTGTATGATTGTTATTGTATGACTGTGATTGTATGATTGTGATTGTATGATTGTGATAGTATGATGGTGAAAGTATGATTGTGATAGTATGATTGTGATTATATGATTGTTATTGTATGACTGTGATTGTATGATTGTGATTGTATGATTGTGATAGTATGATTGTGAAAGTATGATTGTGATTGTATGATTGTGATTGTATGATTGTGATTGTATGATTGTGATTGTATGACTGTGATTGTATGATTGCGATTGTATGATTGTGATTGTATGATTGCGATTGTATGAATGCGATTATGTGATATTGATTGTATGATTGTGATTGTATGATTGTGATTGTATGATTGTGATTGTATGATAGTGATTGTCTGATTGTGGTTGTGCGATTGTGATTGTACGATTGTGATTGTACGATTGTGATAGTATGATTGTGATTGTATGATTGTGATTGTATGATTGTGATTGTATGATTGTGATTGTTTGATTGTATTTGGGAGATTGTATTTGGGAGATTGTATTTGGGAGATTGTATTTGGGAGATTGTATTTGGGAGATTGTAATTGTATGATTGCGATTGTATGATTGTGATTGTATGATTGCGATTGTATGATCGTGATTGTATAATTGTGATGTATGACTGTAATTGTATGATTATGATTGTATGATTGTGATTGTATGATTGAGATTGTATGATTGTGATTGTATGCTTGCGATTGTATGATTGTGATTGTATGATTGTGATTGTATGATTGTGATTGTATGATTGTGATTGTATGATTATGATTGTATGATAGTGATTGTATGATTGTGATTGTATGATTGTGATTGTATGATTGTGATTGTATGATTGTGATTGTATGATTGTGAAAGTATGATTGTGATGGTATGATTGTGATTGTATGATTGTGATTGTATGATTGTGATTGTATGAGTGTGATTGTCTGATTGTGGTTGTGCGATTGTGATTGTACGATTGTGATTGTACGATTATTATTGAATGATTGTGATTGTATGATTCTGATTGTATGATTGTGATTGCATGATTGTGATTGTATGATTGGGATTGCATGATTTTGAATGTATGATTGCGATTGTATGATTGTGATTGTATGATTGTGATGTATGATTGTAATTGTATGATTATGATTGTATGATTGTGATTGTATGATTGTGATGGTACGATTGTGATTGTATGATTGCGATCGTATGATTGTGATTGCATGATTATGATTGTATGATTGTGATTGTATGATTGCGATTGTATGATTGTGATTGTATGATTATGATTGTATTTTTGTGATTGTATGATTGTGATTGTATGATTGTGATTGTATGATTGTGATTGTACGATTGTGATTGTATGATTGTGATTGCATGATTATGATTGTATGATTGTGATTGCATGATTGCGATTGTATGATTGTGATTGCATCATTTTGAATGTATGATTGTGATTGAATGATTGTGATTGTATGATTGTGATCGTATGATTGTGATTGTATGATTGTGATTGTATGATTGCGATAGTATGATTGTGATTGTATGATTGTGATTGTATGATTGTGATGTATGATTGTAATTGTATGATTATGATTGTATGGTTGTGATTGTATGATTGAGATTGTATGATGGTGATTGTATGCTTGCGATTGTATGATTGTGATTGTATGACTGTGATTGTATGATTGTATTTGGGAGATTGTATTTGGGATATTGTATTTATATGATTGCGATTGTATGATTGTGATTGTATGATTGTGATGTATGATTGTAATTGTATGACTATGATTGTATGATTGTGATTGTATGATTGTGATTGTATGATTGAGATTGTATGATTGTGATTGTATGCTTGCGATTGTATGATTGTGATTGTATGATTGTGATAGTATGATTGTGAAAGTATGATTGTGATTGTATGATTGTGATTGTATGATTGTGATTGTATGATTGTGATTGTATGTTTGTGATTGTAGGAATGTGATTGTCTGATTGTGGTTGTGCGATTGTGATTGTACGATTGTGATTGTACGATTGTGATAGTATGATTGTGATTGTATGATTGTGATTGTATGATTGTGATTGTATGATTGTGATTGTTTGATTGTATTTGGGAGATTGTATTTGGGAGATTGTAATTGTATGATTGCGATTATATGATTGTGATTGTATCATTGCGATTGTATGATTGTGATTGTATGATTGTGATGTATGACTGTAATTGTATGATTATGATTGTATGATTGTGATTGTATGATTGAGATTGTATGATTGTGATCGTATGCTTGTGGTTGTGCGATTGTGATTGTACGATTGTGATTGTACGATTGTTATTGAATGATTGTGATTGTATGATTCTGATTGTATGATTGTGATTGCATGATTGTGATTGTATGATTGTGATTGCATGATTTTGAATGTATGATTGCGATTGTATGATTGTGGTTGTATGATTGTGATTTTATGATTGTGATTGTATGATTGTGATTGTATGATTGTGATAGTATGATTGTGATTGTATGATTGTGATTGTATGATTGTGATAGTATGATTGTGATTGTATGATTGTGATTGTATGACTGTGATTGTATGATTGTGATTGTATGATTCTGATTGTATGATTGTGAAAGTATGATTGTGATGGTATGATTGTGATTGTATGATTGTGATTGTATGAGTGTGATTGTCTGATTGTGGTTGTGCGATTGTGATTGTACGATTGTGATTGTACGATTATTATTGAATGATTGTGATTGCATGATTATGATTGTATGATTGTGATTGTATGATTGCGATTGTATGATTGTGATTGTATGATTATGATTGTATTTTTGTGATTGTATGATTGTGATTGTATGATTGTGATTGTATGATTGTGATTGTATGATTGTGATTGTATGATTGTGATTGTATGATTGTGATTGTATGATTGTGATTGTCTGATTGTGGTTGTGCGATTGTGATTGTACGATTGTGATTGTACGATTGTGATTGTATGATTGTGATTGTATGTTTGTGATTGTATGATTGAGATTGTATGATTGTGATTGTATGCTTGCGATTGTATGATTGGGATTGTATGATTGTGATTCTTTGATTGTGATTGTATGATTGTGATTGTATGATTGTGATAGTATGATTGTGATTATATGATTGTTATTGTATGACTGTGATTGTATGATTGTGATTGTATGATTGTGATAGTATGATTGTGATAGTATGATGGTGAAAGTATGATTGTGATTGTATGATTGTGATTGTATGATTGTGATTGTATGATTGTGATTGTATGATTGTGATTGTATGATTACGATTGTCTGATTGTGGTTGTGCAATTGTGATTGTACAATTGTGATTGTACGATTGTGATAGTATGATTGTGATTGTATGATTGTGATTGTATGATTGTGATTGTATGATTGTGATTGTATGATTGTTATTGTATGACTGTGATTGTATGATTGTGATTGTATGATTGTGATAGTATGATGGTGAAAGTATGATTGTGATAGTATGATTGTGATTGTATGATTGTTATTGTATGACTGTGATTGTATGATTGTGATTGTATGATTGTGATAGTATGATTGTGAAAGTATGATTGTGATTGTATGATTGTGGTTGTATGATAGTGATTGTATGATTGTGATTGTATGATTGTGATTGTATGAATGTGATTGTCTGATTGTGGTTGTGCGATTGTGATTGTACGATTGTGATTGTACGATTGTGATTGTATGCTTGCGATTGTATGATTGCGATTGTATGATTGTGATTGTATGATTGTGATTGTATGATTGTGATTGTATGATTTTATTTGGGAGATTGTATTTGGGAGATTGTATTTGGGAGATTGTGTTTGGGATATTGTAATTGTATGTTTGCGATTGTATGATTCTGATTGTATGATTGTGATTGTATGATTGTGATTGTATGATTGTAATTGGGAGATTGTATTTGGGATATTGTAATTGTATGATTGCGATTGTATGATTGCGATTGTATGATTGTGATTGTATGATTGTGTATGTATGATTGTGATTGTATGATTGTATTTGGGAGATTGTATTTGGGATATTGTAATTGTATGATTGCGATTGTATGATTGTGATTGTATGATTGTGATGTATGATTGTAATTGTATGACTATGATTGTATGATTGTGATTGTATGTTTGTGATTGTATGATTGTGATTGTATGATTGTGATTGTATGATTGTGATTGTATGATTGTGATTATATGATTGTGATTGTATGATTGTGATTGTATGATTGTGATAATATGATTGTGATAGTATGATTGTGATTATATGATTGTTATTGTATGACTGTGATTGTATGATTGTGATTGTATGATTGTGATAGTATGATGGTGAAAGTATGATTGTGATTGTATGATTGTGATTGTATGATTGTGATTGTATGATTGTGATTGTATGATTGTGATTGTCTGATTGTGATTGTATGATTGTTATTGTATGACTGTGATTGTATGATTGTGATTGTATGATTGTGATAGTATGGTGGTGAAAGTATGATTGTGATAGTATGATTGTGATTATATGATTGCTATTGTATGACTGTGATTGTATGATTGTGATTGTATGATTGTGATAGTATGATTGTGAAAGTATGATTGTGATTGTATGATTGTGGTTGTATGATTGTGATTGTATGATTGTGATTGTATGATTGTGATTGTATGAATGTGATTGTCTGATTGTGGTTGTGCGATTGTGATTGTACGATTGTGATTGTACGATTGTGATTGTATGCTTGCGATTGTATGATTGTGATTGTATGATTGTGATTGTATGATTGTGATTGTATGATTGTGATTGTATGATTGTGATTGTATGATTTTATTTGGGAGATTGTATTTCGGAGATTGTATTTGGGAGATTGTGTTTGGGATATTGTAATTGTATGATTGCGATTGTATGATTGTGATTGTAGGATTGTGATTGTATGATTGTGATTGTATGATTGTATTTGGGAGATTGTATTTGGGATATTGTAATTGTATGATTGCGATTGTATGATTGTGATTGTATGATTGTGATTGTATGATTGTGATAGTATTATTGTGATTGTATGATTGTGATTGTATGACTGTGATTGTATGATTGTGATTGTATGATTGTGATTGTATGATTGTGAAAGTATGATTGTAATTGTATGATTGTGATTGTATGATTGTGATAGTATGATTGTGAAAGTATGATTGTGATTGTATGATTGTGATTGTATGATTGTGATTGTATGATTGTGATTGTATGATTGTGATTGTAGGAATGTGATTGTCTGATTGTGGTTGTGCGATTGTGATTGTACGATTGTGATTGTATGATTGTGAAAGTATGATTGTGATTGTATGATTACGATTGTATGATTGTGGTTGTGCGATTGTGATTGTACGATTGTGATTGTATGATTGTGATTGCATGATTATGATTGTATGATTGTGATTGCATGATTGTGATTGTATGATTGTGATTGCATGATTTTGAATGTATGATTGTGATTGTATGGTTGTGATTGTATGATTGTGATTGTATGATTGTGATTGTATGATTGTGATTGTATGATTGTGATTGTATGATTGTGATTGTATGATTGTGATTGTATGATTTTATTTGGGAGATTGTATTTGGGAGATTGTATTTGGGAGATTGTGTTTGGGATATTGTAATTGTATGATTGCGATTGTATGATTGTGATTGTATGATTGTGATTGTATGATTGTGATTGTATGATTGTGATTGTATGATTGTGATTGTATGATTGTGATTGTATGATTGTGATTGTATGATTGTATTTGGGAGATTGTATTTGGGATATTGTAATTGTATGATTGCGATTGTATGATTGCGATTGTATGATTGCGATTGTATGATTGTGATTGTATGATTGTGTATGTATGATTGTGATTGTATGATTGTATTTGGGAGATTGTATTTGGGATATTGTAATTGTATGATTGCGATTGTATGATTGTGATTGTATGATTGTGATGTATGACTGTAATTGTATGACTATGATTGTATGATTGTGATTGTATGTTTGTGATTGTATGATTGAGATTGTATGATTGTGATTGTATGCTTGCGATTGTATGATTGGGATTGTATGATTGTGATTCTTTGATTGTGATTGTATGATTGTGATTGTATGATTGTGATAGTATGATTGTGATTATATGATTGTTATTGTATGACTGTGATTGTATGATTGTGATTGTATGATTGTGATAGTATGATTGTGATAGTATGATGGTGAAAGTATGATTGTGATTGTATGATTGTGATTGTATGATTGTGATTGTATGATTGTGATTGTATGATTGTGATTGTATGATTACGATTGTCTGATTGTGGTTGTGCGATTGTGATTGTACAATTGTGATTGTACGATTGTGATAGTATGATTGTGATTGTATGATTGTGATTGTATGATTGTGATTGTATGATTGTGATTGTGTGATTGTTATTGTATGACTGTGATTGTATGATTGTGATTGTATGATTGTGATAGTATGATGGTGAAAGTATGATTGTGATAGTATGATTGTGATTATATGATTGTTATTGTATGACTGTGATTGTATGATTGTGATTGTATGATTGTGATAGTATGATTGTGAAAGTATGATTGTGATTGTATGATTGTGGTTGTATGATTGTGATTGTATGATTGTGATTGTATGATTGTGATTGTATGAACGTGATTGTCTGATTGTGGTTGTGCGATTGTGATTGTACGATTGTGATTGTACGATTGTGATTGTATGCTTGCGATTGTATGATTGCGATTGTATGATTGTGATTGTATGAGTGTGATTGTATGATTGTGATTGTATGATTTTATTTGGGAGATTGTATTTGGGAGATTGTATTTGGGAGATTGTGTTTGGGATATTGTAATTGTATGTTTGCGATTGTATGATTCTGATTGTATGATTGTGATTGTATGATTGTGATTGTATGATTGTAATTGGGAGATTGTATTTGGGATATTGTAATTGTATGATTGCGATTGTATGATTGCGATTGTATGATTGTGATTGTATGATTGTGTATGTATGATTGTGATTGTATGATTGTATTTGGGAGATTGTATTTGGGATATTGTAATTGTATGATTGCGATTGTATGATTGTGATTGTATGATTGTGATGTATGATTGTAATTGTATGACTATGATTGTATGATTGTGATTGTATGTTTGTGATTGTATGATTGTGATTGTATGATTGTGATTGTATGATTGTGATTGTATGATTGTGATTATATGATTGTGATTGTATGATTGTGATTGTATGATTGTGATAATATGATTGTGATAGTATGATTGTGATTATATGATTGTTATTGTATGACTGTGATTGTATGATTGTGATTGTATGATTGTGATAGTATGATGGTGAAAGTATGATTGTGATTGTATGATTGTGATTGTATGATTGTGATTGTATGATTGTGATTGTATGATTGTGATTGTCTGATTGTGATTGTATGATTGTTATTGTATGACTGTGATTGTATGATTGTGATTGTATGATTGTGATAGTATGATGGTGAAAGTATGATTGTGATAGTATGATTGTGATTATATGATTGTTATTGTATGACTGTGATTGTATGATTGTGATTGTATGATTGTGATAGTATGATTGTGAAAGTATGATTGTGATTGTATGATTGTGGTTGTATGATTGTGATTGTATGATTGTGATTGTATGATTGTGATTGTATGAATGTGATTGTCTGATTGTGGTTGTGCGATTGTGATTGTACGATTGTGATTGTACGATTGTGATTGTATGCTTGCGATTGTATGATTGTGATTGTATGATTGTGATTGTATGATTGTGATTGTATGATTGTGATTGTATGATTGTGATTGTATGATTTTATTTGGGAGATTGTATTTCGGAGATTGTATTTGGGAGATTGTGTTTGGGATATTGTAATTGTATGATTGCGATTGTATGATTGTGATTGTATGATTGTGATTGTATGATTGTGATTGTATGATTGTATTTGGGAGATTGTATTTGGGATATTGTAATTGTATGATTGCGATTGTATGATTGTGATTGTATGATTGTGATTGTATGATTGTGATAGTATTATTGTGATTGTATGATTGTGATTGTATGACTGTGATTGTATGATTGTGATTGTATGATTGTGATTGTATGATTGTGAAAGTATGATTGTGATGGTATGATTGTGATTGTATGATTGTGATTGTATGATTGTGATTGTATGAGTGTGATTGTCTGATTGTGGTTGTACGATTGTGATTGTACGATTGTGATTGTACGATTATTATTGAATGATTGTGATTGTATGATTGTGATTGCATGATTTTGAATGTATGATTGTGATTGTATGATTGTGATTGTATGATTGTGATTGTATGATTGTGATGTATGATTGTAATTGTATTATTATGATTGTATGATTGTGGTTGTATGGTTGAGATTGTATGATTGAGATTGTATGACTGTGATTGTATGATTGTGATTGTATGATTGTGATTGTATGATTATGATTGTATGAATGTGATTGTATGATTGTATTTGGGTGATTGTATTTGGGAGATTGTATTTGGGAGATTGTAATTGTATGATTGTGATTGTATGATTGTGATTGTATGATTGTGATAGTATGATTGGGATTGTATGATTGTGATTCTTTGATTGTGATTGTAGGATTGTGATTGTATGATTGTGATTGTATGATTGTGATTATATGATTGTGATTGTATGATTGTGATTGTATGATTGTGATAATATGATTGTGATAGTATGATTGTGATTATATGATTGTTATTGTATGACTGTGATTGTATGATTGTGATTGTATGATTGTGATAGTATGATGGTGAAAGTATGATTGTGATTGTATGATTGTGATTGTATGATTGTGATTGTATGATTGTGATTGTATGATTGTGATTGTATGATTGTGATTGTCTGATTGTGGTTGTGCGATTGTGATTGTACAATTGTGATTGTACGATTGTGATAGTATGATTGTGATTGTATGATTGTGATTGTAAGATTGTAATTGTATGATTGTGATTGTATGATTGTTATTGTATGACTGTGATTGTATGATTGTGATTGTATGATTGTGATAGTATGATGGTGAAAGTATGATTGTGATAGTATGATTGTGATTATATGATTGTTATTGTATGACTGTGATTGTATGATTGTGATTGTATGATTGTGATAGTATGATTGTGAAAGTATGATTGTGATTGTATGATTGTGATTGTATGATTGTGATTGTATGATTGTGATTGTATGATTGTGATTGTATGATTATGATTGTATGAATGTGATTGTCTGATTGTGGTTGTGCGATTGTGATTGTACGATTGTGATTGTACGATTGTGATTGTATGCTTGCGATTGTATGATTGTGATTGTATGATTGTGATTGTATGATTGTGATTGTATGATTGTGATTGTATGATTATGATTGTATGATTGTGATTGTATGATTGCTATTGTATGACTGTGATTGTATGATTGTGATTGTATGATTGTGATAGTATGATTGTGAAAGTATGATTGTGATTGTATGACTGTGGTTGTATGATTGTGATTGTATGATTGTGATTGTATGATTGTGATTGTATGAATGTGATTGTCTGATTGTGGTTGTGCGATTGTGATTGTACGATTGTGATTGTACGATTGTGATTGTATGCTTGCGATTGTATGATTGTGATTGTATGATTGTGATTGTATGATTGTGATTGTATGATTGTGATTGTATGATTGTGATTGTATGATTTTATTTGGGAGATTGTATTTCGGAGATTGTATTTGGGAGATTGTGTTTGGGATATTGTAATTGTATGATTGCGATTGTATGATTGTGATTGTAGGATTGTGATTGTATGATTGTGATTGTATGATTGTATTTGGGAGATTGTATTTGGGATATTGTAATTGTATGATTGCGATTGTATGATTGTGATTGTATGATTGTGATTGTATGATTGTGATAGTATTATTGTGATTGTATGATTGTGATTGTATGACTGTGATTGTATGATTGTGATTGTATGATTGTGATTGTATGATTGTGAAAGTATGATTGTAATTGTATGATTGTGATTGTATGATTGTGATAGTATGATTGTGAAAGTATGATTGTGATTGTATGATTGTGATTGTATGATTGTGATTGTATGATTGTGATTGTATGATTGTGATTGTAGGAATGTGATTGTCTGATTGTGGTTGTGCGATTGTGATTGTACGATTGTGATTGTATGATTGTGAAAGTATGATTGTGATTGTATGATTACGATTGTATGATTGTGGTTGTGCGATTGTGATTGTACGATTGTGATTGTATGATTGTGATTGCATGATTATGATTGTATGATTGTGATTGCATGATTGTGATTGTATGATTGTGATTGCATGATTTTGAATGTATGATTGTGATTGTATGGTTGTGATTGTATGATTGTGATTGTATGATTGTGATTGTATGATTGTGATTGTATGATTGTGATTGTATGATTGTGATTGTATGATTGTGATTGTATGATTTTATTTGGGAGATTGTATTTGGGAGATTGTATTTGGGAGATTGTGTTTGGGATATTGTAATTGTATGATTGCGATTGTATGATTGTGATTGTATGATTGTGATTGTATGATTGTGATTGTATGATTGTGATTGTATGATTGTGATTGTATGATTGTGATTGTATGATTGTGATTGTATGATTGTATTTGGGAGATTGTATTTGGGATATTGTAATTGTATGATTGCGATTGTATGATTGCGATTGTATGATTGCGATTGTATGATTGTGATTGTATGATTGTGTATGTATGATTGTGATTGTATGATTGTATTTGGGAGATTGTATTTGGGATATTGTAATTGTATGATTGCGATTGTATGATTGTGATTGTATGATTGTGATGTATGACTGTAATTGTATGACTATGATTGTATGATTGTGATTGTATGTTTGTGATTGTATGATTGAGATTGTATGATTGTGATTGTATGCTTGCGATTGTATGATTGGGATTGTATGATTGTGATTCTTTGATTGTGATTGTATGATTGTGATTGTATGATTGTGATAGTATGATTGTGATTATATGATTGTTATTGTATGACTGTGATTGTATGATTGTGATTGTATGATTGTGATAGTATGATTGTGATAGTATGATGGTGAAAGTATGATTGTGATTGTATGATTGTGATTGTATGATTGTGATTGTATGATTGTGATTGTATGATTGTGATTGTATGATTACGATTGTCTGATTGTGGTTGTGCGATTGTGATTGTACAATTGTGATTGTACGATTGTGATAGTATGATTGTGATTGTATGATTGTGATTGTATGATTGTGATTGTATGATTGTGATTGTATGATTGTTATTGTATGACTGTGATTGTATGATTGTGATTGTATGATTGTGATAGTATGATGGTGAAAGTATGATTGTGATAGTATGATTGTGATTATATGATTGTTATTGTATGACTGTGATTGTATGATTGTGATTGTATGATTGTGATAGTATGATTGTGAAAGTATGATTGTGATTGTATGATTGTGGTTGTATGATTGTGATTGTATGATTGTGATTGTATGATTGTGATTGTATGAACGTGATTGTCTGATTGTGGTTGTGCGATTGTGATTGTACGATTGTGATTGTACGATTGTGATTGTATGCTTGCGATTGTATGATTGCGATTGTATGATTGTGATTGTATGAGTGTGATTGTATGATTGTGATTGTATGATTTTATTTGGGAGATTGTATTTGGGAGATTGTATTTGGGAGATTGTGTTTGGGATATTGTAATTGTATGTTTGCGATTGTATGATTCTGATTGTATGATTGTGATTGTATGATTGTGATTGTATGATTGTAATTGGGAGATTGTATTTGGGATATTGTAATTGTATGATTGCGATTGTATGATTGCGATTGTATGATTGTGATTGTATGATTGTGTATGTATGATTGTGATTGTATGATTGTATTTGGGAGATTGTATTTGGGATATTGTAATTGTATGATTGCGATTGTATGATTGTGATTGTATGATTGTGATGTATGATTGTAATTGTATGACTATGATTGTATGATTGTGATTGTATGTTTGTGATTGTATGATTGTGATTGTATGATTGTGATTGTATGATTGTGATTGTATGATTGTGATTATATGATTGTGATTGTATGATTGTGATTGTATGATTGTGATAATATGATTGTGATAGTATGATTGTGATTATATGATTGTTATTGTATGACTGTGATTGTATGATTGTGATTGTATGATTGTGATAGTATGATGGTGAAAGTATGATTGTGATTGTATGATTGTGATTGTATGATTGTGATTGTATGATTGTGATTGTATGATTGTGATTGTCTGATTGTGATTGTATGATTGTTATTGTATGACTGTGATTGTATGATTGTGATTGTATGATTGTGATAGTATGATGGTGAAAGTATGATTGTGATAGTATGATTGTGATTATATGATTGTTATTGTATGACTGTGATTGTATGATTGTGATTGTATGATTGTGATAGTATGATTGTGAAAGTATGATTGTGATTGTATGATTGTGGTTGTATGATTGTGATTGTATGATTGTGATTGTATGATTGTGATTGTATGAATGTGATTGTCTGATTGTGGTTGTGCGATTGTGATTGTACGATTGTGATTGTACGATTGTGATTGTATGCTTGCGATTGTATGATTGTGATTGTATGATTGTGATTGTATGATTGTGATTGTATGATTGTGATTGTATGATTGTGATTGTATGATTTTATTTGGGAGATTGTATTTCGGAGATTGTATTTGGGAGATTGTGTTTGGGATATTGTAATTGTATGATTGCGATTGTATGATTGTGATTGTATGATTGTGATTGTATGATTGTGATTGTATGATTGTATTTGGGAGATTGTATTTGGGATATTGTAATTGTATGATTGCGATTGTATGATTGTGATTGTATGATTGTGATTGTATGATTGTGATAGTATTATTGTGATTGTATGATTGTGATTGTATGACTGTGATTGTATGATTGTGATTGTATGATTGTGATTGTATGATTGTGAAAGTATGATTGTGATGGTATGATTGTGATTGTATGATTGTGATTGTATGATTGTGATTGTATGAGTGTGATTGTCTGATTGTGGTTGTACGATTGTGATTGTACGATTGTGATTGTACGATTATTATTGAATGATTGTGATTGTATGATTGTGATTGCATGATTTTGAATGTATGATTGTGATTGTATGATTGTGATTGTATGATTGTGATTGTATGATTGTGATGTATGATTGTAATTGTATTATTATGATTGTATGATTGTGATTGTATGGTTGAGATTGTATGATTGAGATTGTATGACTGTGATTGTATGATTGTGATTGTATGATTGTGATTGTATGATTATGATTGTATGAATGTGATTGTATGATTGTATTTGGGTGATTGTATTTGGGAGATTGTATTTGGGAGATTGTAATTGTATGATTGTGATTGTATGATTGTGATTGTATGATTGTGATAGTATGATTGGGATTGTATGATTGTGATTCTTTGATTGTGATTGTATGATTGTGATTGTATGATTGTGATTGTATGATTGTGATTATATGATTGTGATTGTATGATTGTGATTGTATGATTGTGATAATATGATTGTGATAGTATGATTGTGATTATATGATTGTTATTGTATGACTGTGATTGTATGATTGTGATTGTATGATTGTGATAGTATGATGGTGAAAGTATGATTGTGATTGTATGATTGTGATTGTATGATTGTGATTGTATGATTGTGATTGTATGATTGTGATTGTATGATTGTGATTGTCTGATTGTGGTTGTGCGATTGTGATTGTACAATTGTGATTGTACGATTGTGATAGTATGATTGTGATTGTATGATTACGATTGTATGATTGTGGTTGTGCGATTGTGATTGTACGATTGTGATTGTATGATTGTGATTGCATGATTATGATTGTATGATTGTGATTGCATGATTGTGATTGTATGATTGTGATTGCATGATTTTGAATGTATGATTGTGATTGTATGGTTGTGATTGTATGATTGTGATTGTATGATTGTGATTGTATGATTGTGATTGTATGATTGTGATTGTATGATTGTGATTGTATGATTGTGATTGTATGATTTTATTTGGGAGATTGTATTTGGGAGATTGTATTTGGGAGATTGTGTTTGGGATATTGTAATTGTATGATTGCGATTGTATGATTGTGATTGTATGATTGTGATTGTATGATTGTGATTGTATGATTGTGATTGTATGATTGTGATTGTATGATTGTGATTGTATGATTGTATTTGGGAGATTGTATTTGGGATATTGTAATTGTATGATTGCGATTGTATGATTGCGATTGTATGATTGCGATTGTATGATTGTGATTGTATGATTGTGTATGTATGATTGTGATTGTATGATTGTATTTGGGAGATTGTATTTGGGATATTGTAATTGTATGATTGCGATTGTATGATTGTGATTGTATGATTGTGATGTATGACTGTAATTGTATGACTATGATTGTATGATTGTGATTGTATGTTTGTGATTGTATGATTGAGATTGTATGATTGTGATTGTATGCTTGCGATTGTATGATTGGGATTGTATGATTGTGATTCTTTGATTGTGATTGTATGATTGTGATTGTATGATTGTGATAGTATGATTGTGATTATATGATTGTTATTGTATGACTGTGATTGTATGATTGTGATTGTATGATTGTGATAGTATGATTGTGATAGTATGATGGTGAAAGTATGATTGTGATTGTATGATTGTGATTGTATGATTGTGATTGTATGATTGTGATTGTATGATTGTGATTGTATGATTACGATTGTCTGATTGTGGTTGTGCGATTGTGATTGTACAATTGTGATTGTACGATTGTGATAGTATGATTGTGATTGTATGATTGTGATTGTATGATTGTGATTGTATGATTGTGATTGTATGATTGTTATTGTATGACTGTGATTGTATGATTGTGATTGTATGATTGTGATAGTATGATGGTGAAAGTATGATTGTGATAGTATGATTGTGATTATATGATTGTTATTGTATGACTGTGATTGTATGATTGTGATTGTATGATTGTGATAGTATGATTGTGAAAGTATGATTGTGATTGTATGATTGTGGTTGTATGATTGTGATTGTATGATTGTGATTGTATGATTGTGATTGTATGAACGTGATTGTCTGATTGTGGTTGTGCGATTGTGATTGTACGATTGTGATTGTACGATTGTGATTGTATGCTTGCGATTGTATGATTGCGATTGTATGATTGTGATTGTATGAGTGTGATTGTATGATTGTGATTGTATGATTTTATTTGGGAGATTGTATTTGGGAGATTGTATTTGGGAGATTGTGTTTGGGATATTGTAATTGTATGTTTGCGATTGTATGATTCTGATTGTATGATTGTGATTGTATGATTGTGATTGTATGATTGTAATTGGGAGATTGTATTTGGGATATTGTAATTGTATGATTGCGATTGTATGATTGCGATTGTATGATTGTGATTGTATGATTGTGTATGTATGATTGTGATTGTATGATTGTATTTGGGAGATTGTATTTGGGATATTGTAATTGTATGATTGCGATTGTATGATTGTGATTGTATGATTGTGATGTATGATTGTAATTGTATGACTATGATTGTATGATTGTGATTGTATGTTTGTGATTGTATGATTGTGATTGTATGATTGTGATTGTATGATTGTGATTGTATGATTGTGATTATATGATTGTGATTGTATGATTGTGATTGTATGATTGTGATAATATGATTGTGATAGTATGATTGTGATTATATGATTGTTATTGTATGACTGTGATTGTATGATTGTGATTGTATGATTGTGATAGTATGATGGTGAAAGTATGATTGTGATTGTATGATTGTGATTGTATGATTGTGATTGTATGATTGTGATTGTATGATTGTGATTGTCTGATTGTGATTGTATGATTGTTATTGTATGACTGTGATTGTATGATTGTGATTGTATGATTGTGATAGTATGATGGTGAAAGTATGATTGTGATAGTATGATTGTGATTATATGATTGTTATTGTATGACTGTGATTGTATGATTGTGATTGTATGATTGTGATAGTATGATTGTGAAAGTATGATTGTGATTGTATGATTGTGGTTGTATGATTGTGATTGTATGATTGTGATTGTATGATTGTGATTGTATGAATGTGATTGTCTGATTGTGGTTGTGCGATTGTGATTGTACGATTGTGATTGTACGATTGTGATTGTATGCTTGCGATTGTATGATTGTGATTGTATGATTGTGATTGTATGATTGTGATTGTATGATTGTGATTGTATGATTGTGATTGTATGATTTTATTTGGGAGATTGTATTTCGGAGATTGTATTTGGGAGATTGTGTTTGGGATATTGTAATTGTATGATTGCGATTGTATGATTGTGATTGTATGATTGTGATTGTATGATTGTGATTGTATGATTGTATTTGGGAGATTGTATTTGGGATATTGTAATTGTATGAT
Source organism: Megachile rotundata (assembly GCF_050947335.1). NCBI lineage: Eukaryota > Metazoa > Arthropoda > Insecta > Hymenoptera > Megachilidae > Megachile > Megachile rotundata. The sequence continues at coordinate 1,445,645 of NW_027473318.1, read as the reverse complement.
TGCGATTGTATGATTGTGATTGTATGATTGTGATTGTATGATTGTGATAGTATTATTGTGATTGTATGATTGTGATTGTATGACTGTGATTGTATGATTGTGATTGTATGATTGTGATTGTATGATTGTGAAAGTATGATTGTGATGGTATGATTGTGATTGTATGATTGTGATTGTATGATTGTGATTGTATGAGTGTGATTGTCTGATTGTGGTTGTACGATTGTGATTGTACGATTGTGATTGTACGATTATTATTGAATGATTGTGATTGTATGATTGTGATTGCATGATTTTGAATGTATGATTGTGATTGTATGATTGTGATTGTATGATTGTGATTGTATGATTGTGATGTATGATTGTAATTGTATTATTATGATTGTATGATTGTGATTGTATGGTTGAGATTGTATGATTGAGATTGTATGACTGTGATTGTATGATTGTGATTGTATGATTGTGATTGTATGATTATGATTGTATGAATGTGATTGTATGATTGTATTTGGGTGATTGTATTTGGGAGATTGTATTTGGGAGATTGTAATTGTATGATTGTGATTGTATGATTGTGATTGTATGATTGTGATAGTATGATTGGGATTGTATGATTGTGATTCTTTGATTGTGATTGTATGATTGTGATTGTATGATTGTGATTGTATGATTGTGATTATATGATTGTGATTGTATGATTGTGATTGTATGATTGTGATAATATGATTGTGATAGTATGATTGTGATTATATGATTGTTATTGTATGACTGTGATTGTATGATTGTGATTGTATGATTGTGATAGTATGATGGTGAAAGTATGATTGTGATTGTATGATTGTGATTGTATGATTGTGATTGTATGATTGTGATTGTATGATTGTGATTGTATGATTGTGATTGTCTGATTGTGGTTGTGCGATTGTGATTGTACAATTGTGATTGTACGATTGTGATAGTATGATTGTGATTGTATGATTGTGATTGTAAGATTGTAATTGTATGATTGTGATTGTATGATTGTTATTGTATGACTGTGATTGTATGATTGTGATTGTATGATTGTGATAGTATGATGGTGAAAGTATGATTGTGATAGTATGATTGTGATTATATGATTGTTATTGTATGACTGTGATTGTATGATTGTGATTGTATGATTGTGATAGTATGATTGTGAAAGTATGATTGTGATTGTATGATTGTGATTGTATGATTGTGATTGTATGATTGTGATTGTATGATTGTGATTGTATGATTATGATTGTATGAATGTGATTGTCTGATTGTGGTTGTGCGATTGTGATTGTACGATTGTGATTGTACGATTGTGATTGTATGCTTGCGATTGTATGATTGTGATTGTATGATTGTGATTGTATGATTGTGATTGTATGATTGTGATTGTATGATTATGATTGTATGATTGTGATTGTATGATTGTGGTTGTATGATTGTGATTGTATGATTGTGATAGTATGATTGTGATTGTATGATTGTGATTGTATGACTGTGATTGTATGATTGCGATTGTATGATTGTGATTGTATGATTGCGATTGTATGAATGCGATTATGTGATATTGATTGTATGATTGTGATTGTATGATTGTGATTGTATGATTGTGATTGTATGATAGTGATTGTCTGATTGTGGTTGTGCGATTGTGATTGTACGATTGTGATTGTACGATTGTGATAGTATGATTGTGATTGTATGATTGTGATTGTATGATTGTGATTGTATGATTGTGATTGTTTGATTGTATTTGGGAGACTGTATTTGGGAGATTGTATTTCGGAGATTGTATTTGGGAGATTGTATTTGGGAGATTGTAATTGTATGATTGCGATTGTATGATTGTGATTGTATGATTGCGATTGTATGATCGTGATTGTATAATTGTGATGTATGACTGTAATTGTATGATTATGATTGTATGATTGTGATTGTATGATTGAGATTGTATGATTGTGATTGTATGCTTGCGATTGTATGATTGTGATTGTATGATTGTGATTGTATGATTGTGATTGTATGATTGTGATTGTATGATTATGATTGTATGATAGTGATTGTATGATTGTGATTGTATGATTGTGATTGTATGATTGTGATTGTATGATTGTGATTGTATGATTGTGAAAGTATGATTGTGATGGTATGATTGTGATTGTATGATTGTGATTGTATGATTGTGATTGTATGAGTGTGATTGTCTGATTGTGGTTGTGCGATTGTGATTGTACGATTGTGATTGTACGATTATTATTGAATGATTGTGATTGTATGATTCTGATTGTATGATTGTGATTGCATGATTGTGATTGTATGATTGGGATTGCATGATTTTGAATGTATGATTGCGATTGTATGATTGTGATTGTATGATTGTGATGTATGATTGTAATTGTATGATTATGATTGTATGATTGTGATTGTATGATTGTGATGGTACGATTGTGATTGTATGATTGCGATCGTATGATTGTGATTGCATGATTATGATTGTATGATTGTGATTGTATGATTGCGATTGTATGATTGTGATTGTATGATTATGATTGTATTTTTGTGATTGTATGATTGTGATTGTATGATTGTGATTGTATGATTGTGATTGTACGATTGTGATTGTATGATTGTGATTGCATGATTATGATTGTATGATTGTGATTGCATGATTGCGATTGTATGATTGTGATTGCATCATTTTGAATGTATGACTGTGATTGAATGATTGTGATTGTATGATTGTGATCGTATGATTGTGATTGTATGATTGTGATTGTATGATTGCGATAGTATGATTGTGATTGTATGATTGTGATTGTATGATTGTGATGTATGATTGTAATTGTATGATTATGATTGTATGGTTGTGATTGTATGATTGAGATTGTATGATGGTGATTGTATGCTTGCGATTGTATGATTGTGATTGTATGACTGTGATTGTATGATTGTATTTGGGAGATTGTATTTGGGATATTGTATTTATATGATTGCGATTGTATGATTGTGATTGTATGATTGTGATGTATGATTGTAATTGTATGACTATGATTGTATGATTGTGATTGTATGATTGTGATTGTATGATTGAGATTGTATGATTGTGATTGTATGCTTGCGATTGTATGATTGTGATTGTATGATTGTGATAGTATGATTGTGAAAGTATGATTGTGATTGTATGATTGTGATTGTATGATTGTGATTGTATGATTGTGATTGTATGTTTGTGATTGTAGGAATGTGATTGTCTGATTGTGGTTGTGCGATTGTGATTGTACGATTGTGATTGTACGATTGTGATAGTATGATTGTGATTGTATGATTGTGATTGTATGATTGTGATTGTATGATTGTGATTGTTTGATTGTATTTGGGAGATTGTATTTGGGAGATTGTATTTGGGAGATTGTAATTGTATGATTGCGATTGTATGATTGTGATTGTATCATTGCGATTGTATGATTGTGATTGTATGATTGTGATGTATGACTGTAATTGTATGATTATGATTGTATGATTGTGATTGTATGATTGAGATTGTATGATTGTGATCGTATGCTTGTGGTTGTGCGATTGTGATTGTACGATTGTGATTGTACGATTGTTATTGAATGATTGTGATTGTATGATTCTGATTGTATGATTGTGATTGCATGATTGTGATTGTATGATTGTGATTGCATGATTTTGAATGTATGATTGCGATTGTATGATTGTGGTTGTATGATTGTGATTTTATGATTGTGATTGTATGATTGTGATTGTATGATTGTGATAGTATGATTGTGATTGTATGATTGTGATTGTATGATTGTGATAGTATGATTGTGATTGTATGATTGTGATTGTATGACTGTGATTGTATGATTGTGATTGTATGATTCTGATTGTATGATTGTGAAAGTATGATTGTGATGGTATGATTGTGATTGTATGATTGTGATTGTATGAGTGTGATTGTCTGATTGTGGTTGTGCGATTGTGATTGTACGATTGTGATTGTACGATTATTATTGAATGATTGTGATTGCATGATTATGATTGTATGATTGTGATTGTATGATTGCGATTGTATGATTGTGATTGTATGATTATGATTGTATTTTTGTGATTGTATGATTGTGATTGTATGATTGTGATTGTATGATTGTGATTGTATGATTGTGATTGTATGATTGTGATTGTATGATTGTGATTGTATGATTGTGATTGTCTGATTGTGGTTGTGCGATTGTGATTGTACGATTGTGATTGTACGATTGTGATTGTATGATTGTGATTGCATGATTATGATTGTATGATTGTGATTGCATGATTGTGATTGTATGATTGTGATTGCATGATTTTGAATGTATGATTGTGATTGTATGATTGTGATTGTATGATTGCGATTGTATGATTGTGATTGTACGATTGTGATAGTATGATTGTGATTGTATGATTGTGATTGTATGATTGTGATTGTATGATTGTGATTGTATGATTGTATTTGGGAGATTGTATTTGGGATATTGTAATTGTATGATTGCGATTGTATGATTGTGATTGTATGATTGTGATGTATGATTGTAATTGTATGATTATGATTGTATGATTGTGATTGTATGGTTGAGATTGTATGATTGTGATTGTATGCTTGCGATTGTATGAATGTGATTGTATGATTGTGATTGTATGATTGTGATTGTATGATTGTGATTGTATGATTGTGATTGTATGATTGTGATTGAATGATTGTGATTGTATGAATATGATTGTATGATTGTGATTGCATGATTGCGATTGTATGATTGTGATTGCATCATTTTGAATGTATGATTGTGATTGAATGATTGTGATTGTATGATTGTGATTGTATGCTTGCGATTGTATGATTGTGATTGTATGATTGTGATAGTATGATTGTGAAAGTATGATTGTGATTGTATGATTGTGATTGTATGATTGTGATTGTATGATTGTGATTGTAGGAATGTGATTGTCTGATTGTGGTTGTGCGATTGTGATTGTACGATTGTGATTGTACGATTGTGATAGTATGATTGTGATTGTATGATTGTGATTGTATGATTGTGATTGTATGATTCTGATTGTTTGATTGTATTTGGGAGATTGTATTTGGGAGATTGTATTTGGGAGATTGTAATTGTATGATTGCGATTGTATGATTGCGATTGTATGATTGTGATTGTATGATTGTGATGTATGACTGTAATTGTATGATTATGATTGTATGATTGTGATTGTATGATTGAGATTGTATGATTGTGATTGTATGCTTGTGGTTGTGCGATTGTGATTGTACGATTGTGATTGTACGATTGTTATTGTACGATTGTTATTGAATGATTGTGATTGTATGATTCTGATTGTATGATTGTGATTGCATGATTGTGATTGCATGATTGTGATTGTATGATTGTGATTGCATGATTTTGAATGTATGATTGCGATTGTATGATTGTGGTTGTATGATTGTGATTGTATGATTGTGATTGTATGATTGTGATTGTATGATTGTATTTGGGAGATTGTATTTGGGATATTGTAATTGTATGATTGCGATTGTATGATTGTGATTGTATGATTGTGATGTATGATTGTAATTGTATGATTATGATTGTATGATTGTGATTGTATGATTGAGATTGTATGATTGTGATTGTATGCTTGCGATTGTATGAATGTGATTGTATGATTGTGATTCTTTGATTGTGATTGTATGATTGTGATTGTATGATTGTGATTATATGATTGTGATTTTATGATTGTGATAGTATGATTGCGATTGTATGACTGTGATTGTATGACTGTGATTGTATGATTGTGATTGTATGATTGTGATTGTATGATTGTGATTGTATGATTGTGATTATATGATTGTGATTGTATGATTGTGACAGTATGATTGTGATTGTATGACTGTGATTGTATGACTGTGATTGTATGATTGTGATTGTATGATTGTGATTGTATGATTGTGAAAGTATGATTGTGATTGTATGATTGTGATTGTATGATTGTGATTGTCTGATTGTGGTTGTGCGATTGTGATTGTACGATTGTGATTGTACGATTGTGATTGTATGATTGTGATTGTATGATTGTGATAGTATGATTGTGATTATATGATTGTTATTGTATGACTGTGATTGTATAATTGTGATTGTATGATTGTGATAGTATGATTGTGAAAGTATGATTATGATTGTATGATTGTGATTGTATGATTGTGATTGTATGATTGTGATTGTATGATTGTGATTGTCTGATTGTGGTTGTGCGATTGTGATTGTACGATTGTGACTGTACGATTGTGATAGTATGATTGTGATTGTATGATTGTGATTGTATGATTGTGATTGTATGATTGTGATTGTTTGATTGTATTTGGGAGATTGTATTTGGGAGATTGTATTTGGGAGATTGTAATTGTATGATTGCGATTGTATGATTGTGATTGTATGATTGCGATTGTATGATTGTGATTGTATGATTGTGAGGTATGACTGTAATCGTATGATTATGATTGTATGATTGTGATTGTATGATTGAGATTGTATGATTGTGATTGTATGCTCGCGACTGTATGAATGTGATTGTATGATTGTGGTTGTATGATTGTGATTTTTCTGATTGTGGTTGTATGATTGTGATTGTATGATTGAGATTGTATGATTGTGATTGTATGATTGCGATTGTATGATTGTGATTGTATGATTGTGATGTATGATTGTAATTGTATGATTATGATTCTATGATTGTGATTGTATGATTGAGATTGTATGATTGTGATTGTATGATTGCGATTGTATGATTGTGATTGTATGATTGCGATTGTATGATTGCGATTGTATGATTGTGATGTATGATTGTAATTGTATGATTATGATTGTATGATTGTGATTGTATGATTGAGATTGTATGATTGTGATTGTATGATTGCGATTGTATGATTGTGGTTGTATGATTGTGATTGTATGATTGCGATTGTATGATTGCGATTGTATGATTGTGATTGTATGATTGTGATTGTATGACTGTGATTGTATGATTGTGATTGTATGATTCTGATTGTATGATTGTGAAAGTATGATTGTGATGGTATGATTGTGATTGTATGATTGTGATTGTATGAGTGTGATTGTCTGATTGTGGTTGTGCGATTGTGATTGTACGATTGTGATTGTACGACTATTATTGAATGATTGTGATTGCATGATTATGATTGTATGATTGTGATTGTATGATTGCGATTGTATGATTGTGATTGTATGATTATGATTGTATTTTTGTGATTGTATGATTGTGATTGTATGATTGTGATTGTATGATTGTGATTGTATGATTGTGATTGTATGATTGTGATTGTATGATTGTGATTGTATGATTGTGATTGTCTGATTGTGGTTGTGCGATTGTGATTGTACGATTGTGATTGTACGATTGTGATTGTATGATTGTGATTGCATGATTATGATTGTATGATTGTGATTGCATGATTGTGATTGTATGATTGTGATTGCATGATTTTGAATGTATGATTGTGATTGTATGATTGTGATTGTATGATTGCGATTGTATGATTGTGATTGTACGATTGTGATAGTATGATTGTGATTGTATGATTGTGATTGTATGATTGTGATTGTATGATTGTATTTGGGAGATTGTATTTGGGATATTGTAATTGTATGATTGCGATTGTATGATTGTGATTGTATGATTGTGATGTATGATTGTAATTGTATGATTATGATTGTATGATTGTGATTGTATGGTTGAGATTGTATGATTGTGATTGTATGCTTGCGATTGTATGAATGTGATTGTATGATTGTGATTGTATGATTGTGATTGTATGATTGTGATTGTATGATTGTGATTGTATGATTGTGATTGTATGATTGTGATTGTATGATTGTGATTGTATGAATATGATTGTATGATTGTGATTGCATCATTTTGAATGTATGATTGTGATTGAATGATTGTGATTGTATGATTGTGATCGTATGATTGTGATTGTATGATTGTGATTGTATGATTGTATTTGGGAGATTGTATTTGGGATATTGTCATTATATGATTGCGATTGTATGATTGTGATTGTATGATTGTGATTGTATGCTTGCGATTGTATGATTGTGATTGTATGATTGTGATAGTATGATTGTGAAAGTATGATTGTGATTGTATGATTGTGATTGTATGATTGTGATTGTATGATTGTGATTGTAGGAATGTGATTGTCTGATTGTGGTTGTGCGATTGTGATTGTACGATTGTGATTGTACGATTGTGATAGTATGATTGTGATTGTATGATTGTGATTGTATGATTGTGATTGTATGATTCTGATTGTTTGATTGTATTTGGGAGATTGTATTTGGGAGATTGTATTTGGGAGATTGTAATTGTATGATTGCGATTGTATGATTGCGATTGTATGATTGTGATTGTATGATTGTGATGTATGACTGTAATTGTATGATTATGATTGTATGATTGTGATTGTATGATTGAGATTGTATGATTGTGATTGTATGCTTGTGGTTGTGCGATTGTGATTGTACGATTGTGATTGTACGATTGTTATTGTACGATTGTTATTGAATGATTGTGATTGTATGATTCTGATTGTATGATTGTGATTGCATGATTGTGATTGCATGATTGTGATTGTATGATTGTGATTGCATGATTTTGAATGTATGATTGCGATTGTATGATTGTGGTTGTATGATTGTGATTGTATGATTGTGATTGTATGATTGTGATTGTATGATTGTATTTGGGAGATTGTATTTGGGATATTGTAATTGTATGATTGCGATTGTATGATTGTGATTGTATGATTGTGATGTATGATTGTAATTGTATGATTATGATTGTATGATTGTGATTGTATGATTGAGATTGTATGATTGTGATTGTATGCTTGCGATTGTATGAATGTGATTGTATGATTGTGATTCTTTGATTGTGATTGTATGATTGTGATTGTATGATTGTGATTATATGATTGTGATTTTATGATTGTGATAGTATGATTGCGATTGTATGACTGTGATTGTATGACTGTGATTGTATGATTGTGATTGTATGATTGTGATTGTATGATTGTGATTGTATGATTGTGATTATATGATTGTGATTGTATGATTGTGACAGTATGATTGTGATTGTATGACTGTGATTGTATGACTGTGATTGTATGATTGTGATTGTATGATTGTGATTGTATGATTGTGAAAGTATGATTGTGATTGTATGATTGTGATTGTATGATTGTGATTGTCTGATTGTGGTTGTGCGATTGTGATTGTACGATTGTGATTGTACGATTGTGATTGTATGATTGTGATTGTATGATTGTGATAGTATGATTGTGATTATATGATTGTTATTGTATGACTGTGATTGTATAATTGTGATTGTATGATTGTGATAGTATGATTGTGAAAGTATGATTATGATTGTATGATTGTGATTGTATGATTGTGATTGTATGATTGTGATTGTATGATTGTGATTGTCTGATTGTGGTTGTGCGATTGTGATTGTACGATTGTGACTGTACGATTGTGATAGTATGATTGTGATTGTATGATTGTGATTGTATGATTGTGATTGTATGATTGTGATTGTATGATTGTGATTGTTTGATTGTATTTGGGAGATTGTATTTGGGAGATTGTATTTGGGAGATTGTAATTGTATGATTGCGATTGTATGATTGTGATTGTATGATTGCGATTGTATGATTGTGATTGTATGATTGTGAGGTATGACTGTAATCGTATGATTATGATTGTATGATTGTGATTGTATGATTGAGATTGTATGATTGTGATTGTATGCTCGCGACTGTATGAATGTGATTGTATGATTGTGGTTGTATGATTGTGATTTTTCTGATTGTGGTTGTATGATTGTGATTGTATGATTGAGATTGTATGATTGTGATTGTATGATTGCGATTGTATGATTGTGATTGTATGATTGTGATGTATGATTGTAATTGTATGATTATGATTCTATGATTGTGATTGTATGATTGAGATTGTATGATTGTGATTGTATGATTGCGATTGTATGATTGTGATTGTATGATTGCGATTGTATGATTGCGATTGTATGATTGTGATGTATGATTGTAATTGTACGATTATGATTGTATGATTGTGATTGTATGATTGAGATTGTATGATTGTGATTGTATGATTGCGATTGTATGATTGTGGTTGTATGATTGTGATTGTATGATTGCGATTGTATGATTGCGATTGTATGATTGTGATTGTATGATTGTGATTGTATGACTGTGATTGTATGATTGTGATTGTATGATTCTGATTGTATGATTGTGAAAGTATGATTGTGATGGTATGATTGTGATTGTATGATTGTGATTGTATGAGTGTGATTGTCTGATTGTGGTTGTGCGATTGTGATTGTACGATTGTGATTGTACGACTATTATTGAATGATTGTGATTGCATGATTATGATTGTATGATTGTGATTGTATGATTGCGATTGTATGATTGTGATTGTATGATTATGATTGTATTTTTGTGATTGTATGATTGTGATTGTATGATTGTGATTGTATGATTGTGATTGTATGATTGTGATTGTATGATTGTGATTGTATGATTGTGATTGTCTGATTGTGGTTGTGCGATTGTGATTGTACGATTGTGATTGTACGATTGTGATTGTATGATTGTGATTGCATGATTATGATTGTATGATTGTGATTGCATGATTGTGATTGTATGATTGTGATTGCATGATTTTGAATGTATGATTGTGATTGTATGATTGTGATTGTATGATTGCGATTGTATGATTGTGATTGTACGATTGTGATAGTATGATTGTGATTGTATGATTGTGATTGTATGATTGTGATTGTATGATTGTATTTGGGAGATTGTATTTGGGATATTGTAATTGTATGATTGCGATTGTATGATTGTGATTGTATGATTGTGATGTATGATTGTAATTGTATGATTATGATTGTATGATTGTGATTGTATGGTTGAGATTGTATGATTGTGATTGTATGCTTGCGATTGTATGAATGTGATTGTATGATTGTGATTGTATGATTGTGATTGTATGATTGTGATTGTATGATTGTGATTGTATGATTGTGATTGTATGATTGTGATTGTATGATTGTGATTGTATGAATATGATTGTATGATTGTGATTGCATCATTTTGAATGTATGATTGTGATTGAATGATTGTGATTGTATGATTGTGATCGTATGATTGTGATTGTATGATTGTGATTGTATGATTGTATTTGGGAGATTGTATTTGGGATATTGTCATTATATGATTGCGATTGTATGATTGTGATTGTATGATTGTGATTGTATGCTTGCGATTGTATGATTGTGATTGTATGATTGTGATAGTATGATTGTGAAAGTATGATTGTGATTGTATGATTGTGATTGTATGATTGTGATTGTATGATTGTGATTGTAGGAATGTGATTGTCTGATTGTGGTTGTGCGATTGTGATTGTACGATTGTGATTGTACGATTGTGATAGTATGATTGTGATTGTATGATTGTGATTGTATGATTGTGATTGTATGATTCTGATTGTTTGATTGTATTTGGGAGATTGTATTTGGGAGATTGTATTTGGGAGATTGTAATTGTATGATTGCGATTGTATGATTGCGATTGTATGATTGTGATTGTATGATTGTGATGTATGACTGTAATTGTATGATTATGATTGTATGATTGTGATTGTATGATTGAGATTGTATGATTGTGATTGTATGCTTGTGGTTGTGCGATTGTGATTGTACGATTGTGATTGTACGATTGTTATTGTACGATTGTTATTGAATGATTGTGATTGTATGATTCTGATTGTATGATTGTGATTGCATGATTGTGATTGCATGATTGTGATTGTATGATTGTGATTGCATGATTTTGAATGTATGATTGCGATTGTATGATTGTGGTTGTATGATTGTGATTGTATGATTGTGATTGTATGATTGTGATTGTATGATTGTATTTGGGAGATTGTATTTGGGATATTGTAATTGTATGATTGCGATTGTATGATTGTGATTGTATGATTGTGATGTATGATTGTAATTGTATGATTATGATTGTATGATTGTGATTGTATGATTGAGATGGTATGATTGTGATTGTATGCTTGCGATTGTATGAATGTGATTGTATGATTGTGATTCTTTGATTGTGATTGTATGATTGTGATTGTATGATTGTGATTATATGATTGTGATTTTATGATTGTGATAGTATGATTGCGATTGTATGACTGTGATTGTATGACTGTGATTGTATGATTGTGATTGTATGATTGTGATTGTATGATTGTGATTGTATGATTGTGATTATATGATTGTGATTGTATGATTGTGACAGTATGATTGTGATTGTATGACTGTGATTGTATGACTGTGATTGTATGATTGTGATTGTATGATTGTGATTGTATGATTGTGAAAGTATGATTGTGATTGTATGATTGTGATTGTATGATTGTGATTGTCTGATTGTGGTTGTGCGATTGTGATTGTACGATTGTGATTGTACGATTGTGATTGTATGATTGTGATTGTATGATTGTGATAGTATGATTGTGATTATATGATTGTTATTGTATGACTGTGATTGTATAATTGTGATTGTATGATTGTGATAGTATGATTGTGAAAGTATGATTATGATTGTATGATTGTGATTGTATGATTGTGATTGTATGATTGTGATTGTATGATTGTGATTGTCTGATTGTGGTTGTGCGATTGTGATTGTACGATTGTGACTGTACGATTGTGATAGTATGATTGTGATTGTATGATTGTGATTGTATGATTGTGATTGTATGATTGTGATTGTTTGATTGTATTTGGGAGATTGTATTTGGGAGATTGTAATTGTATGATTGCGATTTTATGATTGTGATTGTATGATTGCGATTGTATGATTGTGATTGTATGATTGTGATGTATGAATGTAATTGTATGATTATGATTGTATGATTGTGATTGTATGATTGAGATTGTATGATTCTGATTGTATGCTTGCGATTGTATGATTGTGATTGTATGATTGTGATTGTATGATTGTGATTGTATGATTGTGATTGTATGATTATGATTGTATGATTGTGATTGTATGATTGTGATTGTCTGATTGTGATTGTACGATTGTGATAGTATTATTGTGATTGTATGATTGTGATTGTATGACTGTGATTGTATGATTGTGATTGTATGATTGTGATTGTATGATTGTGAAAGTATGATTGTGATGGTATGATTGTGATTGTATGATTGTGATTGTATGATTGTGATTGCATGATTGTGATTGTATGATTGTGATTGCATGATTTTGAATGTATCATTGCGATTGTATGATTGTGGTTGTATGATTGTGATTGTATGATTGTGATTGTATGATTGTGATTGTATGATTGTGATGTATGATTGTAATTGTATGACTATGATTGTATGATTGTGATTGTATGATTGTGATTGTATGATTGTATCTGGGAGATTGTATTTGGGAGATTGTATTTGGGAGATTGTAATTGTATGATTGCGATTGTATGATTGTGATTGTATGATTGCGATTGTATGATTGTGATTGCATGATTGTGATTGTATGATTGTGATTGCATGATTTTGAATGTATGATTGTGATTGTATGATTGTGATTGTATGATTGTGATTGTATGATTGTGATTGTATGATTGTGATAGTATGATTGTGATGGTATGATTGTGATTGTATGATTATGATTGTATGATTGTGATTGTATGATTGTGATGTATGATTGTAATTGTATGATTATGATTGTATGATTGTGATTGTATGATTGAGATTGTATGATTGTGATTGTATGCTCGCGACTGTATGAATGTGATTGTATGATTGTGGTTGTATGATTGTGATTGTCTGATTGTGGTTGTATGATTGTGATTGTATGATTGAGATTGTATGATTGTGATTGTATGATTGCGATTGTATGATTGTGATTGTATGATTGTGATGTATGATTGTAATTGTATGATTATGATTCTATGATTGTGATTGTATGATTGAGATTGTATGATTGTGATTGTATGATTGCGATTGTATGATTGTGATTGTATGATTGCGATTGTATGATTGCGATTGTATGATTGTGATGTATGATTGTAATTGTATGATTATGATTGTATGATTGTGATTGTATGATTGAGATTGTATGATTGTGATTGTATGATTGCGATTGTATGATTGTGGTTGTATGATTGTGATTGTATGATTGCGATTGTATGATTGCGATTGTATGATTGCGATTGTATGATTGTGATTGTATGATTGTGATTGTATGATTGTGATTGTATGATTGTGAAAGTATGATTGTGATTGCATGATTGTGATTGCATGATTGTGATTGCACGATTTTGAATGTATGATTGTGATTGAATGATTGTGATTGTATGATTGTGATTGTATGATTGTGATCGTATGATTGTGATTGTATGATTGTGATTGTATGATTGCGATAGTATGATTGTGATTGTATGATTGTGATTGTATGATTGTGATTGTATGGTTGTGATTGTATGATTGTGATTGTATGATTGTGATTGTATGACTGTGATTGTATGATTGTGATTATATGATTGTTATTGTATGACTGTGATTGTATGATTGTGATTGTATGATTGTGATAGTATGATTGTGAAAGTATGATTGTGATTGTATGATTGTGATTGTATGGTTGTGATTGTATGATTGTGATTGTATGATTGTGATTGTATGACTGTGATTGTATGATTGTGATTGTATGATTGTGATTGTATGATTGTGAAAGTATGATTGTGATGGTATGATTGTGATTGTATGATTGTGATTGTATGATTGTGATTGTATGAGTGTGATTGTCTGATTGTGGTTGTGCGATTGTGATTGTACGATTGTGATTGTACGATTATTATTGAATGATTGTGATTGTATGATTGTGATTGTATGATTGTGATTGTATGATTGTGATTGTATGATTATGATTGTATGATTGTGATTGTATGATTGTATTTGGGTGATTGTATTTGGGAGATTGTATTTGGGAGATTGTAATTGTATGATTGCGATTGTATGATTGTGATTGTATGATTGCGATTGTATGAATGCGATTGTGTGATTTTGATTGTATGATTGTGATTGTATGATTGTGATTGTATGATTGTGATTGTATGATTGTATTTGGGAGATTGTATTTGGGATATTGTAATTGTATGATTGCGATTGTATGGTTGTGATTGTATGATTGTGATTGTATGATTGCGATTGTATGATTGTGATTGTATAATTGTGATGTATGACTGTAATTGTATGATTATGATTGTATGATTGGGATTGTATGATTGAGATTGTATGATTGTGATTGTATGCTTGCGATTGTATGATTGTGATTGTATGATTGTGATTGTATGATTGTGATTGTATGATTGTGATTGTATGATTGTGATTGTATGATTATGATTGTATGATTGTGATTGTATGATTGTGATTGTATGATTGTGATTGTATGATTGTGATAGTATGATTGTGATTGTATGATTGTGATTGTATGACTGTGATTGTATGATTGTGATTGTATGATTGTGATTGTATGATTGTGAAAGTATGATTGTGATGGTATGATTGTGATTGTATGATTGTGATTGTATGATTGTGATTGTATGAGTGTGATTGTCTGATTGTGGTTGTGCGATTGTGATTGTACGATTGTGATTGTACGATAATTATTGAATGATTGTGATTGTATGATTGTGATTGTATGATTGTGAAAGTATGATTGTGATTGTATGATTGTGATTGTATGATTGTGATTGTATGATTGTGATTGTATGATTGTATTTGGGAGATTGTACTTGGGAGATTGTATTTGGGAGATTGTATTTGGGAGGTTGTAATGGTATGATTGCGATTGTATGATTGTGATTATATGATTGCGGTTGTATGATTGTGATTGTACGATTGTGATGTATGATTGTAATTGTATTATTATGATTGTATGATTGTGATTGTATGATTGAGATTGTATGATTGAGATTGTATGACTGTGATTGTATGATTGTGATTGTATGATTGTGATTGTATGATTGTGAAAGTATGATTGTGATTGTATGATTGTGATTGTATGATTGTGATTGTACTGATTGTGGTTGTATGATTGTGATTGTATGATTGAGATTGTATGATTGTGATTGTATGATTGCGATTGTATGATTGCGATTGTATGATTGTGATTGTATGATTGTGATTGTATGATTGTGATTGTATGATTGGGATTGTATGATTGTGATTGTATGATTGTGATTGTCTGATTGTGATTGTACAATTGTGATTGTACGATTGTGATTGTACGATTGTGATAGTATGATTGTGATTGTATGATTGTGATTGTAAGATTGTGATTGTATGATTGTGATTGTATGATTGTTATTGTATGACTGTGATTGTATGATTGTGATTGTATGATTGTGATAGTATGATGGTGAAAGTATGATTGTGATAGTATGATTGTGATTATATGATTGTTATTGTATGACTGTGATTGTATGATTGTGATTGTAATATTGTGATAGTATGATTGTGAAAGTATGATTGTGATTGTATGATTGTGATTGTATGATTGTGATTGTATGATTGGGATTGTATGAATGTGATTGTCTGATTGTGGTTGTGCGATTGTGATTGTACGATTGTGATTGTACGATTGTGATTGTATGCTTGCGATTGTATGATTGTGATTGTATGATTGTGATTGTATGATTGTCATTGTATGATTGTGATTGTATGATTATGATTGTATGATTGTGATTGTATGATTGTGGTTGTATGATTGTGATTGTATGATTGTGATAGTATGATTGTGATTGTATGATTGTGATTGTATGACTGTGATTGTATGATTGCGATTGTATGATTGTGATTGTATGATTGCGATTGTATGAATGCGATTATGTGATTTTGATTGTATGATTGTGATTGTATGATTGTGATTGTATGATTGTGATTGTATGATTGTGATTGTATGATAGTGATTGTCTGATTGTGGTTGTGCGAATGTGATTGTACGATTGTGATTGTACGATTGTGATAGTATGATTGTGATTGTATGATTGTGATTGCATGATTTTGAATGTATGATTGTGATTGTATGATTGTGATTGTATGATTGTGATTGTATGATTGTGATTGTATGATTGTGATTGTATGATTGTGATTGTATGATTGTGATTGTATGATTGTGATTGTATGATTGTGATTGTATGATTATGATTGTATGAATGTGATTGTATGATTGTATTTGGGTGATTGTATTTGGGAGATTGTATTTGGGAGATTGTAATTGTATGATTGTGATTGTATGATTGTGATTGTATGATTGTGATAGTAAGATTGTGATTGTATGACTGTGATTGTATGACTGTGATTGTATGATTGTGATTGTATGATTGTGATTGTATGATTGTGAAAGTATGATTGTGATTGTATGATTGTGATTGTATGACTGTGATTGTATGATTGTGATTGTATGATTGTGATTGTATGATTTTATTTGGGAGATTGTATTTGGGAGATTGTATTTGGGAGATTGTGTTTGGGATATTGTAATTGTATGATTGCGATTGTATGATTGTGATTGTATGATTGTGATTGTATGATTGTGATTGTATGATTGTGATTGTATGATTGTGATTGTATGATTGTATTTGGGAGATTGTATTTGGGATATTGTAATTGTATGATTGCGATTGTATGATTGCGATTGTATGATTGTGATTGTATGATTGTGTATGTATGATTGTGATTGTATGATTGTATTTGGGAGATTGTATTTGGGATATTGTAATTGTATGATTGCGATTGTATGATTGTGATTGTATGATTGTGATGTATGATTGTAATTGTATGACTATGATTGTATGATTGTGATTGTATGTTTGTGATTGTATGATTGAGATTGTATGATTGTGATTGTATGCTTGCGATTGTATGATTGGGATTGTATGATTGTGATTCTTTGATTGTGATTGTATGATTGTGATTGTATGATTGTGATTGTATGATTGTGATTATATGATTGTGATTGTATGATTGTGATTGTATGATTGTGATAATATGATTGTGATAGTATGATTGTGATTATATGATTGTTATTGTATGACTGTGATCGTATGATTGTGATTGTATGATTGTGATAGTATGATGGTGAAAGTATGATTGTGATTGTATGATTGTGATTGTATGATTGTGATTGTATGATTGTGATTGTATGATTGTGATTGTCTGATTGTGGTTGTGCGATTGTGATTGTACAATTGTGATTGTACGATTGTGATAGTATGATTGTGATTGTATGATTGTGATTGTATGATTGTGATTGTATGATTGTGATTGTATGATTGTTATTGTATGACTGTGATTGTATGATTGTGATTGTATAATTGTGATAGTATGATGGTGAAAGTATGATTGTGATAGTATGATTGTGATTATATGATTGTTATTGTATGACTGTGATTGTATGATTGTGATTGTATGATTGTGATAGTATGATTGTGAAAGTATGATTGTGATTGTATGATTGTGGTTGTATGATTGTGATTGTATGATTGTGATTGTATGATTGTGATTGTATGAATGTGATTGTCTGATTGTGGTTGTGCGATTGTGATTGTACGATTGTGATTGTACGATTGTGATTGTATGCTTGCGATTGTATGATTGTGATTGTATGATTGTGATTGTATGATTGTGATTGTATGATTGTGATTGTATGATTTTATTTGGGAGATTTTATTTGGGAGATTGTATTTGGGAGATTGTGTTTGGGATATTGTAATTGTATGATTGCAATTGTATGATTGTGATTGTATGATTGTGATTGTATGATTGTGATTGTATGATTGTATTTGGGAGATTGTATTTGGGATATTGTAATTGTATGATTGCGATTGTATGATTGCGATTGTATGATTGTGATTGTATGATTGTGTATGTATGATTGTGATTGTATGATTGTATTTGGGAGATTGTATTTGGGATATTGTAATTGTATGATTGCGATTGTATGATTGTGATTGTATGATTGTGATGTATGATTGTAATTGTATGACTATGATTGTATGATTGTGATTGTATGTTTGTGATTGTATGATTGAGATTGTATGATTGTGATTGTATGCTTGCGATTGTATGATTGGGATTGTATGATTGTGATTCTTTGATTGTGATTGTATGATTGTGATTGTATGATTGTGATTGTATGATTGTGATTATATGATTGTGATTGTATGATTGTGATTGTATGGTTGTGATAATATGATTGTGATAGTATGATTGTGATTATATGATTGTTATTGTATGACTGTGATTGTATGATTGTGATTGTATGATTGTGATAGTATGATGGTGAAAGTATGATTGTGATTGTATGATTGTGATTGTATGATTGTGATTGTATGATTGTGATTGTATGATTGTGATTGTATGATTGTGATTGTATGATTGTGATTGTATGATTGTGATTGTCTGATTGTGGTTGTGCGATTGTGATTGTACAATTGTGATTGTACGATTGTGATAGTATGATTGTGATTGTATGATTGTGATTGTATGATTGTGATTGTATGATTGTGATTGTATGATTGTGATTGTATGATTGTTATTGTATGACTGTGATTGTATGATTGTGATTGTATGATTGTGATAGTATGATGGTGAAAGTATGATTGTGATAGTATGATTGTGATTATATGATTGTTATTGTATGACTGTGATTGTATGATTGTGATTGTATGATTGTGATAGTATGATTGTGAAAGTATGATTGTGATTGTATGATTGTGGTTGTATGATTGTGATTGTATGATTGTGATTGTATGATTGTGATTGTATGAATGTGATTGTCTGATTGTGGTTGTGCGATTGTGATTGTACGATTGTGATTGTACGATTGTGATTGTATGCTTGCGATTGTATGATTGTGATTGTATGATTGTGATTGTATGATTGTGATTGTATTATTGTGATTGTATGATTTTATTTGGGAGATTGTATTTGGGAGATTGTATTTGGGAGATTGTGTTTGGGATATTGTAATTGTATGATTGCGATTGTATGATTGTGATTGTATGATTGTGATTGTATGATTGTGATTGTATGATTGTATTTGGGAGATTGTATTTGGGATATTGTAATTGTATGATTGCGATTGTATGATTGCGATTGTATGATTGTGATTGTATGATTGTGTATGTATGATTGTGATTGTATGATTGTATTTGGGAGATTGTATTTGGGATATTGTAATTGTATGATTGCGATTGTATGATTGTGATTGTATGATTGTGATGTATGATTGTAATTGTATGACTATGATTGTATGATTGTGATTGTATGTTTGTGATTGTATGATTGAGATTGTATGATTGTGATTGTATGCTTGCGATTGTATGATTGGGATTGTATGATTGTGATTCTTTGATTGTGATTGTATGATTGTGATTGTATGATTGTGATTGTATGATTGTGATTGTCTGACTGTGGTTGTGCGATTGTGATTGTACAATTGTGATTGTACGATTGTGATAGTATGATTGTGATTGTATGATTGTGATTGTATGATTGTGATTGTATGATTGTGATTGTATGATTGTGATTGTATGATTGTTATTGTATGACAGTGATTGTATGATTGTGATTGTATGATTGTGATAGTATGATGGTGAAAGTATGATTGTGATAGTATGATTGTGATTATATGATTGTTATTGTATGACTGTGATTGTATGATTGTGATTGTATGATTGTGATAGTATGATTGTGAAAGTATGATTGTGATTGTATGATTGTGGTTGTATGATTGTGATTGTATGATTGTGATTGTATGATTGTGATTGTATGAATGTGATTGTCTGATTGTGGTTGTGCGATTGTGATTGTACGATTGTGATTGTACGATTGTGATTGTATGCTTGCGATTGTATGATTGTGATTGTATGATTGTGATTGTATGATTGTGATTGTATTATTGTGATTGTATGATTTTATTTGGGAGATTGTATTTGGGAGATTGTATTTGGGAGATTGTGTTTGGGATATTGTAATTGTATGATTGCGATTGTATGATTGTGATTGTATGATTGTGATTGTATGATTGTGATTGTATGATTGTATTTGGGAGATTGTATTTGGGATATTGTAATTGTATGATTGCGATTGTATGATTGCGATTGTATGATTGTGATTGTATGATTGTGTATGTATGATTGTGATTGTATGATTGTATTTGGGAGATTGTATTTGGGATATTGTAATTGTATGATTGCGATTGTATGATTGTGATTGTATGATTGTGATGTATGATTGTAATTGTATGACTATGATTGTATGATTGTGATTGTATGTTTGTGATTGTATGATTGAGATTGTATGATTGTGATTGTATGCTTGCGATTGTATGATTGGGATTGTATGATTGTGATTCTTTGATTGTGATTGTATGATTGTGATTGTATGATTGTGATTGTATGATTGTGATTATATGATTGTGATTGTATGATTGTGATTGTATGATTGTGATAATATGATTGTGATAGTATGATTGTGATTATATGATTGTTATTGTATGACTGTGATTGTATGATTGTGATTGTATGATTGTGATAGTATGATGGTGAAAGTATGATTGTGATTGTATGATTGTGATTGTATGATTGTGATTGTATGATTGTGATTGTATGATTGTGATTGTCTGATTGTGGTTGTGCGATTGTGATTGTACAATTGTGATTGTACGATTGTGATAGTATGATTGTGATTGTATGATTGTGATTGTACGATTGTGATTGTATGATTGTGATTGTATGATTGTTATTGTATGACTATGATTGTATGATTGTGATTGTATGATTTTATTTGGGAGATTGTATTTGGGAGATTGTATTTGGGAGATTGTGTTTGGGATATTGTAATTGTATGATTGCGATTGTATGATTGTGATTGTATGATTGTGATTGTATGATTGTATTTGGGAGATTGTATTTGGGATATTGTAATTGTATGATTGCGATTGTATGATTGCGATTGTATGATTGTGATTGTATGATTGTGTATGTATGATTGTGATTGTATGATTGTATTTGGGAGATTGTATTTGGGATATTGTAATTGTATGATTGCGATTGTATGATTGTGATTGTATGATTGTGATGTATGATTGTAATTGTATGACTATGATTGTATGATTGTGATTGTATGTTTGTGATTGTATGATTGAGATTGTATGATTGTGATTGTATGCTTGCGATTGTATGATTGGGATTGTATGATTGTGATTCTTTGATTGTGATTGTATGATTGTGATTGTATGATTGTGATTGTATGATTGTGATTATATGATTGTGATTGTATGATTGTGATTGTATGATTGTGATAATATGATTGTGATAGTATGATTGTGATTATATGATTGTTATTGTATGACTGTGATTGTATGATTGTGATTGTATGATTGTGATAGTATGATGGTGAAAGTATGATTGTGATTGTATGATTGTGATTGTATGATTGTGATTGTATGATTGTGATTGTATGATTGTGATTGTATGATTGTGATTGTCTGATTGTGGTTGTGCGATTGTGATTGTACAATTGTGATTGTACGATTGTGATAGTATGATTGTGATTGTATGATTGTGATTGTATGATTGTGATTGTATGATTGTGATTGTATGATTGTTATTGTATGACTGTGATTGTATGATTGTGATTGTATGATTGTGATAGTATGATGGTGAAAGTATGATTGTGATAGTATGATTGTGATTATATGATTGTTATTGTATGACTGTGATTGTATGATTGTGATTGTATGATTGTGATAGTATGATTGTGAAAGTATGATTGTGATTGTATGATTGTGGTTGTATGATTGTGATTGTATGATTGTGATTGTATGATTGTGATTGTATGAATGTGATTGTCTGATTGTGGTTGTGCGATTGTGATTGTACGATTGTGATTGTACGATTGTGATTGTATGCTTGCGATTGTATGATTGTGATTTTATGATTGTGATTGTATGATTGTGATTGTATGATTGTGATTGTATGATTTTATTTGGCAGATTGTATTTGGGAGATTGTATTTGGGAGATTGTGTTTGGGATATTGTAATTGTATGATTACGATTGTATGATTGTGATTGTATGATTGTGATTGTATGATTGTGATTGTATGATTGTATTTGGGAGATTGTATTTGGGATATTGTAATTGTATGATTGCGATTGTATGATTGCGATTGTATGATTGTGATTGTATGATTGTGTATGTATGATTGTGATTGTATGATTGTATTTGGGAGATTGTATTTGGGATATTGTAATTGTATGATTGCGATTGTATGATTGTGATTGTATGATTGTGATGTATGATTGTAATTGTATGACTATGATTGTATGATTGTGATTGTATGTTTGTGATTGTATGATTGAGATTGTATGATTGTGATTGTATGCTTGCGATTGTATGATTGGGATTGTATGATTGTGATTCTTTGATTGTGATTGTATGATTGTGATTGTATGATTGTGATTGTATGATTGTGATTATATGATTGTGATTGTATGATTGTGATTGTATGATTGTGATAATATGATTGTGATAGTATGATTGTGATTATATGATTGTTATTGTATGACTGTGATTGTATGATTGTGATTGTATGATTGTGATAGTATGATGGTGAAAGTATGATTGTGATTGTATGATTGTGATTGTATGATTGTGATTGTATGATTGTGATTGTATGATTGTGATTGTATGATTGTGATTGTCTGATTGTGGTTGTGCGATTGTGATTGTACAATTGTGATTGTACGATTGTGATAGTATGATTGTGATTGTATGATTGTGATTGTAAGATTGTAATTGTATGATTGTGATTGTATGATTGTTATTGTATGACTGTGATTGTATGATTGTGATTGTATGATTGTGATAGTATGATGGTGAAAGTATGATTGTGATAGTATGATTGTGATTATATGATTGTTATTGTATGACTGTGATTGTATGATTGTGATTGTATGATTGTGATAGTATGATTGTGAAGGTATGATTGTGATTGTATGATTGTGGTTGTATGATTGTGATTGTATGATTGTGATTGTATGATTGTGATTGTATGAATGTGATTGTCTGATTGTGGTTGTGCGATTGTGATTGTACGATTGTGATTGTACGATTGTGATTGTATGCTTGCGATTGTATGATTGTGATTGTATGATTGTGATTGTATGATTGTGATTGTATGATTGTGATTGTATGATTTTATTTTTGAGATTGAATTTGGGAGATTGTATTTGGGAGATTGTGTTTGGGATATTGTAATTGTATGATTGCGATTGTATGATTGTGATTGTATGATTGTGATTGTATGATTGTGATTGTATGATTGTATTTGGGAGATTGTATTTGGGATATTGTAATTGTATGATTGCGATTGTATGATTGCGATTGTATGATTGTGATTGTATGATTGTGTATGTATGATTGTGATTGTATGATTGTATTTGGGAGATTGTATTTGGGATATTGTAATTGTATGATTGCGATTGTATGATTGTGATTGTATGATTGTGATGTATGATTGTAATTGTATGACTATGATTGTATGATTGTGATTGTATGTTTGTGATTGTATGATTAAGATTGTATGATTGTGATTGTATGCTTGCGATTGTATGATTGGGATTGTATGATTGTGATTCTTTGATTGTGATTGTATGATTGTGATTGTATGATTGTGATTGTACGATTGTGATTATATGATTGTGATTGTATGATTGTGATTGTATGATTGTGATAATATGATTGTGATAGTATGATTGTGATTATATGATTGTTATTGTATGACTGTGATTGTATGATTGTGATTGTATGATTGTGATAGTATGATGGTGAAAGTATGATTGTGATTGTATGATTGTGATTGTATGATTGTGATTGTATGATTGTGATTGTATGATTGTGATTGTCTGATTGTGGTTGTGCGATTGTGATTGTACAATTGTGATTGTACGATTGTGATAGTATGATTGTGATTGTATGATTGTGATTGTAAGATTGTGATTGTATGATTGTGATTGTATGATTGTTATTGTATGACTGTGATTGTATGATTGTGATTGTATGATTGTGATAGTATGATGGTGAAAGTATGATTGTGATAGTATGATTGTGATTATATGATTGTTATTGTATGACTGTGATTGTATGATTGCGATTGTATGATTGTGATAGTATGATTGTGAAAGTATGATTGTGATTGTATGATTGTGATTGTATGATTGTGATTGTATGATTGTGATTGTATGATTGTGATTGTATGAATGTGATTGTCTGATTGTGGTTGTGCGATTGTGATTGTACGATTGTGATTGTA
This sequence comes from Megachile rotundata, assembly GCF_050947335.1. Lineage (NCBI taxonomy): Eukaryota > Metazoa > Arthropoda > Insecta > Hymenoptera > Megachilidae > Megachile > Megachile rotundata. The sequence continues at coordinate 1,420,089 of NW_027473318.1, read as the reverse complement.
CGATTGTGATTGTATGCTTGCGATTGTATGATTGTGATTGTATGATTGTGATTGTATGATTGTGATTGTATGATTGTGATTGTATGATTATGATTGTATGATTGTGATTGTATGATTGTGGTTGTATGATTGTGATTGTATGATTGTGATAGTATGATTGTGATTGTATGATTGTGATTGTATGACTGTGATTGTATGATTGCGATTGTATGATTGTGATTGTATGATTGCGATTGTATGAATGCGATTATGTGATTTTGATTGTATGATTGTGATTGTATGATTGTGATTGTATGATTGTGATTGTATGATTGTGATTGTATGATAGTGATTGTCTGATTGTGGTTGTGCGATTGTGATTGTACGATTGTGATTGTACGATTGTGATAGTATGATTGTGATTGTATGATTGTGATTGTATGATTGTGATTGTATGATTGTGATTGTTTGATTGTATTTGGGAGATTGTATTTGGGAGATTGTATTTGGGAGATTGTATTTGGGAGATTGTAATTGTATGATTGCGATTGTATGATTGTGATTGTATGATTGTGGTTGTATGATTGTGATTGTATAATTGTGATTGTATGATTGTGATTGTATGAATGTGATTGTCTGATTGTGGTTGTGCGATTGTGATTGTACGATTGTGATTGTACGATTGTGATTGTATACTTGCGATTGTATGATTGTGATTGTATGATTGTGATTGTATGATTGTGATTGTATGATTGTGATTGTATGATTTTATTTGGGAGATTTTATTTGGGAGATTGTATTTGGGAGATTGTGTTTGGGATATTGTAATTGTATGATTGCGATTGTATGATTGTGATTGTATGATTGTGATTGTATGATTGTGATTGTATGATTGTATTTGGGAGATTGTATTTGGGATATTGTAATTGTATGATTGCGATTGTATGATTGCGATTGTATGATTGTGATTGTATGATTGTGTATGTATGATTGTGATTGTATGATTGTATTTGGGAGATTGTAATTGTATGATTGCGATTGTATGATTGTGATTGTATGATTGTGATGTATGATTGTAATTGTATGACTATGATTGTATGATTGTGATTGTATGTTTGTGATTGTATGATTGAGATTGTATGATTGTGATTGTATGCTTGCGATTGTATGATTGGGATTGTATGATTGTGATTCTTTGATTGTGATTGTATGATTGTGATTGTATGATTGTGATTGTATGATTGTGATTATATGATTGTGATTGTATGATTGTGATTGTATGATTGTGATAATATGATTGTGATAGTATGATTGTGATTATATGATTGTTATTGTATGACTGTGATTGTATGATTGTGATTGTATGATTGTGATAGTATGATGGTGAAAGTATGATTGTGATTGTATGATTGTGATTGTATGATTGTGATTGTATGATTGTGATTGTATGATTGTGATTGTATGATTGTGATTGTCTGATTGTGGTTGTGCGATTGTGATTGTACAATTGTGATTGTACGATTGTGATAGTATGATTGTGATTGTATGATTGTGATTGTATGATTGTGATTGTATGATTGTGATTGTATGATTGTTATTGTATGACTGTGATTGTATGATTGTGATTGTATGATTGTGATAGTATGATGGTGAAAGTATGATTGTGATAGTATGATTGTGATTATATGATTGTTATTGTATGACTGTGATTGTATGATTGTGATTGTATGATTATGATAGTATGATTGTGAAAGTATGATTGTGATTGTATGATTGTGGTTGTATGATTGTGATTGTATGATTGTGATTGTATGATTGTGATTGTATGAATGTGATTGTCTGATTGTGGTTGTGCGATTGTGATTGTACGATTGTGATTGTACGATTGTGATTGTATGCTTGCGATTGTATGATTGTGATTGTATGATTGTGATTGTATGATTGTGATTGTATGATTGTGATTGTATGATTTTATTTGGGAGATTGTATTTGGGAGATTGTATTTGGGAGATTGTGTTTGGGATATTGTAATTGTATGATTGCGATTGTATGATTGTGATTGTATGATTGTGATTGTATGATTGTGATTGTATGATTGTATTTGGGAGATTGTATTTGGGATATTGTAATTGTATGATTGCGATTGTATGATTGCGATTGTATGATTGTGATTGTATGATTGTGTATGTATGATTGTGATTGTATGATTGTATTTGGGAGATTGTATTTGGGATATTGTAATTGTATGATTGCGATTGTATGATTGTGATTGTATGATTGTGATGTATGATTGTAATTGTATGACTATGATTGTATGATTGTGATTGTATGTTTGTGATTGTATGATTGAGATTGTATGATTGTGATTGTATGCTTGCGATTGTATGATTGGGATTGTATGATTGTGATTCTTTGATTGTGATTGTATGATTGTGATTGTATGATTGTGATTGAATGATTGTGATTATATGATTGTGATTGTATGATTGTGATTGTATGATTGTGATAATATGATTGTGATAGTATGATTGTGATTATATGATTGTTATTGTATGACTGTGATTGTATGATTGTGATTGTATGATTGTGATAGTATGATGGTGAAAGTATGATTGTGATTGTATGATTGTGATTGTATGATTGTGATTGTATGATTGTGATTGTATGATTGTGATTGTCTGATTGTGGTTGTGCGATTGTGATTGTACAATTGTGATTGTACGATTGTGATAGTATGATTGTGATTGTATGATTGTGATTGTAAGATTGTGATTGTATGATTGTGATTGTATGATTGTTATTGTATGACTGTGATTGTATGATTGTGATTGTATGATTGTGTTAGTATGATGGTGAAAGTATGATTGTGATAGTATGATTGTGATTATATGATTGTTATTGTATGACTGTGATTGTATGATTGCGATTGTATGATTGTGATAGTATGATTGTGAAAGTATGATTGTGATTGTATGATTGTGATTGTATGATTGTGATTGTATGATTGTGATTGTATGATTGTGATTGTATGAATGTGATTGTCTGATTGTGGTTGTGCGATTGTGATTGTACGATTGTGATTGTACGATTGTGATTGTATGCTTGCGATTGTATGATTGTGATTGTATGATTGTGATTGTATGATTGTGATTGTATGATTGTGATTGTACGATTATGATTGTATGATTGTGATTGTATGATTGTGGTTGTATGATTGTGATTGTATGATTGTGATAGTATGATTGTGATTGTATGATTGTGATTGTATGACTGTGATTGTATGATTGCGATTGTATGATTGTGATTGTATGATTGCGATTGTATGAATGCGATTATGTGATTTTGATTGTATGATTGTGATTGTATGATTGTGATTGTATGATTGTGATTGTATGATTGTGATTGTATGATTGTGATTGTATGATAGTGATTGTCTGATTGTGGTTGTGCGATTGTGATTGTACGATTGTGATTGTACGATTGTGATAGTATGATTGTGATTGTATGATTGTGATTGTATGATTGTGATTGTATGATTGTGATTGTTTGATTGTATTTGGGAGATTGTATTTGGGAGATTGTATTTGGGAGATTGTATTTGGGAGATTGTAATTGTATGATTGCGATTGTATGATTGTGATTGTATGATTGCGATTGTATGATTCTGATTGTATAATTGTGATGTATGACTGTAATTGTATGATTATGATTGTATGATTGTGATTGTATGATTGAGATTGTATGATTGTGATTGTATGCTTGCGATTGTATGATTGTGATTGTATGATTGTGATTGTATGATTGTGATTGTATGATTGTGATTGTATGATTATGATTGTATGATAGTGATTGTATGATTGTGATTGTATGATTGTGATTGTATGATTGTGATTGTATGATTGTCATTGTATGATTGTGATTGTATGATTGTGAAAGTATGATTGTGATGGTATGATTGTGATTGTATGATTGTGATTGTATGATTGTGATTGTATGAGTGTGATTGTCTGATTGTGGTTGTGCGATTGTGATTGTACGATTGTGATTGTACGATTATTATTGAATGATTGTGATTGTATGATTCTGATTGTATGATTGTGATTGCATGATTGTGATTGTATGATTGGGATTGCATGATTTTGAATGTATGATTGCGATTGTATGATTGTGATTGTATGATTGTGATGTATGATTGTAATTGTATGATTATGATTGTATGATTGTGATTGTATGATTGTGATGGTACGATTGTGATTGTATGATTGCGATCGTATGATTGTGATTGCATGATTATGATTGTATGATTGTGATTGTATGATTGCGATTGTATGATTGTGATTGTATGATTATGATTGTATTTTTGTGATTGTATGATTGTGATTGTATGATTGTGATTGTATGATTGTGATTGTATGATTGTGATTGTATGATTGTGATTGTCTGATTGTGGTTGTTGCGATTGTGATTGTACGATTGTGATTGTACGATTGTGATTGTATGATTGTGATTGCATGATTATGATTGTATGATTGTGATTGCATGATTGCGATTGTATGATTGTGATTGCATCATTTTGAATGTATGATTGTGATTGAATGATTGTGATTGTATGATTGTGATGTATGACTGTAATTGTATGATTATGATTGTATGATTGTGATTGTATGATTGAGATTGTATGATTGTGATTGTATGCTTGTGGTTGTGCGATTGTGATTGTACGATTGTGATTGTACGATTGTTATTGAATGATTGTGATTGTATGATTCTGATTGTATGATTGTGATTGCATGATTGTGATTGCATGATTGTGATTGTATGATTGTGATTGCATGATTTTGAATGTATGATTGCGATTGTATGATTGTGGTTGTATGATTGTGATTGTATGATTGTGATTGTATGATTGTGATTGTATGATTGTATTTGGGAGATTGTATTTGGGATATTGTAATTGTATGATTGCGACTGTATGATTGTGATTGTATGATTGTGATGTATGATTGTAATTGTATGATTATGATTGTATGATTGTGATTGTATGATTGAGATTGTATGATTGTGATTGTATGCTTGCGATTGTATGAATGTGATTGTATGATTGTGATTCTTTGATTGTGATTGTATGATTGTGATTGTATGATTGTGATTGTATGATTGTGATTATATGATTGTGATTTTATGATTGTGATAGTATGATTGTGATTGTATGACTGTGATTGTATGACTGTGATTGTATGATTGTGATTGTATGATTGTGATTGTATGATTGTGAAAGTATGATTGTGATTGTATGATTGTGATTGTATGATTGTGATTGTCTGATTGTGGTTGTGCGATTGTGATTGTACGATTGTGATTGTACGATTGTGATTGTATGATTGTGATTGTATGATTGTGATAGTATGATTGTGATTATATGATTGTTATTGTATGACTGTGATTGTATAATTGTGATTGTATGATTGTGATAGTATGATTGTGAAAGTATGATTGTGATTGTATGATTGTGATTGTATGATTGTGATTGTATGATTGTGATCGTATGATTGTGATTGTCTGATTGTGGTTGTGCGATTGTGATTGTACGATTGTGACTGTACGATTGTGATAGTATGATTGTGATTGTATGATTGTGATTGTATGATTGTGATTGTATGATTGTGATTGTTTGATTGTATTTGAGAGATTGTATTTGGGAGATTGTATTTGGGAGATTGTAATTGTATGATTGCGATTGTATGATTGTGATTGTATGATTGCGATTGTATGATTGTGATTGTATGATTGTGATGTATGACTGTAATCGTATGATTATGATTGTATGATTGTGATTGTATGATTGAGATAGTATGATTGTGATTGTATGCTTGCGATTGTATGATTGTGATTGTATGATTATGATTGTATGATTGTGATTGTATGATTGCGATTGTATGATTGTGATTGTATGATTATGATTGTATTTTTGTGATTGTATGATTGTGATTGTATGATTGTGATTGTATGATTGTGATTGTATGATTGTGATTGTATGATTGTGATTGTATGATTGTGATTGTCTGATTGTGGTTGTGCGATTGTTATTGAATGATTGTGATTGTATGATTCTGATTGTATGATTGTGATTGCATGATTGTGATTGCATGATTGTGATTGTATGATTGTGATTGCATGATTTTGAATGTATGATTGCGATTGTATGATTGTGGTTGTATGATTGTGATTGTATGATTGTATCTGGGAGATTGTATTTGGGAGATTGTATTTGGGAGATTGTAATTGTATGATTGCGATTGTATGATTGTGATTGTATGATTGCGATTGTATGATTGTGATTGTATGATTGTGATGTATGATTGTGATTGCATGATTTTGAATGTATGATTGCGATTGTATGATTGTGGTTGTATGATTGTGATTGTATGATTGTGATTGTATGATTGTGATTGTATGATTGTATTTGGGAGATTGTATTTGGGATATTGTAATTGTATGATTGCGATTGTATGATTGTGATTGTATGATTGTGATGTATGATTGTAATTGTATGATTATGATTGTATGATTGTGATTGTATGATTGAGATTGTATGATTGTGATTGTATGCTTGCGATTGTATGAATGTGATTGTATGATTGTGATTCTTTGATTGTGATTGTATGATTGTGATTGTATGATTGTGATTGTATGATTGTGATTATATGATTGTGATTTTATGATTGTGATAGTATGATTGTGATTGTATGACTGTGATTGTATGACTGTGATTGTATGATTGTGATTGTATGATTGTGATTGTATGATTGTGAAAGTATGATTGTGATTGTATGATTGTGATTGTATGATTGTGATTGTCTGATTGTGGTTGTGCGATTGTGATTGTACGATTGTGATTGTACGATTGTGATTGTATGATTGTGATTGTATGATTGTGATAGTATGATTGTGATTATATGATTGTTATTGTATGACTGTGATTGTATAATTGTGATTGTATGATTGTGATAGTATGATTGTGAAAGTATGATTGTGATTGTATGATTGTGATTGTATGATTGTGATTGTATGATTGTGATTGTATGATTGTGATTGTCTGATTGTGGTTGTGCGATTGTGATTGTACGATTGTGACTGTACGATTGTGATAGTATGATTGTGATTGTATGATTGTGATTGTATGATTGTGATTGTATGATTGTGATTGTTTGATTGTATTTGAGAGATTGTATTTGGGAGATTGTATTTGGGAGATTGTAATTGTATGATTGCGATTGTATGATTGTGATTGTATGATTGCGATTGTATGATTGTGATTGTATGATTGTGATGTATGACTGTAATCGTATGATTATGATTGTATGATTGTGATTGTATGATTGAGATAGTATGATTGTGATTGTATGCTTGCGATTGTATGATTGTGATTGTATGATTATGATTGTATGATTGTGATTGTATGATTGCGATTGTATGATTGTGATTGTATGATTATGATTGTATTTTTGTGATTGTATGATTGTGATTGTATGATTGTGATTGTATGATTGTGATTGTATGATTGTGATTGTATGATTGTGATTGTATGATTGTGATTGTCTGATTGTGGTTGTGCGATTGTGATTGTACGATTGTGATTGTATGATTGTGATTGCATGATTATTATTGTATGATTGTGATTGCATGATTGTGATTGTATGATTGTGATTGCATGATTTTGAATGTATGATTGTGATTGTATGATTGTGATTGTATGATTGCGATTGTATGATTGTGATTGTACGATTGTGATAGTATGATTGTGATTGTATGATTGTGATTGTATGATTGTGGTTGTATGATTAATGATTGTATGATTGTCATTGTATGATTGTATTTGGGTGATTGTATTTGGGAGATTGTATTTGGGAGATTGTAATTGTATGATTGCGATTCTATGATTGTGATTGTATGATTGCGATTGTATGAATGCGATTGTATGATTGTGATTGTATGATTGTGATTGTATGATTGTGATTGTATGATTGTGATTGTATGATTGTGATTGTATGATTGTATTTGGGAGATTGTATTTGGGATATTGTAATTGTATGATTGCGATTGTATGATTGTGATTGTATGATTGTGATGTATGATTGTAATTGTATGATTATGATTGTATGATTGTGATTGTATGATTGAGATTGTATGATTGTGATTGTATGCTTGCGATTGTATGAATGTGATTGTATGATTGTGATTGTATGATTGTGATTGTATGATTGTGATTGTATGATTGTGATTGTATGAATATGATTGTATGATTGTGATTGCATGATTGCGATTGTATGATTGTGATTGCATCATTTTGAATGTATGATTGTGATTGAATGATTGTGATTGTATGATTGTGATCGTATGATTGTGATTGTAAGATTGTGATTGTATGATTGTATTTGGGAGATTGTATTTGGGATATTGTAATTATATGATTGCGATTGTATGATTGTGATTGTATGATTGTGATTGTATGCTTGCGATTGTATGATTGTGATTGTATGATTGTGATAGTATGATTGTGAAAGTATGATTGTGATTGTATGATTGTGATTGTATGATTGTGATTGTATGATTGTGATTGTAGGAATGTGATTGTCTGATTGTGGTTGTGCGATTGTGATTGTACGATTGTGATTGTACGATTGTGATAGTATGATTGTGATTGTATGATTGTGATTGTATGATTGTGATTGTATGATTCTGATTATTTGATTGTATTTGGGAGATTGTATTTGGGAGATTGTAATTGTATGATTGCGATTGTATGATTGCGATTGTATGATTGTGATTGTATGATTGTGATGTATGACTGTAATTGTATGATTATGATTGTATGATTGTGATGGTATGATTGAGATTGTATGATTGTGATTGTATGCTTGTGGTTGTGCGATTGTGATTGTACGATTGTGATTGTACGATTGTTATTGAATGATTGTGATTGTATGATTCTGATTGTATGATTGTGATTGCATGATTGTGATTGCATGATTGTGATTGTATGATTGTGATTGCATGATTTTGAATGTATGATTGCGATTGTATGATTGTGGTTGTATGATTGTGATTGTATGATTGTGATTGTATGATTGTGATTGTATGATTGTATTTGGGAGATTGTATTTGGGATATTGTAATTGTATGATTGCGATTGTATGATTGTGATTGTATGATTGTGATGTATGATTGTAATTGTATGATTATGATTGTATGATTGTGATTGTATGATTGAGATTGTATGATTGTGATTGTATGCTTGCGATTGTATGAATGTGATTGTATGATTGTGATTCTTTGATTGTGATTGTATGATTGTGATTGTATGATTGTGATTGTATGATTGTGATTATATGATTGTGATTTTATGATTGTGATAGTATGATTGTGATTGTATGACTGTGATTGTATGACTGTGATTGTATGATTGTGATTGTATGATTGTGATTGTATGATTGTGAAAGTATGATTGTGATTGTATGATTGTGATTGTATGATTGTGATTGTCTGATTGTGGTTGTGCGATTGTGATTGTACGATTGTGATTGTACGATTGTGATTGTATGATTGTGATTGTATGATTGTGATAGTATGATTGTGATTATATGATTGTTATTGTATGACTGTGATTGTATAATTGTGATTGTATGATTGTGATAGTATGATTGTGAAAGTATGATTGTGATTGTATGATTGTGATTGTATGATTGTGATTGTATGATTGTGATTGTATGATTGTGATTGTCTGATTGTGGTTGTGCGATTGTGATTGTACGATTGTGACTGCACGATTGTGATAGTATGATTGTGATTGTATGATTGTGATTGTATGATTGTGATTGTATGATTGTGATTGTTTGATTGTATTTGAGAGATTGTATTTGGGAGATTGTATTTGGGAGATTGTAATTGTATGATTGCGATTGTATGATTGTGATTGTATGATTGCGATTGTATGATTGTGATTGTATGATTGTGATGTATGACTGTAATCGTATGATTATGATTGTATGATTGTGATTGTATGATTGAGATAGTATGATTGTGATTGTATGCTTGCGATTGTATGATTGTGATTGTATGATTGTGATTGTATGATTGTGATTGCATGATTGTGATTGTATGATTGTGATTGCATGATTTTGAATGTATGATTGCGATTGTATGATTGTGGTTGTATGATTGTGATTGTATGATTGTGATTGTATGATTGTGATTGTATGATTGTGATAGTATGATTGTGATTGTATGATTGTGATTGCATGATTGTGATTGTATGATTGTGATTGTATGATTGTATTTGGGAGATTGTATTTGGGAGATTGTAATTGTATGATTGCGATTGTATGATTGTGATTGTATGATTGTGATTGTATGATTGTGATTGTATGATTGTGATAGTATGATTGTGATTGTATGATTGTGATTGTATGACTGTGATTGTATGATTGTGATTGTATGATTGTGATTGTATGATTATGAAAGTATGATTGTGATTGTATGATTGTGATCGTATGATTGTGATTGTATGATTGTATTTGGGAGATTGTATTTGGGAGATTGTATTTGGGAGATTGTAATTGTATGATTGCGATTGTATGATTGTAATTGTATGATTGCGATTATATGAGTGTGATTGTATGATTGTGATTGTATGATTGTGATAGTATGATTGTGATAGTATGATTGTGATTATATGATTGTTATTGTATGACTGTGATTGTATGATTGTGATTGTATGATTGTGATAGTATGATGGTGAAAGTATGATTGTGATTGTATGATTGTGATTGTATGATTGTGATTGTATGATTGTGATTGTATGATTGTGATTGTATGATGGTGATTGTCTGATTGTGGTTGTGCGATTGTGATTGTACAATTGTGATTGTACGATTGTGATAGTATGATTGTGATTGTATGATTGTGATCGTATGATTGTGATTGTATGATTGTATTTGGGAGATTGTATTTGGGAGATTGTATTTGGGAGATTGTAATTGTATGATTGCGATTGTATGATTGTAATTGTATGATTGCGATTGTATGATTGTGATTGTATGATTGTGATGTATGACTGTAATCGTATGATTATGATTGTATGATTGTGATTGTATGATTGTGATTGTATGATTGTGATTGTCTGATTGTGGTTGTGCGATTGTGATTGTACGATTGTGATTGTACGATTGTTATTGAATGATTGTGATTGTACGATTCTGATTGTATGATTGTGATTGCATGATTGTGATTGTATGATTGTGATTGCATGATTTTGAATGTATGATTGCGATTGTATGATTGTGGTTGTATGATTGTGATTGTATGATTGTGATTGTATGCTTGCGATTGTATGATTGTGATTGTATGATTGTGATAGTATGATTGTGAAAGTATGATTGTGATTGTATGATTGTGATTGTATGATTGTGATTGTATGATTGTGATTGTAGGAATGTGATTGTCTGATTGTGGTTGTGCGATTGTGATTGTACGATTGTGATTGTACGATTGTGATAGTATGATTGTGATTGTATGATTGTGATTGTATGATTGTGATTGTATGATTCTGATTGTTTGATTGTATTTGGGAGATTGTATTTGGGAGATTGTAATTGTATGATTGCGATTGTATGATTGCGATTGTATGATTGTGATTGTATGATTGTGATGTATGACTGTAATTGTATGATTATGATTGTATGATTGTGATTGTATGATTGAGATTGTATGATTGTGATTGTATGCTTGTGGTTGTGCGATTGTGATTGTACGATTGTGATTGTACGATTGTGATTGTACGATTGTTATTGAATGATTGTGATTGTATGATTCTGATTGTATGATTGTGATTGCATGATTGTGATTGCATGATTGTGATTGTATGATTGTGATTGCATGATTTTGAATGTATGATTGCGATTGTATGATTGTGGTTGTATGATTGTGATTGTATGATTGTGATTGTATGATTGTGATTGTATGATTGTATTTGGGAGATTGTATTTGGGATATTGTAATTGTATGATTGCGATTGTATGATTGTGATTGTATGATTGTGATGTATGATTGTAATTGTATGATTATGATTGTATGATTGTGATTGTATGATTGAGATTGTATGATTGTGATTGTATGCTTGCGATTGTATGAATGTGATTGTATGATTGTGATTCTTTGATTGTGATTGTATGATTGTGATTGTATGATTGTGATTGTATGATTGTGATTATATGATTGTGATTTTATGATTGTGATAGTATGATTGTGATTGTATGACTGTGATTGTATGACTGTGATTGTATGATTGTGATTGTATGATTGTGATTGTATGATTGTGAAAGTATGATTGTGATTGTATGATTGTGATTGTATGATTGTGATTGTCTGATTGTGGTTGTGCGATTGTGATTGTACGATTGTGATTGTACGATTGTGATTGTATGATTGTGATTGTATGATTGTGATAGTATGATTGTGATTATATGATTGTTATTGTATGACTGTGATTGTATAATTGTGATTGTATGATTGTGATAGTATGATTGTGAAAGTATGATTGTGATTGTATGATTGTGATTGTATGATTGTGATTGTATGATTGTGATTGTATGATTGTGATTGTCTGATTGTGGTTGTGCGATTGTGATTGTACGATTGTGACTGTACGATTGTGATAGTATGATTGTGATTGTATGATTGTGATTGTATGATTGTGATTGTATGATTGTGATTGTTTGATTGTATTTGAGAGATTGTATTTGGGAGATTGTATTTGGGAGATTGTAATTGTATGATTGCGATTGTATGATTGTGATTGTATGATTGCGATTGTATGATTGTGATTGTATGATTGTGATGTATGACTGTAATCGTATGATTATGATTGTATGATTGTGATTGTATGATTGAGATAGTATGATTGTGATTGTATGCTTGCGATTGTATGATTGTGATTGTATGATTGTGATTGTATGATTGTGATTGCATGATTGTGATTGTATGATTGTGATTGCATGATTTTGAATGTATGATTGCGATTGTATGATTGTGGTTGTATGATTGTGATTGTATGATTGTGATTGTATGATTGTGATTGTATGATTGTGATAGTATGATTGTGATTGTATGATTGTGATTGCATGATTGTGATTGTATGATTGTGATTGTATGATTGTATTTGGGAGATTGTATTTGGGAGATTGTAATTGTATGATTGCGATTGTATGATTGTGATTGTATGATTGTGATTGTATGATTGTGATTGTATGATTGTGATAGTATGATTGTGATTGTATGATTGTGATTGTATGACTGTGATTGTATGATTGTGATTGTATGATTGTGATTGTATGATTATGAAAGTATGATTGTGATTGTATGATTGTGATCGTATGATTGTGATTGTATGATTGTATTTGGGAGATTGTATTTGGGAGATTGTATTTGGGAGATTGTAATTGTATGATTGCGATTGTATGATTGTAATTGTATGATTGCGATTATATGAGTGTGATTGTATGATTGTGATTGTATGATTTTGATAGTATGATTGTGATAGTATGATTGTGATTATATGATTGTTATTGTATGACTGTGATTGTATGATTGTGATTGTATGATTGTGATAGTATGATGGTGAAAGTATGATTGTGATTGTATGATTGTGATTGTATGATTGTGATTGTATGATTGTGATTGTATGATTGTGATTGTATGATGGTGATTGTCTGATTGTGGTTGTGCGATTGTGATTGTACAATTGTGATTGTACGATTGTGATAGTATGATTGTGATTGTATGATTGTATTTGGGAGATTGTATTTGGGAGATTGTATTTGGGAGATTGTAATTGTATGATTGCGATTGTATGATTGTAATTGTATGATTGCGATTGTATGATTGTGATTGTATGATTGTGATGTATGACTGTAATCGTATGATTATGATTGTATGATTGTGATTGTATGATTGTGATTGTATGATTGTGATTGTCTGATTGTGGTTGTGCGATTGTGATTGTACGATTGTGATTGTACGATTGTTATTGAATGATTGTGATTGTACGATTCTGATTGTATGATTGTGATTGCATGATTGTGATTGTATGATTGTGATTGCATGATTTTGAATGTATGATTGCGATTGTATGATTGTGGTTGTATGATTGTGATTGTATGATTGTGATTGTATGATTGTGATTGTATGATTGTGATAGTATGATTGTGATTGTATGATTGTGATTGTATGATTGTGATCGTATGATTGTGATTGTATGATTGTATTTGGGAGATTGTATTTGGGAGATTGTATTTGGGAGATTGTAATTGTATGATTGCGATTGTATGATTGTAATTGTATGATTGCGATTGTATGATTGTGATTGTATGATTGCGATTGTATGATTGTGATTGTATAATTATGATTGTATGATTGTGATTGTCTGATTGTGGTTGTGCGATTGTGATTGTACGATTGTGATTGTACGATTGTGATTGTATGATTGCGATTGTATGATTGTGATTGTATGATTGTGATTGTATGATTGTGATTGTATGATTGTGATTGTATGATTGTGATAGTATGAGGGTGAAAGTATGATTGTGATTGTATGATTGTGATTGTATGATTGTGATGTATGATTGTAATTGCATGATTACGATTGTATGATTGTGATTGTATGATTGTGATTGTATGATTGAGATTGTGTGATTGTGATTGTATGCTTGCGATTGTATAATTGGGATTGTATGATTGTGATTCTTTGATTGTGATTGTATGATTGTGATTGTATGATTGTGATTGTATGATTGTGATTATACGATTGTGATTGTATGATTGTGATTGTATGATTGTGATAGTATGATTGTGATAGTATGATTGTGATTATATGATTGTTATTGTATGACTGTGATTGTATGATTGTGATTGTATGATTGTGATAGTATGATGGTGAAAGTATGATTGTGATTGTATGATTGTGATTGTATGATTGTGATTGTATGATTGTGATTGTATGATTGTGATTGTATGATTGTGATTGTATGATTGTGATTGTATGATGGTGATTGTCTGATTGTGGTTGTGCGATTGTGATTGTACAATTGTGATTGTACGATTGTGATAGTATGATTGTGATTGTATGATTGTGATTGTATGATTGTGATTGTATGATTGTGATTGTATGATTGTGATTGTTTGATTGTATTTGGGAGATTGTATTTGGGAGATTGTAATTGTATGATTGCGATTTTATGATTGTGATTGTATGATTGCGATTGTATGATTGTGATTGTATGATTGTGATGTATGAATGTAATTGTATGATTATGATTGTATGATTGTGATTGTATGATTGAGATTGTATGATTCTGATTGTATGCTTGCGATTGTATGATTGTGATTGTATGATTGTGATTGTATGATTGTGATTGTATGATTGTGATTGTATGATTATGATTGTATGATTGTGATTGTATGATTGTGATTGTATGATTGTGATTGCATGATTGTGATTGTATGATTGTGATTGCATGATTTTGAATGTATCATTGCGATTGTATGATTGTGGTTGTATGATTGTGATTGTATGATTGTGATTGTATGATTGTGATTGTATGATTGTGATTGTATGATTGGGATGTATGATTGTAATTGTATGACTATGACTGTATGATTGTGATTGTATGATTGTGATTGTATGATTGTATCTGGGAGATTGTATTTGGGAGATTGTATTTGGGAGATTGTAATTGTATGATTGCGATTGTATGATTGTGATTGTATGATTGCGATTGTATGATTGTGATTGCATGATTGTGATTGTATGATTGTGATTGCATGATTTTGAATGTATGATTGTGATTGTATGATTGTGATTGTATGATTGTGATTGTATGATTGTGATTGTATGATTGTGATAGTATGATTGTGATGGTATGATTGTGATTGTATGATTATGATTGTATGATTGTGATTGTATGATTGTGATGTATGATTGTAATTGTATGATTATGATTGTATGATTGTGATTGTATGATTGAGATTGTATGATTGTGATTGTATGCTTGCGACTGTATGAATGTGATTGTATGATTGTGGTTGTATGATTGTGATTGTCTGATTGTGGTTGTATGATTGTGATTGTATGATTGAGATTGTATGATTGCGATTGTATGATTGCGATTGTATGATTGTGATTGTATGATTGTGATGTATGATTGTAATTGTATGATTATGATTCTATGATTGTGATTGTATGATTGAGATTGTATGATTGTGATTGTATGATTGCGATTGTATGATTGTGATTGTATGATTGCGATTGTATGATTGTGATTGTATGATTGTGATGTATGATTGTAATTGTATGATTATGATTGTATGATTGTGATTGTATGATTGAGATTGTATGATTGTGATTGTATGATTGCGATTGTGTGATTGTGGTTGTATGATTGTGATTGTATGATTGCGATTGTATGATTGCGATTGTATGATTGTGATTGTATGATTGTGATTGTATGATTGTGATTGTATGATTGTGATTATATGATTGTGAAAGTATGATTGTGATTGCATGATTGTGATTGTATGATTGTGATTGCATGATTTTGAATGTATGATTGTGATTGAATGATTGTGATTGTATGATTGTGATCGTATGATTGTGATTGTATGATTGTGATTGTATGATTGCGATAGTATGATTGTGATTGTATGATTGTGATTGTATGATTGTGATTGTATGATTGAGATTGTATGATTGTGATTGTATGATTGCGATTGTATGATTGTGATTGTATGATTGCGATTGTATGATTGTGATTGTATGATTGTGATGTATGATTGTAATTGTATGATTATGATTGTATGATTGTGATTGTATGATTGAGATTGTATGATTGTGATTGTATGATTGCGATTGTGTGATTGTGGTTGTATGATTGTGATTGTATGATTGCGATTGTATGATTGCGATTGTATGATTGTGATTGTATGATTGTGATTGTATGATTGTGATTATATGATTGTGAAAGTATGATTGTGATTGCATGATTGTGATTGTATGATTGTGATTGTATGATTGTGATAGTATGATTGTGATTGTATGATTGTGATTGTATGATTGTGATTATATGATTGTGATTGTATGATTGTGATTGTATGATTGTGATAGTATGATTGTGATTATATGATTGTTATTGTATGACTGTGATTGTATGATTGTGATTGTATGATTGTGATAGTATGATTGTGAAAGTATGATTGTGATTGTATGATTGTGATTGTATGGTTGTGATTGTATGATTGTGATTGTATGATTGTGATTGTATGACTGTGATTGTATGATTGTGATTGTATGATTGTGATTGTATGATTGTGAAAGTATGATTGTGATGGTATGATTGTGATTGTATGATTGTGATTGTATGATTGTGATTGTATGAGTGTGATTGTCTGATTGTGGTTGTGCGATTGTGATTGTACGATTGTGATTGTACGATTATTATTGAATGATTGTGATTGTATGATTGTGATTGTATGATTGTGATTGTATGATTATGATTGTATGATTGTGATTGTATGATTGTATTTGGGTGATTGTATTTGGGAGATTGTATTTGGGAGATTGTAATTGTATGATTGCGATTGTATGATTGTGATTGTATGATTGCGATTGTATGAATGCGATTGTGTGATTTTGATTGTATGATTGTGATTGTATGATTGTGATTGTATGATTGTGATTGTATGATTGTATTTGGGAGATTGTATTTGGGATATTGTAATTGTATGATTGCGATTGTATGGTTGTGATTGTATGATTGTGATTGTATGATTGCGATTGTATGATTGTGATTGTATAATTGTGATGTATGACTGTAATTGTATGATTATGATTGTATGATTGGGATTGTATGATTGAGATTGTATGATTGTGATTGTATGCTTGCGATTGTATGATTGTGATTGTATGATTGTGATTGTATGATTGTGATTGTATGATTGTGATTGTATGATTCTGATTGTATGATTGTGATTGTATGATTGTGATTGTATGATTGTGATTGTATGATTGTGATAGTATGATTGTGATTGTATGACTGTGATTGTATGACTGTGATTGTATGATTGTGATTGTATGATTGGGAAAGTATGATTGTGATTGTATGATTGTGATTGTATGATTGTGATTGTATGATTGTGATTGTATGATTGTGATTGTATGATTGTATTTGGGAGATTGTACTTGGGAGATTGTATTTGGGAGATTGTATTTGGGAGATTGTAATGGTATGATTGCGATTGTATGATTGTGATTATATGATTGCGATTGTATGATTGTGATTGTACGATTGTGATGTATGATTGTAATTGTATTATTATGATTGTATGATTGTGATTGTATGATTGAGATTGTATGATTGAGATTGTATGACTGTGATTGTATGATTGTGATTGTATGATTGTGAAAGTATGATTGTGATTGTATGATTGTGATTGTATGATTGTGATTGTACTGATTGTGGTTGTATGATTGTGATTGTATGATTGCGATTGTATGATTGCGATTGTATGATTGTGATTGTATGATTGTGATTGTATGATTGTGATTGTATGATTGTGATTGTATGATTGTGATTGTCTGATTGTGGTTGTGCGATTGTGATTGTACAATTGTGATTGTACGATTGTGATAGTATGATTGTGATTGTATGATTGTGATTGTAAGACTGTGATTGTATGATTGTGATTGTATGATTGTTATTGTATGACTGTGATTGTATGATTGTGATTGTATGATTGTGATAGTATGATGGTGAAAGTATGATTGTGATAGTATGATTGTGATTATATGATTGTTATTGTATGACTGTGATTGTATGATTGTGATTGTATGATTGTGATAGTATGATTGTGAAAGTATGATTGTGATTGTATGATTGTGATTGTATGATTGTGATTGTATGATTGTGATTGTATGATTGTGATTGTATGAAAGTGATTGTCTGATTGTGGTTGTGCGATTGTGATTGTACGATTGTGATTGTACGATTGTGATTGTATGCTTGCGATTGTATGATTGTGATTGTATGATTGTGATTGTATGATTGTGATTGTATGATTGTGATTGTATGATTATGATTGTATGATTGTGATTGTATGATTGTGGTTGTATGATTGTGATTGTATGATTGTGATAGTATGATTGTGATTGTATGATTGTGATTGTATGACTGTGATTGTATGATTGCGATTGTATGATTGTGATTGTATGATTGCGATTGTATGAATGCGATTATGTGATTTTGATTGTATGATTGTGATTGTATGATTGTGATTGTATGATTGTGATTGTATGATTGTGATTGTATGATAGTGATTGTCTGATTGTGGTTGTGCGATTGTGATTGTACGATTGTGATTGTACGATTGTGATAGTATGATTGTGATTGTATGATTGTGATTGTATGATTGTGATTGTATGATTGTGATTGTATGATTGTATTTGGGAGATTGTATTTGGGAGACTGTATTTGGGAGATTGTATTTGGGAGATTGTATTTGGGAGATTGTAATTGTATGATTGCGATTGTATGATTGTGATTGTACGATTGTGATGTATGATTGTAATTGTATTATTATGATTGTATGATTGTGATTGTATGATTGAGATTGTATGATTGATATTGTATGACTGTGATTGTATGATTGTGATTGTATGATTGTGAAAGTATGATTGTGATTGTATGATTGTGATTGTATGATTGTGATTGTATGATTGTGATTGTATGATTGTGAAAGTATGATTGTGATTGTATGATTACGATTGTATGATTGTGGTTGTGCGATTGTGATTGTACGATTGTGATTGTACGATTGTGATTGTATGATTGTGATTGCATGATTATGATTGTATGATTGTGATTGCACGATTGTGATTGTATGATTGTGATTGCATGATTTTGATTTTATGATTGTGATTGTATGATTGTGATTGTATGATTGTGATTGTATGATTGTGATTGTATGATTGTGATTGTATGATTGTGATAGTATGATTGTGATTGTATGATTGTGATTGTATGATTGTGATTGTATGATTATGATTGTATGAATGTGACTGTATGATTTTATTTGGGTGATTGTATTTGGGAGATTGTAATTGCATGATTGTGATTGTATGATTGTGATTGTATGATTGTGATAGTATGATTGTGATTGTATGACTGTGATTGTATGACTGTGATTGTATGATTGTGATTGTATGATTGCGATTGTATGATTGTGAAAGTATGATTGTGATTGTATGATTGTGATTGTATGATTGTGATTGTATGATTGTGATTGTATGATTGTGATTGTATGATTGTGATTGTATGATTGTGATAGTATGATTGTGATTGTATGATTACGATTATATGATTGTGGTTGTGCGATTGTGATTGTACGATTGTGATTGTACGATTGTGATTGTATGATTGTGATTGCATGATGATGATTGTATGATTGTGATTGCACGATTGTGATTGTATGATTGTGATTGCATGATTTTGAATGTATGATTGTGATTGCATGATTGTGATTGCATGATTGTGATTGTATGATTGTGATTGCATGATTTTGAATGTATGATTGCGATTGTATGATTGTGGTTGTATGATTGTGATTGTATGATTGTGATTGTATGATTGTGATTGTATGATTGTATTTGGGAGATTGTATTTGGGATATTGTAATTGTATGATTGCGATTGTATGATTGTGATTGTATGATTGTGATGTATGATTGTAATTGTATGATTATGATTGTATGATTGTGATTGTATGATTGAGATTGTATGATTGTGATTGTATGCTTGCGATTGTATGAATGTGATTGTATGATTGTGATTCTTTGATTGTGATTGTATGATTGTGATTGTATGATTGTGATTGTATGATTGTGATTATATGATTGTGATTTTATGATTGTGATAGTATGATTGTGATTGTATGACTGTGATTGTATGACTGTGATTGTATGATTGTGATTGTATGATTGTGATTGTATGATTGTGAAAGTATGATTGTGATTGTATGATTGTGATTGTATGATTGTGATTGTCTGATTGTGGTTGTGCGATTGTGATTGTACGATTGTGATTGTACGATTGTGATTGTATGATTGTGATTGTATGATTGTGATAGTATGATTGTGATTATATGATTGTTATTGTATGACTGTGATTGTATAATTGTGATTGTATGATTGTGATAGTATGATTGTGAAAGTATGATTGTGATTGTATGATTGTGATTGTATGATTGTGATTGTATGATTGTGATTGTATGATTGTGATTGTCTGATTGTGGTTGTGCGATTGTGATTGTACGATTGTGACTGCACGATTGTGATAGTATGATTGTGATTGTATGATTGTGATTGTATGATTGTGATTGTATGATTGTGATTGTTTGATTGTATTTGAGAGATTGTATTTGGGAGATTGTATTTGGGAGATTGTAATTGTATGATTGCGATTGTATGATTGTGATTGTATGATTGCGATTGTATGATTGTGATTGTATGATTGTGATGTATGACTGTAATCGTATGATTATGATTGTATGATTGTGATTGTATGATTGAGATAGTATGATTGTGATTGTATGCTTGCGATTGTATGATTGTGATTGTATGATTGTGATTGTATGATTGTGATTGCATGATTGTGATTGTATGATTGTGATTGCATGATTTTGAATGTATGATTGCGATTGTATGATTGTGGTTGTATGATTGTGATTGTATGATTGTGATTGTATGATTGTGATTGTATGATTGTGATAGTATGATTGTGATTGTATGATTGTGATTGCATGATTGTGATTGTATGATTGTGATTGTATGATTGTATTTGGGAGATTGTATTTGGGAGATTGTAATTGTATGATTGCGATTGTATGATTGTGATTGTATGATTGTGATTGTATGATTGTGATTGTATGATTGTGATAGTATGATTGTGATTGTATGATTGTGATTGTATGACTGTGATTGTATGATTGTGATTGTATGATTGTGATTGTATGATTATGAAAGTATGATTGTGATTGTATGATTGTGATCGTATGATTGTGATTGTATGATTGTATTTGGGAGATTGTATTTGGGAGATTGTATTTGGGAGATTGTAATTGTATGATTGCGATTGTATGATTGTAATTGTATGATTGCGATTATATGAGTGTGATTGTATGATTGTGATTGTATGATTGTGATAGTATGATTGTGATAGTATGATTGTGATTATATGATTGTTATTGTATGACTGTGATTGTATGATTGTGATTGTATGATTGTGATAGTATGATGGTGAAAGTATGATTGTGATTGTATGATTGTGATTGTATGATTGTGATTGTATGATTGTGATTGTATGATTGTGATTGTATGATGGTGATTGTCTGATTGTGGTTGTGCGATTGTGATTGTACAATTGTGATTGTACGATTGTGATAGTATGATTGTGATTGTATGATTGTGATCGTATGATTGTGATTGTATGATTGTATTTGGGAGATTGTATTTGGGAGATTGTATTTGGGAGATTGTAATTGTATGATTGCGATTGTATGATTGTAATTGTATGATTGCGATTGTATGATTGTGATTGTATGATTGTGATGTATGACTGTAATCGTATGATTATGATTGTATGATTGTGATTGTATGATTGTGATTGTATGATTGTGATTGTCTGATTGTGGTTGTGCGATTGTGATTGTACGATTGTGATTGTACGATTGTTATTGAATGATTGTGATTGTACGATTCTGATTGTATGATTGTGATTGCATGATTGTGATTGTATGATTGTGATTGCATGATTTTGAATGTATGATTGCGATTGTATGATTGTGGTTGTATGATTGTGATTGTATGATTGTGATTGTATGCTTGCGATTGTATGATTGTGATTGTATGATTGTGATAGTATGATTGTGAAAGTATGATTGTGATTGTATGATTGTGATTGTATGATTGTGATTGTATGATTGTGATTGTAGGAATGTGATTGTCTGATTGTGGTTGTGCGATTGTGATTGTACGATTGTGATTGTACGATTGTGATAGTATGATTGTGATTGTATGATTGTGATTGTATGATTGTGATTGTATGATTCTGATTGTTTGATTGTATTTGGGAGATTGTATTTGGGAGATTGTAATTGTATGATTGCGATTGTATGATTGCGATTGTATGATTGTGATTGTATGATTGTGATGTATGACTGTAATTGTATGATTATGATTGTATGATTGTGATTGTATGATTGAGATTGTATGATTGTGATTGTATGCTTGTGGTTGTGCGATTGTGATTGTACGATTGTGATTGTACGATTGTGATTGTACGATTGTTATTGAATGATTGTGATTGTATGATTCTGATTGTATGATTGTGATTGCATGATTGTGATTGCATGATTGTGATTGTATGATTGTGATTGCATGATTTTGAATGTATGATTGCGATTGTATGATTGTGGTTGTATGATTGTGATTGTATGATTGTGATTGTATGATTGTGATTGTATGATTGTATTTGGGAGATTGTATTTGGGATATTGTAATTGTATGATTGCGATTGTATGATTGTGATTGTATGATTGTGATGTATGATTGTAATTGTATGATTATGATTGTATGATTGTGATTGTATGATTGAGATTGTATGATTGTGATTGTATGCTTGCGATTGTATGAATGTGATTGTATGATTGTGATTCTTTGATTGTGATTGTATGATTGTGATTGTATGATTGTGATTGTATGATTGTGATTATATGATTGTGATTTTATGATTGTGATAGTATGATTGTGATTGTATGACTGTGATTGTATGACTGTGATTGTATGATTGTGATTGTATGATTGTGATTGTATGATTGTGAAAGTATGATTGTGATTGTATGATTGTGATTGTATGATTGTGATTGTCTGATTGTGGTTGTGCGATTGTGATTGTACGATTGTGATTGTACGATTGTGATTGTATGATTGTGATTGTATGATTGTGATAGTATGATTGTGATTATATGATTGTTATTGTATGACTGTGATTGTATAATTGTGATTGTATGATTGTGATAGTATGATTGTGAAAGTATGATTGTGATTGTATGATTGTGATTGTATGATTGTGATTGTATGATTGTGATTGTATGATTGTGATTGTCTGATTGTGGTTGTGCGATTGTGATTGTACGATTGTGACTGTACGATTGTGATAGTATGATTGTGATTGTATGATTGTGATTGTATGATTGTGATTGTATGATTGTGATTGTTTGATTGTATTTGAGAGATTGTATTTGGGAGATTGTATTTGGGAGATTGTAATTGTATGATTGCGATTGTATGATTGTGATTGTATGATTGCGATTGTATGATTGTGATTGTATGATTGTGATGTATGACTGTAATCGTATGATTATGATTGTATGATTGTGATTGTATGATTGAGATAGTATGATTGTGATTGTATGCTTGCGATTGTATGATTGTGATTGTATGATTGTGATTGTATGATTGTGATTGCATGATTGTGATTGTATGATTGTGATTGCATGATTTTGAATGTATGATTGCGATTGTATGATTGTGGTTGTATGATTGTGATTGTATGATTGTGATTGTATGATTGTGATTGTATGATTGTGATAGTATGATTGTGATTGTATGATTGTGATTGCATGATTGTGATTGTATGATTGTGATTGTATGATTGTATTTGGGAGATTGTATTTGGGAGATTGTAATTGTATGATTGCGATTGTATGATTGTGATTGTATGATTGTGATTGTATGATTGTGATTGTATGATTGTGATAGTATGATTGTGATTGTATGATTGTGATTGTATGACTGTGATTGTATGATTGTGATTGTATGATTGTGATTGTATGATTATGAAAGTATGATTGTGATTGTATGATTGTGATCGTATGATTGTGATTGTATGATTGTATTTGGGAGATTGTATTTGGGAGATTGTATTTGGGAGATTGTAATTGTATGATTGCGATTGTATGATTGTAATTGTATGATTGCGATTATATGAGTGTGATTGTATGATTGTGATTGTATGATTTTGATAGTATGATTGTGATAGTATGATTGTGATTATATGATTGTTATTGTATGACTGTGATTGTATGATTGTGATTGTATGATTGTGATAGTATGATGGTGAAAGTATGATTGTGATTGTATGATTGTGATTGTATGATTGTGATTGTATGATTGTGATTGTATGATTGTGATTGTATGATGGTGATTGTCTGATTGTGGTTGTGCGATTGTGATTGTACAATTGTGATTGTACGATTGTGATAGTATGATTGTGATTGTATGATTGTATTTGGGAGATTGTATTTGGGAGATTGTATTTGGGAGATTGTAATTGTATGATTGCGATTGTATGATTGTAATTGTATGATTGCGATTGTATGATTGTGATTGTATGATTGTGATGTATGACTGTAATCGTATGATTATGATTGTATGATTGTGATTGTATGATTGTGATTGTATGATTGTGATTGTCTGATTGTGGTTGTGCGATTGTGATTGTACGATTGTGATTGTACGATTGTTATTGAATGATTGTGATTGTACGATTCTGATTGTATGATTGTGATTGCATGATTGTGATTGTATGATTGTGATTGCATGATTTTGAATGTATGATTGCGATTGTATGATTGTGGTTGTATGATTGTGATTGTATGATTGTGATTGTATGATTGTGATTGTATGATTGTGATAGTATGATTGTGATTGTATGATTGTGATTGTATGATTGTGATCGTATGATTGTGATTGTATGATTGTATTTGGGAGATTGTATTTGGGAGATTGTATTTGGGAGATTGTAATTGTATGATTGCGATTGTATGATTGTAATTGTATGATTGCGATTGTATGATTGTGATTGTATGATTGCGATTGTATGATTGTGATTGTATAATTATGATTGTATGATTGTGATTGTCTGATTGTGGTTGTGCGATTGTGATTGTACGATTGTGATTGTACGATTGTGATTGTATGATTGCGATTGTATGATTGTGATTGTATGATTGTGATTGTATGATTGTGATTGTATGATTGTGATTGTATGATTGTGATAGTATGAGGGTGAAAGTATGATTGTGATTGTATGATTGTGATTGTATGATTGTGATGTATGATTGTAATTGCATGATTACGATTGTATGATTGTGATTGTATGATTGTGATTGTATGATTGAGATTGTGTGATTGTGATTGTATGCTTGCGATTGTATAATTGGGATTGTATGATTGTGATTCTTTGATTGTGATTGTATGATTGTGATTGTATGATTGTGATTGTATGATTGTGATTATACGATTGTGATTGTATGATTGTGATTGTATGATTGTGATAGTATGATTGTGATAGTATGATTGTGATTATATGATTGTTATTGTATGACTGTGATTGTATGATTGTGATTGTATGATTGTGATAGTATGATGGTGAAAGTATGATTGTGATTGTATGATTGTGATTGTATGATTGTGATTGTATGATTGTGATTGTATGATTGTGATTGTATGATTGTGATTGTATGATTGTGATTGTATGATGGTGATTGTCTGATTGTGGTTGTGCGATTGTGATTGTACAATTGTGATTGTACGATTGTGATAGTATGATTGTGATTGTATGATTGTGATTGTATGATTGTGATTGTATGATTGTGATTGTATGATTGTGATTGTTTGATTGTATTTGGGAGATTGTATTTGGGAGATTGTAATTGTATGATTGCGATTTTATGATTGTGATTGTATGATTGCGATTGTATGATTGTGATTGTATGATTGTGATGTATGAATGTAATTGTATGATTATGATTGTATGATTGTGATTGTATGATTGAGATTGTATGATTCTGATTGTATGCTTGCGATTGTATGATTGTGATTGTATGATTGTGATTGTATGATTGTGATTGTATGATTGTGATTGTATGATTATGATTGTATGATTGTGATTGTATGATTGTGATTGTATGATTGTGATTGCATGATTGTGATTGTATGATTGTGATTGCATGATTTTGAATGTATCATTGCGATTGTATGATTGTGGTTGTATGATTGTGATTGTATGATTGTGATTGTATGATTGTGATTGTATGATTGTGATTGTATGATTGTGATGTATGATTGTAATTGTATGACTATGACTGTATGATTGTGATTGTATGATTGTGATTGTATGATTGTATCTGGGAGATTGTATTTGGGAGATTGTATTTGGGAGATTGTAATTGTATGATTGCGATTGTATGATTGTGATTGTATGATTGCGATTGTATGATTGTGATTGCATGATTGTGATTGTATGATTGTGATTGCATGATTTTGAATGTATGATTGTGATTGTATGATTGTGATTGTATGATTGTGATTGTATGATTGTGATTGTATGATTGTGATAGTATGATTGTGATGGTATGATTGTGATTGTATGATTATGATTGTATGATTGTGATTGTATGATTGTGATGTATGATTGTAATTGTATGATTATGATTGTATGATTGTGATTGTATGATTGAGATTGTATGATTGTGATTGTATGCTTGCGACTGTATGAATGTGATTGTATGATTGTGGTTGTATGATTGTGATTGTCTGATTGTGGTTGTATGATTGTGATTGTATGATTGAGATTGTATGATTGCGATTGTATGATTGCGATTGTATGATTGTGATTGTATGATTGTGATGTATGATTGTAATTGTATGATTATGATTCTATGATTGTGATTGTATGATTGAGATTGTATGATTGTGATTGTATGATTGCGATTGTATGATTGTGATTGTATGATTGCGATTGTATGATTGTGATTGTATGATTGTGATGTATGATTGTAATTGTATGATTATGATTGTATGATTGTGATTGTATGATTGAGATTGTATGATTGTGATTGTATGATTGCGATTGTGTGATTGTGGTTGTATGATTGTGATTGTATGATTGCGATTGTATGATTGCGATTGTATGATTGTGATTGTATGATTGTGATTGTATGATTGTGATTGTATGATTGTGATTATATGATTGTGAAAGTATGATTGTGATTGCATGATTGTGATTGTATGATTGTGATTGCATGATTTTGAATGTATGATTGTGATTGAATGATTGTGATTGTATGATTGTGATCGTATGATTGTGATTGTATGATTGTGATTGTATGATTGCGATAGTATGATTGTGATTGTATGATTGTGATTGTATGATTGTGATTGTATGATTGAGATTGTATGATTGTGATTGTATGATTGCGATTGTATGATTGTGATTGTATGATTGCGATTGTATGATTGTGATTGTATGATTGTGATGTATGATTGTAATTGTATGATTATGATTGTATGATTGTGATTGTATGATTGAGATTGTATGATTGTGATTGTATGATTGCGATTGTGTGATTGTGGTTGTATGATTGTGATTGTATGATTGCGATTGTATGATTGCGATTGTATGATTGTGATTGTATGATTGTGATTGTATGATTGTGATTATATGATTGTGAAAGTATGATTGTGATTGCATGATTGTGATTGTATGATTGTGATTGTATGATTGTGATAGTATGATTGTGATTGTATGATTGTGATTGTATGATTGTGATTATATGATTGTGATTGTATGATTGTGATTGTATGATTGTGATAGTATGATTGTGATTATATGATTGTTATTGTATGACTGTGATTGTATGATTGTGATTGTATGATTGTGATAGTATGATTGTGAAAGTATGATTGTGATTGTATGATTGTGATTGTATGGTTGTGATTGTATGATTGTGATTGTATGATTGTGATTGTATGACTGTGATTGTATGATTGTGATTGTATGATTGTGATTGTATGATTGTGAAAGTATGATTGTGATGGTATGATTGTGATTGTATGATTGTGATTGTATGATTGTGATTGTATGAGTGTGATTGTCTGATTGTGGTTGTGCGATTGTGATTGTACGATTGTGATTGTACGATTATTATTGAATGATTGTGATTGTATGATTGTGATTGTATGATTGTGATTGTATGATTATGATTGTATGATTGTGATTGTATGATTGTATTTGGGTGATTGTATTTGGGAGATTGTATTTGGGAGATTGTAATTGTATGATTGCGATTGTATGATTGTGATTGTATGATTGCGATTGTATGAATGCGATTGTGTGATTTTGATTGTATGATTGTGATTGTATGATTGTGATTGTATGATTGTGATTGTATGATTGTATTTGGGAGATTGTATTTGGGATATTGTAATTGTATGATTGCGATTGTATGGTTGTGATTGTATGATTGTGATTGTATGATTGCGATTGTATGATTGTGATTGTATAATTGTGATGTATGACTGTAATTGTATGATTATGATTGTATGATTGGGATTGTATGATTGAGATTGTATGATTGTGATTGTATGCTTGCGATTGTATGATTGTGATTGTATGATTGTGATTGTATGATTGTGATTGTATGATTGTGATTGTATGATTCTGATTGTATGATTGTGATTGTATGATTGTGATTGTATGATTGTGATTGTATGATTGTGATAGTATGATTGTGATTGTATGACTGTGATTGTATGACTGTGATTGTATGATTGTGATTGTATGATTGGGAAAGTATGATTGTGATTGTATGATTGTGATTGTATGATTGTGATTGTATGATTGTGATTGTATGATTGTATTTGGGAGATTGTACTTGGGAGATTGTATTTGGGAGATTGTATTTGGGAGATTGTAATGGTATGATTGCGATTGTATGATTGTGATTATATGATTGCGATTGTATGATTGTGATTGTACGATTGTGATGTATGATTGTAATTGTATTATTATGATTGTATGATTGTGATTGTATGATTGAGATTGTATGATTGAGATTGTATGACTGTGATTGTATGATTGTGATTGTATGATTGTGAAAGTATGATTGTGATTGTATGATTGTGATTGTATGATTGTGATTGTACTGATTGTGGTTGTATGATTGTGATTGTATGATTGCGATTGTATGATTGCGATTGTATGATTGTGATTGTATGATTGTGATTGTATGATTGTGATTGTATGATTGTGATTGTATGATTGTGATTGTCTGATTGTGGTTGTGCGATTGTGATTGTACAATTGTGATTGTACGATTGTGATAGTATGATTGTGATTGTATGATTGTGATTGTAAGACTGTGATTGTATGATTGTGATTGTATGATTGTTATTGTATGACTGTGATTGTATGATTGTGATTGTATGATTGTGATAGTATGATGGTGAAAGTATGATTGTGATAGTATGATTGTGATTATATGATTGTTATTGTATGACTGTGATTGTATGATTGTGATTGTATGATTGTGATAGTATGATTGTGAAAGTATGATTGTGATTGTATGATTGTGATTGTATGATTGTGATTGTATGATTGTGATTGTATGATTGTGATTGTATGAAAGTGATTGTCTGATTGTGGTTGTGCGATTGTGATTGTACGATTGTGATTGTACGATTGTGATTGTATGCTTGCGATTGTATGATTGTGATTGTATGATTGTGATTGTATGATTGTGATTGTATGATTGTGATTGTATGATTATGATTGTATGATTGTGATTGTATGATTGTGGTTGTATGATTGTGATTGTATGATTGTGATAGTATGATTGTGATTGTATGATTGTGATTGTATGACTGTGATTGTATGATTGCGATTGTATGATTGTGATTGTATGATTGCGATTGTATGAATGCGATTATGTGATTTTGATTGTATGATTGTGATTGTATGATTGTGATTGTATGATTGTGATTGTATGATTGTGATTGTATGATAGTGATTGTCTGATTGTGGTTGTGCGATTGTGATTGTACGATTGTGATTGTACGATTGTGATAGTATGATTGTGATTGTATGATTGTGATTGTATGATTGTGATTGTATGATTGTGATTGTATGATTGTATTTGGGAGATTGTATTTGGGAGACTGTATTTGGGAGATTGTATTTGGGAGATTGTATTTGGGAGATTGTAATTGTATGATTGCGATTGTATGATTGTGATTGTACGATTGTGATGTATGATTGTAATTGTATTATTATGATTGTATGATTGTGATTGTATGATTGAGATTGTATGATTGATATTGTATGACTGTGATTGTATGATTGTGATTGTATGATTGTGAAAGTATGATTGTGATTGTATGATTGTGATTGTATGATTGTGATTGTATGATTGTGATTGTATGATTGTGAAAGTATGATTGTGATTGTATGATTACGATTGTATGATTGTGGTTGTGCGATTGTGATTGTACGATTGTGATTGTACGATTGTGATTGTATGATTGTGATTGCATGATTATGATTGTATGATTGTGATTGCACGATTGTGATTGTATGATTGTGATTGCATGATTTTGATTTTATGATTGTGATTGTATGATTGTGATTGTATGATTGTGATTGTATGATTGTGATTGTATGATTGTGATTGTATGATTGTGATAGTATGATTGTGATTGTATGATTGTGATTGTATGATTGTGATTGTATGATTATGATTGTATGAATGTGACTGTATGATTTTATTTGGGTGATTGTATTTGGGAGATTGTAATTGCATGATTGTGATTGTATGATTGTGATTGTATGATTGTGATAGTATGATTGTGATTGTATGACTGTGATTGTATGACTGTGATTGTATGATTGTGATTGTATGATTGCGATTGTATGATTGTGAAAGTATGATTGTGATTGTATGATTGTGATTGTATGATTGTGATTGTATGATTGTGATTGTATGATTGTGATTGTATGATTGTGATTGTATGATTGTGATAGTATGATTGTGATTGTATGATTACGATTATATGATTGTGGTTGTGCGATTGTGATTGTACGATTGTGATTGTACGATTGTGATTGTATGATTGTGATTGCATGATGATGATTGTATGATTGTGATTGCACGATTGTGATTGTATGATTGTGATTGCATGATTTTGAATGTATGATTGTGATTGTATGATTGTGATTGTATGATTGTGATTGTATGATTGTGATTGTATGATTGTGATAGTATGATTGTGATTGTATGATTACGATTGTATGATTGTGCTTGTGCGATTGTGATTGTACGATTGTGATTGTACGATTGTGATTGTATGATTGTGATTGCATGATTATGATTGTATGATTGTGATTGCATGATTGTGATTGTATGATTGTGATTGCATGATTTTGAATGTATGATTGTGATTGTATGATTGCGATTGTATGATTGTGATTGTATGATTAAGTTTGTATTTTTGTGATTTTATGATTGTGATTGTATGATTGCGATTGTATGATTGTGATTGTATGATTGCGGTTGTATGAATGCGATTGTATGATTGTGATTGCATAATACTGATTGTATGATTGTGATTGTATGATTGTGATTGTCTGATTGTGGTTGTATGATTGTGATTGTATGATTGAGATTGTATGATTGTGATTGTATGATTGCGATTGTATGATTGCGATTGTATGATTGCGATTGTATGATTGTGATTGTATGATTGTGATTGTATGATTGTGATTGTATGATTGTGATTGTATGATTGTGAAAGTATGATTGTGATTGTATGATTACGATTGTATGATTGTGGTTGTGCGATTGTGATTGTACGATTGTGATTGTACGATTGTGATTGTATGATTGTGATTGCATGATTATGATTGTATGATTGTGATTGCATGATTGTGATTGTATGATTGTGATTGCATGATTTTGAATGTATGATTGTGATTGTATGATTGTGATTGTATGATTGTGATTGTATGATTGTGATTGTATGATTGTGATTGTATGATTGTGATTGCATGATTGTGATTGTATGATTGTGATTGTATGATTGTGATTGTATGATTGTGATTGTATGATTATGATTGTATGAATGTGATTGTATGATTGTATTTGGGTGATTGTATTTGGGAGATTGTATTTGGGAGATTGTAATTGTATGATTGTGATTGTATGATTGTGATTGTATGATTGTGATAGTAAGATTGTGATTGTATGACTGTGATTGTATGACTGTGATTGTATGATTGTGATTGTATGATTGTGATTGTATGATTGTGAAAGTATGATTGTGATTGTATGATTGTGATTGTATGATTGTGATTGTATGATTGTGATTGTATGATTGTGATTGTATGATTGTGATTGTATGATTGTGATTGTATGATTTTATTTGGGAGATTGTATTTGGGAGATTGTATTTGGGAGATGGTGTTTGGGATATTGTAATTGTATGATTGCGATTGTATGATTGTGATTGTATGATTGTGATTGTATGATTGTGATTGTATGATTGTGATTGTATGATTGTGATTGTATGATTGTGATTGTATGATTGTGATTGTATGATTGTATTTGGGAGATTGTATTTGGGTTATTGTAATTGTATGATTGCGATTGTATGATTGCGATTGTATGATTGTGATTGTATGATTGTGTATGTATGATTGTGATTGTATGATTGTATTTGGGAGATTGTATTTGGGATATTGTAATTGTATGATTGCGATTGTATGATTGTGATTGTATGATTGTGATGTATGATTGTAATTGTATGACTATGATTGTATGATTGTGATTGTATGTTTGTGATTGTATGATTGAGATTGTATGATTGTGATTGTATGCTTGCGATTGTATGATTGGGATTGTATGATTGTGATTCTTTGATTGTGATTGTATGATTGTGATTGTATGATTGTGATTGTATGATTGTGATTATATGATTGTGATTGTATGATTGTGATTGTATGATTGTGATAATATGATTGTGATAGTATGATTGTGATTATATGATTGTTATTGTATGACTGTGATTGTATGATTGTGATTGTATGATTGTGATAGTATGATGGTGAAAGTATGATTGTGATTGTATGATTGTGATTGTATGATTGTGATTGTATGATTGTGATTGTCTGATTGTGGTTGTGCGATTGTGATTGTACAATTGTGATTGTACGATTGTGATAGTATGATTGTGATTGTATGATTGTGATTGTATGATTGTGATTGTATGATTGTGATTGTATGATTGTGATAGTATGATTGTGATTGTATGATTGTGATTGTATGACTGTGATTGTATGATTGCGATTGTATGATTGTGATTGTATGATTGCGATTGTATGAATGCGATTATGTGATTTTGATTGTATGATTGTGATTGTATGATTGTGATTGTATGATTGTGATTGTATGATTGTGATTGTATGATAGTGATTGTCTGATTGTGGTTGTGCGATTGTGATTGTACGATTGTGATTGTACGATTGTGATAGTATGATTGTGATTGTATGATTGTGATTGTATGATTGTGATTGTATGATTGTGATTGTATGATTGTATTTGGGAGATTGTATTTGGGAGACTGTATTTGGGAGATTGTATTTGGGAGATTGTATTTGGGAGATTGTAATTGTATGATTGCGATTGTATGATTGTGATTGTACGATTGTGATGTATGATTGTAATTGTATTATTATGATTGTATGATTGTGATTGTATGATTGAGATTGTATGATTGATATTGTATGACTGTGATTGTATGATTGTGATTGTATGATTGTGAAAGTATGATTGTGATTGTATGATTGTGATTGTATGATTGTGATTGTATGATTGTGATTGTATGATTGTGAAAGTATGATTGTGATTGTATGATTACGATTGTATGATTGTGGTTGTGCGATTGTGATTGTACGATTGTGATTGTACGATTGTGATTGTATGATTGTGATTGCATGATTATGATTGTATGATTGTGATTGCACGATTGTGATTGTATGATTGTGATTGCATGATTTTGATTTTATGATTGTGATTGTATGATTGTGATTGTATGATTGTGATTGTATGATTGTGATTGTATGATTGTGATTGTATGATTGTGATAGTATGATTGTGATTGTATGATTGTGATTGTATGATTGTGATTGTATGATTATGATTGTATGAATGTGACTGTATGATTTTATTTGGGTGATTGTATTTGGGAGATTGTAATTGCATGATTGTGATTGTATGATTGTGATTGTATGATTGTGATAGTATGATTGTGATTGTATGACTGTGATTGTATGACTGTGATTGTATGATTGTGATTGTATGATTGCGATTGTATGATTGTGAAAGTATGATTGTGATTGTATGATTGTGATTGTATGATTGTGATTGTATGATTGTGATTGTATGATTGTGATTGTATGATTGTGATTGTATGATTGTGATAGTATGATTGTGATTGTATGATTACGATTATATGATTGTGGTTGTGCGATTGTGATTGTACGATTGTGATTGTACGATTGTGATTGTATGATTGTGATTGCATGATGATGATTGTATGATTGTGATTGCACGATTGTGATTGTATGATTGTGATTGCATGATTTTGAATGTATGATTGTGATTGTATGATTGTGATTGTATGATTGTGATTGTATGATTGTGATTGTATGATTGTGATAGTATGATTGTGATTGTATGATTACGATTGTATGATTGTGCTTGTGCGATTGTGATTGTACGATTGTGATTGTACGATTGTGATTGTATGATTGTGATTGCATGATTATGATTGTATGATTGTGATTGCATGATTGTGATTGTATGATTGTGATTGCATGATTTTGAATGTATGATTGTGATTGTATGATTGCGATTGTATGATTGTGATTGTATGATTAAGTTTGTATTTTTGTGATTTTATGATTGTGATTGTATGATTGCGATTGTATGATTGTGATTGTATGATTGCGGTTGTATGAATGCGATTGTATGATTGTGATTGCATAATACTGATTGTATGATTGTGATTGTATGATTGTGATTGTCTGATTGTGGTTGTATGATTGTGATTGTATGATTGAGATTGTATGATTGTGATTGTATGATTGCGATTGTATGATTGCGATTGTATGATTGCGATTGTATGATTGTGATTGTATGATTGTGATTGTATGATTGTGATTGTATGATTGTGATTGTATGATTGTGAAAGTATGATTGTGATTGTATGATTACGATTGTATGATTGTGGTTGTGCGATTGTGATTGTACGATTGTGATTGTACGATTGTGATTGTATGATTGTGATTGCATGATTATGATTGTATGATTGTGATTGCATGATTGTGATTGTATGATTGTGATTGCATGATTTTGAATGTATGATTGTGATTGTATGATTGTGATTGTATGATTGTGATTGTATGATTGTGATTGTATGATTGTGATTGTATGATTGTGATTGCATGATTGTGATTGTATGATTGTGATTGTATGATTGTGATTGTATGATTGTGATTGTATGATTATGATTGTATGAATGTGATTGTATGATTGTATTTGGGTGATTGTATTTGGGAGATTGTATTTGGGAGATTGTAATTGTATGATTGTGATTGTATGATTGTGATTGTATGATTGTGATAGTAAGATTGTGATTGTATGACTGTGATTGTATGACTGTGATTGTATGATTGTGATTGTATGATTGTGATTGTATGATTGTGAAAGTATGATTGTGATTGTATGATTGTGATTGTATGATTGTGATTGTATGATTGTGATTGTATGATTGTGATTGTATGATTGTGATTGTATGATTGTGATTGTATGATTTTATTTGGGAGATTGTATTTGGGAGATTGTATTTGGGAGATGGTGTTTGGGATATTGTAATTGTATGATTGCGATTGTATGATTGTGATTGTATGATTGTGATTGTATGATTGTGATTGTATGATTGTGATTGTATGATTGTGATTGTATGATTGTGATTGTATGATTGTGATTGTATGATTGTATTTGGGAGATTGTATTTGGGTTATTGTAATTGTATGATTGCGATTGTATGATTGCGATTGTATGATTGTGATTGTATGATTGTGTATGTATGATTGTGATTGTATGATTGTATTTGGGAGATTGTATTTGGGATATTGTAATTGTATGATTGCGATTGTATGATTGTGATTGTATGATTGTGATGTATGATTGTAATTGTATGACTATGATTGTATGATTGTGATTGTATGTTTGTGATTGTATGATTGAGATTGTATGATTGTGATTGTATGCTTGCGATTGTATGATTGGGATTGTATGATTGTGATTCTTTGATTGTGATTGTATGATTGTGATTGTATGATTGTGATTGTATGATTGTGATTATATGATTGTGATTGTATGATTGTGATTGTATGATTGTGATAATATGATTGTGATAGTATGATTGTGATTATATGATTGTTATTGTATGACTGTGATTGTATGATTGTGATTGTATGATTGTGATAGTATGATGGTGAAAGTATGATTGTGATTGTATGATTGTGATTGTATGATTGTGATTGTATGATTGTGATTGTCTGATTGTGGTTGTGCGATTGTGATTGTACAATTGTGATTGTACGATTGTGATAGTATGATTGTGATTGTATGATTGTGATTGTATGATTGTGATTGTATGATTGTGATTGTATGATTGTGATTGTATGACTGTATTTGGGAGATTGTATTTGGGATATTGTAATTGTATGATTGCGATTGTATGGTTGTGATTGTATGATTGTGATTGTATGATTGCGATTGTATGATTGTGATTGTATGATTGTGATTGTATGATTGTGATTGTATGATTGTGATTGTATGATTGTGATTGTATGATTGTGAAAGTATGATTGTGATTGTATGATTACGATTGTATGATTGTGGTTGTGCGATTGTGAT
The DNA here is from genome assembly GCF_050947335.1 of Megachile rotundata. Lineage (NCBI taxonomy): Eukaryota > Metazoa > Arthropoda > Insecta > Hymenoptera > Megachilidae > Megachile > Megachile rotundata. The sequence continues at coordinate 1,382,128 of NW_027473318.1, read as the reverse complement.
TGTACGATTGTGATTGTACGATTGTGATTGTATGATTGTGATTGCATGATTATGATTGTATGATTGTGATTGCATGATTGTGATTGTATGATTGTGATTGCATGATTTTGAATGTATGATTGTGATTGTATGATTGTGATTGTATGATTGTGATTGTATGATTGTGATTGTATGATTGTGATTGTATGATTGTGATTGTATGATTGTGATTGCATGATTGTGATTGTATGATTGTGATTGTATGATTGTGATTGTATGATTGTGATTGTATGATTATGATTGTATGAATGTGATTGTATGATTGTATTTGGGTGATTGTATTTGGGAGATTGTATTTGGGAGATTGTAATTGTATGATTGTGATTGTATGATTGTGATTGTATGATTGTGATAGTAAGATTGTGATTGTATGACTGTGATTGTATGACTGTGATTGTATGATTGTGATTGTATGATTGTGATTGTATGATTGTGAAAGTATGATTGTGATTGTATGATTGTGATTGTATGATTGTGATTGTATGATTGTGATTGTATGATTGTGATTGTATGATTGTGATTGTATGATTGTGATTGTATGATTTTATTTGGGAGATTGTATTTGGGAGATTGTATTTGGGAGATGGTGTTTGGGATATTGTAATTGTATGATTGCGATTGTATGATTGTGATTGTATGATTGTGATTGTATGATTGTGATTGTATGATTGTGATTGTATGATTGTGATTGTATGATTGTGATTGTATGATTGTGATTGTATGATTGTATTTGGGAGATTGTATTTGGGATATTGTAATTGTATGATTGCGATTGTATGATTGCGATTGTATGATTGTGATTGTATGATTGTGTATGTATGATTGTGATTGTATGATTGTATTTGGGAGATTGTATTTGGGATATTGTAATTGTATGATTGCGATTGTATGATTGTGATTGTATGATTGTGATGTATGATTGTAATTGTATGACTATGATTGTATGATTGTGATTGTATGTTTGTGATTGTATGATTGAGATTGTATGATTGTGATTGTATGCTTGCGATTGTATGATTGGGATTGTATGATTGTGATTCTTTGATTGTGATTGTATGATTGTGATTGTATGATTGTGATTGTATGATTGTGATTATATGATTGTGATTGTATGATTGTGATTGTATGATTGTGATAATATGATTGTGATAGTATGATTGTGATTATATGATTGTTATTGTATGACTGTGATTGTATGATTGTGATTGTATGATTGTGATAGTATGATGGTGAAAGTATGATTGTGATTGTATGATTGTGATTGTATGATTGTGATTGTATGATTGTGATTGTATGATTGTGATTGTCTGATTGTGGTTGTGCGATTGTGATTGTACAATTGTGATTGTACGATTGTGATAGTATGATTGTGATTGTATGATTGTGATTGTATGATTGTGATTGTATGATTGTGATTGTATGATTGTTATTGTATGACTGTGATTGTATGATTGTGATTGTATGATTGTGATAGTATGATGGTGAAAGTATGATTGTGATAGTATGATTGTGATTATATGATTGTTATTGTATGATTGTGATTGTATGATTGTGATTGTATGATTGTGATTGTATGATTGTGATTGTATGATTGTGATTGTAGGAATGTGATTGTCTGATTGTGGTTGTGCGATTGTGATTGTACGATTGTGATTGTACGATTGTGATAGTATGATTGTGATTGTATGATTGTGATTGTATGATTGTGATTGTATGATTGTGATTGTTTGATTGTATTTGGGAGATTGTATTTGGGAGATTGTAATTGTATGATTGCGATTGTATGATTGTGATTGTATGATTGTGATGTATGACTGTAATTGTATGATTATGATTGTATGATTGTGATTGTATGATTGAGATTGTATGATTGTGATTGTATGATTGTGATTGTATGCTTGTGGTTGTGCGATTGTGATTGTACGATTGTGATTGTACGATTGTTATTGAATGATTGTGATTGTATGATTCTGATTGTATGATTGTGATTGCATGATTGTGATTGTATGATTGTGATTGCATGATTTTGAATGTATGATGGCGATTGTATGATTGTGGTTGTATGATTGTGATTTTATGATTGTGATTGTATGATTGTGATTGTATGATTGTGATAGTATGATTGTGATTGTATGATTGTGATTGTATGATCGTGATAGTATGATTGTGATTGTATGATTGTGATTGTATGACTGTGATTGTATGATTGTGATTGTATGATTGTGATTGTATGATTGTGAAAGTATGATTGTGATGGTATGATTGTGATTGTATGATTGTGATTGTATGAGTGTGATTGTCTGATTGTGGTTGTGTGATTGTGATTGAACGATTGTGGTTGTACGATTATTATTGAATGATTGTGATTGTATGATTCTGATTGTATGATTGTGATTGCATGATTGTGATTGTATGATTGGGATTGCATGATTTTGAATGTATGATTGCGATTGTATGATTGTGGTTGTATGATTGTGATTGTATGATTGTGATTGTATGATTGTGATTGTATGATTGTGATAGTATGATTGTGATTGTATGATTGTGATTGTATGATTGTGATTGTATGATTGTGATTGTATGATTGTATTTGGGGGATTGTATTTGGGAGATTGTATTTGGGAGATTGTAATTGTATGATTGCGATTGTATGATTGTGATTGTATGATTGCGATTGTATGATTGTGATTGTATGATTGTGATGTATGATTGTAATTGTATGATTATGATTGTATGATTGTGATTGTATGATTGTGATTGTATGATTGTGATTGTATGATTGTGATTGTATGATTGTGATTGTATGATTGTATTTGGGAGATTGTATTTGGGATATTGTAATTGTATGATTGCGATTGTATGATTGTGATTGTATGATTGTGATGTATGATTGTAATTGTATGATTATGATTGTATGATTGTGATTGTATTATTGAGATTGTATGATTGTGATTGTATGCTTGCGATTGTATGAATGTGATTGTATGATTGTGATTGTATGATTGTGATTGTATGATTGTGATTGTATGATTGTGATTGTATGATTGTGATTGTATGATTGTGATTGTATGATTGTGATTGTATGATTGTGATTGTATGAATATGATTGTATGATTGTGATTGCGTGATTGCGATTGTATGATTGTGATTGCATCATTTTGAATGTATGATTGTGATTGAATGATTGTGATTGTATGATTGTGATCGTGTGATTGTGATTGTATGATTGTGATTGTATGATTGTGATAGTATGATTGTGATTGTATGATTGTGATTGCATGATTGTGATTGTATGATTGTGATTGTATGATTGTATTTGGGAGATTGTATTTGGGAGATTGTATTTGGGAGATTGTAATTGTATGATTGCGATTGTATGATTGTGATTGTATGATTGTGATTGTATGATTGTGATTGTATGATTGTGATAGTATGATTGTGATTATATGATTGTTATTGTATGACTGTGATTGTATAATTGTGATTGTATGATTGTGATAGTATGATTGTGAAAGTATGATTGTGATTGTATGATTGTGATTGTATGATTGTGATTGTATGATTGTGATTGTATGATTGTGATTGTCTGATTGTGGTTGTGCGATTGTGATTGTACGATTGTGACTGTACGATTGTGATAGTATGATTGTGATTGTATGATTGTGATTGTATGATTGTGATTGTATGATTGTGATTGTTTGATTGTATTTGGGAGATTGTATTTGGGAGATTGTATTTGGGAGATTGTAATTGTATGATTGCGATTGTATGATTGTGATTGTATGATTGCGATTGTATGATTGTGATTGTATGATTGTGATGTATGACTGTAATCGTATGATTATGATTGTATGATTGTGATTGTATGATTGAGATTGTATGATTGTGATTGTATGCTTGCGATTGTATGATTGTGATTGTATGATTGTGATTGTATGATTGTGATTGCATGATTGTGATTGTATGATTGTGATTGCATGATTTTGAATGTATGATTGCGATTGTATGATTGTGGTTGTATGATTGTGATTGTATGATTGTGATTGTATGATTGTGATTGTATGATTGTGATAGTATGATTGTGATTGTATGATTGTGATTGCATGATTGTGATTGTATGATTGTGATTGTATGATTGTATTTGGGAGATTGTATTTGGGAGATTGTATTTGGGAGATTGTAATTGTATGATTGCGATTGTATGATTGTGATTGTATGATTGTGATTGTATGATTGTGATTGTATGATTATGTTAGTATGATTGTGATTGTATGATTGTGATTGTATGACTGTGATTGTATGATTGTGATTGTATGATTGTGATTGTATGATTATGAAAGTATGATTGTGATTGTATGATTGTGATCGTATGATTGTGATTGTATGATTGTATTTGGGAGATTGTATTTGGGAGATTGTATTTGGGAGATTGTAATTGTATGATTGCCATTGTATGATTGTAATTGTATGATTGCGATTATATGAGTGTGATTGTATGATTGTGATTGTATGATTGTGATAGTATGATTGTGATAGTATGATTGTGATTATATGATTGTTATTGTATGACTGCGATTGTATGATTGTGATTGTATGATTGTGATAGTATGATGGTGAAAGTATGATTGTGATTGTATGATTGTGATTGTATGATTGTGATTGTATGATTGTGATTGTATGATTGTGATTGTATGATTGTGATTGTATGATGGTGATTGTCTGATTGTGGTTGTGCGATTGTGATTGTACAATTGTGATTGTACGATTGTGATAGTATGATTGTGATTGTATGATTGTGATCGTATGATTGTGATTGTATGATTGTATTTGGGAGATTGTATTTGGGAGATTGTAATTGTATGATTGCGATTGTATGATTGTAATTGTATGATTGCGATTGTATGATTGTGATTGTATGATTGCGATTGTATGATTGTGATTGTATAATTATGATTGTATTTTTGTGATTGTATGATTGTGATTGTATGATTGTGATTGTATGATTGTGATTGTATGATTGTGATTGTATGATTGCGATTGTCTGATTGTGGTTGTGCGATTGTGATTGTACGATTGTGACTGTACGATTGTTATTGAATGATTGTGATTGTACGATTCTGATTGTATGATTGTGATTGCATGATTGTGATTGTATGATTGTGATTGCATGATTTTGAATGTATGATTGCGATTGTATGATTGTGGTTGTATGATTGTGATTGTATGATTGTGATTGTATGATTGTGATTGTATGATTGTGATAGTATGATTGTAATTGTATGATTACGATTGTATGACTGTGATTGTATGATTGTGATTGTATGATTGAGATTGTGTGATCGTGATTGTATGCTTGCGATTGTATAATTGGGATTGTATGATTGTGATTCTTTGATTGTGATTGTATGATTGTGATTGTATGATTGTGATTGTATGATTGTGATTATATGATTGTGATTGTATGATTGTGATTGTATGATTGTGATAGTATGATTGTGATAGTATGATTGTGATTATATGATTGTTATTGTATGACTGTGATTGTATGATTGTGATTGTATGATTGTGATAGTATGATGGTGAAAGTATGATTGTGATTGTATGATTGTGATTGTATGATTGTGATTGTATGATTGTGATTGTATGATTGCGATTGTCTGATTGTGGTTGTGCGATTGTGATTGTACGATTGTGATTGTACGATTGTTATTGAATGATTGTGATTGTACGATTCTGATTGTATGATTGTGATTGCATGATTGTGATTGTATGATTGTGATTGCATGATTTTGAATGTATGATTGCGATTGTATGATTGTGGTTGTATGATTGTGATTGTATGATTGTGCTTGTATGATTGTGATTGTATGATTGTGATAGTATGATTGTGATTGTATGATTGTGATTGTATGATTGTGATCGTATGATTGTGATTGTATGATTGTATTTGGGAGATTGTATTTGGGAGATTGTATTTGGGAGATTGTAATTGTATGATTGCGATTGTATGATTGTAATTGTATGATTGCGATTGTATGATTGTGATTGTATGATTGCGATTGTATGATTGTGATTGTATAATTATGATTGTATTTTTGTGATTGTATGATTGTGATTGTATGATTGTGATTGTATGATTGTGATTGTATGATTGTGATTGTATGATTGTGATTGTATGATTGTGATTGTCTGATTGTGGTTGCGCGATTGTGATTGTACGATTGTGATTGTACGATTGTGATTGTATGATTGCGATTGTATGATTGTGATTGTATGATTGTGATTGTATGATTGTGATTGTATGATTGTGATTGTATGATTGTGATAGTATGAGGGTGAAAGTATGATTGTGATTGTATGATTGTGATTGTATGATTGTGATGTATGATTGTAATTGTATGATTACGATTGTATGATTGTGATTGTATGATTGTGATTGTATGATTGAGATTGTGTGATTGTGATTGTATGCTTGCGATTGTATAATTGGGATTGTATGATTGTGATTCTTTGATTGTGATTGTATGATTGTGATTGTATGATTGTGATTGTATGATTGTGATTATATGATTGTGATTGTATGATTGTGATTGTATGATTGTGATAGTATGATTGTGATAGTATGATTGTGATTATATGATTCTTATTGTATGACTGTGATTGTATGATTGTGATTGTATGATTGTGATAGTATGATGGTGAAAGTATGATTGTGATTGTATGATTGTGATTGTATGATTGTGATTGTATGATTGTGATTGTATGATTGTGATTGTATGATGGTGATTGTCTGATTGTGGTTGTGCGATTGTGATTGTACAATTGTGATTGTACGATTGTGATAGTATGATTGTGATTGTATGATTGTGATTGTATGATTGTGATTGTATGATTGTGATTGTATGATTGTGATTGTTTGATTGTATTTGGGAGATTGTATTTGGGAGATTGTAATTGTATGATTGCGATTTTATGATTGTGATTGTATGATTGCGATTGTATGATTGTGATTGTATGATTGTGATGTATGAATGTAATTGTATGATTATGATTGTATGATTGTGATTGTATGATTGAGATTGTATGATTCTGATTGTATGCTTGCGATTGTATGATTGTGATTGTATGATTGTGATTGTATGATTGTGATTGTATGATTGTGATTGTATGATTGTGATTGTATGATTATGATTGTATGATTGTGATTGTATGATTGTGATTGTATGATTGTGATTGTACGATTGTGATAGTATTATTGTGATTGTATGATTGTGATTGTATGACTGTGATTGTATGATTGTGATTGTATGATTGTGATTGTATGATTGTGAAAGTATGATTGTGATGGTATGATTGTGATTGTATGATTGTGATTGTATGATTGTGATTGCATGATTGTGATTGTATGATTGTGATTGCATGATTTTGAATGTATCATTGCGATTGTATGATTGTGGTTGTATGATTGTGATTGTATGATTGTGATTGTATGATTGTGATTGTATGATTGTGATGTATGATTGTAATTGTATGACTATGATTGTATGATTGTGATTGTATGATTGTGATTGTATGATTGTATCTGGGAGATTGTATTTGGGAGATTGTATTTGGGAGATTGTAATTGTATGATTGCGATTGTATGATTGTGATTGTATGATTGCGATTGTATGATTGTGATTGCATGATTGTGATTGTATGATTGTGATTGCATGATTTTGAATGTATGATTGTGATTGTATGATTGTGATTGTATGATTGTGATTGTATGATTGTGATTGTATGATTGTGATAGTATGATTGTGATGGTATGATTGTAATTGTATGATTATGATTGTATGATTGTGATTGTATGATTGAGATTGTATGATTGTGATTGTATGATTGCGATTGTATGATTGTGGTTGTATGATTGTGATTGTATGATTGCGATTGTATGATTGCGATTGTATGATTGTGATTGTATGATTGTGATTGTATGATTGTGATTGTATGATTGTGATTGTATGATTGTGATTGTATGATTGTGATTGTATGATTTTATTTGGGAGATTGTATTTGGGAGATTGTATTTGGGAGATGGTGTTTGGGATATTGTAATTGTATGATTGCGATTGTATGATTGTGATTGTATGATTGTGATTGTATGATTGTGATTGTATGATTGTGATTGTATGATTGTGATTGTATGATTGTGATTGTATGATTGTGATTGTATGATTGTATTTGGGAGATTGTATTTGGGTTATTGTAATTGTATGATTGCGATTGTATGATTGCGATTGTATGATTGTGATTGTATGATTGTGTATGTATGATTGTGATTGTATGATTGTATTTGGGAGATTGTATTTGGGATATTGTAATTGTATGATTGCGATTGTATGATTGTGATTGTATGATTGTGATGTATGATTGTAATTGTATGACTATGATTGTATGATTGTGATTGTATGTTTGTGATTGTATGATTGAGATTGTATGATTGTGATTGTATGCTTGCGATTGTATGATTGGGATTGTATGATTGTGATTCTTTGATTGTGATTGTATGATTGTGATTGTATGATTGTGATTGTATGATTGTGATTATATGATTGTGATTGTATGATTGTGATTGTATGATTGTGATAATATGATTGTGATAGTATGATTGTGATTATATGATTGTTATTGTATGACTGTGATTGTATGACTGTGATTGTATGATTGTGATTGTATGATTGTGATAGTATGATGGTGAAAGTATGATTGTGATTGTATGATTGTGATTGTATGATTGTGATTGTATGATTGTGATTGTATGATTGTGATTGTCTGATTGTGGTTGTGCGATTGTGATTGTACAATTGTGATTGTACGATTGTGATAGTATGATTGTGATTGTATGATTGTGATTGTATGATTGTGATTGTATGATTGTGATTGTATGATTGTTATTGTATGACTGTGATTGTATGATTGTGATTGTATGATTGTGATAGTATGATGGTGAAAGTATGATTGTGATAGTATGATTGTGATTATATGATTGTTATTGTATGATTGTGATTGTATGATTGTGATTGTATGATTGTGATTGTATGATTGTGATTGTATGATTGTGATTGTAGGAATGTGATTGTCTGATTGTGGTTGTGCGATTGTGATTGTACGATTGTGATTGTACGATTGTGATAGTATGATTGTGATTGTATGATTGTGATTGTATGATTGTGATTGTATGATTGTGATTGTTTGATTGTATTTGGGAAATTGTATTTGGGAGATTGTAATTGTATGATTGCCATTGTATGATTGTAATTGTATGATTGCGATTATATGAGTGTGATTGTATGATTGTGATTGTATGATTGTGATAGTATGATTGTGATAGTATGATTGTGATTATATGATTGTTATTGTATGACTGCGATTGTATGATTGTGATTGTATGATTGTGATAGTATGATGGTGAAAGTATGATTGTGATTGTATGATTGTGATTGTATGATTGTGATTGTATGATTGTGATTGTATGATTGTGATTGTATGATTGTGATTGTATGATGGTGATTGTCTGATTGTGGTTGTGCGATTGTGATTGTACAATTGTGATTGTACGATTGTGATAGTATGATTGTGATTGTATGATTGTGATCGTATGATTGTGATTGTATGATTGTATTTGGGAGATTGTATTTGGGAGATTGTAATTGTATGATTGCGATTGTATGATTGTAATTGTATGATTGCGATTGTATGATTGTGATTGTATGATTGCGATTGTATGATTGTGATTGTATAATTATGATTGTATTTTTGTGATTGTATGATTGTGATTGTATGATTGTGATTGTATGATTGTGATTGTATGATTGTGATTGTATGATTGCGATTGTCTGATTGTGGTTGTGCGATTGTGATTGTACGATTGTGACTGTACGATTGTTATTGAATGATTGTGATTCTACGATTCTGATTGTATGATTGTGATTGCATGATTGTGATTGTATGATTGTGATTGCATGATTTTGAATGTATGATTGCGATTGTATGATTGTGGTTGTATGATTGTGATTGTATGATTGTGATTGTATGATTGTGATTGTATGATTGTGATAGTATGATTGTAATTGTATGATTACGATTGTATGACTGTGATTGTATGATTGTGATTGTATGATTGAGATTGTGTGATCGTGATTGTATGCTTGCGATTGTATAATTGGGATTGTATGATTGTGATTCTTTGATTGTGATTGTATGATTGTGATTGTATGATTGTGATTGTATGATTGTGATTATATGATTGTGATTGTATGATTGTGATTGTATGATTGTGATAGTATGATTGTGATAGTATGATTGTGATTATATGATTGTTATTGTATGACTGTGATTGTATGATTGTGATTGTATGATTGTGATAGTATGATGGTGAAAGTATGATTGTGATTGTATGATTGTGATTGTATGATTGTGATTGTATGATTGTGATTGTATGATTGCGATTGTCTGATTGTGGTTGTGCGATTGTGATTGTACGATTGTGATTGTACGATTGTTATTGAATGATTGTGATTGTACGATTCTGATTGTATGATTGTGATTGCATGATTGTGATTGTATGATTGTGATTGCATGATTTTGAATGTATGATTGCGATTGTATGATTGTGGTTGTATGATTGTGATTGTATGATTGTGCTTGTATGATTGTGATTGTATGATTGTGATAGTATGATTGTGATTGTATGATTGTGATTGTATGATTGTGATCGTATGATTGTGATTGTATGATTGTATTTGGGAGATTGTATTTGGGAGATTGTATTTGGGAGATTGTAATTGTATGATTGCGATTGTATGATTGTAATTGTATGATTGCGATTGTATGATTGTGATTGTATGATTGCGATTGTATGATTGCGATTGTATGATTGTGATTGTATAATTATGATTGTATTTTTGTGATTGTATGATTGTGATTGTATGATTGTGATTGTATGATTGTGATTGTATGATTGTGATTGTATGATTGTGATTGTATGATTGTGATTGTCTGATTGTGGTTGCGCGATTGTGATTGTACGATTGTGATTGTACGATTGTGATTGTATGATTGCGATTGTATGATTGTGATTGTATGATTGTGATTGTATGATTGTGATTGTATGATTGTGATTGTATGATTGTGATAGTATGAGGGTGAAAGTATGATTGTGATTGTATGATTGTGATTGTATGATTGTGATGTATGATTGTAATTGTATGATTACGATTGTATGATTGTGATTGTATGATTGTGATTGTATGATTGAGATTGTGTGATTGTGATTGTATGCTTGCGATTGTATAATTGGGATTGTATGATTGTGATTCTTTGATTGTGATTGTATGATTGTGATTGTATGATTGTGATTGTATGATTGTGATTGTATGATTGTGATTATATGATTGTGATTGTATGATTGTGATTGTATGATTGTGATAGTATGATTGTGATAGTATGATTGTGATTATATGATTCTTATTGTATGACTGTGATTGTATGATTGTGATTGTATGATTGTGATAGTATGATGGTGAAAGTATGATTGTGATTGTATGATTGTGATTGTATGATTGTGATTGTATGATTGTGATTGTATGATTGTGATTGTATGATGGTGATTGTCTGATTGTGGTTGTGCGATTGTGATTGTACAATTGTGATTGTACGATTGTGATAGTATGATTGTGATTGTATGATTGTGATTGTATGATTGTGATTGTATGATTGTGATTGTATGATTGTGATTGTTTGATTGTATTTGGGAGATTGTATTTGGGAGATTGTAATTGTATGATTGCGATTTTATGATTGTGATTGTATGATTGCGATTGTATGATTGTGATTGTATGATTGTGATGTATGAATGTAATTGTATGATTATGATTGTATGATTGTGATTGTATGATTGAGATTGTATGATTCTGATTGTATGCTTGCGATTGTATGATTGTGATTGTATGATTGTGATTGTATGATTGTGATTGTATGATTGTGATTGTATGATTATGATTGTATGATTGTGATTGTATGATTGTGATTGTATGATTGTGATTGTACGATTGTGATAGTATTATTGTGATTGTATGATTGTGATTGTATGACTGTGATTGTATGATTGTGATTGTATGATTGTGATTGTATGATTGTGAAAGTATGATTGTGATGGTATGATTGTGATTGTAAGATTGTGATTGTATGATTGTGATTGCATGATTGTGATTGTATGATTGTGATTGCATGATTTTGAATGTATCATTGCGATTGTATGATTGTGGTTGTATGATTGTGATTGTATGATTGTGATTGTATGATTGTGATTGTATGATTGTGATGTATGATTGTAATTGTATGACTATGATTGTATGATTGTGATTGTATGATTGTGATTGTATGATTGTATCTGGGAGATTGTATTTGGGAGATTGTATTTGGGAGATTGTAATTGTATGATTGCGATTGTATGATTGTGATTGTATGATTGCGATTGTATGATTGTGATTGCATGATTGTGATTGTATGATTGTGATTGCATGATTTTGAATGTATGATTGTGATTGTATGATTGTGATTGTATGATTGTGATTGTATGATTGTGATTGTATGATTGTGATAGTATGATTGTGATGGTATGATTGTGATTGTATGATTATGATTGTATGATTGTGATTGTATGATTGTGATGTATGATTGTAGTTGTATGATTATGATTGTATGATTGTGATTGTATGATTGAGATTGTATGATTGTGATTGTATGCTTGCGACTGTATGAATGTGATTGTATGATTGTGGTTGTATGATTGTGATTGTCTGATTGTGGTTGTATGATTGTGATTGTATGATTGAGATTGTATGATTGTGATTGTATGATTGCGATTGTATGATTGTGATTGTATGATTGTGATGTATGATTGTAATTGTATGATTATGATTCTATGATTGTGATTGTATGATTGAGATTGTATGATTGTGATTGTATGATTGCGATTGTATGATTGTGATTGTATGATTGCGATTGTATGATTGTGATTGTATGATTGTGATGTATGATTGTAATTGTATGATTATGATTGTATGATTGTGATTGTATGATTGAGATTGTATGATTGTGATTGTATGATTGCGATTGTATGATTGTGGTTGTATGATTGTGATTGTATGATTGCGATTGTATGATTGCGATTGTATGATTGTGATTGTATGATTGTGATTGTATGATTGTGATTGTATGATTGTGATTGTATGATTGTGAAAGTATGATTGTGATTGCATGATTGTGATTGTATGATTGTGATTGCATGATTTTGAATGTATGATTGTGATTGAATGATTGTGATTGTATGATTGTGATCGTATGATTGTGATTGTATGATTGTGATTGTATGATTGCGATAGTATGATTGTGATTGTATGATTGTGATTGTATGATTGTGATTGTATGATTGTGATTGTATGATTGTGATTGTATGATTGTGATAGTATGATTGTGATTGTATGATTGTGATTGTATGATTGTGATTATATGATTGTGATTGTATGATTGTGATTGTATGATTGTGATAGTATGATTGTGATTATATGATTGTTATTGTATGACTGTGATTGTATGATTGTGATTGTATGATTGTGATAGTATGATTGTGAAAGTATGATTATGATTGTATGATTGTGATTGTATTATTGAGATTGTATGATTGTGATTGTATGCTTGCGATTGTATGAATGTGATTGTATGATTGTGATTGTATGATTGTGATTGTATGATTGTGATTGTATGATTGTGATTGTATGATTGTGATTGTATGATTGTGATTGTATGATTGTGATTGTATGATTGTGATTGTATGAATATGATTGTATGATTGTGATTGCGTGATTGCGATTGTATGATTGTGATTGCATCATTTTGAATGTATGATTGTGATTGAATGATTGTGATTGTATGATTGTGATCGTGTGATTGTGATTGTATGATTGTGATTGTATGATTGTGATAGTATGATTGTGATTGTATGATTGTGATTGCATGATTGTGATTGTATGATTGTGATTGTATGATTGTATTTGGGAGATTGTATTTGGGAGATTGTATTTGGGAGATTGTAATTGTATGATTGCGATTGTATGATTGTGATTGTATGATTGTGATTGTATGATTGTGATTGTATGATTGTGATAGTATGATTGTGATTATATGATTGTTATTGTATGACTGTGATTGTATAATTGTGATTGTATGATTGTGATAGTATGATTGTGAAAGTATGATTGTGATTGTATGATTGTGATTGTATGATTGTGATTGTATGATTGTGATTGTATGATTGTGATTGTCTGATTGTGGTTGTGCGATTGTGATTGTACGATTGTGACTGTACGATTGTGATAGTATGATTGTGATTGTATGATTGTGATTGTATGATTGTGATTGTATGATTGTGATTGTTTGATTGTATTTGGGAGATTGTATTTGGGAGATTGTATTTGGGAGATTGTAATTGTATGATTGCGATTGTATGATTGTGATTGTATGATTGCGATTGTATGATTGTGATTGTATGATTGTGATGTATGACTGTAATCGTATGATTATGATTGTATGATTGTGATTGTATGATTGAGATTGTATGATTGTGATTGTATGCTTGCGATTGTATGATTGTGATTGTATGATTGTGATTGTATGATTGTGATTGCATGATTGTGATTGTATGATTGTGATTGCATGATTTTGAATGTATGATTGCGATTGTATGATTGTGGTTGTATGATTGTGATTGTATGATTGTGATTGTATGATTGTGATTGTATGATTGTGATAGTATGATTGTGATTGTATGATTGTGATTGCATGATTGTGATTGTATGATTGTGATTGTATGATTGTATTTGGGAGATTGTATTTGGGAGATTGTATTTGGGAGATTGTAATTGTATGATTGCGATTGTATGATTGTGATTGTATGATTGTGATTGTATGATTGTGATTGTATGATTATGTTAGTATGATTGTGATTGTATGATTGTGATTGTATGACTGTGATTGTATGATTGTGATTGTATGATTGTGATTGTATGATTATGAAAGTATGATTGTGATTGTATGATTGTGATCGTATGATTGTGATTGTATGATTGTATTTGGGAGATTGTATTTGGGAGATTGTATTTGGGAGATTGTAATTGTATGATTGCCATTGTATGATTGTAATTGTATGATTGCGATTATATGAGTGTGATTGTATGATTGTGATTGTATGATTGTGATAGTATGATTGTGATAGTATGATTGTGATTATATGATTGTTATTGTATGACTGCGATTGTATGATTGTGATTGTATGATTGTGATAGTATGATGGTGAAAGTATGATTGTGATTGTATGATTGTGATTGTATGATTGTGATTGTATGATTGTGATTGTATGATTGTGATTGTATGATTGTGATTGTATGATGGTGATTGTCTGATTGTGGTTGTGCGATTGTGATTGTACAATTGTGATTGTACGATTGTGATAGTATGATTGTGATTGTATGATTGTGATCGTATGATTGTGATTGTATGATTGTATTTGGGAGATTGTATTTGGGAGATTGTAATTGTATGATTGCGATTGTATGATTGTAATTGTATGATTGCGATTGTATGATTGTGATTGTATGATTGCGATTGTATGATTGTGATTGTATAATTATGATTGTATTTTTGTGATTGTATGATTGTGATTGTATGATTGTGATTGTATGATTGTGATTGTATGATTGTGATTGTATGATTGCGATTGTCTGATTGTGGTTGTGCGATTGTGATTGTACGATTGTGACTGTACGATTGTTATTGAATGATTGTGATTGTACGATTCTGATTGTATGATTGTGATTGCATGATTGTGATTGTATGATTGTGATTGCATGATTTTGAATGTATGATTGCGATTGTATGATTGTGGTTGTATGATTGTGATTGTATGATTGTGATTGTATGATTGTGATTGTATGATTGTGATAGTATGATTGTAATTGTATGATTACGATTGTATGACTGTGATTGTATGATTGTGATTGTATGATTGAGATTGTGTGATCGTGATTGTATGCTTGCGATTGTATAATTGGGATTGTATGATTGTGATTCTTTGATTGTGATTGTATGATTGTGATTGTATGATTGTGATTGTATGATTGTGATTATATGATTGTGATTGTATGATTGTGATTGTATGATTGTGATAGTATGATTGTGATAGTATGATTGTGATTATATGATTGTTATTGTATGACTGTGATTGTATGATTGTGATTGTATGATTGTGATAGTATGATGGTGAAAGTATGATTGTGATTGTATGATTGTGATTGTATGATTGTGATTGTATGATTGTGATTGTATGATTGCGATTGTCTGATTGTGGTTGTGCGATTGTGATTGTACGATTGTGATTGTACGATTGTTATTGAATGATTGTGATTGTACGATTCTGATTGTATGATTGTGATTGCATGATTGTGATTGTATGATTGTGATTGCATGATTTTGAATGTATGATTGCGATTGTATGATTGTGGTTGTATGATTGTGATTGTATGATTGTGCTTGTATGATTGTGATTGTATGATTGTGATAGTATGATTGTGATTGTATGATTGTGATTGTATGATTGTGATCGTATGATTGTGATTGTATGATTGTATTTGGGAGATTGTATTTGGGAGATTGTATTTGGGAGATTGTAATTGTATGATTGCGATTGTATGATTGTAATTGTATGATTGCGATTGTATGATTGTGATTGTATGATTGCGATTGTATGATTGTGATTGTATAATTATGATTGTATTTTTGTGATTGTATGATTGTGATTGTATGATTGTGATTGTATGATTGTGATTGTATGATTGTGATTGTATGATTGTGATTGTATGATTGTGATTGTCTGATTGTGGTTGCGCGATTGTGATTGTACGATTGTGATTGTACGATTGTGATTGTATGATTGCGATTGTATGATTGTGATTGTATGATTGTGATTGTATGATTGTGATTGTATGATTGTGATTGTATGATTGTGATAGTATGAGGGTGAAAGTATGATTGTGATTGTATGATTGTGATTGTATGATTGTGATGTATGATTGTAATTGTATGATTACGATTGTATGATTGTGATTGTATGATTGTGATTGTATGATTGAGATTGTGTGATTGTGATTGTATGCTTGCGATTGTATAATTGGGATTGTATGATTGTGATTCTTTGATTGTGATTGTATGATTGTGATTGTATGATTGTGATTGTATGATTGTGATTATATGATTGTGATTGTATGATTGTGATTGTATGATTGTGATAGTATGATTGTGATAGTATGATTGTGATTATATGATTCTTATTGTATGACTGTGATTGTATGATTGTGATTGTATGATTGTGATAGTATGATGGTGAAAGTATGATTGTGATTGTATGATTGTGATTGTATGATTGTGATTGTATGATTGTGATTGTATGATTGTGATTGTATGATGGTGATTGTCTGATTGTGGTTGTGCGATTGTGATTGTACAATTGTGATTGTACGATTGTGATAGTATGATTGTGATTGTATGATTGTGATTGTATGATTGTGATTGTATGATTGTGATTGTATGATTGTGATTGTTTGATTGTATTTGGGAGATTGTATTTGGGAGATTGTAATTGTATGATTGCGATTTTATGATTGTGATTGTATGATTGCGATTGTATGATTGTGATTGTATGATTGTGATGTATGAATGTAATTGTATGATTATGATTGTATGATTGTGATTGTATGATTGAGATTGTATGATTCTGATTGTATGCTTGCGATTGTATGATTGTGATTGTATGATTGTGATTGTATGATTGTGATTGTATGATTGTGATTGTATGATTGTGATTGTATGATTATGATTGTATGATTGTGATTGTATGATTGTGATTGTATGATTGTGATTGTACGATTGTGATAGTATTATTGTGATTGTATGATTGTGATTGTATGACTGTGATTGTATGATTGTGATTGTATGATTGTGATTGTATGATTGTGAAAGTATGATTGTGATGGTATGATTGTGATTGTATGATTGTGATTGTATGATTGTGATTGCATGATTGTGATTGTATGATTGTGATTGCATGATTTTGAATGTATCATTGCGATTGTATGATTGTGGTTGTATGATTGTGATTGTATGATTGTGATTGTATGATTGTGATTGTATGATTGTGATGTATGATTGTAATTGTATGACTATGATTGTATGATTGTGATTGTATGATTGTGATTGTATGATTGTATCTGGGAGATTGTATTTGGGAGATTGTATTTGGGAGATTGTAATTGTATGATTGCGATTGTATGATTGTGATTGTATGATTGCGATTGTATGATTGTGATTGCATGATTGTGATTGTATGATTGTGATTGCATGATTTTGAATGTATGATTGTGATTGTATGATTGTGATTGTATGATTGTGATTGTATGATTGTGATTGTATGATTGTGATAGTATGATTGTGATGGTATGATTGTAATTGTATGATTATGATTGTATGATTGTGATTGTATGATTGAGATTGTATGATTGTGATTGTATGATTGCGATTGTATGATTGTGGTTGTATGATTGTGATTGTATGATTGCGATTGTATGATTGCGATTGTATGATTGTGATTGTATGATTGTGATTGTATGATTGTGATTGTATGATTGTGATTGTATGATTGTGATTGTATGATTGTGATTGTATGATTTTATTTGGGAGATTGTATTTGGGAGATTGTATTTGGGAGATGGTGTTTGGGATATTGTAATTGTATGATTGCGATTGTATGATTGTGATTGTATGATTGTGATTGTATGATTGTGATTGTATGATTGTGATTGTATGATTGTGATTGTATGATTGTGATTGTATGATTGTGATTGTATGATTGTATTTGGGAGATTGTATTTGGGTTATTGTAATTGTATGATTGCGATTGTATGATTGCGATTGTATGATTGTGATTGTATGATTGTGTATGTATGATTGTGATTGTATGATTGTATTTGGGAGATTGTATTTGGGATATTGTAATTGTATGATTGCGATTGTATGATTGTGATTGTATGATTGTGATGTATGATTGTAATTGTATGACTATGATTGTATGATTGTGATTGTATGTTTGTGATTGTATGATTGAGATTGTATGATTGTGATTGTATGCTTGCGATTGTATGATTGGGATTGTATGATTGTGATTCTTTGATTGTGATTGTATGATTGTGATTGTATGATTGTGATTGTATGATTGTGATTATATGATTGTGATTGTATGATTGTGATTGTATGATTGTGATAATATGATTGTGATAGTATGATTGTGATTATATGATTGTTATTGTATGACTGTGATTGTATGATTGTGATTGTATGATTGTGATAGTATGATGGTGAAAGTATGATTGTGATTGTATGATTGTGATTGTATGATTGTGATTGTATGATTGTGATTGTATGATTGTGATTGTCTGATTGTGGTTGTGCGATTGTGATTGTACAATTGTGATTGTACGATTGTGATAGTATGATTGTGATTGTATGATTGTGATTGTATGATTGTGATTGTATGATTGTGATTGTATGATTGTTATTGTATGACTGTGATTGTATGATTGTGATTGTATGATTGTGATAGTATGATGGTGAAAGTATGATTGTGATAGTATGATTGTGATTATATGATTGTTATTGTATGATTGTGATTGTATGATTGTGATTGTATGATTGTGATTGTATGATTGTGATTGTATGATTGTGATTGTAGGAATGTGATTGTCTGATTGTGGTTGTGCGATTGTGATTGTACGATTGTGATTGTACGATTGTGATAGTATGATTGTGATTGTATGATTGTGATTGTATGATTGTGATTGTATGATTGTGATTGTTTGATTGTATTTGGGAAATTGTATTTGGGAGATTGTAATTGTATGATTGCCATTGTATGATTGTAATTGTATGATTGCGATTATATGAGTGTGATTGTATGATTGTGATTGTATGATTGTGATAGTATGATTGTGATAGTATGATTGTGATTATATGATTGTTATTGTATGACTGCGATTGTATGATTGTGATTGTATGATTGTGATAGTATGATGGTGAAAGTATGATTGTGATTGTATGATTGTGATTGTATGATTGTGATTGTATGATTGTGATTGTATGATTGTGATTGTATGATTGTGATTGTATGATGGTGATTGTCTGATTGTGGTTGTGCGATTGTGATTGTACAATTGTGATTGTACGATTGTGATAGTATGATTGTGATTGTATGATTGTGATCGTATGATTGTGATTGTATGATTGTATTTGGGAGATTGTATTTGGGAGATTGTAATTGTATGATTGCGATTGTATGATTGTAATTGTATGATTGCGATTGTATGATTGTGATTGTATGATTGCGATTGTATGATTGTGATTGTATAATTATGATTGTATTTTTGTGATTGTATGATTGTGATTGTATGATTGTGATTGTATGATTGTGATTGTATGATTGTGATTGTATGATTGCGATTGTCTGATTGTGGTTGTGCGATTGTGATTGTACGATTGTGACTGTACGATTGTTATTGAATGATTGTGATTCTACGATTCTGATTGTATGATTGTGATTGCATGATTGTGATTGTATGATTGTGATTGCATGATTTTGAATGTATGATTGCGATTGTATGATTGTGGTTGTATGATTGTGATTGTATGATTGTGATTGTATGATTGTGATTGTATGATTGTGATAGTATGATTGTAATTGTATGATTACGATTGTATGACTGTGATTGTATGATTGTGATTGTATGATTGAGATTGTGTGATCGTGATTGTATGCTTGCGATTGTATAATTGGGATTGTATGATTGTGATTCTTTGATTGTGATTGTATGATTGTGATTGTATGATTGTGATTGTATGATTGTGATTATATGATTGTGATTGTATGATTGTGATTGTATGATTGTGATAGTATGATTGTGATAGTATGATTGTGATTATATGATTGTTATTGTATGACTGTGATTGTATGATTGTGATTGTATGATTGTGATAGTATGATGGTGAAAGTATGATTGTGATTGTATGATTGTGATTGTATGATTGTGATTGTATGATTGTGATTGTATGATTGCGATTGTCTGATTGTGGTTGTGCGATTGTGATTGTACGATTGTGATTGTACGATTGTTATTGAATGATTGTGATTGTACGATTCTGATTGTATGATTGTGATTGCATGATTGTGATTGTATGATTGTGATTGCATGATTTTGAATGTATGATTGCGATTGTATGATTGTGGTTGTATGATTGTGATTGTATGATTGTGCTTGTATGATTGTGATTGTATGATTGTGATAGTATGATTGTGATTGTATGATTGTGATTGTATGATTGTGATCGTATGATTGTGATTGTATGATTGTATTTGGGAGATTGTATTTGGGAGATTGTATTTGGGAGATTGTAATTGTATGATTGCGATTGTATGATTGTAATTGTATGATTGCGATTGTATGATTGTGATTGTATGATTGCGATTGTATGATTGTGATTGTATAATTATGATTGTATTTTTGTGATTGTATGATTGTGATTGTATGATTGTGATTGTATGATTGTGATTGTATGATTGTGATTGTATGATTGTGATTGTATGATTGTGATTGTCTGATTGTGGTTGCGCGATTGTGATTGTACGATTGTGATTGTACGATTGTGATTGTATGATTGCGATTGTATGATTGTGATTGTATGATTGTGATTGTATGATTGTGATTGTATGATTGTGATTGTATGATTGTGATAGTATGAGGGTGAAAGTATGATTGTGATTGTATGATTGTGATTGTATGATTGTGATGTATGATTGTAATTGTATGATTACGATTGTATGATTGTGATTGTATGATTGTGATTGTATGATTGAGATTGTGTGATTGTGATTGTATGCTTGCGATTGTATAATTGGGATTGTATGATTGTGATTCTTTGATTGTGATTGTATGATTGTGATTGTATGATTGTGATTGTATGATTGTGATTGTATGATTGTGATTATATGATTGTGATTGTATGATTGTGATTGTATGATTGTGATAGTATGATTGTGATAGTATGATTGTGATTATATGATTCTTATTGTATGACTGTGATTGTATGATTGTGATTGTATGATTGTGATAGTATGATGGTGAAAGTATGATTGTGATTGTATGATTGTGATTGTATGATTGTGATTGTATGATTGTGATTGTATGATTGTGATTGTATGATGGTGATTGTCTGATTGTGGTTGTGCGATTGTGATTGTACAATTGTGATTGTACGATTGTGATAGTATGATTGTGATTGTATGATTGTGATTGTATGATTGTGATTGTATGATTGTGATTGTATGATTGTGATTGTTTGATTGTATTTGGGAGATTGTATTTGGGAGATTGTAATTGTATGATTGCGATTTTATGATTGTGATTGTATGATTGCGATTGTATGATTGTGATTGTATGATTGTGATGTATGAATGTAATTGTATGATTATGATTGTATGATTGTGATTGTATGATTGAGATTGTATGATTCTGATTGTATGCTTGCGATTGTATGATTGTGATTGTATGATTGTGATTGTATGATTGTGATTGTATGATTGTGATTGTATGATTATGATTGTATGATTGTGATTGTATGATTGTGATTGTATGATTGTGATTGTACGATTGTGATAGTATTATTGTGATTGTATGATTGTGATTGTATGACTGTGATTGTATGATTGTGATTGTATGATTGTGATTGTATGATTGTGAAAGTATGATTGTGATGGTATGATTGTGATTGTAAGATTGTGATTGTATGATTGTGATTGCATGATTGTGATTGTATGATTGTGATTGCATGATTTTGAATGTATCATTGCGATTGTATGATTGTGGTTGTATGATTGTGATTGTATGATTGTGATTGTATGATTGTGATTGTATGATTGTGATGTATGATTGTAATTGTATGACTATGATTGTATGATTGTGATTGTATGATTGTGATTGTATGATTGTATCTGGGAGATTGTATTTGGGAGATTGTATTTGGGAGATTGTAATTGTATGATTGCGATTGTATGATTGTGATTGTATGATTGCGATTGTATGATTGTGATTGCATGATTGTGATTGTATGATTGTGATTGCATGATTTTGAATGTATGATTGTGATTGTATGATTGTGATTGTATGATTGTGATTGTATGATTGTGATTGTATGATTGTGATAGTATGATTGTGATGGTATGATTGTGATTGTATGATTATGATTGTATGATTGTGATTGTATGATTGTGATGTATGATTGTAGTTGTATGATTATGATTGTATGATTGTGATTGTATGATTGAGATTGTATGATTGTGATTGTATGCTTGCGACTGTATGAATGTGATTGTATGATTGTGGTTGTATGATTGTGATTGTCTGATTGTGGTTGTATGATTGTGATTGTATGATTGAGATTGTATGATTGTGATTGTATGATTGCGATTGTATGATTGTGATTGTATGATTGTGATGTATGATTGTAATTGTATGATTATGATTCTATGATTGTGATTGTATGATTGAGATTGTATGATTGTGATTGTATGATTGCGATTGTATGATTGTGATTGTATGATTGCGATTGTATGATTGTGATTGTATGATTGTGATGTATGATTGTAATTGTATGATTATGATTGTATGATTGTGATTGTATGATTGAGATTGTATGATTGTGATTGTATGATTGCGATTGTATGATTGTGGTTGTATGATTGTGATTGTATGATTGCGATTGTATGATTGCGATTGTATGATTGTGATTGTATGATTGTGATTGTATGATTGTGATTGTATGATTGTGATTGTATGATTGTGAAAGTATGATTGTGATTGCATGATTGTGATTGTATGATTGTGATTGCATGATTTTGAATGTATGATTGTGATTGAATGATTGTGATTGTATGATTGTGATCGTATGATTGTGATTGTATGATTGTGATTGTATGATTGCGATAGTATGATTGTGATTGTATGATTGTGATTGTATGATTGTGATTGTATGATTGTGATTGTATGATTGTGATTGTATGATTGTGATAGTATGATTGTGATTGTATGATTGTGATTGTATGATTGTGATTATATGATTGTGATTGTATGATTGTGATTGTATGATTGTGATAGTATGATTGTGATTATATGATTGTTATTGTATGACTGTGATTGTATGATTGTGATTGTATGATTGTGATAGTATGATTGTGAAAGTATGATTGTGATTGTATGATTGTGATTGTATGGTTGTGATTGTATGATTGTGATTGTATGATTGTGATTGTATGACTGTGATTGTATGATTGTGATTGTATGATTGTGATTGTATGATTGTGAAAGTATGATTGTGATGGTATGATTGTGATTGTATGATTGTGATTGTATGATTGTGATTGTATGAGTGTGATTGTCTGATTGTGGTTGTGCGATTGTGATTGTACGATTGTGATTGTACGATTATTATTGAATGATTGTGATTGTATGATTGTGATTGTATGATTGTGATTGTATGATTGTATGATTGTGATTGTATGATTGTATTTGGGAGATTGTATTTGGGAGATTGTAATTGTATGATTGCGATTGTATGATTGTGATTGTATGATTGCGATTGTATGAATGCGATTGTGTGATTTTGATTGTATGATTGTGATTGTATGATTGTGATTGTATGACTGTATTTGGGAGATTGTATTTGGGATATTGTAATTGTATGATTGCGATTGTATGGTTGTGATTGTATGATTGTGATTGTATGATTGCGATTGTATGATTGTGATTGTATGATTGTGATTGTATGATTGTGATTGTATGATTGTGATTGTATGATTGTGATTGTATGATTGTGAAAGTATGATTGTGATTGTATGATTGTATGATTGTGATTGTATGATTGTATTTGGGAGATTGTATTTGGGAGATTGTAATTGTATGATTGCGATTGTATGATTGTGATTGTATGATTGCGATTGTATGAATGCGATTGTGTGATTTTGATTGTATGATTGTGATTGTATGATTGTGATTGTATGACTGTATTTGGGAGATTGTATTTGGGATATTGTAATTGTATGATTGCGATTGTATGGTTGCGATAGTATGATTGTGATTGTATGATTGTGATTGTATGATTGTGATTGTATGATTGTGATTGTATGATTGTGATTGTATGATTGTGATAGTATGATTGTGATTGTATGATTGTGATTGTATGATTGTGATTATATGATTGTGATTGTATGATTGTGATTGTATGATTGTGATAGTATGATTGTGATTATATGATTGTTATTGTATGACTGTGATTGTATGATTGTGATTGTATGATTGTGATAGTATGATTGTGAAAGTATGATTGTGATTGTATGATTGTGATTGTATGGTTGTGATTGTATGATTGTGATTGTATGATTGTGATTGTATGACTGTGATTGTATGATTGTGATTGTATGATTGTGATTGTATGATTGTGAAAGTATGATTGTGATGGTATGATTGTGATTGTATGATTGTGATTGTATGATTGTGATTGTATGAGTGTGATTGTCTGATTGTGGTTGTGCGATTGTGATTGTACGATTGTGATTGTACGATTATTATTGAATGATTGTGATTGTATGATTGTGATTGTATGATTGTGATTGTATGATTGTATGATTGTGATTGTATGATTGTATTTGGGAGATTGTATTTGGGAGATTGTAATTGTATGATTGCGATTGTATGATTGTGATTGTATGATTGCGATTGTATGAATGCGATTGTGTGATTTTGATTGTATGATTGTGATTGTATGATTGTGATTGTATGACTGTATTTGGGAGATTGTATTTGGGATATTGTAATTGTATGATTGCGATTGTATGGTTGTGATTGTATGATTGTGATTGTATGATTGCGATTGTATGATTGTGATTGTATGATTGTGATTGTATGATTGTGATTGTATGATTGTGATTGTATGATTGTGAAAGTATGATTGTGATTGTATGATTACGATTGTATGATTGTGGTTGTGCGATTGTGATTGTACGATTGTGATTGTACGATTGTGATTGTATGATTGTGATTGCATGATTATGATTGTATGATTGTGATTGCATGATTGTGATTGTATGATTGTGATTGCATGATTTTGAATGTATGATTGTGATTGTATGATTGTGATTGTATGATTGTGATTGTATGATTGTGATTGTATGATTGTGATTGTATGATTGTGATTGCATGATTGTGATTGTATGATTGTGATTGTATGATTGTGATTGTATGATTGTGATTGTATGATTATGATTGTATGAATGTGATTGTATGATTGTATTTGGGTGATTGTATTTGGGAGATTGTATTTGGGAGATTGTAATTGTATGATTGTGATTGTATGATTGTGATTGTATGATTGTGATAGTAAGATTGTGATTGTATGACTGTGATTGTATGACTGTGATTGTATGATTGTGATTGTATGATTGTGATTGTATGATTGTGAAAGTATGATTGTGATTGTATGATTGTGATTGTATGATTGTGATTGTATGATTGTGATTGTATGATTGTGATTGTATGATTGTGATTGTATGATTGTGATTGTATGATTTTATTTGGGAGATTGTATTTGGGAGATTGTATTTGGGAGATGGTGTTTGGGATATTGTAATTGTATGATTGCGATTGTATGATTGTGATTGTATGATTGTGATTGTATGATTGTGATTGTATGATTGTGATTGTATGATTGTGATTGTATGATTGTGATTGTATGATTGTGATTGTATGATTGTATTTGGGAGATTGTATTTGGGATATTGTAATTGTATGATTGCGATTGTATGATTGCGATTGTATGATTGTGATTGTATGATTGTGTATGTATGATTGTGATTGTATGATTGTATTTGGGAGATTGTATTTGGGATATTGTAATTGTATGATTGCGATTGTATGATTGTGATTGTATGATTGTGATGTATGATTGTAATTGTATGACTATGATTGTATGATTGTGATTGTATGTTTGTGATTGTATGATTGAGATTGTATGATTGTGATTGTATGCTTGCGATTGTATGATTGGGATTGTATGATTGTGATTCTTTGATTGTGATTGTATGATTGTGATTGTATGATTGTGATTGTATGATTGTGATTATATGATTGTGATTGTATGATTGTGATTGTATGATTGTGATAATATGATTGTGATAGTATGATTGTGATTATATGATTGTTATTGTATGACTGTGATTGTATGATTGTGATTGTATGATTGTGATAGTATGATGGTGAAAGTATGATTGTGATTGTATGATTGTGATTGTATGATTGTGATTGTATGATTGTGATTGTATGATTGTGATTGTCTGATTGTGGTTGTGCGATTGTGATTGTACAATTGTGATTGTACGATTGTGATAGTATGATTGTGATTGTATGATTGTGATTGTATGATTGTGATTGTATGATTGTGATTGTATGATTGTTATTGTATGACTGTGATTGTATGATTGTGATTGTATGATTGTGATAGTATGATGGTGAAAGTATGATTGTGATAGTATGATTGTGATTATATGATTGTTATTGTATGATTGTGATTGTATGATTGTGATTGTATGATTGTGATTGTATGATTGTGATTGTATGATTGTGATTGTAGGAATGTGATTGTCTGATTGTGGTTGTGCGATTGTGATTGTACGATTGTGATTGTACGATTGTGATAGTATGATTGTGATTGTATGATTGTGATTGTATGATTGTGATTGTATGATTGTGATTGTTTGATTGTATTTGGGAGATTGTATTTGGGAGATTGTAATTGTATGATTGCGATTGTATGATTGTGATTGTATGATTGTGATGTATGACTGTAATTGTATGATTATGATTGTATGATTGTGATTGTATGATTGAGATTGTATGATTGTGATTGTATGATTGTGATTGTATGCTTGTGGTTGTGCGATTGTGATTGTACGATTGTGATTGTACGATTGTTATTGAATGATTGTGATTGTATGATTCTGATTGTATGATTGTGATTGCATGATTGTGATTGTATGATTGTGATTGCATGATTTTGAATGTATGATGGCGATTGTATGATTGTGGTTGTATGATTGTGATTTTATGATTGTGATTGTATGATTGTGATTGTATGATTGTGATAGTATGATTGTGATTGTATGATTGTGATTGTATGATCGTGATAGTATGATTGTGATTGTATGATTGTGATTGTATGACTGTGATTGTATGATTGTGATTGTATGATTGTGATTGTATGATTGTGAAAGTATGATTGTGATGGTATGATTGTGATTGTATGATTGTGATTGTATGAGTGTGATTGTCTGATTGTGGTTGTGTGATTGTGATTGAACGATTGTGGTTGTACGATTATTATTGAATGATTGTGATTGTATGATTCTGATTGTATGATTGTGATTGCATGATTGTGATTGTATGATTGGGATTGCATGATTTTGAATGTATGATTGCGATTGTATGATTGTGGTTGTATGATTGTGATTGTATGATTGTGATTGTATGATTGTGATTGTATGATTGTGATAGTATGATTGTGATTGTATGATTGTGATTGTATGATTGTGATTGTATGATTGTGATTGTATGATTGTATTTGGGGGATTGTATTTGGGAGATTGTATTTGGGAGATTGTAATTGTATGATTGCGATTGTATGATTGTGATTGTATGATTGCGATTGTATGATTGTGATTGTATGATTGTGATGTATGATTGTAATTGTATGATTATCATTGTATGATTGTGATTGTATGATTGTGATTGTATGATTGTGATTGTATGATTGTGATTGTATGATTGTGATTGTATGATTGTATTTGGGAGATTGTATTTGGGATATTGTAATTGTATGATTGCGATTGTATGATTGTGATTGTATGATTGTGATGTATGATTGTAATTGTATGATTATGATTGTATGATTGTGATTGTATTATTGAGATTGTATGATTGTGATTGTATGCTTGCGATTGTATGAATGTGATTGTATGATTGTGATTGTATGATTGTGATTGTATGATTGTGATTGTATGATTGTGATTGTATGATTGTGATTGTATGATTGTGATTGTATGATTGTGATTGTATGATTGTGATTGTATGAATATGATTGTATGATTGTGATTGCGTGATTGCGATTGTATGATTGTGATTGCATCATTTTGAATGTATGATTGTGATTGAATGATTGTGATTGTATGATTGTGATCGTGTGATTGTGATTGTATGATTGTGATTGTATGATTGTGATAGTATGATTGTGATTGTATGATTGTGATTGCATGATTGTGATTGTATGATTGTGATTGTATGATTGTATTTGGGAGATTGTATTTGGGAGATTGTATTTGGGAGATTGTAATTGTATGATTGCGATTGTATGATTGTGATTGTATGATTGTGATTGTATGATTGTGATTGTATGATTGTGATAGTATGATTGTGATTATATGATTGTTATTGTATGACTGTGATTGTATAATTGTGATTGTATGATTGTGATAGTATGATTGTGAAAGTATGATTGTGATTGTATGATTGTGATTGTATGATTGTGATTGTATGATTGTGATTGTATGATTGTGATTGTCTGATTGTGGTTGTGCGATTGTGATTGTACGATTGTGACTGTACGATTGTGATAGTATGATTGTGATTGTATGATTGTGATTGTATGATTGTGATTGTATGATTGTGATTGTTTGATTGTATTTGGGAGATTGTATTTGGGAGATTGTATTTGGGAGATTGTAATTGTATGATTGCGATTGTATGATTGTGATTGTATGATTGCGATTGTATGATTGTGATTGTATGATTGTGATGTATGACTGTAATCGTATGATTATGATTGTATGATTGTGATTGTATGATTGAGATTGTATGATTGTGATTGTATGCTTGCGATTGTATGATTGTGATTGTATGATTGTGATTGTATGATTGTGATTGCATGATTGTGATTGTATGATTGTGATTGCATGATTTTGAATGTATGATTGCGATTGTATGATTGTGGTTGTATGATTGTGATTGTATGATTGTGATTGTATGATTGTGATTGTATGATTGTGATAGTATGATTGTGATTGTATGATTGTGATTGCATGATTGTGATTGTATGATTGTGATTGTATGATTGTATTTGGGAGATTGTATTTGGGAGATTGTATTTGGGAGATTGTAATTGTATGATTGCGATTGTATGATTGTGATTGTATGATTGTGATTGTATGATTGTGATTGTATGATTATGTTAGTATGATTGTGATTGTATGATTGTGATTGTATGACTGTGATTGTATGATTGTGATTGTATGATTGTGATTGTATGATTATGAAAGTATGATTGTGATTGTATGATTGTGATCGTATGATTGTGATTGTATGATTGTATTTGGGAGATTGTATTTGGGAGATTGTATTTGGGAGATTGTAATTGTATGATTGCCATTGTATGATTGTAATTGTATGATTGCGATTATATGAGTGTGATTGTATGATTGTGATTGTATGATTGTGATAGTATGATTGTGATAGTATGATTGTGATTATATGATTGTTATTGTATGACTGCGATTGTATGATTGTGATTGTATGATTGTGATAGTATGATGGTGAAAGTATGATTGTGATTGTATGATTGTGATTGTATGATTGTGATTGTATGATTGTGATTGTATGATTGTGATTGTATGATTGTGATTGTATGATGGTGATTGTCTGATTGTGGTTGTGCGATTGTGATTGTACAATTGTGATTGTACGATTGTGATAGTATGATTGTGATTGTATGATTGTGATCGTATGATTGTGATTGTATGATTGTATTTGGGAGATTGTATTTGGGAGATTGTAATTGTATGATTGCGATTGTATGATTGTAATTGTATGATTGCGATTGTATGATTGTGATTGTATGATTGCGATTGTATGATTGTGATTGTATAATTATGATTGTATTTTTGTGATTGTATGATTGTGATTGTATGATTGTGATTGTATGATTGTGATTGTATGATTGTGATTGTATGATTGCGATTGTCTGATTGTGGTTGTGCGATTGTGATTGTACAATTGTGATTGTACGATTGTGATAGTATGATTGTGATTGTATGATTGTGATTGTATGATTGTGATTGTATGATTGTATTTGGGAGATTGTATTTGGGATATTGTAATTGTATGATTGCGATTGTATGATTGTGATTGTATGATTGTGATGTATGATTGTAATTGTATGATTATGATTGTATGATTGTGATTGTATTATTGAGATTGTATGATTGTGATTGTATGCTTGCGATTGTATGAATGTGATTGTATGATTGTGATTGTATGATTGTGATTGTATGATTGTGATTGTATGATTGTGATTGTATGATTGTGATTGTATGATTGTGATTGTATGATTGTGATTGTATGATTGTGATTGTATGAATATGATTGTATGATTGTGATTGCGTGATTGCGATTGTATGATTGTGATTGCATCATTTTGAATGTATGATTGTGATTGAATGATTGTGATTGTATGATTGTGATCGTGTGATTGTGATTGTATGATTGTGATTGTATGATTGTGATAGTATGATTGTGATTGTATGATTGTGATTGCATGATTGTGATTGTATGATTGTGATTGTATGATTGTATTTGGGAGATTGTATTTGGGAGATTGTATTTGGGAGATTGTAATTGTATGATTGCGATTGTATGATTGTGATTGTATGATTGTGATTGTATGATTGTGATTGTATGATTGTGATAGTATGATTGTGATTATATGATTGTTATTGTATGACTGTGATTGTATAATTGTGATTGTATGATTGTGATAGTATGATTGTGAAAGTATGATTGTGATTGTATGATTGTGATTGTATGATTGTGATTGTATGATTGTGATTGTATGATTGTGATTGTCTGATTGTGGTTGTGCGATTGTGATTGTACGATTGTGACTGTACGATTGTGATAGTATGATTGTGATTGTATGATTGTGATTGTATGATTGTGATTGTATGATTGTGATTGTTTGATTGTATTTGGGAGATTGTATTTGGGAGATTGTATTTGGGAGATTGTAATTGTATGATTGCGATTGTATGATTGTGATTGTATGATTGCGATTGTATGATTGTGATTGTATGATTGTGATGTATGACTGTAATCGTATGATTATGATTGTATGATTGTGATTGTATGATTGAGATTGTATGATTGTGATTGTATGCTTGCGATTGTATGATTGTGATTGTATGATTGTGATTGTATGATTGTGATTGCATGATTGTGATTGTATGATTGTGATTGCATGATTTTGAATGTATGATTGCGATTGTATGATTGTGGTTGTATGATTGTGATTGTATGATTGTGATTGTATGATTGTGATTGTATGATTGTGATAGTATGATTGTGATTGTATGATTGTGATTGCATGATTGTGATTGTATGATTGTGATTGTATGATTGTATTTGGGAGATTGTATTTGGGAGATTGTATTTGGGAGATTGTAATTGTATGATTGCGATTGTATGATTGTGATTGTATGATTGTGATTGTATGATTGTGATTGTATGATTATGTTAGTATGATTGTGATTGTATGATTGTGATTGTATGACTGTGATTGTATGATTGTGATTGTATGATTGTGATTGTATGATTATGAAAGTATGATTGTGATTGTATGATTGTGATCGTATGATTGTGATTGTATGATTGTATTTGGGAGATTGTATTTGGGAGATTGTATTTGGGAGATTGTAATTGTATGATTGCCATTGTATGATTGTAATTGTATGATTGCGATTATATGAGTGTGATTGTATGATTGTGATTGTATGATTGTGATAGTATGATTGTGATAGTATGATTGTGATTATATGATTGTTATTGTATGACTGCGATTGTATGATTGTGATTGTATGATTGTGATAGTATGATGGTGAAAGTATGATTGTGATTGTATGATTGTGATTGTATGATTGTGATTGTATGATTGTGATAGTATGATTGTAATTGTATGATTACGATTGTATGACTGTGATTGTATGATTGTGATTGTATGATTGAGATTGTGTGATCGTGATTGTATGCTTGCGATTGTATAATTGGGATTGTATGATTGTGATTCTTTGATTGTGATTGTATGATTGTGATTGTATGATTGTGATTGTATGATTGTGATTATATGATTGTGATTGTATGATTGTGATTGTATGATTGTGATAGTATGATTGTGATAGTATGATTGTGATTATATGATTGTTATTGTATGACTGTGATTGTATGATTGTGATTGTATGATTGTGATAGTATGATGGTGAAAGTATGATTGTGATTGTATGAT
This sequence comes from Megachile rotundata, assembly GCF_050947335.1. Classification (NCBI taxonomy): domain Eukaryota; kingdom Metazoa; phylum Arthropoda; class Insecta; order Hymenoptera; family Megachilidae; genus Megachile; species Megachile rotundata. Next base: position 1,348,459 of record NW_027473318.1, on the reverse strand, counting down.
TGTGATTGTATGATTGTGATTGTATGATTGTGATTGTATGATTGCGATTGTCTGATTGTGGTTGTGCGATTGTGATTGTACGATTGTGATTGTACGATTGTTATTGAATGATTGTGATTGTACGATTCTGATTGTATGATTGTGATTGCATGATTGTGATTGTATGATTGTGATTGCATGATTTTGAATGTATGATTGCGATTGTATGATTGTGGTTGTATGATTGTGATTGTATGATTGTGCTTGTATGATTGTGATTGTATGATTGTGATAGTATGATTGTGATTGTATGATTGTGATTGTATGATTGTGATCGTATGATTGTGATTGTATGATTGTATTTGGGAGATTGTATTTGGGAGATTGTATTTGGGAGATTGTAATTGTATGATTGCGATTGTATGATTGTAATTGTATGATTGCGATTGTATGATTGTGATTGTATGATTGCGATTGTATGATTGTGATTGTATAATTATGATTGTATTTTTGTGATTGTATGATTGTGATTGTATGATTGTGATTGTATGATTGTGATTGTATGATTGTGATTGTATGATTGTGATTGTATGATTGTGATTGTCTGATTGTGGTTGCGCGATTGTGATTGTACGATTGTGATTGTACGATTGTGATTGTATGATTGCGATTGTATGATTGTGATTGTATGATTGTGATTGTATGATTGTGATTGTATGATTGTGATTGTATGATTGTGATAGTATGAGGGTGAAAGTATGATTGTGATTGTATGATTGTGATTGTATGATTGTGATGTATGATTGTAATTGTATGATTACGATTGTATGATTGTGATTGTATGATTGTGATTGTATGATTGAGATTGTGTGATTGTGATTGTATGCTTGCGATTGTATAATTGGGATTGTATGATTGTGATTCTTTGATTGTGATTGTATGATTGTGATTGTATGATTGTGATTGTATGATTGTGATTATATGATTGTGATTGTATGATTGTGATTGTATGATTGTGATAGTATGATTGTGATAGTATGATTGTGATTATATGATTCTTATTGTATGACTGTGATTGTATGATTGTGATTGTATGATTGTGATAGTATGATGGTGAAAGTATGATTGTGATTGTATGATTGTGATTGTATGATTGTGATTGTATGATTGTGATTGTATGATTGTGATTGTATGATTGTGATTGTATGATGGTGATTGTCTGATTGTGGTTGTGCGATTGTGATTGTACAATTGTGATTGTACGATTGTGATAGTATGATTGTGATTGTATGATTGTGATTGTATGATTGTGATTGTATGATTGTGATTGTATGATTGTAATTGTTTGATTGTATTTGGGAGATTGTATTTGGGAGATTGTAATTGTATGATTGCGATTTTATGATTGTGATTGTATGATTGCGATTGTATGATTGTGATTGTATGATTGTGATGTATGAATGTAATTGTATGATTATGATTGTATGATTGTGATTGTATGATTGAGATTGTATGATTCTGATTGTATGCTTGCGATTGTATGATTGTGATTGTATGATTGTGATTGTATGATTGTGATTGTATGATTGTGATTGTATGATTGTGATTGTATGATTATGATTGTATGATTGTGATTGTATGATTGTGATTGTATGATTGTGATTGTACGATTGTGATAGTATTATTGTGATTGTATGATTGTGATTGTATGACTGTGATTGTATGATTGTGATTGTATGATTGTGATTGTATGATTGTGAAAGTATGATTGTGATGGTATGATTGTGATTGTATGATTGTGATTGTATGATTGTGATTGCATGATTGTGATTGTATGATTGTGATTGCATGATTTTGAATGTATCATTGCGATTGTATGATTGTGGTTGTATGATTGTGATTGTATGATTGTGATTGTATGATTGTGATTGTATGATTGTGATGTATGATTGTAATTGTATGACTATGATTGTATGATTGTGATTGTATGATTGTGATTGTATGATTGTATCTGGGAGATTGTATTTGGGAGATTGTATTTGGGAGATTGTAATTGTATGATTGCGATTGTATGATTGTGATTGTATGATTGCGATTGTATGATTGTGATTGCATGATTGTGATTGTATGATTGTGATTGCATGATTTTGAATGTATGATTGTGATTGTATGATTGTGATTGTATGATTGTGATTGTATGATTGTGATTGTATGATTGTGATAGTATGATTGTGATGGTATGATTGTAATTGTATGATTATGATTGTATGATTGTGATTGTATGATTGAGATTGTATGATTGTGATTGTATGATTGCGATTGTATGATTGTGGTTGTATGATTGTGATTGTATGATTGCGATTGTATGATTGCGATTGTATGATTGTGATTGTATGATTGTGATTGTATGATTGTGATTGTATGATTGTGATTGTATGATTGTGAAAGTATGATTGTGATTGCATGATTGTGATTGTATGATTGTGATTGCATGATTTTGAATGTATGATTGTGATTGAATGATTGTGATTGTATGATTGTGATCGTATGATTGTGATTGTATGATTGTGATTGTATGATTGCGATAGTATGATTGTGATTGTATGATTGTGATTGTATGATTGTGATTGTATGATTGTGATTGTATGATTGTGATTGTATGATTGTGATAGTATGATTGTGATTGTATGATTGTGATTGTATGATTGTGATTATATGATTGTGATTGTATGATTGTGATTGTATGATTGTGATAGTATGATTGTGATTATATGATTGTTATTGTATGACTGTGATTGTATGATTGTGATTGTATGATTGTGATAGTATGATTGTGAAAGTATGATTGTGATTGTATGATTGTGATTGTATGGTTGTGATTGTATGATTGTGATTGTATGATTGTGATTGTATGACTGTGATTGTATGATTGTGATTGTATGATTGTGATTGTATGATTGTGAAAGTATGATTGTGATGGTATGATTGTGATTGTATGATTGTGATTGTATGATTGTGATTGTATGAGTGTGATTGTCTGATTGTGGTTGTGCGATTGTGATTGTACGATTGTGATTGTACGATTATTATTGAATGATTGTGATTGTATGATTGTGATTGTATGATTGTGATTGTATGATTGTATGATTGTGATTGTATGATTGTATTTGGGAGATTGTATTTGGGAGATTGTAATTGTATGATTGCGATTGTATGATTGTGATTGTATGATTGCGATTGTATGAATGCGATTGTGTGATTTTGATTGTATGATTGTGATTGTATGATTGTGATTGTATGACTGTATTTGGGAGATTGTATTTGGGATATTGTAATTGTATGATTGCGATTGTATGGTTGTGATTGTATGATTGTGATTGTATGATTGCGATTGTATGATTGTGATTGTATAATTGTGATGTATGACTGTAATTGTATGATTATGATTGTATGATTGGGATTGTATGATTGTGATTGTACTGATTGTGGTTGTATGATTGTGATTGTATGATTGAGATTGTATGATTGTGATTGTATGATTGCGATTGTATGATTGCGATTGTATGATTGTGATTGTATGATTGTGATTGTATGATTGTGATTGTATGATTGGGATTGTATGATTGTGATTGTATGATTGTGATTGTATGATTGTGAAAGTATGATTGTGATTGTATGATTACGATTGTATGATTGCGGTTGTGCGATTGTGATTGTACGATTGTGATTGTACGATTGTGATTGTATGATTGTGATTGCATGATTATGATTGTATGATTGTGATTGCATGATTGTGATTGTATGATTGTGATTGCATGATTTTGAATGTATGATTGTGATTGTATGATTGTGATTGTATGATTGTGATTGTATGATTGTGATTGTATGATTGTGATTGTATGATTGTGATTGTATGATTGTGATTGTATGATTGCGATTGTATGAATGCGATTGTATGATTGAGATTGCATAATTGTGATTGGATGATTGTGATTGTATGATTGTGATTGTATGATTGTGATTGTCTGATTGCGGTTGTACGATTGTGATTGTATGATTGAGATTGTATGATTGTGATTGTATGATTGCGATTGTATGATTGCGATTGTATGATTGCGATTGTATGATTGTGATTGTATGATTGTGATTGTATGATTGTGATTGTATGATTGTGATTGTATGATTGTGATTGTATGATTGTGAAAGTATGATTGTGATTGTATGATTATGATTGTATGATTGCGATCGTATGATTGTGATTGTATGATTATGATTGTATGATTGTGATTGTATGATTGCGATTGTATGATTGTGATTGTATGATTAAGTTTGTATTTTTGTGATTTTATGATTGTGATTGTATGATTGTGATTGTATGATTGTGATTGTATGATTGCGATTGTATGATTGTGATTGTATGATTGTGATTGCATGATTGTGATTGTATGATTGTGATTGCATGATTTTGAATGTATCATTGCGATTGTATGATTGTGGTTGTATGATTGTGATTGTATGATTGTGATTGTATGATTGTGATTGTATGATTGTGATGTATGATTGTAATTGTATGACTATGATTGTATGATTGTGATTGTATGATTGTATCTGGGAGATTGTATTTGGGAGATTGTATTTGGGAGATTGTAATTGTATGATTGCGATTGTATGATTGTGATTGTATGATTGCGATTGTATGATTGTGATTGCATGATTGTGATTGTATGATTGTGATTGCATGATTTTGAATGTATGATTGTGATTGTATGATTGTGATTGTATGATTGTGATTGTATGATTGTGATTGTATGATTGTGATAGTATGATTGTGATGGTATGATTGTGATTGTATGATTATGATTATATGATTGTTATTGTATGACTGTGATTGTATGATTGTGATTGTATGATTGTGATAGTATGATTGTGAAAGTATGATTGTGATTGTATGATTGTGGTTGTATGATTGTGATTGTATGATTGTGATTGTATGATTGTGATTGTAGGAATGTGATTGTCTGATTGTGGTTGTATGATTGTGATGTATGATTGTAATTGTATGATTATGATTGTATGGTTGTGATTGTATGATTGAGATTGTATGATTGTGATTGTATGCTTGCGATTGTATGATTGTGATTGTATGACTGTGATTGTATGATTGTATTTGGGAGATTGTATTTGGGATATTGTAATTATATGATTGCGATTGTATGATTGTGATTGTCTGATTGTGATGTATGATTGTAATTGTATGACTATGATTGTATGATTGTGATTGTATGATTGTGATTGTATGATTGAGATTGTATGATTGTGATTGTATGCTTGCGATTGTATGATTGTGATTGTATGATTGCGATAGTATGATTGTGAAAGTATGATTGTGATTGTATGATTGTGATTGTATGATTGTGATTGTATGATTGTGATTGTATGATTGAGATTGTAGGAATGTGATTGTCTGATTGTGGTTGTGCGATTGTGATTGTACGATTGTGATTGTACGATTGTGATAGTATGATTGTGATTGTATGATTGTGATTGTATGATTGTGATTGTATGATTGTGATTGTTTGATTGTATTTGGGAGATTGTATTTGGGAGATTGTAATTGTATGATTGCGATTGTATGATTGTGATTGTATGATTGTGATGTATGACTGTAATTGTATGATTATGATTGTATGATTGTGATTGTATGATTGAGATTGTATGATTGTGATTGTATGATTGTGATTGTATGCTTGTGGTTGTGCGATTGTGATTGTACGATTGTGATTGTACGATTGTTATTGAATGATTGTGATTGTATGATTCTGATTGTATGATTGTGATTGCATGATTGTGATTGTATGATTGTGATTGCATGATTTTGAATGTATGATGGCGATTGTATGATTGTGGTTGTATGATTGTGATTTTATGATTGTGATTGTATGATTGTGATTGTATGATTGTGATAGTATGATTGTGATTGTATGATTGTGATTGTATGATTGTGATAGTATGATTGTGATTGTATGATTGTGATTGTATGACTGTGATTGTATGATTGTGATTGTATGATTGTGATTGTATGATTGTGATAGTATGATTGTGATTATATGATTCTTATTGTATGACTGTGATTGTATGATTGTGATTGTATGATTGTGATAGTATGATGGTGAAAGTATGATTGTGATTGTATGATTGTGATTGTATGATTGTGATTGTATGATTGTGATTGTATGATTGTGATTGTATGATGGTGATTGTCTGATTGTGGTTGTGCGATTGTGATTGTACAATTGTGATTGTACGATTGTGATAGTATGATTGTGATTGTATGATTGTGATTGTATGATTGTGATTGTATGATTGTGATTGTATGATTGTGATTGTTTGATTGTATTTGGGAGATTGTATTTGGGAGATTGTAATTGTATGATTGCGATTTTATGATTGTGATTGTATGATTGCGATTGTATGATTGTGATTGTATGATTGTGATGTATGAATGTAATTGTATGATTATGATTGTATGATTGTGATTGTATGATTGAGATTGTATGATTCTGATTGTATGCTTGCGATTGTATGATTGTGATTGTATGATTGTGATTGTATGATTGTGATTGTATGATTGTGATTGTATGATTGTGATTGTATGATTATGATTGTATGATTGTGATTGTATGATTGTGATTGTATGATTGTGATTGTACGATTGTGATAGTATTATTGTGATTGTATGATTGTGATTGTATGACTGTGATTGTATGATTGTGATTGTATGATTGTGATTGTATGATTGTGAAAGTATGATTGTGATGGTATGATTGTGATTGTATGATTGTGATTGTATGATTGTGATTGCATGATTGTGATTGTATGATTGTGATTGCATGATTTTGAATGTATCATTGCGATTGTATGATTGTGGTTGTATGATTGTGATTGTATGATTGTGATTGTATGATTGTGATTGTATGATTGTGATGTATGATTGTAATTGTATGACTATGATTGTATGATTGTGATTGTATGATTGTGATTGTATGATTGTATCTGGGAGATTGTATTTGGGAGATTGTATTTGGGAGATTGTAATTGTATGATTGCGATTGTATGATTGTGATTGTATGATTGCGATTGTATGATTGTGATTGCATGATTGTGATTGTATGATTGTGATTGCATGATTTTGAATGTATGATTGTGATTGTATGATTGTGATTGTATGATTGTGATTGTATGATTGTGATTGTATGATTGTGATAGTATGATTGTGATGGTATGATTGTAATTGTATGATTATGATTGTATGATTGTGATTGTATGATTGAGATTGTATGATTGTGATTGTATGATTGCGATTGTATGATTGTGGTTGTATGATTGTGATTGTATGATTGCGATTGTATGATTGCGATTGTATGATTGTGATTGTATGATTGTGATTGTATGATTGTGATTGTATGATTGTGATTGTATGATTGTGAAAGTATGATTGTGATTGCATGATTGTGATTGTATGATTGTGATTGCATGATTTTGAATGTATGATTGTGATTGAATGATTGTGATTGTATGATTGTGATCGTATGATTGTGATTGTATGATTGTGATTGTATGATTGCGATAGTATGATTGTGATTGTATGATTGTGATTGTATGATTGTGATTGTATGATTGTGATTGTATGATTGTGATTGTATGATTGTGATAGTATGATTGTGATTGTATGATTGTGATTGTATGATTGTGATTATATGATTGTGATTGTATGATTGTGATTGTATGATTGTGATAGTATGATTGTGATTATATGATTGTTATTGTATGACTGTGATTGTATGATTGTGATTGTATGATTGTGATAGTATGATTGTGAAAGTATGATTGTGATTGTATGATTGTGATTGTATGGTTGTGATTGTATGATTGTGATTGTATGATTGTGATTGTATGACTGTGATTGTATGATTGTGATTGTATGATTGTGATTGTATGATTGTGAAAGTATGATTGTGATGGTATGATTGTGATTGTATGATTGTGATTGTATGATTGTGATTGTATGAGTGTGATTGTCTGATTGTGGTTGTGCGATTGTGATTGTACGATTGTGATTGTACTATTATTATTGAATGATTGTGATTGTATGATTGTGATTGTATGATTGTGATTGTATGATTGTATGATTGTGATTGTATGATTGTATTTGGGAGATTGTATTTGGGAGATTGTAATTGTATGATTGCGATTGTATGATTGTGATTGTATGATTGCGATTGTATGAATGCGATTGTGTGATTTTGATTGTATGATTGTGATTGTATGATTGTGATTGTATGACTGTATTTGGGAGATTGTATTTGGGATATTGTAATTGTATGATTGCGATTGTATGGTTGTGATTGTATGATTGTGATTGTATGATTGCGATTGTATGATTGTGATTGTATAATTGTGATGTATGACTGTAATTGTATGATTATGATTGTATGATTGGGATTGTATGATTGTGATTGTACTGATTGTGGTTGTATGATTGTGATTGTATGATTGAGATTGTATGATTGTGATTGTATGATTGCGATTGTATGATTGCGATTGTATGATTGTGATTGTATGATTGTGATTGTATGATTGTGATTGTATGATTGGGATTGTATGATTGTGATTGTATGATTGTGATTGTATGATTGTGAAAGTATGATTGTGATTGTATGATTACGATTGTATGATTGCGGTTGTGCGATTGTGATTGTACGATTGTGATTGTACGATTGTGATTGTATGATTGTGATTGCATGATTATGATTGTATGATTGTGATTGCATGATTGTGATTGTATGATTGTGATTGCATGATTTTGAATGTATGATTGTGATTGTATGATTGTGATTGTATGATTGTGATTGTATGATTGTGATTGTATGATTGTGATTGTATGATTGTGATTGTATGATTGTGATTGTATGATTGCGATTGTATGAATGCGATTGTATGATTGAGATTGCATAATTGTGATTGGATGATTGTGATTGTATGATTGTGATTGTATGATTGTGATTGTCTGATTGCGGTTGTACGATTGTGATTGTATGATTGAGATTGTATGATTGTGATTGTATGATTGCGATTGTATGATTGCGATTGTATGATTGCGATTGTATGATTGTGATTGTATGATTGTGATTGTATGATTGTGATTGTATGATTGTGATTGTATGATTGTGATTGTATGATTGTGAAAGTATGATTGTGATTGTATGATTATGATTGTATGATTGCGATCGTATGATTGTGATTGTATGATTATGATTGTATGATTGTGATTGTATGATTGCGATTGTATGATTGTGATTGTATGATTAAGTTTGTATTTTTGTGATTTTATGATTGTGATTGTATGATTGTGATTGTATGATTGTGATTGTATGATTGCGATTGTATGATTGTGATTGTATGATTGTGATTGCATGATTGTGATTGTATGATTGTGATTGCATGATTTTGAATGTATCATTGCGATTGTATGATTGTGATTGTATGATTGTGATTGTATGATTGTGATTGTATGATTGTGATAGTATGATTGTGATGGTATGATTGTGATTGTATGATTATGATTATATGATTGTTATTGTATGACTGTGATTGTATGATTGTGATTGTATGATTGTGATAGTATGATTGTGAAAGTATGATTGTGATTGTATGATTGTGGTTGTATGATTGTGATTGTATGATTGTGATTGTATGATTGTGATTGTAGGAATGTGATTGTCTGATTGTGGTTGTATGATTGTGATGTATGATTGTAATTGTATGATTATGATTGTATGGTTGTGATTGTATGATTGAGATTGTATGATTGTGATTGTATGCTTGCGATTGTATGATTGTGATTGTATGACTGTGATTGTATGATTGTATTTGGGAGATTGTATTTGGGATATTGTAATTATATGATTGCGATTGTATGATTGTGATTGTATGATTGTGATGTATGATTGTAATTGTATGACTATGATTGTATGATTGTGATTGTATGATTGTGATTGTATGATTGAGATTGTATGATTGTGATTGTATGCTTGCGATTGTATGATTGTGATTGTATGATTGTGATAGTATGATTGTGAAAGTATGATTGTGATTGTATGATTGTGATTGTATGATTGTGATTGTATGATTGTGATTGTATGATTGAGATTGTAGGAATGTGATTGTCTGATTGTGGTTGTGCGATTGTGATTGTACGATTGTGATTGTACGATTGTGATAGTATGATTGTGATTGTATGATTGTGATTGTATGATTGTGATTGTATGATTGTGATTGTTTGATTGTATTTGGGAGATTGTATTTGGGAGATTGTAATTGTATGATTGCGATTGTATGATTGTGATTGTATGATTGTGATGTATGACTGTAATTGTATGATTATGATTGTATGATTGTGATTGTATGATTGAGATTGTATGATTGTGATTGTATGATTGTGATTGTATGCTTGTGGTTGTGCGATTGCGATTGTACGATTGTGATTGTACGATTGTTATTGAATGATTGTGATTGTATGATTCTGATTGTATGATTGTGATTGCATGATTGTGATTGTATGATTGTGATTGCATGATTTTGAATGTATGATGGCGATTGTATGATTGTGGTTGTATGATTGTGATTTTATGATTGTGATTGTATGATTGTGATTGTATGATTGTGATAGTATGATTGTGATTGTATGATTGTGATTGTATGATTGTGATAGTATGATTGTGATTGTATGATTGTGATTGTATGACTGTGATTGTATGATTGTGATTGTATGATTGTGATTGTATGATTGTGAAAGTATGATTGTGATGGTATGATTGTGATTGTATGATTGTGATTGTATGAGTGTGATTGTCTGATTGTGGTTGTGTGATTGTGATTGAACGATTGTGGTTGTACGATTATTATTGAATGATTGTGATTGTATGATTGTGATTGTATGATTGTGATTGTATGATTGTGATTGTATGATTGTGATTGTATGAATATGATTGTATGATTGTGATTGCATGATTGCGATTGTATGATTGTGATTGCATCATTTTGAATGTATGATTGTGATTGAATGATTGTGATTGTATGATTGTGATCGTGTGATTGTGATTGTATGATTGTGATTGTATGATTGTATTTGGGAGATTGTATTTGGGATATTGTAATTATACAATTGCGATTGTACGATTGTGATTGTACGATTGTGATTGTATGATTGTGATTGTATGATTGTGATAGTATGATTGTGATTATATGATTGTTATTGTATGACTGTGATTGTATAATTGTGATTGTATGATTGTGATAGTATGATTGTGAAAGTATGATTGTGATTGTATGATTGTGATTGTATGATTGTGATTGTATGATTGTGATTGTATGATTGTGATTGTCTGATTGTGGTTGTGCGATTGTGATTGTACGATTGTGACTGTACGATTGTGATAGTATGATTGTGATTGTATGATTGTGATTGTATGATTGTGATTGTATGATTGTGATTGTTTGATTGTATTTGGGAGATTGTATTTGGGAGATTGTATTTGGGAGATTGTAATTGTATGATTGCGATTGTATGATTGTGATTGTATGATTGCGATTGTATGATTGTGATTGTATGATTGTGATGTATGACTGTAATCGTATGATTATGATTGTATGATTGTGATTGTATGATTGAGATTGTATGATTGTGATTGTATGCTTGCGATTGTATGATTGTGATTGTATGATTGTGATTGTATGATTGTGATTGTATGATTGTGATTGCATGATTGTGATTGTATGATTGTGATTGCATGATTTTGAATGTATGATTGCGATTGTATGATTGTGGTTGTATGATTGTGATTGTATGATTGTGATTGTATGATTGTGATTGTATGATTGTGATAGTATGATTGTGATTGTATGATTGTGATTGTATGATTGTGATCGTATGATTGTGATTGTATGATTGTATTTGGGAGACTGTATTTGGGAGATTGTATTTGGGAGATTGTATTTGGGAGATTGTAATTGTATGATTGCGATTGTATGATTGTAATTGTATGATTGCGATTGTATGACTGTGATTGTATGATTGCGATTGTATGATTGTGATTGTATAATTATGATTGTATTTTTGTGATTGTATGATTGTGATTGTATGATTGTGATTGTATGATTGTGATTGTATGATTGTGATTGTATGATTGTGATTGTATGATTGTGATTGTATGATTGTGATTGTCTGATTGTGGTTGAGCGATTGTGATTGTACGATTGTGATTGTACGATTGTGATTGTACGATTGCGATTGTATGATTGTGATTGTATGATTGTGATTGTATGATTGTGATTGTATGATTGTGATTGTATGATTGTGATAGTATGAGGGTGAAAGTATGATTGTGATTGTATGATTGTGATTGTATGATTGTGATGTATGATTGTAATTGTATGATTACGATTGTATGATTGTGATTGTATGATTGTGATTGTATGATTGAGATTGTGTGATTGTGATTGTATGCTTGCGATTGTATAATTGGGATTGTATGATTGTGATTCTTTGATTGTGATTGTATGATTGTGATTGTATGATTGTGATTGTATGATTGTGATTATATGATTGTGATTGTATGATTGTGATTGTATGATTGTGATAGTATGATTGTGATAGTATGATTGTGATTATATGATTGTTATTGTATGACTGTGATTGTATGATTGTGATTGTATGATTGTGATAGTATGATGGTGAAAGTATGATTGTGATTGTATGATTGTGATTGTATGATTGTGATTGTATGATTGTGATTGTATGATTGTGATTGTATGATGGTGATTGTCTGATTGTGGTTGTGCGATTGTGATTGTACAATTGTGATTGTACGATTGTGATAGTATGATTGTGATTGTATGATTGTGATTGTATGATTGTGATTGTATGATTGTGATTGTATGATTGTGATTGTTTGATTGTATTTGGGAGATTGTATTTGGGAGATTGTAATTGTATGATTGCGATTTTATGATTGTGATTGTATGATTGCGATTTTATGATTGTGATTGTATGATTGCGATTGTATGATTGTGATTGTATGATTGTGATGTATGAATGTAATTGTATGATTATGATTGTATGATTGTGATTGTATGATTGAGATTGTATGATTCTGATTGTATGCTTGCGATTGTATGCTTGCGATTGTATGATTGTGATTGTATGATTGTGATTGTATGATTGTGATTGTATGATTGTGATTGTATGATTGTGATTGTATGATTGTGATTGTATGATTGTGATTGTATGATTGTGATTGTATGATTGTGATTGTATGATTATGATTGTATGATTGTGATTGTATGATTGCGATTGTATGATTGTGATTGCATGATTGTGATTGTATGATTGTGATTGCATGATTTTGAATGTATGATTGTGATTGTATGATTGTGATTGTATGATTGTGATTGTATGATTGTGATTGTATGATTGTGATTGTATGATTGTGATAGTATGATTGTGATGGTATGATTGTGATTGTATGATTATGATTGTATGATTGTGATTGTATGATTGTGATGTATGATTGTAATTGTATGATTATGATTGTATGATTGTGATTGTATGATTGAGATTGTATGATTGTGATTGTATGCTTGCGACTGTATGAATGTGATTGTATGATTGTGGTTGTATGATTGTGATTGTCTGATTGTGGTTGTATGATTGTGATTGTATGATTGAGATTGTATGATTGTGATTGTATGATTGCGATTGTATGATTGTGATTGTATGATTGTGATGTATGATTGTAATTGTATGATTATGATTCTATGATTGTGATTGTATGATTGAGATTGTATGATTGTGATTGTATGATTGCGATTGTATGATTGTGATTGTATGATTGCGATTGTATGATTGTGATTGTATGATTGTGATGTATGATTGTAATTGTATGATTATGATTGTATGATTGTGATTGTATGATTGAGATTGTATGATTGTGATTGTATGATTGCGATTGTATGATTGTGGTTGTATGATTGTGATTGTATGATTGCGATTGTATGATTGCGATTGTATGATTGTGATTGTATGATTGTGATTGTATGATTGTGAAAGTATGATTGTGATTGCATGATTGTGATTGTATGATTGTGATTGCATGATTTTGAATGTATGATTGTGATTGAATGATTGTGATTGTATGATTGTGATCGTATGATTGTGATTGTATGATTGTGATTGTATGATTGCGATAGTATGATTGTGATTGTATGATTGTGATTGTATGATTGTGATTGTATGATTGTGATTGTATGATTGTGATAGTATGATTGTGATTGTATGATTGTGATTGTATGATTGTGATTATATGATTGTGATTGTATGATTGTGATTGTATGATTGTGATAGTATGATTGTGATTATATGATTGTTATTGTATGACTGTGATTGTATGATTGTGATTGTATGATTGTGATAGTATGATTGTGAAAGTATGATTGTGATTGTATGATTGTGATTGTATGGTTGTGATTGTATGATTGTGATTGTATGATTGTGATTGTATGACTGTGATTGTATGATTGTGATTGTATGATTGTGATTGTATGATTGTGAAAGTATGATTGTGATGGTATGATTGTGATTGTATGATTGTGATTGTATGATTGTGATTGTATGAGTGTGATTGTCTGATTGTGGTTGTGCGATTGTGATTGTACGATTGTGATTGTACGATTATTATTGAATGATTGTGATTGTATGATTGTGATTGTATGATTGTGATTGTATGATTGTGATTGTATGATTATGATTGTATGATTGTGATTGTATGATTGTATTTGGGTGATTGTATTTGGGAGATTGTATTTGGGAGATTGTAATTGTATGATTGCGATTGTATGATTGTGATTGTATGATTGCGATTGTATGAATGCGATTGTGTGATTTTGATTTTATGATTGTGATTGTATGATTGTGATTGTATGATTGTGATTGTATGATTGTATTTGGGAGATTGTATTTGGGATATTGTAATTGTATGATTGCGATTGTATGGTTGTGATTGTATGATTGTGATTGTATGATTGTGATTGTATGATTGTGATTGTATGATTGTGATTGTATGATTATGATTGTATGATTGTGATTGTATGATTGTGATTGTATGATTGTGATTGTATGATAGTGATAGTATGATTGTGATTGTATGATTGTGATTGTATGACTGTGATTGTATGATTGTGATTGTATGATTGTGATTGTATGATTGTGAAAGTATGATTGTGATGGTATGATTGTGATTGTATGATTGTGATTGTATGATTGTGATTGTATGAGTGTGATTGTCTGATTGTGGTTGTGCGATTGTGATTGTACGATTGTGATTGTACGATTATTATTGAATGATTGTGATTGTATGATTGTGATTGTATGATTGTGATTGTATGATTGTGATTGTATGATTGTGATTGTATGATTATGATTGTATGATTGTGATTGTATGATTGTATTTGGGTGATAGTATTTGGGAGATTGTATTTGGGAGATTGTAATGGTATGATTGCGATTGTATGATTGTGATTATATGATTGCGATTGTATGATTGTGATTGTACGATTGTGATGTATGATTGAAATTGTATTATTATGATTGTATGATTGTGATTGTATGATTGAGATTGTATGATTGAGATTGTATGACTGTGATTGTATGATTGTGATTGTATGATTGTGATTGTATGATTGTGAAAGTATGATTGTGATTGTATGATTGTGATTGTATGATTGTGATTGTACTGATTGTGGTTGTATGATTGTGATTGTATGATTGAGATTGTATGATTGTGATTGTATGATTGCGATTGTATGATTGCGATTGTATGATTGTGATTGTATGATTGTGATTGTATGATTGTGATTGTATGATTGGGATTGTATGATTGTGATTGTATGATTGTGATTGTATGATTGTGAAAGTATGATTGTGATTGTATGATTACGATTGTATGATTGCGGTTGTGCGATTGTGATTGTACGATTGTGATTGTACGATTGTGATTGTATGATTGTGATTGCATGATTATGATTGTATGATTGTGATTGCATGATTGTGATTGTATGATTGTGATTGCATGATTTTGAATGTATGATTGTGATTGTATGATTGTGATTGAATGATTGTGATTGTATGATTGTGATTGTATGATTGTGATTGTATGATTGTGATTGTATGATTGTGATTGTATGATTGTGATTGTATGATTGTGATTGTATGATTGCGATTGTATGAATGCGATTGTATGATTGTGATTGCATAATTGTGATTGGATGATTGTGATTGTATGATTGTGATTGTCTGATTGTGGTTGTATGATTGTGATTGTATGATTGAGATTGTATGATTGTGATTGTATGATTGCGATAGTATGATTGCGATTGTATGATTGCGATTGTATGATTGTGATTGTATGATTGCGATAGTATGATTGCGATTGTATGATTGCGATTGTATGATTGTGATTGTATGATTGTGATTGTATGATTGTGATTGTATGATTGTGATTGTATGATTGTGATTGTATGATTACGATTGTATGAATGTGATTGTATGATTGTATTTGGGTGATTGTATTTGGGAGATTGTATTTGGGAGATTGTAATTGTATGATTGTGATTGTATGATTGTGATAGTATGATTGTGATTGTATGACTGTGATTGTATGACTGTGATTGTATGATTGTGATTGTATGATTGTGATTGTATGATTGTGAAAGTATGATTGTGATTGTATGATTGTGATTGTATGATTGTGATTGTATGATTGTGATTGTATGATTGTGATTGTATGATTGTATTTGGGAGATTGTATTTGGGAGATTGTATTTGGGAGATTGTAATTGTATGATTGCGATTGTATGATTGTGATTGTATGATTGCGATTGTATGATTGTGATTGTACGATTGTGATGTATGATTGTAATTGTATTATTATGATTGTATGATTGTGATTGTATGATTGAGATTGTATGATTGAGATTGTATGACTGTGATTGTATGATTGTGATTGTATGATTGTGATTGTATGATTGTGATTGTATGATTGTGAAAGTATGATTGTGATTGTATGATTATGATTGTATGATTGTGATTGTGTGATTGTGATTGTATGATTGTATTTGGGAGATTGTATTTGGGAGATTGTAATTGTATGATTGTGATTGTATGATTGTGATTGTATGATTGTGATTGTATGATTGTGATAGTATGATTGTGATTGTATGACTGTGATTGTATGACAGTGATTGTATGATTGTGATTGTATGATTACGATTGTATGATTGTGGTTGTGCGATTGTGATTGTACGATTGTGATTGTACGATTGTGATTGTATGATTGTGATTGCATGATTATGATTGTATGATTGTGATTGCATGATTGTGATTGTATGATTGTGATTGCATGATTTTGAATGTATGATTGTGATTGTATGATTGCGGTTGTATGATTGTGATTGTATGATTAAGTTTGTATTTTTGTGATTTTATGATTGTGATTGTATGATTGTGATTGTATGATTGCGATTGTATAAATGCGATTGTATGATTGTGATTGCATAATTGTGATTGTATGATTGTGATTGTATGATTGTGATTGTCTGATTGTGGTTGTATGATTGTGATTGTATGATTGAGATTGTTTGATTGTGATTGTATGATTGCGATTGTATGATTGCGATTGTATGATTGTGATTGTATGATTGTGATTGTATGATTGTGATTGTATGATTGTGATCGTATGATTGTGATTGTATGATTGTGATTGTATGATTGTGAAAGTATGATTGTGATTGTATGATTACGATTGTATGATTTTGGTTGTGCGATTGTGATTGTACGATTGTGATTGTACGATTGTGATTGTATGATTGTGATTGCATGATTATGATTGTATGATTGTGATTGCATGATTGTGATTGTATGATTGTGATTGCATGATTTTGAATGTATGATTGTGATTGTATGATTGTGATTGCATGATTATGATTGTATGATTGTGATTACATGATTGTGATTGTATGATTGTGATTGCATGATTTTGAATGTATGATTGTGTTTGTATGATTGCGATTGTATGATTGTGATTGTATGATTAAGTTTGTATTTTTGTGATTTTATGATTGTGATTGTATGATTGTGATTGTATGATTGTGATTGTATGATTGTGATTGTATGATTGCGATTGTATAAATGCGATTGTATGATTGTGATTGCATAATTGTGATTGTATGATTGTGATTGTATGATTGTGATTGTCTGATTGTGGTTGTATGATTGTGATTGTATGATTGAGATTGTTTGATTGTGATTGTATGATTGCGATTGTATGAATGCGATTGTATGATTGTGATTGTATGATTGCGATTGTATGATTGTGATTGTATGATTGTGATTGTATGATTGTGATTGTATGATTGTGATCGTATGATTGTGATTGTATGATTGTGATTGTATGATTGTGAAAGTATGATTGTGATTGTATGATTACGATTGTATGATTTTGGTTGTACGATTGTGATTGTATGATTGTGATTGCATGATTATGATTGTATGATTGTGATTGCATGATTGTGATTGTATGATTGTGATTGCATGATTTTGAATGTATGATTGTGATTGTATGATTGTGATTGTATGATTGTGATTGTATGATTGTGATTGTATGATTGTGATTGTATGATTGTGATTGTATGATTGTGATTGTATGATTGTGATAGTATGATTGTGATTGTATGATTGTGACTGTATGATTGTGATTGTATGATTATGATTGTATGAATGTGATTGTATGATTGTATTTGGGTGATTGTATTTGGGAGATTGTATTTGGGAGATTGTAATTGTATGATTGTGATTGTATGATTGTGATGGTATGATTGTGATAGTATGATTGTGATTGTATGACTGTGATTGTATGACTGTGATTGTATGATTGTGATTGTATGATTGTGATTGTATGATTGTGAAAGTATGATTGTGATTGTATGATTGTGATTGTATGATTGTGATTGTATGATTGTGATTGTATGATTGTGATTGTATGATTGTATTTGGGAGATTGTATTTGGGAGATTGTAATTGTATGATTGCGATTGTATGATTGTGATTGTATGATTGCGATTGTATGATTGTGATTGTACGATTGTGATGTATGATTGTAATTGTATTATTATGATTGTATGACTGTGATTGTATGATTGAGATTGTATGATTGATATTGTATGACTGTGATTGTATGATTGTGATTGTATGATTGTGATTGTATGATTGTGAAAGTATGATTGTGATTGTATGATTGTGATTGTATGATTGTGATTGTATGATTGTGATTATATGATTGTGATTGTATGATTGTGATTGTATGATTGTGATAGTATGATTGTGATTATATGATTGTTATTGTATGACTGTGATTGTATGATTGTGATTGTATGATTGTGATAGTATGATTGTGAAAGTATGATTGTGATTGTATGATTGTGATTGTATGGTTGTGATTGTATAAGTGTGATTGTATGATTGCGATCGTATGATTGTGATTGTGTGATTATGATTGTATGATTGTGATTGTATGATTGCGATTGTATGATTGTGATTGTATGATTAAGTTTGTATTTTTGTGATTTTATGACTGTCATTGTATGATTGTGATTGCATGATCTTGAATGTATGATTGTGATTGTATGATTGTGATTGTATGATTGTGATTGTATGATTGTGATTGTATGATTGTGATTGCATGATTGTGATTGTATGATTGTGATTGCATGATTTTGAATGTATGATTGTGATTGTATGATTGTGATTGTATGATTGTCATTGTATGATTGTGATTGTATGATTGTGATTGTATGATTGTGATTGTATGATTGTGATTGTATGATTGTGATTGTATGATTGTGATTGTATGATTACGATTGTATGAATGTGATTGTATGATTGTATTTGGGTGATTGTATTTGGGAGATTGTATTTGGGAGATTGTAATTGTATGATTGTGATTGTATGATTGTGATAGTATGATTGTGATTGTATGACTGTGATTGTATGACTGTGATTGTATGATTGTGATTGTATGATTGTGATTGTATGATTGTGAAAGTATGATTGTGATTGTATGATTGTGATTGTATGATTGTGATTGTATGATTGTGATTGTATGATTGTGATTGTATGATTGTATTTGGGAGATTGTATTTGGGAGATTGTATTTGGGAGATTGTATTTGGGAGATTGTAATTGTATGATTGCGATTGTATGATTGTGATTGTATGATTGCGATTGTATGATTGTGATTGTACGATTGTGATGTATGATTGTAATTGTATTATTATGATTGTATGATTGTGATTGTATGATTGAGATTGTATGATTGAGATTGTATGACTGTGATTGTATGATTGTGATTGTATGATTGTGATTGTATGATTGTGAAAGTATGATTGTGATGGTATGATTGTGATTGTATGATTGTGATTGTATGATTGTGATTGTATGAGTGTGATTGTCTGATTGTGGTTGTGCGATTGTGATTGTACGATTGTGATTGTACGATTATTATTGAATGATTGTGATTGTATGATTGTGATTGTATGATTGTGATTGTATGATTGTGATTGTATGATTATGATTGTATGATTGTGATTGTATGATTGTATTTGGGTGATTGTATTTGGGAGATTGTATTTGGGAGATTGTAATTGTATGATTGCGATTGTATGATTGTGATTGTATGATTGCGATTGTATGAATGCGATTGTGTGATTTTGATTGTATGATTGTGATTGTTTGATTGTGATTGTATGATTGTGATTGTATGATTGTATTTGGGAGATTGTATTTGGGATATTGTAATTGTATGATTGCGATTGTATGGTTGTGATTGTATGATTGTGATTGTATGATTGTGATTGTATGATTGTGATTGTATGATTGTGATTGTATGATTATGATTGTATGATTGTGATTGTATGATTGTGATTGTATGATTGTGATTGTATGATTGTGATAGTATGATTGTGATTGTATGATTGTGATTGTATGACTGTGATTGTATGATTGTGATTGTATGATTGTGATTGTATGATTGTGAAAGTATGATTGTGATGGTATGATTGTGATTGTATGATTGTGATTGTATGATTGTGATTGTATGAGTGTGATTGTCTGATTGTGGTTGTGCGATTGTGATTGTACGATTGTGATTGTACGATTATTATTGAATGATTGTGATTGTATGATTGTGATTGTATGATTGTGATTGTATGATTGTGATTGTATGATTGTGATTGTATGATTATGATTGTATGATTGTGATTGTATGATTGTATTTGGGTGATAGTATTTGGGAGATTGTATTTGGGAGATTGTAATGGTATGATTGCGATTGTATGATTGTGATTATATGATTGCGATTGTATGATTGTGATTGTACGATTGTGATGTATGATTGAAATTGTATTATTATGATTGTATGATTGTGATTGTATGATTGAGATTGTATGATTGAGATTGTATGACTGTGATTGTATGATTGTGATTGTATGATTGTGATTGTATGATTGTGAAAGTATGATTGCGATTGTATGATTGTGATTGTATGATTGTGATTGTACTGATTGTGGTTGTATGATTGTGATTGTATGATTGAGATTGTATGATTGTGATTGTATGATTGCGATTGTATGATTGCGATTGTATGATTGTGATTGTATGATTGTGATTGTATGATTGTGATTGTATGATTGGGATTGTATGATTGTGATTGTATGATTGTGATTGTATGATTGTGAAAGTATGATTGTGATTGTATGATTACGATTGTATGATTGCGGTTGTGCGATTGTGATTGTACGATTGTGATTGTACGATTGTGATTGTATGATTGTGATTGCATGATTATGATTGTATGATTGTGATTGCATGATTGTGATTGTATGATTGTGATTGCATGATTTTGAATGTATGATTGTGATTGTATGATTGTGATTGTATGATTGTGATTGTATGATTGTGATTGTATGATTGTGATTGTATGATTGTGATTGTATGATTGTGATTGTATGATTGTGATTGTATGATTGTGATTGTATGATTGCGATTGTATGAATGCGATTGTATGATTGTGATTGCATAATTGTGATTGGATGATTGTGATTGTATGATTGTGATTGTCTGATTGTGGTTGTATGATTGTGATTGTATGATTGAGATTGTATGATTGTGATTGTATGATTGCGATAGTATGATTGCGATTGTATGATTGCGATTGTATGATTGTGATTGTATGATTGCGATAGTATGATTGCGATTGTATGATTGCGATTGTATGATTGTGATTGTATGATTGTGATTGTATGATTGTGATTGTATGATTGTGATTGTATGATTGTGGTTGTATGATTGTGAAAGTATGATTGTGATTGTATGATTATGATTGTATGATTGCGATCGTATGATTGTGATTGTATGATTATGATTCTATGATTGTGATTGTATGATTGCGATTGTATGATTGTGATTGTATGATTAAGTTTGTATTTTTGTGATTTTATGACTGTGATTGTATGATTGTGATTGCATGATCTTGAATGTATGATTGTGATTGTATGATTGTGATTGTATGATTGTGATTGTATGATTGTGATTGTATGATTGTGATTGCATGATTGTGATTGTATGATTGTGATTGCATGATTTTGAATGTATGATTGTGATTGTATGATTGTGATTGTATGATTGTCATTGTATGATTGTGATTATATGATTGTGATTGTATGATTGTGATTGTATGATTGTGATTGTATGATTGTGATTGTATGATTGTGATTGTATGATTACGATTGTATGAATGTGATTGTATGATTGTATTTGGGTGATTGTATTTGGGAGATTGTATTTGGGAGATTGTAATTGTATGATTGTGATTGTATGTTTGTGATAGTATGATTGTGATTGTATGACTGTGATTGTATGTCTGTGATTGTATGATTGTGATTGTATGATTGTGATTGTATGATTGTGAAAGTATGATTGTGATTGTATGATTGTGATTGTATGATTGTGATTGTATGATTGTGATTGTATGATTGTATTTGGGAGATTGTATTTGGGAGATTGTATTTGGGAGATTGTATTTGGGAGATTGTAATTGTATGATTGCGATTGTATGATTGTGATTGTATGATTGCGATTGTATGATTGTGATTGTACGATTGTGATGTATGATTGTAATTGTATTATTATGATTGTATGATTGTGATTGTATGATTGAGATTGTATGATTGAGATTGTATGACTGTGATTGTATGATTGTGATTGTATGATTGTGATTGTATGATTGTGATTGTATGATTGTGAAAGTATGATTGTGATTGTATGATTATGATTGTATGATTGTGATTGTGTGATTGTGATTGTATGATTGTATTTGGGAGATTGTATTTGGGAGATTGTAATTGTATGATTGTGATTGTATGATTGTGATTGTATGATTGTGATTGTATGATTGTGATAGTATGATTGTGATTGTATGACTGTGATTGTATGACAGTGATTGTATGATTGTGATTGTATGATTACGATTGTATGATTGTGGTTGTGCGATTGTGATTGTACGATTGTGATTGTACGATTGTGATTGTATGATTGTGATTGCATGATTATGATTGTATGATTGTGATTGCATGATTGTGATTGTATGATTGTGATTGCATGATTTTGAATGTATGATTGTGATTGTATGATTGCGGTTGTATGATTGTGATTGTATGATTAAGTTTGTATTTTTGTGATTTTATGATTGTGATTGTATGATTGTGATTGTATGATTGCGATTGTATAAATGCGATTGTATGATTGTGATTGCATAATTGTGATTGTATGATTGTGATTGTATGATTGTGATTGTCTGATTGTGGTTGTATGATTGTGATTGTATGATTGAGATTGTTTGATTGTGATTGTATGATTGCGATTGTATGATTGCGATTGTATGATTGTGATTGTATGATTGTGATTGTATGATTGTGATTGTATGATTGTGATCGTATGATTGTGATTGTATGATTGTGATTGTATGATTGTGAAAGTATGATTGTGATTGTATGATTACGATTGTATGATTTTGGTTGTGCGATTGTGATTGTACGATTGTGATTGTACGATTGTGATTGTATGATTGTGATTGCATGATTATGATTGTATGATTGTGATTGCATGATTGTGATTGTATGATTGTGATTGCATGATTTTGAATGTATGATTGTGATTGTATGATTGTGATTGCATGATTATGATTGTATGATTGTGATTACATGATTGTGATTGTATGATTGTGATTGCATGATTTTGAATGTATGATTGTGTTTGTATGATTGCGATTGTATGATTGTGATTGTATGATTAAGTTTGTATTTTTGTGATTTTATGATTGTGATTGTATGATTGTGATTGTATGATTGTGATTGTATGATTGCGATTGTATAAATGCGATTGTATGATTGTGATTGCATAATTGTGATTGTATGATTGTGATTGTATGATTGTGATTGTCTGATTGTGGTTGTATGATTGTGATTGTATGATTGAGATTGTTTGATTGTGATTGTATGATTGCGATTGTATGAATGCGATTGTATGATTGTGATTGTATGATTGCGATTGTATGATTGTGATTGTATGATTGTGATTGTATGATTGTGATTGTATGATTGTGATCGTATGATTGTGATTGTATGATTGTGATTGTATGATTGTGAAAGTATGATTGTGATTGTATGATTACGATTGTATGATTTTGGTTGTACGATTGTGATTGTATGATTGTGATTGCATGATTATGATTGTATGATTGTGATTGCATGATTGTGATTGTATGATTGTGATTGCATGATTTTGAATGTATGATTGTGATTGTATGATTGTGATTGTATGATTGTGATTGTATGATTGTGATTGTATGATTGTGATTGTATGATTGTGATTGTATGATTGTGATTGTATGATTGTGATAGTATGATTGTGATTGTATGATTGTGACTGTATGATTGTGATTGTATGATTATGATTGTATGAATGTGATTGTATGATTGTATTTGGGTGATTGTATTTGGGAGATTGTATTTGGGAGATTGTAATTGTATGATTGTGATTGTATGATTGTGATGGTATGATTGTGATAGTATGATTGTGATTGTATGACTGTGATTGTATGACTGTGATTGTATGATTGTGATTGTATGATTGTGATTGTATGATTGTGAAAGTATGATTGTGATTGTATGATTGTGATTGTATGATTGTGATTGTATGATTGTGATTGTATGATTGTGATTGTATGATTGTATTTGGGAGATTGTATTTGGGAGATTGTATTTGGGAGATTGTAATTGTATGATTGCGATTGTATGATTGTGATTGTATGATTGCGATTGTATGATTGTGATTGTACGATTGTGATGTATGATTGTAATTGTATTATTATGATTGTATGACTGTGATTGTATGATTGAGATTGTATGATTGATATTGTATGACTGTGATTGTATGATTGTGATTGTATGATTGTGATTGTAGGATTGTGAAAGTATGATTGTGATTGTATGATTGTGATTGTATGATTGTGATTGTATGATTGTGATTATATGATTGTGATTGTATGATTGTGATTGTATGATTGTGATAGTATGATTGTGATTATATGATTGTTATTGTATGACTGTGATTGTATGATTGTGATTGTATGATTGTGATAGTATGATTGTGAAAGTATGATTGTGATTGTATGATTGTGATTGTATGGTTGTGATTGTATGATTGTGATTGTATGATTGTGATTGTATGACTGTGATTGTATGATTGTGATTGTATGATTGTGATTGTATGATTGTGAAAGTATGATTGTGATGGTATGATTGTGATTGTATGATTGTGATTGTATGATTGTGATTGTATGAGTGTGATTGTCTGATTGTGGTTGTGCGATTGTGATTGTACGATTGTGATTGTACGATTATTATTGAATGATTGTGATTGTATGATTGTGATTGTATGATTGTGATTGTATGATTGTGATTGTATGATTGTGATTGTATGATTATGATTGTATGATTGTGATTGTATGATTGTATTTGGGTGATTGTATTTGGGAGATTGTATTTGGGAGATTGTAATTGTATGATTGCGATTGTATGATTGTGATTGTATGATTGCGATTGTATGAATGCGATTGTGTGATTTTGATTGTATGATTGTGATTGTATGATTGTGATTGTATGATTGTGATTGTATGATTGTATTTGGGAGATTGTATTTGGGATATTGTAATTGTATGATTGCGATTGTATGGTTGTGATTGTATGATTGTGATTGTATGATTGCGATTGTATGATTGTGATTGTATAATTGTGATGTATGACTGTAATTGTATGATTATGATTGTATGATTGGGATTGTATGATTGAGATTGTATGATTGTGATTGTATGCTTGCGATTGTATGATTGTGATTGTATGATTGTGATTGTATGATTGTGATTGTATGATTGTGATTGTATGATTATGATTGTATGATTGTGATTGTATGATTGTGATTGTATGATTGTGATTGTATGATTGTGATAGTATGATTGTGATTGTATGATTGTGATTGTATGACTGTGATTGTATGATTGTGATTGTATGATTGTGATTGTATGATTGTGATTGTATGATTGTGAAAGTATGATTGTGATGGTATGATTGTGATCGTATGATTGTGATTGTATGATTGTGATTGTATGAGTGTGATTGTCTGATTGTGGTTTTGCGATTGTGATTGTACGATTGTGATTGTACGATTATTATTGAATGATTGTGATTGTATTATTGTGATTGTATGATTGTGATTGTATGATTGTGATTGTATGATTGTGATTGTATGATTGTGATTGTATGATTATGATTGTATGATTGTGATTGTATGATTGTATTTGGGTGATAGTATTTGGGAGATTGTATTTGGGAGATTGTAATGGTATGATTGCGATTGTATGATTGTGATTATATGATTGCGAGTGTATGATTGTGATTGTACGATTGTGATGTATGATTGAAATTGTATTATTATGATTGTATGATTGTGATTGTATGATTGAGATTGTATGATTGAGATTGTATGACTGTGATTGTATGATTGTGATTGTATGATTGTGATTGTATGATTGTGAAAGTATGATTGTGATTGTATGATTGTGATTGTATGATTGTGATTGTACTGATTGTGGTTGTATGATTGTGATTGTATGATTGAGATTGTATGATTGTGATTGTATGATTGCGATTGTATGATTGCGATTGTATGATTGTGATTGTATGATTGTGATTGTATGATTGTGATTGTATGATTGGGATTGTATGATTGTGATTGTATGATTGTGATTGTATGATTGTGAAAGTATGATTGTGATTGTATGATTACGATTGTATGATTGCGGTTGTGCGATTGTGATTGTACGATTGTGATTGTACGATTGTGATTGTATGATTGTGATTGCATGATTATGATTGTATGATTGTGATTGCATGATTGTGATTGTATGATTGTGATTGCATGATTTTGAAAGTATGATTGTGATTGTATGATTGTGATTGTATGATTGTGATTGTATGATTGTGATTGTATGATTGTGATTGTATGATTGTGATTGTATGATTGTGATTGTATGATTGCGATTGTATGAATGCGATTGTATGATTGTGATTGCATAATTGTGATTGGATGATTGTGATTGTATGATTGTGATTGTCTGATTGTGGTTGTATGATTGTGATTGTATGATTGAGATTGTATGATTGTGATTGTATGATTGCGATTGTATGATTGCGATTGTATGATTGCGATTGTATGATTGTGATTGTATGATTGTGATTGTATGATTGTGATTGTATGATTGTGATTGTATGATTGTGATTGTATGATTGTGAAAGTATGATTGTGATTGTATGATTATGATTGTATGATTGCGATCGTATGATTGTGATTGTATGATTATGATTGTATGATTGTGATTGTATGATTGCGATTGTATGATTGTGATTGTATGATTAAGTTTGTATTTTTGTGATTTTATGATTGTGATTGTATGATTGTGATTGTATGATTGTGATTGTATGATTGCGATTGTATGAATGCGATTGTATGATTGTGATTGCATAATTGTGATTGTATGATTGTGATTGTATGATCGTGATAGTATAATTGTGATTGTATGATTGTGATTGTATGATTGTGATTGTATGATTGTGATTGTCTGATTGTGGTTGTATGGTTGTGATTGTATGATTGAGATTGTATGATTGTGATTGTATGATTGCGATTGTATGAATGCGATTGTATGATTGTGATTGTATGATTGTGATTGTATGATTGTGATTGTATGATTGTGATCGTATGATTGTGATTGTATGATTGTGGTTGCATGATTGTGAAAGTATGATTGTGATTGTATGATTACGATTGTATGATTGTGGTTGTGCGATTGTGATTGTACGATGGTGATTGTACGATTGTGATTGTATGATTGTGATTGCATGATTATGATTGTATGATTGTGATTGCATGATTGTGATTGTATGATTGTGATTGCATGATTTTGAATGTATGATTGTGATTGTATGATTGTGATTGTATGATTGTGATAGTATGATTTTGAATGTATGATTGTGATTGTATGATTGTGATTGTATGATTGTGATTGTATGATTGTGATTGTATGATTGTGATTGTATGATTGTGATTGTATGATTGTGATTGTATGATTGTGATTGTATGATTGTGATTGTATGATTGTGATTGTATGATTGTGATTGTATGATTGTGATTGTATGATTGTGATTGTATGATTGTGATTGTATGATTACGATTGTATGAATGTGATTGTATGATTGTATTTGGGTGATTGTATTTGGGAGATTGTATTTGGGAGATTGTAAGTGTATGATTGTGATTGTATGATTGTGATAGTATGATTGTGATTGTATGACTGTGATTGTATGACTGTGATTGTATGATTGTGATTGTATGATTGTGATTGTATGATTGTGAAAGTATGATTGTGATTGTATGATTGTGATTGTATGATTGTGATTGTATGATTATGATTGTATGAATGTGATTGTATGATTGTATTTGGGAGATTGTATTTGGGAGATTGTAATTGTATGATTGTGATTGTATGATTGTGATTGTATGATTGTGATAGTATGATTGTGATTGTATGACTGTGATTGTATGACAGTGATTGTATGATTGTGATTGTATGATTACGATTGTATGATTGTGGTTGTGCGATTGTGATTGTACGATTGTGATTGTACGATTGTGATTGTACGATTGTGATTGTATGATTGTGATTGCATGATTATGATTGTATGATTGTGATTGCATGATTGTGATTGTATGATTGTGATTGCATGATTTTGAATGTATGATTGTGATTGTATGATTGCGATTGTATGATTGTGATTGTATGATTAAGTTTGTATTTTTGTGATTTTATGATTGTGATTGTATGATTGTGATTGTATGATTGCGATTGTATAAATGCGATTGTATGATTGTGATTGCATAATTGTGATTGTATGATTGTGATTGTATGATAGTGATTGTCTGATTGTGGTTGTATGATTGTGATTGTATGATTGAGATTGTTTGATTGTGATTGTATGATTGCGATTGTATGATTGCGATTGTATGATTGTGATTGTATGATTGTGATTGTATGATTGTGATTGTATGATTGTGATCGTATGATTGTGATTGTATGATTGTGATTGTATGATTGTGAAAGTATGATTGTGATTGTATGATTACGGTTGTATGATTGTGGTTGTGCGATTGTGATTGTACGATTGTGATTGTACGATTGTGATTGTATGATTGTGATTGCATGATTATGATTGTATGATTGTGATTGCATGATTGTGATTGTATGATTGTGATTGCATGATTTTGAATGTATGATTGAAATTGTATGATTGTGATTGTATGATTGTGATTGTATGATTGTGATTGTATGATTGTGATTGTATGATTGTGATTGTATGATT
This sequence comes from Megachile rotundata, assembly GCF_050947335.1. Lineage (NCBI taxonomy): Eukaryota > Metazoa > Arthropoda > Insecta > Hymenoptera > Megachilidae > Megachile > Megachile rotundata. The sequence continues at coordinate 1,318,282 of NW_027473318.1, read as the reverse complement.
GTGATAGTATGATTGTGATTGTATGATTGTGATTGTATGATTGTGATTGTATGATTATGATTGTATGAATGTGATTGTATGTTTGTATTTGGGTGATTGTATTTGGGAGATTGTATTTGGGAGATTGTAATTGTATGATTGTGATTGTATGATTGTGATTGTATGATTGTGATAGTATGATTGTGATTGTATGACTGTGATTGTATGACTGTGATTGTATGATTGTGATTGTATGATTGTGATTGTATGATTGTGAAAGTATGATTGTGATTGTATGATTGTGATTGTATGATTGTGATTGTATGATTGTGATTGTATGATTGTGATTGTATGATTGTGATTGTATGATTGTGAAAGTATGATTGTGATTGTATGATTACTATTGTATGATTGTGGTTGTGCGATTGTGATTGTACGGTTGTGAATGTACGATTGTGATTGTATGATTGTGATTGCATGATTATGATTGTATGATTGTGATTGCATGATTGTGATTGTCTGATTGTGGTTGTATGATTGTGATTGTATGATTGAGATTGTTTGATTGTGATTGTATGATTGCGATTGTATGATTGCGATTGTATGATTGTGATTGTATGATTGTGATTGTATGATTGTGATTGTATGATTGTGATCGTATGATTGTGATTGTATGATTGTGATTGTATGATTGTGAAAGTATGATTGTGATTGTATGATTACGATTGTATGATTGTGGTTGTGCGATTGTGATTGTACGATTGTGATTGTACGATTGTGATTGTATGATTGTGATTGCATGATTATGCTTGTATGATTGTGATTGCATGATTGTGATTGTATGATTGTGATTGCATGATTTTGAATGTATGATTGTGATTGTATGATTGTGATTGTATGATTGTGATTGTATGATTGTGATTGTATGATTGTGATTGTATGATTGTGATTGTATGATTGTGATAGTATGATTGTGATTGTATGATTGTGATTGTATGATTGTGATTGTATGATTATGATTGTATGAATGTGATTGTATGATTGTATTTGGGTGATTGTATTTGGGAGATTGTATTTGGGAGATTGTAATTGTATGATTGTGATTGTATGATTGTGATTGTATGATTGTGATAGTATGATTGTGATTGTATGACTGTGATTGTATGACTGTGATTGTATGATTGTGATTGTATGATTGTGATTGTATGATTGTGAAAGTATGATTGTGATTGTATGATTGTGATTGTATGATTGTGATTGTATGATTGTGATTGTATGATTGTGATTGTATGATTGTGATAGTATGATTGTGATTGTATGATTACGATTGTATGATTGTGGTTGTGCGATTGTGATTGTACGATTGTGATTGTACGATTGTGATTGTATGATTGTGATTGCATGATTATGATTGTATGATTGTGATTACATGATTGTGATTGTATGATTGTGATTGCATGATTTTGAATGTATGATTGTGTTTGTATGATTGCGATTGTATGATTGTGATTGTATGATTAAGTTTGTATTTTTGTGATTTTATGATTGTGATTGTATGATTGTGATTGTATGATTGTGATTGTATGATTGCGATTGTATAAATGCGATTGTATGATTGTGATTGCATAATTGTGATTGTATGATTGTGATTGCATGATTGTGATTGTATGATTGTGATTGCATGATTTTGAATGTATGATTGTGATTGTATGATTGTGATTGTATGATTGTGATTGTATGATTGTGATTGTATGATTGTGATTGTATGATTGTGATTGTATGATTGTGATTGTATGATTGTGATCGTATGATTGTGATTGTATGATTGTGACTGTATGATTGTGAAAGTATGATTGTGATTGTATGATTACGATTGTATGATTGTGGTTGTGCGATTGTGATTGTACGATTGTGATTGTACGATTGTGATTGTATGATTGTGATTGTATGATTGCGATTGTATAAATGCGATTGTATGATTGTGATTGCATAATTGTGATTGTATGATTGTGATTGCATGATTGTGATTGTATGATTGTGATTGCATGATTTTGAATGTATGATTGTGATTGTATGATTGTGATTGTATGATTGTGATTGTATGATTGCGATTGTATGATTGTGATTGTATGATTGTGATTGTATGATTGTGAACGTATGATTGTGATTGTATGATTGTGACTGTATGATTGTGAAAGTATGATTGTGATTGTATGATTACGATTGTATGATTGTGATTGTGCGATTGTGATTGTACGATTGTGATTGTACGATTGTGATTGTATGATTGCGATTGTATGATTGTGATTGTATGATTGTGATTGTATGATTGTGATTGTATGATTGTGATCGTATGATTGTGATTGTATGATTGTGATTGTATGATTGTGAAAGTATGATTGTGATTGTATGATTACGATTGTATGATTGTGGTTGTGCGATTGTGATTGTACGATTGTGATTGTACGATTGTGATTGTATGATTGTGATTGCATGATTATGCTTGTATGATTGTGATTGCATGATTGTGATTGTATGATTGTGATTGCATGATTTTGAATGTATGATTGTGATTGTATGATTGTGATTGTATGATTGTGATTGTATGATTGTGATTGTATGATTGTGATTGTATGATTGTGATTGTATGATTGTGATAGTATGATTGTGATTGTATGATTGTGATTGTATGATTGTGATTGTATGATTATGATTGTATGAATGTGATTGTATGATTGTATTTGGGTGATTGTATTTGGGAGATTGTATTTGGGAGATTGTAATTGTATGATTGTGATTGTATGATTGTGATTGTATGATTGTGATAGTATGATTGTGATTGTATGACTGTGATTGTATGACTGTGATTGTATGATTGTGATTGTATGATTGTGATTGTATGATTGTGAAAGTATGATTGTGATTGTATGATTGTGATTGTATGATTGTGATTGTATGATTGTGATTGTATGATTGTGATTGTATGATTGTGATAGTATGATTGTGATTGTATGATTACGATTGTATGATTGTGGTTGTGCGATTGTGATTGTACGATTGTGATTGTACGATTGTGATTGTATGATTGTGATTGCATGATTATGATTGTATGATTGTGATTACATGATTGTGATTGTATGATTGTGATTGCATGATTTTGAATGTATGATTGTGTTTGTATGATTGCGATTGTATGATTGTGATTGTATGATTAAGTTTGTATTTTTGTGATTTTATGATTGTGATTGTATGATTGTGATTGTATGATTGTGATTGTATGATTGCGATTGTATAAATGCGATTGTATGATTGTGATTGCATAATTGTGATTGTATGATTGTGATTGCATGATTGTGATTGTATGATTGTGATTGCATGATTTTGAATGTATGATTGTGATTGTATGATTGTGATTGTATGATTGTGATTGTATGATTGTGATTGTATGATTGTGATTGTATGATTGTGATTGTATGATTGTGATCGTATGATTGTGATTGTATGATTGTGACTGTATGATTGTGAAAGTATGATTGTGATTGTATGATTACGATTGTATGATTGTGGTTGTGCGATTGTGATTGTACGATTGTGATTGTACGATTGTGATTGTATGATTGTGATTGCATGATTATGATTGTATGATTGTGATTGCATGATTGTGATTGTATGATTGTGATTGCATGATTTTGAATGTATGATTGTGATTGTATGATTGTGATTGTATGATTGTGATTGTATGATTGTGATTGTATGATTGTGATTGTATGATTGTGATTGTATGATTGTGATAGTATGATTGTGATTGTATGATTGTGATTGTATGATTACGATTGTATGATTGTGGTTGTGCGATTGTGATTGTACGATTGTGATTGTACGATTGTGATTGTATGATTGTGATTGCATGATTATGATTGTATGATTGTGATTACATGATTGTGATTGTATGATTGTGATTGCATGATTTTGAATGTATGATTGTGTTTGTATGATTGCGATTGTATGATTGTGATTGTATGATTAAGTTTGTATTTTTGTGATTTTATGATTGTGATTGTATGATTGTGATTGTATGATTGTGATTGTATGATTGCGATTGTATAAATGCGATTGTATGATTGTGATTGCATAATTGTGATTGTATGACTGTGATTGTATGATTGTGATTGTCTGATTGTGGTTGTATGATTGTGATTGTATGATTGAGATTGTTTGATTGTGATTGTATGATTGCGATTGTATGATTGCGATTGTATGATTGTGATTGTATTATTGTGATTGTATGATTGTGATTGTATGATTGTGATCGTATGATTGTGATTGTATGATTGTGATTGTATGATTGTGAAAGTATGATTGTGATTGTATGATTACGATTGTATGATTGTGGTTGTGCGATTGTGATTGTACGATTGTGATTGTACGATTGTGATTGTATGATTGTGATTGCATGATTATGATTGTATGATTGTGATTGCATGATTGTGATTGTATGATTGTGATTGCATGATTTTGAATGTATGATTGTGATTGTATGATTGTGATTGTATGATTGTGATTGTATGATTGTGATTGTATGATTGTGATTGTATGATTGTGATTGTATGATTGTGATAGTATGATTGTGATTGTATGATTGTGACTGTATGATTGTGATTGTATGATTATGATTGTATGAATGTGATTGTCTGATTGCATTTGGGTGATTGTATTTGGGAGATTGTATTTGGGAGATTGTAATTGTATGATTGTGATTGTATGATTGTGATGGTATGATTGTGATAGTATGATTGTGATTGTATGACTGTGATTGTATGACTGTGATTGTATGATTGTGATTGTATGATTGTGATTGTATGATTGTGAAAGTATGATTGTGATTGTATGATTGTGATTGTATGGTTGTGATTGTATGATTGTGATTGTATGATTGTATTTGGGAGATTGTATTTGGGAGATTGTATTTGGGAGATTGTATTTGGGAGATTGTAATTGTATGATTGCGATTGTATGATTGTGATTGTATGATTGCGATTGTATGATTGTGATTGTACGATTGTGATGTATGATTGTAATTGTATTATTATGATTGTATGATTGTGATTGTATGATTGAGACTGTATGATTGAGATTGTATGACAGTGATTGTATGATTGTGATTGTATGATTGTGATTGTATGATTGTGAAAGTATGATTGTGATTGTATGATTGTGATTGTATGATTGTGATTGTATGATTGTGATTGTATGATTGTGATTGTATGATTGTGAAAGTATGATTGTGATTGTATGATTACGATTGTATGATTGTGGTTGTGCGATTGTGATTGTACGATTGTGATTGTACGATTGTGATTGTATGATTGTGATTGCATGATTATGTTTGCATGATTGTGATTGCATGATTGTGATTGTATGATTGTGAATGCATGATTTTGAATGTATGATTGTGATTGTATGATTGTGATTGTACGATTGTATTTGGGTGATTGTATTTGGGAGATTGTATTTGGGAGATTGTAATTGTATGATTGCGATTGTATGATTGTGATTGTATGATTGCGATTGTATGAATGCGATTGTATGATTGTGATTGTATGATTCTGATTGTATGATTGTGATTGTATGATTGTGATTGTATGATTGTGATTGTATGATTGTGATTGTATGATTGTGATTGCAGGATTGTGATTGTATGATTGTGAATGTACGATTGTGATTGTATGATTGTGATTGTATGATTTTGATAGTACGATTGTGATTGTATGATTGTGATTGTATGATTGTGATTGTATGATTGTGATTGTATGATTGTGATAGTATAATTGTGATTGTATGATTGTGATGCATGATTGTAATTGTATGATTATGATTGTATGATTGTGATTGTGTGATTGTGATTGTATGATTGTATTTGGGAGATTGTATTTGGGATATTGTAATTGTATGATTGCGATTGTATGATTGTGATTGTATGATTGTGATTGTATGATTGTGATTGTATGATTGTATTTGCGAGATTGTATTTGGGATACTGCAATTGTATGATTGCGATTGTATGATTGCGATTGTATGATTGTGATTGTATGATTGTGATTGTATGACTGTGATTGTATGACTGTGATTGTATGATTGTGATTGTATGATTGTGATTGTATGATTGTGAAAGTATGATTGTGATAGTATGATTGTGATTGTATGATTGTGACTGTATGATTGTGATTGTATGATTATGATTGTATGAATGTGATTGTCTGATTGCATTTGGGTGATTGTATTTGGGAGATTGTATTTGGGAGATTGTATTTGGGAGATTGTAATTGTATGATTGTGATTGTATGATTGTGATGGTATGATTGTGATAGTATGATTGTGATTGTATGACTGTGATTGTATGACTGTGATTGTATGATTGTGATTGTATGATTGTGATTGTATGATTGTGAAAGTATGATTGTGATAGTATGATTGTGATTGTATGATTGTGACTGTATGATTGTGATTGTATGATTGTGATTGTATGATTGTGAAAGTATGATTGTGATTGTATGATTGTGATTGTATGATTGTGATTGTACGATTGTGATGTATGATTGTAATTGTATTATTATGATTGTATGATTGTGATTGTATGATTGAGATTGTATGATTGATATTGTATGACTGTGATTGTATGATTGTGATTGTATGATTGTGATTGTATGATTGTGAAAGTATGATTGTGATTGTATGATTGTGATTGTATGATTGTGATTGTATGATTGTGATTGTATGATTGTGATTGTATGATTGTGAAAGTATGATTGTGATTGTATGATTACGATTGTATGATTGTGGTTGTGCGATTGTGATTGTACGATTGTGATTGTGCGATTGGGATTGTATGATTGTGATTGCATGATTATGATTGTATGATTGTGATTGCACGATTGTGATTGTATGATTGTGATTGCATGATTTTGAATGTATGATTGTGATTGTATGATTGTGATTGTATGATTGTGTTTGTATGATTGTGATTGTATGATTGTGATTGTATGATTGTGATAGTATGATTGTGATTGTATGATTGTGATTGTATGATTGTGAATGTATGATTATGATTGTATGAATGTGATTGTATGATTTTATTTGGGTAATTGTATTTGGGAGATTGTATTTGGGAGATTGTAATTGCATGATTGTGATTGTATGATTGTGATTGTATGATTGTGACAGTATGATTGTGATTGTATGACTGTGATTGTATGACTGTGATTGTATGATTGTGATTGTATGATTGTGATTGTATGATTGTGAAAGTATGATTGTGATTGTATGATTGTGATTGTGTGATTGTGATTGTATGATTGTGATTGTATGATTGTGATTTTATGATTGTGATAGTATGATTGTGATTGTATGATTGTGGTTGTATGATTGTGATTGTATGATTGAGATTGTATGATTCTGATTGTATGATTGTGAATGCATGATTGCGATTGTATGATTGTGATTGTATGATTGTGATTGTATGATTGTGATTGTATGATTGTGATTGTATGATTGTGATTGTATGATTGTGATTGTATGATTGTGATTGTATGATTGTGAAAGTATGATTGTGATTGTATGATTATGATTGTATGATTGTGGTTGTGCGATTGTGATTGTACGATTGTGATTGTACGATTGTGATTGTATGATTGTGATTGCATGATTATGATTGTATGATTGTGATTGCATGATTGTGATTGTATGATTGTGAATGCATGATTTTGAATGTATGATTGTGATTGTATGATTGTGATTGTATGATTGTGATTGTATGATTGTGATTGTATGATTGTGATAGTATGATTGTGATTGTATGATTGTGATTGTATGATTGTGATTGTATGATTATGATTGTATGATTGTGATTGTATGATTGTATTTGGGTGATTGTATTTGGGAGATTGTATTTGGGAGATTGTAATTGTATGATTGCGATTGTATGATTGTGATTGTATGATTGCGATTGTATGAATGCGATTGTATGATTGTGATTGTATGATTGTGATTGTATGATTGTGATTGTATGATTGTGATTGTATGATTGTGATTGTATGATTGTGATTGTATGATTGTGATTGAATGATTGTGATTGTATGATTGTGATTGTATGATTGTATTTGGGAGATTGTTTTTGGGATATTGTAATTGTATGATTGCGATTGTATGATTGCGATTGTATGATTGTGATGTATGATTGTAATTGTATGATTATGATTGTATGATTGTGATTGTATGATTGAGATTGTATGATTGTGATTGTATGCTTGCGATTGTATGAATGTGATTGTATGATTGTGATTGTATGATTGTGATTGTATGATTGTGATTGTATGATTGTGATTGTATGATTGTGATTGTGTGATTGTGATTGTATGATTGTGAATGCACGATTGTGATTGTATGATTGTGATTGTATGATTTTGATAGTACGATTGTGATTGTATGATTGTGATTGTATGATTGTGATTGTATGATTGTGATTGTATGATTGTGATAGTATGATTGTGATTGTATGATTGTGATGTATGATTGTGATTGTATGATTATGATTGTATGATTGTGATTGTGTGATTGTGATTGTATGATTGTATTTGGGAGATTGTATTTGGGATATTGTAATTGTATGATTGCGATTGTATGATTGCGATTGTATGATTGTGATAGTACGATTGTGATTGTATGACTGTGATTGTATGACTGTGATTGTATGATTGTGATTGTATGATTGTGATTGTATGATTGTGAAAGTATTATTGTGATTGTATGATTGTGATTGTATGATTGTGATTGTATGATTGTATTTGGGAGATTGTATTTGGGAGATTGTATTTGGGAGATTGTATTTGGGAGATTGTAATTGTATGATTGCGATTGTATGATTGTGATTGTATGATTGTGATTGTATGATTGTGATTGTATGATTGTGATTGTATGATTGTGATTGTATGATTGTGAAAGTATGATTGTGATTGTATGATTGTGATTGTATGATTGTGATTGTATGATTGTGATTGTATGATTGTGATTGTATGATTGTATTTGGGAGATTGTATTTGGGAGATTGTATTTGGGAGATTGTAATTGTATGATTGCGATTGTATGATTGTGATTGTATGATTGCGATTGTATGAATGCGATTGTATGATTGTGATTGTATGATTGCGATTGTATGATTGTGATTGTACGATTGTGATGTATGATTGTAATTGTATTATTATGATTGTATGATTGTGATTGTATGATTGAGACTGTATGATTGAGATTGTATGACAGTGATTGTATGATTGTGATTGTATGATTGTGATTGTATGATTGTGAAAGTATGATTGTGATTGTATGATTGTGATTGTATGATTGTGATTGTATGATTGTGATTGTATGATTGTGATTGTATGATTGTGAAAGTATGATTGTGATTGTATGATTACGATTGTATGATTGTGGTTGTGCGATTGTGATTGTACGATTGTGATTGTATGATTGTGATTGCATGATTATGTTTGCATGATTGTGATTGCATGATTGTGATTGTATGATTGTGAATGCATGATTTTGAATGTATGATTGTGATTGTATGATTGTGATTGTATGATTGTATTTGGGTGATTGTATTTGGGAGATTGTATTTGGGAGATTGTAATTGTATGATTGCGATTGTATGATTGTGATTGTATGATTGCGATTGTATGAATGCGATTGTATGATTGTGATTGTATGATTCTGATTGTATGATTGTGATTGTATGATTGTGATTGTATGATTGTGATTGTATGATTGTGATTGTATGATTGTGATTGCATGATTGTGATTGTATGATTGTGAATGTACGATTGTGATTGTATGATTGTGATTGTATGATTTTGATAGTACGATTGTGATTGTATGATTGTGATTGTATGATTGTGATTGTATGATTGTGATTGTATGATTGTGATAGTATAATTGTGATTGTATGATTGTGATGCATGATTGTAATTGTATGATTATGATTGTATGATTGTGATTGTGTGATTGTGATTGTATGATTGTATTTGGGAGATTGTATTTGGGATATTGTAATTGTATGATTGCGATTGTATGATTGTGATTGTATGATTGTGATTGTATGATTGTGATTGTATGATTGTATTTGCGAGATTGTATTTGGGATACTGCAATTGTATGATTGCGATTGTATGATTGCGATTGTATGATTGTGATTGTATGATTGCGATTGTATGATTGTGATTGTATGATTATGATTGTATTTTTGTGATTGTATGATTGTGATTGTATGATTGTGATAGTATGATTGTGATTGTATGATTGTGATTGTGTGATTGTGATTGTATGATTGTGATTGTCTGATTGTGGTTGTGCGATTGTGATTGTACGATTGTGATTGGACGATTGTGATTGTATGATTGTGATTGCATGATTATGATTGTATGATTGTGATTGCATGATTGTGATAGTAAGATTGTGATTGCATGATTTTGAATGTATGATTGTGATTGTATGATTGTGATTGTATGATTGTGATTGTCTGATTGTGGTTGTGCGATTGTGATTGTACGATTGTGATTGGACGATTGTGATTGTATGATTGTGATTGCATGATTATGATTGTATGATTGTGATTGCACGATTGTGATTGTATGATTGTGATTGCATGATTTTGAATGTATGATTGTGATTGTATGATTGTGATTGTATGATTGTGTTTGTATGATTGTGATTGTATGATTGTGATTGTATGATTGTGATAGTATGATTGTGATTGTATGATTGTGATTGTATGATTGTGAATGTATGATTATGATTGTATGAATGTGATTGTATGATTTTATTTGGGTAATTGTATTTGGGAGATTGTATTTGGGAGATTGTAATTGCATGATTGTGATTGTATGATTGCGATAGTATGATTGTGATTGTATGATTGTGATTGTATGATTGTGATTGTATGATTGTGATTGTATGATTGTGATTGTATGATTGTGATAGTATGATTGTGATTGTATGATTGTGATTGTATGATTGTGATTATATGATTGTGATTGTATGATTGTGATTGTATGATTGTGATAGTATGATTGTGATTATATGATTGTTATTGTATGACTGTGATTGTATGATTGTGATTGTATGATTGTGATAGTATGATTGTGAAAGTATGATTGTGATTGTATGATTGTGATTGTATGGTTGTGATTGTATGATTGTGATTGTATGATTGTGATTGTATGACTGTGATTGTATGATTGTGATTGTATGATTGTGATTGTATGATTGTGAAAGTATGATTGTGATGGTATGATTGTGATTGTATGATTGTGATTGTATGATTGTGATTGTATGAGTGTGATTGTCTGATTGTGGTTGTGCGATTGTGATTGTACGATTGTGATTGTACGATTATTATTGAATGATTGTGATTGTATGATTGTGATTGTATGATTGTGATTGTATGATTGTGATTGTATGATTATGATTGTATGATTGTGATTGTATGATTGTATTTGGGTGATTGTATTTGGGAGATTGTATTTGGGAGATTGTAATTGTATGATTGCGATTGTATGATTGTGATTGTATGATTGCGATTGTATGAATGCGATTGTGTGATTTTGATTGTATGATTGTGATTGTATGATTGTGATTGTATGATTGTGATTGTATGATTGTATTTGGGAGATTGTATTTGGGATATTGTAATTGTATGATTGCGATTGTATGGTTGTGATTGTATGATTGTGATTGTATGATTGCGATTGTATGATTGTGATTGTATAATTGTGATGTATGACTGTAATTGTATGATTATGATTGTATGATTGTGATTGTATGATTGTGATTGTATGATTGAGATTGTATGATTGTGATTGTATGCTTGCGATTGTATGATTGTGATTGTATGATTGTGATTGTATGATTGTGATTGTATGATTGTGATTGTATGATTGTGATTGTATGATTGTGATTGTATGATTGTGATTGTATGATTGTGATAGTATGATTGTGATTGTATGATTGTGATTGTATGACTGTGATTGTATGATTGTGATTGTATGATTGTGATTGTATGATTGTGAAAGTATGATTGTGATGGTATGATTGTGATTGTATGATTGTGATTGTATGATTGTGATTGTATGAGTGTGATTGTCTGATTGTGGTTGTGCGATTGTGATTGTACGATTGTGATTGTACGATTATTATTGAATGATTGTGATTGTATGATTGTGATTGTATGATTGTGATTGTATGATTGTGATTGTATGATTGTGATTGTATGATTATGATTGTATGATTGTGATTGTATGATTGTATTTGGGTGATAGTATTTGGGAGATTGTATTTGGGAGATTGTAATGGTATGATTGCGATTGTATGATTGTGATTATATGATTGCGATTGTATGATTGTGATTGTACGATTGTGATGTATGATTGAAATTGTATTATTATGATTGTATGATTGTGATTGTATGATTGAGATTGTATGATTGAGATTGTATGACTGTGATTGTATGATTGTGATTGTATGATTGTGATTGTATGATTGTGAAAGTATGATTGTGAAAGTATGATTGTGATTGTATGATTGTGATTGTATGATTGTGATTGTACTGATTGTGGTTGTATGATTGTGATTGTATGATTGAGATTGTATGATTGTGATTGTATGATTGCGATTGTATGATTGCGATTGTATGATTGTGATTGTATGATTGTGATTGTATGATTGTGATTGTATGATTGGGATTGTATGATTGTGATTGTATGATTGTGACTGTATGATTGTGAAAGTATGATTGTGATTGTATGATTACGATTGTATGATTGCGGTTGTGCGATTGTGATTGTACGATTGTGATTGTACGATTGTGATTGTATGATTGTGATTGCATGATTGTGATTGTATGATTGTGATTGCATGATTTTGAATGTATGATTGTGATTGTATGATTGTGATTGTATGATTGTGATTGTATGATTGTGATTGTATGATTGTGATTGTATGATTGTGATAGTATGATTGTGATTGTATGATTGTGATTGTATGATTGTGATTGTATGATTATGATTGTATGAATGTGATTGTATGATTGTATTTGGGTGATTGTATTTGGGAGATTGTATTTGGGAGATTGTAATTGTATGATTGTGATTGTATGATTGTGATTGTATGATTGTGATAGTATGATTGTGATTGTATGACTGTGATTGTATGATTGCGATTGTATGATTGTGATTGTATGATTAAGTTTGTATTTTTGTGATTTTATGACTGTGATTGTATGATTGTGATTGCATGATTTTGAATGTATGATTGTGATTGTATGATTGTGATTGTATGATTGTGATTGTATGATTGTGATTGTATGATTGTGATTGCATGATTGTGATTGTATGATTGTGATTGCATGATTTTGAATGTATGATTGTGATTGTATGATTGTGATTGTATGATTGTGATTGTATGATTGTGATTGTATGATTGTGATTGTATGATTGTGATTGTATGATTGTGATTGTATGATTGTGATTGTATGATTGTGATTGTATGATTGTGATTGTATGATTGTGATTGTATGATTGTGATTGTATGATTACGATTGTATGAATGTGATTGTATGATTGTATTTGGGTGATTGTATTTGGGAGATTGTATTTGGGAGATTGTAATTGTATGATTGTGATTGTATGATTGCGATAGTATGATTGTGATTGTATGACTGTGATTGTATGACTGTGATTGTATGATTGTGATTGTATGATTGTGATTGTATGATTGTGAAAGTATGATTGTGATTGTATGATTGTGATTGTATGATTGTGATTGTATGATTGTGATTGTATGATTGTATTTGGGAGATTGTATTTGGGAGATTGTATTTGGGAGATTGTAATTGTATGATTGCGATTGTATGATTGTGATTGTATGATTGCGATTGTATGATTGTGATTGTACGATTGTGATGTATGATTGTAATTGTATTATTATGATTGTATGATTGTGATTGTATGATTGAGATTGTATGATTGAGATTGTATGACTGTGATTGTATGATTGTGATTGTATGATTGTGATTGTATGATTGTGAAAGTATGATTGTGATTGTATGATTATGATTGTATGATTGTGATTGTGTGATTGTGATTGTATGATTGTATTTGGGAGATTGTATTTGGGATATTGTAATTGTATGATTGCGATTGTATGATTGTGATTGTACGATTGTGATTGTACGATTGTGATTGTATGATTGTATTTGGGATATTGTAATTGTATGATTGCGATTGTATGATTGCGATTGTATGATTGTGATTGTATGATTGTGTATGTATGAGTGTGATTGTATGATTGTATATGGGATATTGTAATTGTATGATTGCGATTGTATGATTGTGATTGTATGATTGTGATGTATGATTGTAATTGTATGGTTATGATTGTATGATTGTGATTGTATGATTGTGATGGTATGATTGTGATTGTATGATTGCGATCGTATGATTGTGATTGTATGATTATGATTGTATGATTGCGATTGTATGATTGTGATTGTATGATTAAGTTTGTATTTTTGTGACTTTATGATTGTGATTTTATGATTGTGATTGTATGATTGTGATTGTATGATTGCGATTGTATGAATGCGATTGTATGATTGTGATTGCATAATTGTGATTGGATGATTGTGATTGTATGATTGTGATTGTCTGATTGTGGTTGTACGATTGTGATTGTATGATTGAGATTGTATGATTGTGATTGTATGATTGCGATTGTATGATTGCGATTGTATGATTGTGATTGTATGATTGGGATTGTATGATTGTGATTGTATGATTGTGATTGTATGATTGTGATTGTATGATTGTGAAAGTAAGATTGTGATTGTATGATTATGATTGTATGATTGCGATCGTATGATTGTGATTGTATGATTATGATTGTATGATTGTGATTGTATGATTGCGATTGTATGATTGTGATTGTATGATTAAGTTTGTATTTTTGTGATTTTATGATTGTGATTGTATGATTGTGATTGTATGATTGTGATTGTATGATTGCGATTGTATGAATGCGATTGTATGATTGTGGTTGTATGATTGTGATTGTATGATTGAGATTGTATGATTGTGATTGTATGATTGCGATTGTATGATTGCGATTGTATGATTGCGATTGTATGATTGCGATTGTATGATTGCGATTGTATGATTGTGATTGTATGATTGTGATTGTATGATTGTGATTGTATGATTGTGATTGTATGATTGTGAAAGTATGATTGTGATTGTATGATTACTATTGTATGATTGTGGTTGTGCGATTGTGATTGTACGGTTGTGAATGTACGATTGTGATTGTATGATTGTGATTGCATGATTATGATTGTATGATTGTGACTGCATGATTGTGATTGTATGATTGTGATTGCATGATTTTGAATGTATGATTGTGATTGTATGATTGTGATTGTATGATTGTGATTGTATGATTGTGATTGTATGATTGTGATTGTATGATTGTGATTGTATGATTGTGATAGTATGATTGTGATTGTATGATTGTGATTGTATGGTTGTGATTGTATGATTATGATTGTATGAATGTGATTGTATGATTGTATTTGGGAGATTGTATTTGGGAGATTGTAATTGTATGATTGTGATTGTATGATTGTGATTGTATGATTGTGATAGTATGATTGTGATTGTATGACTGTGATTGTATGACAGTGATTGTATGATTGTGATTGTATGATTACGATTGTATGATTGTGGTTGTGCGATTGTGATTATACGATTGTGATTGTACGATTGTGATTGTATGATTGTGATTGCATGATTATGATTGTATGATTGTGATTGCATGATTGTGATTGTATGATTGTGATTGCATGATTTTGAATGTATGATTGTGATTGTATGATTGCGATTGTATGATTGTGATTGAATGATTAAGTTTGTATTTTTGTGATTTTATGATTGTGATTGTATGATTGTGATTGTATGATTGCGATTGTATAAATGCGATTGTATGATTGTGATTGCATAATTGTGATTGTATGATTGTGATTGTATGATAGTGATTGTCTGATTGTGGTTGTATGATTGTGATTGTATGATTGAGATTGTTTGATTGTGATTGTATGATTGCAATTGTATGATTGCGATTGTATGATTGTGATTGTATGATTGTGATTGTATGATTGTGATTGTATGATTGTGATCGTATGATTGTGATTGTATGATTGTGATTGTATGATTGTGAAAGTATGATTGTGATTGTATGATTACGATTGTATGATTGTGGTTGTGCGATTGTGATTGTACGATTGTGATTGTACGATTGTGATTGTATGATTGTGATTGCATGATTATGATTGTATGATTGTGATTGCATGATTGTGATTGTATGATTGTGTTTGCATGATTTTGAATGTATGATTGTGATTGTATGATTGTGATTGTATGATTGTGATTGTATGATTGTGATTGTATGATTGTGATTGTATGATTGTGATTGTATGATTGTGATAGTATGATTGTGATTGTATGATTGTGATTGTATGATTGTGATTGTATGATTATGATTGTATGAATGTGATTGTATGATTGTATTTGGGTGATTGTATTTGGGAGATTGTATTTGGGAGATTGTAATTGTATGATTGTGATTGTATGATTGTGATTGTATGATTGTGATTGTATGATTGTGATAGTATGATTGTGATTGTATGACTGTGATTGTATGACTGTGATTGTATGATTGTGATTGTATGATTGTGATTGTATGATTGTGAAAGTATGATTGTGATTGTATGATTGTGATTGTATGATTGTGATTGTATGATTGTGATTGTATGATTGTGAAAGTATGATTGTGATTGTATGATTACTATTGTATGATTGTGGTTGTGCGATTGTGATTGTACGGTTGTGAATGTACGATTGTGATTGTATGATTGTGATTGCATGATTATGATTGTATGATTGTGACTGCATGATTGTGATTGTATGATTGTGATTGCATGATTTTGAATGTATGATTGTGATTGTATGATTGTGATTGTATGATTGTGATTGTATGATTGTGATTGTATGATTGTGATTGTATGATTGTGATTGTATGATTGTGATAGTATGATTGTGATTGTATGATTGTGATTGTATGATTGTGATTGTATGATTATGATTGTATGAATGTGATTGTATGATAGTATTTGGGAGATTGTATTTGGGAGATTGTAATTGTATGATTGTGATTGTATGATTGTGAGTGTATGATTGTGATAGTATGATTGTGATTGTATGACTGTGATTGTATGACAGTGATTGCATGATTGTGATTGTATGATTACGATTGTATGATTGTGGTTTTGCGATTGTGATTGTACGATTGTGATTGTATGATTGTGATTGCATGATTATGATTGTATGATTGTGATTGCATGATTGTGATTGTATGATTGTGATTGCATGATTTTGAATGTATGATTGTGATTGTATGATTGCGATTGTATGATTGTGATTGTATGATTAAGTTTGTACTTTTGTGATTTTATGATTGTGATTGTATGATTGTGATTGTATGATTGCGATTGTATAAATGCGATTGTATGATTGTGATTGCATAATTGTGATTGTATGATTGTGATTGTATGATAGTGATTGTCTGATTGTGGTTGTATGATTGTGATTGTATGATTGAGATTGTTTGATTGTGATTGTATGATTGCGATTGTATGATTGCGATTGTATGATTGTGATTGTATGATTGTGATTGTATGATTGTGATTGTATGATTGTGATCGTATGATTGTGATCGTATGATTGTGATTGTATGATTGTGAAAGTATGATTGTGATTGTATGATTACGATTGTATGATTGTGGTTGTGCGATTGTGATTGTACGATTGTGATTGTACGATTGTGATTGTATGATTGTGATTGCATGATTATGATTGTATGATTGTGATTGCATGATTGTGATTGTATGATTGTGATTGCATGATTTTGAATGTATGATTGTGATTGTATGATTGTGATTGTATGATTGTGATTGTATGATTGTGATTGTATGATTGTGATTGTATGATTGTGATAGTATGATTGTGATTGTATGATTGTGATTGTATGATTGTGATTGTATGATTATGATTGTATGAATGTGATTGTATGATTGTATTTGGGTGATTGTATTTGGGAGATTGTATTTGGGAGATTGTATTTGGGAGATTGTAATTGTATGATTGTGATTGTATGATTGTGATTGTATGATTGTGATAGTATGATTGTGATTGTATGACTGTGATTGTATGACTGTGATTGTATGATTGTGATTGTATGATTGTGATTGTATGATTGTGAAAGTATGATTGTGATTGTATGATTGTGATTGTATGATTGTGATTGTATGATTGTGATTGTATGATTGTGATTGTATGATTGTGATAGTATGATTGTGATTGTATGATTACGATTGTATGATTGTGGTTGTGCGATTGTGATTGTACGATTGTGATTGTACGATTGTGATTGTATGATTGTGATTGCATGATTATGATTGTATGATTGTGATTACATGATTGTGATTGTATGATTGTGATTGCATGATTTTGAATGTATGATTGTGTTTGTATGATTGCGATTGTATGATTGTGATTGTATGATTAAGTTTGTATTTTTGTGATTTTATGATTGTGATTGTATGATTGTGATTGTATGATTGTGATTGTATGATTGCGATTGTATAAATGCGATTGTATGATTGTGATTGCATAATTGTGATTGTATGATTGTGATTGTATGATTGTGATTGTCTGATTGTGGTTGTATGATTGTGATTGTATGATTGAGATTGTTTGATTGTGATTGTATGATTGCGATTGTATGATTGCGATTGTATGATAGTGATTGTATGATTGTGATTGTATGATTGTGATTGTATGATTGTGATCGTATGATTGTGATTGTATGATTGTGATTGTATGATTGTGAAAGTATGATTGTGATTGTATGATTACGATTGTATGATTGTGGCTGTGCGATTGTGATTGTACGATTGTGATTGTACGATTGTGATTGTATGATTGTGATTGCATGATTATGATTGTATGATTGTGATTGCATGATTGTGATTGTATGATTGTGATTGCATGATTTTGAATGTATGATTGTGATTGTATGATTGTGATTGTATGATTGTGATGGTATGATTGAGATAGTATGATTGTGATTGTATGACTGTGATTGTATGACTGTGATTGTATGATTGTGATTGTATGATTGTGATTGTATGATTGTGAAAGTATGATTGTGATTGTATGATTGTGATTGTATGATTGTGATTGTATGATTGTGATTGTATGATTGTGATTGTATGATTGTGATTGTATGATTGTATTTGGGAGATTGTATTTGGGAGATTGTATTTGGGAGATTGTATTTGGGAGATTGTAATTGTATGATTGCGATTGTATGATTGTGATTGTATGATTGCGATTGTATGAATGCGATTGTATGATTGTGATTGTATGCTTGCGATTGTATGAATGTGATTGTATGATTGTGATTGTATGATTGTGATTGTATGATTGTGATTGTATGATTGTGATTGTATGATTGTATTTGGGAGATTGTATTTGGGAGATTGTATTTGGGAGATTGTATTTGGGAGATTGTAATTCTATGATTGCGATTGTATGATTGTGATTGTATGATTGCGATTGTATGATTGTGATTGTACGACTGTGATGTATGATTGTAATTGTATTATTATGATTGTATGATTGTGATTGTATGATTGAGACTGTATGATTGAGATTGTATGACAGTGATTGTATGATTGTGATTGTATGATTGTGATTGTATGATTGTGAAAGTATGATTGTGATTGTATGATTGTGATTGTATGATTGTGATTGTATGATTGTGATTGTATGATTGTGATTGTATGATTGTGAAAGTATGATTGTGATTGTATGATTACGATTGTATGATTGTGGTTGTGCGATTGTGATTGTACGATTGTGATTGTACGATTGTGATTGTATGATTGTGATTGCATGATTATGTTTGCATGATTGTGATTGCATGATTGTGATTGTATGATTGTGAATGCATGATTTTGAATGTATGATTGTGATTGTATGATTGTGATTGTATGATTGTATTTGGGTGATTGTATTTGGGAGATTGTATTTGGGAGATTGTAATTGTATGATTGCGATTGTATGATTGTGATTGTATGATTGCGATTGTATGAATGCGATTGTATGATTGTGATTGTATGATTCTGATTGTATGATTGTGATTGTATGATTGTGATTGTATGATTGTGATTGTATGATTGTGATTGTATGATTGTGATTGTATGATTGTGATTGTATGATTGTGATTGTATGATTGTGAATGTACGATTGTGATTGTATGATTGTGATTGTATGATTTTGATAGTACGATTGTGATTGTATGATTGTGATTGTATGATTGTGATTGTATGATTGTGATTGTATGATTGTGATAGTATGATTGTGATTGTATGATTGTGATGCATGATTGTAATTGTATGATTATGATTGTATGATTGTGATTGTGTGATTGTGATTGTATGATTGTATTTGGGAGATTGTATTTGGGATATTGTAATTGTATGATTGCGATTGTATGATTGTGATTGTATGATTGTGATTGTATGATTGTGATTGTATGATTGTATTTGCGAGATTGTATTTGGGATACTGCAATTGTATGATTGCGATTGTATGATTGCGATTGTATGATTGTGATTGTATGATTGCGATTGTATGATTGTGATTGTATGATTATGATTGTATTTTTGTGATTGTATGATTGTGATTGTATGATTGTGATTGTATGATTGTGATTGTATGATTGTGATTGTATGATCGTGATTGTATGATTGTGATTGTCTGATTGTGGTTGTGCGATTGTGATTGTACGATTGTGATTGGACGATTGTGATTGTATGATTGTGATTGCATGATTATGATTGTATCATTGTGATTGCATGATTGTGATAGTAAGATTGTGATTGCATGATTTTGAATGTATGATTGTGATTGTATGATTGTGATTGTATGATTGTGATTGTATGATTGTGATTGTATGATTGTGATAGTATGATTGTGATTGTATGATTGTGATTGTATGATTGTGATTGTATGATTATGATTGTATGATTGTGATTGTATGATTGTATTTGGGTGATTGTATTTGGGAGATTCTATTTGGGAGATTGTAATTGTATGATTGCGATTGTATGATTGTGATTGTATGATTGCGATTGTATGAATGCGATTGTATGATTGTGATTGTATGATTGTGATTGTATGATTGTGATTGTATGATTGTGATTGTATGATTGTGATTGTATGATTGTGATTGTATGATTGAGATTGTATGATTGTGATTGTATGCTTGCGATTGTATGATTGTGATTGTATGATTGTGATTCTTTGATTGTGATTGTATGATTGTGATTGTATGATTGTGATTGTATGATTGTGATTATATGATTGTGATTGTATGATTGTGATAGTATGATTGTGATTATATGATTGTCTATTGTATGACTATGATTGTATGATTGTGATTGTATGATTGTAATACTATGATTGTGAAAGTATGATTGTGATTGTATGATTGTGATTGTATGATTGTGATTGTATAATTGTGATTGTATGATTGTGATTGTACGATTGTGATAGTATGATTGTGATTGTATGATTGTGATTGTATCATTGTATTTGGGAGATTGTATTTGGGAGATTGCAATTGTATGATTGCGATTGTATGATTGTGATTGTATGATTGCGATTGTATGATTGTGATTGTATGATTGTGATGTATGACTGTAATTGTATGATTATGATTGTATGATTGTGATTGTATGATTGTGATTGTATGATTGAGATTGTATGATTGTGATTGTATGCTTGCGATTGTATGATTGTGATTGTATGATTGTGATTGTATGATTGTGATTGTATGATTGTGATTGTATGATTGTGATAGTATGATTGTGATTGTATGATTGTGATTGTATGACTGTGATTGTATGATTGTGATTGTATGATTGTGATTGTATGACTGTGATTGTATGATTGTGATTGTATGATTATGATTGTATGATTGTGATTGTATGATTGTGATTGTATGATTGTGATTGTATGATTGCGATAGTATGATTGTGATTGTATGATTGTGATTGTATGACTGTGATTGTATGATTGTGATTGTATGATTGTGATTGTATGATTGTGAAAGTATGATTGTGATGGTATGATTGTGATTGTATGATTGTGATTGTATGAGTGTGATTGTCTGATTGTGGTTGTGCGATTGTGATTGTACGATTGTGATTGTACGATTGTTATTGAATGATTGTGATTGTATGATTCTGATTGTATGATTGTGATTGCATGATTGTGATTGTATGATTGTGATTGCATGATTTTGAATGTATGATTATGATTGTATGAATGTGATTGTATGATTGCGATTGTATGATTGTGATTGTATGATTATGATTGTATTTTTGTGATTGTATGATAGTGATGGTATGATTGTGATTGTATGATTGTGATTGTATGATTGTGATTGTATGATTGTGATTGTATGATTGTGATTGTATGATTGTGATTGTATGATTGTGATTATATGATTGTGATTGTCTGATTGTGGTTGTGCGACTGTGATTGTACGATTGTGATTGTACGATTGTGATTGTACGATTGTGAAAGTATGATTGTGATTGTATGATTACGATTGTATGATTGTGGTTGTGCGATTGTGATTGTACGATTGTGATTGTACGATTGTGATTGTATGATTGTGATTGCATGATTATGATTGTATGATTGTGATTGCATGATTGTGATTGTATGATTGTGAATGCATGATTTTGAATGTATGATTGTGATTGTATGATTGTGATTGTATGATTGTATTTGGGTGATTGTATTTGGGAGATTGTATTTGGGAGATTGTCATTGTATGATTGCGATTGTATGATTGTGATTGTATGATTGCGATTGTATGAATGCGATTGTATGATTGTGATTGTATGATTGTGATTGTATGATTGTGATTGTATGATTGTGATTGTATGATTGTGATTGTATGATTGTATTTGCGAGATTGTATTTGGGATACTGCAATTGTATGACTGTGATTGTATGATTGTGATTGTATGATTGTGATTGTATGATTGTGAAAGTATTATTGTGATTGTATGATTGTGATTGTATGATTGTGATTGTATGATTGTGATTGTATGATTGTGATTGTATGATTGTGATTGTATGATTGTGATAGTATGATTGTGATTGTATGATTACGATTGTATGATTGTGGTTGAGCGATTGTGATTGTACGATTGTGATTGTACGATTATGATTGTATGATTGTGATTGCATGATTATGATTGTATGATTGCGATTGTATGATTGTGATTGGATGATTAAGTTTGTATTTTTGTGATTTTATGATTGTGATTTTATGATTGTGATTGTATGATTGTGATTGTATGATTGCGATTGTATGAATGCGATTGTATGATTGGGATTGCATAATTGTGATTGGATGATTGTGATTGTATGATTGTGATTGTCTGATTGTGGTTGTATGATTGTGATTGTATGATTGAGGTTGTATGATTGTGATTGTATGATTGCGATTGTATGATTGCGATTGTATGATTGCGATTGTATGATTGTGATTGTATGAATGCGATTGTATGATTGTGATTGTATGATTGTGATTGCATAATTGTGATTGTATGATTGTGATTGTATGATTGTGATTGTCTGATTGTGATTGTATGATTGTGATTGTATGATTGAGATTGTATGATTGTGATTGTATGATTGCGATTGTATGATTGCGATTGTATGATTGCGATTGTATGATTGGGATTGTATGATTGTGATTGTATGATTGTGATTGTATGATTGTGGTTGTATGATTGTGATTGTATGATTGAGATTGTATGATTGTGATTGTATGATTGCGATTGTATGATTGCGATTGTATGATTGCGATTGTATGATTGGGATTGTATGATTGTGATTGTATGATTGTGATAGTATGATTGTGATTGTATGATTGTGATTGTATGATTGTGATTGTATGATTATGATTGTATGAATGTGATTGTATGATTGTATTTGGGTGATTGTATTTGGGAGATTGTATTTGGGAGATTGTAATTGTATGATTGTGATTGTATGATTGTGATTGTATGATTGTGATAGTATGATTGTGATTGTATGACTGTGATTGTATGACTGTGATTGTATGATTGTGATTGTATGATTACGATTGTATGATTGTGGTTGTGCGATTGTGATTGTACGATTGTGATTGTACGATTGTGATTGTATGATTGTGATTGCATGATTATGATTGTATGATTGTGATTGCATGATTGTGATTGTATGATTGTGATTGCATGATTTTGAATGTATGATTGTGATTGTATGATTGCGATTGTATGATTGTGATTATATGATTAAGTTTGTATTTTTGTGATTTTATGATTGTGATTGTATGATTGTGATTGTATGATTGCGATTGTATGATTGCGATTGTATGATTGCGATTGTATGATTGGGATTGTATGATTGTGATTGTATGATTGTGATAGTATGATTGTGATTGTATGATTGTGATTGTATGATTGTGATTGTATGATTATGATTGTATGAATGTGATTGTATGATTGTATTTGGGTGATTGTATTTGGGAGATTGTATTTGGGAGATTGTAATTGTATGATTGTGATTGTATGATTGTGATTGTATGATTGTGATAGTATGATTGTGATTGTATGACTGTGATTGTATGACTGTGATTGTATGATTGTGATTGTATGATTACGATTGTATGATTGTGGTTGTGCGATTGTGATTGTACGATTGTGATTGTACGATTGTGATTGTATGATTGTGATTGTATGATTGTGATAGTATGATTGTGATTGTATGATTGTGATTGTATGATTGTGATTGTATGATTGTGGTTGTATGATTGTGATTGTATGATTGAGATTGTATGATTGTGATTGTATGATTGCGATTGTATGATTGCGATTGTATGATTGCGATTGTATGATTGTGATTGTATGATTGTGATTGTATGATTGTGATAGTATGATTGTGATTGTATGATTGTGATTGTATGATTGTGAATGTATGATTATGATTGTATGAATGTGATTGTATGATTGTATTTGGGTGATTGTATTTGGGAGATTGTATTTGGGAGATTGTAATTGTATGATTGTGATTGTATGATTGTGATTGTATGATTGTGATAGTATGATTGTGATTGTATGACTGTGATTGTATGATTGTGGTTGTATGATTGTGATTGTATGATTGAGATTGTATGATTGTGATTGTATGATTGCGATTGTATGATTGCGATTGTATGATTGCGATTGTATGATTGGGATTGTATGATTGTGATTGTATGATTGTGATAGTATGATTGTGATTGTATGATTGTGATTGTATGATTGTGATTGTATGATTGTGGTTGTATGATTGTGATTGTATGATTGAGATTGTATGATTGTGATTGTATGATTGCGATTGTATGATTGCGATTGTATGATTGCGATTGTATGATTGTGATTGTATGATTGTGATTGTATGATTGTGATAGTATGATTGTGATTGTATGATTGTGATTGTATGATTGCGATTGTATGATTATGATTGTATGAATGTGATTGTATGATTGTATTTGGGTGATTGTATTTGGGAGATTGTATTTGGGAGATTGTAATTGTATGATTGTGATTGTATGATTATGATTGTATGAATGTGATTGTATGATTGTATTTGGGTGATTGTATTTGGGAGATTGTATTTGGGAGATTGTAATTGTATGATTGTGATTGTATGATTGTGATTGTATGATTGTGATTGTATGATTGCGATTGTATAAATGCGATTGTATGATTGTGATTGCATAATTGTGATTGTATGATTGTGATTGTATGATTGTGATTGTCTGATTGTGGTTGTATGATTGTGATTGTATGATTGAGATTGTTTGATTGTGATTGTATGATTGCGATTGTATGATTGCGATTGTATGATTGTGATTGTATGATTGTGATTGTATGATTGTGATTGTATGATTGTGATCGTATGATTGTGATTGTATGATTGTGATTGTATGATTGTGAAAGTATGATTGTGATTGTATGATTACGATTGTATGATTGTGGTTGTGCGATTGTGATTGTACGATTGTGATTGTACGATTGTGATTGTATGATTGTGATTGCATGATTATGATTGTATGATTGTGATTGCATGATTGTGATTGTATGATTGTGATTGCATGATTTTGAATGTATGATTGTGATTGTATGACTGTGATTGTATGATTGTGATTGTATGATTGTGATTGTATGATTGTGATTGTATGATTGTGATTGTATGATTGTGATTGTATGATTGTGATAGTATGATTGTGATTGTATGATTGTGATTGTATGATTGTGAATGTATGATTATGATTGTATGAATGTGATTGTATGATTTTATTTGGGTAATTGTATTTGGGAGATTGTATTTGGGAGATTGTAATTGCATGATTGTGATTGTATGATTGTGATAGTATGATTGTGATTGTATGACTGTGATTGTATGACTGTGATTGTATGATTGTGATTGTATGATTGTGATTGTATGATTGTGAAAGTATGATTGTGATTGTATGATTGTGATTGTGTGATTGTGATTGTATGATTGTGATTGTATGATTGTGATTGTATGATTGTGATTGTATGATTGTGATTGTATGATTGTGATTGTATGATTGTGATTGTATGATTGTGATTGTATGATTGTATTTGGGAGATTGTATTTGGGAGATTGTATTTGGGAGATTGTATTTGGGAGATTGTAATTGTATGATTGCGATTGTATGATTGTGATTGTATGATTGTGATTGTATGATTGTGATTGTATGATTGTGATAGTATGATTGTGATTGTATGATTGTGGTTGTATGATTGTGATTGTATGATTGAGATTGTATGATTGTGATTGTATGATTGTGAATGCATGATTGCGATTGTATGATTGTGATTGTATGATTGTGATAGTATGATTGTGATTATATGATTGTGATTGTATGATTGTGATTGTATGATTATGATTGTATGATTGTGATTGTATGATTGTATTTGGGTGATTGTATTTGGGAGATTGTATTTGGGAGATTGTAATTGTATGATTGCGATTGTATGATTGTGATTGTATGATTGCGATTGTATGAATGCGATTGTATGATTGTGATTGTATGATTGCGATTGTATGATTGTGATTGTATGATTGCGATTGTATGATTGTGATTGTACGATTGTGATATGATTGTAATTGTATTATTATGATTGTATGATTGTGATTGTATGATTGAGATTGTATGATTGATATTGTATGACTGTGATTGTATGATTGTGATTGTATGATTGTGATTGTATGATTGTGATTGCATGATTATGAT
This sequence comes from Megachile rotundata, assembly GCF_050947335.1. Classification (NCBI taxonomy): domain Eukaryota; kingdom Metazoa; phylum Arthropoda; class Insecta; order Hymenoptera; family Megachilidae; genus Megachile; species Megachile rotundata. Next base: position 1,290,712 of record NW_027473318.1, on the reverse strand, counting down.
TGTATGATTGTGATTGCACGATTGTGATTGTATGATTGTGATTGCATGATTTTGAATGTATGATTGTGATTGTATGATTGTGATTGTATTATTGTGATTGTATGATTGTGATTGTATGATTGTGATTGTATGATTGTGATTGTATGATTTTGATAGTACGATTGTGATTGTATGATTGTGATTGTATGATTGTGATTGTATGATTGTGATTGTATGATTGTGATAGTATGATTGTGATTGTATGATTGTGATGTATGATTGTGATTGTATGATTATGATTGTATGATTGTGATTGTGTGATTGTGATTGTATGATTGTATTTGGGAGATTGTATTTGGGATATTGCAATTGTATGATTGCGATTGTATGATTGTGATTGTATGATTGTGATAGTATGATTGTGATTGTATGACTGTGATTGTATGACTGTGATTGTATGATTGTGATTGTATGATTGTGATTGTATGATTGTGAAAGTATTATTGTGATTGTATGATTGTGATTGTATGATTGTGATTGTAGGATTGTGATTGTATGATTGTATTTGGGAGATTGTATTTGGGAGATTGTATTTGGGAGATTGTATTTGGGAGATTGTAATTGTATGATTGCGATTGTATGATTGTGATAGTATGATTGCGATTGTATGAATGCGATTGTATGATTGTGATTGTATGATTGTGATTGTATGATTGCGAAAGTATGATTGTGATTGTATGATTGTGATTGTATGATTGTGATTGTATGATTGTGATTGTATGATTGTGATTGTATGATTGTATTTGGGAGATTGTATTTGGGAGATTGTATTTGGGAGATTGTATTTGGGAGATTGTAATTGTATGATTGCGATTGTATGATTGCGATTGTATGATTGTGATTGTATGATTGCGATTGTATGATTGTGATTGTACGATTGTGATGTATGATTGTAATTGTATTATTATGATTGTATGATTGTGATTGTATGATTGAGACTGTATGATTGAGATTGTATGACTGTGATTGTATGATTGTGATTGTATGATTGTGATTGTATGATTGTGAAAGTATGATTGTGATTGTATGATTGTGATTGTATGATTGTGATTGTATGATTGTGATTGTATGATTGTGAAAGTATGATTGTGATTGTATGATTACGATTGTATGATTGTGGTTGTGCGATTGTGATTGTACGATTGTGATTGTACGATTGTGATTGTATGATTGTGATTGCATGATTATGATTGCATGATTGTGATTGCATGATTGTGATTGTATGATTGTGAATGCATGATTTTGAATGTATGATTGTGATTGTATGATTGTGATTGTATGATTGTATTTGGGTGATTGTATTTGGGAGATTGTATTTGGGAGATTGTAATTGTATGATTGCGATTGTATGATTGTGATTGTATGATTGCGATTGTATGAATGCGATTGTATGATTGTGATTGTATGATTGTGATTGTATGATTGTGATAGTATGATTGTGATTGTATGATTGTGATTGTATGATTGTGAATGTATGATTATGATTGTATGAATGTGATTGTATGATTTTATTTGGGTAATTGTATTTGGGAGATTGTATTTGGGAGATTGTAATTGCATGATTGTGATTGTATGATTGTGATTGTATGATTGTGGTTGTATGATTGTGATTGTATGATTGAGATTGTATGATTGTGATTGTATGATTGTGAATGCATGATTGCGATTGTATGATTGTGATTGTATGATTGTGATAGTATGATTGTGATTGTATGATTGTGATTGTATGATTGTGATTGTATGATTATGATTGTATGATTGTGATTGTATGATTGTATTTGGGTGATTGTATTTGGGAGATTGTATTTGGGAGATTGTAATTGTATGATTGCGATTGTATGATTGTGATTGTATGATTGCGATTGTATGAATGCGATTGTATGATTGTGATTGTATGATTGTGATTGTATGATTGTGATTGTATGATTGTGATTGTATGATTGTGATTGTATGATTGTGATTGTATGATTGTGATTGTATGATTGTGATTGTATGATTGTGATTGTATGATTGTATTTGGGAGATTGTATTTGGGATATTGTAATTGTATGATTGCGATTGTATGATTGTGATTGTATGATTGTGATGTATGATTGTAATTGTATGAGTATGATTGTATGATTGTGATTGTATGATTGAGATTGTATGATTGTGATTGTATGCTTGCGATTGTATGAATGTGATTGTATGATTGTGATTGTATGATTGTGATTGTATGATTGTGATTGTATGATTGTGATTGTATGATTGTGATTGTATGATTGTATTTGGGAGATTGTATTTGGGATATTGTAATTGTATGATTGCGATTGTATGATTGTGATTGTATGATTGTGATGTATGATTGTGATTGTATGATTGTGATTGTATGATTGTGATTGTATGATTGTGATTGTATGATTGTATTTGGGAGATTGTATTTGGGATATTGTAATTGTATGATTGCGATTGTATGATTGTGATTGTATGATTGTGATGTATGATTGTAATTGTATTAGTATGATTGTATGATTGTGATTGTATGATTGAGATTGTATTATTGTGATTGTATGCTTGCGATTGTATGAATGTGATTGTATGATTGTGATTGTATGATTGTGATTGTATGATTGTGATTGTATGATTGTGATTGTATGATTGTGATTGTATGATTGTGATTGTATGATTGTGATTGTATGATTGTGATTGTATGATTGTGATAGTATGATTGTGATTGTATGATTGTGATGTATGATTGTGATTGTATGATTATGATTGTATGATTGTGATTGTGTGATTGTGATTGTATGATTGTATTTGGGAGATTGTATTTGGGATATTGTAATTGTATGATTGCGATTGTATGATTGTGATTGTATGATTGTGATAGTATGATTGTGATTGTATGATTGTGATTGTATGACTGTGATTGTATGACTGTGATTGTATGATTGTGATTGTATGATTGTGATTGTATGATTGTGATTGTATGATTGTGATAGTATGATTGTGATTGTAAGATTGTGGTTGTATGATTGTGATTGTATGATTGAGATTGTATGATTGTGATTGTATGATTGTGAATGCATGATTGCGATTGTATGATTGTGATTGTATGATTGTGATAGTATGATTGTGATTGTATGATTGTGATTGTATGATTGTGATTGTATGATTATGATTGTATGATTGTGATTGTATGATTGTATTTGGGTGATTGTATTTGGGAGATTGTATTTGGGAGATTGTAATTGTATGATTGCGATTGTATGATTGTGATTGTATGATTGCGATTGTATGAATGCGATTGTATGATTGTGATTGTATGATTGTGATTGTATGATTGTGATTGTATGATTGTGATTGTATGATTGTGATTGTATGATTGTGATTGTATGATTGTGATTGTATGATTGTGATTGTATGATTGTATTTGGGAGATTGTATTTGGGATATTGTAATTGTATGATTGCGATTGTATGATTGTGATTGTATGATTGTGATGTATGATTGTAATTGTATGAGTATGATTGTATGATTGTGATTGTATGATTGAGATTGTATGATTGTGATTGTATGCTTGCGATTGTACGAATGTGATTGTATGATTGTGATTGTATGATTGTGATTGTATGATTGTGATTGTATGATTGTGATTGTATGATTGTGATTGTATGATTGTGATTGTATGATTGTGATTGTATGATTGTGATTGTATGATTGTGATTGTATGATTGTGATTGTATGATTGTGGATGAACGATTGTAATTGTATGATTGTGATTGTATGATTTTGATAGTACGATTGTGATTGTATGATTGTGATTGTATGATTGTGATTGTATGATTGTGATTGTATGATTGTGATAGTATGATTGTGATTGTATGATTGTGATGTATGATTGTGATTGTATGATTATGATTGTATGATTGTGATTGTGTGATTGTGATTGTATGATTGTATTTGGGAGATTGTATTTGGGATATTGTAATTGTATGATTGCGATTGTATGATTGTGATTGTATGATTGTGATAGTATGATTGTGATTGTATGACTGTGATTGTATGACTGTGATTGTATGATTGTGATTGTATGATTGTGATTGTATGATTGTGAAAGTATTATTGTGATTGTATGATTGTGATTGTATGATTGTGATTGTATGATTGTGATTGTATGATTGTGATTGTATGATTGTATTTGGGAGATTGTATTTGGGAGATTGTATTTGGGAGATTGTAATTGTATGATTGCGATTGTATGATTGTGATAGTATGATTGCGATTGTATGAATGCGATTGTATGATTGTGATTGTATGATTGTGATTGTATGATTGTGAAAGTATGATTGTGATTGTATGATTGTGATTGTATGATTGTGATTGTATGATTGTGATTGTATGATTGTGATTGTATGATTGTATTTGGGAGATTGTATTTGGGAGATTGTATTTGGGAGATTGTATTTGGGAGATTGTAATTGTATGATTGCGATTGTATGATTGTGATTGTATGATTGCGATTGTATGATTGTGATTGTACGATTGTGATGTATGATTGTAATTGTATTATTATGATTGTATGATTGTGATTGTATGATTGAGACTGTATGATTGAGATTGTATGACTGTGATTGTATGATTGTGATTGTATGATTGTGATTGTATGATTGTGAAAGTATGATTGTGATTGTATGATTGTGATTGTATGATTGTGATTGTATGATTGTGATTGTATGATTGTGAAAGTATGATTGTGATTGTATGATTACGATTGTATGATTGTGGTTGTGCGATTGTGATTGTACGATTGTGATTGTACGATTGTGATTGTATGATTGTGATTGCATGATTATGATTGCATGATTGTGATTGCATGATTGTGATTGTATGATTGTGAATGCATGATTTTGAATGTATGATTGTGATTGTATGATTGTGATTGTATGATTGTATTTGGGTGATTGTATTTGGGAGATTGTATTTGGGAGATTGTAATTGTATGATTGCGATTGTATGATTGTGATTGTATGATTGCGATTGTATGAATGCGATTGTATGATTGTGATTGTATGATTGTGATTGTATGATTGTGATTGTATGATTGTGATTGTATGATTGTGATTGTATGATTGTGATTGTATGATTGTGATAGTATGATTGTGATTGTATGATTGTGATTGTATGATTGTGAATGTATGATTATGATTGTATGAATGTGATTGTATGATTTTATTTGGGTAATTGTATTTGGGAGATTGTATTTGGGAGATTGTAATTGCATGATTGTGATTGTATGATTGTGATTGTATGATTGTGGTTGTATGATTGTGATTGTATGATTGAGATTGTATGATTGTGATTGTATGATTGTGAATGCATGATTGCGATTGTATGATTGTGATTGTATGATTGTGATAGTATGATTGTGATTGTATGATTGTGATTGTATGATTGTGATTGTATGATTGTGAAAGTATGATTGTGATTGTATGATTACGATTGTATGATTGTGGTTGTGCGATTGTGATTGTACGATTGTGATTGTACGATTGTGATTGTATGATTGTGATTGCATGATTATGATTGCATGATTGTGATTGCATGATTGTGATTGTATGATTGTGAATGCATGATTTTGAATGTATGATTGTGATTGTATGATTGTGATTGTATGATTGTATTTGGGTGATTGTATTTGGGAGATTGTATTTGGGAGATTGTAATTGTATGATTGCGATTGTATGATTGTGATTGTATGATTGCGATTGTATGAATGCGATTGTATGATTGTGATTGTATGATTGTGATTGTATGATTGTGATTGTATGATTGTGATTGTATGATTGTGATTGTATGATTGTGATTGTATGATTGTGATAGTATGATTGTGATTGTATGATTGTGATTGTATGATTGTGAATGTATGATTATGATTGTATGAATGTGATTGTATGATTTTATTTGGGTAATTGTATTTGGGAGATTGTATTTGGGAGATTGTAATTGCATGATTGTGATTGTATGATTGTGATTGTATGATTGTGGTTGTATGATTGTGATTGTATGATTGAGATTGTATGATTGTGATTGTATGATTGTGAATGCATGATTGCGATTGTATGATTGTGATTGTATGATTGTGATAGTATGATTGTGATTGTATGATTGTGATTGTATGATTGTGATTGTATGATTATGATTGTATGATTGTGATTGTATGATTGTATTTGGGTGATTGTATTTGGGAGATTGTATTTGGGAGATTGTAATTGTATGATTGCGATTGTATGATTGTGATTGTATGATTGCGATTGTATGAATGCGATTGTATGATTGTGATTGTATGATTGTGATTGTATGATTGTGATTGTATGATTGTGATTGTATGATTGTGATTGTATGATTGTGATTGTATGATTGTGATTGTATGATTGTGATTGTATGATTGTGATTGTATGATTGTATTTGGGAGATTGTATTTGGGATATTGTAATTGTATGATTGCGATTGTATGATTGTGATTGTATGATTGTGATGTATGATTGTAATTGTATGAGTATGATTGTATGATTGTGATTGTATGATTGAGATTGTATGATTGTGATTGTATGCTTGCGATTGTATGAATGTGATTGTATGATTGTGATTGTATGATTGTGATTGTATGATTGTGATTGTATGATTGTGATTGTATGATTGTGATTGTATGATTGTATTTGGGAGATTGTATTTGGGATATTGTAATTGTATGATTGCGATTGTATGATTGTGATTGTATGATTGTGATGTATGATTGTGATTGTATGATTGTGATTGTATGATTGTGATTGTATGATTGTGATTGTATGATTGTATTTGGGAGATTGTATTTGGGATATTGTAATTGTATGATTGCGATTGTATGATTGTGATTGTATGATTGTGATGTATGATTGTAATTGTATTAGTATGATTGTATGATTGTGATTGTATGATTGAGATTGTATTATTGTGATTGTATGCTTGCGATTGTATGAATGTGATTGTATGATTGTGATTGTATGATTGTGATTGTATGATTGTGATTGTATGATTGTGATTGTATGATTGTGATTGTATGATTGTGATTGTATGATTGTGATTGTATGATTGTGATTGTATGATTGTGATAGTATGATTGTGATTGTATGATTGTGATGTATGATTGTGATTGTATGATTATGATTGTATGATTGTGATTGTGTGATTGTGATTGTATGATTGTATTTGGGAGATTGTATTTGGGATATTGTAATTGTATGATTGCGATTGTATGATTGTGATTGTATGATTGTGATAGTATGATTGTGATTGTATGACTGTGATTGTATGACTGTGATTGTATGATTGTGATTGTATGATTGTGATTGTATGATTGTGAAAGTATTATTGTGATTGTATGATTGTGATTGTATGATTGTGATTGTATGATTGTGATTGTATGATTGTGATTGTATGATTGTGATTGTATGATTGTATTTGGGAGATTGTATTTGGGAGATTGTATTTGGGAGATTGTATTTGGGAGATTGTAATTGTATGATTGCGATTGTATGATTGTGATTGTATGATTGCGATTGTATGAATGCGATTGTATGATTGTGATTGTATGATTGTGATTGTATGATTGTGAAAGTATGATTGTGATTGTATGATTGTGATTGTATGATTGTGATTGTATGATTGTGATTGTATGATTGTGATTGTATGATTGTGATTGTACGATTGTGACGTATGATTGTAATTGTATTATTATGATTGTATGATTGTGATTGTATGATTGAGACTGTATGATTGAGATTGTATGACTGTGATTGTATGATTGTGATTGTATGATTGTGATTGTATGACTGTGATTGTATGACTGTGATTGTATGATTGTGACTGTATGATTGTGATTGTATGATTGTGATTGTATGATTGTGATAGTATGATTGTGATTGTAAGATTGTGGTTGTATGATTGTGATTGTATGATTGAGATTGTATGATTGAGATTGTATGATTGTGATTGTATGATTGTGAATGCATGATTGCGATTGTATGATTGTGATTGTATGATTGTGATAGTATGATTGTGATTGTATGATTGTGATTGTATGATTGTGATTGTATGATTATGATTGTATGATTGTGATTGTATGATTGTATTTGGGTGATTGTATTTGGGAGATTGTATTTGGGAGATTGTAATTGTATGATTGCGATTGTATGATTGTGATTGTATGATTGCGATTGTATGAATGCGATTGTATGATTGTGATTGTATGATTGTGATTGTATGATTGTGATTGTATGATTGTGATTGTATGATTGTGATTGTATGATTGTGATTGTATGATTGTGATTGTATGATTGTATTTGGGAGATTGTATTTGGGATATTGTAATTGTATGATTGCGATTGTATGATTGTGATTGTATGATTGTGATGTATGATTGTAATTGTATGAGTATGATTGTATGATTGTGATTGTATGATTGAGATTGTATGATTGTGATTGTATGCTTGCGATTGTACGAATGTGATTGTATGATTGTGATTGTATGATTGTGATTGTATGATTGTGATTGTATGATTGTGATTGTATGATTGTGATTGTATGATTGTGATTGTATGATTGTGATTGTATGATTGTGATTGTATGATTGTGATTGTATGATTGTGGATGTACGATTGTAATTGTATGATTGTGATTGTATGATTTTGATAGTACGATTGTGATTGTATGATTGTGATTGTATGATTGTGATTGTATGATTGTGATTGTATGATTGTGATAGTATGATTGTGATTGTATGATTGTGATGTATGATTGTGATTGTATGATTATGATTGTATGATTGTGATTGTGTGATTGTGATTGTATGATTGTATTTGGGAGATTATATTTGGGATATTGTAATTGTATGATTGCGATTGTATGATTGTGATTGTATGATTGTGATAGTATGATTGTGATTGTATGACTGTGATTGTATGACTGTGATTGTATGATTGTGATTGTATGATTGTGATTGTATGATTGTGAAAGTATTATTGTGATTGTATGATTGTGATTGTATGATTGTGATTGTATGATTGTGATTGTATGATTGTGGTTGTATGATTGTGATTGTATGATTGAGATTGTATGATTGTGATTGTATGATTGTGAATGCATGATTGCGATTGTATGATTGTGATTGTATGATTGTGATAGTATGATTGTGATTGTATGATTGTGATTGTATGATTGTGATTGTATGATTATGATTGTATGATTGTGATTGTATGATTGTATTTGGGTGATTGTATTTGGGAGATTGTATTTGGGAGATTGTAATTGTATGATTGCGATTGTATGATTGTGATTGTATGATTGCGATTGTATGAATGCGATTGTATGATTGTGATTGTATGATTGTGATTGTATGATTGTGATTGTATGATTGTGATTGTATGATTGTGATTGTATGATTGTGATTGTATGATTGTGATTGTATGATTGTGATTGTATGATTGTATTTGGGAGATTGTATTAGGGATATTGTAATTGTATGATTGCGATTGTATGATTGTGATTGTATGATTGTGATGTATGATTGTAATTGTATGAGTATGATTGTATGATTGTGATTGTATGATTGAGATTGTATGATTGTGATTGTATGCTTGCGATTGTATGAATGTGATTGTATGATTGTGATTGTATGATTGTGATTGTATGATTGTGATTGTATGATTGTGATTGTATGATTGTGATTGTATGATTGTGATTGTATGATTGTGATTGTATGATTGTGATTGTATGATTGTGATTGTATGATTGTGATAGTATGATTGTGATTGTATGATTGTGATGTATGATTGTGATTGTATGATTATGATTGTATGATTGTGATTGTGTGATTGTGATTGTATGATTGTATTTGGGAGATTGTATTTGGGATATTGTAATTGTATGATTGCGATTGTATGATTGTGATTGTATGATTGTGATAGTATGATTGTGATTGTATGACTGTGATTGTATGACTGTGATTGTATGATTGTGATTGTATGGTTGTGATTGTATGATTGTGAAAGTATTATTGTGATTGTATGATTGTGATTGTATGATTGTGATTGTATGATTGTGATTGTATGATTGTGATTGTATGATTGTATTTGGGAGATTGTATTTGGGAGATTGTATTTGGGAGATTGTATTTGGGAGATTGTAATTGTATGATTGCGATTGTATGATTGTGATTGTATGATTGCGATTGTATGAATGCGATTGTATGATTGTGATTGTATGATTGTGATTGTATGATTGTGAAAGTATGATTGTGATTGTATGATTGTGATTGTATGATTGTGATTGTATGATTGTGATTGTATGATTGTGATTGTATGATTGTGATAGTATGATTGTGATTGTAAGATTGTGGTTGTATGATTGTGATTGTATGATTGAGATTGTATGATTGTGATTGTATGATTGTGAATGCATGATTGCGATTGTATGATTGTGATTGTATGATTGTGATAGTATGATTGTGATTGTATGATTGTGATTGTATGATTGTGATTGTATGATTATGATTGTATGATTGTGATTGTATGATTGTATTTGGGTGATTGTATTTGGGAGATTGTATTTGGGAGATTGTAATTGTATGATTGCGATTGTATGATTGTGATTGTATGATTGTGATTGTATGATTGTGATTGTATGATTGTGATTGTATGATTGTGATTGTATGATTGTGATTGTATGATTGTATTTGGGAGATTGTATTTGGGATATTGTAATTGTATGATTGCGATTGTATGATTGTGATTGTATGATTGTGATGTATGATTGTAATTGTATGAGTATGATTGTATGATTGTGATTGTATGATTGAGATTGTATGATTGTGATTGTATGCTTGCGATTGTATGAATGTGATTGTATGATTGTGATTGTATGATTGTGATTGTATGATTGTGATTGTATGATTGTGATTGTATGATTGTGATTGTATGATTGTATTTGGGAGATTGTATTTGGGATATTGTAATTGTATGATTGCGATTGTATGATTGTGATTGTATGATTGTGATGTATGATTGTGATTGTATGATTGTGATTGTATGATTGTGATTGTATGATTGTGATTGTATGATTGTATTTGGGAGATTGTATTTGGGATATTGTAATTGTATGATTGCGATTGTATGATTGTGATTGTATGATTGTGATGTATGATTGTAATTGTATTAGTATGATTGTATGATTGTGATTGTATGATTGAGATTGTATTATTGTGATTGTATGCTTGCGATTGTATGAATGTGATTGTATGATTGTGATTGTATGATTGTGATTGTATGATTGTGATTGTATGATTGTGATTGTATGATTGTGATTGTATGATTGTGATTGTATGATTGTGATTGTATGATTGTGATTGTATGATTGTGATAGTATGATTGTGATTGTATGATTGTGATGTATGATTGTGATTGTATGATTATGATTGTATGATTGTGATTGTGTGATTGTGATTGTATGATTGTATTTGGGAGATTGTATTTGGGATATTGTAATTGTATGATTGCGATTGTATGATTGTGATTGTATGATTGTGATAGTATGATTGTGATTGTATGATTGTGATTGTATGACTGTGATTGTATGACTGTGATTGTATGATTGTGATTGTATGATTGTGATTGTATGATTGTGATTGTATGATTGTGATAGTATGATTGTGATTGTAAGATTGTGGTTGTATGATTGTGATTGTATGATTGAGATTGTATGATTGTGATTGTATGATTGTGAATGCATGATTGCGATTGTATGATTGTGATTGTATGATTGTGATAGTATGATTGTGATTGTATGATTGTGATTGTATGATTGTGATTGTATGATTATGATTGTATGATTGTGATTGTATGATTGTATTTGGGTGATTGTATTTGGGAGATTGTATTTGGGAGATTGTAATTGTATGATTGCGATTGTATGATTGTGATTGTATGATTGCGATTGTATGAATGCGATTGTATGATTGTGATTGTATGATTGTGATTGTATGATTGTGATTGTATGATTGTGATTGTATGATTGTGATTGTATGATTGTGATTGTATGATTGTGATTGTATGATTGTGATTGTATGATTGTATTTGGGAGATTGTATTTGGGATATTGTAATTGTATGATTGCGATTGTATGATTGTGATTGTATGATTGTGATGTATGATTGTAATTGTATGATTGTGATTGTATGATTGTATTTGGGAGATTGTATTTGGGAGATTGTATTTGGGAGATTGTATTTGGGAGATTGTAATTGTATGATTGCGATTGTATGATTGTGATTGTATGATTGCGATTGTATGAATGCGATTGTATGATTGTGATTGTATGATTGTGATTGTATGATTGTGAAAGTATGATTGTGATTGTATGATTGTGATTGTATGATTGTGATTGTATGATTGTGATTGTATGATTGTGATTGTATGATTGTGATAGTATGATTGTGATTGTAAGATTGTGGTTGTATGATTGTGATTGTATGATTGAGATTGTATGATTGTGATTGTATGATTGTGAATGCATGATTGCGATTGTATGATTGTGATTGTATGATTGTGATAGTATGATTGTGATTGTATGATTGTGATTGTATGATTGTGATTGTATGATTATGATTGTATGATTGTGATTGTATGATTGTATTTGGGTGATTGTATTTGGGAGATTGTATTTGGGAGATTGTAATTGTATGATTGCGATTGTATGATTGTGATTGTATGATTGTGATTGTATGATTGTGATTGTATGATTGTGATTGTATGATTGTGATTGTATGATTGTGATTGTATGATTGTATTTGGGAGATTGTATTTGGGATATTGTAATTGTATGATTGCGATTGTATGATTGTGATTGTATGATTGTGATGTATGATTGTAATTGTATGAGTATGATTGTATGATTGTGATTGTATGATTGAGATTGTATGATTGTGATTGTATGCTTGCGATTGTATGAATGTGATTGTATGATTGTGATTGTATGATTGTGATTGTATGATTGTGATTGTATGATTGTGATTGTATGATTGTGATTGTATGATTGTGATTGTATGATTGTATTTGGGAGATTGTATTTGGGATATTGTAATTGTATGATTGCGATTGTATGATTGTGATTGTATGATTGTGATGTATGATTGTGATTGTATGATTGTGATTGTATGATTGTGATTGTATGATTGTGATTGTATGATTGTATTTGGGAGATTGTATTTGGGATATTGTAATTGTATGATTGCGATTGTATGATTGTGATTGTATGATTGTGATGTATGATTGTAATTGTATTAGTATGATTGTATGATTGTGATTGTATGATTGAGATTGTATTATTGTGATTGTATGCTTGCGATTGTATGAATGTGATTGTATGATTGTGATTGTATGATTGTGATTGTATGATTGTGATTGTATGATTGTGATTGTATGATTGTGATTGTATGATTGTGATTGTATGATTGTGATTGTATGATTGTGATTGTATGATTGTGATAGTATGATTGTGATTGTATGATTGTGATGTATGATTGTGATTGTATGATTATGATTGTATGATTGTGATTGTGTGATTGTGATTGTATGATTGTATTTGGGAGATTGTATTTGGGATATTGTAATTGTATGATTGCGATTGTATGATTGTGATTGTATGATTGTGATAGTATGATTGTGATTGTATGATTGTGATTGTATGACTGTGATTGTATGACTGTGATTGTATGATTGTGATTGTATGATTGTGATTGTATGATTGTGATTGTATGATTGTGATAGTATGATTGTGATTGTAAGATTGTGGTTGTATGATTGTGATTGTATGATTGAGATTGTATGATTGTGATTGTATGATTGTGAATGCATGATTGCGATTGTATGATTGTGATTGTATGATTGTGATAGTATGATTGTGATTGTATGATTGTGATTGTATGATTGTGATTGTATGATTATGATTGTATGATTGTGATTGTATGATTGTATTTGGGTGATTGTATTTGGGAGATTGTATTTGGGAGATTGTAATTGTATGATTGCGATTGTATGATTGTGATTGTATGATTGCGATTGTATGAATGCGATTGTATGATTGTGATTGTATGATTGTGATTGTATGATTGTGATTGTATGATTGTGATTGTATGATTGTGATTGTATGATTGTGATTGTATGATTGTGATTGTATGATTGTGATTGTATGATTGTATTTGGGAGATTGTATTTGGGATATTGTAATTGTATGATTGCGATTGTATGATTGTGATTGTATGATTGTGATGTATGATTGTAATTGTATGAGTATGATTGTATGATTGTGATTGTATGATTGAGATTGTATGATTGTGATTGTATGCTTGCGATTGTACGAATGTGATTGTATGATTGTGATTGTATGATTGTGATTGTATGATTGTGATTGTATGATTGTGATTGTATGATTGTGATTGTATGATTGTGATTGTATGATTGTGATTGTATGATTGTGATTGTATGATTGTGATTGTATGATTGTGGATGTACGATTGTAATTGTATGATTGTGATTGTATGATTTTGATAGTACGATTGTGATTGTATGATTGTGATTGTATGATTGTGATTGTATGATTGTGATTGTATGATTGTGATAGTATGATTGTGATTGTATGATTGTGATGTATGATTGTGATTGTATGATTATGATTGTATGATTGTGATTGTGTGATTGTGATTGTATGATTGTATTTGGGAGATTGTATTTGGGATATTGTAATTGTATGATTGCGATTGTATGATTGTGATTGTATGATTGTGATAGTATGATTGTGATTGTATGACTGTGATTGTATGACTGTGATTGTATGATTGTGATTGTATGATTGTGATTGTATGATTGTGAAAGTATTATTGTGATTGTATGATTGTGATTGTATGATTGTGATTGTATGATTGTGATTGTATGATTGTGATTGTATGATTGTATTTGGGAGATTGTATTTGGGAGATTGTATTTGGGAGATTGTATTTGGGAGATTGTAATTGTATGATTGCGATTGTATGATTGTGATAGTATGATTGCGATTGTATGAATGCGATTGTATGATTGTGATTGTATGATTGTGATTGTATGATTGTGAAAGTATGATTGTGATTGTATGATTGTGATTGTATGATTGTGATTGTATGATTGTGATTGTATGATTGTGATTGTATGATTGTATTTGGGAGATTGTATTTGGGAGATTGTATTTGGGAGATTGTATTTGGGAGATTGTAATTGTATGATTGCGATTGTATGATTGTGATTGTATGATTGCGATTGTATGATTGTGATTGTACGATTGTGATGTATGATTGTAATTGTATTATTATGATTGTATGATTGTGATTGTATGATTGAGACTGTATGATTGAGATTGTATGACTGTGATTGTATGATTGTGATTGTATGATTGTGATTGTATGATTGTGAAAGTATGATTGTGATTGTATGATTGTGATTGTATGATTGTGATTGTATGATTGTGATTGTATGATTGTGAAAGTATGATTGTGATTGTATGATTACGATTGTATGATTGTGGTTGTGCGATTGTGATTGTACGATTGTGATTGTACGATTGTGATTGTATGATTGTGATTGCATGATTATGATTGCATGATTGTGATTGCATGATTGTGATTGTATGATTGTGAATGCATGATTTTGAATGTATGATTGTGATTGTATGATTGTGATTGTATGATTGTATTTGGGTGATTGTATTTGGGAGATTGTATTTGGGAGATTGTAATTGTATGATTGCGATTGTATGATTGTGATTGTATGATTGCGATTGTATGAATGCGATTGTATGATTGTGATTGTATGATTGTGATTGTATGATTGTGATTGTATGATTGTGATTGTATGATTGTGATTGTATGATTGTGATTGTATGATTGTGATAGTATGATTGTGATTGTATGATTGTGATTGTATGATTGTGAATGTATGATTATGATTGTATGAATGTGATTGTATGATTTTATTTGGGTAATTGTATTTGGGAGATTGTATTTGGGAGATTGTAATTGCATGATTGTGATTGTATGATTGTGATTGTATGATTGTGGTTGTATGATTGTGATTGTATGATTGAGATTGTATGATTGTGATTGTATGATTGTGAATGCATGATTGCGATTGTATGATTGTGATTGTATGATTGTGATAGTATGATTGTGATTGTATGATTGTGATTGTATGATTGTGATTGTATGATTATGATTGTATGATTGTGATTGTATGATTGTATTTGGGTGATTGTATTTGGGAGATTGTATTTGGGAGATTGTAATTGTATGATTGCGATTGTATGATTGTGATTGTATGATTGCGATTGTATGAATGCGATTGTATGATTGTGATTGTATGATTGTGATTGTATGATTGTGATTGTATGATTGTGATTGTATGATTGTGATTGTATGATTGTGATTGTATGATTGTGATTGTATGATTGTGATTGTATGATTGTGATTGTATGATTGTATTTGGGAGATTGTATTTGGGATATTGTAATTGTATGATTGCGATTGTATGATTGTGATTGTATGATTGTGATGTATGATTGTGATTGTATGATTGTGATTGTATGATTGTGATTGTATGATTGTGATTGTATGATTGTATTTGGGAGATTGTATTTGGGATATTGTAATTGTATGATTGCGATTGTATGATTGTGATTGTATGATTGTGATGTATGATTGTAATTGTATTAGTATGATTGTATGATTGTGATTGTATGATTGAGATTGTATTATTGTGATTGTATGCTTGCGATTGTATGAATGTGATTGTATGATTGTGATTGTATGATTGTGATTGTATGATTGTGATTGTATGATTGTGATTGTATGATTGTGATTGTATGATTGTGATTGTATGATTGTGATTGTATGATTGTGATTGTATGATTGAGATAGTATGATTGTGATTGTATGATTGTGATGTATGATTGTGATTGTATGATTATGATTGTATGATTGTGATTGTGTGATTGTGATTGTATGATTGTATTTGGGAGATTGTATTTGGGATATTGTAATTGTATGATTGCGATTGTATGATTGTGATTGTATGATTGTGATAGTATGATTGTGATTGTATGACTGTGATTGTATGACTGTGATTGTATGATTGTGATTGTATGATTGTGATTGTATGATTGTGAAAGTATTATTGTGATTGTATGATTGTGATTGTATGATTGTGATTGTATGATTGTGATTGTATGATTGTGATTGTATGATTGTGATTGTATGATTGTATTTGGGAGATTGTATTTGGGAGATTGTATTTGGGAGATTGTATTTGGGAGATTGTAATTGTATGATTGCGATTGTATGATTGTGATTGTATGATTGCGATTGTATGAATGCGATTGTATGATTGTGATTGTATGATTGTGATTGTATGATTGTGAAAGTATGATTGTGATTGTATGATTGTGATTGTATGATTGTGATTGTATGATTGTGATTGTATGATTGTGATTGTATGATTGTGATTGTATGATTGTGATTGTACGATTGTGACGTATGATTGTAATTGTATTATTATGATTGTATGATTGTGATTGTATGATTGAGACTGTATGATTGAGATTGTATGACTGTGATTGTATGATTGTGATTGTATGATTGTGATTGTATGACTGTGATTGTATGACTGTGATTGTATGATTGTGACTGTATGATTGTGATTGTATGATTGTGATTGTATGATTGTGATAGTATGATTGTGATTGTAAGATTGTGGTTGTATGATTGTGATTGTATGATTGAGATTGTATGATTGTGATTGTATGATTGTGAATGCATGATTGCGATTGTATGATTGTGATTGTATGATTGTGATAGTATGATTGTGATTGTATGATTGTGATTGTATGATTGTGATTGTATGATTATGATTGTATGATTGTGATTGTATGATTGTATTTGGGTGATTGTATTTGGGAGATTGTATTTGGGAGATTGTAATTGTATGATTGCGATTGTATGATTGTGATTGTATGATTGCGATTGTATGAATGCGATTGTATGATTGTGATTGTATGATTGTGATTGTATGATTGTGATTGTATGATTGTGATTGTATGATTGTGATTGTATGATTGTGATTGTATGATTGTGATTGTATGATTGTATTTGGGAGATTGTATTTGGGATATTGTAATTGTATGATTGCGATTGTATGATTGTGATTGTATGATTGTGATGTATGATTGTAATTGTATGAGTATGATTGTATGATTGTGATTGTATGATTGAGATTGTATGATTGTGATTGTATGCTTGCGATTGTACGAATGTGATTGTATGATTGTGATTGTATGATTGTGATTGTATGATTGTGATTGTATGATTGTGATTGTATGATTGTGATTGTATGATTGTGATTGTATGATTGTGATTGTATGATTGTGATTGTATGATTGTGATTGTATGATTGTGGATGTACGATTGTAATTGTATGATTGTGATTGTATGATTTTGATAGTACGATTGTGATTGTATGATTGTGATTGTATGATTGTGATTGTATGATTGTGATTGTATGATTGTGATAGTATGATTGTGATTGTATGATTGTGATGTATGATTGTGATTGTATGATTATGATTGTATGATTGTGATTGTGTGATTGTGATTGTATGATTGTATTTGGGAGATTATATTTGGGATATTGTAATTGTATGATTGCGATTGTATGATTGTGATTGTATGATTGTGATAGTATGATTGTGATTGTATGACTGTGATTGTATGACTGTGATTGTATGATTGTGATTGTATGATTGTGATTGTATGATTGTGAAAGTATTATTGTGATTGTATGATTGTGATTGTATGATTGTGATTGTATGATTGTGATTGTATGATTGTGGTTGTATGATTGTGATTGTATGATTGAGATTGTATGATTGTGATTGTATGATTGTGAATGCATGATTGCGATTGTATGATTGTGATTGTATGATTGTGATAGTATGATTGTGATTGTATGATTGTGATTGTATGATTGTGATTGTATGATTATGATTGTATGATTGTGATTGTATGATTGTATTTGGGTGATTGTATTTGGGAGATTGTATTTGGGAGATTGTAATTGTATGATTGCGATTGTATGATTGTGATTGTATGATTGCGATTGTATGAATGCGATTGTATGATTGTGATTGTATGATTGTGATTGTATGATTGTGATTGTATGATTGTGATTGTATGATTGTGATTGTATGATTGTGATTGTATGATTGTGATTGTATGATTGTGATTGTATGATTGTATTTGGGAGATTGTATTTGGGATATTGTAATTGTATGATTGCGATTGTATGATTGTGATTGTATGATTGTGATGTATGATTGTAATTGTATGAGTATGATTGTATGATTGTGATTGTATGATTGAGATTGTATGATTGTGATTGTATGCTTGCGATTGTATGAATGTGATTGTATGATTGTGATTGTATGATTGTGATTGTATGATTGTGATTGTATGATTGTGATTGTATGATTGTGATTGTATGATTGTGATTGTATGATTGTGATTGTATGATTGTGATTGTATGATTGTGATTGTATGATTGTGATAGTATGATTGTGATTGTATGATTGTGATGTATGATTGTGATTGTATGATTATGATTGTATGATTGTGATTGTGTGATTGTGATTGTATGATTGTATTTGGGAGATTGTATTTGGGATATTGTAATTGTATGATTGCGATTGTATGATTGTGATTGTATGATTGTGATAGTATGATTGTGATTGTATGACTGTGATTGTATGACTGTGATTGTATGATTGTGATTGTATGGTTGTGATTGTATGATTGTGAAAGTATTATTGTGATTGTATGATTGTGATTGTATGATTGTGATTGTATGATTGTGATTGTATGATTGTATTTGGGAGATTGTATTTGGGAGATTGTATTTGGGAGATTGTATTTGGGAGATTGTAATTGTATGATTGCGATTGTATGATTGTGATTGTATGATTGCGATTGTATGAATGCGATTGTATGATTGTGATTGTATGATTGTGATTGTATGATTGTGAAAGTATGATTGTGATTGTATGATTGTGATTGTATGATTGTGATTGTATGATTGTGATTGTATGATTGTGATTGTATGATTGTGATAGTATGATTGTGATTGTAAGATTGTGGTTGTATGATTGTGATTGTATGATTGAGATTGTATGATTGTGATTGTATGATTGTGAATGCATGATTGCGATTGTATGATTGTGATTGTATGATTGTGATAGTATGATTGTGATTGTATGATTGTGATTGTATGATTGTGATTGTATGATTATGATTGTATGATTGTGATTGTATGATTGTATTTGGGTGATTGTATTTGGGAGATTGTATTTGGGAGATTGTAATTGTATGATTGCGATTGTATGATTGTGATTGTATGATTGTGATTGTATGATTGTGATTGTATGATTGTGATTGTATGATTGTGATTGTATGATTATGATTGTATGAATGTGATTGTATGATTGTATTTGGGTGATTGTATTTGGGAGATTGTATTTGGGAGATTGTAATTGTATGATTGTGATTGTATGATTGTGATTGTATGATTGTGATAGTATGATTGTGATTGTATGACTGTGATTGTATGACTGTGATTGTATGATTGTGATTGTATGATTGTGATTGTATGATTGTGATTGTATGATTGTGATTGTATGATTGTGATTGTCTGATTGTGGTTGTATGATTGTGATTGTATGATTGAGATTGTTTGATTGTGATTGTATGATTGCGATTGTATGATTGCGATTGTATGATTGTGATTGTATGATTGTGATTGTATGATTGTGATTGTATGATTGTGATCGTATGATTGTGATTGTATGATTGTGATTGTATGATTGTGAAAGTATGATTGTGATTGTATGATTACGATTGTATGATTGTGGTTGTGCGATTGTGATTGTACGATTGTGATTGTACGATTGTGATTGTATGATTGTGATTGCATGATTATGATTGTATGATTGTGATTGCATGATTGTGATTGTATGATTGTGATTGCATGATTTTGAATGTATGATTGTGATTGTATGATTGTGATTGTATGATTGTGATTGTATGATTGTGATTGTATGATTGTGATTGTATGATTGTGATTGTATGATTGTGATTGTATGATTGTGATTGTATGATTGTGATTGTATGATTGTGATTGTATGATTGTGATTGTATGATTGTGATTGTATGATTGTGATTGTATGATTATGATTGTATGAATGTGATTGTATGATTGTATTTGGGTGATTGTATTTGGGAGATTGTATTTGGGAGATTGTAATTGTATGATTGTGATTGTATGATTGTGATTGTATGATTGTGATAGTATGATTGTGATTGTATGACTGTGATTGTATGACTGTGATTGTATGATTGTGATTGTATGATTGTGATTGTATGATTGTGAAAGTATGATTGTGATTGTATGATTGTGATTGTATGATTGTGATTGTATGATTGTGATTGTATGATTGTATTTGGGAGATTGTATTTGGGAGATTGTATTTGGGAGATTGTATTTGGGAGATTGTATTTGGGAGATTGTATTTGGGAGATTGTATTTGGGAGATTGTATTTGGGAGATTGTAATTGTATGATTGCGATTGTATGATTGTGATTGTATGATTGCGATTGTATGATTGTGATTGTACGATTGTGATATGATTGTAATTGTATTATTATGATTGTATGATTGTGATTGTATGATTGAGATTGTATGATTGATATTGTATGACTGTGATTGTATAATTGTGATTGTATGATTGTGATTGTATGATTGTGATTGCATGATTATGATTGTATGATTGTGATTGCACGATTGTGATTGTATGATTGTGATTGCATGATTTTGAATGTATGATTGTGATTGTATGATTGTGATTGTATGATTGTGATTGTATGATTGTGATTGTATGATTGTGATTGTATGATTGCGATTGTATGATTGTGATTGTATGATTGTGATTGTATGATTGTGATAGTATGATTGTGATTGTATGATTGTGATTGTATGATTGTGAATGTATGATTATGATTGTATGAATGTGATTGTATGATTTTATTTGGGTAATTGTATTTGGGAGATTGTATTTGGGAGATTGTAATTGCATGATTGTGATTGTATGATTGTGATTGTATGATTGTGGTTGTATGATTGTGATTGTATGATTGAGATTGTATGATTGTGATTGTATGATTGTGAATGCATGATTGCGATTGTATGATTGTGATTGTATGATTGTGATAGTATGATTGTGATTGTATGATTGTGATTGTATGATTGTGATTGTATGATTATGATTGTATGATTGTGATTGTATGATTGTATTTGGGTGATTGTATTTGGGAGATTGTATTTGGGAGATTGTAATTGTATGATTGCGATTGTATGATTGTGATTGTATGATTGCGATTGTATGAATGCGATTGTATGATTGTGATTGTATGATTGTGATTGTATGATTGTGATTGTATGATTGTGATTGTATGATTGTGATTGTATGATTGTGATTGTTTGATTGTGATTGTATGATTGTGATTGTATGATTGTGATTGTATGATTGTATTTGGGAGATTGTATTTGGGATATTGTAATTGTATGATTGCGATTGTATGATTGTGATTGTATGATTGTGATGTATGATTGTAATTGTATGAGTATGATTGTATGATTGTGATTGTATGATTGAGATTGTATGATTGTGATTGTATGCTTGCGATTGTATGAATGTGATTGTATGATTGTGATTGTATGATTGTGATTGTATGATTGTGATTGTATGATTGTGATTGTATGATTGTGATTGTATGATTGTGATTGTATGATTGTGATTGTATGATTGTGATTGTATGATTGTGATAGTATGATTGTGATTGTATGATTGTGATGTATGATTGTGATTGTATGATTATGATTGTATGATTGTGATTGTGTGATTGTGATTGTATGATTGTATTTGGGAGATTTTATTTGGGATATTGTAATTGTATGATTGCGATTGTATGATTGTGATTGTATGATTGTGATAGTATGATTGTGATTGTATGACTGTGATTGTATGACAGTGATTGTATGATTGTGATTGTATGATTGTGATTGTATGATTGTGAAAGTATTATTGTGATTGTATGATTGTGATTGTATGATTGTGATTGTATGATTGTGATTGTATGATTGTATTTGGGAGATTGTATTTGGGAGATTGTATTTGGGAGATTGTATTTGGGAGATTGTAATTGTATGATTGCGATTGTATGATTGGGATTGTATGATTGCGATTGTATGAATGCGATTGTATGATTGTGATTGTATGATTGTGATTGTATGATTGTGAAAGTATGATTGTGATTGTATGATTGTGATTGTATGATTGTGATTGTATGATTGTGATTGTATGATTGTGATTGTATGATTGTGATTGTATGATTGTATTTGGGAGATTGTATTTGGGAGATTGTATTTGGGAGATTGTAATTGTATGATTGCGATTGTATGATTGTGATTGTATGATTGCGATTGTATGATTGTGATTGTACGATTGTGATGTATGATTGTAATTGTATTATTATGATTGTATGATTGTGATTGTATGATTGAGACTGTATGATTGAGATTGTATGACTGTGATTGTATGATTGTGATTGTATGATTGTGATTGTATGACTGTGATTGTATGACTGTGATTGTATGATTGTGATTGTATGATTGTGATTGTATGATTGTGAAAGTATGATTGTGATTGTATGATTGCGATTGTGTGATTGTGATTGTATGATTGTGATTGTATGATTGTGATTGTATGATTGTGATAGTATGATTGTGATTGTAAGATTGTGGTTGTATGATTGTGATTGTATGATTGAGATTGTATGATTGTGATTGTATGATTGTGAATGCATGATTGCGATTGTATGATTGTGATTGTATGATTGTGATAGTATGATTGTGATTGTATGATTGTGATTGTATGATTGTGATTGTATGATTATGATTGTATGATTGTAATTGTGTGATTGTATTTGGGAGATTGTATTTGGGAGATTGTAATTGTATGATTGCGATTGTATGATTGTGATTGTATGATTGCGATTGTATGAATGCGATTGTATGATTGTGATTGTATGATTGTGATTGTATGATTGTGATTGTATGATTGTGATTGTATGATTGTGATTGTATGATTGTGATTGTATGATTGTGATTGTATGATTGTGATTGTATGATTGTGATTGTATGATTGTATTCGGGAGATTGTATTTGGGATATTGTAATTGTATGATTGCGATTGTATGATTGTGATTGTATGATTGTGATTGTATGATTGTGATTGTATGATTATGATTGTATGAATGTGATTGTATGATTGTATTTGGGTGATTGTATTTGGGAGATTGTATTTGGGAGATTGTAATTGTATGATTGTGATTGTATGATTGTGATTGTATGATTGTGATAGTATGATTGTGATTGTATGACTGTGATTGTATGACTGTGATTGTATGATTGTGATTGTATGATTGTGATTGTATGATTGTGAAAGTATGATTGTGATTGTATGATTGTGATTGTATGATTGTGATTGTATGATTGTGATTGTATGGTTGTATTTGGGAGATTGTATTTGGGAGATTGTATTTGGGAGATTGTAATTGTATGATTGCGATTGTATGATTGTGATTGTATGATTGCGATTGTATGATTGTGATTGTACGATTGTGATATGATTGTAATTGTATTATTATGATTGTATGATTGTGATTGTATGATTGAGATTTTATGATTGATATTGTATGACTGTGATTGTATGATTGTGATTGTATGATTGTGATTGTATGATTGTGATTGCATGATTATGATTGTATGATTGTGATTGCACGATTGTGATTGTATGATTGTGATTGCATGATTTTGAATGTATGATTGTGATTGTATGATTGTGATTGTATGATTGTGATTGTATGATTGTGATTGTATGATTGTGATTGTATGATTGTGATTGTATGATTGTGATCGTATGATTGTGATTGTATGATTGTGATTGTATGATTGTGAATGTATGATTATGATTGTATGAATGTGATTGTATGATTTTATTTGTGTAATTGTATTTGGGAGATTGTATTTGGGAGATTGTAATTGCATGATTGTGATTGTATGATTGTGATTGTATGATTGTGGTTGTATGATTGTGATTGTATGATTGAGATTGTATGATTGTGATTGTATGATTGTGAATGCATGATTGCGATTGTATGATTGTGATTGTATGATTGTGATAGTATGATTGTGATTGTATGATTGTGATTGTATGATTGTGATTGTATGATTATGATTGTATGATTGTGATTGTATGATTGTATTTGGGTGATTGTATTTGGGAGATTGTATTTGGGAGATTGTAATTGTATGATTGCGATTGTATGATTGTGATTGTATGATTGCGATTGTATGAATGCGATTGTATGATTGTGATTGTATGATTGTGATTGTATGATTGTGATTGTATGATTGTGATTGTATGATTGTGATTGTATGATTGTGGTTGTATGATTGTGATTGTATGATTGTGATTGTGTGTTTGTGATTGTATGATTGTATTTGGGAGATTGTATTTGGGATATTTTAATTGTATGATTGCGATTGTATGATTGTGATTGTATGATTGTGATTGTATGATTGTGATAGTATGATTGTGATTGTATGATTGTGATGTATGATTGTGATTGTATGATTATGATTGTATGATTGTGATTGTGTGTTTGTGATTGTATGATTGTATTTGGGAGATTGTATTTGGGATATTTTAATTGTATGATTGCGATTGTATGATTGTGATTGTATGATTGTGATAGTATGATTGTGATTGTATGACTGTGATTGTATGACTGTGATTGTATGATTGTGATTGTATGATTGTGATTGTATGATTGTGAAAGTATTATTGTGATTGTATGATTGTGATTGTATGATTGTTATTGTATGATTGTGATTGTATGATTGTGATTGTATGATTGTATTTGGGAGATTGTATTTGGGAGATTGTATTTGGGAGATTGTAATTGTATGATTGCGATTGTATGATTGTTATTGTATGATTGTGATTGTATGATTGTATTTGGGAGATTGTATTTGGGAGATTGTATTTGGGAGATTGTATTTGGGAGATTGTAATTGTATGATTGCGATTGTATGATTGTGATTGTATGATTGCGATTGTATGATTGTGATTGTACGATTGCGATGTATGATTGTAATTGTACTATTATGATTGTATGATTGTGATTGTATGATTGAGACTGTATGATTGAGATTGTATGATTGTGATTGTATGATTGTGATTGTATGATTGTGATTGTATGACTGTGATTGTATGACTGTGATTGTATGATTGTGATTGTATGATTGTGAAAGTATGATTGTGATTGTATGATTGCGATTGTGTGATTGTGATTGTATGATTGTGATTGTATGATTGTGATTGTATGATTGTGATAGTATGATTGTGATTGTAAGATTGTGGTTGTATGATTGTGATTGTATGATTGAGATTGTATGATTGTGATTGTATGATTGTGAATGCATGATTGCGATTGTATGATTGTGATTGTATGATTGTGATTGTATGATTGTGATTGTATGATTATGATTGTATGATTGTGATTGTATGATTGTATTTGGGTGATTGTATTTGGGAGATTGTATTTGGGAGATTGTAATTGTATGATTGCGATTGTATGATTGTGATTGTATGATTGCGATTGTATGAATGCGATTGTATGATTGTGATTGTATGATTGTGATTGTATGATTGTGATTGTATGATTGTGATTGTATGATTGTGATTGTATGATTGTGATTGTATGATTGTGATTGTATGATTGTGATTGTATGATTGTATTTGGGAGATTGTATTTGGGATATTGTAATTGTATGATTGCGATTGTATGATTGTGATTGTAT
The DNA here is from genome assembly GCF_050947335.1 of Megachile rotundata. NCBI lineage: Eukaryota > Metazoa > Arthropoda > Insecta > Hymenoptera > Megachilidae > Megachile > Megachile rotundata. The sequence continues at coordinate 1,263,554 of NW_027473318.1, read as the reverse complement.
GATTGTGATGTATGATTGTAATTGTATGAGTATGATTGTATGATTGTGATTGTATGATTGAGATTGTATGATTGTGATTGTATGCTTGCGATTGTACGAATGTGATTGTATGATTGTGATTGTATGATTGTGATTGTATGATTGTGATTGTATGATTGTGATTGTATGATTGTGATTGTATGATTGTGATTGTATGATTGTGAATGTACGATTGTAATTGTATGATTGTGATTGTATGATTTTGATAGTACGATTGTGATTGTATGATTGTGATTGTATGATTGTGATTGTATGATTGTGATTGTATGATTGTGATTGTATGATTGTGATAGTATGATTGTGATTGTATGATTGCGATGTATGATTGTGATTGTATGATTATGATTGTATGATTGTGATTGTGTGATTGTGATTGTATGATTGTATTTGGGAGATTGTATTTGGGATATTGTAATTGTATGATTGCGATTGTATGATTGTGATTGTATGATTGTGATAGTATGATTGTGATTGTATGACTGTGATTGTATGACTGTGATTGTATGATTGTGATTGTATGATTGTGATTGTATGATTGTGAAAGTATTATTGTGATTGTATGATTGTGATTGTATGATTGTGATTGTATGATTGTGATTGTATGATTGTATTTGGGAGATTGTATTTGGGAGATTGTATTTGGGAGATTGTATTTGGGAGATTGTAATTGTATGATTGCGATTGTATGATTGTGATAGTATGATTGCGATTGTATGAATGCGATTGTATGATTGTGATTGTATGATTGTGATTGTATGATTGTGAAAGTATGATTGTGATTGTATGATTGTGATTGTATGATTGTGATTGTATGATTGTGATTGTATGATTGTGATTGTATGATTGTATTTGGGAGATTGTATTTGGGAGATTGTATTTGGGAGATTGTATTTGGGAGATTGTAATTGTATGATTGCGATTGTATGATTGTGATTGTATGATTGCGATTGTATGATTGTGATTGTACGATTGTGATGTATGATTGTAATTGTATTATTATGATTGTATGATTGTGATTGTATGATTGAGACTGTATGATTGAGATTGTATGACTGTGATTGTATGATTGTGATTGTATGATTGTGATTGTATGATTGTGAAAGTATGATTGTGATTGTATGATTGTGATTGTATGATTGTGATTGTATGATTGTGATTGTATGATTGTGAAAGTATGATTGTGATTGTATGATTACGATTGTATGATTGTGGTTGTGCGATTGTGATTGTACGATTGTGATTGTACGATTGTGATTGTATGATTGTGACTGCATGATTATGATTGCATGATTGTGATTGCATGATTGTGATTGTATGATTGTGAATGCATGATTTTGAATGTATGATTGTGATTGTATGATTGTGATTGTATGATTGTATTTGGGTGATTGTATTTGGGAGATTGTATTTGGGAGATTGTAATTGTATGATTGCGATTGTATGATTGTGATTGTATGATTGCGATTGTATGAATGCGATTGTATGATTGTGATTGTATGATTGTGATTGTATGATTGTGATTGTATGATTGTGATTGTATGATTGTGATTGTATGATTGTGATTGTATGATTGTGATTGTATGATTGTGATTGTATGATTGTGATTGTATGATTGTATTTGGGATATTGTAATTGTATGATTGCGATTGTATGATTGTGATTGTATGATTGTGATGTATGATTGTAATTGTATGATTATAATTGTATGATTGTGATTGTATGATTGAGATTGTATGATTGTGATTGTATGCTTGCGATTGTATGAATGTGATTGCATGATTGTGATTGTATGATTGTGATTGTATGATTGTGATTGTATGATTGTGATTGTATGATTGTGATTGTATGATTGTGATTGTATGATTGTGATTGTATGATTGTGATTGTATGATTGTGAATGTACGATTGTGATTGTATGATTGTGATTGTATGATTTTGATAGTACGATTGTGATTGTATGATTGTGATTGTATGATTGTGATTGTATGATTGTGATTGTATGATTGTGATAGTATGATTGTGATTGTATGATTGTGATGCATGATTGTAATTGTATGATTATGATTGTATGATTGTGATTGTGTGATTGTGATTGTATGATTGTATTTGGGAGATTGTATTTGGGATATTGTAATTGTATGATTGCGATTGTATGATTGTGATTGTATGATTGTGATTGTATGATTGTGATTGTATGATTGTGATTTGTCTGATTGTGGTTGTCTGATTGTGGTTGTGCGATTGTGATTGTACGATTGTGATTGTACGATTGTGATTGTATGATTGTGATTGCATGATTATGATTGTATGATTGTGATTGCATGATTGTGATAGTATGATTGTGATTGCATGATTTTGAATGTATGATTGTGATTGTATGATTGTGATTGTATGATTGTGATTGTATGATTGTGATTGTATGATTGTGATAGTATGATTGTGATTGTATGATTGTGATTGTATGATTGTGATTGTATGATTGTGATTGTATGATTATGATTGTATGATTGTGATTGTATGATTGTATTTGGGTGATTGTATTTGGGAGATTCTATTTGGGAGATTGTAATTGTATGATTGCGATTGTATGATTGTGATTGTATGATTGCGATTGTATGAATGCGATTGTATGATTGTGATTGTATGATTGTGATTGTATGATTGTGATTGTATGATTGTGATTGTATAATTGTGATTCTATGATTGTGATTGTACGATTGTGATAGTATGATTGTGATTGTATGATTGTGATTGTATGATTGTATTTGGGAGATTGTATTTGGGAGATTGTAATTGTATGATTGCGATTGTATGATTGTGATTGTATGATTGCGATTGTATCATTGTGATTGTATGATTGTGATGTATGACTGTAATTGTATGATTATGATTGTATGATTGTGATTGTATGATTGAGATTGTATGATTGTGATTGTATGCTTGCGATTGTATGATTGTGATTGTATGATTGTGATTGTATGATTGTGATTGTATGATTGTGATTGTATGATTGTGATAGTATGATTGTGATTGTATGACTGTGATTGTATGATTGTGATTGTATGATTGTGATTGTATGACTGTGATTGTATGATTGTGATTGTATGATTATGATTGTATGATTGTGATTGTATGATTGTGATTGTATGATTGTGATTGTATGATTGTGATAGTATGATTGTGATTGTATGATTGTGAAAGTATTATTGTTATTGTATGATTGTAATTGTATGATTGCGATTGTATGATTGTGATTGTATGATTGCGATTGTATGAATGCGATTGTATGATTGTGATTGTATGATTGTGATTGTATGATTGTGATTGTATGATTGTGATTGTATGATTGTGATTGTATGATTGTATTTGCGAGATTGTATTTGGGATACTGCAATTGTATGATTGCGATTGTATGATTGTGATGTATGATTGTAATGGTATGATTATGATTGTATGATTGTGATTGTATGATTGAGATTGTATGATTGTGATTGTATGATTGTGATTGTATGACTGTGATTGTATGATTGTGATTGTATGATTGTGATTGTATGACTGTGATTGTATGATTGTGATTGTATGATTATGATTGTATGATTGTGATTGTATGATTGTGATTGTATGATTGTGATTGTATGATTGTGATAGTATGATTGTGATTGTATGATTGTGATTGTATGACTGTGATTGTATGATTGTGATTGTATGATTGTGATTGTATGATTGTGAAAGCATGATTGTGATGGTATGATTGTGATTGTATGATTGTGATTGTATGATTGTGATTGTATGAGTGTGATTGTCTGATTGTGGTTGTGCGATTGTGATTGTACGATTGTGATTGTACGATTGTTATTGAATGATTGTGATTGTATGATTCCGATTGTATGATTGTGATTGCATGATTGTGATTGTATGATTGTGATTGCATGATTTTGAATGTATGATTATGATTGTATGATTGTGATTGTATGATTGCGATTGTATGATTGTGATTGTATGATTATGATTGTATTTTTGTGATTGTATGATTGTGATTGTATGATTGTGATTGTATGATTGTGATTGTATGATTGTGATTGTATGATTGTGATTGTATGATTGTGATTGTATGATTGTGATTATATGATTGTGATTGTCTGATTGTGGTTGTGCGATTGTGATTGTACGATTGTGATTGTACGATTGTGATTGTACGATTGTGAAAGTATGATTGTGATTGTATGATTACGATTGTATGATTGTGGTTGTGCGATTGTGATTGTACGATTGTGATTGTACGATTGTGATTGTATGATTGTGATTGCATGATTATGATTGTATGATTGTGATTGCATGATTGTGATTGTATGATTGTGAATGCATGATTTTGAATGTATGATTGTGATTGTATGATTGTGATTGTATGATTGTATTTGGGTGATTGTATTTGGGAGATTGTATTTGGGAGATTGTCATTGTATGATTGCGATTGTATGAATGTGATTGTATGATTGCGATTGTATGAATGCGATTGTATGATTGTGATTGTATGATTGTGATTGTATGATTGTGGTTGTATGATTGTAATTGTATGATTGTGATTGTATGATTGTATTTGCGAGATTGTATTTGGGATACTGCAATTGTATGACTGTGATTGTATGATTGTGATTGTATGATTGTGATTGTATGATTGTGATTGTATGATTGTGATTGTATGATTGTGATTGTATGATTGTGATAGTATGATTGTGATTGTATGATTACGATTGTATGATTGTGGTTGTGCGATTGTGATTGTACGATTGTGATTGTACGATTGTGATTGTATGATTGTGATTGCATGATTATGATTGTATGATTGCGATTGTATGATTGTGATTGTATGATTAAGTTTGTATTTTTGTGATTTTATGATTGTGATTGTATGATTGTGATTGTATGATTGTGATTGTATGATTGCGATTGTATGAATGCGATTGTATGATTGTGATTGCATAATTGTGATTGTATGATTGTGATTGTATGATTGTGATTGTCTGATTGTGGTTGTATGATTGTGATTGTATGATTGTGATTGTATGATTACGATTGTATGATTGTGGTTGTGCGATTGTGTTTGTACGATTGTGATTGTACGATTGTGATTGTACGATTGTGATTGCATGATTATGATTGTATAATTGTGATTGCATGATTGTGATTGTATGATTGTGATTGCATGATTTTGAATGTATGATTGTGATTGTATGATTGTGATTGTATGATTGTGATTGTATGATTGTGATTGTATGATTGTGATTGTATGATTGTGATTGTATGATTGTGATAGTATGATTGTGATTGTATGATTGTGATTGTATGATTGTGATTGTATGATTATGATTGTATGAATGTGATTGTATGATTGTATTTGGGTGATTGTATTTGGGAGATTGTATTTGGGAGATTGTAATTGTATGATTGCGATTGTATGATTGTGATTGTATGATTGCGATTGTATGATTGTGATTGTACGATTGTGATATGATTGTAATTGTATTATTATGATTGTATGATTGTGATTGTATGATTGAGATTGTATGATTGATATTGTATGACTGTGATTGTATGATTGTGATTGTATGATTGTGATTGTATGATTGTGATTGCATGATTATGATTGTATGATTGTGATTGCACGATTGTGATTGTATGATTGTGATTGCATGATTTTGAATGTATGATTGTGATTGTATGATTGTGATTGTATGATTGTGATTGTATGATTGTGATTGTATGATTGTGATTGTATGATTGTGATTGTATGATTGTGATTGTATGATTGTGATCGTATGATTGTGATTGTATGATTGTGATTGTATGATTGTGAATGTATGATTATGATTGTATGAATGTGATTGTATGATTTTATTTGTGTAATTGTATTTGGGAGATTGTATTTGGGAGATTGTAATTGCATGATTGTGATTGTATGATTGTGATTGTATGATTGTGGTTGTATGATTGTGATTGTATGATTGAGATTGTATGATTGTGATTGTATGATTGTGAATGCATGATTGCGATTGTATGATTGTGATTGTATGATTGTGATAGTATGATTGTGATTGTATGATTGTGATTGTATGATTGTGATTGTATGATTATGATTGTATGATTGTGATTGTATGATTGTATTTGGGTGATTGTATTTGGGAGATTGTATTTGGGAGATTGTAATTGTATGATTGCGATTGTATGATTGTGATTGTATGATTGCGATTGTATGAATGCGATTGTATGATTGTGATTGTATGATTGTGATTGTATGATTGTGATTGTATGATTGTGATTGTATGATTGTGATTGTATGATTGTGGTTGTATGATTGTGATTGTATGATTGTGATTGTATGATTGTGATTGTATGATTGTATTTGGGAGATTGTATTTGGGATATTGTAATTGTATGATTGCGATTGTATGATTGTGATTGTATGATTGTGATGTATGATTGTAATTGTATGAGTATGATTGTATGATTGTGATTGTATGATTGAGATTGTATGATTGTGATTGTATGCTTGCGATTGTATGAATGTGATTGTATGATTGTGATTGTATGATTGTGATTGTATGATTGTGATTGTATGATTGTGATTGTATGATTGTGATTGTATGATTGTGATTGTATGATTGTGATTGTATGAATGTGATTGTATGATTGTGATAGTATGATTGTGATTGTATGATTGTGATGTATGATTGTGATTGTATGATTATGATTGTATGATTGTGATTGTGTGTTTGTGATTGTATGATTGTATTTGGGAGATTGTATTTGGGATATTTTAATTGTATGATTGCGATTGTATGATTGTGATTGTATGATTGTGATAGTATGATTGTGATTGTATGACTGTGATTGTATGACTGTGATTGTATGATTGTGATTGTATGATTGTGATTGTATGATTGTGAAAGTATTATTGTGATTGTATGATTGTGATTGTATGATTGTTATTGTATGATTGTGATTGTATGATTGTGATTGTATGATTGTATTTGGGAGATTGTATTTGGGAGATTGTATTTGGGAGATTGTAATTGTATGATTGCGATTGTATGATTGTTATTGTATGATTGTGATTGTATGATTGTATTTGGGAGATTGTATTTGGGAGATTGTATTTGGGAGATTGTATTTGGGAGATTGTAATTGTATGATTGCGATTGTATGATTGTGATTGTATGATTGCGATTGTATGATTGTGATTGTACGATTGCGATGTATGATTGTAATTGTACTATTATGATTGTATGATTGTGATTGTATGATTGAGACTGTATGATTGAGATTGTATGATTGTGATTGTCTGATTGTGATTGTATGATTGTGATTGTATGACTGTGATTGTATGACTGTGATTGTATGATTGTGATTGTATGATTGTGATTGTATGATTGTGAAAGTATGATTGTGATTGTATGATTGCGATTGTGTGATTGTGATTGTATGATTGTGATTGTATGATTGTGATTGTATGATTGTGATAGTATGATTGTGATTGTAAGATTGTGGTTGTATGATTGTGATTGTATGATTGAGATTGTATGATTGTGATTGTATGATTGTGAATGCATGATTGCGATTGTATGATTGTGATTGTATGATTGTGATTGTATGATTGTGATTGTATGATTATGATTGTATGATTGTGATTGTATGATTGTATTTGGGTGATTGTATTTGGGAGATTGTATTTGGGAGATTGTAATTGTATGATTGCGATTGTATGATTGTGATTGTGTGATTGCGATTGTATGAATGCGATTGTATGATTGTGATTGTATGATTGTGATTGTATGATTGTGATTGTATGATTGTGATTGTATGATTGTGATTGTATGATTGTGATTGTATGATTGTGATTGTATGATTGTGATTGTATGATTGTATTTGGGAGATTGTATTTGGGATATTGTAATTGTATGATTGCGATTGTATGATTGTGATTGTATGATTGTGATGTATGATTGTAATTGTATGAGTATGATTGTATGATTGTGATTGTATGATTGAGATTGTATGATTGTGATTGTATGCTTGCGATTGTACGAATGTGATTGTATGATTGTGATTGTATGATTGTGATTGTATGATTGTGATTGTATGATTGTGATTGTATGATTGTGATTGTATGATTGTGATTGTATGATTGTGATTGTATGATTGTGAATGTACGATTGTAATTGTATGATTGTGATTGTATGATTTTGATAGTACGATTGTGATTGTATGATTGTGATTGTATGATTGTGATTGTATGATTGTGATTGTATGATTGTGATTGTATGATTGTGATAGTATGATTGTGATTGTATGATTGTGATGTATGATTGTGATTGTATGATTATGATTGTATGATTGTGATTGTGTGATTGTGATTGTATGATTGTATTTGGGAGATTGTATTTGGGATATTGTAATTGTATGATTGCGATTGTATGATTGTGATTGTATGATTGTGATAGTATGATTGTGATTGTATGACTGTGATTGTATGACTGTGATTTTATGATTGTGATTGTATGATTGTGATTGTATGATTGTGAAAGTATTATTGTGATTGTATGATTGTGATTGTATGATTGTGATTGTATGATTGTGATTGTATGATTGTATTTGGGAGATTGTATTTGGGAGATTGTAATTGTATGATTGCGATTGTATGATTGTGATAGTATGATTGCGATTGTATGAATGCGATTGTATGATTGTGATTGTATGATTGTGATTGTATGATTGTGAAAGTATGATTGTGATTGTATGATTGTGATTGTATGATTGTGATTGTATGATTGTGATTGTATGATTGTGATTGTATGATTGTATTTGGGAGATTGTATTTGGGAGATTGTATTTGGGAGATTGTATTTGGGAGATTGTATTTGGGAGATTGTAATTGTATGATTGCGATTGTATGATTGTGATTGTATGATTGCGATTGTATGATTGTGATTGTACGATTGTGATGTATGATTGTAATTGTATTATTATGATTGTATGATTGTGATTGTATGATTGAGACTGTATGATTGAGATTGTATGACTGTGATTGTATGATTGTGATTGTATGATTGTGATTGTATGATTGTGAAAGTATGATTGTGATTGTATGATTGTGATTGTATGATTGTGATTGTATGATTGTGATTGTATGATTGTGAAAGTATGATTGTGATTGTATGATTACGATTGTATGATTGTGGTTGTGCGATTGTGATTGTACGATTGTGATTGTACGATTGTGATTGTATGATTGTGATTGCATGATTATGATTGCATGATTGTGATTGCATGATTGTGATTGTATGATTGTGAATGCATGATTTTGAATGTATGATTGTGATTGTATGATTGTGATTGTATGATTGTATTTGGGTGATTGTATTTGGGAGATTGTATTTGGGAGATTGTAATTGTATGATTGCGATTGTATGATTGTGATTGTATGATTGCGATTGTATGAATGCGATTGTATGATTGTGATTGTATGATTGTGATTGTATGATTGTGATTGTATGATTGTGATTGTATGATTGTGATTGTATGATTGTGATTGTATGATTGTGATTGTATGATTGTGATTGTATGATTGTGATTGTATGATTGTATTTGGGATATTGTAATTGTATGATTGCGATTGTATGATTGTGATTGTATGATTGTGATGTATGATTGTAATTGTATGATTATGATTGTATGATTGTGATTGTATGATTGAGATTGTATGATTGTGATTGTATGCTTGCGATTGTATGAATGTGATTGCATGATTGTGATTGTATGATTGTGATTGTATGATTGTGATTATATGATTGTGATTGTATGATTGTGATTGTATGATTGTGATTGTATGATTGTGATTGTATGATTGTGAATGTACGATTGTGATTGTATGATTGTGATTGTATGATTTTGATAGTACGATTGTGATTGTATGATTGTGATTGTATGATTGTGATTGTATGATTGTGATTGTATGATTGTGATAGTATGATTGTGATTGTATGATTGTGATGCATGATTGTAATTGTATGATTATGATTGTATGATTGTGATTGTGTGATTGTGATTGTATGATTGTATTTGGGATATTGTAATTGTATGATTGCGATTGTATGATTGTGATTGTATGATTGTGATTGTATGATTGTGATTGTATGATTGTATTTGCGAGATTGTATTTGGGATACTGCAATTGTATGATTGCGATTGTATGATTGCGATTGTATGATTGTGATTGTATGATTGCGATTGTATGATTGTGATTGCATGATTATGATTGTATTTTTGTGATTGTATGATTGTGATTGTATGATTGTGATTGTATGATTGTGATTGTATGATTGTGATTGTATGATTGTGATTGTATGATTGTGATTTGTCTGATTGTGGTTGTCTGATTGTGGTTGTGCGATTGTGATTGTACGATTGTGATTGTACGATTGTGATTGTATGATTGTGATTGCATGATTATGATTGTATGATTGTGATTGCATGATTGTGATAGTATGATTGTGATTGCATGATTTTGAATGTATGATTGTGATTGTATGATTGTGATTGTATGATTGTGATTGTATGATTGTGATTGTATGATTGTGATAGTATGATTGTGATTGTATGATTGTGATTGTATGATTGTGATTGTATGATTGTGATTGTATGATTATGATTGTATGATTGTGATTGTATGATTGTATTTGGGTGATTGTATTTGGGAGATTCTATTTGGGAGATTGTAATTGTATGATTGCGATTGTATGATTGTGATTGTATGATTGCGATTGTATGAATGCGATTGTATGATTGTGATTGTATGATTGTGATTGTATGATTGTGATTGTATGATTGTGATTGTATAATTGTGATTCTATGATTGTGATTGTACGATTGTGATAGTATGATTGTGATTGTATGATTGTGATTGTATGATTGTATTTGGGAGATTGTATTTGGGAGATTGTAATTGTATGATTGCGATTGTATGATTGTGATTGTATGATTGCGATTGTATCATTGTGATTGTATGATTGTGATGTATGACTGTAATTGTATGATTATGATTGTATGATTGTGATTGTATGATTGAGATTGTATGATTGTGATTGTATGCTTGCGATTGTATGATTGTGATTGTATGATTGTGATTGTATGATTGTGATTGTATGATTGTGATTGTATGATTGTGATAGTATGATTGTGATTGTATGACTGTGATTGTATGATTGTGATTGTATGATTGTGATTGTATGACTGTGATTGTATGATTGTGATTGTATGATTATGATTGTATGATTGTGATTGTATGATTGTGATTGTATGATTGTGATTGTATGATTGTGATAGTATGATTGTGATTGTATGATTGTGAAAGTATTATTGTTATTGTATGATTGTAATTGTATGATTGCGATTGTATGATTGTGATTGTATGATTGCGATTGTATGAATGCGATTGTATGATTGTGATTGTATGATTGTGATTGTATGATTGTGATTGTATGATTGTGATTGTATGATTGTGATTGTATGATTGTGATTGTATGATTGTATTTGCGAGATTGTATTTGGGATACTGCAATTGTATGATTGCGATTGTATGATTGTGATGTATGATTGTAATTGTATGATTATGATTGTATGATTGTGATTGTATGATTGAGATTGTATGATTGTGATTGTATGATTGTGATTGTATGACTGTGATTGTATGATTGTGATTGTATGATTGTGATTGTATGACTGTGATTGTATGATTGTGATTGTATGATTATGATTGTATGATTGTGATTGTATGATTGTGATTGTATGATTGTGATTGTATGATTGTGATAGTATGATTGTGATTGTATGATTGTGATTGTATGACTGTGATTGTATGATTGTGATTGTATGATTGTGATTGTATGATTGTGAAAGCATGATTGTGATGGTATGATTGTGATTGTATGATTGTGATTGTATGATTGTGATTGTATGAGTGTGATTGTCTGATTGTGGTTGTGCGATTGTGATTGTACGATTGTGATTGTACGATTGTTATTGAATGATTGTGATTGTATGATTCCGATTGTATGATTGTGATTGCATGATTGTGATTGTATGATTGTGATTGCATGATTTTGAATGTATGATTATGATTGTATGATTGTGATTGTATGATTGCGATTGTATGATTGTGATTGTATGATTGTGATTGTATGATTGTGATTGTATGATTGTGATTGTATGATTGTGATTGTATGATTGTGATTGTATGATTGTGATTGTATGATTGTGATTGTATGATTGTGATAGTATGATTGTGATTGTATGATTACGATTGTATGATTGTGGTTGTGCGATTGTGATTGTACGATTGTGATTGTACGATTGTGATTGTATGATTGTGATTGCATGATTATGATTGTATGATTGTGATTGCATGATTGTGATTGTATGATTGTGATTGCATGATTTTGAATGTATGATTGTGATTGTATGATTGCGATTGTATGATTGTGATTGCATGATTAAGTTTCTATTTTTGTGATTTTAAGATTGTGATTGTATGATTGTGATTGTATGATTGTGATTGTATGATTGCGATTGTATGAATGCGATTGTATGATTGTGATTGCATAATTGTGATTGTATGATGGTGATTGTATGATTGTGATTGTCTGATTGTGGTTGTATGATTGTAATTGTATGATTGAGATTGTATGATTGTGATTGTATGATAGCGATTGTATGATTGCGATTGTATGATTGTGATTGTATGATTGTGATTGTATGATTGTGATTGTATGATTGTGATTGTATGATTGTGATTGTATGATTGTGATTGTATGATTGTGATTGTATGATTGTGAAAGTATGATTGTGATTGTATGATTACGATTGTATGATTGTGGTTGTGCGATTGTGATTGTGCGATTGTGATTGTACGATTGTGATTGTACGATTGTGATTGTACGATTGTGATTGTATGATTGTGATTGTATGATTGTGATTGTATGATTGTGATTGTATGATTGTGATAGTATGATTGTGATTGTATGATTGTGATTGTATGATTGTGATTGTATGATTATGATTGTATGAATGTGATTGTATGATTGTATTTGGGTGATTGTATTTGGGAGATTGTATTTGGGAGATTGTAATTGTATGATTGTGATTGTATGATTCTGATTGTATGATTGTGATTGTATGATTGTGATAGTATGATTGTGATTGTATGACTGTGATTGTATGACTGTGATTGTATGATTGTGATTGTATGATTGTGATTGTATGATTGTGAAAGTATGATTGTGATTGTATGATTGTGATTGTATGATTGTGATTGTATGATTGTGATTGTATGATTGTATTTGGGAGATTGTACTTGGGAGATTGTATTTCGGAGATTGTATTTGGGAGATTGTAATTGTATGATTGCGATTGTATGATTGTGATTGTATGATTGCGATTGTATGATTGTGATTGTACGATTGTAATGTATGATTGTAATTGTATTATTATGATTGTATGATTGTGATTGTATGATTGAGATTGTATGATTGAGATTGTATGACTGTGATTGTATGATTGTGATTGTATGATTGTGATTGTATGATTGTGAAAGTATGATTGTGATTGTATGATTGTGATTGTATGATTGTGATTGTATGATTGTGATTGTATGATTGTGAAAGTATGATTGTGATTGTATGATTACGATTGTATGATTGTGGTTGTGCGATTGTGATTGTACGATTGTGATTGTACGATTGTGATTGTATGACTGTGATTGCATGATTATGATTGTATGATTGTGATTGCATGATTGTGGTTGTATGATTGTGATTGCATGATTTTGAATGTATGATTGTGATTGTATGATTGTGATTGTATGATTGCGATTGTATGATTGTGATTGTATGATTGTGATTGTATGATTGTGATAGTATGATTGTGATTGTATGATTGTGATTGTATGATTGTGATTGTATGATTATGATTGTATGAATGTGATTGTATGATTTTATTTGGGTGATTGTATTTGGGAGATTGTATTTGGGAGATTGTAATTGTATGATTGTGATTGTATGATTGTGATTGTATGATTGTGATAGTATGATTGTGATTGTATGACTGTGATTGTATGACTGTGATTGTATGATTGTGATTGTATGATTGTGATTGTATGATTGTGAAAGTATGATTGTGATTGTATGATTGTGATTGTATGATTGTGATTGTATGATTGTGATAGTATGATTGTGATTGTATGATTACGATTGTATGATTGTGGTTGTGCGATTGTGATTGTACGATTGTGATTGTACGATTGTGATTGTATGATTGTGATTGCATGATTATGATTGTATGATTGTGATTGCATGATTGTGATTGTATGATTGTGATTGCATGATTGAAATTGTATGATTGTGATTGTATGATTGCGATTGTATGACTGTGATTGTATGACTGTGATTGTATGATTGTGATTGTATGATTGTATTTGGGAGATTGTATTTGGGAGATTGTATTTGGGAGATTGTATTTGGGAGATTGTAATTGTATGATTGCGATTGTATGATTGTGATTGTAAGATTGCGATTGTATGACTGTGATTGTATGACTGTGATTGTATGATTGTGATTGTATGATTGTATTTGGGTGATTGTATTTGAGAGATTGTATTTGGGAGATTGTAATTGTATGATAGTGATTGTATGATTGTGATAGTATGATTGTGATTGTATTTGGGTGATTGTATTTGAGAGATTGTATTTGGGAGATTGTAATTGTATGATAGTGATTGTATGATTGTGATAGGATGATTGTGATTGTATGACTGTGATTGTATGACTGTGATTGTATGATTGTGATTGTATGATTGTGATTGTATGATTGTGAAAGTATGAATGTGATTGTATGATTGTGATTGTATGATTGTGATTGTACGATTGTGACTGTATGATTGTGATTGTATGATTGTATTTGGGAGATTGTATTTGGGAGATTGTATTTGGGAGATTGTAATTGTATGATTGCGATTGTATGATTGTGATTGTATGATTGCGATTGTATGATTGTGATTGTACGATTGTGATGTATGATTGTAATTGTATTATTATGATTGTATGATTGTGATTGTATGATTGTGATTGTATGATTGTGATTGTATGATTGTGATTGTATGATTGCGATTGTATGAATGCGATTGTATGATTGTGATTGCATAATTGTGATTGTATGATCGTGATTGTATGATTGTGATTGTCTGATTGTGGTTGTATGATTGTGATTGTATGACTGAGATTGTATGATTGTGATTGTATGATTGCGATTGTATGATTGCGATTGTATGATTGCGATTGTATGATTGCGATTGTATGATTGCGATTGTATGATTGCGATTGTGTGATTGTGATTGCATGATTTTGAATGTATGATTGTGATTGTATGATTGCGATTGTATGATTGTGATTGCTTGATTAAGTTTGTATTTTTGTGATTTTAAGATTGTGATTGTATGATTGTGATTGTATGATTGTGATTGTATGATTGCGATTGTATGGATGCGATTGTATGATTGTGATTGCATAATTGTGATTGTATGATCGTGATTGTATGATTATGATTGTATGATTGTGATTGTATGATTGAGATTGTATGATTGAGATTGTATGACTGTGATTGTATGATTGTGTTTGTATGATTGTGATTGTATGATTGTGAAAGTATGATTGTGATTGTATGATTGTGATTGTATGATTGTGATTGTATGATTGTGATTGTATGATTGTGAAAGTATGATTGTGATTGTATGATTACGATTGTATGATTGTGGTTGTGCGATTGTGATTGTACGATTGTGACTGTACGATTGTGATTGTATGATTGTGATTGCATGATTATGATTGTATGATTGTGATTGCATGATTGTGGTTGTATGATTGTGATTGCATGATTTTGAATGTATGATTGTGATTGTATGATTGTGATTGTATGATTGCGATTGTATGATTGTGATTGTATGATTGTGATTGTATGATTGTGATAGTATGATTGTGATTGTATGATTGTGATTGTATGATTGTGATTGTATGATTATGATTGTATGAATGTGATTGTATGATTTTATTTGGGTGATTGTATTTGGGAGATTGTATTTGGGAGATTGTAATTGTATGATTGTGATTGTATGATTGTGATTGTATGATTGTGATTGTATGATTGTGATAGTATGATTGTGATTGTATGACTGTGATTGTATGACTGTGATTGTATGATTGTGATTGCATGATTGTGATTGTATGATTGTGAAAGTATGATTGTGATTGTATGATTGTGATTGTATGATTGTGATTGTATGATTGTGATTGTATGATTGTGATAGTATGATTGTGATTGTATGATTACGATTGTATGATTGTGGTTGTGCGATTGTGATTGTACGATTGTGATTGTACGATTGTGATTGTATGATTGTGATTGCATGATTATGATTGTATGATTGTGATTGCATGATTGTGATTGTATGATTGTGATTGCATGATTTTGAATGTATGATTGTGATTGTATGATTGCGATTGTATGATTGTGATTGTATGATTAAGTTTGTATTTTTGTGATTTTATGACTGTGATTGTATGATTGTGATTGTATGATTGTGATTGTATGATTGTGATTGTATGATTGTGATTGTATGATTGCGATTGTATGAATGCGATTGTATGATTGTGATTGCATAATTGTGATTGTATGATTGTGATTGTATGATTGTGATTGTCTGATTGTGGTTGTATGATTGTGATTGCATGATTGAGATTGTATGATTGTGATTGTATGATTGCGATTGTATGACTGTGATTGTATGACTGTGATTGTATGATTGTGATTGTATGATTGTATTTGGGAGATTGTATTTGGGAGATTGTATTTGGGAGATTGTAATTGTATGATTGCGATTGTATGATTGTGATTGTATGATTGCGATTGTATGACTGTGATTGTATGACTGTGATTGTATGATTGTGATTGTATGATTGTATTTGGGTGATTGTATTTGAGAGATTGTATTTGGGAGATTGTAATTGTATGATTGTGATTGTATGATTGTGATTGTATGATTGTATTTGGGAGATTGTATTTGAGAGATTGTATTTGGGAGATTGTATTTGGGAGATTGTAATTGTATGATTGCGATTGTATGATTGTGATTGCATGATTGCGATTGTATGATTGTGATTGTACGATTGTGATGTATGATTGTAATTGTATTATTATGATTGTATGATTGTGATTGTATGATTGAGATTGTATGATTGAGATTGTATGACTGTGATTGTATGATTGTGATTGTATGATTGTGATTGTATGATTGAGAAAGTATGACTGTGATTGTATGATTATGATTGTATGATTGTGATTGTGTGATTGCGATTGTATGATTGTATTTGGGAGATTGTATTTGGGATATTGTAATTGTATGATTGCGATTGTATGATTGTGATTGTATGATTGTGATTGTATGATTATGATTGTATGATTGCGATTGTATGATTGTGATTGTATGATTGCGATTGTATGAATGCGATTGTATGATTGTGATTGCATAATTGTGATTGGATGATTGTGATTGTATGATTGTGATTGTATGATTGTGATTGTATGATTGTGATTGTCTGATTGTGGTTGTATGATTGTGATTGTATGATTGAGATTGTATGATTGTGATTGTATGATTGCGATTGTATGATTGCGATTGTATGATTGTGATTGTATGATTGTGATTGTATGATTGTGATTGTATGATTGTGATTGTATGATTGTGATTGTATGATTGTGATTGTATGATTGTGAAAGTATGATTGTGATTGTATGATTATGATTGTATGATTGCGATCGTATGATTGTGATTGTATGATTATGATTGTATGATTGTGATTGTATGATTGCGATTGTATGATTGTGATTGTATGATTAAGTTTGTATTTTTGTGATTTTATGATTGTGATTGTATGATTGTGATTGTATGATTGTGAAAGTATGATTGTGATTGTATGATTACGATTGTATGATTGTGGTTGTGCGATTGTGATTGTACGATTGTGATTGTACGATTGTGATTGTATGATTGTGATTGCATGATTATGATTGTATGATTGTGATTGCATGATTGTGATTTTATGATTGTGATTGCATGATTTTGAATGTATGATTGTGATTGTATGATTGTGATTGTATGATTGTGATTGTATGATTGTGATTGTATGATTGTGATTGTATGATTGTGATTGTATGATTGTGATTGTATGATTGTGATAGTATGATTGTGATTGTATGATTGTGATTGTATGATTGTGATTGTATGATTATGATTGTATGAATGTGATTGTATGATTGTATTTGGGTGATTGTATTTTGGAGATTGTATTTGGGAGATTG
The DNA here is from genome assembly GCF_050947335.1 of Megachile rotundata. Lineage (NCBI taxonomy): Eukaryota > Metazoa > Arthropoda > Insecta > Hymenoptera > Megachilidae > Megachile > Megachile rotundata. The sequence goes on along the minus strand of NW_027473318.1, from coordinate 1,245,056 downwards.
TAATTGTATGATTGTGATTGTATGATTGTGATTGTATGATTGTGAAAGTATGATTGTGATTGTATGATTGTGATTGTATGATTGTGATTGTATGATTGTGATTGTATGATTGTGAAAGTATGATTGTGATTGTATGATTACGATTGTATGATTGTGGTTGTGCGATTGTGATTGTACGATTGTGACTGTACGATTGTGATTGTATGATTGTGATTGCATGATTATGATTGTATGATTGTGATTGCATGATTGTGGTTGTATGATTGTGATTGCATGATTTTGAATGTATGATTGTGATTGTATGATTGTGATTGTATGATTGCGATTGTATGATTGTGATTGTATGATTGTGATTGTATGATTGTGATAGTATGATTGTGATTGTATGATTGTGATTGTATGATTGTGATTGTATGATTATGATTGTATGAATGTGATTGTATGATTTTATTTGGGTGATTGTATTTGGGAGATTGTATTTGGGAGATTGTAATTGTATGATTGTGATTGTATGATTGTGATTGTATGATTGTGATTGTATGATTGTGATAGTATGATTGTGATTGTATGACTGTGATTGTATGACTGTGATTGTATGATTGTGATTGCATGATTGTGATTGTATGATTGTGAAAGTATGATTGTGATTGTATGATTGTGATTGTATGATTGTGATTGTATGATTGTGATTGTATGATTGTGATTGTATGATTGTGATAGTATGATTGTGATTGTATGATTACGATTGTATGATTGTGGTTGTGCGATTGTGATTGTACGATTGTGATTGTACGATTGTGATTGTATGATTGTGATTGCATGATTTTGAATGTATGATTGTGATTGTATGATTGCGATTGTATGATTGTGATTGTATGATTAAGTTTGTATTTTTGTGGTTTTATGACTGTGATTGTATGATTGTGATTGTATGATTGTGATTGTATGATTGTGATTGTATGATTGCGATTGTATGAATGCGATTGTATGAATGTGATTGCATAATTGTGATTGTATGATTGTGATTGTATGATTGTGATTGTCTGATTGTGGTTGTATGATTGTGATTGCATGATTGAGATTGTATGATTGTGATTGTATGATTGCGATTGTATGACTGTGATTGTATGACTGTGATTGTATGATTGTGATTGTATGATTGTATTTGGGAGATTGTATTTGGGAGATTGTATTTGGGAGATTGTAATTGTATGATTGCGATTGTATGATTGTGATTGTATGATTGCGATTGTATGACTGTGATTGTATGACTGTGATTGTATGATTGTGATTGTATGATTGTATTTGGGTGATTGTATTTGAGAGATTGTATTTGGGAGATTGTAGTTGTATGATTGTGATTGTATGATTGTGATTGTATGATTGTATTTGGGAGATTGTATTTGAGAGATTGTATTTGGGAGATTGTATTTGGGAGATTGTAATTGTATGATTGCGATTGTATGATTGTGATTGTATGATTGCGATTGTATGATTGTGATTGTACGATTGTGATGTATGATTGTAATTGTATTATTATGATTGTATGATTGTGATTGTATGATTGAGATTGTATGATTGAGATTGTATGACTGTGATTGTATGATTGTGATTGTATGATTGTGATTGTATGATTGAGAAAGTATGACTGTGATTGTATGATTATGATTGTATGATTGTGATTGTGTGATTGCGATTGTATGATTGTATTTGGGAAATTGTATTTGGGATATTGTAATTGTATGATTGCGATTGTATGATTGTGATTGTATGATTGTGATTGTATGATTATGATTGTATGATTGCGATTGTATGATTGTGATTGTATGATTGCGATTGTATGAATGCGATTGTATGATTGTGATTGCATAATTGTGATTGGATGATTGTGATTGTATGATTGTGATTGTATGATTGTGATTGTATGATTGTGATTGTCTGATTGTGGTTGTATGATTGTGATTGTATGATTGAGATTGTATGATTGTGATTGTATGATTGCGATTGTATGATTGCGATTGTATGATTGTGATTGTATGATTGTGATTGTATGATTGTGATTGTATGATTGTGATTGTATGATTGTGATTGTATGATTGTGATTGTATGATTGTGAAAGTATGATTGTGATTGTATGATTATGATTGTATGATTGCGATCGTATGATTGTGATTGTATGATTATGATTGTATGATTGTGATTGTATGATTGCGATTGTATGATTGTGATTGTATGATTAAGTTTGTATTTTTGTGATTTTATGATTGTGATTGTATGATTGTGATTGTATGATTGTGAAAGTATGATTGTGATTGTATGATTACGATTGTATGATTGTGGTTGTGCGATTGTGATTGTACGATTGTGATTGTACGATTGTGATTGTATGATTGTGATTGCATGATTATGATTGTATGATTGTGATTGCATGATTGTGATTTTATGATTGTGATTGCATGATTTTGAATGTATGATTGTGATTGTATGATTGTGATTGTATGATTGTGATTGTATGATTGTGATTGTATGATTGTGATTGTATGATTGTGATTGTATGATTGTGATTGTATGATTGTGATTGTATGATTGTGATAGTATGATTGTGATTGTATGATTGTGATTGTATGATTGTGATTGTATGATTATGATTGTATGAATGTGATTGTATGATTGTATTTGGGTGATTGTATTTTGGAGATTGTATTTGGGAGATTGTAATTGTATGATTGTGATTGTATGATTGTGATTGTATGATTGTGATTGTATGATTGTGATTGTATGATTGTGATAGTATGATTGTGATTGTATGACTGTGATTGTATGACTGTGATTGTATGATTGCGATTGTATGATTGTGATTGTATGATTGTGAAAGTATGATTGTGATTGTATGATTGTGATTGTATGATTGTGATTGTATGATTGTGATTGTATGATTGTGATTGTATGATTGTGATTGTATGATTGTATTTGGGAGATTGTACTTGGGAGATTGTATTTGGGAGATTGTATTTGGGAGATTGTAATTGTATGATTGCGATTGTATGATTGTGATTGTATGATTGCGATTGTATGATTGTGATTGTACGATTGTGATGTATGATTGTAATTGTATTATTATGATTGTATGATTGTGATTGTATGATTGAGACTGTATGATTGAGATTGTATGACTGTGATTGTATGATTGTGATTGTATGATTGTGATTGTATGATTGTGAAAGTATGATTGTGATTGTATGATTGTGATCGTATGATTGTGATTTGTATGATTGTGATTGTATGATTGTGAAAGTATGATTGTGATTGTATGGTTACGATTGTATGATTGTGGTTGTGCGATTGTGATTGTACGATTGTGATTGTACGATTGTGATTGTATGATTGTGATTGCATGATTATGATTGTATGATTGTGATTGCATGATTGTGATTGTATGATTGTGATCGCATGATTTTGAATGTATGATTGTGATTGTATGATTGTGATTGTATGATTGCGATTGTATGATTGTGATTATATGATTGTGATTGTATGATTGTGATAGTATGATTGTGATTGTATGATTGCGATTGTATGATTGTGATTGTTAGATTATGATTGTATGAATGTGATTGTATGATTTTATTTGGGTGATTGTATTTGGGAGATTGTAATTTTATGATTGTGATTGTATGATTGTGATTGTATGATTGTGATAGTATGATTGTGATTGTATGACTGTGATTGTATGACTGTGATTGTATGATTGTGATTGTATGATTGTGATTGTATGATTGTGAAAGTATGATTGTGATTGTATGATTGTGATTGTATGATTGTGATTGTATGATTGTGATTGTATGATTGTGATTGTATGATTGTGATTATATGATTGTGATTGTATGATTGTGATAGTATGATTGTGATTGTATGATTACGATTGTATGATTGTGGTTGTGCGATTGTGATTGTACGATTGTGATTGTACGATTGTGATTGTACGATTGTGATTGCATGATTATGATTGTATGATTGTGATTGCATGATTGTGATATTATGATTGTGATTGCATGATTTTGAATGTATGATTGTGATTGTATGATTGCGATTGTATGATTGTGATTGTATGATTGTGAAAGTATGATTGTGATTGTATGATTGTGATTGTATGATTGTGATTGTATGATTGTGATTGTATGATTGTGATTGTATGATTGTGATTGTATGATTGTGATAGTATGATAGTGATTGTATGACTGTGATTGTATGACTGTGATTGTATGATTGTGATTGTATGATTGTGAAAGTATGATTGTGATTGTATGATTGTGATTGTATGATTGTGATTGTATGATTGTGATTGTATGATTGTGATTGTATGATTGTATTTGGGAGATTGTACTTGGGAGATTGTATTTGGGAGATTGTATTTGGGAGATTGTAATTGTATGATTGCGATTGTATGATTGTGATTGTATGATTGCGATTGTATGATTGTGAATGTACGATTGTGATGTATGATTGTAATTGTATTATTATGATTGTATGATTGTGATTGTATGATTGAGATTGTATGATTGAGATTGTATGACTGTGATTGTATGATTGTGATTGTATGATTGTGATTGTATGATTGTGAAAGTATGATTGTGATTGTATGATTACGACTGTATGATTGTGGTTGTACGATTGTGATTGTATGATTGTGATGGCATGATTATGATCGTATGATTGTGATTGCATGATTGTGATTTTATGATTGTGATTGCATGATTTTGAATGTATGATTGTGATTGTATGATTGTGATTGTATGATTGTGATTGTATGATTGTGATTGTATGATTGTGATTGTATGATTGTGATTGTATGATTGCGATAGTATGATTGTGATTGTATGATTGTGATTGTATGATTGTGATTGTATGATTATGATTGTATGATTGTGATTGTATGATTGTGATCGTATGATTGTGATTTGTATGATTGTGATTGTATGATTGTGAAAGTATGATTGTGATTGTATGATTACGATTGTATGATTGTGGTTGTGCGATTGTGATTGTACGATTGTGATTGTACGATTGTGATTGTATGATTGTGATTGCATGATTATGATTGTATGATTGTGATTGCATGATTGTGATTGTATGATTGTGATCGCATGATTTTGAATGTATGATTGTGATTGTATGATTGTGATTGTATGATTGCGATTGTATGATTGTGATTATATGATTGTGATTGTATGATTGTGATAGTATGATTGTGATTGTATGATTGTGATTGTATGATTGTGATTGTATGATTATGATTGTATGAATGTGATTGTATGATTGTATTTGGGTGATTGTATTTTGGAGATTGTATTTGGGAGATTGTAATTGTATGATTGTGATTGTATGATTGTGATTGTATGATTGTGATTGTATGATTGTGATTGTATGATTGTGATTGTATGATTGTGATTGTATGATTGTGATAGTATGATTGTGATTGTATGACTGTGATTGTATGACTGTGATTGTATGATTGCGATTGTATGATTGTGATTGTATGATTGTGAAAGTATGATTGTGATTGTATGATTGTGATTGTATGATTGTGATTGTATGATTGTGATTGTATGATTGTGATTGTATGATTGTGATTGTATGATTGTATTTGGGAGATTGTACTTGGGAGATTGTATTTGGGAGATTGTATTTGGGAGATTGTAATTGTATGATTGCGATTGTATGATTGTGATTGTATGATTGCGATTGTATGATTGTGATTGTACGATTGTGATGTATGATTGTAATTGTATTATTATGATTGTATGATTGTGATTGTATGATTGAGACTGTATGATTGAGATTGTATGACTGTGATTGTATGATTGTGATTGTATGATTGTGATTGTATGATTGTGAAAGTATGATTGTGATTGTATGATTGTGATCGTATGATTGTGATTTGTATGATTGTGATTGTATGATTGTGAAAGTATGATTGTGATTGTATGGTTACGATTGTATGATTGTGGTTGTGCGATTGTGATTGTACGATTGTGATTGTACGATTGTGATTGTATGACTGTGATTGTATGACTGTGATTGTATGATTGTGATTGTATGATTGTGATTGTATGATTGTGATTGTATGACTGTGATTGTACGATTGTGATTGTATGATTGTGATTGTATGATTGTGAAAGCATGATTGTGATGGTATGATTGTGATTGTATGATTGTGATTGTATGATTGTGATTGTATGAGTGTGATTGTCTGATTGTGGTTGTGCGATTGTGATTGTACGATTGTGATTGTACGATTGTTATTGAATGATTGTGATTGTATGATTCCGATTGTATGATTGTGATTGCATGATTGTGATTGTATGATTGTGATTGCATGATTTTGAATGTATGATTATGATTGTATGATTGTGATTGTATGATTGCGATTGTATGATTGTGATTGTATGATTATGATTGTATTTTTGTGATTGTATGATTGTGATTGTATGATTGTGATTGTATGATTGTGATTGTATGATTGTGATTGTATGATTGTGATTGTATGATTGTGATTGTATGATTGTGATTGTATGATTGTGATTATATGATTGTGATTGTCTGATTGTGGTTGTGCGATTGTGATTGTACGATTGTGATTGTACGATTGTGATTGTACGATTGTGAAAGTATGATTGTGATTGTATGATTACGATTGTATGATTGTGGTTGTGCGATTGTGATTGTACGATTGTGATTGTACGATTGTGATTGTATGATTGTGATTGCATGATTATGATTGTATGATTGTGATTGCATGATTGTGATTGTATGATTGTGAATGCATGATTTTGAATGTATGATTGTGATTGTATGATTGTGATTGTATGATTGTATTTGGGTGATTGTATTTGGGAGATTGTATTTGGGAGATTGTCATTGTATGATTGCGATTGTATGAATGTGATTGTATGATTGCGATTGTATGAATGCGATTGTATGATTGTGATTGTATGATTGTGATTGTATGATTGTGGTTGTATGATTGTAATTGTATGATTGTGATTGTATGATTGTATTTGCGAGATTGTATTTGGGATACTGCAATTGTATGACTGTGATTGTATGATTGTGATTGTATGATTGTGATTGTATGATTGTGGTTGTATGATTGTAATTGTATGATTGTGATTGTATGATTGTATTTGCGAGATTGTATTTGGGATACTGCAATTGTATGACTGTGATTGTATGATTGTGATTGTATGATTGTGATTGTATGATTGTGATTGTATGATTGTGATTGTATGATTGTGATTGTATGATTGTGATTGTATGATTGTGATTGTATGATTGTGATTGTATGATTGTGATAGTATGATTGTGATTGTATGATTGTGATTGTATGATTGTGATTGTATGATTATGATTGTATGAATGTGATTGTATGATTGTATTTGGGTGATTGTATTTGGGAGATTGTATTTGGGAGATTGTAATTGTATGATTGCGATTGTATGATTGTGATTGTATGATTGCGATTGTATGATTGTGATTGTACGATTGTGATATGATTGTAATTGTATTATTATGATTGTATGATTGTGATTGTATGATTGAGATTGTATGATTGATATTGTATGACTGTGATTGTATGATTGTGATTGTATGATTGTGATTGTATGATTGTGATTGCATGATTATGATTGTATGATTGTGATTGCACGATTGTGATTGTATGATTGTGATTGCATGATTTTGAATGTATGATTGTGATTGTATGATTGTGATTGTATGATTGTGATTGTATGATTGTGATTGTATGATTGTGATTGTATGATTGTGATTGTATGATTGTGACCGTATGATTGTGATTGTATGATTGTGATTGTATGATTGTGAATGTATGATTATGATTGTATGAATGTGATTGTATGATTTTATTTGTGTAATTGTATTTGGGAGATTGTATTTGGGAGATTGTAATTGCATGATTGTGATTGTATGATTGTGATTGTATGATTGTGGTTGTATGATTGTGATTGTATGATTGAGATTGTATGATTGTGATTGTATGATTGTGAATGCATGATTGCGATTGTATGATTGTGATTGTATGATTGTGATAGTATGATTGTGATTGTATGATTGTGATTGTATGATTGTGATTGTATGATTATGATTGTATGATTGTGATTGTATGATTGTATTTGGGTGATTGTATTTGGGAGATTGTATTTGGGAGATTGTAATTGTATGATTGCGATTGTATGATTGTGATTGTATGATTGCGATTGTATGAATGCGATTGTATGATTGTGATTGTATGATTGTGATTGTATGATTGTGATTGTATGATTGTGATTGTATGATTGTGATTGTATGATTGTGGTTGTATGATTGTGATTGTATGATTGTGATTGTATGATTGTGATTGTATGATTGTATTTGGGAGATTGTATTTGGGATATTGTAATTGTATGATTGCGATTGTATGATTGTGATTGTATGATTGTGATGTATGATTGTAATTGTATGAGTATGATTGTATGATTGTGATTGTATGATTGAGATTGTATGATTGTGATTGTATGCTTGCGATTGTATGAATGTGATTGTATGATTGTGATTGTATGATTGTGATTGTATGATTGTGATTGTATGATTGTGATTGTATGATTGTGATTGTATGATTGTGATTGTATGATTGTGATTGTATGATTGTGATTGTATGATTGTGATAGTATGATTGTGATTGTATGATTGTGATGTATGATTGTGATTGTATGATTATGATTGTATGATTGTGATTGTGTGTTTGTGATTGTATGATTGTATTTGGGAGATTGTATTTGGGATATTTTAATTGTATGATTGCGATTGTATGATTGTGATTGTATGATTGTGATAGTATGATTGTGATTGTATGACTGTGATTGTATGACTGTGATTGTATGATTGTGATTGTATGATTGTGATTGTATGATTGTGAAAGTATTATTGTGATTGTATGATTGTGATTGTATGATTGTTATTGTATGATTGTGATTGTATGATTGTGATTGTATGATTGTATTTGGGAGATTGTATTTGGGAGATTGTATTTGGGAGATTGTAATTGTATGATTGCGATTGTATGATTGTTATTGTATGATTGTGATTGTATGATTGTATTTGGGAGATTGTATTTGGGAGATTGTATTTGGGAGATTGTATTTGGGAGATTGTAATTGTATGATTGCGATTGTATGATTGTGATTGTATGATTGCGATTGTATGATTGTGATTGTACGATTGCGATGTATGATTGTAATTGTACTATTATGATTGTATGATTGTGATTGTATGATTGAGACTGTATGATTGAGATTGTATGATTGTGATTGTATGATTGTGATTGTATGATTGTGATTGTATGACTGTGATTGTATGACTGTGATTGTATGATTGTGATTGTATGATTGTGATTGTATGATTGTGAAAGTATGATTGTGATTGTATGATTGCGATTGTGTGATTGTGATTGTATGATTGTGATTGTATGATTGTGATTGTATGATTGTGATAGTATGATTGTGATTGTAAGATTGTGGTTGTATGATTGTGATTGTATGATTGAGATTGTATGATTGTGATTGTATGATTGTGAATGCATGATTGCGATTGTATGATTGTGATTGTATGATTGTGATTGTATGATTGTGATTGTATGATTATGATTGTATGATTGTGATTGTATGATTGTATTTGGGTGATTGTATTTGGGAGATTGTATTTGGGAGATTGTAATTGTATGATTGCGATTGTATGATTGTGATTGTGTGATTGCGATTGTATGAATGCGATTGTATGATTGTGATTGTATGATTGTGATTGTATGATTGTGATTGTATGATTGTGATTGTATGATTGTGATTGTATGATTGTGATTGTATGATTGTGATTGTATGATTGTGATTGTATGATTGTGATTGTATGATTGTATTTGGGAGATTGTATTTGGGATATTGTAATTGTATGATTGCGATTGTATGATTGTGATTGTATGATTGTGATGTATGATTGTAATTGTATGAGTATGATTGTATGATTGTGATTGTATGATTGAGATTGTATGATTGTGATTGTATGCTTGCGATTGTACGAATGTGATTGTATGATTGTGATTGTATGATTGTGATTGTATGATTGTGATTGTATGATTGTGATTGTATGATTGTGATTGTATGATTGTGATTGTATGATTGTGATTGTATGATTGTGATTGTATGATTGTGAATGTACGATTGTAATTGTATGATTGTGATTGTATGATTTTGATAGTACGATTGTGATTGTATGATTGTGATTGTATGATTGTATTTGCGAGATTGTATTTGGGATACTGCAATTGTATGATTGCGATTGTATGATTGTGATTGTATGATTGTGATTGTATGATTGTGATTGTATGATTGTATTTGCGAGATTGTATTTGGGATACTGCAATTGTATGATTGCGATTGTATGATTGCGATTGTATGATTGTGATTGTATGATTGCGATTGTATGATTGTGATTGCATGATTATGATTGTATTTTTGTGATTGTATGATTGTGATTGTATGATTGTGATTGTATGATTGTGATTGTATGATTGTGATTGTATGATTGTGATTTGTCTGATTGTGGTTGTCTGATTGTGGTTGTGCGATTGTGATTGTACGATTGTGATTGTACGATTGTGATTGTATGATTGTGATTGCATGATTATGATTGTATGATTGTGATTGCATGATTGTGATAGTATGATTGTGATTGCATGATTTTGAATGTATGATTGTGATTGTATGATTGTGATTGTATGATTGTGATTGTATGATTGTGATTGTATGATTGTGATAGTATGATTGTGATTGTATGATTGTGATTGTATGATTGTGATTGTATGATTGTGATTGTATGATTATGATTGTATGATTGTGATTGTATGATTGTATTTGGGTGATTGTATTTGGGAGATTCTATTTGGGAGATTGTAATTGTATGATTGCGATTGTATGATTGTGATTGTATGATTGCGATTGTATGAATGCGATTGTATGATTGTGATTGTATGATTGTGATTGTATGATTGTGATTGTATGATTGTGATTGTATAATTGTGATTCTATGATTGTGATTGTACGATTGTGATAGTATGATTGTGATTGTATGATTGTGATTGTATGATTGTATTTGGGAGATTGTATTTGGGAGATTGTAATTGTATGATTGCGATTGTATGATTGTGATTGTATGATTGCGATTGTATCATTGTGATTGTATGATTGTGATGTATGACTGTAATTGTATGATTATGATTGTATGATTGTGATTGTATGATTGAGATTGTATGATTGTGATTGTATGCTTGCGATTGTATGATTGTGATTGTATGATTGTGATTGTATGATTGTGATTGTATGATTGTGATTGTATGATTGTGATAGTATGATTGTGATTGTATGACTGTGATTGTATGATTGTGATTGTATGATTGTGATTGTATGACTGTGATTGTATGATTGTGATTGTATGATTATGATTGTATGATTGTGATTGTATGATTGTGATTGTATGATTGTGATTGTATGATTGTGATAGTATGATTGTGATTGTATGATTGTGAAAGTATTATTGTTATTGTATGATTGTAATTGTATGATTGCGATTGTATGATTGTGATTGTATGATTGCGATTGTATGAATGCGATTGTATGATTGTGATTGTATGATTGTGATTGTATGATTGTGATTGTATGATTGTGATTGTATGATTGTGATTGTATGATTGTGATTGTATGATTGTATTTGCGAGATTGTATTTGGGATACTGCAATTGTATGATTGCGATTGTATGATTGTGATGTATGATTGTAATTGTATGATTATGATTGTATGATTGTGATTGTATGATTGAGATTGTATGATTGTGATTGTATGATTGTGATTGTATGACTGTGATTGTATGATTGTGATTGTATGATTGTGATTGTATGACTGTGATTGTATGATTGTGATTGTATGATTATGATTGTATGATTGTGATTGTATGATTGTGATTGTATGATTGTGATTGTATGATTGTGATAGTATGATTGTGATTGTATGATTGTGATTGTATGACTGTGATTGTATGATTGTGATTGTATGATTGTGATTGTATGATTGTGAAAGCATGATTGTGATGGTATGATTGTGATTGTATGATTGTGATTGTATGATTGTGATTGTATGAGTGTGATTGTCTGATTGTGGTTGTGCGATTGTGATTGTACGATTGTGATTGTACGATTGTTATTGAATGATTGTGATTGTATGATTCCGATTGTATGATTGTGATTGCATGATTGTGATTGTATGATTGTGATTGCATGATTTTGAATGTATGATTATGATTGTATGATTGTGATTGTATGATTGCGATTGTATGATTGTGATTGTATGATTATGATTGTATTTTTGTGATTGTATGATTGTGATTGTATGATTGTGATTGTATGATTGTGATTGTATGATTGTGATTGTATGATTGTGATTGTATGATTGTGATTATATGATTGTGATTGTCTGATTGTGGTTGTGCGATTGTGATTGTACGATTGTGATTGTACGATTGTGATTGTACGATTGTGAAAGTATGATTGTGATTGTATGATTACGATTGTATGATTGGGGTTGTGCGATTGTGATTGTACGATTGTGATTGTACGATTGTGATTGTATGATTGTGATTGCATGATTATGATTGTATGATTGTGATTGCATGATTGTGATTGTATGATTGTGAATGCATGATTTTGAATGTATGATTGTGATTGTATGATTGTGATTGTATGATTGTATTTGGGTGATTGTATTTGGGAGATTGTATTTGGGAGATTGTCATTGTATGATTGCGATTGTATGAATGTGATTGTATGATTGCGATTGTATGAATGCGATTGTATGATTGTGATTGTATGATTGTGATTGTATGATTGTGGTTGTATGATTGTAATTGTATGATTGTGATTGTATGATTGTATTTGCGAGATTGTATTTGGGATACTGCAATTGTATGACTGTGATTGTATGATTGTGATTGTATGATTGTGATTGTATGATTGTGATTGTATGATTGTGATTGCATGATTGTGATTGTATGATTGTGATTGTATGATTGTGATAGTATGATTGTGATTGTATGATTACGATTGTATGATTGTGGTTGTGCGATTGTGATTGTACGATTGTGATTGTACGATTGTGATTGTATGATTGTGATTGCATGATTATGATTGTATGATTGCGATTGTATGATTGTGATTGTATGATTAAGTTTGTATTTTTGTGATTTTATGATTGTGATTGTATGATTGTGATTGTATGATTGTGATTGTATGATTGCGATTGTATGAATGCGATTGTATGATTGTGATTGCATAATTGTGATTGTATGATTGTGATTGTATGATTGTGATTGTCTGATTGTGGTTGTATGATTGTGATTGTATGATTGTGATTGTATGATTACGATTGTATGATTGTGGTTGTGCGATTGTGTTTGTACGATTGTGATTGTACGATTGTGATTGTACGATTGTGATTGCATGATTATGATTGTATAATTGTGATTGCATGATTGTGATTGTATGATTGTGATTGCATGATTTTGAATGTATGATTGTGATTGTATGATTGTGATTGTATGATTGTGATTGTATGATTGTGATTGTATGATTGTGATTGTATGATTGTGATTGTATGATTGTGATTGTATGATTGTGATAGTATGATTGTGATTGTATGATTGTGATTGTATGATTGTGATTGTATGATTATGATTGTATGAATGTGATTGTATGATTGTATTTGCGTGATTGTATTTGGGAGATTGTATTTGGGAGATTGTAATTGTATGATTGTGATTGTATGATTGTGATTGTATGATTGTGATAGTATGATTGTGATTGTATGACTGTGATTGTATGACTGTGATTGTATGATTGTGATTGTATGATTGTGATTGTATGATTGTGATTGTATGACTGTGATTGTATGACTGTGATTGTATGATTGTGATTGTATGATTGTGATTGTATGATTGTGAAAGTATTATTGTGATTGTATGATTGTGATTGTATGATTGTGATTGTATGATTGTGATTGTATGATTGTGATTGTATGATTGTGATTGTATGATTGTGATTGTATGATTGTGATTGTATGATTGTGATTGTATGATTGTGATAGTATGATTGTGATTGTATGATTACGATTGTATGATTGTGGTTGTGCGATTGTGATTGTACGATTGTGATTGTACGATTGTGATTGTATGATTGTGATTGCATGATTATGATTGTATGATTGTGATTGCATGATTGTGATTGTATGATTGTGATTGCATGATTTTGAATGTATGATTGTGATTGTATGATTGCGATTGTATGATTGTGATTGCATGATTAAGTTTGTATTTTTGTGATTTTAAGATTGTGATTGTATGATTGTGATTGTATGATTGTGATTGTATGATTGCGATTGTATGAATGCGATTGTATGATTGTGATTGCATAATTGTGATTGTATGATGGTGATTGTATGATTGTGATTGTCTGATTGTGGTTGTATGATTGTAATTGTATGATTGAGATTGTATGATTGTGATTGTATGATAGCGATTGTATGATTGCGATTGTATGATTGTGATTGTATGATTGTGATTGTATGATTGTGATTGTATGATTGTGATTGTATGATTGTGATTGTATGATTGTGATTGTATGATTGTGATTGTATGATTGTGAAAGTATGATTGTGATTGTATGATTACGATTGTATGATTGTGGTTGTGCGATTGTGATTGTGCGATTGTGATTGTACGATTGTGAAAGTATGATTGTGATTGTATGATTGTGATTGTATGATTGTGATTGTATGATTGTGATAGTATGATTGTGATTGTATGATTGTGATTGTATGATTGTGATTGTATGATTATGATTGTATGAATGTGATTGTATGATTGTATTTGGGTGATTGTATTTGGGAGATTGTATTTGGGAGATTGTAATTGTATGATTGTGATTGTATGATTCTGATTGTATGATTGTGATTGTATGATTGTGATAGTATGATTGTGATTGTATGACTGTGATTGTATGACTGTGATTGTATGATTGTGATTGTATGATTGTGATTGTATGATTGTGAAAGTATGATTGTGATTGTATGATTGTGATTGTATGATTGTGATTGTATGATTGTGATTGTATGATTGTATTTGGGAGATTGTACTTGGGAGATTGTATTTCGGAGATTGTATTTGGGAGATTGTAATTGTATGATTGCGATTGTATGATTGTGATTGTATGATTGCGATTGTATGATTGTGATTGTACGATTGTAATGTATGATTGTAATTGTATTATTATGATTGTATGATTGTGATTGTATGATTGAGATTGTATGATTGAGATTGTATGACTGTGATTGTATGATTGTGATTGTATGATTGTGATTGTATGATTGTGAAAGTATGATTGTGATTGTATGATTGTGATTGTATGATTGTGATTGTATGATTGTGATTGTATGATTGTGAAAGTATGATTGTGATTGTATGATTACGATTGTATGATTGTGGTTGTGCGATTGTGATTGTACGATTGTGATTGTACGATTGTGATTGTATGACTGTGATTGCATGATTATGATTGTATGATTGTGATTGCATGATTGTGGTTGTATGATTGTGATTGCATGATTTTGAATGTATGATTGTGATTGTATGATTGTGATTGTATGATTGCGATTGTATGATTGTGATTGTATGATTGTGATTGTATGATTGTGATAGTATGATTGTGATTGTATGATTGTGATTGTATGATTGTGATTGTATGATTATGATTGTATGAATGTGATTGTATGATTTTATTTGGGTGATTGTATTTGGGAGATTGTATTTGGGAGATTGTAATTGTATGATTGTGATTGTATGATTGTGATTGTATGATTGTGATAGTATGATTGTGATTGTATGACTGTGATTGTATGACTGTGATTGTATGATTGTGATTGTATGATTGTGATTGTATGATTGTGAAAGTATGATTGTGATTGTATGATTGTGATTGTATGATTGTGATTGTATGATTGTGATAGTATGATTGTGATTGTATGATTACGATTGTATGATTGTGGTTGTGCGATTGTGATTGTACGATTGTGATTGTACGATTGTGATTGTATGATTGTGATTGCATGATTATGATTGTATGATTGTGATTGCATGATTGTGATTGTATGATTGTGATTGCATGATTGAAATTGTATGATTGTGATTGTATGATTGCGATTGTATGACTGTGATTGTATGACTGTGATTGTATGATTGTGATTGTATGATTGTATTTGGGAGATTGTATTTGGGAGATTGTATTTGGGAGATTGTATTTGGGAGATTGTAATTGTATGATTGCGATTGTATGATTGTGATTGTAAGATTGCGATTGTATGACTGTGATTGTATGACTGTGATTGTATGATTGTGATTGTATGATTGTATTTGGGTGATTGTATTTGAGAGATTGTATTTGGGAGATTGTAATTGTATGATAGTGATTGTATGATTGTGATAGTATGATTGTGATTGTATTTGGGTGATTGTATTTGAGAGATTGTATTTGGGAGATTGTAATTGTATGACAGTGATTGTATGATTGTGATAGGATGATTGTGATTGTATGACTGTGATTGTATGACTGTGATTGTATGATTGTGATTGTATGATTGTGATTGTATGATTGTGAAAGTATGAATGTGATTGTATGATTGTGATTGTATGATTGTGATTGTACGATTGTGACTGTATGATTGTGATTGTATGATTGTATTTGGGAGATTGTATTTGGGAGATTGTATTTGGGAGATTGTAATTGTATGATTGCGATTGTATGATTGTGATTGTATGATTGCGATTGTATGATTGTGATTGTACGATTGTGATGTATAATTGTAATTGTATTATTATGATTGTATGATTGTGATTGTATGATTGTGATTGTATGATTGTGATTGTATGATTGTGATTGTATGATTGCGATTGTATGAATGCGATTGTATGATTGTGATTGCATAATTGTGATTGTATGATCGTGATTGTATGATTGTGATTGTCTGATTGTGGTTGTATGATTGTGATTGTATGACTGAGATTGTATGATTGTGATTGTATGATTGCGATTGTATGATTGCGATTGTATGATTGCGATTGTATGATTGCGATTGTATGATTGCGATTGTATGATTGCGATTGTGTGATTGTGATTGCATGATTTTGAATGTATGATTGTGATTGTATGATTGCGATTGTATGATTGTGATTGCTTGATTAAGTTTGTATTTTTGTGATTTTAAGATTGTGATTGTATGATTGTGATTGTATGATTGTGATTGTATGATTGCGATTGTATGGATGCGATTGTATGATTGTGATTGCATAATTGTGATTGTATGATCGTGATTGTATGATTATGATTGTATGATTGTGATTGTATGATTGAGATTGTATGATTGAGATTGTATGACTGTGATTGTATGATTGTGTTTGTATGATTGTGATTGTATGATTGTGAAAGTATGATTGTGATTGTATGATTGTGATTGTATGATTGTGATTGTATGATTGTGATTGTATGATTGTGAAAGTATGATTGTGATTGTATGATTACGATTGTATGATTGTGGTTGTGCGATTGTGATTGTACGATTGTGACTGTACGATTGTGATTGTATGATTGTGATTGCATGATTATGATTGTATGATTGTGATTGCATGATTGTGGTTGTATGATTGTGATTGCATGATTTTGAATGTATGATTGTGATTGTATGATTGTGATTGTATGATTGCGATTGTATGATTGTGATTGTATGATTGTGATTGTATGATTGTGATAGTATGATTGTGATTGTATGATTGTGATTGTATGATTGTGATTGTATGATTATGATTGTATGAATGTGATTGTATGATTTTATTTGGGTGATTGTATTTGGGAGATTGTATTTGGGAGATTGTAATTGTATGATTGTGATTGTATGATTGTGATTGTATGATTGTGATTGTATGAGTGTGATAGTATGATTGTGATTGTATGACTGTGATTGTATGACTGTGATTGTATGATTGTGATTGCATGATTGTGATTGTATGATTGTGAAAGTATGATTGTGATTGTATGATTGTGATTGTATGATTGTGATTGTATGATTGTGATTGTATGATTGTGATAGTATGATTGTGATTGTATGATTACGATTGTATGATTGTGGTTGTGCGATTGTGATTGTACGATTGTGATTGTACGATTGTGATTGTATGATTGTGATTGCATGATTATGATTGTATGATTGTGATTGCATGATTGTGATTGTATGATTGTGATTGCATGATTTTGAATGTATGATTGTGATTGTATGATTGCGATTGTATGATTGTGATTGTATGATTAAGTTTGTATTTTTGTGATTTTATGACTGTGATTGTATGATTGTGATTGTATGATTGTGATTGTATGATTGTGATTGTATGATTGTGATTGTATGATTGCGATTGTATGAATGCGATTGTATGATTGTGATTGCATAATTGTGATTGTATGATTGTGATTGTATGATTGTGATTGTCTGATTGTGGTTGTATGATTGTGATTGCATGATTGAGATTGTATGATTGTGATTGTATGATTGCGATTGTATGACTGTGATTGTATGACTGTGATTGTATGATTGTGATTGTATGATTGTATTTGGGAGATTGTATTTGGGAGATTGTATTTGGGAGATTGTAATTGTATGATTGCGATTGTATGATTGTGATTGTATGATTGCGATTGTATGACTGTGATTGTATGACTGTGATTGTATGATTGTGATTGTATGATTGTATTTGGGTGATTGTATTTGAGAGATTGTATTTGGGAGATTGTAATTGTATGATTGTGATTGTATGATTGTGATTGTATGATTGTATTTGGGAGATTGTATTTGAGAGATTGTATTTGGGAGATTGTATTTGGGAGATTGTAATTGTATGATTGCGATTGTATGATTGTGATTGCATGATTGCGATTGTATGATTGTGATTGTACGATTGTGATGTATGATTGTAATTGTATTATTATGATTGTATGATTGTGATTGTATGATTGAGATTGTATGATTGAGATTGTATGACTGTGATTGTATGATTGTGATTGTATGATTGTGATTGTATGATTGAGAAAGTATGACTGTGATTGTATGATTATGATTGTATGATTGTGATTGTGTGATTGCGATTGTATGATTGTATTTGGGAGATTGTATTTGGGATATTGTAATTGTATGATTGCGATTGTATGATTGTGATTGTATGATTGTGATTGTATGATTATGATTGTATGATTGCGATTGTATGATTGTGATTGTATGATTGCGATTGTATGAATGCGATTGTATGATTGTGATTGCATAATTGTGATTGGATGATTGTGATTGTATGATTGTGATTGTATGATTGTGATTGTATGATTGTGATTGTCTGATTGTGGTTGTATGATTGTGATTGTATGATTGAGATTGTATGATTGTGATTGTATGATTGCGATTGTATGATTGCGATTGTATGATTGTGATTGTATGATTGTGATTGTATGATTGTGATTGTATGATTGTGATTGTATGATTGTGATTGTATGATTGTGATTGTATGATTGTGAAAGTATGATTGTGATTGTATGATTATGATTGTATGATTGCGATCGTATGATTGTGATTGTATGATTATGATTGTATGATTGTGATTGTATGATTGCGATTGTATGATTGTGATTGTATGATTAAGTTTGTATTTTTGTGATTTTATGATTGTGATTGTATGATTGTGATTGTATGATTGTGAAAGTATGATTGTGATTGTATGATTACGATTGTATGATTGTGGTTGTGCGATTGTGATTGTACGATTGTGATTGTACGATTGTGATTGTATGATTGTGATTGCATGATTATGATTGTATGATTGTGATTGCATGATTGTGATTTTATGATTGTGATTGCATGATTTTGAATGTATGATTGTGATTGTATGATTGTGATTGTATGATTGTGATTGTATGATTGTGATTGTATGATTGTGATTGTATGATTGTGATTGTATGATTGTGATTGTATGATTGTGATAGTATGATTGTGATTGTATGATTGTGATTGTATGATTGTGATTGTATGATTATGATTGTATGAATGTGATTGTATGATTGTATTTGGGTGATTGTATTTTGGAGATTGTATTTGGGAGATTGTAATTGTATGATTGTGATTGTATGATTGTGATTGTATGATTGTGAAAGTATGATTGTGATTGTATGATTGTGATTGTATGATTGTGGTTGTATGATTGTGATTGCATGATTGAGATTGTATGATTGTGATTGTATGATTGCGATTGTATGACTGTGATTGTATGACTGTGATTGTATGATTGTGATTGTATGATTGTATTTGGGAGATTGTATTTGGGAGATTGTATTTGGGAGATTGTAATTGTATGATTGCGATTGTATGATTGTGATTGTATGATTGCGATTGTATGACTGTGATTGTATGACTGTGATTGTATGATTGTGATTGTATGATTGTATTTGGGTGATTGTATTTGAGAGATTGTATTTGGGAGATTGTAATTGTATGATTGTGATTGTATGATTGTGATTGTATGATTGTATTTGGGAGATTGTATTTGAGAGATTGTATTTGGGAGATTGTATTTGGGAGATTGTATTTGGGAGATTGTAATTGTATGATTGCGATTGTATGATTGTGATTGCATGATTGCGATTGTATGATTGTGATTGTACGATTGTGATGTATGATTGTAATTGTATTATTATGATTGTATGATTGTGATTGTATGATTGAGATTGTATGATTGAGATTGTATGACTGTGATTGTATGATTGTGATTGTATGATTGTGATTGTATGATTGAGAAAGTATGACTGTGATTGTATGATTATGATTGTATGATTGTGATTGTGTGATTGCGATTGTATGATTGTATTTGGGAGATTGTATTTGGGATATTGTAATTGTATGATTGCGATTGTATGATTGTGATTGTATGATTGTGATTGTATGATTATGATTGTATGATTGCGATTGTATGATTGTGATTGTATGATTGCGATTGTATGAATGCGATTGTATGATTGTGATTGCATAATTGTGATTGGATGATTGTGATTGTATGATTGTGATTGTATGATTGTGATTGTATGATTGTGATTGTCTGATTGTGGTTGTATGATTGTGATTGTATGATTGAGATTGTATGATTGTGATTGTATGATTGCGATTGTATGATTGCGATTGTATGATTGTGATTGTATGATTGTGATTGTATGATTGTGATTGTATGATTGTGATTGTATGATTGTGATTGTATGATTGTGATTGTATGATTGTGAAAGTATGATTGTGATTGTATGATTATGATTGTATGATTGCGATCGTATGATTGTGATTGTATGATTATGATTGTATGATTGTGATTGTATGATTGCGATTGTATGATTGTGATTGTATGATTAAGTTTGTATTTTTGTGATTTTATGATTGTGATTGTATGATTGTGATTGTATGATTGTGAAAGTATGATTGTGATTGTATGATTACGATTGTATGATTGTGGTTGTGCGATTGTGATTGTACGATTGTGATTGTACGATTGTGATTGTATGATTGTGATTGCATGATTATGATTGTATGATTGTGATTGCATGATTGTGATTTTATGATTGTGATTGCATGATTTTGAATGTATGATTGTGATTGTATGATTGTGATTGTATGATTGTGATTGTATGATTGTGATTGTATGATTGTGATTGTATGATTGTGATTGTATGATTGTGATTGTATGATTGTGATAGTATGATTGTGATTGTATGATTGTGATTGTATGATTGTGATTGTATGATTATGATTGTATGAATGTGATTGTATGATTGTATTTGGGTGATTGTATTTTGGAGATTGTATTTGGGAGATTGTAATTGTATGATTGTGATTGTATGATTGTGATTGTATGATTGTGAAAGTATGATTGTGATTGTATGATTGTGATTGTATGATTGTGATTGTATGATTGTGATTGTATGATTGTGAAAGTATGATTGTGATTGTATGATTACGATTGTATGATTGTGGTTGTGCGATTGTGATTGTACGATTGTGACTGTACGATTGTGATTGTATGATTGTGATTGCATGATTATGATTGTATGATTGTGATTGCATGATTGTGGTTGTATGATTGTGATTGCATGATTTTGAATGTATGATTGTGATTGTATGATTGTGATTGTATGATTGCGATTGTATGATTGTGATTGTATGATTGTGATTGTATGATTGTGATAGTATGATTGTGATTGTATGATTGTGATTGTATGATTGTGATTGTATGATTATGATTGTATGAATGTGATTGTATGATTTTATTTGGGTGATTGTATTTGGGAGATTGTATTTGGGAGATTGTAATTGTATGATTGTGATTGTATGATTGTGATTGTATGATTGTGATTGTATGATTGTGATAGTATGATTGTGATTGTATGACTGTGATTGTATGACTGTGATTGTATGATTGTGATTGCATGATTGTGATTGTATGATTGTGAAAGTATGATTGTGATTGTATGATTGTGATTGTATGATTGTGATTGTATGATTGTGATTGTATGATTGTGATTGTATGATTGTGATAGTATGATTGTGATTGTATGATTACGATTGTATGATTGTGGTTGTGCGATTGTGATTGTACGATTGTGATTGTACGATTGTGATTGTATGATTGTGATTGCATGATTTTGAATGTATGATTGTGATTGTATGATTGCGATTGTATGATTGTGATTGTATGATTAAGTTTGTATTTTTGTGATTTTATGACTGTGATTGTATGATTGTGATTGTATGATTGTGATTGTATGATTGTGATTGTATGATTGCGATTGTATGAATGCGATTGTATGAATGTGATTGCATAATTGTGATTGTATGATTGTGATTGTATGATTGTGATTGTCTGATTGTGGTTGTATGATTGTGATTGCATGATTGAGATTGTATGATTGTGATTGTATGATTGCGATTGTATGACTGTGATTGTATGACTGTGATTGTATGATTGTGATTGTATGATTGTATTTGGGAGATTGTATTTGGGAGATTGTATTTGGGAGATTGTAATTGTATGATTGCGATTGTATGATTGTGATTGTATGATTGCGATTGTATGACTGTGATTGTATGACTGTGATTGTATGATTGTGATTGTATGATTGTATTTGGGTGATTGTATTTGAGAGATTGTATTTGGGAGATTGTAATTGTATGATTGTGATTGTATGATTGTGATTGTATGATTGTATTTGGGAGATTGTATTTGAGAGATTGTATTTGGGAGATTGTATTTGGGAGATTGTAATTGTATGATTGCGATTGTATGATTGTGATTGTATGATTGCGATTGTATGATTGTGATTGTACGATTGTGATGTATGATTGTAATTGTATTATTATGATTGTATGATTGTGATTGTATGATTGAGATTGTATGATTGAGATTGTATGACTGTGATTGTATGATTGTGATTGTATGATTGTGATTGTATGATTGAGAAAGTATGACTGTGATTGTATGATTATGATTGTATGATTGTGATTGTGTGATTGCGATTGTATGATTGTATTTGGGAGATTGTATTTGGGATATTGTAATTGTATGATTGCGATTGTATGATTGTGATTGTATGATTGTGATTGTATGATTATGATTGTATGATTGCGATTGTATGATTGTGATTGTATGATTGCGATTGTATGAATGCGATTGTATGATTGTGATTGCATAATTGTGATTGGATGATTGTGATTGTATGATTGTGATTGTATGATTGTGATTGTATGATTGTGATTGTCTGATTGTGGTTGTATGATTGTGATTGTATGATTGAGATTGTATGATTGTGATTGTATGATTGCGATTGTATGATTGCGATTGTATGATTGTGATTGTATGATTGTGATTGTATGATTGTGATTGTATGATTGTGATTGTATGATTGTGATTGTATGATTGTGATTGTATGATTGTGAAAGTATGATTGTGATTGTATGATTATGATTGTATGATTGCGATCGTATGATTGTGATTGTATGATTATGATTGTATGATTGTGATTGTATGATTGCGATTGTATGATTGTGATTGTATGATTAAGTTTGTATTTTTGTGATTTTATGATTGTGATTGTATGATTGTGATTGTATGATTGTGAAAGTATGATTGTGATTGTATGATTACGATTGTATGATTGTGGTTGTGCGATTGTGATTGTACGATTGTGATTGTACGATTGTGATTGTATGATTGTGATTGCATGATTATGATTGTATGATTGTGATTGCATGATTGTGATTTTATGATTGTGATTGCATGATTTTGAATGTATGATTGTGATTGTATGATTGTGATTGTATGATTGTGATTGTATGATTGTGATTGTATGATTGTGATTGTATGATTGTGATTGTATGATTGTGATTGTATGATTGTGATTGTATGATTGTGATAGTATGATTGTGATTGTATGATTGTGATTGTATGATTGTGATTGTATGATTATGATTGTATGAATGTGATTGTATGATTGTATTTGGGTGATTGTATTTTGGAGATTGTATTTGGGAGATTGTAATTGTATGATTGTGATTGTATGATTGTGATTGTATGATTGTGATTGTATGATTGTGATTGTATGATTGTGATAGTATGATTGTGATTGTATGACTGTGATTGTATGACTGTGATTGTATGATTGCGATTGTATGATTGTGATTGTATGATTGTGAAAGTATGATTGTGATTGTATGATTGTGATTGTATGATTGTGATTGTATGATTGTGATTGTATGATTGTGATTGTATGATTGTGATTGTATGATTGTATTTGGGAGATTGTACTTGGGAGATTGTATTTGGGAGATTGTATTTGGGAGATTGTAATTGTATGATTGCGATTGTATGATTGTGATTGTATGATTGCGATTGTATGATTGTGATTGTACGATTGTGATGTATGATTGTAATTGTATTATTATGATTGTATGATTGTGATTGTATGATTGAGACTGTATGATTGAGATTGTATGACTGTGATTGTATGATTGTGATTGTATGATTGTGATTGTATGATTGTGAAAGTATGATTGTGATTGTATGATTGTGATCGTATGATTGTGATTTGTATGATTGTGATTGTATGATTGTGAAAGTATGATTGTGATTGTATGGTTACGATTGTATGATTGTGGTTGTGCGATTGTGATTGTACGATTGTGATTGTACGATTGTGATTGTATGATTGTGATTGCATGATTATGATTGTATGATTGTGATTGCATGATTGTGATTGTATGATTGTGATCGCATGATTTTGAATGTATGATTGTGATTGTATGATTGTGATTGTATGATTGCGATTGTATGATTGTGATTATATGATTGTGATTGTATGATTGTGATAGTATGATTGTGATTGTATGATTGTGATTGTATGATTGTGATTGTTAGATTATGATTGTATGAATGTGATTGTATGATTTTATTTGGGTGATTGTATTTGGGAGATTGTAATTTTATGATTGTGATTGTATGATTGTGATTGTATGATTGTGATAGTATGATTGTGATTGTATGACTGTGATTGTATGACTGTGATTGTATGATTGTGATTGTATGATTGTGATTGTATGATTGTGAAAGTATGATTGTGATTGTATGATTGTGATTGTATGATTGTGATTGTATGATTGTGATTGTATGATTGTGATTGTATGATTGTGATTATATGATTGTGATTGTATGATTGTGATAGTATGATTGTGATTGTATGATTACGATTGTATGATTGTGGTTGTGCGATTGTGATTGTACGATTGTGATTGTACGATTGTGATTGTACGATTGTGATTGCATGATTATGATTGTATGATTGTGATTGCATGATTGTGATATTATGATTGTGATTGCATGATTTTGAATGTATGATTGTGATTGTATGATTGCGATTGTATGATTGTGATTGTATGATTGTGAAAGTATGATTGTGATTGTATGATTGTGATTGTATGATTGTGATTGTATGATTGTGATTGTATGATTGTGATTGTATGATTGTGATTGTATGATTGTGATAGTATGATAGTGATTGTATGACTGT
The DNA here is from genome assembly GCF_050947335.1 of Megachile rotundata. Classification (NCBI taxonomy): domain Eukaryota; kingdom Metazoa; phylum Arthropoda; class Insecta; order Hymenoptera; family Megachilidae; genus Megachile; species Megachile rotundata. The sequence goes on along the minus strand of NW_027473318.1, from coordinate 1,218,729 downwards.
GATTGTATGACTGTGATTGTATGATTGTGATTGTATGATTGTGAAAGTATGATTGTGATTGTATGATTGTGATTGTATGATTGTGATTGTATGATTGTGATTGTATGATTGTGATTGTATGATTGTATTTGGGAGATTGTACTTGGGAGATTGTATTTGGGAGATTGTATTTGGGAGATTGTAATTGTATGATTGCGATTGTATGATTGTGATTGTATGATTGCGATTGTATGATTGTGAATGTACGATTGTGATGTATGATTGTAATTGTATTATTATGATTGTATGATTGTGATTGTATGATTGAGATTGTATGATTGAGATTGTATGACTGTGATTGTATGATTGTGATTGTATGATTGTGATTGTATGATTGTGAAAGTATGATTGTGATTGTATGATTACGACTGTATGATTGTGGTTGTACGATTGTGATTGTATGATTGTGATTGCATGATTATGATCGCATGATTGTGATTGCATGATTGTGATTTTATGATTGTGATTGCATGATTTTGAATGTATGATTGTGATTGTATGATTGTGATTGTATGATTGTGATTGTATGATTGTGATTGTATGATTGTGATTGTATGATTGTGATTGTATGATTGCGATAGTATGATTGTGATTGTATGATTGTGATTGTATGATTGTGATTGTATGATTATGATTGTATGATTGTGATTGTATGATTGTGATCGTATGATTGTGATTTGTATGATTGTGATTGTATGATTGTGAAAGTATGATTGTGATTGTATGATTACGATTGTATGATTGTGGTTGTGCGATTGTGATTGTACGATTGTGATTGTACGATTGTGATTGTATGATTGTGATTGCATGATTATGATTGTATGATTGTGATTGCATGATTGTGATTGTATGATTGTGATCGCATGATTTTGAATGTATGATTGTGATTGTATGATTGTGATTGTATGATTGCGATTGTATGATTGTGATTATATGATTGTGATTGTATGATTGTGATAGTATGATTGTGATTGTATGATTGTGATTGTATGATTGTGATTGTATGATTATGATTGTATGAATGTGATTGTATGATTGTATTTGGGTGATTGTATTTTGGAGATTGTATTTGGGAGATTGTAATTGTATGATTGTGATTGTATGATTGTGATTGTATGATTGTGATTGTATGATTGTGATTGTATGATTGTGATAGTATGATTGTGATTGTATGACTGTGATTGTATGACTGTGATTGTATGATTGCGATTGTATGATTGTGATTGTATGATTGTGAAAGTATGATTGTGATTGTATGATTGTGATTGTATGATTGTGATTGTATGATTGTGATTGTATGATTGTGATTGTATGATTGTGATTGTATGATTGTATTTGGGAGATTGTACTTGGGAGATTGTATTTGGGAGATTGTATTTGGGAGATTGTAATTGTATGATTGCGATTGTATGATTGTGATTGTATGATTGCGATTGTATGATTGTGATTGTACGATTGTGATGTATGATTGTAATTGTATTATTATGATTGTATGATTGTGATTGTATGATTGAGACTGTATGATTGAGATTGTATGACTGTGATTGTATGATTGTGATTGTATGATTGTGATTGTATGATTGTGAAAGTATGATTGTGATTGTATGATTGTGATCGTATGATTGTGATTTGTATGATTGTGATTGTATGATTGTGAAAGTATGATTGTGATTGTATGGTTACGATTGTATGATTGTGGTTGTGCGATTGTGATTGTACGATTGTGATTGTACGATTGTGATTGTATGATTGTGATTGCATGATTATGATTGTATGATTGTGATTGCATGATTGTGATTGTATGATTGTGATCGCATGATTTTGAATGTATGATTGTGATTGTATGATTGTGATTGTATGATTGCGATTGTATGATTGTGATTATATGATTGTGATTGTATGATTGTGATAGTATGATTGTGATTGTATGATTGTGATTGCATGATTGTGATTGTTAGATTATGATTGTATGAATGTGATTGTATGATTTTATTTGGGTGATTGTATTTGGGAGATTGTAATTTTATGATTGTGATTGTATGATTGTGATTGTATGATTGTGATAGTATGATTGTGATTGTATGACTGTGATTGTATGACTGTGATTGTATGATTGTGATTGTATGATTGTGATTGTATGATTGTGAAAGTATGATTGTGATTGTATGATTGTGATTGTATGATTGTGATTGTATGATTGTGATTGTATGATTGTGATTGTATGATTGTGATTATATGATTGTGATTGTATGATTGTGATAGTATGATTGTGATTGTATGATTACGATTGTATGATTGTGGTTGTGCGATTGTGATTGTACGATTGTGATTGTACGATTGTGATTGTACGATTGTGATTGCATGATTATGATTGTATGATTGTGATTGCATGATTGTGATATTATGATTGTGATTGCATGATTTTGAATGTATGATTGTGATTGTATGATTGCGATTGTATGATTGTGATTGTATGATTGTGAAAGTATGATTGTGATTGTATGATTGTGATTGTATGATTGTGATTGTATGATTGTGATTGTATGATTGTGATTGTATGATTGTGATTGTATGATTGTGATAGTATGATAGTGATTGTATGACTGTGATTGTATGACTGTGATTGTATGATTGTGATTGTATGATTGTGAAAGTATGATTGTGATTGTATGATTGTGATTGTATGATTGTGATTGTATGATTGTGATTGTATGATTGTGATTGTATGATTGTATTTGGGAGATTGTACTTGGGAGATTGTATTTGGGAGATTGTATTTGGGAGATTGTAATTGTATGATTGCGATTGTATGATTGTGATTGTATGATTGCGATTGTATGATTGTGATTGTACGATTGTGATGTATGATTGTAATTGTATTATTATGATTGTATGATTGTGATTGTATGATTGAGATTGTATGATTGAGATTGTATGACTGTGATTGTATGATTGTGATTGTATGATTGTGATTGTATGATTGTGAAAGTATGATTGTGATTGTATGATTACGACTGTATGATTGTGGTTGTACGATTGTGATTGTATGATTGTGATTGCATGATTATGATTGTATGATTGTGATTGCATGATTGTGATTTTATGATTGTGATTGCATGATTTTGAATGTATGATTGTGATTGTATGATTGTGATTGTATGATTGTGATTGTATGATTGTGATTGTATGATTGTGATTGTATGATTGTGATTGTATGATTGCGATAGTATGATTGTGATTGTATGATTGTGATTGTATGATTGTGATTGTATGATTATGATTGTATGATTGTGATTGTATGATTGTGATCGTATGATTGTGATTTGTATGATTGTGATTGTATGATTGTGAAAGTATGATTGTGATTGTATGATTACGATTGTATGATTGTGGTTGTGCGATTGTGATTGTACGATTGTGATTGTACGATTGTGATTGTATGATTGTGATTGCATGATTATGATTGTATGATTGTGATTGCATGATTGTGATTGTATGATTGTGATCGCATGATTTTGAATGTATGATTGTGATCGTATGATTGTGATTGTATGATTGCGATTGTATGATTGTGATTATATGATTGTGATTGTATGATTGTGATAGTATGATTGTGATTGTATGATTGTGATTGTATGATTGTGATTGTTAGATTATGATTGTATGAATGTGATTGTATGATTTTATTTGGGTGATTGTATTTGGGAGATTGTATTTGGGAGATTGTAATTTTATGATTGTGATTGTATGATTGTGATTGTATGATTGTGATAGTATGATTGTGATTGTATGACTGTGATTGTATGACTGTGATTGTATGATTGTGATTGTATGATTGTGATTGTATGATTGTGAAAGTATGATTGTGATTGTATGATTGTGATTGTATGATTGTGATTGTATGATTGTGATTGTATGATTGTGATTATATGATTGTGATTGTATGATTGTGATAGTATGATTGTGATTGTATGATTACGATTGTATGATTGTGGTTGTGCGATTGTGATTGTACGATTGTGATTGTACGATTGTGATTGTATGATTGTGATTGCATGATTATGATTGTATGATTGTGATTGCATGATTGTGATATTATGATTGTGATTGCATGATTTTGAATGTATGATTGTGATTGTATGATTGCGATTGTATGATTGTGATTGTATGATTGTGAAAGTATGATTGTGATTGTATGATTGTGATTGTATGATTGTGATTGTATGATTGTGATTGTATGATTGTGATTGTATGATTGTGATAGTATGATAGTGATTGTATGACTGTGATTGTATGACTGTGATTGTATGATTGTGATTGTATGATTGTGATTGTATGATTGTGAAAGTATGATTGTGATTGTATGATTGTGATTGTATGATTGTGATTGTATGATTGTGATTGTATGATTGTGATTGTATGATTGTGATTGTATGATTGTGATTGTATGATTGTGATTGTATGATTGTATTTGGGAGATTGTACTTGGGAGATTGTATTTGGGAGATTGTATTTGGGAGATTGTAATTGTATGATTGCGATTGTATGATTGTGATTGTATGATTGCGATTGTATGATTGTGATTGTACGATTGTGATGTATGATTGTAATTGTATTATTATGATTGTATGATTGTGATTGTATGATTGAGATTGTATGATTGAGATTGTATGACTGTGATTGTATGATTGTGATTGTATGATTGTGATTGTATGATTGTGAAAGTATGATTGTGATTGTATGATTACGACTGTATGATTGTGGTTGTGCGATTGTGATTGTATGATTGTGATAGTATGATTGTGATTGTATGACTGTGATTGTATGACTGTGATTGTATGATTGTGATTGTATGATTGTGATTGTATGATTGTGAAAGTATGATTGTGATTGTATGATTGCGATTGTATGATTGTGATTGTATGATTGTGATTGTATGATTGTGATTGTATGATTGTGATTGTATGATTGTGATAGTATGATTGTGATTGTATGATTACGATTGTATGATTGTGGTTGTACGATTGCGATTGTACGATTGTGATTGTACGATTGTGATTGTACGATTGTGATTGCATGATTATGATTGTATGATTGTGATTGCATGATTGTGATTGTATGATTGTGATTGCATGATTTTGAATGTATGATTGTGATTGTATGATTGCGATTGTATGTTTGTGATTGTATGATTAAGTTTGTATTTTTGTGATTTTATGACTGTGATTGTATGATTGTGATTGTATGATTGTGATTGTATGATTGCGATTGTATGAATGCGATTGTATGATTGTGATTGCATAATTGTGATTGTATGATTGTGATTGTATGATTGTGATTGTACTGATTGTGGTTGTATGATTGTGATTGTATGATTGAGATTGTATGATTGTGATTGTATGATTGCGATTGTATGACTGTGATTGTATGACTGTGATTGTATGATTGTGATTGTATGATTGTATTTGGGTGATTGTATTTGAGAGATTGTATTTGGGAGATTGTAATTGTATGATTGTGATTGTATGATTGTGATTGTATGATTGTGATTGTATGATTGTATTTGGGAGATTGTATTTGAGAGATTGTATTTGGGAGATTGTATTTGGGAGATTGTAATTGTATGATTGCGATTGTATGATTGTGATTGTATGATTGCGATTGTATGATTGTGATTGTACGATTGTGATGTATGATTGTAATTGTATTATTATGATTGTATGATTGTGATTGTATGATTGAGATTGTATGATTGAGATTGTAAGACTGTGATTGTATGATTGTGATTGTATGATTGTGATTGTATGATTGAGAAAGTATGACTGTGATTGTATGATTATGATTGTATGATTGTGATTGTGTGATTGCGATTGTATGATTGTATTTGGGAGATTGTATTTGGGATATTGTAATTGTATGATTGCGATTGTATGATTGTGATTGTATGATTGTGATTGTATGATTATGATTGTATGATTGCGATTGTATGATTGTGATTGTATGATTGCGATTGTATGAATGCGATTGTATGATTGTGATTGCATAATTGTGATTGGATGATTGTGATTGTATGATTGTGATTGTATGATTGTGATTGTATGATTGTGATTGTCTGATTGTGGTTGTATGATTGTGACTGTATGATTGAGATTGTATGATTGTGATTGTATGATTGCGATTGTATGATTGCGATTGTATGATTGTGATTGTATGATTGTGATTGTATGATTGTGATTGTATGATTGTGATTGTATGATTGTGATTGTATGATTGTGATTGTATGATTGTGAAAGTATGATTGTGATTGTATGATTATGATTGTATGATTGCGATCGTATGATTGTGATTGTATGATTATGATTGTATGATTGTGATTGTATGATTGCGATTGTATGATTGTGATTGTATGATTAAGTTTGTATTTTTGTGATTTTATGATTGTGATTGTATGATTACGATTGTATGATTGTGGTTGTGCGATTGTGATTGTACGATTGTGATTGTACGATTGTGATTGTATGATTGTGATTGCATGATTATGATTGTATGATTGTGATTGCATGATTGTGATTTTATGATTGTGATTGCATGATTTTGAATGTATGATTGTGATTGTATGATTGTGATTGTATGATTGTGATTGTATGATTGTGATTGTATGATTGTGATTGTATGATTGTGATTGTATGATTGTGATTGTATGATTGTGATTGTATGATTGTGATAGTATGATTGTGATTGTATGATTGTGATTGTATGATTGTGATTGTATGATTATGATTGTATGAATGTGATTGTATGATTGTATTTGGGTGATTGTATTTTGGAGATTGTATTTGGGAGATTGTAATTGTATGATTGTGATTGTATGATTGTGATTGTATGATTGTGATTGTATGATTGTGATTGTATGATTGTGATTGTATGATTGTGATAGTATGATTGTGATTGTATGACTGTGATTGTATGACTGTGATTGTATGATTGCGATTGTATGATTGTGATTGTATGATTGTGAAAGTATGATTGTGATTGTATGATTGTGATTGTATGATTGTGATTGTATGATTGTGATTGTATGATTGTGATTGTATGATTGTGATTGTATGATTGTATTTGGGAGATTGTACTTGGGAGATTGTATTTGGGAGATTGTATTAGGGAGATTGTAATTGTATGATTGCGATTGTATGATTGTGATTGTATGATTGCGATTGTATGATTGTGATTGTACGATTGTGATGTATGATTGTAATTGTATTATTATGATTGTATGATTGTGATTGTATGATTGAGACTGTATGATTGAGATTGTATGACTGTGATTGTATGATTGTGATTGTATGATTGTGATTGTATGATTGTGAAAGTATGATTGTGATTGTATGATTGTGATCGTATGATTGTGATTTGTATGATTGTGATTGTATGATTGTGAAAGTATGATTGTGATTGTATGGTTACGATTGTATGATTGTGGTTGTGCGATTGTGATTGTACGATTGTGATTGTACGATTGTGATTGTATGATTGTGATTGCATGATTATGATTGTATGATTGTGATTGCATGATTGTGATTGTATGATTGTGATCGCATGATTTTGAATGTATGATTGTGATTGTATGATTGTGATTGTATGATTGCGATTGTATGATTGTGATTATATGATTGTGATTGTATGATTGTGATAGTATGATTGTGATTGTATGATTGTGATTGTATGATTGTGATTGTTAGATTATGATTGTATGAATGTGATTGTATGATTTTATTTGGGTGATTGTATTTGGGAGATTGTAATTTTATGATTGTGATTGTATGATTGTGATTGTATGATTGTGATAGTATGATTGTGATTGTATGACTGTGATTGTATGACTGTGATTGTATGATTGTGATTGTATGATTGTGATTGTATGATTGTGAAAGTATGATTGTGATTGTATGATTGTGATTGTATGATTGTGATTGTATGATTGTGATTGTATGATTGTGATTGTATGATTGTGGTTGTATGATTGTGATTATATGATTGTGATTGTATGATTGTGATAGTATGATTGTGATTGTATGATTACGATTGTATGATTGTGGTTGTGCGATTGTGATTGTACGATTGTGATTGTACGATTGTGATTGTACGATTGTGATTGCATGATTATGATTGTATGATTGTGATTGCATGATTGTGATATTATGATTGTGATTGCATGATTTTGAATGTATGATTGTGATTGTATGATTGCGATTGTATGATTGTGATTGTATGATTGTGAAAGTATGATTGTGATTGTATGATTGTGATTGTATGATTGTGATTGTATGATTGTGATTGTATGATTGTGATTGTATGATTGTGATTGTATGATTGTGATTGTATGATTGTGATTGTATGATTGTGATTGTATGATTGTGATAGTATGATAGTGATTGTATGACTGTGATTGTATGACTGTGATTGTATGATTGTGATTGTATGATTGTGAAAGTATGATTGTGATTGTATGATTGTGATTGTATGATTGTGATTGTATGATTGTGATTGTATGATTGTGATTGTATGATTGTATTTGGGAGATTGTACTTGGGAGATTGTATTTGGGAGATTGTATTTGGGAGATTGTAATTGTATGATTGCGATTGTATGATTGTGATTGTATGATTGCGATTGTATGATTGTGATTGTACGATTGTGATGTATGATTGTAATTGTATTATTATGATTGTATGATTGTGATTGTATGATTGAGATTGTATGATTGAGATTGTATGACTGTGATTGTATGATTGTGATTGTATGATTGTGATTGTATGATTGTGATTGTATGATTGTGAAAGTATGATTGTGATTGTATGATTACGACTGTATGATTGTGGTTGTACGATTGTGATTGTATGATTGTGATTGCATGATTATGATTGTATGATTGTGATTGCATGATTGTGATTTTATGATTGTGATTGCATGATTATGAATGTATGATTGTGATTGTATGATTGTGATTGTATGATTGTGATTGTATGATTGTGATTGTATGATTGTGATTGTATGATTGTGATTGTATGATTGCGATAGTATGATTGTGATTGTATGATTGTGATTGTATGATTGTGATTGTATGATTATGATTGTATGATTGTGATTGTATGATTGTGATCGTATGATTGTGATTTGTATGATTGTGATTGTATGATTGTGAAAGTATGATTGTGATTGTATGATTACGATTGTATGATTGTGGTTGTGCGATTGTGATTGTACGATTGTGATTGTACGATTGTGATTGTATGATTGTGATTGCATGATTATGATTGTATGATTGTGATTGCATGATTGTGGTTGTATGATTGTGATCGCATGATTTTGAATGTATGATTGTGATTGTATGATTGTGATTGTATGATTGCGATTGTATGATTGTGATTATATGATTGTGATTGTATGATTGTGATAGTATGATTGTGATTGTATGATTGTGATTGTATGATTGTGATTGTTAGATTATGATTGTATGAATGTGATTGTATGATTTTATTTGGGTGATTGTATTTGGGAGATTGTATTTGGGAGATTGTAATTTTATGATTGTGATTGTATGATTGTGATTGTATGATTGTGATAGTATGATTGTGATTGTATGACTGTGATTGTATGACTGTGATTGTATGATTGTGATTGTATGATTGTGATTGTATGATTGTGAAAGTATGATTGTGATTGTATGATTGTGATTGTATGATTGTGATTGTATGATTGTGATTGTATGATTGTGATTATATGATTGTGATTGTATGATTGTGATAGTATGATTGTGATTGTATGATTACGATTGTATGATTGTGGTTGTGCGATTGTGATTGTACGATTGTGATTGTACGATTGTGATTGTATGATTGTGATTGCATGATTATGATTGTATGATTGTGATTGCATGATTGTGATATTATGATTGTGATTGCATGATTTTGAATGTATGATTGTGATTGTATGATTGCGATTGTATGATTGTGATTGTATGATTGTGAAAGCATGATTGTGATTGTATGATTGTGATTGTATGATTGTGATTGTATGATTGTGATTGTATGATTGTGATTGTATGATTGTGATAGTATGATAGTGATTGTATGACTGTGATTGTATGACTGTGATTGTATGATTGTGATTGTATGATTGTGATTGTATGATTGTGAAAGTATGATTGTGATTGTATGATTGTGATTGTATGATTGTGATTGTATGATTGTGATTGTATGATTGTGATTGTATGATTGTGATTGTATGATTGTGATTGTATGATTGTGATTGTATGATTGTATTTGGGAGATTGTACTTGGGAGATTGTATTTGGGAGATTGTATTTGGGAGATTGTAATTGTATGATTGCGATTGTATGATTGTGATTGTATGATTGCGATTGTATGATTGTGATTGTACGATTGTGATGTATGATTGTAATTGTATTATTATGATTGTATGATTGTGATTGTATGATTGAGATTGTATGATTGAGATTGTATGACTGTGATTGTATGATTGTGATTGTATGATTGTGATTGTATGATTGTGAAAGTATGATTGTGATTGTATGATTACGACTGTATGATTGTGGTTGTGCGATTGTGATTGTATGATTGTGATAGTATGATTGTGATTGTATGACTGTGATTGTATGACTGTGATTGTATGATTGTGATTGTATGATTGTGATTGTATGATTGTGAAAGTATGATTGTGATTGTATGATTGCGATTGTATGATTGTGATTGTATGATTGTGATTGTATGATTGTGATTGTATGATTGTGATTGTATGATTGTGATAGTATGATTGTGATTGTATGATTACGATTGTATGATTGTGGTTGTGCGATTGCGATTGTACGATTGTGATTGTACGATTGTGATTGTACGATTGTGATTGCATGATTATGATTGTATGATTGTGATTGCATGATTGTGATTGTATGATTGTGATTGCATGATTTTGAATGTATGATTGTGATTGTATGATTGCGATTGTATGTTTGTGATTGTATGATTAAGTTTGTATTTTTGTGATTTTATGACTGTGATTGTATGATTGTGATTGTATGATTGTAATTGTATGATTGCGATTGTATGAATGCGATTGTATGATTGTCATTGCATAATTGTGATTGTATGATTGTGATTGTATGATTGTGATTGTACTGATTGTGGTTGTATGATTGTGATTGTATGATTGAGATTGTATGATTGTGATTGTATGATTGCGATTGTATGATTGCGATTGTATGATTGCGATTGTATGATTGTGATTGTATGATTGTGATTGTATGATTGTGATTGTATGATTGTGATTGTATGATTGTGATTGTATGATTGTGAAAGTATGATTGTGATTGTATGATTACGATTGTATGATTGTGGTTGTGCGATTGTGATTGTACGATTGTGATTGTACGATTGTGATTGTATGATTGTGATTGCATGATTATGATTGTATGATTGTGATTGCATGATTGTGATTGTATGATTGTGATTGCATGATTTTGAATGTATGATTGTGATTGTATGATTGTGATTGTATGACTGTGATTGTATGATTGTGATTGTATGATTGTGATTGTATGATTGTGAAAGTATGATTGTGATTGTATGATTGTGATTGTATGATTGTAATTGTATGATTGTGATTGTATGATTGTGATTGTATGATTGTGATTATATGATTGTGATTGTATGATTGTGATAGTATGATTGTGATTGTATGATTACGATTGTATGATTGTGGTTGTGCGATTGTGATTGTACGGTTGTGATTGTACGATTGTGATTGTATGATTGTGATTGCATGATTATGATTGTATGATTGTGATTGCATGATTGTGATATTATGATTGTGATTGCATGATTTTGAATGTATGATTGTGATTGTATGATTGCGATTGTATGATTGTGATTGTATGATTAAGTTTGTATTTTTGTGATTTTATGACTGTGATTGTATGATTGTGACTGTATGATTGTGATTGTATGATTGCGATTGTATGAATGCGATTGTATGATTGTGATTGCATAATTGTGATTGTATGATTGTGATTGTATGATTGTGATTGTATGATTGTGATTGTATGATTGTGATTGTATGATTATGATTGTATGAATGTGATTGTATGATTGTATTTGGGTGATAGTATTTGGGAGATTGTATTTGGGAGATTGTAATTGTATGATTGTGATTGTATGATTGTGATAGTATGATTGTGATTGTATGACTGTGATTGTATGACTGTGATTGTATGATTGTGATTGTATGATTGTGATTGTATGATTGTGAAAGTATGATTGTGATTGTATGATTGTGATTGTATGATTGTGATTGTATGATTGTGATTGTATGATAGTGATTGTATGATTGTATTTGGGAGATTGTATTTGGGAGATTGTATTTGGGAGATTGTATTTGGGAGATTGTAATTGTATGATTGCGATTGTATGATTGTGATTGTACGATTGTGATGTATGATTGTAATTGTATTATTATGATTGTATGATTGTGATTGTATGATTGTGATTGTATGATTGTGATTGTATGATTGCGATTGTATGAATGCGATTGTGTGATTGTGATTGCATAATTGTGATTGTATGATCGTGATTGTATGATTGTGATTGTCTGATTGTGGTTGTATGATTGTGATTGTATGATTGAGATTGTATGATTGTGATTGTATGATTGCGATTGTATGATTGCGATTGTATGATTGCGATTGTATGATTGTGATTGTATGATTGTGATTGTATGATTGTGATTGTATGATTGTGAAAGTATGATTGTGATTGTATGATTACGATTGTATGATTGTGGTTGTGCGATTGTGATTGTACGATTGTGATTGTACGATTGTGATTGTATGATTGTGATTGCATGATTATGATTGTATGATTGTGATTGCATGATTGTGATTGTATGATTGTGATCGCATGATTTTGAATGTATGATTGTGATTGTATGATTGTGATTGTATGATTGCGATTGTATGATTGTGATTATATGATTGTGATTGTATGATTGTGATAGTATGATTGTGATTGTATGATTGTGATTGTATGATTGTGATTGTATGCTTATGATTGTATGAATGTGATTGTATGATTTTATTTGGGTGATTGTATTTGGGAGATTGCATTTGGGAGATTGTAATTGTATGATTGTGATTGTATGATTGTGATTGTATGATTGTGATAGTATGATTGTGATTGTATGACTGTGATTGTATGACTGTGATTGTATGATTGTGATTGCATGATTGTGATTGTATGATTGTGATTGCATGATTTTGAATGTATGATTGTGATTGTATGATTGCGATTGTATGATTGTGATTGTATGATTAAGTTTGTATTTTTGTGATTTTATGACTGTGATTGTATGATTGTGATTGTATGACTGTGATTGTATGATTGCGATTGTATGAATGCGATTGTATGATTGTGATTGCATAATTGTGATTGTATGATTGTGATTGTATGATTGTGATTGTACTGATTGTGGTTGTATGATTGTGATTGTATGATTGAGATTGTATGATTGTGATTGTATGATTGCGATTGTATGATTGCGATTGTATGATTGTGATTGTATGATTGTGATTGTATGATTGTGATTGTATGATTGTGATTGTATGATTGTGATTGTATGATTGTGAAAGTATGATTGTGATTGTATGATTACGATTGTATGATTGTGGTTGTGCGATTGTGATTGTACGATTGTGATTGTACGATTGCGATTGTATGATTGTGATTGCATGATTATGATTGTATGATTGTGATTGCATGATTGTGATTGTATGATTGTGATTGCATGATTTTGAATATATGATTGTGATTCTATGATTGTGATTGTATGATTGTGATTGTATGATTGTGATTGTATGATTGTGATTGTATGATTGTGATTGTATGATTATGATTGTATGAATGTGATTGTATGATTGTATTTGGGTGATTGTATTTGGGAGATTGTATTTGGGAGATTGTAATTGTATGATTGTGATTGTATGATTGTGATTGTATGATTGTGATTGTACTGATTGTGGTTGTATGATTGTGATTGTATGATTGAGATTGTATGATTGTGATTGTATGATTGCGATTGTATGATTGCGATTGTATGATTGTGATTGTATGATTATGATTGTATGATTGCGATCGTATGATTGTGATTGTATGATTATGATTGTATGATTGTGATTGTATGATTGTGATTGTATGATTGTGATTGTATGATTGTGATTGTATGATTGTGAAAGTATGATTGTGATTGTATGATTACGATTGTATGATTGTGGTTGTGCGATTGTGATTGTACGATTGTGATTGTACGATTGTGATTGTATGATTGTGATTGCGTGATTATGATTGTATGATTGTGATTGCATGATTGTGATTGTATGATTGTGATTGCATGATTTTGAATGTATGATTGTGATTGTATGATTGTGATTGTATGATTGTGATTGTATGATTGTGATTGTATGATTGTGATTGTATGATTGTGATTGTATGATTGTGATAGTATGATTGTGATTGTATGATTGTGATTGTATGATTGTGATTGTATGATTATGATTGTATGAATGTGATTGTATGATTGTATTTGGGTGATTGTATTTGGGAGATTGTATTTAGGAGATTGTAATTGTATGATTGTGATTGTATGATTGTGATTGTATGATTGTGATAGTATGATTGTGATTGTATGACTGTGATTGTATGACTGTGATTGTATGATTGTGATTGTATGATTGTGATTGTATGATTGTGAAAGTATGATTGTGATTGTATGATTGTGATTGTATGATTGTGATTGTATGATTGTGATTGTATGATTGTGATTGTATGATTGTGATTGCATGATTGTGATTGTATGATTGTGATTGCATGATTTTGAATGTATGATTGTGATTGTATGATTGCGATTGTATGATTGTGATTGTATGATTAAGTTTGTATTTTTGTGATTTTATGATTGTGATTGTATGATTGTGATTGTATGATTGTGATTGTATGATTGCGATTGTATGAATGCGATTGTATGATTGTGATTGCATAATTGTGATTGTATGATTGTGATTGTATGATTGTGATTGTCTGATTGTGGTTGTATGGTTGTGATTGTATGATTGAGATTGTATGATTGTGATTGTATGATTGCGATTGTATGAATGCGATTGTATGATTGTGATTGTATGATTGTGATTGTATGATTGTGATTGTATGATTGTGATCGTATGATTGTGATTGTATGATTGTGATTGTATGATTGTGAAAGTATGATTGTGATTGTATGATTACGATTATATGATTGTGGTTGTGCGATTGTGATTGTACGATTGTGATTGTACCATTGTGATTGTACGATTGTGATTGTATGATTGTGATTGCATGATTATGATTGTATGATTGTGATTGCATGATTGTGATTGTATGATTGTGATTGCATGATTTTGAATGTATGATTGTGATTGTATGATTGTGATTGTATGATTGTGATTGTATGATTGTGATTGTATGATTGTGATTGTATGATTGTGATTGTATGATTGTGATCGTATGATTGTGATAGTATGATTGTGATTGTATGATTGTGATTGTATGATTGTGATTGTATGATTATGATTGTATGAATGTGATTGTATGACTGTATTTGGGTGATTGTATTTGGGAGATTGTATTTGGGAGATTGTAATTGTATGATTGTGATTGTATGATTGTGATTGTATGATTGTGATAGTATGATTGTGATTGTATGACTGTGATTGTATGATTGC
The DNA here is from genome assembly GCF_050947335.1 of Megachile rotundata. Lineage (NCBI taxonomy): Eukaryota > Metazoa > Arthropoda > Insecta > Hymenoptera > Megachilidae > Megachile > Megachile rotundata. The sequence continues at coordinate 1,202,867 of NW_027473318.1, read as the reverse complement.
GATTGTATGATTGTGATTGTATGATTAAGTTTGTATTTTTGTGATTTTATGACTGTGATTATATGATTGTGATTGTATGATTGTGATTGTATGATTGCGATTGTATGAATGCGATTGTATGATTGTGATTGCATATTTGTGATTGTATGATTGTGATTGTATGATTGTGATTGTCTGATTGTGGTTGTATGATTGTGATTGTATGATTGAGATTGTATGATTGTGATTGTATGATTGCGATTGTATGATTGCGATTGCATGATTGTGATTGTATGATTGTGATTGTATGATTGTGATTGTATGATTGTGATTGTATGATTGTGATTGTACGATTGTGATTGTACGATTGTAATTGCATGATTATGATTGTATGATTGTGATTGCATGATTGTGATTGTATGATTGTGATTGCATGATTTTGAATGTATGATTGTGATTGTATGATTGTGATTGTATGATTGTGATTGTATGATTGTGATTGTATGATTGTGATTGTCTGATTGTGGTTGTGCGATTGTGATTGTACGATTGTGATTGTACGATTGCGATTGTATGATTGCGATTGTATGATTGTGATTGTATGATTGTGATTGTATGATTGTGATTGTATGATTGTGAAAGTATGATTGTGAAAGTATGATTGTGATTGTATGATTACGATTGTATGATTGTGGTTGTGCGATTGTGATTGTTCGATTGTGATTGTACGATTGTGATTGTATGATTGTGATTGCATGATTATGATTGTATGATTGTGATTGCATGATTGTGATTGTATGATTGTGATTGCATGATTTTGAATGTATGATTGTGATTGTATGATTGTGATTGTATGATTGTGATTGTATGATTGTGATTGTATGATTGTGATTGTATGATTGTGATTGTATGATTGTGATTGTATGATTGTGATTGTATGATTGTGATTGTATGATTGTGATTGTATGATTGTGATTGTATGATTGTGATTGTATGATTGTGATTGTATGATTGTGATTGTATGATTGTGATTGTATGATTATGATTGTATGAATGTGATTGTATGATTGTATTTGGGTGATTGTATTTGGGAGATTGTATTTGGGAGATTGTAATTGTATGATTGTGATTGTATGATTGTGATTGTATGATTGTGATAGTATGATTGTGATTGTACGACTGTGATTGTATGACTGTGATTGTATGATTGTGATTGTATGATTGTGATTGTATGATTGTGAAAGTATGATTGTGATTGTATGATTGTGATTGTATGATTGTGATTGTATGATTGTGATTGTATGATTGTGATTGTATGATTGTGATTGTATGATTGTGAAAGTATGATTGTGATTGTATGATTGTGATTGTATGATTGTGATTGTATGATTATGATTGTATGAATGTGATTGTATGATTGTGATTGTATGATTGTGATTGTATGATTACGATTGTATGATTGTGGTTGTGCGATTGTGATTGTTCGATTGTGATTGTACGATTGTGATTGTATGATTGTGATTGCATGATTATGATTGTATGATTGTGATTGCATGATTGTGATTGTATGATTGTGATTGCATGATTTTGAATGTATGATTGTGATTGTATGATTGTGATTGTATGATTGTGATAGTATGATTGTGATTGTATGATTGTGATTGTATGATTGTGATTGTATGATTATGATTGTATGAATGTGATTGTATGATTGTATTTGGGTGATTGTATTTGGGAGATTGTATTTGGGAGATTGTAATTGTATGATTGTGATTGTATGATTGTGATTGTATGATTGTGATAGTATGATTGTGATTGTATGACTGTGATTGTATGACTGTGATTGTATGATTGTGATTGTATGATTGTGATTGTATGATTGTGAAAGTATGATTGTGATTGTATGATTGTGATTGTATGATTGTGATTGTATGATTGTGATTGTATGATTGTGATTGCATGATTGTGATTGTATGATTGTGATTGCATGATTTTGAATGTATGATTGTGATTGTATGATTGCGATTGTATGATTGTGATTGTATGATTAAGATTGTATTTTTGTGATTTTATGATTGTGATTGTATGATTGTGATTGTATGATTGTGATTGTATGATTGCGATTGTATGAATGCGATTGTATGATTGTGATTGCATAATTGTGATTGTATGATTGTGATTGTATGATTGTGATTGTATGATTGTGATTGTCTGATTGTGGTTGTATGGTTGTGATTGTATGATTGAGATTGTATGATTGTGATTGTATGATTGCGATTATATGAATGCGATTGTATGATTGTGATTGTATTATTGTGATTGTATGATTGTGATTGTATGATTGTGATCGTATGATTGTGATTGTATGATTGTGATTGTATGATTGTGAAAGTATGATTGTGATTGTATGATTACGATTATATGATTGTGGTTGTGCGATTGTGATTGTACGATTGTGATTGTACCATTGTGATTGTACGATTGTGATTGTATGATTGTGATTGCATGATTATGATTGTATGATTGTGATTGCATGATTGCGATTGTATGATTGTGATTGCATGATTTTGAGTGTATGATTGTGATTGTATGATTGTGATTGTATGATTTTGATTGTATGATTGTGATTGTATGATTGTGATTGTATGATTGTGATTGTATGATTGTGATAGTATGATTGTGATTGTATGATTGTGATTGTATGATTGTGATTGTATGATTATGATTGTATGAATGTGATTGTATGATTGTATTTGGGTGATTGTATTTGGGAGATTGTATTTGGGAGATTGTAATTGTATGATTGTGATTGTATGATTGTGATTGTATGATTGTGATAGTATGATTGTGATTGTATGACTGTGATTGTATGATTGCGATTGTATGATTGTGATTGTATGATTAAGTTTGTATTTTTGTGATTTTATGACTGTGATTATATGATTGTGATTGTATGATTGTGATTGTACGATTGCGATTGTATGAATGCGATTGTATGATTGTGATTGCATAATTGTGATTGTATGATTGTGATTGTATGATTGTGATTGTCTGATTGTGGTTGTATGATTGTGATTGTATGATTGAGATTGTATGATTGTGATTGTATGATTGCGATTGTATGATTGCGATTGTATGATTGTGATTGTATGATTGTGATTGTATGATTGTGATTGTATGATTGTGATTGTATGATTGTGATTGTACGATTGTGATTGTATGATTGTGATTGCATGATTATGATTGTATGATTGTGATTGCATGATTGTGATTGTATGATTGTGATTGCATGATTTTGAATGTATGATTGTGATTGTATGATTGTGATTGTATGATTGTGATTGTATGATTGTGATTGTATGATTGTGATTGTATGATTGTGATTGTCTGATTGTGGTTGTGCGATTGTGATTGTACGATTGTGATTGTATGATTGCGATTGTATGATTGTGATTGTATGATTGTGATTGTATGATTGTGATTGTATGATTGTGATTGTATGATTGTGATTGTATGATTGTGAAAGTATGATTGTGAAAGTATGATTGTGATTGTATGATTACGATTGTATGATTGTGGTTGTGCGATTGTGATTGTTCGATTGTGATTGTACGATTGTGATTGTATGATTGTGATTGCATGATTATGATTGTATGATTGTGATTGCATGATTGTGATTGTATGATTGTGATTGCATGATTTTGAATGTATGATTGTGATTGTATGATTGTGATTGTATGATTGTGATTGTATGATTGTGATTGTATGATTGTGATTGTATGATTGTGATTGTATGATTGTGATTGTATGATTGTGATTGTATGATTGTGATGGTATGATTGTGATTGTATGATTGTGATTGTATGATTGTGATTGTATGATTGTGATTGTATGATTGTGATTGTATGATTGTGATTGTATGATTATGATAGTATGATTGTGATTGTATGATTGTGATTGTATGACTGTGATTGTATGATTGTGATTGTATGATTGTGATTGTATGATTGTGAAAGTATGATTGTGATGGTATGATTGTGATTGTATGATTGTGATTGTATGATTGTGATTGTATGAGTGTGATAGTCTGATTGTGGTTGTGCGATTGTGATTGTACGATTGTGATTGTATGATTGTGATAGTATGATTGTGATTGTATGACTGTGATTGTATGACTGTGATTGTATGATTGTGATTGTATGATTGTGATTGTATGATTGTGAAAGTATGATTGTGATTGTATGATTGTGATTGTATGATTGTGATTGTATGATTATGATTGTATGAATGTGATTGTATGATTGCGATTGTATGATTGTGATTGTATGATTAAGTTTGTATTTTTGTGATTTTATGATTGTGATTGTATGATTGTGATTGTATGATTGTGATTGTATGATTGCGATTGTATGAATGCGATTGTATGATTGTGATTGCATAATTGTGATTGGATGATTGTGATTGTATGATTGTGGTTGTCTGATTGTGGTTGTATGATTGTGATTGTATGATTGAGATTGTATGATTGTGATTGTATGATTGCGATTGTATGATTGCGATTGTATGATTGTGATTGTATGATTGTGATTGTATGATTGTGATTGTATGATTGTGATTGTATGATTGTGATTGTATGATTGTGATTGTATGATTGTGAAAGTATGATTGTGATTGTATGATTATGATTGTATGATTGCGATCGTATGATTGTGATTGTATGATTATGATTGTATGATTGTGATTGTATGATTGCGATTGTATGATTGTGATTGTATGATTAAGTTTGTATTTTTGTGATTTTATGATTGTGATTGCATGATTGTGATTGTATGATTGTGATTGTATGATTGCGATTGTATGAATGCGATTGTATGATTGTGATTGCATAATTGTGATTGTATGATTGTGATTGTATGATTGTGATTGTCTGATTGTGGTTGTATGATTGTGATTGTATGATTGAGATTGTATGATTGTGATTGTATGATTGCGATTGTATGATTGCGATTGTATGATTGCGATTGTATGATTGCGATTGTATGATTGTGATTGTATGATTGTGATTGTATGATTGTGATTGTATGATTGTGATTGTATGATTGTGATTGTATGATTGTGATTGTATGATTGTGATTGTATGATTGTGAAAGTATGATTGTGATTGTATGATTACGATTGTATGATTGTGGTTGTGCGATTGTGATTGTACGATTGTGATTGTACGATTGTGATTGTACGATTGTGATTGTATGATTGTGATTGCATGATTATGATTGTATGATTGTGATTGCATGATTGTGATTGTATGATTGTGATTGCATGATTTTGAATGTATGATTGTGATTGTATGATTGTGATTGTATGATTGTGATTGTATGATTGTGATTGTATGATTGTGATTGTATGATTGTGATTGTATGATTGTGATAGTATGATTGTGATTGTATGATTGTGATTGTATGATGGTGATTGTATGATTATGATTGTATGAATGTGATTGTATGATTGTATTTCGGTGATTGTATTTGGGAGATTGTATTTGGGAGATTGTAATTGTATGATTGTGATTGTATGATTGTGATTGTATGATTGTGATTGTATGATTGTGATAGTATGATTGTGATTGTATGACTGTGATTGTATGACTGTGATTGTATGATTGTGATTGTATGATTGTGATTGTATGATTGTGAAAGTATGATTGTGATTGTATGATTGTGATTGTATGATTATGATTGTATGATTGCGATCGTATGATTGTGATTGTATGATTGTGATTGTATGATTGTGATTGTATGATTGCGATTGTATGAATGCGATTGTATGATTGTGATTGCATAATTGTGATTGGATGATTGTGATTGTATGATTGTGGTTGTCTGATTGTGGTTGTATGATTGTGATTGTATGATTGAGATTGTATGATTGTGATTGTATGATTGCGATTGTATGATTGCGATTGTATGATTGTGATTGTATGATTGTGATTGTATGATTGTGATTGTATGATTGTGATTGTATGATTGTGATTGTCTGATTGTGGTTGTGCGATTGTGATTGTACGATTGTGATTGTATGATTGCGATTGTATGATTGTGATTGTATGATTGTGATTGTATGATTGTGATTGTATGATTGTGATTGTATGATTGTGAAAGTATGATTGTGAAAGTATGATTGTGATTGTATGATTACGATTGTATGATTGTGGTTGTGCGATTGTGATTGTTCGATTGTGATTGTACGATTGTGATTGTATGATTGTGATTGCATGATTATGATTGTATGATTGTGATTGCATGATTGTGATTGTATGATTGTGATTGCATGATTTTGAATGTATGATTGTGATTGTATGATTGTGATTGTATGATTGTGATTGTATGATTGTGATTGTATGATTGTGATTGTATGATTGTGATTGTATGATTGTGATTGTATGATTGTGATTGTATGATTGTGATTGTATGATTGTGATTGTATGATTGTGATTGTATGATTGTGATTGTATGATTGTGATTGTATGATTGTGATTGTATGATTATGATAGTATGATTGTGATTGTATGATTGTGATTGTATGACTGTGACTGTATGATTGTGATTGTATGATTGTGATTGTATGATTGTGAAAGTATGATTGTGATGGTATGATTGTGATTGTATGATTGTGATTGTATGATTGTGATTGTATGAGTGTGATAGTCTGATTGTGGTTGTGCGATTGTGATTGTACGATTGTGATTGTATGATTGTGATAGTATGATTGTGATTGTATGACTGTGATTGTGTGACTGTGATTGTATGATTGTGATTGTATGATTGTGATTGTATGATTGTGATTGTATGATTGTGAAAGTATGATTGTGATTGTATGATTGTGATTGTATGATTGTCATTGTATGATTGTGATTGTATGATTATGATTGTATGAATGTGATTGTATGATTGCGATTGTATGATTGTGATTGTATGATTAAGTTTGTATTTTTGTGATTTTATGATTGTGATTGTATGATTGTGATTGTATGATTGTGATTGTATGATTGCGATTGTATGAATGCGATTGTATGATTGTGATTGCATAATTGTGATTGGATGATTGTGATTGTATGATTGTGGTTGTCTGATTGTGGTTGTATGATTGTGATTGTATGATTGAGATTGTATGATTGTGATTGTATGATTGCGATTGTATGATTGCGATTGTATGATTGTGATTGTATGATTGTGATTGTATGATTGTGATTGTATGATTGTGATTGTATGATTGTGATTGTATGATTGTGATTGTATGATTGTGAAAGTATGATTGTGATTGTATGATTATGATTGTATGATTGCGATCGTATGATTGTGATTGTATGATTATGATTGTATGATTGTGATTGTATGATTGCGATTGTATGATTGTGATTGTATGATTAAGTTTGTATTTTTGTGATTTTATGATTGTGATTGTATGATTGTGATTGTATGATTGTGATTGTATGATTGCGATTGTATGAATGCGATTGTATGATTGTGATTGCATAATTGTGATTGTATGATTGTGATTGTATGATTGTGATTGTCTGATTGTGGTTGTATGATTGTGATTGTATGATTGAGATTGTATGATTGTGATTGTATGATTGCGATTGTATGATTGCGATTGTATGATTGCGATTGTATGATTGCGATTGTATGATTGCGATTGTATGATTGCGATTGTATGATTGTGATTGTATGATTGTGATTGTATGATTGTGATTGTATGATTGTGATTGTATGATTGTGATTGTATGATTGTGATTGTATGATTGTGAAAGTATGATTGTGATTGTATGATTACGATTGTATGATTGTGGTTGTGCGATTGTGATTGTACGATTGTGATTGTACGATTGTGATTGTACGATTGTGATTGTATGATTGTGATTGCATGATTATGATTGTATGATTGTGATTGCATGATTGTGATTGTATGATTGTGATTGCATGATTTTGAATGTATGATTGTGATTGTATGATTGTGATTGTATGATTGTGATTGTATGATTGTGATTGTATGATTGTGATTGTATGATTGTGATTGTATGATTGTGATAGTATGATTGTGATTGTATGATTGTGATTGTATGATGGTGATTGTATGATTATGATTGTATGAATGTGATTGTATGATTGTATTTCGGTGATTGTATTTGGGAGATTGTATTTGGGAGATTGTAATTGTATGATTGTGATTGTATGATTGTGATTGTATGATTGTGATAGTATGATTGTGATTGTATGACTGTGATTGTATGACTGTGATTGTATGATTGTGATTGTATGATTGTGATTGTATGATTGTGAAAGTATGATTGTGATTGTATGATTGTGATTGTATGATTGTGATTGTATGATTGTGATTGTATGATTGTGATTGTATGATTGTGATAGTATGATTGTGATTGTATGATTACGATTGTATGATTGTGGTTGTGCGATTGTGATTGTACGATTGTGATTGTACGATTGTGATTGTATGATTGTGATTGCATGATTATGATTGTATGATTACGATTGTATGATTGTGGTTGTGCGATTGTGATTGTACGATTGTGATTGTACGATTGTGATTTTATGATTGTGATTGCATGATTATGATTGTATGATTGCGATTGCATGATTGTGATTGTATGATTGTGATTGCATGATTTTGAATGTATGATTGTGATTGTATGATTGCGATTGTATGATTGTGATTGTATGATTAAGTTTGTATTTTTGTGATTTTATGATTGTGATTGTATGATTGTGATTGTATGATTGTGATTGTATGATTGTGATTGTATGATTGCGATTGTATGAATGCGATTGTATGATTGTGATTGCATAATTGTGATTGTATGATTGTGATTGTATGATTGTGATTGTCTGATTGTGGTTGTATGGTTGTGATTGTATGATTGAGATTGTATGATTGTGATAGTATGATTGCGATTGTATGAATGCGATTGTATGATTGTGATTGTATGATTGTGATTGTATGATTGTGATTGTATGATTGTGATCGTATGATTGTGATTGTATGATTGTGATTGTATGATTGTGAAAGTATGATTGTGATTGTATGATTACGATTATATGATTGTGGTTGTGCGATTGTGATTGTACGATTGTGATTGTACGATTGTGATTGTACGATTGTGATTGTATGATTGTGTTTGCATGATTATGATTGTATGATTGTGATTGCATGATTGTGATTGTATGATTGTGATTGCATGATTGTGATTGTATGATTATGATTGTATGATTGTGATTGTATGATTGTGATTGTATGATTGTGATTGTCTGATTGTGGTTGTGCGATTGTGATTGTACGATTGTGATTGTATGATTGCGATTGTATGATTGTGATTGTATGATTGTGATTGTATGATTGTGATTGTATGATTGTGAAAGTATGATTGTGATTGTATGATTGTGATTGTATGATTGTGATTGTATGATTATGATTGTATGAATGTGATTGTATGATTGTGATTGTATGATTGTGATTGTATGATTACGATTGTATGATTGTGGTTGTGCGATTGTGATTGTTCGATTGTGATTGTACGATTGTGATTGTATGATTGTGATTGCATGATTATGATTGTATGATTGTGATTGCATGATTGTGATTGTATGATTGTGATTGCATGATTTTGAATGTATGATTGTGATTGTATGATTGTGATTGTATGATTGTGATAGTATGATTGTGATTGTATGATTGTGATTGTATGATTGTGATTGTATGATTATGATTGTATGAATGTGATTGTATGATTGTATTTGGGTGATTGTATTTGGGAGATTGTATTTGGGAGATTGTAATTGTATGATTGTGATTGTATGATTGTGATTGTATGATTGTGATAGTATGATTGTGATTGTATGACTGTGATTGTATGACTGTGATTGTATGATTGTGATTGTATGATTGTGATTGTATGATTGTGAAAGTATGATTGTGATTGTATGATTGTGATTGTATGATTGTGATTGTATGATTGTGATTGTATGATTGTGATTGCATGATTGTGATTGTATGATTGTGATTGCATGATTTTGAATGTATGATTGTGATTGTATGATTGCGATTGTATGATTGTGATTGTATGATTAAGATTGTATTTTTGTGATTTTATGATTGTGATTGTATGATTGTGATTGTATGATTGTGATTGTATGATTGCGATTGTATGAATGCGATTGTATGATTGTGATTGCATAATTGTGATTGTATGATTGTGATTGTATGATTGTGATTGTATGATTGTGATTGTCTGATTGTGGTTGTATGGTTGTGATTGTATGATTGAGATTGTATGATTGTGATTGTATGATTGCGATTATATGAATGCGATTGTATGATTGTGATTGTATTATTGTGATTGTATGATTGTGATTGTATGATTGTGATCGTATGATTGTGATTGTATGATTGTGATTGTATGATTGTGAAAGTATGATTGTGATTGTATGATTACGATTATATGATTGTGGTTGTGCGATTGTGATTGTACGATTGTGATTGTACCATTGTGATTGTACGATTGTGATTGTATGATTGTGATTGCATGATTATGATTGTATGATTGTGATTGCATGATTGTGATTGTATGATTGTGATTGCATGATTTTGAGTGTATGATTGTGATTGTATGATTGTGATTGTATGATTTTGATTGTATGATTGTGATTGTATGATTGTGATTGTATGATTGTGATTGTATGATTGTGATAGTATGATTGTGATTGTATGATTGTGATTGTATGATTGTGATTGTATGATTATGATTGTATGAATGTGATTGTATGATTGTATTTGGGTGATTGTATTTGGGAGATTGTATTTGGGAGATTGTAATTGTATGATTGTGATTGTATGATTGTGATTGTATGATTGTGATAGTATGATTGTGATTGTATGACTGTGATTGTATGATTGCGATTGTATGATTGTGATTGTATGATTAAGTTTGTATTTTTGTGATTTTATGACTGTGATTATATGATTGTGATTGTATGATTGTGATTGTACGATTGCGATTGTATGAATGCGATTGTATGATTGTGATTGCATAATTGTGATTGTATGATTGTGATTGTATGATTGTGATTGTCTGATTGTGGTTGTATGATTGTGATTGTATGATTGAGATTGTATGATTGTGATTGTATGATTGCGATTGTATGATTGCGATTGTATGATTGTGATTGTATGATTGTGATTGTATGATTGTGATTGTATGATTGTGATTGTATGATTGTGATTGTACGATTGTGATTGTATGATTGTGATTGCATGATTATGATTGTATGATTGTGATTGCATGATTGTGATTGTATGATTGTGATTGCATGATTTTGAATGTATGATTGTGATTGTATGATTGTGATTGTATGATTGTGATTGTATGATTGTGATTGTATGATTGTGATTGTCTGATTGTGGTTGTGCGATTGTGATTGTACGATTGTGATTGTATGATTGCGATTGTATGATTGTGATTGTATGATTGTGATTGTATGATTGTGATTGTATGATTGTGATTGTATGATTGTGATTGTATGATTGTGAAAGTATGATTGTGAAAGTATGATTGTGATTGTATGATTACGATTGTATGATTGTGGTTGTGCGATTGTGATTGTTCGATTGTGATTGTACGATTGTGATTGTATGATTGTGATTGCATGATTATGATTGTATGATTGTGATTGCATGATTGTGATTGTATGATTGTGATTGCATGATTTTGAATGTATGATTGTGATTGTATGATTGTGATTGTATGATTGTGATTGTATGATTGTGATTGTATGATTGTGATTGTATGATTGTGATTGTATGATTGTGATTGTATGATTGTGATTGTATGATTGTGATGGTATGATTGTGATTGTATGATTGTGATTGTATGATTGTGATTGTATGATTGTGATTGTATGATTGTGATTGTATGATTGTGATTGTATGATTATGATAGTATGATTGTGATTGTATGATTGTGATTGTATGACTGTGATTGTATGATTGTGATTGTATGATTGTGATTGTATGATTGTGAAAGTATGATTGTGATGGTATGATTGTGATTGTATGATTGTGATTGTATGATTGTGATTGTATGAGTGTGATAGTCTGATTGTGGTTGTGCGATTGTGATTGTACGATTGTGATTGTATGATTGTGATAGTATGATTGTGATTGTATGACTGTGATTGTATGACTGTGATTGTATGATTGTGATTGTATGATTGTGATTGTATGATTGTGAAAGTATGATTGTGATTGTATGATTGTGATTGTATGATTGTGATTGTATGATTATGATTGTATGAATGTGATTGTATGATTGCGATTGTATGATTGTGATTGTATGATTAAGTTTGTATTTTTGTGATTTTATGATTGTGATTGTATGATTGTGATTGTATGATTGTGATTGTATGATTGCGATTGTATGAATGCGATTGTATGATTGTGATTGCATAATTGTGATTGGATGATTGTGATTGTATGATTGTGGTTGTCTGATTGTGGTTGTATGATTGTGATTGTATGATTGAGATTGTATGATTGTGATTGTATGATTGCGATTGTATGATTGCGATTGTATGATTGTGATTGTATGATTGTGATTGTATGATTGTGATTGTATGATTGTGATTGTATGATTGTGATTGTATGATTGTGATTGTATGATTGTGAAAGTATGATTGTGATTGTATGATTATGATTGTATGATTGCGATCGTATGATTGTGATTGTATGATTATGATTGTATGATTGTGATTGTATGATTGCGATTGTATGATTGTGATTGTATGATTAAGTTTGTATTTTTGTGATTTTATGATTGTGATTGCATGATTGTGATTGTATGATTGTGATTGTATGATTGCGATTGTATGAATGCGATTGTATGATTGTGATTGCATAATTGTGATTGTATGATTGTGATTGTATGATTGTGATTGTCTGATTGTGGTTGTATGATTGTGATTGTATGATTGAGATTGTATGATTGTGATTGTATGATTGCGATTGTATGATTGCGATTGTATGATTGCGATTGTATGATTGCGATTGTATGATTGCGATTGTATGATTGTGATTGTATGATTGTGATTGTATGATTGTGATTGTATGATTGTGATTGTATGATTGTGATTGTATGATTGTGATTGTATGATTGTGAAAGTATGATTGTGATTGTATGATTACGATTGTATGATTGTGGTTGTGCGATTGTGATTGTACGATTGTGATTGTACGATTGTGATTGTACGATTGTGATTGTATGATTGTGATTGCATGATTATGATTGTATGATTGTGATTGCATGATTGTGATTGTATGATTGTGATTGCATGATTTTGAATGTATGATTGTGATTGTATGATTGTGATTGTATGATTGTGATTGTATGATTGTGATTGTATGATTGTGATTGTATGATTGTGATTGTATGATTGTGATAGTATGATTGTGATTGTATGATTGTGATTGTATGATGGTGATTGTATGATTATGATTGTATGAATGTGATTGTATGATTGTATTTCGGTGATTGTATTTGGGAGATTGTATTTGGGAGATTGTAATTGTATGATTGTGATTGTATGATTGTGATTGTATGATTGTGATAGTATGATTGTGATTGTATGACTGTGATTGTATGACTGTGATTGTATGATTGTGATTGTATGATTGTGATTGTATGATTGTGAAAGTATGATTGTGATTGTATGATTGTGATTGTATGATTATGATTGTATGATTGCGATCGTATGATTGTGATTGTATGATTGTGATTGTATGATTGTGATTGTATGATTGCGATTGTATGAATGCGATTGTATGATTGTGATTGCATAATTGTGATTGGATGATTGTGATTGTATGATTGTGGTTGTCTGATTGTGGTTGTATGATTGTGATTGTATGATTGAGATTGTATGATTGTGATTGTATGATTGCGATTGTATGATTGCGATTGTATGATTGTGATTGTATGATTGTGATTGTATGATTGTGATTGTATGATTGTGATTGTATGATTGTGATTGTCTGATTGTGGTTGTGCGATTGTGATTGTACGATTGTGATTGTATGATTGCGATTGTATGATTGTGATTGTATGATTGTGATTGTATGATTGTGATTGTATGATTGTGATTGTATGATTGTGAAAGTATGATTGTGAAAGTATGATTGTGATTGTATGATTACGATTGTATGATTGTGGTTGTGCGATTGTGATTGTTCGATTGTGATTGTACGATTGTGATTGTATGATTGTGATTGCATGATTATGATTGTATGATTGTGATTGCATGATTGTGATTGTATGATTGTGATTGCATGATTTTGAATGTATGATTGTGATTGTATGATTGTGATTGTATGATTGTGATTGTATGATTGTGATTGTATGATTGTGATTGTATGATTGTGATTGTATGATTGTGATTGTATGATTGTGATTGTATGATTGTGATTGTATGATTGTGATTGTATGATTGTGATTGTATGATTGTGATTGTATGATTGTGATTGTATGATTATGATAGTATGATTGTGATTGTATGATTGTGATTGTATGACTGTGACTGTATGATTGTGATTGTATGATTGTGATTGTATGATTGTGAAAGTATGATTGTGATGGTATGATTGTGATTGTATGATTGTGATTGTATGATTGTGATTGTATGAGTGTGATAGTCTGATTGTGGTTGTGCGATTGTGATTGTACGATTGTGATTGTATGATTGTGATAGTATGATTGTGATTGTATGACTGTGATTGTGTGACTGTGATTGTATGATTGTGATTGTATGATTGTGATTGTATGATTGTGATTGTATGATTGTGAAAGTATGATTGTGATTGTATGATTGTGATTGTATGATTGTGATTGTATGATTGTGATTGTATGATTATGATTGTATGAATGTGATTGTATGATTGCGATTGTATGATTGTGATTGTATGATTAAGTTTGTATTTTTGTGATTTTATGATTGTGATTGTATGATTGTGATTGTATGATTGTGATTGTATGATTGCGATTGTATGAATGCGATTGTATGATTGTGATTGCATAATTGTGATTGGATGATTGTGATTGTATGATTGTGGTTGTCTGATTGTGGTTGTATGATTGTGATTGTATGATTGAGATTGTATGATTGTGATTGTATGATTGCGATTGTATGATTGCGATTGTATGATTGTGATTGTATGATTGTGATTGTATGATTGTGATTGTATGATTGTGATTGTATGATTGTGATTGTATGATTGTGATTGTATGATTGTGAAAGTATGATTGTGATTGTATGATTATGATTGTATGATTGCGATCGTATGATTGTGATTGTATGATTATGATTGTATGATTGTGATTGTATGATTGCGATTGTATGATTGTGATTGTATGATTAAGTTTGTATTTTTGTGATTTTATGATTGTGATTGTATGATTGTGATTGTATGATTGTGATTGTATGATTGCGATTGTATGAATGCGATTGTATGATTGTGATTGCATAATTGTGATTGTATGATTGTGATTGTATGATTGTGATTGTCTGATTGTGGTTGTATGATTGTGATTGTATGATTGAGATTGTATGATTGTGATTGTATGATTGCGATTGTATGATTGCGATTGTATGATTGCGATTGTATGATTGCGATTGTATGATTGCGATTGTATGATTGCGATTGTATGATTGTGATTGTATGATTGTGATTGTATGATTGTGATTGTATGATTGTGATTGTATGATTGTGATTGTATGATTGTGATTGTATGATTGTGAAAGTATGATTGTGATTGTATGATTACGATTGTATGATTGTGGTTGTGCGATTGTGATTGTACGATTGTGATTGTACGATTGTGATTGTACGATTGTGATTGTATGATTGTGATTGCATGATTATGATTGTATGATTGTGATTGCATGATTGTGATTGTATGATTGTGATTGCATGATTTTGAATGTATGATTGTGATTGTATGATTGTGATTGTATGATTGTGATTGTATGATTGTGATTGTATGATTGTGATTGTATGATTGTGATTGTATGATTGTGATAGTATGATTGTGATTGTATGATTGTGATTGTATGATGGTGATTGTATGATTATGATTGTATGAATGTGATTGTATGATTGTATTTCGGTGATTGTATTTGGGAGATTGTATTTGGGAGATTGTAATTGTATGATTGTGATTGTATGATTGTGATTGTATGATTGTGATAGTATGATTGTGATTGTATGACTGTGATTGTATGACTGTGATTGTATGATTGTGATTGTATGATTGTGATTGTATGATTGTGAAAGTATGATTGTGATTGTATGATTGTGATTGTATGATTGTGATTGTATGATTGTGATTGTATGATTGTGATTGTATGATTGTGATAGTATGATTGTGATTGTATGATTACGATTGTATGATTGTGGTTGTGCGATTGTGATTGTACGATTGTGATTGTACGATTGTGATTGTATGATTGTGATTGCATGATTATGATTGTATGATTACGATTGTATGATTGTGGTTGTGCGATTGTGATTGTACGATTGTGATTGTACGATTGTGATTTTATGATTGTGATTGCATGATTATGATTGTATGATTGTGATTGCATGATTGTGATTGTATGATTGTGATTGCATGATTTTGAATGTATGATTGTGATTGTATGATTGCGATTGTATGATTGTGATTGTATGATTAAGTTTGTATTTTTGTGATTTTATGATTGTGATTGTATGATTGTGATTGTATGATTGTGATTGTATGATTGTGATTGTATGATTGCGATTGTATGAATGCGATTGTATGATTGTGATTGCATAATTGTGATTGTATGATTGTGATTGTATGATTGTGATTGTCTGATTGTGGTTGTATGGTTGTGATTGTATGATTGAGATTGTATGATTGTGATAGTATGATTGCGATTGTATGAATGCGATTGTATGATTGTGATTGTATGATTGTGATTGTATGATTGTGATTGTATGATTGTGATCGTATGATTGTGATTGTATGATTGTGATTGTATGATTGTGAAAGTATGATTGTGATTGTATGATTACGATTATATGATTGTGGTTGTGCGATTGTGATTGTACGATTGTGATTGTACGATTGTGATTGTACGATTGTGATTGTATGATTGTGTTTGCATGATTATGATTGTATGATTGTGATTGCATGATTGTGATTGTATGATTGTGATTGCATGATTGTGATTGTATGATTATGATTGTATGATTGTGATTGTATGATTGTGATTGTATGATTGTGATTGTATGATTGTGATTGTCTGATTGTGGTTGTGCGATTGTGATTGTACGATTGTGATTGTATGATTGCGATTGTATGATTGTGATTGTATGATTGTGATTGTATGATTGTGATTGTATGATTGTGATTGTATGATTGTGAAAGTATGATTGTGAAAGTATGATTGTGATTGTATGATTACGATTGTATGATTGTGGTTGTGCGATTGTGATTGTTCGATTGTGATTGTACGATTGTGATTGTATGATTGTGATTGCATGATTATGATTGTATGATTGTGATTGCATGATTGTGATTGTATGATTGTGATTGCATGATTTTGAATGTATGATTGTGATTGTATGATTGTGATTGTATGATTGTGATTGTATGATTGTGATTGTATGATTGTGATTGTATGATTGTGATTGTATGATTGTGATTGTATGATTGTGATTGTATGATTGTGATTGTATGATTGTGATTGTATGATTGTGATTGTATGATTGTGATTGTATGATTGTGATTGTATGATTATGATAGTATGATTGTGATTGTATGATTGTGATTGTATGACTGTGACTGTATGATTGTGATTGTATGATTGTGATTGTATGATTGTGAAAGTATGATTGTGATGGTATGATTGTGATTGTATGATTGTGATTGTATGATTGTGATTGTATGAGTGTGATAGTCTGATTGTGGTTGTGCGATTGTGATTGTACGATTGTGATTGTATGATTGTGATAGTATGATTGTGATTGTATGACTGTGATTGTGTGACTGTGATTGTATGATTGTGATTGTATGATTGTGATTGTATGATTGTGAAAGTATGATTGTGATTGTATGATTGTGATTGTATGATTGTGATTGTATGATTGTGATTGTATGATTATGATTGTATGAATGTGATTGTATGATTGCGATTGTATGATTGTGATTGTATGATTGTGATTGTATGATTGTGAAAGTATGATTGTGATTGTATGATTATGATTGTATGATTGCGATCGTATGATTGTGATTGTATGATTATGATTGTATGATTGTGATTGTATGATTGCGATTGTATGATTGTGATTGTATGATTAAGTTTGTATTTTTGTGATTTTATGATTGTGATTGTATGATTGTGATTGTATGATTGTGATTGTATGATTGCGATTGTATGAATGCGATTGTATGATTGTGATTGCATAATTGTGATTGTATGATTGTGATTGTATGATTGTGATTGTCTGATTGTGGTTGTATGATTGTGATTGTATGATTGAGATTGTATGATTGTGATTGTATGATTGCGATTGTATGATTGCGATTGTATGATTGCGATTGTATGATTGCGATTGTATGATTGCGATTGTATGATTGCGATTGTATGATTGTGATTGTATGATTGTGATTGTATGATTGTGATTGTATGATTGTGATTGTATGATTGTGATTGTATGATTGTGATTGTATGATTGTGAAAGTATGATTGTGATTGTATGATTACGATTGTATGATTGTGGTTGTGCGATTGTGATTGTACGATTGTGATTGTACGATTGTGATTGTACGATTGTGATTGTATGATTGTGATTGCATGATTATGATTGTATGATTGTGATTGCATGATTGTGATTGTATGATTGTGATTGCATGATTTTGAATGTATGATTGTGATTGTATGATTGTGATTGTATGATTGTGATTGTATGATTGTGATTGTATGATTGTGATTGTATGATTGTGATTGTATGATTGTGATAGTATGATTGTGATTGTATGATTGTGATTGTATGATGGTGATTGTATGATTATGATTGTATGAATGTGATTGTATGATTGTATTTCGGTGATTGTATTTGGGAGATTGTATTTGGGAGATTGTAATTGTATGATTGTGATTGTATGATTGTGATTGTATGATTGTGATAGTATGATTGTGATTGTATGACTGTGATTGTATGACTGTGATTGTATGATTGTGATTGTATGATTGTGATTGTATGATTGTGAAAGTATGATTGTGATTGTATGATTGTGATTGTATGATTGTGATTGTATGATTGTGATTGTATGATTGTGATTGTATGATTGTGATAGTATGATTGTGATTGTATGATTACGATTGTATGATTGTGGTTGTGCGATTGTGATTGTACGATTGTGATTGTACGATTGTGATTGTATGATTGTGATTGCATGATTATGATTGTATGATTACGATTGTATGATTGTGGTTGTGCGATTGTGATTGTACGATTGTGATTGTACGATTGTGATTTTATGATTGTGATTGCATGATTATGATTGTATGATTGCGATTGCATGATTGTGATTGTATGATTGTGATTGCATGATTTTGAATGTATGATTGTGATTGTATGATTGCGATTGTATGATTGTGATTGTATGATTAAGTTTGTATTTTTGTGATTTTATGATTGTGATTGTATGATTGTGATTGTATGATTGTGATTGTATGATTGTGATTGTATGATTGCGATTGTATGAATGCGATTGTATGATTGTGATTGCATAATTGTGATTGTATGATTGTGATTGTATGATTGTGATTGTCTGATTGTGGTTGTATGGTTGTGATTGTATGATTGAGATTGTATGATTGTGATAGTATGATTGCGATTGTATGAATGCGATTGTATGATTGTGATTGTATGATTGTGATTGTATGATTGTGATTGTATGATTGTGATCGTATGATTGTGATTGTATGATTGTGATTGTATGATTGTGAAAGTATGATTGTGATTGTATGATTACGATTATATGATTGTGGTTGTGCGATTGTGATTGTACGATTGTGATTGTACGATTGTGATTGTACGATTGTGATTGTATGATTGTGTTTGCATGATTATGATTGTATGATTGTGATTGCATGATTGTGATTGTATGATTGTGATTGCATGATTGTGATTGTATGATTATGATTGTATGATTGTGATTGTATGATTGTGATTGTATGATTGTGATTGTCTGATTGTGGTTGTGCGATTGTGATTGTACGATTGTGATTGTATGATTGCGATTGTATGATTGTGATTGTATGATTGTGATTGTATGATTGTGATTGTATGATTGTGAAAGTATGATTGTGATTGTATGATTGTGATTGTATGATTGTGATTGTATGATTATGATTGTATGAATGTGATTGTATGATTGTGATTGTATGATTGTGATTGTATGATTACGATTGTATGATTGTGGTTGTGCGATTGTGATTGTTCGATTGTGATTGTACGATTGTGATTGTATGATTGTGATTGCATGATTATGATTGTATGATTGTGATTGCATGATTGTGATTGTATGATTGTGATTGCATGATTTTGAATGTATGATTGTGATTGTATGATTGTGATTGTATGATTGTGATAGTATGATTGTGATTGTATGATTGTGATTGTATGATTGTGATTGTATGATTATGATTGTATGAATGTGATTGTATGATTGTATTTGGGTGATTGTATTTGGGAGATTGTATTTGGGAGATTGTAATTGTATGATTGTGATTGTATGATTGTGATTGTATGATTGTGATAGTATGATTGTGATTGTATGACTGTGATTGTATGACTGTGATTGTATGATTGTGATTGTATGATTGTGATTGTATGATTGTGAAAGTATGATTGTGATTGTATGATTGTGATTGTATGATTGTGATTGTATGATTGTGATTGTATGATTGTGATTGCATGATTGTGATTGTATGATTGTGATTGCATGATTTTGAATGTATGATTGTGATTGTATGATTGCGATTGTATGATTGTGATTGTATGATTAAGATTGTATTTTTGTGATTTTATGATTGTGATTGTATGATTGTGATTGTATGATTGTGATTGTATGATTGTGATTGTATGATTGCGATTGTATGAATGCGATTGTATGATTGTGATTGCATAATTGTGATTGTATGATTGTGATTGTATGATTGTGATTGTATGATTGTGATTGTCTGATTGTGGTTGTATGGTTGTGATTGTATGATTGAGATTGTATGATTGTGATTGTATGATTGCGATTATATGAATGCGATTGTATGATTGTGATTGTATTATTGTGATTGTATGATTGTGATTGTATGATTGTGATCGTATGATTGTGATTGTATGATTGTGATTGTATGATTGTGAAAGTATGATTGTGATTGTATGATTACGATTATATGATTGTGGTTGTGCGATTGTGATTGTACGATTGTGATTGTACCATTGTGATTGTACGATTGTGATTGTATGATTGTGATTGCATGATTATGATTGTATGATTGTGATTGCATGATTGTGATTGTATGATTGTGATTGCATGATTTTGAGTGTATGATTGTGATTGTATGATTGTGATTGTATGATTTTGATTGTATGATTGTGATTGTATGATTGTGATTGTATGATTGTGATTGTATGATTGTGATAGTATGATTGTGATTGTATGATTGTGATTGTATGATTGTGATTGTATGATTATGATTGTATGAATGTGATTGTATGATTGTATTTGGGTGATTGTATTTGGGAGATTGTATTTGGGAGATTGTAATTGTATGATTGTGATTGTATGATTGTGATTGTATGATTGTGATAGTATGATTGTGATTGTATGACTGTGATTGTATGATTGCGATTGTATGATTGTGATTGTATGATTAAGTTTGTATTTTTGTGATTTTATGACTGTGATTATATGATTGTGATTGTATGATTGTGATTGTACGATTGCGATTGTATGAATGCGATTGTATGATTGTGATTGCATAATTGTGATTGTATGATTGTGATTGTATGATTGTGATTGTCTGATTGTGGTTGTATGATTGTGATTGTATGATTGAGATTGTATGATTGTGATTGTATGATTGCGATTGTATGATTGCGATTGTATGATTGTGATTGTATGATTGTGATTGTATGATTGTGATTGTATGATTGTGATTGTATGATTGTGATTGTACGATTGTGATTGTATGATTGTGATTGCATGATTATGATTGTATGATTGTGATTGCATGATTGTGATTGTATGATTGTGATTGCATGATTTTGAATGTATGATTGTGATTGTATGATTGTGATTGTATGATTGTGATTGTATGATTGTGATTGTATGATTGTGATTGTCTGATTGTGGTTGTGCGATTGTGATTGTACGATTGTGATTGTATGATTGCGATTGTATGATTGTGATTGTATGATTGTGATTGTATGATTGTGATTGTATGATTGTGATTGTATGATTGTGATTGTATGATTGTGAAAGTATGATTGTGAAAGTATGATTGTGATTGTATGATTACGATTGTATGATTGTGGTTGTGCGATTGTGATTGTTCGATTGTGATTGTACGATTGTGATTGTATGATTGTGATTGCATGATTATGATTGTATGATTGTGATTGCATGATTGTGATTGTATGATTGTGATTGCATGATTTTGAATGTATGATTGTGATTGTATGATTGTGATTGTATGATTGTGATTGTATGATTGTGATTGTATGATTGTGATTGTATGATTGTGATTGTATGATTGTGATTGTATGATTGTGATTGTATGATTGTGATGGTATGATTGTGATTGTATGATTGTGATTGTATGATTGTGATTGTATGATTGTGATTGTATGATTGTGATTGTATGATTGTGATTGTATGATTATGATAGTATGATTGTGATTGTATGATTGTGATTGTATGACTGTGATTGTATGATTGTGATTGTATGATTGTGATTGTATGATTGTGAAAGTATGATTGTGATGGTATGATTGTGATTGTATGATTGTGATTGTATGATTGTGATTGTATGAGTGTGATAGTCTGATTGTGGTTGTGCGATTGTGATTGTACGATTGTGATTGTATGATTGTGATAGTATGATTGTGATTGTATGACTGTGATTGTATGACTGTGATTGTATGATTGTGATTGTATGATTGTGATTGTATGATTGTGAAAGTATGATTGTGATTGTATGATTGTGATTGTATGATTGTGATTGTATGATTATGATTGTATGAATGTGATTGTATGATTGCGATTGTATGATTGTGATTGTATGATTAAGTTTGTATTTTTGTGATTTTATGATTGTGATTGTATGATTGTGATTGTATGATTGTGATTGTATGATTGCGATTGTATGAATGCGATTGTATGATTGTGATTGCATAATTGTGATTGGATGATTGTGATTGTATGATTGTGGTTGTCTGATTGTGGTTGTATGATTGTGATTGTATGATTGAGATTGTATGATTGTGATTGTATGATTGCGATTGTATGATTGCGATTGTATGATTGTGATTGTATGATTGTGATTGTATGATTGTGATTGTATGATTGTGATTGTATGATTGTGATTGTATGATTGTGATTGTATGATTGTGAAAGTATGATTGTGATTGTATGATTATGATTGTATGATTGCGATCGTATGATTGTGATTGTATGATTATGATTGTATGATTGTGATTGTATGATTGCGATTGTATGATTGTGATTGTATGATTAAGTTTGTATTTTTGTGATTTTATGATTGTGATTGCATGATTGTGATTGTATGATTGTGATTGTATGATTGCGATTGTATGAATGCGATTGTATGATTGTGATTGCATAATTGTGATTGTATGATTGTGATTGTATGATTGTGATTGTCTGATTGTGGTTGTATGATTGTGATTGTATGATTGAGATTGTATGATTGTGATTGTATGATTGCGATTGTATGATTGCGATTGTATGATTGCGATTGTATGATTGCGATTGTATGATTGCGATTGTATGATTGTGATTGTATGATTGTGATTGTATGATTGTGATTGTATGATTGTGATTGTATGATTGTGATTGTATGATTGTGAAAGTATGATTGTGATTGTATGATTACGATTGTATGATTGTGGTTGTGCGATTGTGATTGTACGATTGTGATTGTACGATTGTGATTGTACGATTGTGATTGTATGATTGTGATTGCATGATTATGATTGTATGATTGTGATTGCATGATTGTGATTGTATGATTGTGATTGCATGATTTTGAATGTATGATTGTGATTGTATGATTGTGATTGTATGATTGTGATTGTATGATTGTGATTGTATGATTGTGATTGTATGATTGTGATTGTATGATTGTGATAGTATGATTGTGATTGTATGATTGTGATTGTATGATGGTGATTGTATGATTATGATTGTATGAATGTGATTGTATGATTGTATTTCGGTGATTGTATTTGGGAGATTGTATTTGGGAGATTGTAATTGTATGATTGTGATTGTATGATTGTGATTGTATGATTGTGATAGTATGATTGTGATTGTATGACTGTGATTGTATGACTGTGATTGTATGATTGTGATTGTATGATTGTGATTGTATGATTGTGAAAGTATGATTGTGATTGTATGATTGTGATTGTATGATTATGATTGTATGATTGCGATCGTATGATTGTGATTGTATGATTGTGATTGTATGATTGTGATTGTATGATTGCGATTGTATGAATGCGATTGTATGATTGTGATTGCATAATTGTGATTGGATGATTGTGATTGTATGATTGTGGTTGTCTGATTGTGGTTGTATGATTGTGATTGTATGATTGAGATTGTATGATTGTGATTGTATGATTGCGATTGTATGATTGCGATTGTATGATTGTGATTGTATGATTGTGATTGTATGATTGTGATTGTATGATTGTGATTGTATGATTGTGATTGTCTGATTGTGGTTGTGCGATTGTGATTGTACGATTGTGATTGTATGATTGCGATTGTATGATTGTGATTGTATGATTGTGATTGTATGATTGTGATTGTATGATTGTGATTGTATGATTGTGAAAGTATGATTGTGAAAGTATGATTGTGATTGTATGATTACGATTGTATGATTGTGGTTGTGCGATTGTGATTGTTCGATTGTGATTGTACGATTGTGATTGTATGATTGTGATTGCATGATTATGATTGTATGATTGTGATTGCATGATTGTGATTGTATGATTGTGATTGCATGATTTTGAATGTATGATTGTGATTGTATGATTGTGATTGTATGATTGTGATTGTATGATTGTGATTGTATGATTGTGATTGTATGATTGTGATTGTATGATTGTGATTGTATGATTGTGATTGTATGATTGTGATTGTATGATTGTGATTGTATGATTGTGATTGTATGATTGTGATTGTATGATTGTGATTGTATGATTATGATAGTATGATTGTGATTGTATGATTGTGATTGTATGACTGTGACTGTATGATTGTGATTGTATGATTGTGATTGTATGATTGTGAAAGTATGATTGTGATGGTATGATTGTGATTGTATGATTGTGATTGTATGATTGTGATTGTATGAGTGTGATAGTCTGATTGTGGTTGTGCGATTGTGATTGTACGATTGTGATTGTATGATTGTGATAGTATGATTGTGATTGTATGACTGTGATTGTGTGACTGTGATTGTATGATTGTGATTGTATGATTGTGATTGTATGATTGTGATTGTATGATTGTGAAAGTATGATTGTGATTGTATGATTGTGATTGTATGATTGTGATTGTATGATTGTGATTGTATGATTATGATTGTATGAATGTGATTGTATGATTGCGATTGTATGATTGTGATTGTATGATTAAGTTTGTATTTTTGTGATTTTATGATTGTGATTGTATGATTGTGATTGTATGATTGTGATTGTATGACTGCGATTGTATGAATGCGATTGTATGATTGTGATTGCATAATTGTGATTGGATGATTGTGATTGTATGATTGTGGTTGTCTGATTGTGGTTGTATGATTGTGATTGTATGATTGAGATTGTATGATTGTGATTGTATGATTGCGATTGTATGATTGCGATTGTATGATTGTGATTGTATGATTGTGATTGTATGATTGTGATTGTATGATTGTGATTGTATGATTGTGATTGTATGATTGTGATTGTATGATTGTGAAAGTATGATTGTGATTGTATGATTATGATTGTATGATTGCGATCGTATGATTGTGATTGTATGATTATGATTGTATGATTGTGATTGTATGATTGCGATTGTATGATTGTGATTGTATGATTAAGTTTGTATTTTTGTGATTTTATGATTGTGATTGTATGATTGTGATTGTATGATTGTGATTGTATGATTGCGATTGTATGAATGCGATTGTATGATTGTGATTGCATAATTGTGATTGTATGATTGTGATTGTATGATTGTGATTGTCTGATTGTGGTTGTATGATTGTGATTGTATGATTGAGATTGTATGATTGTGATTGTATGATTGCGATTGTATGATTGCGATTGTATGATTGCGATTGTATGATTGCGATTGTATGATTGCGATTGTATGATTGCGATTGTATGATTGTGATTGTATGATTGTGATTGTATGATTGTGATTGTATGATTGTGATTGTATGATTGTGATTGTATGATTGTGATTGTATGATTGTGAAAGTATGATTGTGATTGTATGATTACGATTGTATGATTGTGGTTGTGCGATTGTGATTGTACGATTGTGATTGTACGATTGTGATTGTACGATTGTGATTGTATGATTGTGATTGCATGATTATGATTGTATGATTGTGATTGCATGATTGTGATTGTATGATTGTGATTGCATGATTTTGAATGTATGATTGTGATTGTATGATTGTGATTGTATGATTGTGATTGTATGATTGTGATTGTATGATTGTGATTGTATGATTGTGATTGTATGATTGTGATAGTATGATTGTGATTGTATGATTGTGATTGTATGATGGTGATTGTATGATTATGATTGTATGAATGTGATTGTATGATTGTATTTCGGTGATTGTATTTGGGAGATTGTATTTGGGAGATTGTAATTGTATGATTGTGATTGTATGATTGTGATTGTATGATTGTGATAGTATGATTGTGATTGTATGACTGTGATTGTATGACTGTGATTGTATGATTGTGATTGTATGATTGTGATTGTATGATTGTGAAAGTATGATTGTGATTGTATGATTGTGATTGTATGATTGTGATTGTATGATTGTGATTGTATGATTGTGATTGTATGATTGTGATAGTATGATTGTGATTGTATGATTACGATTGTATGATTGTGGTTGTGCGATTGTGATTGTACGATTGTGATTGTACGATTGTGATTGTATGATTGTGATTGCATGATTATGATTGTATGATTACGATTGTATGATTGTGGTTGTGCGATTGTGATTGTACGATTGTGATTGTACGATTGTGATTTTATGATTGTGATTGCATGATTATGATTGTATGATTGTGATTGCATGATTGTGATTGTATGATTGTGATTGCATGATTTTGAATGTATGATTGTGATTGTATGATTGCGATTGTATGATTGTGATTGTATGATTAAGTTTGTATTTTTGTGATTTTATGATTGTGATTGTATGATTGTGATTGTATGATTGTGATTGTATGATTGTGATTGTATGATTGCGATTGTATGAATGCGATTGTATGATTGTGATTGCATAATTGTGATTGTATGATTGTGATTGTATGATTGTGATTGTCTGATTGTGGTTGTATGGTTGTGATTGTATGATTGAGATTGTATGATTGTGATAGTATGATTGCGATTGTATGAATGCGATTGTATGATTGTGATTGTATGATTGTGATTGTATGATTGTGATTGTATGATTGTGATCGTATGATTGTGATTGTATGATTGTGATTGTATGATTGTGAAAGTATGATTGTGATTGTATGATTACGATTATATGATTGTGGTTGTGCGATTGTGATTGTACGATTGTGATTGTACGATTGTGATTGTACGATTGTGATTGTATGATTGTGTTTGCATGATTATGATTGTATGATTGTGATTGCATGATTGTGATTGTATGATTGTGATTGCATGATTGTGATTGTATGATTATGATTGTATGATTGTGATTGTATGATTGTGATTGTATGATTGTGATTGTATGATTGTGATTGTCTGATTGTGGTTGTGCGATTGTGATTGTACGATTGTGATTGTATGATTGCGATTGTATGATTGTGATTGTATGATTGTGATTGTATGATTGTGATTGTATGATTGTGATTGTATGATTGTGAAAGTATGATTGTGAAAGTATGATTGTGATTGTATGATTACGATTGTATGATTGTGGTTGTGCGATTGTGATTGTTCGATTGTGATTGTACGATTGTGATTGTATGATTGTGATTGCATGATTATGATTGTATGATTGTGATTGCATGATTGTGATTGTATGATTGTGATTGCATGATTTTGAATGTATGATTGTGATTGTATGATTGTGATTGTATGATTGTGATTGTATGATTGTGATTGTATGATTGTGATTGTATGATTGTGATTGTATGATTGTGATTGTATGATTGTGATTGTATGATTGTGATTGTATGATTGTGATTGTATGATTGTGATTGTATGATTGTGATTGTATGATTGTGATTGTATGATTATGATAGTATGATTGTGATTGTATGATTGTGATTGTATGACTGTGACTGTATGATTGTGATTGTATGATTGTGATTGTATGATTGTGAAAGTATGATTGTGATGGTATGATTGTGATTGTATGATTGTGATTGTATGATTGTGATTGTATGAGTGTGATAGTCTGATTGTGGTTGTGCGATTGTGATTGTACGATTGTGATTGTATGATTGTGATAGTATGATTGTGATTGTATGACTGTGATTGTGTGACTGTGATTGTATGATTGTGATTGTATGATTGTGATTGTATGATTGTGAAAGTATGATTGTGATTGTATGATTGTGATTGTATGATTGTGATTGTATGATTGTGATTGTATGATTATGATTGTATGAATGTGATTGTATGATTGCGATTGTATGATTGTGATTGTATGATTAAGTTTGTATTTTTGTGATTTTATGATTGTGATTGTATGATTGTGATTGTATGATTGTGATTGTATGATTGCGATTGTATGAATGCGATTGTATGATTGTGATTGCATAATTGTGATTGGATGATTGTGATTGTATGATTGTGGTTGTCTGATTGTGGTTGTATGATTGTGATTGTATGATTGAGATTGTATGATTGTGATTGTATGATTGCGATTGTATGATTGCGATTGTATGATTGTGATTGTATGATTGTGATTGTATGATTGTGATTGTATGATTGTGATTGTATGATTGTGATTGTATGATTGTGATTGTATGATTGTGAAAGTATGATTGTGATTGTATGATTATGATTGTATGATTGCGATCGTATGATTGTGATTGTATGATTATGATTGTATGATTGTGATTGTATGATTGCGATTGTATGATTGTGATTGTATGATTAAGTTTGTATTTTTGTGATTTTATGATTGTGATTGTATGATTGTGATTGTATGATTGTGATTGTATGATTGCGATTGTATGAATGCGATTGTATGATTGTGATTGCATAATTGTGATTGTATGATTGTGATTGTATGATTGTGATTGTCTGATTGTGGTTGTATGATTGTGATTGTATGATTGAGATTGTATGATTGTGATTGTATGATTGCGATTGTATGATTGCGATTGTATGATTGCGATTGTATGATTGCGATTGTATGATTGCGATTGTATGATTGCGATTGTATGATTGTGATTGTATGATTGTGATTGTATGATTGTGATTGTATGATTGTGATTGTATGATTGTGATTGTATGATTGTGAAAGTATGATTGTGATTGTATGATTACGATTGTATGATTGTGGTTGTGCGATTGTGATTGTACGATTGTGATTGTACGATTGTGATTGTACGATTGTGATTGTATGATTGTGTTTGCATGATTATGATTGTATGATTGTGATTGCATGATTGTGATTGTATGATTGTGATTGCATGATTGTGATTGTATGATTATGATTGTATGAATGTGATTGTATGATTGTATTTGGGTGATTGTATTTGGGAGATTGTATTTGGGAGATTGTAATTGTATGATTGTGATTGTATGATTGCGATTGTATGATTGTGATTGTATGATTGTGATTGTATGATTGGGATTGTATGATTGTGATTGTATGATTGTGATTGTATGATTGTGAAAGTATGATTGTGATTGTATGATTACGATTGTATGATTGTGGTTGTGCGATTGTGATTGTTCGATTGTGATTGTACGATTGTGATTGTATGATTGTGATTGCATGATTATGATTGTATGATTGTGATTGCATGATTGTGATTGTATGATTGTGATTGCATGATTTTGAATGTATGATTGTGATTGTATGATTGTGATTGTATGATTGTGATTGTATGATTGTGATTGTATGATTGTGATTGTATGATTGTGATTGTATGATTGTGATTGTATGATTGTGATTGTATGATTGTGATTGTATGATTGTGATTGTATGATTGTGATTGTATGATTGTGATTGTATGATTGTGATTGTATGATTGTGATTGTATGATTGTGATTGTATGATTGTGATTGTATGATTATGATTGTATGAATGTGATTGTATGATTGTATTTGGGTGATTGTATTTGGGAGATTGTATTTGGGAGATTGTAATTGTATGATTGTGATTGTATGATTGTGATTGTATGATTGTGATAGTATGATTGTGATTGTATGACTGTGATTGTATGACTGTGATTGTATGATTGTGATTGTATGATTGTGATTGTATGATTGTGAAAGTATGATTGTGATTGTATGATTGTGATTGTATGATTGTGATTGTATGATTATGATTGTATGAATGTGATTGTATGATTGCGATTGTATGATTGTGATTGTATGATTAAGTTTGTATTTTTGTGACTTTATGATTGTGATTGTATGATTGTGATTGTATGATTGTGATTGTATGATTAAGTTTGTATTTTTGTGATTTTATGATTGTGATTGTATGATTGTGATTGTATGATTGTGATTGTATGATTGCGATTGTATAAATGCGATTGTATGATTGTGATTGCATAATTGTGATTGTATGATTGTGATTGTATGATTGTGATTGTCTGATTGTGGTTGTATGATTGTGATTGTATGATTGCGATTGTATGATTGTGATTGTATGACTGTGATTGTATGATTGTGATTGTATGATAGTGATTGTATGATTGTGATTGTATGATCGTGATTGTATGATTGTGAAAGTATGATTGTGATTGTATGATTACGATTGTATGATTGTGGTTGTGCGATTGTGATTGTACGATTGTGATTGTACGATTGTGATTGTTTGATTGTGATTGTACGATTGCGATTGTATGATTGCGATTGTATGATTGTGATTGTATGATTGTGATTGTATGATTGTGATTGTATGATTGTGATCGTATGATTGTGATTGTATGATCGTGATTGTATGATTGTGAAAGTATGATTGTGATTGTATGATTACGATTGTATGATTGTGGTTGTGCGATTGTGATTGTACGATTGTGATTGTACGATTGTGATTGTATGATTGTGATTGCACGATTATGATTGTATGATTGTGATTGCATGATTGTGATTGTATGATTGTGATTGCATGATTTTGAATGTATGATTGTGATTGTATGATTGTGATTGTATGATTGTGATTGTATGATTGTGATTGTATGATTGTGATTGTATGATTGTGATAGTATGATTGTGATTGTATGATTGTGATTGTATGATTGTCATTGTATGATTATGATTGTATGAATCTGATTGTATGATTGTATTTGGGTGATTGTATTTGGGAGATTGTATTTGGGAGATTGTAATTGTATGATTATGATTGTATGATTGAGATTGTATGATTGTGATAGTATGATTGTGATTGTATGACTGTGATTGTATGACTGTGATTGTATGATTGTGATTGTATGATTGTGATTGTATGATTGTGAAAGTATGATTGTGATTGTATGATTGTGGTTGTATGATTGTGATTGTATGATTGTGATTGTATGATTGTATTTGGGAGATTGTAATTGTATGATTGCGATTGTATGATTGTGATTGTATGATTGCGATTGTATGATTGTGATTGTACGATTGTGATGTATGATTGTAATTGTATTATTATGATTGTATGATTGTGATTGTATGATTGAGATTGTATGATTGATATTGTATGACTGTGATTGTATGATTGTGATTGTATGATTGTGATTGTGTGATTGTGATTGTATGATTGTGAAAGTATGATTGTGATTGTATGATTGTGATTGTATGATTGTGATTGTATGATTGTGATTGTATGATTGTGGAAGTATGATTGTGATTGTATGATTACGATTGTATGATTGTGGTTGTGCGATTGTGATTGTACGATTGTGATTGTACGATTGTGATTGTATGATTGTGATTGCATGATTATGATTGTATGATTGTGATTGCACGATTGTGATTGTACGATTGCGATTGTATGATTGCGATTGTATGATTGTGATTGTATGATTGTGATTGTATGATTGTGATTGTATGATTGTGATCGTATGATTGTGATTGTATGATCGTGATTGTATGATTGTGAAAGTATGATTGTGATTGTATGATTACGATTGTATGATTGTGGTTGTGCGATTGTGATTGTACGATTGTGATTGTACGATTGTGATTGTATGATTGTGATTGCATGATTATGATTGTATGATTGTGATTGCACGATTGTGATTGTACGATTGCGATTGCATGATTGCGATTGTATGATTGTGA
Organism: Megachile rotundata; assembly: GCF_050947335.1. Classification (NCBI taxonomy): domain Eukaryota; kingdom Metazoa; phylum Arthropoda; class Insecta; order Hymenoptera; family Megachilidae; genus Megachile; species Megachile rotundata. The sequence goes on along the minus strand of NW_027473318.1, from coordinate 1,169,770 downwards.
TTGTATGATTGTGATTGTATGATTGTGATTGTATGATTGTGATCGTATGATTGTGATTGTATGATCGTGATTGTATGATTGTGAAAGTATGATTGTGATTGTATGATTACGATTGTATGATTGTGGTTGTGCGATTGTGATTGTACGATTGTGATTGTACGATTGTGATTGTATGATTGTGATTGCATGATTATGATTGTATGATTGTGATTGCATGATTGTGATTGTATGATTGTGATTGCATGATTTTGAATGTATGATTGTGATTGTATGATTGTGATTGTATGATTGTGATTGTATGATTGTGATTGTATGATTGTGATTGTATGATTGTGATTGTATGATTGTGATAGTATGATTGTGATTGTATGATTGTGATTGTATGATTGTGATTGTATGATTATGATTGTATGAATCTGATTGTATGATTGTATTTGGGTGATTGTATTTGGGAGATTGTATTTGGGAGATTGTAATTGTATGATTGTGATTGTATGATTGTGATTGTATGATTGCGATTGTATGATTGTGATTGTACGATTGTGATGTATGATTGTAATTGTATTATTATGATTGTATGATTGTGATTGTATGATTGAGATTGTATGATTGATATTGTATGACTGTGATTGTATGATTGTGATTGTATGATTGTGATTGTATGATTGTGATTGTATGATTGTGAAAGTATGATTGTGATTGTATGATTGCGATTGTATGATTGTGATTGTATGATTGTGATTGTATGATTGTGGAAGTATGATTGTGGAAGTATGATTGTGATTGTATGATTACGATTGTATGATTGTGGTTGTGCGATTGTGATTGTACGATTGTGATTGCACGATTGTGATTGTATGATTGTGATTGCATGATTTTGAATGTATGATTGTGATTGTATGATTGTGATTGTATGATTGTGATTGTATGATTGTGATTGTATGATTGTGATTGTATGATTGCGATAGTATGATTGTGATTGTATGATTGTGATTGTATGATTGTGATTGTATGATTATGATTGTATGAATGTGATTGTATGATTTTATTTGGGTGATTGTATTTGGGAGATTGTATTTGGGAGATTGTAATTGCATGATTGTGATTGTATGATTGTGATTGTATGATTGTGATAGTATGATTGTGATTGTATGACTGTGATTGTATGACTGTGATTGCATGATTTTGAATGTATGATTGTGATTGTATGATTGCGATTGTATGATTGTGATTGTATGATTAAGTTTGTATTTTCGTGATTTTATGATTGTGATTGTATGATTGTGATTGTATGATTGTGATTGTATGATTGTGTTTGTATGATTGCGATTGTATGAATGCGATTGTATGATTGTGATTGCATAATTGTGATTGTATGATTGTGATTGTATGATTGTGATTGTCTGATTGTGGTTGTATGATTGTGATTGTATGATTGAGATTGTATGATTGTGATTGTATGATTGCGATTGTATGATTGTGGTTGTGCGATTGTGATTGTTCGATTGTGATTGTACGATTGTGATTGTATGATTGTGATTGCATGATTATGATTGTATGATTGTGATTGCATGATTGTGATTGTATGATTGTGATTGCATGATTTTGAATGTATGATTGTGATTGTATGATTGTGATTGTATGATTGTGATTGTATGATTGTGATTGTATGATTGAGATTGTATGATTGTGATAGTATGATTGTGATTGTATGACTGTGATTGTATGACTGTGATTGTATGATTGTGATTGTATGATTGTGATTGTATGATTGTGAAAGTATGATTGTGATTGTATGATTGTGATTGTATGATTGTGATTGTATGATTGTGATTGTATGATTGTATTTGGGAGATTGTATTTGGGAGATTGTATTTGGGAGATTGTAATTGTATGATTGCGATTGTACGATTGTGATTGTATGATTGCGATTGTATGATTGTGATTGTACGATTGTGATGTATGATTGTAATTGTATTATTATGATTGTATGATTGTGATTGTATGATTGAGATTGTATGATTGATATTGTATGACTGTGATTGTATGATTGTGATTGTATGATTGTGATTGTATGATTGTGATTGTATGATTGTGAAAGTATGATTGTGATTGTACGATTGTGATTGTACGATTGTGATTGTATGATTGTGATTGCATGATTATGATTGTATGATTGTGATTGCATGATTGTGATTGTATGATTGTGATTGCATGATTTTGAATGTATGATTGTGATTGTATGATTGTGATTGTATGATTGTGAAAGTATGATTGTGATTGTATGATTGTGATTGTATGATTGTGATTGTATGATTGTGATTGTATGATTGTATTTGGGAGATTGTATTTGGGAGATTGTATTTGGGAGATTGTAATTGTATGATTGCGATTGTACGATTGTGATTGTATGATTGCGATTGTATGATTGTGATTGTACGATTGTGATGTATGATTGTAATTGTATTATTATGATTGTATGATTGTGATTGTATGATTGTGATTGTATGATTGAGATTGTATGATTGTGATAGTATGATTGTGATTGTATGACTGTGATTGTATGACTGTGATTGTATGATTGTGATTGTATGATTGTGATTGTATGATTACGATTGTATGATTGTGGTTGTGCGATTGTGATTGTACGATTGTGAATGTACGATTGTGATTGTATGATTGTGATTGCATGATTATGATTGTATGATTGTGATTGCACGATTGTGATTGTATGATTGTGATTGCATGATTTTGAATGTATGATTGTGATTGTATGATTGTGATTGTATGATTGTGATAGTAAGATTGTGATTGTATGACTGTGATTGTATGACTGTGATTGTATGATTGTGATTGTATGATTGTGATTGTATGATTGTGATCGTATGATTGTGATTGTATGATCGTGATTGTATGATTGTGAAAGTATGATTGTGATTGTATGATTACGATTGTATGATTGTGGTTGTGCGATTGTGATTGTACGATTGTGATTGTACGATTGTGATTGTATGATTGTGATTGCATGATTATGATTGTATGATTGTGATTGCACGATTGTGATTGTACGATTGCGATTGCATGATTGCGATTGTATGATTGTGATTGTATGATTGTGATTGTATGATTGTGATTGTATGATTGTGATCGTATGATTGTGATTGTATGATCGTGATTGTATGATTGTGAAAGTATGATTGTGATTGTATGATTACGATTGTATGATTGTGGTTGTGCGATTGTGATTGTACGATTGTGATTGTACGATTGTGATTGTATGATTGTGATTGCATGATTATGATTGTATGATTGTGATTGCATGATTGTGATTGTATGATTGTGATTGCATGATTTTGAATGTATGATTGTGATTGTATGATTGTGATTGTATGATTGTGATTGTATGATTGTGATTGTATGATTGTGATTGTATGATTGTGATTGTATGATTGTGATAGTATGATTGTGATTGTATGATTGTGATTGTATGATTGTGATTGTATGATTATGATTGTATGAATCTGATTGTATGATTGTATTTGGGTGATTGTATTTGGGAGATTGTATTTGGGAGATTGTAATTGTATGATTGTGATTGTATGATTGTGATTGTATGATTGCGATTGTATGATTGTGATTGTACGATTGTGATGTATGATTGTAATTGTATTATTATGATTGTATGATTGTGATTGTATGATTGAGATTGTATGATTGATATTGTATGACTGTGATTGTATGATTGTGATTGTATGATTGTGATTGTATGATTGTGATTGTATGATTGTGAAAGTATGATTGTGATTGTATGATTGCGATTGTATGATTGTGATTGTATGATTGTGATTGTATGATTGTGGAAGTATGATTGTGGAAGTATGATTGTGATTGTATGATTACGATTGTATGATTGTGGTTGTGCGATTGTGATTGTACGATTGTGATTGTACGATTGTGATTGTATGATTGTGATTGCATGATTATGATTGTATGATTGTGATTGCACGATTGTGATTGTATGATTGTGATTGCATGATTTTGAATGTATGATTGTGATTGTATGATTGTGATTGTATGATTGTGATTGTATGATTGTGATTGTATGATTGTGATTGTATGATTGCGATAGTATGATTGTGATTGTATGATTGTGATTGTATGATTGTGATTGTATGATTATGATTGTATGAATGTGATTGTATGATTTTATTTGGGTGATTGTATTTGGGAGATTGTATTTGGGAGATTGTAATTGCATGATTGTGATTGTATGATTGTGATTGTATGATTGTGATAGTATGATTGTGATTGTATGACTGTGATTGTATGACTGTGATTGCATGATTTTGAATGTATGATTGTGATTGTATGATTGCGATTGTATGATTGTGATTGTATGATTAAGTTTGTATTTTCGTGATTTTATGATTGTGATTGTATGATTGTGATTGTATGATTGTGATTGTATGATTGTGTTTGTATGATTGCGATTGTATGAATGCGATTGTATGATTGTGATTGCATAATTGTGATTGTATGATTGTGATTGTATGATTGTGATTGTCTGATTGTGGTTGTATGATTGTGATTGTATGATTGAGATTGTATGATTGTGATTGTATGATTGCGATTGTATGATTGTGGTTGTGCGATTGTGATTGTTCGATTGTGATTGTACGATTGTGATTGTATGATTGTGATTGCATGATTATGATTGTATGATTGTGATTGCATGATTGTGATTGTATGATTGTGATTGCATGATTTTGAATGTATGATTGTGATTGTATGATTGTGATTGTATGATTGTGATTGTATGATTGTGATTGTATGATTGAGATTGTATGATTGTGATAGTATGATTGTGATTGTATGACTGTGATTGTATGACTGTGATTGTATGATTGTGATTGTATGATTGTGATTGTATGATTGTGAAAGTATGATTGTGATTGTATGATTGTGATTGTATGATTGTGATTGTATGATTGTGATTGTATGATTGTATTTGGGAGATTGTATTTGGGAGATTGTATTTGGGAGATTGTAATTGTATGATTGCGATTGTACGATTGTGATTGTATGATTGCGATTGTATGATTGTGATTGTACGATTGTGATGTATGATTGTAATTGTATTATTATGATTGTATGATTGTGATTGTATGATTGAGATTGTATGATTGATATTGTATGACTGTGATTGTATGATTGTGATTGTATGATTGTGATTGTATGATTGTGATTGTATGATTGTGATTGTATGATTGTGAAAGTATGATTGTGATTGTACGATTGTGATTGTACGATTGTGATTGTATGATTGTGATTGCATGATTATGATTGTATGATTGTGATTGCATGATTGTGATTGTATGATTGTGATTGCATGATTTTGAATGTATGATTGTGATTGTATGATTGTGATTGTATGATTGTGAAAGTATGATTGTGATTGTATGATTGTGATTGTATGATTGTGATTGTATGATTGTGATTGTATGATTGTATTTGGGAGATTGTATTTGGGAGATTGTATTTGGGAGATTGTAATTGTATGATTGCGATTGTACGATTGTGATTGTATGATTGCGATTGTATGATTGTGATTGTACGATTGTGATGTATGATTGTAATTGTATTATTATGATTGTATGATTGTGATTGTATGATTGTGATTGTATGATTGAGATTGTATGATTGTGATAGTATGATTGTGATTGTATGACTGTGATTGTATGACTGTGATTGTATGATTGTGATTGTATGATTGTGATTGTATGATTACGATTGTATGATTGTGGTTGTGCGATTGTGATTGTACGATTGTGAATGTACGATTGTGATTGTATGATTGTGATTGCATGATTATGATTGTATGATTGTGATTGCACGATTGTGATTGTATGATTGTGATTGCATGATTTTGAATGTATGATTGTGATTGTATGATTGTGATTGTATGATTGTGATAGTATGATGGTAAAAGTATGATTGTGATTGTATGATTGTGATTGTATGATTGTGATTGTATGATTGTGATTGTATGATTGTGATTGTCTGATTGTGGTTGTGCGATTGTGATTGTACGATTGTGACTGTATGATTGTGATTGTATGCTTGCGATTGTATGATTGTGATTGTATGATTGTGATTGTATGATTCTGATTGTATGATTGTGATTGTATGATTGTGATTGTATGATTATGATTGTATGATTGTGATTGTATGATTGTGATTGTATGATTGTGATTGTATGATTGTGATAGTATGATTGTGATTGTATGATTGTGATTGTATGATTGTGATTGTATGACTGTGATTGTATGATTGTGATTGTATGATTGTGATTGTGTGATTGTGAAAGTATGATTGTGATGGTATGATTGTGATTGTATGATTGTGATTGTATGATTGTGATTGTATGAGTGTGATTGTCTGATTGTGGTTGTACGATTGTGATTGTACGATTGTGATTGTACGATTATTATTGAATGATTGTGATTGTATGATGGTGATTGTATGATTGTGATTGTATGATTGTGATTGTATGATTATGATTGTATGATTGTGATTGTATGATTGTATTTGGGTGATTGTATTTGGGAGATTGTATTTGGGAGATTGTAATTGTATGATTGCGATTGTATGATTGTGATTGTATGATTGCGATTATATGAATGCGATTGTGTGATTTTGATTGTATGCTTGTGATTGTATGATTGTGATTGTATGATTGTGATTGTATGATTGTGATTGTATGATTGTATTTGGGATATTGTAATTGTATGATTGCGATTGTATGGTTGTGATTGTATGATTGTGATTGTATGATTGTGATTGTATGCTTGCGATTGTATGACTGTGATTGTATGATTGTGATTGTATGATTGTGATTGTATGATTGTGATTGTATGATTGTGATGTATGATTGTAATTGTATTATTATGATTGTATGATTGTGATTGTATGATTGAGATTGTATGATTGATATTGTATGACTGTGATTGTATGATTGTGATTGTATGATTGTGATTGTATGATTGTGATTGTATGATTGTGAAAGTATGATTGTGATTGTATGATTGCGATTGTATGATTGTGATTGTATGATTGTGATTGTATGATTGTGGAAGTATGATTGTGGAAGTATGATTGTGATTGTATGATTACGATTGTATGATTGTGGTTGTGCGATTGTGATTGTACGATTGTGATTGTACGATTGTGATTGTATGATTGTGATTGCATGATTATGATTGTATGATTGTGATTGCACGATTGTGATTGTATGATTGTGATTGCATGATTTTGAATGTATGATTGTGATTGTATGATTGTGATTGTATGATTGTGATTGTATGATTGTGATTGTATGATTGTGATTGTATGATTGCGATAGTATGATTGTGATTGTATGATTGTGATTGTATGATTGTGATTGTATGATTATGATTGTATGAATGTGATTGTATGATTTTATTTGGGTGATTGTATTTGGGAGATTGTATTTGGGAGATTGTAATTGCATGATTGTGATTGTATGATTGTGATTGTATGATTGTGATAGTATGATTGTGATTGTATGACTGTGATTGTATGACTGTGATTGCATGATTTTGAATGTATGATTGTGATTGTATGATTGCGATTGTATGATTGTGATTGTATGATTAAGTTTGTATTTTCGTGATTTTATGATTGTGATTGTATGATTGTGATTGTATGATTGTGATTGTATGATTGTGTTTGTATGATTGCGATTGTATGAATGCGATTGTATGATTGTGATTGCATAATTGTGATTGTATGATTGTGATTGTATGATTGTGATTGTCTGATTGTGGTTGTATGATTGTGATTGTATGATTGAGATTGTATGATTGTGATTGTATGATTGCGATTGTATGATTGTGGTTGTGCGATTGTGATTGTTCGATTGTGATTGTACGATTGTGATTGTATGATTGTGATTGCATGATTATGATTGTATGATTGTGATTGCATGATTGTGATTGTATGATTGTGATTGCATGATTTTGAATGTATGATTGTGATTGTATGATTGTGATTGTATGATTGTGATTGTATGATTGTGATTGTATGATTGAGATTGTATGATTGTGATAGTATGATTGTGATTGTATGACTGTGATTGTATGACTGTGATTGTATGATTGTGATTGTATGATTGTGATTGTATGATTGTGAAAGTATGATTGTGATTGTATGATTGTGATTGTATGATTGTGATTGTATGATTGTGATTGTATGATTGTATTTGGGAGATTGTATTTGGGAGATTGTATTTGGGAGATTGTAATTGTATGATTGCGATTGTACGATTGTGATTGTATGATTGCGATTGTATGATTGTGATTGTACGATTGTGATGTATGATTGTAATTGTATTATTATGATTGTATGATTGTGATTGTATGATTGAGATTGTATGATTGATATTGTATGACTGTGATTGTATGATTGTGATTGTATGATTGTGATTGTATGATTGTGATTGTATGATTGTGAAAGTATGATTGTGATTGTACGATTGTGATTGTACGATTGTGATTGTATGATTGTGATTGCATGATTATGATTGTATGATTGTGATTGCATGATTGTGATTGTATGATTGTGATTGCATGATTTTGAATGTATGATTGTGATTGTATGATTGTGATTGTATGATTGTGAAAGTATGATTGTGATTGTATGATTGTGATTGTATGATTGTGATTGTATGATTGTGATTGTATGATTGTATTTGGGAGATTGTATTTGGGAGATTGTATTTGGGAGATTGTAATTGTATGATTGCGATTGTACGATTGTGATTGTATGATTGCGATTGTATGATTGTGATTGTACGATTGTGATGTATGATTGTAATTGTATTATTATGATTGTATGATTGTGATTGTATGATTGTGATTGTATGATTGAGATTGTATGATTGTGATAGTATGATTGTGATTGTATGACTGTGATTGTATGACTGTGATTGTATGATTGTGATTGTATGATTGTGATTGTATGATTACGATTGTATGATTGTGGTTGTGCGATTGTGATTGTACGATTGTGAATGTACGATTGTGATTGTATGATTGTGATTGCATGATTATGATTGTATGATTGTGATTGCACGATTGTGATTGTATGATTGTGATTGCATGATTTTGAATGTATGATTGTGATTGTATGATTGTGATTGTATGATTGTGATAGTATGATGGTAAAAGTATGATTGTGATTGTATGATTGTGATTGTATGATTGTGATTGTATGATTGTGATTGTATGATTGTGATTGTCTGATTGTGGTTGTGCGATTGTGATTGTACGATTGTGACTGTATGATTGTGATTGTATGCTTGCGATTGTATGATTGTGATTGTATGATTGTGATTGTATGATTCTGATTGTATGATTGTGATTGTATGATTGTGATTGTATGATTATGATTGTATGATTGTGATTGTATGATTGTGATTGTATGATTGTGATTGTATGATTGTGATAGTATGATTGTGATTGTATGATTGTGATTGTATGATTGTGATTGTATGACTGTGATTGTATGATTGTGATTGTATGATTGTGATTGTGTGATTGTGAAAGTATGATTGTGATGGTATGATTGTGATTGTATGATTGTGATTGTATGATTGTGATTGTATGAGTGTGATTGTCTGATTGTGGTTGTACGATTGTGATTGTACGATTGTGATTGTACGATTATTATTGAATGATTGTGATTGTATGATGGTGATTGTATGATTGTGATTGTATGATTGTGATTGTATGATTATGATTGTATGATTGTGATTGTATGATTGTATTTGGGTGATTGTATTTGGGAGATTGTATTTGGGAGATTGTAATTGTATGATTGCGATTGTATGATTGTGATTGTATGATTGCGATTATATGAATGCGATTGTGTGATTTTGATTGTATGCTTGTGATTGTATGATTGTGATTGTATGATTGTGATTGTATGATTGTGATTGTATGATTGTATTTGGGATATTGTAATTGTATGATTGCGATTGTATGGTTGTGATTGTATGATTGTGATTGTATGATTGTGATTGTATGCTTGCGATTGTATGACTGTGATTGTATGATTGTGATTGTATGATTGTGATTGTATGATTGTGATTGTATGATTGTGATTGTATGATTATGATTGTATGATTGTGATTGTATGATTGTGATTTTATGATTGTGATTGTATGATTGTGATAGTATGATTGTGATTGTATGATTGTGATTGTATGACTGTGATTGTATGATTGTGATTGTATGATTGTGATTGTATGATTGTGAAAGTATGATTGTGATGGTATGATTGTGATTGTATGATTGTGATTGTATGATTGTGATTGTATGAGTGTGATTGTCTGATTGTGGTTGTGCGATTGTGATTGTACGATTGTGATTGTACGATTATTATTGAATGATTGTGATTGTATGATTGTGATTGTATGATTGTGATTGTATGACTGTGATTGTATGATTATGATTGTATGATTGTGATTGTATGATTGTATTTGGGTGATTGTATTTGGGAGATTGTATTTGGGAGATTGTAATTGTATGATTGCGATTGTATGATTGTGATTGTATGATTGCGATTGTATGAATGCGATTGTGTGATTGTGACTGTATGATTGTGATTGTATGATTGTGATTGTATGATTGTGATTGTATGATTGTGATTGTATGATTGTGATTGTATGATTGTGATTGTATGTTTGTGATTGTATGATTGTGATTGTATGATTGTGATTGTATGATTGTGATTGTATGATTGTGAATGTACGATTGTGATTGTATGATTGTGATTGTATGATTATGATAGTATGATTGTGATTATATGATTGTCATTGTATGACTGTGATTGTATGATTGTGATTGTATGATTGTGATAGTATGATTGTGAAAGTATGATTGTGATTGTATGATTGTGATTGTATGATTGTGATTGTATGATTGTGATTGTATGATAGTGATTGTCTGATTGTGGTTGTGCGATTGTGATTGTACGATTGTGATTGTACGATTGTGATTGTACGATTGTCATAGTATGATTGTGATTGTATGATTGTGATTGTATGATTGTGATTGCATGATTGTGATTGTTTGATTGTATTTGGGAGATTGTATTTGGGAGATTGTATTTGGGAGATTGTAATTGTATGATTGCGATTGTATGATTGTGATTGTATGATTGCGATTGTATGATTGTGATTGTATAATTGTGATGTATGACTGTAATTGTATGATTATGATTGTATGATTGTGATTGTATGATTGAGATTGTATGATTGTGATTGTATGCTTGCGATTGTATGATTGTGATTGTATGATTGTGATTGTATGATTGTGATTGTATGATTGTGATTGTATGATTGTGATTGTATGATTGTGAAAGTATGATTGTGATTGTATGATTACGATTGTATGATTGTGGTTGTGCGATTGTGATTGTACGATTGTGATTGTACGATTGTGATTGTATGATTGTGATTGTATGATTATGATTGTATGAATGTGATTTTATGATTGTGATTGTATGATTGTGATTGTATGATTGTGATTGTATGATTGTATTTGGGAGATTGTATTTGGGAGATTGTAATTGTATGATTGCGATTGTATGATTGGGATTGTATGATTGCGATTGTATGAATGCGATTGTATGATTGTGATTGTATGATTGTGATTGTATGATTATGATTGTATGAATGTGATTGTATGATTGCGATTGTATGATTGTGATTGTATGATTAAGTTTGTATTTTTGTGATTTTATGATTGTGATTGTATGATTGTGATTGTATGATTGCGATTGTATAAATGCGATTGTATGATTGTGATTGCATAATTGTGATTGTATGATTGTGATTGTATGATTGTGATTGTCTGATTGTGGTTGTATGATTGTGATTGTATGATTGAGATTGTTTGATTGTGATTGTATGATTGCGATTGTATGATTGCGATTGTATGATTGTGATTGTATGATTGTGATTGTATGATTGTGATTGTATGATTGTGTTCGTATGATTGTGATTGTATGATTGTGATTGTATGATTGTGAAAGTATGATTGTGACTGTATGATTACGATTGTATGATTGTGGTTGTGCGATTGTGATTGTACGATTGTGATTGTACGATTGTGATTGTATGATTGTGATTGCATGATTATGATTGTATGATTGTGATTGTATGATTGTGATTGTATGATTGTGATTGTATGATTGTGATTGTATGATTGTGATTGTATGATTGTGATTGTCTGATTGTGGTTGTGCGATTGTGATTGTACGATTGTGATTGTACGATTGTGATTGTATGATTGTGATTGCATGATTATGATTGTATGATTGTGATTGCATGATTGCGATTGTATGATTGTGATTGCATCATTTTGAATGTATGATTGTGATTGAATGATTGTGATTGTATGATTGAGATTGTTTGATTGTGATTGTATGATTGCGATTGTATGATTGCGATTGTATGATTGTGATTGTATGATTGTGATTGTATGATTGTGATTGTATGATTGTGTTCGTATGATTGTGATTGTATGATTGTGATTGTATGATTGTGAAAGTATGATTGTGATTGTATGATTACGATTGTATGATTGTGGTTGTGCGATTGTGATTGTACGATTGTGATTGTACGATTGTGATTGTATGATTGTGATTGTATGATTATGATTGTATGAATGTGATTGTATGATTGTATTTGGGTGATTGTATTTGGGAGATTGTATTTGGGAGATTGTAATTGTATGATTGTGATTGTATGATTGTGATTGTATGATTGTGATAGTATGATTGTGATTGTACGACTGTGATTGTATGACTGTGATTGTATGATTGTGATTGTATGATTGTGATTGTATGATTGTGATTGTATGATTGTGATTGTATGATTGTGATTGTATGATTGTGATTGTATGATTGTGATTGTATGATTGTGATTGTATGATTGTGATTGTATGATTGTGATTGTATGATTGTGATTGTATGATTGTGATTGTATGATTATGATAGTATGATTGTGATTGTATGATTGTGATTGTATGACTGTGATTGTATGATTGTGATTGTATGATTGTGATTGTATGATTGTGAAAGTATGATTGTGATGGTATGATTGTGATTGTATGATTGTGATTGTATGATTGTGATTGTATGAGTGTGATAGTCTGATTGTGGTTGTGCGATTGTGATTGTACGATTGTGATTGTATGATTGTGATAGTATGATTGTGATTGTATGACTGTGATTGTATGACTGTGATTGTATGATTGTGATTGTATGATTGTGATTGTATGATTGTGAAAGTATGATTGTGATTGTATGATTGTGATTGTATGATTGTGATTGTATGATTATGATTGTATGAATGTGATTGTATGATTGCGATTGTATGATTGTGATTGTATGATTAAGTTTGTATTTTTGTGATTTTATGATTGTGATTGTATGATTGTGATTGTATGATTGAGATTGTATGATTGTGATTGTATGATTGCGATTGTATGATTGCGATTGTATGATTGCGATTGTATGATTGTGATTGTATGATTGCGATTGTATGATTGCGATTGTATGATTGTGATTGTATGATTGTGATTGTATGATTGTGATTGTATGATTGTGAAAGTATGATTGTGATTGTATGATTACGATTGTATGATTGTGGTTGTGCGATTGTGATTGTACGATTGTGATTGTACGATTGTGATTGTATGATTGTGATTGTATGATTGTGATTGTATGATTGTGATTGTATGATTGTGATTGTATGATTGTGATTGTATGGTTGTGATTGTATGATTGTGATTGTATGATTATGATTGTATGAATGTGATTGTATGATTGTATTTGGGTGATTGTATTTGGGAGATTGTATTTGGGAGATTGTAATTGTATGATTGTGATTGTATGATTGTGATTGTATGATTGTGATTGTATGATTGTATCTGGGAGATTGTATTTGGGAGATTTTATTTGGGAGATTGTAATTGTATGATTGTGATTGTATGATTGTGATTGTATGATTGTGATTGTATGATTGTGATTGTATGATTATGATTGTATGATTGTGATTGTATGATTGTGATTGTATGATTGTGATTGTATGATTGCGATCGTATGGTTGTGATTGTATGATTGTGATTGTATGATTGTGATTGTATGATTATGATTGTATGAATGTGATTGTATGATTGCGATTGTATGATTGTGATTGTATGATTAAGTTTGTATTTTTGTGATTTTATGATTGTGATTGTATGATTGTGATTGTATGATTGCGATTGTATAAATGCGATTGTATGATTGTGATTGCATAATTGTGATTGTATGATTGTGATTGTATGATTGTGATTGTCTGATTGTGGTTGTATGATTGTGATTGTATGATTGAGATTGTTTGATTGTGATTGTATGATTGCGATTGTATGATTGCGATTGTATGATTGTGATTGTATGATTGTGATTGTATGATTGTGATTGTATGATTGTGTTCGTATGATTGTGATTGTATGATTGTGATTGTATGATTGTGAAAGTATGATTGTGACTGTATGATTACGATTGTATGATTGTGGTTGTGCGATTGTGATTGTACGATTGTGATTGTACGATTGTGATTGTATGATTGTGATTGCATGATTATGATTGTATGATTGTGATTGTATGATTGTGATTGTATGATTGTGATTGTATGATTGTGATTGTATGATTGTGATTGTATGATTGTGATTGTCTGATTGTGGTTGTGCGATTGTGATTGTACGATTGTGATTGTACGATTGTGATTGTATGATTGTGATTGCATGATTATGATTGTATGATTGTGATTGCATGATTGCGATTGTATGATTGTGATTGCATCATTTTGAATGTATGATTGTGATTGAATGATTGTGATTGTATGATTGAGATTGTTTGATTGTGATTGTATGATTGCGATTGTATGATTGCGATTGTATGATTGTGATTGTATGATTGTGATTGTATGATTGTGATTGTATGATTGTGTTCGTATGATTGTGATTGTATGATTGTGATTGTATGATTGTGAAAGTATGATTGTGATTGTATGATTACGATTGTATGATTGTGGTTGTGCGATTGTGATTGTACGATTGTGATTGTACGATTGTGATTGTATGATTGTGATTGTATGATTATGATTGTATGAATGTGATTGTATGATTGTATTTGGGTGATTGTATTTGGGAGATTGTATTTGGGAGATTGTAATTGTATGATTGTGATTGTATGATTGTGATTGTATGATTGTGATAGTATGATTGTGATTGTACGACTGTGATTGTATGACTGTGATTGTATGATTGTGATTGTATGATTGTGATTGTATGATTGTGATTGTATGATTGTGATTGTATGATTGTGATTGTATGATTGTGATTGTATGATTGTGATTGTATGATTGTGATTGTATGATTGTGATTGTATGATTGTGATTGTATGATTGTGATTGTATGATTGTGATTGTATGATTATGATAGTATGATTGTGATTGTATGATTGTGATTGTATGACTGTGATTGTATGATTGTGATTGTATGATTGTGATTGTATGATTGTGAAAGTATGATTGTGATGGTATGATTGTGATTGTATGATTGTGATTGTATGATTGTGATTGTATGAGTGTGATAGTCTGATTGTGGTTGTGCGATTGTGATTGTACGATTGTGATTGTATGATTGTGATAGTATGATTGTGATTGTATGACTGTGATTGTATGACTGTGATTGTATGATTGTGATTGTATGATTGTGATTGTATGATTGTGAAAGTATGATTGTGATTGTATGATTGTGATTGTATGATTGTGATTGTATGATTATGATTGTATGAATGTGATTGTATGATTGCGATTGTATGATTGTGATTGTATGATTAAGTTTGTATTTTTGTGATTTTATGATTGTGATTGTATGATTGTGATTGTATGATTGAGATTGTATGATTGTGATTGTATGATTGCGATTGTATGATTGCGATTGTATGATTGCGATTGTATGATTGTGATTGTATGATTGCGATTGTATGATTGCGATTGTATGATTGTGATTGTATGATTGTGATTGTATGATTGTGATTGTATGATTGTGAAAGTATGATTGTGATTGTATGATTACGATTGTATGATTGTGGTTGTGCGATTGTGATTGTACGATTGTGATTGTACGATTGTGATTGTATGATTGTGATTGTATGATTGTGATTGTATGATTGTGATTGTATGATTGTGATTGTATGATTGTGATTGTATGGTTGTGATTGTATGATTGTGATTGTATGATTATGATTGTATGAATGTGATTGTATGATTGTATTTGGGTGATTGTATTTGGGAGATTGTATTTGGGAGATTGTAATTGTATGATTGTGATTGTATGATTGTGATTGTATGATTGTGATAGTAAGATTGTGATTGTATGACTGTGATTGTATGACTGTGATTGTATGATTGTGATTGTATGATTGTGATTGTATGATTGTGAAAGTATGATTGTGATTGTATGATTGTGATTGTATGATTTTATTTGGGAGATTGTATTTGGGAGATTGTATTTGGGAGATTGTGTTTGGGATATTGTAATTGTATGATTGCGATTGTATGATTGTGATTGTATGATTGTGATTGTATGATTGTGATTGTATGACTGTGATTGTATGATTGTGATTGTATGATTGTGATTGTATGATTGTGATAGTATGATGGTAAAAGTATGATTGTGATTGTATGATTGTGATTGTATGATTGTGATTGTATGATTGTGATTGTGTGATTGTGATTGTCTGATTGTGGTTGTGCGATTGTGATTGTACGATTGTGACTGTATGATTGTGATTGTATGCTTGCGATTGTATGATTGTGATTGTATGATTGTGATTGTATGATTCTGATTGTATGATTGTGATTGTATGATTGTGATTGTATGATTATGATTGTATGATTGTGATTGTATGATTGTGATTGTATGATTGTGATTGTATGATTGTGATAGTATGATTGTGATTGTATGATTGTGATTGTATGATTGTGATTGTATGACTGTGATTGTATGATTGTGATTGTATGATTGTGATTGTGTGATTGTGAAAGTATGATTGTGATGGTATGATTGTGATTGTATGATTGTGATTGTATGATTGTGATTGTATGAGTGTGATTGTCTGATTGTGGTTGTACGATTGTGATTGTACGATTGTGATTGTACGATTATTATTGAATGATTGTGATTGTATGATGGTGATTGTATGATTGTGATTGTATGATTGTGATTGTATGATTATGATTGTATGATTGTGATTGTATGATTGTATTTGGGTGATTGTATTTGGGAGATTGTATTTGGGAGATTGTAATTGTATGATTGCGATTGCATGATTGTGATTGTATGATTGCGATTATATGAATGCGATTGTGTGATTTTGATTGTATGCTTGTGATTGTATGATTGTGATTGTATGATTGTGATTGTATGATTGTGATTGTATGATTGTGATTGTATGATTGTATTTGGGAGATTGTATTTGGGATATTGTAATTGTATGATTGCGATTGTATGGTTGTGATTGTATGATTGTGATTGTATGATTGTGATTGTATGCTTGCGATTGTATGACTGTGATTGTATGATTGTGATTGTATGATTGTGATTGTATGATTGTGATTGTATGATTGTGATTGTATGATTATGATTGTATGATTGTGATTGTATGATTGTGATTTTATGATTGTGATTGTATGATTGTGATAGTATGATTGTGATTGTATGATTGTGATTGTATGACTGTGATTGTATGATTGTGATTGTATGATTGTGATTGTATGATTGTGAAAGTATGATTGTGATGGTATGATTGTGATTGTATGATTGTGATTGTATGATTGTGATTGTATGAGTGTGATTGTCTGATTGTGGTTGTGCGATTGTGATTGTACGATTGTGATTGTACGATTATTATTGAATGATTGTGATTGTATGATTGTGATTGTATGATTGTGATTGTATGACTGTGATTGTATGATTATGATTGTATGATTGTGATTGTATGATTGTATTTGGGTGATTGTATTTGGGAGATTGTATTTGGGAGATTGTAATTGTATGATTGCGATTGTATGATTGTGATTGTATGATTGCGATTGTATGAATGCGATTATGTGATTGTGATTGTATGATTGTGATTGTATGATTGTGATTGTATGATTGTGATTGTATGATTGTGATTGTATGATTGTGATTGTATGATTGTGATTGTATGTTTGTGATTGTATGATTGTGATTGTATGATTGTGATTGTATGATTGTGATTGTATGATTGTGAATGTACGATTGTGATTGTATGATTGTGATTGTATGATTATGATAGTATGATTGTGATTATATGATTGTCATTGTATGACTGTGATTGTATGATTGTGATTGTATGATTGTGATAGTATGATTGTGAAAGTATGATTGTGATTGTATGATTGTGATTGTATGATTGTGATTGTATGATTGTGATTGTATGATAGTGATTGTCTGATTGTGGTTGTGCGATTGTGATTGTACGATTGTGATTGTACGATTGTGATTGTACGATTGTCATAGTATGATTGTGATTGTATGATTGTGATTGTATGATTGTGATTGCATGATTGTGATTGTTTGATTGTATTTGGGAGATTGTATTTGGGAGATTGTATTTGGGAGATTGTAATTGTATGATTGCGATTGTATGATTGTGATTGTATGATTGCGATTGTATGATTGTGATTGTATAATTGTGATGTATGACTGTAATTGTATGATTATGATTGTATGATTGTGATTGTATGATTGAGATTGTATGATTGTGATTGTATGCTTGCGATTGTATGATTGTGATTGTATGATTGTGATTGTATGATTGTGATTGTATGATTGTGATTGTATGATTGTGAAAGTATGATTGTGATTGTATGATTACGATTGTATGATTGTGGTTGTGCGATTGTGATTGTACGATTGTGATTGTACGATTGTGATTGTATGATTGTGATTGTATGATTATGATTGTATGAATGTGATTGTATGATTGTGATTGTATGATTGTGATTGTATGATTGTGATTGTATGATTGTATTTGGGAGATTGTATTTGGGAGATTGTAATTGTATGATTGCGATTGTATGATTGGGATTGTATGATTGCGATTGTATGAATGCGATTATGTGATTTTGATTGTATGATTGTGATTGTATGATTGTGATTGTATGATTGTGATTGTATGATTGTGATTGTATGATTGTGATTGTATGATTGTGATTGTATGATTGTATTTGGGAGATTGTATTTGGGATATTGTAATTGTATGATTGCGATTGTATGGTTGTCATTGTATGATTGTGATTGTATGATTGTGATTGTATGATTGCGATTGTATGATTGTGATTGTATGATTGTGAATGTACGATTGTGATGTATGATTGTAATTGTATGATTATGATTGTATGATTGTGATTGTATGATTGTGATTGTATGATTGTATCTGGGAGATTGTATTTGGGAGATTGTATTTGGGAGATTGTAATTGTATGATTGTGATTGTATGATTGTGATTGTATGATTGTGATTGTATGATTGTGATTGTATGATTATGATTGTATGATTGTGATTGTATGATTGTGATTGTATGATTGTGATTGTATGATTGCGATCGTATGGTTGTGATTGTATGATTGTGATTGTATGATTGTGATTGTATGATTATGATTGTATGAATGTGATTGTATGATTGCGATTGTATGATTGTGATTGTATGATTAAGTTTGTATTTTTGTGATTTTATGATTGTGATTGTATGATTGTGATTGTATGATTGTGATTGTATGATTGCGATTGTATGATTGTGATTGTATGATTAAGTTTGTATTTTTGTGATTTTATGATTGTGATTGAATGATTGTGATTGTATGATTGTGATTGTATGATTGCGATTGTATAAATGCGATTGTATGATTGTGATTGCATAATTGTGATTGTATGATTGTGATTGTATGATTGTGATTGTCTGATTGTGGTTGTATGATTGTGATTGTATGATTGAGATTGTTTGATTGTGATTGTATGATTGCGATTGTATGATTGCGATTTTATGATTGTGATTGTATGATTGTGATTGTATGATTGTGATTGTATGATTGTGTTCGTATGATTGTGATTGTATGATTGTGATTGTATGATTGTGAAAGTATGATTGTGACTGTATGATTACGATTGTATGATTGTGGTTGTGCGATTGTGATTGTACGATTGTGATGGTACGATTGTGATTGTATGATTGTGATTGCATGATTATGATTGTATGATTGTGATTGTATGATTGTGATTGTATGATTGTGATTGTATGATTGTGATTGTATGATTGTGATTGTATGATTGTGATTGTATGATTGTGAAAGTATGATTGTGATTGTATGATTATGATTGTATGATTGCGATCGTATGATTGTGATTGTATGATTATGATTGTATGATTGTGATTGTATGATTGCGATTGTATGATTGTGATTGTATGATTAAGTTTGTATTTTTGTGATTTTATGATTGTGATTGTATGATTGTGATTGTATGATTGTGATTGTATGATTGTGATTGTATGATTGCGATTGTATGAATGCGATTGTATGATTGTGATTGCATAATTGTGATTGTATGATTGTGATTGTATGATTGTGATTGTCTGATTGTGGTTGTATGATTGTGATTGTGTGATTGAGATTGTATGATTGTGATTGTATGATTGCGATTGTATGATTGCGATTGTATGATTGCGATTGTATGATTGTGATTGTATGATTGTGATTGTATGATTGTGATTGTATGATTGTGATTGTATGATTGTGATTGTATGATTGTGATTGTATGATTGTGATTGTATGATTGTGATTGTATGATTGTGATTGTATGATTGTGATTGTATGATTATGATTGTATGATTGTGATTGTATGATTGTGATTGTATGATTGTGATTGTATGATTGCGATCGTATGGTTGTGATTGTATGATTGTGATTGTATGATTGTGATTGTATGATTGTGATTGTATGATTATGATTGTATGAATGTGATTGTATGATTGCGATTGTATGATTGTGATTGTATGATTAAGTTTGTATTTTTGTGATTTTATGATTGTGATTGTATGATTGTGATTGTATGATTGTGATTGTATGATTGCGATTGTATGATTGTGATTGTATGATTAAGTTTGTATTTTTGTGATTTTATGATTGTGATTGAATGATTGTGATTGTATGATTGTGATTGTATGATTGCGATTGTATAAATGCGATTGTATGATTGTGATTGCATAATTGTGATTGTATGATTGTGATTGTATGATTGTGATTGTCTGATTGTGGTTGTATGATTGTGATTGTATGATTGAGATTGTTTGATTGTGATTGTATGATTGCGATTGTATGATTGCGATTGTATGATTGTGATTGTATGATTGTGATTGTATGATTGTGATTGTATGATTGTGTTCGTATGATTGTGATTGTATGATTGTGATTGTATGATTGTGAAAGTATGATTGTGACTGTATGATTACGATTGTATGATTGTGGTTGTGCGATTGTGATTGTACGATTGTGATTGTACGATTGTGATTGTATGATTGTGATTGCATGATTATGATTGTATGATTGTGATTGTATGATTGTGATTGTATGATTGTGATTGTATGATTGTGATTGTATGATTGTGATTGTATGATTGTGATTGTATGATTGTGATTGTCTGATTGTGGTTGTATGATTGTGATTGTATGATTGTGATTGTATGATTGTGATTGCATGATTGCGATTGTATGATTGTGATTGCATCATTTTGAATGTATGATTGTGATTGAATGATTGTGATTGTATGATTGAGATTGTTTGATTGTGATTGTATGATTGCGATTGTATGATTGCGATTGTATGATTGTGATTGTATGATTGTGATTGTATGATTGTGATTGTATGATTGTGTTCGTATGATTGTGATTGTATGATTGTGATTGTATGATTGTGAAAGTATGATTGTGATTGTATGATTACGATTGTATGATTGTGGTTGTGCGATTGTGATTGTACGATTGTGATTGTACGATTGTGATTGTATGATTGTGATTGTATGATTGTGATTGTATGATTATGATTGTATGATTGTGATTGTATGATTGTGATTGTATGATTGTGATTGTATGATTGTGATTGTATGACTGTGATTGTATGATTGTGATTGTATGATTGTGATTGTGTGATTGTGAAAGTATGATTGTGATGGTATGATTGTGATTGTATGATTGTGATTGTATGATTGTGATTGTATGAGTGTGATTGTCTGATTGTGGTTGTACGATTGTGATTGTACGATTGTGATTGTACGATTATTATTGAATGATTGTGATTGTATGATGGTGATTGTATGATTGTGATTGTATGATTGTGATTGTATGATTATGATTGTATGATTGTGATTGTATGATTGTATTTGGGTGATTGTATTTGGGAGATTGTATTTGGGAGATTGTAATTGTATGATTGCGATTGTATGATTGTGATTGTATGATTGCGATTATATGAATGCGATTGTGTGATTTTGATTGTATGCTTGTGATTGTATGATTGTGATTGTATGATTGTGATTGTATGATTGTGATTGTATGATTGTGATTGTATGATTGTGATTGTATGTTTGTGATTGTATGAT
Organism: Megachile rotundata; assembly: GCF_050947335.1. Lineage (NCBI taxonomy): Eukaryota > Metazoa > Arthropoda > Insecta > Hymenoptera > Megachilidae > Megachile > Megachile rotundata. The sequence continues at coordinate 1,146,953 of NW_027473318.1, read as the reverse complement.
TGTGATTGTATGATTGTGATTGTATGATTGTGATTGTATGATTGTGAGTGTACGATTGTGATTGTATGATTGTGATTGTATGATTGTGATTGTATGATTGCGATCGTATGGTTCTGATTGTATGATTGTGATTGTATGATTGTGATTGTATGATTATGATTGTATGAATGTGATTGTATGATTGCGATTGTATGATTGTGATTGTATGATTAAGTTTGTATTTTTGTGATTTTATGATTGTGATTGTATGATTGTGATTGTATGATTGTGATTGTATGATTGCGATTGTATGATTGTGATTGTATGATTAAGTTTGTATTTTTGTGATTTTATGATTGTGATTGAATGATTGTGATTGTATGATTGTGATTGTATGATTGCGATTGTATAAATGCGATTGTATGATTGTGATTGCATAATTGTGATTGTATGATTGTGATTGTATGATTGTGATTGTCTGATTGTGGTTGTATGATTGTGATTGTATGATTGAGATTGTTTGATTGTGATTGTATGATTGCGATTGTATGATTGCGATTGTATGATTGTGATTGTATGATTGTGATTGTATGATTGTGATTGTATGATTGTGTTCGTATGATTGTGATTGTATGATTGTGATTGTATGATTGTGAAAGTATGATTGTGACTGTATGATTACGATTGTATGATTGTGGTTGTGCGATTGTGATTGTAGGATTGTGATTGTACGATTGTGATTGTATGATTGTGATTGCATGATTATGATTGTATGATTGTGATTGTATGATTGTGATTGTATGATTGTGATTGTATGATTGTGATTGTATGATTGTGATTGTATGATTGTGATTGTCTGATTGTGGTTGTATGATTGTGATTGTATGATTGTGATTGTATGATTGTGATTGCATGATTGCGATTGTATGATTGTGATTGCATCATTTTGAATGTATGATTGTGATTGAATGATTGTGATTGTATGATTGAGATTGTTTGATTGTGATTGTATGATTGCGATTGTATGATTGCGATTGTATGATTGTGATTGTATGATTGTGATTGTATGATTGTGATTGTATGATTGTGTTCGTATGATTGTGATTGTATGATTGTGATTGTATGATTGTGAAAGTATGATTGTGATTGTATGATTACGATTGTATGATTGTGGTTGTGCGATTGTGATTGTACGATTGTGATTGTACGATTGTGATTGTATGATTGTGATTGTATGATTGTGATTGTATGATTATGATTGTATGATTGTGATTGTATGATTGTGATTGTATGATTGTGATTGTATGATTGTGATTGTATGACTGTGATTGTATGATTGTGATTGTATGATTGTGATTGTGTGATTGTGAAAGTATGATTGTGATGGTATGATTGTGATTGTATGATTGTGATTGTATGATTGTGATTGTATGAGTGTGATTGTCTGATTGTGGTTGTACGATTGTGATTGTACGATTGTGATTGTACGATTATTATTGAATGATTGTGATTGTATGATGGTGATTGTATGATTGTGATTGTATGATTGTGATTGTATGATTATGATTGTATGATTGTGATTGTATGATTGTATTTGGGTGATTGTATTTGGGAGATTGTATTTGGGAGATTGTAATTGTATGATTGCGATTGATGATTGTGATTGTATGATTGCGATTATATGAATGCGATTGTGTGATTTTGATTGTATGCTTGTGATTGTATGATTGTGATTGTATGATTGTGATTGTATGATTGTGATTGTATGATTGTGATTGTATGATTGTATTTGGGAGATTGTATTTGGGATATTGTAATTGTATGATTGCGATTGTATGGTTGTGATTGTATGATTGTGATTGTATGATTGTGATTGTATGCTTGCGATTGTATGACTGTGATTGTATGATTGTGATTGTATGATTGTGATTGTATGATTGTGATTGTATGATTGTGATTGTATGATTATGATTGTATGATTGTGATTGTATGATTGTGATTTTATGATTGTGATTGTATGATTGTGATAGTATGATTGTGATTGTATGATTGTGATTGTATGACTGTGATTGTATGATTGTGATTGTATGATTGTGATTGTATGATTGTGAAAGTATGATTGTGATGGTATGATTGTGATTGTATGATTGTGATTGTATGATTGTGATTGTATGAGTGTGATTGTCTGATTGTGGTTGTGCGATTGTGATTGTACGATTGTGATTGTACGATTATTATTGAATGATTGTGATTGTATGATTGTGATTGTATGATTGTGATTGTATGACTGTGATTGTATGATTATGATTGTATGATTGTGATTGTATGATTGTATTTGGGTGATTGTATTTGGGAGATTGTATTTGGGAGATTGTAATTGTATGATTGCGATTGTATGATTGTGATTGTATGATTGCGATTGTATGAATGCGATTGTGTGATTGTGATTGTATGATTGTGATTGTATGATTGTGATTGTATGATTGTGATTGTATGATTGTGATTGTATGATTGTGATTGTATGATTGTGATTGTATGTTTGTGATTGTATGATTGTGATTGTATGATTGTGATTGTATGATTGTGATTGTATGATTGTGAATGTACGATTGTGATTGTATGATTGTGATTGTATGATTATGATAGTATGATTGTGATTATATGATTGTCATTGTATGACTGTGATTGTATGATTGTGATTGTATGATTGTGATAGTATGATTGTGAAAGTATGATTGTGATTGTATGATTGTGATTGTATGATTGTGATTGTATGATTGTGATTGTATGATAGTGATTGTCTGATTGTGGTTGTGCGATTGTGATTGTACGATTGTGATTGTACGATTGTGATTGTACGATTGTCATAGTATGATTGTGATTGTATGATTGTGATTGTATGATTGTGATTGCATGATTGTGATTGTTTGATTGTATTTGGGAGATTGTATTTGGGAGATTGTATTTGGGAGATTGTAATTGTATGATTGCGATTGTATGATTGTGATTGTATGATTGCGATTGTATGATTGTGATTGTATAATTGTGATGTATGACTGTAATTGTATGATTATGATTGTATGATTGTGATTGTATGATTGAGATTGTATGATTGTGATTGTATGCTTGCGATTGTATGATTGTGATTGTATGATTGTGATTGTATGATTGTGATTGTATGATTGTGATTGTATGATTGTGAAAGTATGATTGTGATTGTATGATTACGATTGTATGATTGTGGTTGTGCGATTGTGATTGTACGATTGTGATTGTACGATTGTGATTGTATGATTGTGATTGTATGATTATGATTGTATGAATGTGATTGTATGATTGTGATTGTATGATTGTGATTGTATGATTGTGATTGTATGATTGTATTTGGGAGATTGTATTTGGGAGATTGTAATTGTATGATTGCGATTGTATGATTGGGATTGTATGATTGCGATTGTATGAATGCGATTATGTGATTTTGATTGTATGATTGTGATTGTATGATTGTGATTGTATGATTGTGATTGTATGATTGTGATTGTATGATTGTGATTGTATGATTGTGATTGTATGATTGTGATTGTATGATTGTATTTGGGAGATTGTATTTGGGATATTGTAATTGTATGATTGCGATTGTATGGTTGTCATTGTATGATTGCGATTGTATGATTGTGATTGTATAATTGTGATGTATGACTGTAATTGTATGATTATGATTGTATGATTGTGATTGTATGATTGAGATTGTATGATTGTGATTGTATGCTTGCGATTGTATAAATGCGATTGTATGATTGTGATTGTATGATTGAGATTGTTTGATTGTGATTGTATGATTGCGATTGTATGATTGCGATTGTATGATTGTGATTGTATGATTGTGATTGTATGATTGTGATTGTATGATTGTGTTCGTATGATTGTGATTGTATGATTGTGATTGTATGATTGTGAAAGTATGATTGTGACTGTATGATTACGATTGTATGATTGTGGTTGTGCGATTGTGATTGTACGATTGTGATTGTACGATTGTGATTGTATGATTGTGATTGCATGATTATGATTGTATGATTGTGATTGTATGATTGTGATTGTATGATTGTGATTGTATGATTGTGATTGTATGATTGTGATTGTATGATTGTGATTGTCTGATTGTGGTTGTATGATTGTGATTGTATGATTGTGATTGTATGATTGTGATTGTATGATTGTGATTGTATGATTGCGATCGTATGGTTGTGATTGTATGATTGTGATTGTATGATTGTGATTGTATGGTTATGATTGTATGAATGTGATTGTATGATTGCGATTGTATGATTGTGATTGTATGATTAAGTTTGTATTTTTGTGATTTTATGATTGTGATTGTATGATTGTGATTGTATGATTGTGATTGTATGATTGCGATTGTATGATTGTGATTGTATGATTAAGTTTGTATTTTTGTGATTTTATGATTGTGATTGAATGATTGTGATTGTATGATTGTGATTGTATGATTGCGATTGTATAAATGCGATTGTATGATTGTGATTGCATAATTGTGATTGTATGATTGTGATTGTATGATTGTGATTGTCTGATTGTGGTTGTATGATTGTGATTGTATGATTGAGATTGTTTGATTGTGATTGTATGATTGCGATTGTATGATTGCGATTTTATGATTGTGATTGTATGATTGTGATTGTATGATTGTGATTGTATGATTGTGTTCGTATGATTGTGATTGTATGATTGTGATTGTATGATTGTGAAAGTATGATTGTGACTGTATGATTACGATTGTATGATTGTGGTTGTGCGATTGTGATTGTACGATTGTGATTGTACGATTGTGATTGTATGATTGTGATTGCATGATTATGATTGTATGATTGTGATTGTATGATTGTGATTGTATGATTGTGATTGTATGATTGTGATTGTATGATTGTGATTGTATGATTGTGATTGTATGATTGTGAAAGTATGATTGTGATTGTATGATTATGATTGTATGATTGCGATCGTATGATTGTGATTGTATGATTATGATTGTATGATTGTGATTGTATGATTGCGATTGTATGATTGTGATTGTATGATTAAGTTTGTATTTTTGTGATTTTATGATTGTGATTGTATGATTGTGATTGTATGATTGTGATTGTATGATTAAGTTTGTATTTTTGTGATTTTATGATTGTGATTGTATGATTGTGATTGTATGATTGTGATTGTATGATTGTGATTGTATGATTGTGATTGTATGATTGTATGATTGTGATTGTATGATTGTGATTGTATGATTGTGATTGTATGATTGCGATCGTATGGTTGTGATTGTATGATTGTGATTGTATGATTGTGATTGTATGGTTATGATTGTATGAATGTGATTGTATGATTGCGATTGTATGATTGTGATTGTATGATTAAGTTTGTATTTTTGTGATTTTATGATTGTGATTGTATGATTGTGATTGTATGATTGTGATTGTATGATTGCGATTGTATGATTGTGATTGTATGATTAAGTTTGTATTTTTGTGATTTTATGATTGTGATTGAATGATTGTGATTGTATGATTGTGATTGTATGATTGCGATTGTATAAATGCGATTGTATGATTGTGATTGCATAATTGTGATTGTATGATTGTGATTGTATGATTGTGATTGTCTGATTGTGGTTGTATGATTGTGATTGTATGATTGAGATTGTTTGATTGTGATTGTATGATTGCGATTGTATGATTGCGATTTTATGATTGTGATTGTATGATTGTGATTGTATGATTGTGATTGTATGATTGTGTTCGTATGATTGTGATTGTATGATTGTGATTGTATGATTGTGAAAGTATGATTGTGACTGTATGATTACGATTGTATGATTGTGGTTGTGCGATTGTGATTGTACGATTGTGATTGTACGATTGTGATTGTATGATTGTGATTGCATGATTATGATTGTATGATTGTGATTGTATGATTGTGATTGTATGATTGTGATTGTATGATTGTGATTGTATGATTGTGATTGTATGATTGTGATTGTATGATTGTGAAAGTATGATTGTGATTGTATGATTATGATTGTATGATTGCGATCGTATGATTGTGATTGTATGATTATGATTGTATGATTGTGATTGTATGATTGCGATTGTATGATTGTGATTGTATGATTAAGTTTGTATTTTTGTGATTTTATGATTGTGATTGTATGATTGTGATTGTATGATTGTGATTGTATGATTGTGATTGTATGATTGCGATTGTATGAATGCGATTGTATGATTGTGATTGCATAATTGTGATTGTATGATTGTGATTGTATGATTGTGATTGTCTGATTGTGGTTGTATGATTGTGATTGTGTGATTGAGATTGTATGATTGTGATTGTATGATTGCGATTGTATGATTGCGATTGTATGATTGCGATTGTATGATTGTGATTGTATGATTGTGATTGTATGATTGTGATTGTATGATTGTGATTGTATGATTGTGATTGTATGATTGTGATTGTATGATTGTGATTGTATGATTGTGATTGTATGATTGTGATTGTATGATTGTGATTGTATGATTATGATTGTATGATTGTGATTGTATGATTGTGATTGTATGATTGTGATTGTATGATTGCGATCGTATGGTTGTGATTGTATGATTGTGATTGTATGATTGTGATTGTATGATTATGATTGTATGAATGTGATTGTATGATTGCGATTGTATGATTGTGATTGTATGATTAAGTTTGTATTTTTGTGATTTTATGATTGTGATTGTATGATTGTGATTGTATGATTGTGATTGTATGATTGCGATTGTATGATTGTGATTGTATGATTAAGTTTGTATTTTTGTGATTTTATGATTGTGATTGAATGATTGTGATTGTATGATTGTGATTGTATGATTGCGATTGTATAAATGCGATTGTATGATTGTGATTGCATAATTGTGATTGTATGATTGTGATTGTATGATTGTGATTGTCTGATTGTGGTTGTATGATTGTGATTGTATGATTGAGATTGTTTGATTGTGATTGTATGATTGCGATTGTATGATTGCGATTGTATGATTGTGATTGTATGATTGTGATTGTATGATTGTGATTGTATGATTGTGTTCGTATGATTGTGATTGTATGATTGTGATTGTATGATTGTGAAAGTATGATTGTGACTGTAGGATTACGATTGTATGATTGTGGTTGTGCGATTGTGATTGTACGATTGTGATTGTACGATTGTGATTGTATGATTGTGATTGCATGATTATGATTGTATGATTGTGATTGTATGATTGTGATTGTATGATTGTGATTGTATGATTGTGTTCGTATGATTGTGATTGTATGATTGTGATTGTATGATTGTGATTGTCTGATTGTGGTTGTATGATTGTGATTGTATGATTGTGATTGTATGATTGTGATTGCATGATTGCGATTGTATGATTGTGATTGCATCATTTTGAATGTATGATTGTGATTGAATGATTGTGATTGTATGATTGAGATTGTTTGATTGTGATTGTATGATTGCGATTGTATGATTGCGATTGTATGATTGTGATTGTATGATTGTGATTGTATGATTGTGATTGTATGATTGTGTTCGTATGATTGTGATTGTATGATTGTGATTGTATGATTGTGAAAGTATGATTGTGATTGTATGATTACGATTGTATGATTGTGGTTGTGCGATTGTGATTGTACGATTGTGATTGTACGATTGTGATTGTATGATTGTGATTGTATGATTATGATTGTATGAATGTGATTGTATGATTGTATTTGGGTGATTGTATTTGGGAGATTGTATTTGGGAGATTGTAATTGTATGATTGTGATTGTATGATTGTGATTGTATGATTGTGATAGTATGATTGTGATTGTACGACTGTGATTGTATGACTGTGATTGTATGATTGTGATTGTATGATTGTGATTGTATGATTGTGATTGTATGATTGTGATTGTATGATTGTGATTGTATGATTGTGATTGTATGATTGTGATTGTATGATTGTGATTGTATGATTGTGATTGTATGATTGTGATTGTATGATTGTGATTGTATGATTGTGATTGTATGATTGTGATTGTATGATTGTGATTGTATGATTATGATAGTATGATTGTGATTGTATGATTGTGATTGTATGACTGTGATTGTATGATTGTGATTGTATGATTGTGATTGTATGATTGTGAAAGTATGATTGTGATGGTATGATTGTGATTGTATGATTGTGATTGTATGATTGTGATTGTATGAGTGTGATAGTCTGATTGTGGTTGTGCGATTGTGATTGTACGATTGTGATTGTATGATTGTGACAGTATGATTGTGATTGTATGACTGTGATTGTATGACTGTGATTGTATGATTGTGATTGTATGATTGTGATTGTATGATTGTGAAAGTATGATTGTGATTGTATGATTGTGATTGTATGATTGTGATTGTATGATTATGATTGTATGAATGTGATTGTATGATTGCGATTGTATGATTGTGATTGTATGATTAAGTTTGTATTTTTGTGATTTTATGATTGTGATTGTATGATTGTGATTGTATGATTGAGATTGTATGATTGTGATTGTATGATTGCGATTGTATGATTGCGATTGTATGATTGCGATTGTATGATTGTGATTGTATGATTGCGATTGTATGATTGCGATTGTATGATTGTGATTGTATGATTGTGATTGTATGATTGTGATTGTATGATTGTGAAAGTATGATTGTGATTGTATGATTACGATTGTATGATTGTGGTTGTGCGATTGTGATTGTACGATTGTGATTGTACGATTGTGATTGTATGATTGTGATTGTATGATTGTGATTGTATGATTGTGATTGTATGATTGTGATTGTATGATTGTGATTGTATGGTTGTGATTGTATGATTGTGATTGTATGATTATGATTGTATGAATGTGATTGTATGATTGTATTTGGGTGATTGTATTTGGGAGATTGTATTTGGGAGATTGTAATTGTATGATTGTGATTGTATGATTGTGATTGTATGATTGTGATAGTAAGATTGTGATTGTATGACTGTGATTGTATGACTGTGATTGTATGATTGTGATTGTATGATTGTGATTGTATGATTGTGAAAGTATGATTGTGATTGTATGATTGTGATTGTATGATTTTATTTGGGAGATTGTATTTGGGAGATTGTATTTGGGAGATTGTGTTTGGGATATTGTAATTGTATGATTGCGATTGTATGATTGTGATTGTATGATTGTGATTGTATGATTGTGATTGTATGACTGTGATTGTATGATTGTGATTGTATGATTGTGATTGTATGATTGTGATAGTATGATGGTAAAAGTATGATTGTGATTGTATGATTGTGATTGTATGATTGTGATTGTATGATTGTGATTGTATGATTGTGATTGTCTGATTGTGGTTGTGCGATTGTGATTGTACGATTGTGACTGTATGATTGTGATTGTATGCTTGCGATTGTATGATTGTGATTGTATGATTGTGATTGTATGATTCTGATTGTATGATTGTGATTGTATGATTGTGATTGTATGATTATGATTGTATGATTGTGATTGTATGATTGTGATTGTATGATTGTGATTGTATGATTGTGATAGTATGATTGTGATTGTATGATTGTGATTGTATGATTGTGATTGTATGACTGTGATTGTATGATTGTGATTGTATGATTGTGATTGTGTGATTGTGAAAGTATGATTGTGATGGTATGATTGTGATTGTATGATTGTGATTGTATGATTGTGATTGTATGAGTGTGATTGTCTGATTGTGGTTGTACGATTGTGATTGTACGACTGTGATTGTACGATTATTATTGAATGATTGTGATTGTATGATGGTGATTGTATGATTGTGATTGTATGATTGTGATTGTATGATTATGATTGTATGATTGTGATTGTATGATTGTATTTGGGTGATTGTATTTGGGAGATTGTATTTGGGAGATTGTATTTGGGAGATTGTAATTGTATGATTGCGATTGTATGATTGTGATTGTATGATTGCGATTATATGAATGCGATTGTGTGATTTTGATTGTATGCTTGTGATTGTATGATTGTGATTGTATGATTGTGATTGTATGATTGTGATTGTATGATTGTGATTGTATGATTGTATTTGGGAGATTGTATTTGGGATATTGTAATTGTATGATTGCGATTGTATGGTTGTGATTGTATGATTGTGATTGTATGATTGTGATTGTATGCTTGCGATTGTATGACTGTGATTGTATGATTGTGATTGTATGATTGTGATTGTATGATTGTGATTGTATGATTGTGATTGTATGATTATGATTGTATGATTGTGATTGTATGATTGTGATTTTATGATTGTGATTGTATGATTGTGATAGTATGATTGTGATTGTATGATTGTGATTGTATGACTGTGATTGTATGATTGTGATTGTATGATTGTGATTGTATGATTGTGAAAGTATGATTGTGATGGTATGATTGTGATTGTACGATTGTGATTGTATGATTGTGATTGTATGAGTGTGATTGTCTGATTGTGGTTGTGCGATTGTGATTGTACGATTGTGATTGTACGATTATTATTGAATGATTGTGATTGTATGATTGTGATTGTATGATTGTGATTGTATGACTGTGATTGTATGATTATGATTGTATGATTGTGATTGTATGATTGTATTTGGGTGATTGTATTTGGGAGATTGTATTTGGGAGATTGTAATTGTATGATTGCGATTGTATGATTGTGATTGTATGATTGCGATTGTATGAATGCGATTGTGTGATTGTGATTGTATGATTGTGATTGTATGATTGTGATTGTATGATTGTGATTGTATGATTGTGATTGTATGATTGTGATTGTATGATTGTGATTGTATGTTTGTGATTGTATGATTGTGATTGTATGATTGTGATTGTATGATTGTGATTGTATGATTGTGAATGTACGATTGTGATTGTATGATTGTGATTGTATGATTATGATAGTATGATTGTGATTATATGATTGTCATTGTATGACTGTGATTGTATGATTGTGATTGTATGATTGTGATAGTATGATTGTGAAAGTATGATTGTGATTGTATGATTGTGATTGTATGATTGTGATTGTATGATTGTGATTGTATGATAGTGATTGTCTGATTGTGGTTGTGCGATTGTGATTGTACGATTGTGATTGTACGATTGTGATTGTACGATTGTCATAGTATGATTGTGATTGTATGATTGTGATTGTATGATTGTGATTGCATGATTGTGATTGTTTGATTGTATTTGGGAGATTGTATTTGGGAGATTGTATTTGGGAGATTGTAATTGTATGATTGCGATTGTATGATTGTGATTGTATGATTGCGATTGTATGATTGTGATTGTATAATTGTGATGTATGACTGTAATTGTATGATTATGATTGTATGATTGTGATTGTATGATTGAGATTGTATGATTGTGATTGTATGCTTGCGATTGTATGATTGTGATTGTATGATTGTGATTGTATGATTGTGATTGTATGATTGTGATTGTATGATTGTGAAAGTATGATTGTGATTGTATGATTACGATTGTATGATTGTGGTTGTGCGATTGTGATTGTACGATTGTGATTGTACGATTGTGATTGTATGATTGTGATTGTATGATTATGATTGTATGAATGTGATTGTATGATTGTGATTGTATGATTGTGATTGTATGATTGTGATTGTATGATTGTATTTGGGAGATTGTATTTGGGAGATTGTAATTGTATGATTGCGATTGTATGATTGGGATTGTATGATTGCGATTGTATGAATGCGATTATGTGATTTTGATTGTATGATTGTGATTGTATGATTGTGATTGTATGATTGTGATTGTATGATTGTGATTGTATGATTGTGATTGTATGATTGTGATTGTATGATTGTGATTGTATGATTGTGATTGTATGATTGTATTTGGGAGATTGTATTTGGGATATTGTAATTGTATGATTGCGATTGTATGGTTGTCATTGTATGATTGTGATTGTATGATTGTGATTGTATGATTGCGATTGTATGATTGTGATTGTATGATTGTGAATGTACGATTGTGATTGTATGATTGTGATTGTATGATTGTGATAGTATGATTGTGATTATATGATTGTCATTGTATAACTGTGATTGTATGATTGTGATTGTATGATTGTGATAGTATGATTGTGATAGTATGATTGTGAAAGTATGATTATGATTGTATGATTGTGATTGTATGACTGTGATTGTATGATTGTGATTGTATGATAGTGATTGTCTGATTGTGGTTGTGCGATTGTGATTGTACGATTGTGATTGTACGATTGTGATAGTATGATTGTGATTGTATGATTGTGATTGTATGATTGTGATTGTATGATTGTGATTGTATGATTGTATTTGGGGGATTGTATTTGGGAGATTGTATTTGGGAGATTGTAATTGTATGATTGCGATTGTATGATTGTGATTGTATGATTGCGATTGTATGATTGTGATGTATGATTGTAATTGTATGATTATGATTGTATGATTGTGATTGTATGATTGTGATTGTATGATTGTATCTGGGAGATTGTATTTGGGAGATTGTATTTGGGAGATTGTAATTGTATGATTGTGATTGTATGATTGTGATTGTATGATTGTGATTGTATGATTGTGATTGTATGATTATGATTGTATGATTGTGATTGTATGATTGTGATTGTATGATTGTGATTGTATGATTGCGATCGTATGGTTGTGATTGTATGATTGTGATTGTATGATTGTGATTGTATGATTATGATTGTATGAATGTGATTGTATGATTGCGATTGTATGATTGTGATTGTATGATTAAGTTTGTATTTTTGTGATTTTATGATTGTGATTGTATGATTGTGATTGTATGATTGTGATTGTATGATTGCGATTGTATGATTGTGATTGTATGATTAAGTTTGTATTTTTGTGATTTTATGATTGTGATTGAATGATTGTGATTGTATGATTGTGATTGTATGATTGCGATTGTATAAATGCGATTGTATGATTGTGATTGCATAATTGTGATTGTATGATTGTGATTGTATGATTGTGATTGTCTGATTGTGGTTGTATGATTGTGATTGTATGATTGAGATTGTTTGATTGTGATTGTATGATTGCGATTGTATGATTGCGATTTTATGATTGTGATTGTATGATTGTGATTGTATGATTGTGATTGTATGATTGTGTTCGTATGATTGTGATTGTATGATTGTGATTGTATGATTGTGAAAGTATGATTGTGACTGTATGATTACGATTGTATGATTGTGGTTGTGCGATTGTGATTGTACGATTGTGATTGTACGATTGTGATTGTATGATTGTGATTGCATGATTATGATTGTATGATTGTGATTGTATGATTGTGATTGTATGATTGTGATTGTATGATTGTGATTGTATGATTGTGATTGTATGATTGTGATTGTCTGATTGTGGTTGTGCGATTGTGATTGTACGATTGTGATTGTACGATTGTGATTGTATGATTGTGATTGCATGATTATGATTGTATGATTGTGATTGCATGATTGCGATTGTATGATTGTGATTGCATCATTTTGAATGTATGATTGTGATTGAATGATTGTGATTGTATGATTGAGATTGTTTGATTGTGATTGTATGATTGCGATTGTATGATTGCGATTGTATGATTGTGATTGTATGATTGTGATTGTATGATTGTGATTGTATGATTGTGTTCGTATGATTGTGATTGTATGATTGTGATTGTATGATTGTGAAAGTATGATTGTGATTGTATGATTACGATTGTATGATTGTGGTCGTGCGATTGTGATTGTACGATTGTGATTGTACGATTGTGATTGTATGATTGTGATTGTATGATTATGATTGTATGAATGTGATTGTATGATTGTATTTGGGTGATTGTATTTGGGAGATTGTATTTGGGAGATTGTAATTGTATGATTGTGATTGTATGATTGTGATTGTATGATTGTGATAGTATGATTGTGATTGTACGACTGTGATTGTATGACTGTGATTGTATGATTGTGATTGTATGATTGTGATTGTATGATTGTGATTGTATGATTGTGATTGTATGATTGTGATTGTATGATTGTGATTGTATGATTGTGATTGTATGATTGTGATTGTATGATTGTGATTGTATGATTGTGATTGTATGATTGTGATTGTATGATTGTGATTGTATGATTATGATAGTATGATTGTGATTGTATGATTGTGATTGTATGACTGTGATTGTATGATTGTGATTGTATGATTGTGATTGTATGATTGTGAAAGTATGATTGTGATGGTATGATTGTGATTGTATGATTGTGATTGTATGATTGTGATTGTATGAGTGTGATAGTCTGATTGTGGTTGTGCGATTGTGATTGTACGATTGTGATTGTATGATTGTGATAGTATGATTGTGATTGTATGACTGTGATTGTATGACTGTGATTGTATGATTGTGATTGTATGATTGTGATTGTATGATTGTGAAAGTATGATTGTGATTGTATGATTGTGATTGTATGATTGTGATTGTATGATTATGATTGTATGAATGTGATTGTATGATTGCGATTGTATGATTGTGATTGTATGATTAAGTTTGTATTTTTGTGATTTTATGATTGTGATTGTATGATTGTGATTGTATGATTGTGATTGTATGATTGCGATTGTATGAATGCGATTGTATGATTGTGATTGCATAATTGTGATTGGATGATTGTGATTGTATGATTGTGGTTGTCTGATTGTGGTTGTATGATTGTGATTGTATGATTGAGATTGTATGATTGTGATTGTATGATTGCGATTGTATGATTGCGATTGTATGATTGTGATTGTATGATTGTGATTGTATGATTGTGATTGTATGATTGTGATTGTATGATTGTGATTGTATGATTGTGATTGTATGATTGTGAAAGTATGATTGTGATTGTATGATTATGATTGTATGATTGCGATCGTATGATTGTGATTGTATGATTATGATTGTATGATTGTGATTGTATGATTGCGATTGTATGATTGTGATTGTATGATTAAGTTTGTATTTTTGTGATTTTATGATTGTGATTGTATGATTGTGATTGTATGATTGTGATTGTATGATTGTGATTGTATGATTGCGATTGTATGAATGCGATTGTATGATTGTGATTGCATAATTGTGATTGTATGATTGTGATTGTATGATTGTGATTGTCTGATTGTGGTTGTATGATTGTGATTGTGTGATTGAGATTGTATGATTGTGATTGTATGATTGCGATTGTATGATTGCGATTGTATGATTGCGATTGTATGATTGTGATTGTATGATTGTGATTGTATGATTGTGATTGTATGATTGTGATTGTATGATTGTGATTGTATGATTGTGACTGTATGATTGTGACTGTATGATTGTGATTGTATGATTGTGATTGTATGATTGTGATTGTATGATTGTGATTGTATGATTGTGAAAGTATGATTGTGATTGTATGATTACGATTGTATGATTGTGGTTGTGCGATTGTGATTGTACGATTGTGATTGTACGATTGTGATTGTATGATTGTGATTGCATGATTATGATTGTATGATTGTGATTGCATGATTGTGATTGTATGATTGTGATTGCATGATTTTGAATGTATGATTGTGATTGTATGATTGTGATTGTATGATTATGATTGTATGAATGTGATTGTATGATTGTGATTGTATGATTGTGATTGTATGATTAAGTTTGTATTTTTGTGATTTTATGATTGTGATTGTATGATTGTGATTGTATGATTGTGATTGTATGATTGCGATTGTATGATTGTGATTGTATGATTAAGTTTGTATTTTTGTGATTTTATGATTGTGATTGAATGATTGTGATTGTATGATTGTGATTGTATGATTGCGATTGTATAAATGCGATTGTATGATTGTGATTGCATAATTGTGATTGTATGATTGTGATTGTATGATTGTGATTGTCTGATTGTGGTTGTATGATTGTGATTGTATGATTGAGATTGTTTGATTGTGATTGTATGATTGCGATTGTATGATTGCGATTTTATGATTGTGATTGTATGATTGTGATTGTATGATTGTGATTGTATGATTGTGTTCGTATGATTGTGATTGTATGATTGTGATTGTATGATTGTGAAAGTATGATTGTGACTGTATGATTACGATTGTATGATTGTGGTTGTGCGATTGTGATTGTACGATTGTGATTGTACGATTGTGATTGTATGATTGTGATTGCATGATTATGATTGTATGATTGTGATTGTATGATTGTGATTGTATGATTGTGATTGTATGATTGTGATTGTATGATTGTGATTGTCTGATTGTGGTTGTGCGATTGTGATTGTACGATTGTGATTGTACGATTGTGATTGTATGATTGTGATTGCATGATTATGATTGTATGATTGTGATTGCATGATTGCGATTGTATGATTGTGATTGCATCATTTTGAATGTATGATTGTGATTGAATGATTGTGATTGTATGATTGAGATTGTTTGATTGTGATTGTATGATTGCGATTGTATGATTGCGATTGTATGATTGTGGTTGTATGATTGTGATTGTATGATTGTGATTGTATGATTGTGTTCGTATGATTGTGATTGTATGATTGTGATTGTATGATTGTGAAAGTATGATTGTATTTGGGTGATTGTATTTGGGAGATTGTATTTGGGAGATTGTAATTGTATGATTGTGATTGTATGATTGTGAAAGTATGATTGTGATGGTATGATTGTGATTGTATGATTGTGATTGTATGATTGTGATTGTATGAGTGTGATAGTCTGATTGTGGTTGTGCGATTGTGATTGTACGATTGTGATTGTATGATTGTGATAGTATGATTGTGATTGTATGACTGTGATTGTATGACTGTGATTGTATGATTGTGATTGTATGATTGTGATTGTATGATTGTGAAAGTATGATTGTGATTGTATGATTGTGATTGTATGATTGTGATTGTATGATTATGATTGTATGAATGTGATTGTATGATTGCGATTGTATGATTGTGATTGTATGATTAAGTTTGTATTTTTGTGATTTTATGATTGTGATTGTATGATTGTGATTGTATGATTGTGATTGTATGATTGCGATTGTATGAATGCGATTGTATGATTGTGATTGCATAATTGTGATTGGATGATTGTGATTGTATGATTGTGGTTGTCTGATTGTGGTTGTATGATTGTGATTGTATGATTGAGATTGTATGATTGTGATTGTATGATTGCGATTGTATGATTGCGATTGTATGATTGTGATTGTATGATTGTGATTGTATGATTGTGATTGTATGATTGTGATTGTATGATTGTGATTGTATGATTGTGATTGTATGATTGTGAAAGTATGATTGTGATTGTATGATTATGATTGTATGATTGCGATCGTATGATTGTGATTGTATGATTATGATTGTATGATTGTGATTGTATGATTGCGATTGTATGATTGTGATTGTATGATTAAGTTTGTATTTTTGTGATTTTATGATTGTGATTGTATGATTGTGATTGTATGATTGTGATTGTATGATTGTGATTGTATGATTGCGATTGTATGAATGCGATTGTATGATTGTGATTGCATAATTGTGATTGTATGATTGTGATTGTATGATTGTGATTGTCTGATTGTGGTTGTATGATTGTGATTGTGTGATTGAGATTGTATGATTGTGATTGTATGATTGCGATTGTATGATTGCGATTGTATGATTGCGATTGTATGATTGCGATTGTATGATTGTGATTGTATGATTGTGATTGTATGATTGTGATTGTATGATTGTGATTGTATGATTGTGATTGTATGATTGTGATTGTATGATTGTGATTGTATGATTGTGATTGTATGATTGTGATTGTATGATTGTGAAAGTATGATTGTGATTGTATGATTACGATTGTATGATTGTGGTTGTGCGATTGTGATTGTACGATTGTGATTGTACGATTGTGATTGTATGATTGTGATTGCATGATTATGATTGTATGATTGTGATTGCATGATTGTGATTGTATGATTGTGATTGCATGATTTTGAATGTATGATTGTGATTGTATGATTGTGATTGTATGATTGTGATTGTATGATTGTGATTGTATGATTGTGATTGTATGATTGTGATTGTATGATTGTGATAGTATGATTGTGATTGTATGATTGTGATTGTATGATGGTGATTGTATGATTATGATTGTATGAATGTGATTGTATGATTGTATTTGGGTGATTGTATTTGGGAGATTGTATTTGGGAGATTGTAATTGTATGATTGTGATTGTATGATTGTGATTGTATGATTGTGATAGTATGATTGTGATTGTATGACTGTGATTGTATGACTGTGATTGTATGATTGTGATTGTATGATTGTGATTGTATGATTGTGAAAGTATGATTGTGATTGTATGATTGTGATTGTATGATTGTGATTGTATGATTGTGATTGTTTGATTGTGATTGTATGATTGCGATTGTATGATTGCGATTGTATGATTGTGATTGTATGATTGTGATTGTATGATTGTGATTGTATGATTGTGTTCGTATGATTGTGATTGTATGATTGTGATTGTATGATTGTGAAAGTATGATTGTGACTGTATGATTACGATTGTATGATTGTGGTTGTGCGATTGTGATTGTACGATTGTGATTGTACGATTGTGATTGTATGATTGTGATTGCATGATTATGATTGTATGATTGTGATTGTATGATTGTGATTGTATGATTGTGATTGTATGATTGTGATTGTATGATTGTGATTGTATGATTGTGATTGTCTGATTGTGGTTGTATGATTGTGATTGTATGATTGTGATTGTATGATTGTGATTGCATGATTGCGATTGTATGATTGTGATTGCATCATTTTGAATGTATGATTGTGATTGAATGATTGTGATTGTATGATTGAGATTGTTTGATTGTGATTGTATGATTGCGATTGTATGATTGCGATTGTATGATTGTGATTGTATGATTGTGATTGTATGATTGTGATTGTATGATTGTGTTCGTATGATTGTGATTGTATGATTGTGATTGTATGATTGTGAAAGTATGATTGTGATTGTATGATTACGATTGTATGATTGTGGTTGTGCGATTGTGATTGTACGATTGTGATTGTACGATTGTGATTGTATGATTGTGATTGTATGATTGTGATTGTATGATTATGATTGTATGATTGTGATTGTATGATTGTGATTGTATGATTGTGATTGTATGATTGTGATTGTATGACTGTGATTGTATGATTGTGATTGTATGATTGTGATTGTGTGATTGTGAAAGTATGATTGTGATGGTATGATTGTGATTGTATGATTGTGATTGTATGATTGTGATTGTATGAGTGTGATTGTCTGATTGTGGTTGTACGATTGTGATTGTACGATTGTGATTGTACGATTATTATTGAATGATTGTGATTGTATGATGGTGATTGTATGATTGTGATTGTATGATTGTGATTGTATGATTATGATTGTATGATTGTGATTGTATGATTGTATTTGGGTGATTGTATTTGGGAGATTGTATTTGGGAGATTGTAATTGTATGATTGCGATTGTATGATTGTGATTGTATGATTGCGATTATATGAATGCGATTGTGTGATTTTGATTGTATGCTTGTGATTGTATGATTGTGATTGTATGATTGTGATTGTATGATTGTGATTGTATGATTGTGATTGTATGATTGTATTTGGGAGATTGTATTTGGGATATTGTAATTGTATGATTGCGATTGTATGGTTGTGATTGTATGATTGTGATTGTATGATTGTGATTGTATGCTTGCGATTGTATGACTGTGATTGTATGATTGTGATTGTATGATTGTGATTGTATGATTGTGATTGTATGATTGTGATTGTATGATTATGATTGTATGATTGTGATTGTATGATTGTGATTTTATGATTGTGATTGTATGATTGTGATAGTATGATTGTGATTGTATGATTGTGATTGTATGACTGTGATTGTATGATTGTGATTGTATGATTGTGATTGTATGATTGTGAAAGTATGATTGTGATGGTATGATTGTGATTGTATGATTGTGATTGTATGATTGTGATTGTATGAGTGTGATTGTCTGATTGTGGTTGTGCGATTGTGATTGTACGATTGTGATTGTACGATTATTATTGAATGATTGTGATTGTATGATTGTGATTGTATGATTGTGATTGTATGACTGTGATTGTATGATTATGATTGTATGATTGTGATTGTATGATTGTATTTGGGTGATTGTATTTGGGAGATTGTATTTGGGAGATTGTAATTGTATGATTGCGATTGTATGATTGTGATTGTATGATTGCGATTGTATGAATGCGATTGTGTGATTGTGATTGTATGATTGTGATTGTATGATTGTGATTGTATGATTGTGATTGTATGATTGTGATTGTATGATTGTGATTGTATGATTGTGATTGTATGTTTGTGATTGTATGATTGTGATTGTATGATTGTGATTGTATGATTGTGATTGTATGATTGTGAATGTACGATTGTGATTGTATGATTGTGATTGTATGATTATGATAGTATGATTGTGATTATATGATTGTCATTGTATGACTGTGATTGTATGATTGTGATTGTATGATTGTGATAGTATGATTGTGAAAGTATGATTGTGATTGTATGATTGTGATTGTATGATTGTGATTGTATGATTGTGATTGTATGATAGTGATTGTCTGATTGTGGTTGTGCGATTGTGATTGTACGATTGTGATTGTACGATTGTGATTGTACGATTGTCATAGTATGATTGTGATTGTATGATTGTGATTGTATGATTGTGATTGCATGATTGTGATTGTTTGATTGTATTTGGGAGATTGTATTTGGGAGATTGTATTTGGGAGATTGTAATTGTATGATTGCGATTGTATGATTGTGATTGTATGATTGCGATTGTATGATTGTGATTGTATAATTGTGATGTATGACTGTAATTGTATGATTATGATTGTATGATTGTGATTGTATGATTGAGATTGTATGATTGTGATTGTATGCTTGCGATTGTATGATTGTGATTGTATGATTGTGATTGTATGATTGTGATTGTATGATTGTGATTGTATGATTGTGAAAGTATGATTGTGATTGTATGATTACGATTGTATGATTGTGGTTGTGCGATTGTGATTGTACGATTGTGATTGTACGATTGTGATTGTATGATTGTGATTGTATGATTATGATTGTATGAATGTGATTGTATGATTGTGATTGTATGATTGTGATTGTATGATTGTGATTGTATGATTGTATTTGGGAGATTGTATTTGGGAGATTGTAATTGTATGATTGCGATTGTATGATTGGGATTGTATGATTGCGATTGTATGAATGCGATTATGTGATTTTGATTGTATGATTGTGATTGTATGATTGTGATTGTATGATTGTGATTGTATGATTGTGATTGTATGATTGTGATTGTATGATTGTGATTGTATGATTGTGATTGTATGATTGTGATTGTATGATTGTGATTGTATGATTGTATTTGGGAGATTGTATTTGGGATATTGTAATTGTATGATTGCGATTGTATGGTTGTCATTGTATGATTGTGATTGTATGATTGTGATTGTATGATTGCGATTGTATGATTGTGATTGTATGATTGTGAATGTACGATTGTGATTGTATGATTGTGATTGTATGATTGTGATAGTATGATTGTGATTATATGATTGTCATTGTATGACTGTGATTGTATGATTGTGATTGTATGATTGTGATAGTATGATTGTGATAGTATGATTGTGAAAGTATGATTATGATTGTATGATTGTGATTGTATGACTGTGATTGTATGATTGTGATTGTATGATAGTGATTGTCTGATTGTGGTTGTGCGATTGTGATTGTACGATTGTGATTGTACGATTGTGATAGTATGATTGTGATTGTATGATTGTGATTGTATGATTGTGATTGTATGATTGTGATTGTATGATTGTATTTGGGGGATTGTATTTGGGAGATTGTATTTGGGAGATTGTAATTGTATGATTGCGATTGTATGATTGTGATTGTATGATTGCGATTGTATGATTGTGATGTATGATTGTAATTGTATGATTATGATTGTATGATTGTGATTGTATGATTGTGATTGTATGATTGTATCTGGGAGATTGTATTTGGGAGATTGTATTTGGGAGATTGTAATTGTATGATTGTGATTGTATGATTGTGATTGTATGATTGTGATTGTATGATTGTGATTGTATGATTATGATTGTATGATTGTGATTGTATGATTGTGATTGTATGATTGTGATTGTATGATTGTGATTGTATGATTGCGATCGTATGGTTGTGATTGTATGATTGTGATTGTATGATTGTGATTGTATGATTATGATTGTATGAATGTGATTGTATGATTGCGATTGTATGATTGTGATTGTATGATTAAGTTTGTATTTTTGTGATTTTATGATTG
This sequence comes from Megachile rotundata, assembly GCF_050947335.1. NCBI lineage: Eukaryota > Metazoa > Arthropoda > Insecta > Hymenoptera > Megachilidae > Megachile > Megachile rotundata. The sequence goes on along the minus strand of NW_027473318.1, from coordinate 1,124,312 downwards.
TGATTGTATGATTGTGATTGTATGATTGTGATTGTATGATTGCGATTGTATGATTGTGATTGTATGATTAAGTTTGTATTTTTGTGATTTTATGATTGTGATTGAATGATTGTGATTGTATGATTGTGATTGTATGATTGCGATTGTATAAATGCGATTGTATGATTGTGATTGCATAATTGTGATTGTATGATTGTGATTGTATGATTGTGATTGTCTGATTGTGGTTGTATGATTGTGATTGTATGATTGAGATTGTTTGATTGTGATTGTATGATTGCGATTGTATGATTGCGATTTTATGATTGTGATTGTATGATTGTGATTGTATGATTGTGATTGTATGATTGTGTTCGTATGATTGTGATTGTATGATTGTGATTGTATGATTGTGAAAGTATGATTGTGACTGTATGATTACGATTGTATGATTGTGGTTGTGCGATTGTGATTGTACGATTGTGATTGTACGATTGTGATTGTATGATTGTGATTGCATGATTATGATTGTATGATTGTGATTGTATGATTGTGATTGTATGATTGTGATTGTATGATTGTGATTGTATGATTGTGATTGTATGATTGTGATTGTATGATTGTGAAAGTATGATTGTGATTGTATGATTATGATTGTATGATTGCGATCGTATGATTGTGATTGTATGATTATGATTGTATGATTGTGATTGTATGATTGCGATTGTATGATTGTGATTGTATGATTAAGTTTGTATTTTTGTGATTTTATGATTGTGATTGTATGATTGTGATTGTATGATTGTGATTGTATGATTGTGATTGTATGATTGCGATTGTATGAATGCGATTGTATGATTGTGATTGCATAATTGTGATTGTATGATTGTGATTGTATGATTGTGATTGTCTGATTGTGGTTGTATGATTGTGATTGTGTGATTGAGATTGTATGATTGTGATTGTATGATTGCGATTGTATGATTGCGATTGTATGATTGCGATTGTATGATTGTGATTGTATGATTGTGATTGTATGATTGTGATTGTATGATTGTGATTGTATGATTGTGATTGTATGATTGTGATTGTATGATTGTGATTGTATGATTGTGATTGTATGATTGTGATTGTATGATTGTGATTGTATGATTATGATTGTATGATTGTGATTGTATGATTGTGATTGTATGATTGTGATTGTATGATTGCGATCGTATGGTTGTGATTGTATGATTGTGATTGTATGATTGTGATTGTATGATTATGATTGTATGAATGTGATTGTATGATTGCGATTGTATGATTGTGATTGTATGATTAAGTTTGTATTTTTGTGATTTTATGATTGTGATTGTATGATTGTGATTGTATGATTGTGATTGTATGATTGCGATTGTATGATTGTGATTGTATGATTAAGTTTGTATTTTTGTGATTTTATGATTGTGATTGAATGATTGTGATTGTATGATTGTGATTGTATGATTGCGATTGTATAAATGCGATTGTATGATTGTGATTGCATAATTGTGATTGTATGATTGTGATTGTATGATTGTGATTGTCTGATTGTGGTTGTATGATTGTGATTGTATGATTGAGATTGTTTGATTGTGATTGTATGATTGCGATTGTATGATTGCGATTGTATGATTGTGATTGTATGATTGTGATTGTATGATTGTGATTGTATGATTGTGTTCGTATGATTGTGATTGTATGATTGTGATTGTATGATTGTGAAAGTATGATTGTGACTGTATGATTACGATTGTATGATTGTGGTTGTGCGATTGTGATTGTACGATTGTGATTGTACGATTGTGATTGTATGATTGTGATTGCATGATTATGATTGTATGATTGTGATTGTATGATTGTGATTGTATGATTGTGATTGTATGATTGTGATTGTATGATTGTGATTGTATGATTGTGATTGTCTGATTGTGGTTGTATGATTGTGATTGTATGATTGTGATTGTATGATTGTGATTGCATGATTGCGATTGTATGATTGTGATTGCATCATTTTGAATGTATGATTGTGATTGAATGATTGTGATTGTATGATTGAGATTGTTTGATTGTGATTGTATGATTGCGATTGTATGATTGCGATTGTATGATTGTGATTGTATGATTGTGATTGTATGATTGTGATTGTATGATTGTGTTCGTATGATTGTGATTGTATGATTGTGATTGTATGATTGTGAAAGTATGATTGTGATTGTATGATTACGATTGTATGATTGTGGTTGTGCGATTGTGATTGTACGATTGTGATTGTACGATTGTGATTGTATGATTGTGATTGTATGATTATGATTGTATGAATGTGATTGTATGATTGTATTTGGGTGATTGTATTTGGGAGATTGTATTTGGGAGATTGTAATTGTATGATTGTGATTGTATGATTGTGATTGTATGATTGTGATAGTATGATTGTGATTGTACGACTGTGATTGTATGACTGTGATTGTATGATTGTGATTGTATGATTGTGATTGTATGATTGTGATTGTATGATTGTGATTGTATGATTGTGATTGTATGATTGTGATTGTATGATTGTGATTGTATGATTGTGATTGTATGATTGTGATTGTATGATTGTGATTGTATGATTGTGATTGTATGATTGTGATTGTATGATTGTGATTGTATGATTGTGATTGTATGATTATGATAGTATGATTGTGATTGTATGATTGTGATTGTATGACTGTGATTGTATGATTGTGATTGTATGATTGTGATTGTATGATTGTGAAAGTATGATTGTGATGGTATGATTGTGATTGTATGATTGTGATTGTATGATTGTGATTGTATGAGTGTGATAGTCTGATTGTGGTTGTGCGATTGTGATTGTACGATTGTGATTGTATGATTGTGATAGTATGATTGTGATTGTATGACTGTGATTGTATGACTGTGATTGTATGATTGTGATTGTATGATTGTGATTGTATGATTGTGAAAGTATGATTGTGATTGTATGATTGTGATTGTATGATTGTGATTGTATGATTATGATTGTATGAATGTGATTGTATGATTGCGATTGTATGATTGTGATTGTATGATTAAGTTTGTATTTTTGTGATTTTATGATTGTGATTGTATGATTGTGATTGTATGATTGAGATTGTATGATTGTGATTGTATGATTGCGATTGTATGATTGCGATTGTATGATTGCGATTGTATGATTGTGATTGTATGATTGCGATTGTATGATTGCGATTGTATGATTGTGATTGTATGATTGTGATTGTATGATTGTGATTGTATGATTGTGAAAGTATGATTGTGATTGTATGATTACGATTGTATGATTGTGGTTGTGCGATTGTGATTGTACGATTGTGATTGTACGATTGTGATTGTATGATTGTGATTGTATGATTGTGATTGTATGATTGTGATTGTATGATTGTGATTGTATGATTGTGATTGTATGGTTGTGATTGTATGATTGTGATTGTATGATTATGATTGTATGAATGTGATTGTATGATTGTATTTGGGTGATTGTATTTGGGAGATTGTATTTGGGAGATTGTAATTGTATGATTGTGATTGTATGATTGTGATTGTATGATTGTGATAGTAAGATTGTGATTGTATGACTGTGATTGTATGACTGTGATTGTATGATTGTGATTGTATGATTGTGATTGTATGATTGTGAAAGTATGATTGTGATTGTATGATTGTGATTGTATGATTTTATTTGGGAGATTGTATTTGGGAGATTGTATTTGGGAGATTGTGTTTGGGATATTGTAATTGTATGATTGCGATTGTATGATTGTGATTGTATGATTGTGATTGTATGATTGTGATTGTATGACTGTGATTGTATGATTGTGATTGTATGATTGTGATTGTATGATTGTGATAGTATGATGGTAAAAGTATGATTGTGATTGTATGATTGTGATTGTATGATTGTGATTGTATGATTGTGATTGTATGATTGTGATTGTCTGATTGTGGTTGTGCGATTGTGATTGTACGATTGTGACTGTATGATTGTGATTGTATGCTTGCGATTGTATGATTGTGATTGTATGATTGTGATTGTATGATTCTGATTGTATGATTGTGATTGTATGATTGTGATTGTATGATTATGATTGTATGATTGTGATTGTATGATTGTGATTGTATGATTGTGATTGTATGATTGTGATAGTATGATTGTGATTGTATGATTGTGATTGTATGATTGTGATTGTATGACTGTGATTGTATGATTGTGATTGTATGATTGTGATTGTGTGATTGTGAAAGTATGATTGTGATGGTATGATTGTGATTGTATGATTGTGATTGTATGATTGTGATTGTATGAGTGTGATTGTCTGATTGTGGTTGTACGATTGTGATTGTACGATTGTGATTGTACGATTATTATTGAATGATTGTGATTGTATGATGGTGATTGTATGATTGTGATTGTATGATTGTGATTGTATGATTATGATTGTATGATTGTGATTGTATGATTGTATTTGGGTGATTGTATTTGGGAGATTGTATTTGGGAGATTGTAATTGTATGATTGCGATTGTATGATTGTGATTGTATGATTGCGATTATATGAATGCGATTGTGTGATTTTGATTGTATGCTTGTGATTGTATGATTGTGATTGTATGATTGTGATTGTATGATTGTGATTGTATGATTGTGATTGTATGATTGTATTTGGGAGATTGTATTTGGGATATTGTAATTGTATGATTGCGATTGTATGGTTGTGATTGTATGATTGTGATTGTATGATTGTGATTGTATGCTTGCGATTGTATGACTGTGATTGTATGATTGTGATTGTATGATTGTGATTGTATGATTGTGATTGTATGATAGTGATTGTATGATTATGATTGTATGATTGTGATTGTATGATTGTGATTTTATGATTGTGATTGTATGATTGTGATAGTATGATTGTGATTGTATGATTGTGATTGTATGACTGTGATTGTATGATTGTGATTGTATGATTGTGATTGTATGATTGTGAAAGTATGATTGTGATGGTATGATTGTGATTGTATGATTGTGATTGTATGATTGTGATTGTATGAGTGTGATTGTCTGATTGTGGTTGTGCGATTGTGATTGTACGATTGTGATTGTACGATTATTATTGAATGATTGTGATTGTATGATTGTGATTGTATGATTGTGATTGTATGACTGTGATTGTATGATTATGATTGTATGATTGTGATTGTATGATTGTATTTGGGTGATTGTATTTGGGAGATTGTATTTGGGAGATTGTAATTGTATGATTGCGATTGTATGATTGTGATTGTATGATTGCGATTGTATGAATGCGATTGTGTGATTGTGATTGTATGATTGTGATTGTATGATTGTGATTGTATGATTGTGATTGTATGATTGTGATTGTATGATTGTGATTGTATGATTGTGATTGTATGTTTGTGATTGTATGATTGTGATTGTATGATTGTGATTGTATGATTGTGATTGTATGATTGTGAATGTACGATTGTGATTGTATGATTGTGATTGTATGATTATGATAGTATGATTGTGATTATATGATTGTCATTGTATGACTGTGATTGTATGATTGTGATTGTATGATTGTGATAGTATGATTGTGAAAGTATGATTGTGATTGTATGATTGTGATTGTATGATTGTGATTGTATGATAGTGATTGTCTGATTGTGGTTGTGCGATTGTGATTGTACGATTGTGATTGTACGATTGTGATTGTACGATTGTCATAGTATGATTGTGATTGTATGATTGTGATTGTATGATTGTGATTGCATGATTGTGATTGTTTGATTGTATTTGGGAGATTGTATTTGGGAGATTGTATTTGGGAGATTGTAATTGTATGATTGCGATTGTATGATTGTGATTGTATGATTGCGATTGTATGATTGTGATTGTATAATTGTGATGTATGACTGTAATTGTATGATTATGATTGTATGATTGTGATTGTATGATTGAGATTGTATGATTGTGATTGTATGCTTGCGATTGTATGATTGTGATTGTATGATTGTGATTGTATGATTGTGATTGTATGATTGTGATTGTATGATTGTGAAAGTATGATTGTGATTGTATGATTACGATTGTATGATTGTGGTTGTGCGATTGTGATTGTACGATTGTGATTGTACGATTGTGATTGTATGATTGTGATTGTATGATTATGATTGTATGAATGTGATTGTATGATTGTGATTGTATGATTGTGATTGTATGATTGTGATTGTATGATTGTATTTGGGAGATTGTATTTGGGAGATTGTAATTGTATGATTGCGATTGTATGATTGGGATTGTATGATTGCGATTGTATGAATGCGATTATGTGATTTTGATTGTATGATTGTGATTGTATGATTGTGATTGTATGATTGTGATTGTATGATTGTGATTGTATGATTGTGATTGTATGATTGTGATTGTATGATTGTGATTGTATGATTGTATTTGGGAGATTGTATTTGGGATATTGTAATTGTATGATTGCGATTGTATGGTTGTCATTGTATGATTGTGATTGTATGATTGTGATTGTATGATTGCGATTGTATGATTGTGATTGTATGATTGTGAATGTACGATTGTGATTGTATGATTGTGATTGTATGATTGTGATAGTATGATTGTGATTATATGATTGTCATTGTATAACTGTGATTGTATGATTGTGATTGTATGATTGTGATAGTATGATTGTGATAGTATGATTGTGAAAGTATGATTATGATTGTATGATTGTGATTGTATGACTGTGATTGTATGATTGTGATTGTATGATAGTGATTGTCTGATTGTGGTTGTGCGATTGTGATTGTACGATTGTGATTGTACGATTGTGATAGTATGATTGTGATTGTATGATTGTGATTGTATGATTGTGATTGTATGATTGTGATTGTATGATTGTATTTGGGGGATTGTATTTGGGAGATTGTATTTGGGAGATTGTAATTGTATGATTGCGATTGTATGATTGTGATTGTATGATTGCGATTGTATGATTGTGATGTATGATTGTAATTGTATGATTATGATTGTATGATTGTGATTGTATGATTGTGATTGTATGATTGTATCTGGGAGATTGTATTTGGGAGATTGTATTTGGGAGATTGTAATTGTATGATTGTGATTGTATGATTGTGATTGTATGATTGTGATTGTATGATTGTGATTGTATGATTATGATTGTATGATTGTGATTGTATGATTGTGATTGTATGATTGTGATTGTATGATTGCGATCGTATGGTTGTGATTGTATGATTGTGATTGTATGATTGTGATTGTATGATTATGATTGTATGAATGTGATTGTATGATTGCGATTGTATGATTGTGATTGTATGATTAAGTTTGTATTTTTGTGATTTTATGATTGTGATTGTATGATTGTGATTGTATGATTGTGATTGTATGATTGCGATTGTATGATTGTGATTGTATGATTAAGTTTGTATTTTTGTGATTTTATGATTGTGATTGAATGATTGTGATTGTATGATTGTGATTGTATGATTGCGATTGTATAAATGCGATTGAATGATTGTGATTGCATAATTGTGATTGTATGATTGTGATTGTATGATTGTGATTGTCTGATTGTGGTTGTATGATTGTGATTGTATGATTGAGATTGTTTGATTGTGATTGTATGATTGCGATTGTATGATTGCGATTTTATGATTGTGATTGTATGATTGTGATTGTATGATTGTGATTGTATGATTGTGTTCGTATGATTGTGATTGTATGATTGTGATTGTATGATTGTGAAAGTATGATTGTGACTGTATGATTACGATTGTATGATTGTGGTTGTGCGATTGTGATTGTACGATTGTGATTGTACGATTGTGATTGTATGATTGTGATTGCATGATTATGATTGTATGATTGTGATTGTATGATTGTGATTGTATGATTGTGATTGTATGATTGTGATTGTATGATTGTGATTGTATGATTGTGATTGTCTGATTGTGGTTGTGCGATTGTGATTGTACGATTGTGATTGTACGATTGTGATTGTATGATTGTGATTGCATGATTATGATTGTATGATTGTGATTGCATGATTGCGATTGTATGATTGTGATTGCATCATTTTGAATGTATGATTGTGATTGAATGATTGTGATTGTATGATTGAGATTGTTTGATTGTGATTGTATGATTGCGATTGTATGATTGCGATTGTATGATTGTGATTGTATGATTGTGATTGTATGATTGTGATTGTATGATTGTGTTCGTATGATTGTGATTGTATGATTGTGATTGTATGATTGTGAAAGTATGATTGTGATTGTATGATTACGATTGTATGATTGTGGTTGTGCGATTGTGATTGTACGATTGTGATTGTACGATTGTGATTGTATGATTGTGATTGTATGATTATGATTGTATGAATGTGATTGTATGATTGTATTTGGGTGATTGTATTTGGGAGATTGTATTTGGGAGATTGTAATTGTATGATTGTGATTGTATGATTGTGATTGTATGATTGTGATAGTATGATTGTGATTGTACGACTGTGATTGTATGACTGTGATTGTATGATTGTGATTGTATGATTGTGATTGTATGATTGTGATTGTATGATTGTGATTGTATGATTGTGATTGTATGATTGTGATTGTATGATTGTGATTGTATGATTGTGATTGTATGATTGTGATTGTATGATTGTGATTGTATGATTGTGATTGTATGATTGTGATTGTATGATTATGATAGTATGATTGTGATTGTATGATTGTGATTGTATGACTGTGATTGTATGATTGTGATTGTATGATTGTGATTGTATGATTGTGAAAGTATGATTGTGATGGTATGATTGTGATTGTATGATTGTGATTGTATGATTGTGATTGTATGAGTGTGATAGTCTGATTGTGGTTGTGCGATTGTGATTGTACGATTGTGATTGTATGATTGTGATAGTATGATTGTGATTGTATGACTGTGATTGTATGACTGTGATTGTATGATTGTAATTGTATGATTGTGATTGTATGATTGTGAAAGTATGATTGTGATTGTATGATTGTGATTGTATGATTGTGATTGTATGATTATGATTGTATGAATGTGATTGTATGATTGCGATTGTATGATTGTGATTGTATGATTAAGTTTGTATTTTTGTGATTTTATGATTGTGATTGTATGATTGTGATTGTATGATTGTGATTGTATGATTGCGATTGTATGAATGCGATTGTATGATTGTGATTGCATAATTGTGATTGGATGATTGTGATTGTATGATTGTGGTTGTCTGATTGTGGTTGTATGATTGTGATTGTATGATTGAGATTGTATGATTGTGATTGTATGATTGCGATTGTATGATTGCGATTGTATGATTGTGATTGTATGATTGTGATTGTATGATTGTGATTGTATGATTGTGATTGTATGATTGTGATTGTATGATTGTGATTGTATGATTGTGAAAGTATGATTGTGATTGTATGATTATGATTGTATGATTGCGATCGTATGATTGTGATTGTATGATTATGATTGTATGATTGTGATTGTATGATTGCGATTGTATGATTGTGATTGTATGATTAAGTTTGTATTTTTGTGATTTTATGATTGTGATTGTATGATTGTGATTGTATGATTGTGATTGTATGATTGTGATTGTATGATTGCGATTGTATGAATGCGATTGTATGATTGTGATTGCATAATTGTGATTGTATGATTGTGATTGTATGATTGTGATTGTCTGATTGTGGTTGTATGATTGTGATTGTGTGATTGAGATTGTATGATTGTGATTGTATGATTGCGATTGTATGATTGCGATTGTATGATTGCGATTGTATGATTGTGATTGTATGATTGTGATTGTATGATTGTGATTGTATGATTGTGATTGTATGATTGTGATTGTATGATTGTGACTGTATGATTGTGATTGTATGATTGTGATTGTATGATTGTGATTGTATGATTGTGATTGTATGATTGTGAAAGTATGATTGTGATTGTATGATTACGATTGTATGATTGTGGTTGTGCGATTGTGATTGTACGATTGTGATTGTACGATTGTGATTGTATGATTGTGATTGCATGATTATGATTGTATGATTGTGATTGCATGATTGTGATTGTATGATTGTGATTGCATGATTTTGAATGTATGATTGTGATTGTATGATTGTGATTGTATGATTATGATTGTATGAATGTGATTGTATGATTGTGATTGTATGATTGTGATTGTATGATTAAGTTTGTATTTTTGTGATTTTATGATTGTGATTGTATGATTGTGATTGTATGATTGTGATTGTATGATTGTGATTGTATGATTGTGATTGTATGATTAAGTTTGTATTTTTGTGATTTTATGATTGTGATTGAATGATTGTGATTGTATGATTGTGATTGTATGATTGCGATTGTATAAATGCGATTGTATGATTGTGATTGCATAATTGTGATTGTATGATTGTGATTGTATGATTGTGATTGTCTGATTGTGGTTGTATGATTGTGATTGTATGATTGAGATTGTTTGATTGTGATTGTATGATTGCGATTGTATGATTGCGATTTTATGATTGTGATTGTATGATTGTGATTGTATGATTGTGATTGTATGATTGTGTTCGTATGATTGTGATTGTATGATTGTGATTGTATGATTGTGAAAGTATGATTGTGACTGTATGATTACGATTGTATGATTGTGGTTGTGCGATTGTGATTGTACGATTGTGATTGTACGATTGTGATTGTATGATTGTGATTGCATGATTATGATTGTATGATTGTGATTGTATGATTGTGATTGTATGATTGTGATTGTATGATTGTGATTGTATGATTGTGATTGTCTGATTGTGGTTGTGCGATTGTGATTGTACGATTGTGATTGTACGATTGTGATTGTATGATTGTGATTGCATGATTATGATTGTATGATTGTGATTGCATGATTGCGATTGTATGATTGTGATTGCATCATTTTGAATGTATGATTGTGATTGAATGATTGTGATTGTATGATTGAGATTGTTTGATTGTGATTGTATGATTGCGATTGTATGATTGCGATTGTATGATTGTGGTTGTATGATTGTGATTGTATGATTGTGATTGTATGATTGTGTTCGTATGATTGTGATTGTATGATTGTGATTGTATGATTGTGAAAGTATGATTGTGATTGTATGATTACGATTGTATGATTGTGGTTGTGCGATTGTGATTGTACGATTGTGATTGTACGATTGTGATTGTATGATTGTGATTGTATGATTATGATTGTATGAATGTGATTGTGTGATTGTATTTGGGTGATTGTATTTGGGAGATTGTATTTGGGAGATTGTAATTGTATGATTGTGATTGTATGATTGTGAAAGTATGATTGTGATGGTATGATTGTGATTGTATGATTGTGATTGTATGATTGTGATTGTATGAGTGTGATAGTCTGATTGTGGTTGTGCGATTGTGATTGTACGATTGTGATTGTATGATTGTGATAGTATGATTGTGATTGTATGACTGTGATTGTATGACTGTGATTGTATGATTGTGATTGTATGATTGTGATTGTATGATTGTGAAAGTATGATTGTGATTGTATGATTGTGATTGTATGATTGTGATTGTATGATTATGATTGTATGAATGTGATTGTATGATTGCGATTGTATGATTGTGATTGTATGATTAAGTTTGTATTTTTGTGATTTTATGATTGTGATTGTATGATTGTGATTGTATGATTGTGATTGTATGATTGCGATTGTATGAATGCGATTGTATGATTGTGATTGCATAATTGTGATTGGATGATTGTGATTGTATGATTGTGGTTGTCTGATTGTGGTTGTATGATTGTGATTGTATGATTGAGATTGTATGATTGTGATTGTATGATTGCGATTGTATGATTGCGATTGTATGATTGTGATTGTATGATTGTGATTGTATGATTGTGATTGTATGATTGTGATTGTATGATTGTGATTGTATGATTGTGATTGTATGATTGTGAAAGTATGATTGTGATTGTATGATTATGATTGTATGATTGCGATCGTATGATTGTGATTGTATGATTATGATTGTATGATTGTGATTGTATGATTGCGATTGTATGATTGTGATTGTATGATTAAGTTTGTATTTTTGTGATTTTATGATTGTGATTGTATGATTGTGATTGTATGATTGTGATTGTATGATTGTGATTGTATGATTGCGATTGTATGAATGCGATTGTATGATTGTGATTGCATAATTGTGATTGTATGATTGTGATTGTATGATTGTGATTGTCTGATTGTGGTTGTATGATTGTGATTGTGTGATTGAGATTGTATGATTGTGATTGTATGATTGCGATTGTATGATTGCGATTGTATGATTGCGATTGTATGATTGTGATTGTATGATTGTGATTGTATGATTGTGATTGTATGATTGTGATTGTATGATTGTGAAAGTATGATTGTGATTGTATGATTACGATTGTATGATTGTGGTTGTGCGATTGTGATTGTACGATTGTGATTGTACGATTGTGATTGTATGATTGTGATTGCATGATTATGATTGTATGATTACGATTGTATGATTGTGGTTGTGCGATTGTGATTGTACGATTGTGATTGTACGATTGTGATTGTATGATTGTGATTGCATGATTATGATTGTATGATTGTGATTGCATGATAGTGATTGTATGATTGTGATTGCATGATTTTGAATGTATGATTGTGATTGTATGATTGCGATTGTATGATTGTGATTGTATGATTAAGTTTGTATTTTTGTGATTTTATGATTGTGATTGTATGATTGTGATTGTATGATTGTGATTGTATGATTGCGATTGTATGAATGCGATTGTATGATTGTGATTGCATAATTGTGATTGTATGATTGTGATTGTATGATTGTGATTGTCTGATTGTGGTTGTATGGTTGTGATTGTATGATTGAGATTGTATGATTGTGATTGTATGATTGCGATTGTATGAATGCGATTGTATGATTGTGATTGTATGATTGTGATTGTATGATTGTGATTGTATGATTGTGATCGTATGATTGTGATTGTATGATTGTGATTGTATGATTGTGAAAGTATGATTGTGATTGTATGATTACGATTATATGATTGTGGTTGTGCGATTGTGATTGTACGATTGTGATTGTACGACTGTGATTGTACGATTGTGATTGTATGATTGTGTTTGCATGATTATGATTGTATGATTGTGATCGCATGATTGTGATTGTATGATTGTGATTGCATGATTGTGATTGTATGATTATGATTGTATGAATGTGATTGTATGATTGTATTTGGGTGATTGTATTTGGGAGATTGTATTTGGGAGATTGTAATTGTATGATTGTGATTGTATGATTGCGATTGTATGATTGTGATTGTATGATTGTGATTGTATGATTGGGATTGTATGATTGTGATTGTATGATTGTGATTGTATGATTGTGAAAGTATGATTGTGATTGTATGATTACGATTGTATGATTGTGGTTGTGCGATTGTGATTGTTCGATTGTGATTGTACGATTGTGATTATATGATTGTGATTGCATGATTATGATTGTATGATTGTGATTGCATGATTGTGATTGTATGATTGTGATTGCATGATTTTGAATGTATGATTGTGATTGTATGATTGTGATTGTATGATTGTGATTGTATGATTGTGATTGTATGATTGTGATTGTATGATTGTGATTGTATGATTGTGATTGTATGATTGTGATTGTATGATTGTGATTGTATGATTGTGATTGTATGATTGTGATTGTATGATTGTGATTGTATGATTGTGATTGTATGATTGTGATTGTATGATTGTGATTGTATGATTGTGATTGTATGATTATGATTGTATGAATGTGATTGTATGATTGTATTTGGGTGATTGTATTTGGGAGATTGTATTTGGGAGATTGTAATTGTATGATTGTGATTGTATGATTGTGATTGTATGATTGTGATAGTATGATTGTGATTGTATGACTGTGATTGTATGACTGTGATTGTATGATTGTGATTGTATGATTGTGATTGTATGATTGTGAAAGTATGATTGTGATTGTATGATTGTGATTGTATGATTGTGATTGTATGATTATGATTGTATGAATGTGATTGTATGATTGCGATTGTATGATTGTGATTGTATGATTAAGTTTGTATTTTTGTGATTTTATGATTGTGATTGTATGATTGTGATTGTATGATTGTGATTGTATGATTAAGTTTGTATTTTTGTGATTTTATGATTGTGATTGTATGATTGTGATTGTATGATTGTGATTGTATGATTGCGATTGTATAAATGCGATTGTATGATTGTGATTGCATAATTGTGATTGTATGATTGTGATTGTATGATTGTGATTGTCTGATTGTGGTTGTATGATTGTGATTGTATGATTGCGATTGTATGATTGTGATTGTATGACTGTGATTGTATGATTGTGATTGTATGATTGTGATTGTATGATTGTGATTGTATGATCGTGATTGTATGATTGTGAAAGTATGATTGTGATTGTATGATTACGATTGTATGATTGTGGTTGTGCGATTGTGATTGTACGATTGTGATTGTACGATTGTGATTGTTTGATTGTGATTGTACGATTGCGATTGTATGATTGCGATTGTATGATTGTGATTGTATGATTGTGATTGTATGATTGTGATTGTATGATTGTGATCGTATGATTGTGATTGTATGATCGTGATTGTATGATTGTGAAAGTATGATTGTGATTGTATGATTACGATTGTATGATTGTGGTTGTGCGATTGTGATTGTACGATTGTGATTGTACGATTGTGATTGTATGATTGTGATTGCATGATTATGATTGTATGATTGTGATTGCATGATTGTGATTGTATGATTGTGATTGCATGATTTTGAATGTATGATTGTGATTGTATGATTGTGATTGTATGATTGTGATTGTATGATTGTGATTGTATGATTGTGATTGTATGATTGTGATAGTATGATTGTGATTGTATGATTGTGATTGTATGATTGTGATTGTATGATTATGATTGTATGAATCTGATTGTATGATTGTATTTGGGTGATTGTATTTGGGAGATTGTATTTGGGAGATTGTAATTGTATGATTGTGATTGTATGATTGAGATTGTATGATTGTGATAGTATGATTGTGATTGTATGACTGTGATTGTATGACTGTGATTGTATGATTGTGATTGTATGATTGTGATTGTATGATTGTGAAAGTATGATTGTGATTGTATGATTGTGATTGTATGATTGTGATTGTATGATTGTGATTGTATGATTGTATTTGGGAGATTGTATTTGGGAGATTGTATTTGGGAGATTGTATTTGGGAGATTGTAATTGTATGATTGCGATTGTATGATTGTGATTGTATGATTGCGATTGTATGATTGTGATTGTACGATTGTGATGTATGATTGTAATTGTATTATTATGATTGTATGATTGTGATTGTATGATTGAGATTGTATGATTGATATTGTATGACTGTGATTGTATGATTGTGATTGTATGATTGTGATTGTATGATTGTGATTGTATGATTGTGAAAGTATGATTGTGATTGTATGATTGTGATTGTATGATTGTGATTGTATGATTGTGATTGTATGATTGTGGAAGTATGATTGTGATTGTATGATTACGATTGTATGATTGTGGTTGTGCGATTGTGATTGTACGATTGTGATTGTACGATTGTGATTGTATGATTGTGATTGCATGATTATGATTGTATGATTGTGATTGCACGATTGTGATTGTACGATTGCGATTGTATGATTGCGATTGTATGATTGTGATTGTATGATTGTGATTGTATGATTGTGATTGTATGATTGTGATCGTATGATTGTGATTGTATGATCGTGATTGTATGATTGTGAAAGTATGATTGTGATTGTATGATTACGATTGTATGATTGTGGTTGTGCGATTGTGATTGTACGATTGTGATTGTACGATTGTGATTGTATGATTGTGATTGCATGATTATGATTGTATGATTGTGATTGCATGATTGTGATTGTATGATTGTGATTGTATGATTGTGATAGTATGATTGTGATTGTATGATTGTGATTGTATGATTGTGATTGTATGATTATGATTGTATGAATCTGATTGTATGATTGTATTTGGGTGATTGTATTTGGGAGATTGTATTTGGGAGATTGTAATTGTATGATTGTGATTGTATGATTGAGATTGTATGATTGTGATAGTATGATTGTGATTGTATGACTGTGATTGTATGACTGTGATTGTATGATTGTGATTGTATGATTGTGATTGTATGATTGTGAAAGTATGGTTGTGATTGTATGATTGTGATTGTATGATTGTGATTGTATGATTGTGATTGTATGATTGTGATTGTATGATTGTATTTGGGAGATTGTATTTGGGAGATTGTATTTGGGAGATTGTATTTGGGAGATTGTAATTGTATGATTGCGATTGTATGATTGTGATTGTATGATTGTGATTGTATGATTGCGATTGTATGATTGTGATTGTACGATTGTGATGTATGATTGTAATTGTATTATTATGATTGTATGATTGTGATTGTATGATTGAGATTGTATGATTGATATTGTATGACTGTGATTGTATGATTGTGATTGTATGATTGTGATTGTATGATTGTGATTGTATGATTGTGAAAGTATGATTGTGATTGTATGATTGCGATTGTATGATTGTGATTGTATGATTGTGATTGTATGATTGTGGAAGTATGATTGTGATTGTATGATTACGATTGTATGATTGTGGTTGTGCGATTGTGATTGTACGATTTTGATTGTACGATTGTGATTGTATGATTGTGATTGCATGATTATGATTGTATGATTGTGATTGCACGATTGTGATTGTATGATTGTGATTGCATGATTTTGAATGTATGATTGTGATTGTATGATTGTGATTGTATGATTGTGATTGTATGATTGTGATTGTATGATTGTGATTGTATGATTGCGATAGTATGATTGTGATTGTATGATTGTGATTGTATGATTGTGATTGTATGATTATGATTGTATGAATGTGATTGTATGATTTTATTTGGGTGATTGTATTTGGGAGATTGTATTTGGGAGATTGTAATTGCATGATTGTGATTGTATGATTGTGATTGTATGATTGTGATTGTATGATTGTGATAGTATGATTGTGATTGTATGACTGTGATTGTATGACTGTGATTGCATGATTTTGAATGTATGATTGTGATTGTATGATTGCGATTCTATGATTGTGATTGTATGATTAAGTTTGTATTTTCGTGATTTTATGATTGTGATTGTATGATTGTGATTGTATGATTGTGATTGTATGATTGCGATTGTATGAATGCGATTGTATGATTGTGATTGCATAATTGTGATTGTATGATTGAGATTGTATGATTGTGATTGTCTGATTGTGGTTGTATGATTGTGATTGTATGATTGAGATTGTATGATTGTGATTGTATGATTGCGATTGTATGATTGCGATTGTATGATTGCGATTGTATGATTGCGATTGTATGATTGTGATTGTATGATTGTGATTGTATGATTGTGATTGTATGATTGTGAAAGTATGATTGTGATTGTATGATTACGATTGTATGATTGTGGTTGTGCGATTGTGATTGTACGATTGTGATTGTACGATTGTGATTGTATGATTGTGATTGCATGATTATGATTGTATGATTGTGATTGCATGATTGTGATTGTATGATTGTGATTGCATGATTTTGAATGTATGATTGTGATTGTCTGATTGTGATTGTATGATTGTGATTGTATGATTGTGATTGTATGATTGTGATTGTATGATTGTGATTGTATGATTGTGATTGTATGATTGTGATTGTATGATTGTGATTGTATGATTGTGATTGTATGATTATGATTGTATGAATGTGATTGTATGATTGTATTTGGGTGATTGTATTTGGGAGGTTGTATTTGGGAGATTGTAATTGTATGATTGTGATTGTATGATTGTGATAGTAAGATTGTGATTGTATGACTGTGATTGTATGACTGTGATTGTATGATTGTGATTGTATGATTGTGATTGTATGATTGTGAAAGTATGATTGTGATTGTATGATTGTGATTGTATGATTGTGATTGTATGATTGTGATTGTATGATTGTCATTGTATGATTTTATTTGGGAGATTGTATTTGGGTGATTGTATTTGGGAGATTGTATTTGGGAGATTGTAATTGTATGATTGTGATTGTATGATTGTGATTGTATGATTGTGAAAGTATGATTGTGATTGTATGACTGTGATTGTATGATTGCGATTGTATGATTGTGATTGTATGATTAAGTTTGTATTTTTGTGATTTTATGACTGTGATTGTATGATTGTGATTGTATGATTGTGATTGTATGATTGCGATTGTATGAATGCGATTGTATGATTGTGATTGCATAATTGTGATTGTATGATTGTGATTGTATGATTGTGATTGTCTGCTTGTGGTTGTATGATTGTGATTGTATGATTGAGATTGTATGATTGTGATTGTATGATTGCGATTGTATGATTGCGATTGTATGATTGCGATTGTATGATTGTGATTGTATGATTGTGATTGTATGATTGTGATTGTATGATTGTGATTGTATGATTGTGATTGTATGATTGTGATTGCATGATTATGATTGTATGATTGTGATTGCATGATTGTGATTGTATGATTGTGATTGCATGATTTTGAATGTATGATTGTGATTGTATGATTGTGATTGTATGATTGTGATTGTCTGATTGTGGTTGTGCGATTGTGATTGTACGATTGTGATTGTACGATTGCGATTGTATGATTGCGATTGTATGATTGTGATTGTATGATTGTGATTGTATGATTGTGATTGTATGATTGTGATTGTATGATTGTGAAAGTATGATTGTGATTGTATGATTACGATTGTATGATTGTGGTTGTGCGATTGTGATTGTTCGATTGTGATTGTACGATTGTGATTGTATGATTGTGATTGCATGATTATGATTGTATGATTGTGATTGCATGATTGTGATTGTATGATTGTGATTGCATGATTTTGAATGTATGATTGTGATTGTATGATTGTGATTGTATGATTGTGATTGTATGATTGTGATTGTATGATTGTGATTGTATGATTGAGATTGTATGATTGTGATAGTATGATTGTGATTGTATGACTGTGATTGTATGACTGTGATTGTATGATTGTGATTGTATGATTGTGATTGTATGATTGTGAAAGTATGATTGTGATTGTATGATTGTGATTGTATGATTGTGATTGTATGATTGTGATTGTATGATTGTATTTGGGAGATTGTATTTGGGAGATTGTATTTGGGAGATTGTAATTGTATGATTGCGATTGTACGATTGTGATTGTATGATTGCGATTGTATGATTGTGATTGTACGATTGTGATGTATGATTGTAATTGTATTATTATGATTGTATGATTGTGATTGTATGATTGAGATTGTATGATTGATATTGTATGACTGTGATTGTATGATTGTGATTGTATGATTGTGATTGTATGATTGTGATTGTATGATTGTGAAAGTATGATTGTGATTGTACGATTGTGATTGTACGATTGTGATTGTATGATTGTGATTGCATGATTATGATTGTATGATTGTGATTGCATGATTGTGATTGTATGATTGTGATTGCATGATTTTGTATGTATGATTGTGATTGTATGATTGTGATTGTATGATTGTGATTGTATGATTGGGATTGTATGATTGAGATTGTATGATTGTGATAGTATGATTGTGATTGTATGACTGTGATTGTATGACTGTGATTGTATGATTGTGATTGTATGATTGTGATTGTATGATTACGATTGTATGATTGTGGTTGTGCGATTGTGATTGTACGATTGTGATTGTACGATTGTGATTGTATGATTGTAATTGCATGATTATGATTGTATGATTGTGATTGCACGATTGTGATTGTATGATTGTGATTGCATGATTTTGAATGTATGATTGTGATTGTATGATTGTGATTGTATGATTGTGATTGTATGATTGTGATTGTATGATTGTGATTGTATGATTGTGATAGTATGATTGTGTTTGTATGATTACGATTGTATGATTGTGGTTGTGCGATTGTGATTGTACGATTGTGATTGTACGATTGTGATTGTATGATTGTGATTGTATGATTGTGATTGTATGATTGTGATTGTATGATTGTGATTGTATGATTGTGATTGTATGGTTGTGATTGTATGATTGTGATTGTATGATTATGATTGTATGAATGTGATTGTATGATTGTATTTGGGTGATTGTATTTGGGAGAT
The DNA here is from genome assembly GCF_050947335.1 of Megachile rotundata. Taxonomy (NCBI): domain Eukaryota; kingdom Metazoa; phylum Arthropoda; class Insecta; order Hymenoptera; family Megachilidae; genus Megachile; species Megachile rotundata. Next base: position 1,103,809 of record NW_027473318.1, on the reverse strand, counting down.
TGTATTTGGGAGATTGTAATTGTATGATTGTGATTGTATGATTGTGATTGTATGATTGTGATAGTAAGATTGTGATTGTATGACTGTGATTGTATGACTGTGATTGTATGATTGTGATTGTATGATTGTGATTGTATGATTGTGAAAGTATGATTGTGATTGTATGATTGTGATTGTATGATTTTATTTGGGAGATTGTATTTGGGAGATTGTATTTGGGAGATTGTGTTTGGGATATTGTAATTGTATGATTGTGATTGTATGATTGTGATTGTATGACTGTGATTGTATGATTGTGATTGTATGATTGTGATTGTATGATTGTGATAGTATGATGGTAAAAGTATGATTGTGATTGTATGATTGTGATTGTATGATTGTGATTGTATGATTGTGATTGTATGATTGTGATTGTCTGATTGTGGTTGTGCGATTGTGATTGTACGATTGTGACTGTATGATTGTGATTGTATGCTTGCGATTGTATGATTGTGATTGTATGATTGTGATTGTATGATTCTGATTGTATGATTGTGATTGTATGATTGTGATTGTATGATTATGATAGTATGATTGTGATTATATGATTGTGATTGTATGATTGTGATTGTATGATTGTGATTGTATGATTGTGATAGTATGATTGTGATTGTATGATTGTGATTGTATGATTGTGATTGTATGACTGTGATTGTATGATTGTGATTGTATGATTGTGATTGTGTGATTGTGAAAGTATGATTGTGATGGTATGATTGTGATTGTACGATTGTGATTGTACGATTGTGATAGTATGATTGTGATTGTATGATTGTGATTGTATGATTGTGATTGTATGATTGTGATTGTTTGATTGTATTTGGGAGATTGTATTTGGGAGATTGTATTTGGGAGATTGTATTTGGGAGATTGTAATTGTATGATTGCGATTGTATGATTGTGATTGTATAATTGTGATGTATGACTGTAATTGTATGATTATGATTGTATGATTGTGATTGTATGATTGAGATTGTATGATTGTGATTGTATGCTTGCGATTGTATGATTGTGATTGTATGATTGTGATTGTATGATTGTGATTGTATGATTGTGGTTGTGCGATTGTGATTGTTCGATTGTGATTGTACGATTGTGATTGTATGATTGTGATTGCATGATTATGATTGTATGATTGTGATTGCATGATTGTGATTGTATGATTGTGATTGCATGATTTTGAATGTATGATTGTGATTGTATGATTGTGATTGTATGATTGTGATTGTATGATTGTGATTGTATGATTGTGATTGTATGATTGAGATTGTATGATTGTGATAGTATGATTGTGATTGTATGACTGTGATTGTATGACTGTGATTGTATGATTGTGATTGTATGATTGTGATTGTATGATTGTGAAAGTATGATTGTGATTGTATGATTGTGATTGTATGATTGAGATTGTATGATTGTGATAGTATGATTGTGATTGTATGACTGTGATTGTATGACTGTGATTGTATGATTGTGATTGTATGATTGTGATTGTATGATTGTGAAAGTATGATTGTGATTGTATGATTGTGATTGTATGATTGTGATTGTATGATTGTGATTGTATGATTGTATTTGGGAGATTGTATTTGGGAGATTGTAATTGTATGATTGCGATTGTACGATTGTGATTGTATGATTGCGATTGTATGATTGTGATTGTACGATTGTGATGTATGATTGTAATTGTATTATTATGATTGTATGATTGTGATTGTATGATTGAGATTGTATGATTGATATTGTATGACTGTGATTGTATGATTGTGATTGTATGATTGTGATTGTATGATTGTGATTGTATGATTGTGAAAGTATGATTGTGATTGTACGATTGTGATTGTACGATTGTGATTGTATGATTGTGATTGCATGATTATGATTGTATGATTGTGATTGCATGATTGTGATTGTATGATTGTGATTGCATGATTTTGAATGTATGATTGTGATTGTATGATTGTGATTGTATGATTGTGATTGTATGATTGTGATTGTATGATTGAGATTGTATGATTGTGATAGTATGATTGTGATTGTATGACTGTGATTGTATGACTGTGATTGTATGATTGTGATTGTATGATTGTGATTGTATGATTACGATTGTATGATTGTGGTTGTGCGATTGTGATTGTACGATTGTGATTGTACGATTGTGATTGTATGATTGTAATTGCATGATTATGATTGTATGATTGTGATTGCACGATTGTGATTGTATGATTGTGATTGCATGATTTTGAATGTATGATTGTGATTGTATGATTGTGATTGTATGATTGTGATTGTATGATTGTGATTGTATGATTGTGATTGTATGATTGTGATAGTATGATTGTGATTGTATGATTGTGATTGTATGATTGTGATTGTATGATTATGATTGTATGAATGTGATTGTATGATTTTATTTGGGTGATTGTATTTGGGAGATTGTATTTGGGAGATGTTATTGCATGATTGTGATTGTATGATTGTGATTGTATGACTGTGATTGTATGACTGTGATTGTATGATTACGATTGTATGATTGTGGTTGTGCGATTGTGATTGTACGATTGTGATTGTACGATTGTGATTGTATGATTGTGATTGCATGATTATGATTGTATGATTGTGATTGCATGATTGTGATTGTATGATTGTGATTGCATGATTTTGAATGTATGATTGTGATTGTATGATTGCGATTGTATGATTGTGATTGTATGATTAAGTTTGTATTTTTGTGATTTTATGATTGTGATTGTAAGATTGTAATTGTATGATTGTGATTGTATGATTGCGATTGTATGAATGCGATTGTATGATTGTGATTGCATAATTGTGATTGTATGATTGTGATTGTATGATTGTGATTGTATGATTGAGATTGTATGATTGTGATTGTATGATTGCGATTGTATGATTGCGATTGTATGATTGCGATTGTATGATTGCGATTGTATGATTGCGATTGTATGATTGCGATTGTATGATTGCGATTGTATGATTGTGATTGTATGATTGTGATTGTATGATTGTGAAAGTATGATTGTGATTGTATGAATACGATTGTATGATTGTGGTTGTGCGATTGTGATTGTACGATTGTGATTGTACGATTGTGATTGTACGATTGTGATTGTATGATTGTGATTGTATGATTGTGATTGTATGATTGTGATTGTATGATTGTGATTGTATGGTTGTGATTGTATGATTGTGATTGTATGATTATGATTGTATGAATGTGATTGTATGATTGTATTTGGGCGATTGTATTTGGGAGATTGTATTTGGGAGATTGTAATTGTATGATTGTGATTGTATGATTGTGATTGTATGATTGTGATAGTAAGATTGTGATTGTATGACTGTGATTGTATGACTGTGATTGTATGATTGTGATTGTATGATTGTGATTGTATGATTGTGAAAGTATGATTGTGATTGTATGATTGTGATTGTATGATTTTATTTGGGAGATTGTATTTGGGAGATTGTATTTGGGAGATTGTGTTTGGGATATTGTAATTGTATGATTGCGATTGTATGATTGTGATTGTATGATTGTGATTGTATGATTGTGATTGTATGACTGTGATTGTATGATTGTGATTGTATGATTGTGATTGTATGATTGTGATAGTATGATGGTAAAAGTATGATTGTGATTGTATGATTGTGATTGTATGACTGTGATTGTATGATTGTGATTGTATGATTGTGATTGTCTGATTGTGGTTGTGCGATTGTGATTGTACGATTGTGACTGTATGATTGTGATTGTATGCTTGCGATTGTATGATTGTGATTGTATGATTGTGATTGTATGATTCTGATTGTATGATTGTGATTGTATGATTGTGATTGTATGATTATGATTGTATGATTGTGATTGTATGATTGTGATTGTATGATTGTGATTGTATGATTGTGATAGTATGATTGTGATTGTATGATTGTGATTGTATGATTGTGATTGTATGACTGTGATTGTATGATTGTGATTGTATGATTGTGATTGTGTGATTGTGAAAGTATGATTGTGATGGTATGATTGTGATTGTATGATTGTGATTGTATGATTGTGATTGTATGAGTGTGATTGTCTGATTGTGGTTGTACGATTGTGATTGTACGATTGTGATTGTACGATTATTATTGAATGATTGTGATAGTATGATGGTAAAAGTATGATTGTGATTGTATGATTGTGATTGTATGACTGTGATTGTATGATTGTGATTGTATGATTGTGATTGTCTGATTGTGGTTGTGCGATTGTGATTGTACGATTGTGACTGTATGATTGTGATTGTATGCTTGCGATTGTATGATTGTGATTGTATGCTTGCGATTGTATGATTGTGATTGTATGATTGTGATTGTATGATTGTGATTGTATGACTGTGATTGTATGATTGTGATTGTATGATTGTGATTGTATGATTGTGATTGTATGATTGTGATTGTATGATTGTGATTGTATGATTCTGATTGTATGATTGTGATTGTATGATTGTGATTGTATGATTATGATTGTATGATTGTGATTGTATGATTGTGATTGTATGATTGTGATTGTATGATTGTGATAGTATGATTGTGATTGTATGATTGTGATTGTATGATTGTGATTGTATGACTGTGATTGTATGATTGTGATTGTATGATTGTGATTGTATGATTGTGAAAGTATGATTGTGATTGTATGATTGCGATTGTATGATTGCGATTGTATGATTGTGATTGTATGATTGTGGAAGTATGATTGTGATTGTATGATTACGATTGTATGATTGTGGTTGTGCGATTGTGATTGTACGATTTTGATTGTACGATTGTGATTGTATGATTGTGATTGCATGATTATGATTGTATGATTGTGATTGCACGATTGTGATTGTATGATTGTGATTGCATGATTTTGAATGTATGATTGTGATTGTATGATTGTGATTGTATGATTGTGATTGTATGATTGTGATTGTATGATTGTGATTGTATGATTGCGATAGTATGATTGTGATTGTATGATTAAGTTTGTATTTTCGTGATTTTATGATTGTGATTGTATGATTGTGATTGTATGATTGTGATTGTATGATTGCGATTGTATGAATGCGATTGTATGATTGTGATTGCATAATTGTGATTGTATGATTGAGATTGTATGATTGTGATTGTCTGATTGTGGTTGTATGATTGTGATTGTATGATTGAGATTGTATGATTGTGATTGTATGATTGCGATTGTATGATTGCGATTGTATGATTGCGATTGTATGATTGCGATTGTATGATTGTGATTGTATGATTGTGATTGTATGATTGTGATTGTATGATTGTGAAAGTATGATTGTGATTGTATGATTACGATTGTATGATTGTGGTTGTGCGATTGTGATTGTACGATTGTGATTGTACGATTGTGATTGTATGATTGTGATTGCATGATTATGATTGTATGATTGTGATTGCATGATTGTGATTGTATGATTGTGATTGCATGATTTTGAATGTATGATTGTGATTGTCTGATTGTGATTGTATGATTGTGATTGTATGATTGTGATTGTATGATTGTGATTGTATGATTGTGATTGTATGATTGTGATTGTATGATTGTGATTGTATGATTGTGATTGTATGATTGTGATTGTATGATTATGATTGTATGAATGTGATTGTATGATTGTATTTGGGTGATTGTATTTGGGAGGTTGTATTTGGGAGATTGTAATTGTATGATTGTGATTGTATGATTGTGATAGTAAGATTGTGATTGTATGACTGTGATTGTATGACTGTGATTGTATGATTGTGATTGTATGATTGTGATTGTATGATTGTGAAAGTATGATTGTGATTGTATGATTGTGATTGTATGATTGTGATTGTATGATTGTGATTGTATGATTGTCATTGTATGATTTTATTTGGGAGATTGTATTTGGGTGATTGTATTTGGGAGATTGTATTTGGGAGATTGTAATTGTATGATTGTGATTGTATGATTGTGATTGTATGATTGTGAAAGTATGATTGTGATTGTATGACTGTGATTGTATGATTGCGATTGTATGATTGTGATTGTATGATTAAGTTTGTATTTTTGTGATTTTATGACTGTGATTGTATGATTGTGATTGTATGATTGTGATTGTATGATTGCGATTGTATGAATGCGATTGTATGATTGTGATTGCATAATTGTGATTGTATGATTGTGATTGTATGATTGTGATTGTCTGCTTGTGGTTGTATGATTGTGATTGTATGATTGAGATTGTATGATTGTGATTGTATGATTGCGATTGTATGATTGCGATTGTATGATTGCGATTGTATGATTGTGATTGTATGATTGTGATTGTATGATTGTGATTGTATGATTGTGATTGTATGATTGTGATTGTATGATTGTGATTGCATGATTATGATTGTATGATTGTGATTGCATGATTGTGATTGTATGATTGTGATTGCATGATTTTGAATGTATGATTGTGATTGTATGATTGTGATTGTATGATTGTGATTGTCTGATTGTGGTTGTGCGATTGTGATTGTACGATTGTGATTGTACGATTGCGATTGTATGATTGCGATTGTATGATTGTGATTGTATGATTGTGATTGTATGATTGTGATTGTATGATTGTGATTGTATGATTGTGAAAGTATGATTGTGATTGTATGATTACGATTGTATGATTGTGGTTGTGCGATTGTGATTGTTCGATTGTGATTGTACGATTGTGATTGTATGATTGTGATTGCATGATTATGATTGTATGATTGTGATTGCATGATTGTGATTGTATGATTGTGATTGCATGATTTTGAATGTATGATTGTGATTGTATGATTGTGATTGTATGATTGTGATTGTATGATTGTGATTGTATGATTGTGATTGTATGATTGAGATTGTATGATTGTGATAGTATGATTGTGATTGTATGACTGTGATTGTATGACTGTGATTGTATGATTGTGATTGTATGATTGTGATTGTATGATTGTGAAAGTATGATTGTGATTGTATGATTGTGATTGTATGATTGTGATTGTATGATTGTGATTGTATGATTGTATTTGGGAGATTGTATTTGGGAGATTGTATTTGGGAGATTGTAATTGTATGATTGCGATTGTACGATTGTGATTGTATGATTGCGATTGTATGATTGTGATTGTACGATTGTGATGTATGATTGTAATTGTATTATTATGATTGTATGATTGTGATTGTATGATTGAGATTGTATGATTGATATTGTATGACTGTGATTGTATGATTGTGATTGTATGATTGTGATTGTATGATTGTGATTGTATGATTGTGAAAGTATGATTGTGATTGTACGATTGTGATTGTACGATTGTGATTGTATGATTGTGATTGCATGATTATGATTGTATGATTGTGATTGCATGATTGTGATTGTATGATTGTGATTGCATGATTTTGAATGTATGATTGTGATTGTATGATTGTGATTGTATGATTGTGATTGTATGATTGGGATTGTATGATTGAGATTGTATGATTGTGATAGTATGATTGTGATTGTATGACTGTGATTGTATGACTGTGATTGTATGATTGTGATTGTATGATTGTGATTGTATGATTACGATTGTATGATTGTGGTTGTGCGATTGTGATTGTACGATTGTGATTGTACGATTGTGATTGTATGATTGTAATTGCATGATTATGATTGTATGATTGTGATTGCACGATTGTGATTGTATGATTGTGATTGCATGATTTTGAATGTATGATTGTGATTGTATGATTGTGATTGTATGATTGTGATTGTATGATTGTGATTGTATGATTGTGATTGTATGATTGTGATAGTATGATTGTGATTGTATGATTACGATTGTATGATTGTGGTTGTGCGATTGTGATTGTACGATTGTGATTGTACGATTGTGATTGTATGATTGTGATTGTATGATTGTGATTGTATGATTGTGATTGTATGATTGTGATTGTATGATTGTGATTGTATGGTTGTGATTGTATGATTGTGATTGTATGATTATGATTGTATGAATGTGATTGTATGATTGTATTTGGGTGATTGTATTTGGGAGATTGTATTTGGGAGATTGTAATTGTATGATTGTGATTGTATGATTGTGATTGTATGATTGTGATAGTAAGATTGTGATTGTATGACTGTGATTGTATGACTGTGATTGTATGATTGTGATTGTATGATTGTGATTGTATGATTGTGAAAGTATGATTGTGATTGTATGATTGTGATTGTATGATTTTATTTGGGAGATTGTATTTGGGAGATTGTGTTTGGGATATTGTAATTGTATGATTGTGATTGTATGATTGTGATTGTATGACTGTGATTGTATGATTGTGATTGTATGATTGTGATTGTATGATTGTGATAGTATGATGGTAAAAGTATGATTGTGATTGTATGATTGTGATTGTATGATTGTGATTGTATGATTGTGATTGTATGATTGTGATTGTCTGATTGTGGTTGTGCGATTGTGATTGTACGATTGTGACTGTATGATTGTGATTGTATGCTTGCGATTGTATGATTGTGATTGTATGATTGTGATTGTATGATTCTGATTGTATGATTGTGATTGTATGATTGTGATTGTATGATTATGATTGTATGATTGTGATTGTATGATTGTGATTGTATGATTGTGATTGTATGATTGTGATTGTATGATTGTGATAGTATGATTGTGATTGTATGATTGTGATTGTATGATTGTGATTGTATGACTGTGATTGTATGATTGTGATTGTATGATTGTGATTGTGTGATTGTGAAAGTATGATTGTGATGGTATGATTGTGATTGTATGATTGTGATTGTATGATTGTGATTGTATGAGTGTGATTGTCTGATTGTGGTTGTACGATTGTGATTGTACGATTGTGATTGTACGATTATTATTGAATGATTGTGATTGTATGATGGTGATTGTATGATTGTGATTGTATGATTGTGATTGTATGATTGTGATTGTATGATTGTGATTGTATGATTGTGATTGTATGGTTGTGATTGTATGATTGTGATTGTATGATTATGATTGTATGAATGTGATTGTATGATTGTATTTGGGTGATTGTATTTGGGAGATTGTATTTGGGAGATTGTAATTGTATGATTGTGAAAGTATGATTGTGATTGTATGATTGTGATTGTATGATTGTGATTGTATGATTGTGATTGTATGATTGTATTTGGGAGATTGTATTTGGGAGATTGTATTTGGGAGATTGTAATTGTATGATTGCGATTGTACGATTGTGATTGTATGATTGCGATTGTATGATTGTGATTGTACGATTGTGATGTATGATTGTAATTGTATTATTATGATTGTATGATTGTGATTGTATGATTGAGATTGTATGATTGATATTGTATGACTGTGATTGTATGATTGTGATTGTATGATTGTGATTGTATGATTGTGATTGTATGATTGTGAAAGTATGATTGTGATTGTACGATTGTGATTGTACGATTGTGATTGTATGATTGTGATTGCATGATTATGATTGTATGATTGTGATTGCATGATTGTGATTGTATGATTGTGATTGCATGATTTTGAATGTATGATTGTGATTGTATGATTGTGATTGTATGATTGTGATTGTATGATTGTGATTGTATGATTGAGATTGTATGATTGTGATAGTATGATTGTGATTGTATGACTGTGATTGTATGACTGTGATTGTATGATTGTGATTGTATGATTGTGATTGTATGATTACGATTGTATGATTGTGGTTGTGCGATTGTGATTGTACGATTGTGATTGTACGATTGTGATTGTATGATTGTAATTGCATGATTATGATTGTATGATTGTGATTGCACGATTGTGATTGTATGATTGTGATTGCATGATTTTGAATGTATGATTGTGATTGTATGATTGTGATTGTATGATTGTGATTGTATGATTGTGATTGTATGATTGTGATTGTATGATTGTGATAGTATGATTGTGATTGTATGATTACGATTGTATGATTGTGGTTGTGCGATTGTGATTGTACGATTGTGATTGTACGATTGTGATTGTATGATTGTGATTGTATGATTGTGATTGTATGATTGTGATTGTATGATTGTGATTGTATGATTGTGATTGTATGGTTGTGATTGTATGATTGTGATTGTGTGATTATGATTGTATGAATGTGATTGTATGATTGTATTTGGGTGATTGTATTTGGGAGATTGTATTTGGGAGATTGTAATTGTATGATTGTGATTGTATGATTGTGATTGTATGATTGTGATAGTAAGATTGTGATTGTATGACTGTGATTGTATGACTGTGATTGTATGATTGTGATTGTATGATTGTGATTGTATGATTGTGAAAGTATGATTGTGATTGTATGATTGTGATTGTATGATTTTATTTGGGAGATTGTATTTGGGAGATTGTATTTGGGAGATTGTGTTTGGGATATTGTAATTGTATGATTGTGATTGTATGATTGTGATTGTATGACTGTGATTGTATGATTGTGATTGTATGATTGTGATTGTATGATTGTGATAGTATGATGGTAAAAGTATGATTGTGATTGTATGATTGTGATTGTATGATTGTGATTGTATGATTGTGATTGTATGATTGTGATTGTCTGATTGTGGTTGTGCGATTGTGATTGTACGGTTGTGACTGTATGATTGTGATTGTATGCTTGCGATTGTATGATTGTGATTGTATGATTGTGATTGTATGATTCTGATTGTATGATTGTGATTGTATGATTGTGATTGTATGATTATGATTGTATGATTGTGATTGTATGATTGTGATTGTATGATTGTGATTGTATGATTGTGATTGTATGATTGTGATAGTATGATTGTGATTGTATGATTGTGATTGTATGATTGTGATTGTATGACTGTGATTGTATGATTGTGATTGTATGATTGTGATTGTGTGATTGTGAAAGTATGATTGTGATGGTATGATTGTGATTGTATGATTGTGATTGTATGATTGTGATTGTATGAGTGTGATTGTCTGATTGTGGTTGTACGATTGTGATTGTACGATTGTGATTGTACGATTATTATTGAATGATTGTGATTGTATGATGGTGATTGTATGATTGTGATTGTATGATTGTGATTGTATGATTATGATTGTATGATTGTGATTGTATGATTGTATTTGGGTGATTGTATTTGGGAGATTGTATTTGGGAGATTGTAATTGTATGATTGCGATTGTATGATTGTGATTGTATGATTGCGATTATATGAATGCGATTGTGCGATTTTGATTGTATGATTGTGATTGTATGATTGTGATTGTATGATTGTGATTGTATGATTGTGATTGTATGATTGTATTTGGGAGATTGTATTTGGGATATTGTAATTGTATGATTGCGATTGTATGGTTGTGATTGTATGATTGTGATTGTATGATTGTGATTGTATGCTTGCGATTGTATGACTGTGATTGTATGATTGTGATTGTATGATTGTGATTGTATGATTGTGATTGTATGATTGTGATTGTATGATTATGATTGTATGATTGTGATTGTATGATTGTGATTTTATGATTGTGATTGTATGATTGTGATAGTATGATTGTGATTGTATGATTGTGATTGTATGACTGTGATTGTATGATTGTGATTGTATGATTGTGATTGTATGATTGTGAAAGTATGATTGTGATGGCATGATTGTGATTGTATGATTGTGATTGTATGATTGTGATTGTATGAGTGTGATTGTCTGATTGTGGTTGTGCGATTGTGATTGTACGATTGTGATTGTACGATTATTATTGAATGATTGTGATTGTATGATTGTGATTGTATGATTGTGATTGTATGATTGTGATTGTATGATTATGATTGTATGATTGTGATTGTATGATTGTGAATGTACGATTGTGATTGTATGATTGTGATTGTATGATTATGATAGTATGATTGTGATTATATGATTGTCATTGTATGACTGTGATTGTATGATTGTGATTGTATGATTGTGATAGTATGATTGTGAAAGTATGATTGTGATTGTATGATTGTGATTGTATGATTGTGATTGTATGATTGTGATTGTATGATAGTGATTGTCTGATTGTGGTTGTGCGATTGTGATTGTACGATTGTGATTGTACGATTGTGATTGTACGATTGTGATAGTATGATTGTGATTGTATGATTGTGATTGTATGATTGTGATTGTATGATTGTGATTGTTTGATTGTATTTGGGAGATTGTATTTGGGAGATTGTATTTGGGAGATTGTATTTGGGAGATTGTAATTGTATGATTGCGATTGTATGATTGTGATTGTATAATTGTGATGTATGACTGTAATTGTATGATTATGATTGTATGATTGTGATTGTATGATTGATATTGTATGATTGTGATTGTATGCTTGCGATTGTATGATTGTGATTGTATGATTGTGATTGTATGATTGTGATTGTATGATTGTGGTTGTGCGATTGTGATTGTTCGATTGTGATTGTACGATTGTGATTGTATGATTGTGATTGCATGATTATGATTGTATGATTGTGATTGCATGATTGTGATTGTATGATTGTGATTGCATGATTTTGAATGTATGATTGTGATTGTATGATTGTGATTGTATGATTGTGATTGTATGATTGTGATTGTATGATTGTGATTGTATGATTGAGATTGTATGATTGTGATAGTATGATTGTGATTGTATGACTGTGATTGTATGACTGTGATTGTATGATTGTGATTGTATGATTGTGATTGTATGATTGTGAAAGTATGATTGTGATTGTATGATTGTGATTGTATGATTGTGATTGTATGATTGTGATTGTATGATTGTATTTGGGAGATTGTATTTGGGAGATTGTAATTGTATGATTGCGATTGTACGATTGTGATTGTATGATTGCGATTGTATGATTGTGATTGTACGATTGTGATGTATGATTGTAATTGTATTATTATGATTGTATGATTGTGATTGTATGATTGAGATTGTATGATTGATATTGTATGACTGTGATTGTATGATTGTGATTGTATGATTGTGATTGTATGATTGTGATTGTATGATTGTGAAAGTATGATTGTGATTGTACGATTGTGATTGTACGATTGTGATTGTATGATTGTGATTGCATGATTATGATTGTATGATTGTGATTGCATGATTGTGATTGTATGATTGTGATTGCATGATTTTGAATGTATGATTGTGATTGTATGATTGTGATTGTATGATTGTGATTGTATGATTGTGATTGTATGATTGTGATTGTATGATTGAGATTGTATGATTGTGATAGTATGATTGTGATTGTATGACTGTGATTGTATGACTGTGATTGTATGATTGTGATTGTATGATTGTGATTGTATGATTACGATTGTATGATTGTGGTTGTGCGATTGTGATTGTACGATTGTGATTGTACGATTGTGATTGTATGATTGTAATTGCATGATTATGATTGTATGATTGTGATTGCACGATTGTGATTGTATGATTGTGATTGCATGATTTTGAATGTATGATTGTGATTGTATGATTGTGATTGTATGATTGTGATTGTATGATTGTGATTGTATGATTGTGATTGTATGATTGTGATAGTATGATTGTGATTGTATGATTGTGATTGTATGATTGTGATTGTATGATTATGATTGTATGAATGTGATTGTATGATTTTATTTGGGTGATTGTATTTGGGAGATTGTATTTGGGAGATGTTATTGCATGATTGTGATTGTATGATTGTGATTGTATGACTGTGATTGTATGACTGTGATTGTATGATTACGATTGTATGATTGTGGTTGTGCGATTGTGATTGTACGATTGTGATTGTACGATTGTGATTGTATGATTGTGATTGCATGATTATGATTGTATGATTGTGATTGCATGATTGTGATTGTATGATTGTGATTGCATGATTTTGAATGTATGATTGTGATTGTATGATTGCGATTGTATGATTGTGATTGTATGATTAAGTTTGTATTTTTGTGATTTTATGATTGTGATTGTAAGATTGTGATTGTATGATTGTGATTGTATGATTGCGATTGTATGAATGCGATTGTATGATTGTGATTGCATAATTGTGATTGTATGATTGTGATTGTATGATTGTGATTGTATGATTGAGATTGTATGATTGTGATTGTATGATTGCGATTGTATGATTGCGATTGTATGATTGCGATTGTATGATTGCGATTGTATGATTGCGATTGTATGATTGCGATTGTATGATTGCGATTGTATGATTGTGATTGTATGATTGTGATTGTATGATTGTGAAAGTATGATTGTGATTGTATGAATACGTTTGTATGATTGTGGTTGTGCGATTGTGATTGTACGATTGTGATTGTACGATTGTGATTGTACGATTGTGATTGTATGATTGTGATTGTATGATTGTGATTGTATGATTGTGATTGTATGATTGTGATTGTATGGTTGTGATTGTATGATTGTGATTGTATGATTATGATTGTATGAATGTGATTGTATGATTGTATTTGGGTGATTGTATTTGGGAGATTGTATTTGGGAGATTGTAATTGTATGATTGTGATTGTATGATTGTGATTGTATGATTGTGATAGTAAGATTGTGATTGTATGACTGTGATTGTATGACTGTGATTGTATGATTGTGATTGTATGATTGTGATTGTATGATTGTGAAAGTATGATTGTGATTGTATGATTGTGATTGTATGATTTTATTTGGGAGATTGTATTTGGGAGATTGTATTTGGGAGATTGTGTTTGGGATATTGTAATTGTATGATTGCGATTGTATGATTGTGATTGTATGATTGTGATTGTATGATTGTGATTGTATGACTGTGATTGTATGATTGTGATTGTATGATTGTGATTGTATGATTGTGATAGTATGATGGTAAAAGTATGATTGTGATTGTATGATTGTGATTGTATGACTGTGATTGTATGATTGTGATTGTATGATTGTGATTGTCTGATTGTGGTTGTGCGATTGTGATTGTACGATTGTGACTGTATGATTGTGATTGTATGCTTGCGATTGTATGATTGTGATTGTATGATTGTGATTGTATGATTCTGATTGTATGATTGTGATTGTATGATTGTGATTGTATGATTATGATTGTATGATTGTGATTGTATGATTGTGATTGTATGATTGTGATTGTATGATTGTGATAGTATGATTGTGATTGTATGATTGTGATTGTATGATTGTGATTGTATGACTGTGATTGTATGATTGTGATTGTATGATTGTGATTGTGTGATTGTGAAAGTATGATTGTGATGGTATGATTGTGATTGTATGATTGTGATTGTATGATTGTGATTGTATGAGTGTGATTGTCTGATTGTGGTTGTACGATTGTGATTGTACGATTGTGATTGTACGATTATTATTGAATGATTGTGATTGTATGATGGTGATTGTATGATTGTGATTGTATGATTGTGATTGTATGATTATGATTGTATGATTGTGATTGTATGATTGTATTTGGGTGATTGTATTTGGGAGATTGTATTTGGGAGATTGTAATTGTATGATTGCGATTGTATGATTGTGATTGTATGATTGCGATTATATGAATGCGATTGTGTGATTTTGATTGTATGATTGTGATTGTATGATTGTGATTGTATGATTGTGATTGTATGATTGTGATTGTATAATTGTATTTGGGAGATTGTATTTGGGATATTGTAATTGTATGATTGCGATTGTATGGTTGTGATTGTATGATTGTGATTGTATGATTGTGATTGTATGCTTGCGATTGTATGACTGTGATTGTATGATTGTGATTGTATGATTGTGATTGTATGATTGTGATTGTATGATTGTGATTGTATGATTATGATTGTATGATTGTGATTGTATGATTGTGATTTTATGATTGTGATTGTATGATTGTGATAGTATGATTGTGATTGTATGATTGTGATTGTATGACTGTGATTGTATGATTGTGATTGTATGATTGTGATTGTATGATTGTGAAAGTATGATTGTGATGGTATGATTGTGATTGTATGATTGTGATTGTATGATTGTGATTGTATGAGTGTGATTGTCTGATTGTGGTTGTGCGATTGTGATTGTACGATTGTGATTGTACGATTATTATTGAATGATTGTGATTGTATGATTGTGATTGTATGATTGTGATTGTATGATTATGATTGTATGATTGTGATTGTATGATTGTGAATGTACGATTGTGATTGTATGATTGTGATTTTATGATTATGATAGTATGATTGTGATTATATGATTGTCATTGTATGACTGTGATTGTATGATTGTGATTGTATGATTGTGATAGTATGATTGTGAAAGTATGATTGTGATTGTATGATTGTGATTGTATGATTGTGATTGTATGATTGTGATTGTATGATTGTGATTGTATGATAGTGATTGTCTGATTGTGGTTGTGCGATTGTGATTGTACGATTGTGATTGTACGATTGTGATAGTATGATTGTGATTGTATGATTGTGATTGTATGATTGTGATTGTATGATTGTGATTGTATGATTGTGATTGTTTGATTGTATTTGGGAGATTGTATTTGGGAGATTGTATTTGGGAGATTGTATTTGGGAGATTGTAATTGTATGATTGCGATTGTATGATTGTGATTGTATAATTGTGATGTATGACTGTAATTGTATGATTATGATAGTATGATTGTGATTGTATGATTGAGATTGTATGATTGTGATTGTATGCTTGCGATTGTATGATTGTAATTGTATGATTGTGATTGTATGATTGTGATTGTATGATTGTGATTGTATGATTGTGATTGTCTGATTGTGGTTGTGCGATTGTGATTGTACGATTGTGATTGTACGATTGTGATTGTATGCTTGCGATTGTATGATTGTGATTGTATGATTGTGATTGTATGATTGTGATTGTATGATTGTGATTGTATGATTGTGATTGTATGATTATGATTGTATGATTGTGATTGTGTGATTGTGATTGTATGATTGTGATTGTATGATTGTGATAGTATGATTGTGATTGTATGATTGTGATTGTATGACTGTGATTGTATGATTGTGATTGTATGATTGTGATTGTATGATTGTGAAAGTATGGTTGTGATGGTATGATTGTGATTGTATGATTGTGATTGTATGATTGTGATTGTATGAGTGTGATTGTCTGATTGTGGTTGTACGATTGTGATTGTACGATTGTGATTGTACGATTATTATTGAATGATTGTGATTGTATGATGGTGATTGTATGATTGTGATTGTATGATTGTGATTGTATGATTGTATTTGGGAGATTGTATTTGGGATATTGTAATTGTATGATTGCGATTGTATGGTTGTGATTGTATGATTGTGATAGTATGATTGTGATAGTATGATTGTGAAAGTATGATTATGATTGTATGATTGTGATTGTATGACTGTGATTGTATGATTGTGATTGTATGATAGTGATTGTCTGATTGTGGTTGTGCGATTGTGATTGTACGATTGTGATTGTACGATTGTGATAGTATGATTGTGATTGTATGATTGTGATTGTATGATTGTGATTGTATGATTGTGATTGTATGATTGTATTTGGGAGATTGTATTTGGGAGATTGTAATTGTATGATTGCGATTGTATGATTGTGATTGTATGATTGCGATTGTATGATTGTGATTGTATGATTGTGATGTATGATTGTAATTGTATGATTATGATTGTATGATTGTGATTGTATGATTGTGATTGTATGATTGTATCTGGGAGATTGTATTTGGGAGATTGTATTTGGGAGATTGTAATTGTATGATTGTGATTGTATGATTGTGATTGTATGATTGTGATTGTATGATTGTGATTGTATGATTATGATTGTATGATTGTGATTGTATGATTGTGATTGTATGATTGTGATTGTATGATTGCGATCGTATGGTTGTGATTGTATGATTGTGATTGTATGATTGTGATTGTATGATTATGATTGTATGAATGTGATTGTATGATTGCGATTGTATGATTGTGATTGTATGATTAAGTTTGTATTTTTGTGATTTTATGATTGTGATTGTATGATTGTGATTGTATGATTGTGATTGTATGATTGCGATTGTATGATTGTGATTGTATGATTAAGTTTGTATTTTTGTGATTTTATGATTGTGATTGAATGATTGTGATTGTATGATTGTGATTGTATGATTGCGATTGTATAAATGCGATTGTATGATTGTGATTGCATAATTGTGATTGTATGATTGTGATTGTATGATTGTGATTGTCTGATTGTGGTTGTATGATTGTGATTGTATGATTGAGATTGTTTGATTGTGATTGTATGATTGCGATTGTATGATTGCGATTGTATGATTGTGATTGTATGATTGTGATTGTATGATTGTGATTGTATGATTGTGTTCGTATGATTGTGATTGTATGATTGTGATTGTATGATTGTGAAAGTATGATTGTGATTGTATGATTACGATTGTATGATTGTGGTTGTGCGATTGTGATTGTACGATTGTGATTGTACGATTGTGATTGTATGATTGTGATTGCATGATTATGATTGTATGATTGTGATTGTATGATTGTGATTGTATGATTGTGATTGTATGATTGTGATTGTCTGATTGTGGTTGTGCGATTGTGATTGTACGATTGTGATTGTACGATTGTGATTGTATGATTGTGATTGCATGATTATGATTGTATGATTGTGATTGTATGATTGTGATCGTATGATTGTGATTGTATGATTGTGATTGTATGATTGCGATAGTATGATTGTGATTCTATGATTGTGATTGTATGATTGTGATGTATGATTGTAATTGTATGATTATGATTGTATGATTGTGATTGTATGATTGAGATTGTATGATTGTGATTGTATGCTTGCGATTGTATGATTGTGATTGTATGACTGTGATTGTATGATAGTATTTGGGAGATTGTATTTGGGATATTGTAATTATATGATTGCGATTGTATGATTGTGATTGTATGATTGTGATGTATGATTGTAATTGTATGACTATGATTGTATGATTGTGATTGTATGATTGTGATTGTATGATTGTGATTGTATGACTGTGAAAGTATGATTGTGATTGTATGATTGTGATTGTATGATTGTGATTGTATGATTGTGATTGTAGGAATGTGATTGTCTGATTGTGGTTGTGCGATTGTGATTGTACGATTGTGATTGTACGATTGTGATAGTATGATTGTGATTGTATGATTGTGATTGTCTGATTGTGGTTGTGCGATTGTGATTGTACGATTGTGATTGTACGATTGTGATTGTATGATTGTGATTGCATGATTATGATTGTATGATTGTGATTGCATGATTGCGATTGTATGATTGTGATTGCATCATTTTGAATGTATGATTGTGATTGAATGATTGTGATTGTATGATTGTGATCGTATGATTGTGATTGTATGATTGTGAAAGTATGATTGTGATTGTATGATTGTGATTGTATGATTGTGATTGTATGATTGTGATAATATGATTGTGATAGTATGATTGTGATTATATGATTGTTATTGTATGACTGTGATTGTATGATTGTGATTGTATGATTGTGATAGTATGATGGTGAAAGTATGATTGTGATAGTATGATTGTGATTATATGATTGTTATTGTATGACTGTGATTGTATGATTGTGATTGTATGATTGTGATAGTATGATTGTGAAAGTATGATTTTGATTGTATGATTGTGATTGTATGATTGTGATTGTATGATTGTGATTGTCTGATTGTGGTTGTGCGATTGTGATTGTACGATTGTGATTGTACGATTGTGATTGTATGCTTGCGATTGTATGATTGTGATTGTATGATTGTGATTGTATGATTGTGATTGTATGATTGTGATTGTATGATTATGATTGTATGATTGTGATTGTGTGATTGTGATTGTATGATTGTGATTGTATGATTGAGATAGTATGATTGTGATTGTATGATTGTGATTGTATGACTGTGATTGTATGATTGTGATTGTATGATTGTGATTGTATGATTGTGAAAGTATGATTGTGATGGTATGATTGTGATTGTATGATTGTGATTGTATGATTGTGATTGTATGAGTGTGATTGTCTGATTGTGGTTGTACGATTGTGATTGTACGATTGTGATTGTACGATTATTATTGAATGATTGTGATTGTATGATGGTGATTGTATGATTGTGATTGTATGATTATGATTGTATGATTGTGATTGTGTGATTGTGATTGTATGATTGTGATTGTATGATTGTGATAGTATGATTGTGATTGTATGATTGTGATTGTATGACTGTGATTGTATGATTGTGATTGTATGATTGTGATTGTATGATTGTGAAAGTATGATTGTGATGGTATGATTGTGATTGTATGATTGTGATTGTATGATTGTGATTGTATGAGTGTGATTGTCTGATTGTGGTTGTACGATTGTGATTGTACGATTGTGATTGTACGATTGTGATTGTACGATTATTATTGAATGATTGTGATTGTATGATGGTGATTGTATGATTGTGATTGTATGATTGTGATTGTATGATTATGATTGTATGATTGTGATTGTATGATTGTATTTGGGTGATTGTATTTGGGAGATTGTATTTGGGAGATTGTAATTGTATGATTGCGATTGTATGATTGGGATTGTATGATTGCGATTGTATGAATGCGATTATGTGATTTTGATTGTATGATTGTGATTGTATGATTGTGATTGTATGATTGTGATTGTATGATTGTGATTGTATGATTGTGATTGTATGATTGTATTTGGGAGATGGTATTTGGGATATTGTAATTGTATGATTGCGATTGTATGGTTGTCATTGTATGATTGTGATTGTATGATTGTGATTGTATGATTGTGATTGTATGATTGCGATTGTATGATTGTGATTGTATGATTGTGAATGTACGATTGTGATTGTATGATTGTGATTGTATGATTGTGATAGTATGATTGTGATTATATGATTGTGATTATATGATTGTCATTGTATGACTGTGATTGTATGATTGTGATTGTATGATTGTGATAGTATGATTGTGATAGTATGATTGTGAAAGTATGATTATGATTGTATGATTGTGATTGTATGACTGTGATTGTATGATTGTGATTGTATGATAGTGATTGTCTGATTGTGGTTGTGCGATTGTGATTGTACGATTGTGATTGTACGATTGTGATAGTATGATTGTGATTGTATGATTGTGATTGTATGATTGTGATTGTATGATTCTGATTGTATGATTGTGATTGTATGATTGTGATTGTATGATTATGATTGTATGATTGTGATTGTATGATTGTGATTGTATGATTGTGATTGTATGATTGTGATTGTATGATTGTGATAGTATGATTGTGATTGTATGATTGTGATTGTATGATTGTGATTGTATGACTGTGATTGTATGATTGTGATTGTATGATTGTGATTGTGTGATTGTGAAAGTATGATTGTGATGGTATGATTGTGATTGTATGATTGTGATTGTATGATTGTGATTGTATGAGTGTGATTGTCTGATTGTGGTTGTACGATTGTGATTGTACGATTGTGATTGTACGATTATTATTGAATGATTGTGATTGTATGATGGTGATTGTATGATTGTGATTCTATGATTGTGATTGTATGATTATGATTGTATGATTGTGATTGTATGATTGTATTTGGGTGATTGTATTTGGGAGATTGTATTTGGGAGATTGTAATTGTATGATTGCGATTGTATGATTGTGATTGTATGAT
This sequence comes from Megachile rotundata, assembly GCF_050947335.1. Lineage (NCBI taxonomy): Eukaryota > Metazoa > Arthropoda > Insecta > Hymenoptera > Megachilidae > Megachile > Megachile rotundata. The sequence continues at coordinate 1,081,883 of NW_027473318.1, read as the reverse complement.
TGCGATTATATGAATGCGATTGTGTGATTTTGATTGTATGATTGTGATTGTATGATTGTGATTGTATGATTGTGATTGTATGATTGTGATTGTATGATTGTATTTGGGAGATTGTATTTGGGATATTGTAATTGTATGATTGCGATTGTATGGTTGTGATTGTATGATTGTGATTGTATGATTGTGATTGTATGCTTGCGATTGTATGACTGTGATTGTATGATTGTGATTGTATGATTGTGATTGTATGATTGTGATTGTATGATTGTGATTGTATGATTATGATTGTATGATTGTGATTGTATGATTGTGATTTTATGATTGTGATTGTATGATTGTGATAGTATGATTGTGATTGTATGATTGTGATTGTATGACTGTGATTGTATGATTGTGATTGTATGATTGTGATTATATGATTGTCATTGTATGACTGTGATTGTATGATTGTGATTGTATGATTGTGATAGTATGATTGTGAAAGTATGATTGTGATGGCATGATTGTGATTGTATGATTGTGATTGTATGATTGTGATTGTATGAGTGTGATTGTCTGATTGTGGTTGTGCGATTGTGATTGTACGATTGTGATTGTACGATTATTATTGAATGATTGTGATTGTATGATTGTGATTGTATGATTGTGATTGTATGATTGTGATTGTATGATTATGATTGTATGATTGTGATTGTATGATTGTGAATGTACGATTGTGATTGTATGATTGTGATTGTATGATTATGATAGTATGATTGTGATTATATGATTGTCATTGTATGACTGTGATTGTATGATTGTGATTGTATGATTGTGATAGTATGATTGTGAAAGTATGATTGTGATTGTATGATTGTGATTGTATGATTGTGATTGTATGATTGTGATTGTATGATAGTGATTGTCTGATTGTGGTTGTGCGATTGTGATTGTACGATTGTGATTGTACGATTGTGATTGTACGATTGTGATAGTATGATTGTGATTGTATGATTGTGATTGTATGATTGTGATTGTATGATTGTGATTGTTTGATTGTATTTGGGAGATTGTATTTGGGAGATTGTATTTGGGAGATTGTAATTGTATGATTGCGATTGTATGATTGTGATTGTATAATTGTGATGTATGACTGTAATTGTATGATTATGATTGTATGATTGTGATTGTATGATTGAGATTGTATGATTGTGATTGTATGCTTGCGATTGTATGATTGTGATTGTATGATTGTGATTGTATGATTGTGATTGTATGATTGTGGTTGTGCGATTGTGATTGTTCGATTGTGATTGTACGATTGTGATTGTATGATTGTGATTGCATGATTATGATTGTATGATTGTGATTGCATGATTGTGATTGTATGATTGTGATTGCATGATTTTGAATGTATGATTGTGATTGTATGATTGTGATTGTATGATTGTGATTGTATGATTGTGATTGTATGATTGTGATTGTATGATTGAGATTGTATGATTGTGATAGTATGATTGTGATTGTATGACTGTGATTGTATGACTGTGATTGTATGATTGTGATTGTATGATTGTGATTGTATGATTGTGAAAGTATGATTGTGATTGTATGATTGTGATTGTATGATTGTGATTGTATGATTGTGATTGTATGATTGTATTTGGGAGATTGTATTTGGGAGATTGTAATTGTATGATTGCGATTGTACGATTGTGATTGTATGATTGCGATTGTATGATTGTGATTGTACGATTGTGATGTATGATTGTAATTGTATTATTATGATTGTATGATTGTGATTGTATGATTGAGATTGTATGATTGATATTGTATGACTGTGATTGTATGATTGTGATTGTATGATTGTGATTGTATGATTGTGATTGTATGATTGTGAAAGTATGATTGTGATTGTACGATTGTGATTGTACGATTGTGATTGTATGATTGTGATTGCATGATTATGATTGTATGATTGTGATTGCATGATTGTGATTGTATGATTGTGATTGCATGATTTTGAATGTATGATTGTGATTGTATGATTGTGATTGTATGATTGTGATTGTATGATTGTGATTGTATGATTGAGATTGTATGATTGTGATAGTATGATTGTGATTGTATGACTGTGATTGTATGACTGTGATTGTATGATTGTGATTGTATGATTGTGATTGTATGATTACGATTGTATGATTGTGGTTGTGCGATTGTGATTGTACGATTGTGATTGTACGATTGTGATTGTATGATTGTAATTGCATGATTATGATTGTATGATTGTGATTGCACGATTGTGATTGTATGATTGTGATTGCATGATTTTGAATGTATGATTGTGATTGTATGATTGTGATTGTATGATTGTGATTGTATGATTGTGATTGTATGATTGTGATAGTATGATTGTGATTGTATGATTGTGATTGTATGATTGTGATTGTATGATTATGATTGTATGAATGTGATTGTATGATTTTATTTGGGTGATTGTATTTGGGAGATTGTATTTGGGAGATGTTATTGCATGATTGTGATTGTATGATTGTGATTGTATGACTGTGATTGTATGACTGTGATTGTATGATTACGATTGTATGATTGTGGTTGTGCGATTGTGATTGTACGATTGTGATTGTACGATTGTGATTGTATGATTGTGATTGCATGATTATGATTGTATGATTGTGATTGCATGATTGTGATTGTATGATTGTGATTGCATGATTTTGAATGTATGATTGTGATTGTATGATTGCGATTGTATGATTGTGATTGTATGATTAAGTTTGTATTTTTGTGATTTTATGATTGTGATTGTAAGATTGTGATTGTATGATTGTGATTGTATGATTGCGATTGTATGAATGCGATTGTATGATTGTGATTGCATAATTGTGATTGTATGATTGTGATTGTATGATTGTGATTGTATGATTGAGATTGTATGATTGTGATTGTATGATTGCGATTGTATGATTGCGATTGTATGATTGCGATTGTATGATTGCGATTGTATGATTGCGATTGTATGATTGCGATTGTATGATTGCGATTGTATGATTGTGATTGTATGATTGTGATTGTATGATTGTGAAAGTATGATTGTGATTGTATGAATACGATTGTATGATTGTGGTTGTGCGATTGTGATTGTACGATTGTGATTGTACGATTGTGATTGTACGATTGTGATTGTATGATTGTGATTGTGTGATTGTGATTGTATGATTGTGATTGTATGATTGTGATTGTATGGTTGTGATTGTATGATTGTGATTGTATGATTATGATTGTATGAATGTGATTGTATGATTGTATTTGGGTGATTGTATTTGGGAGATTGTATTTGGGAGATTGTAATTGTATGATTGTGATTGTATGATTGTGATTGTATGATTGTGATAGTAAGATTGTGATTGTATGACTGTGATTGTATGACTGTGATTGTATGATTGTGATTGTATGATTGTGATTGTATGATTGTGAAAGTATGATTGTGATTGTATGATTGTGATTGTATGATTTTATTTGGGAGATTGTATTTGGGAGATTGTATTTGGGAGATTGTGTTTGGGATATTGTAATTGTATGATTGCGATTGTATGATTGTGATTGTATGATTGTGATTGTATGATTGTGATTGTATGACTGTGATTGTATGATTGTGATTGTATGATTGTGATTGTATGATTGTGATAGTATGATGGTAAAAGTATGATTGTGATTGTATGATTGTGATTGTATGACTGTGATTGTATGATTGTGATTGTATGATTGTGATTGTCTGATTGTGGTTGTGCGATTGTGATTGTACGATTGTGAGTGTATGATTGTGATTGTATGCTTGCGATTGTATGATTGTGATTGTATGATTGTGATTGTATGATTCTGATTGTATGATTGTGATTGTATGATTGTGATTGTATGATTATGATTGTATGATTGTGATTGTATGATTGTGATTGTATGATTGTGATTGTATGATTGTGATAGTATGATTGTGATTGTATGATTGTGATTGTATGATTGTGATTGTATGACTGTGATTGTATGATTGTGATTGTATGATTGTGATTGTGTGATTGTGAAAGTATGATTGTGATGGTATGATTGTGATTGTATGATTGTGATTGTATGATTGTGATTGTATGAGTGTGATTGTCTGATTGTGGTTGTACGATTGTGATTGTACGATTGTGATTGTACGATTATTATTGAATGATTGTGATTGTATGATGGTGATTGTATGATTGTGATTGTATGATTGTGATTGTATGATTATGATTGTATGATTGTGATTGTATGATTGTATTTGGGTGATTGTATTTGGGAGATTGTATTTGGGAGATTGTAATTGTATGATTGCGATTGTATGATTGTGATTGTATGATTGCGATTATATGAATGCGATTGTGTGATTTTGATTGTATGATTGTGATTGTATGATTGTGATTGTATGATTGTGATTGTATGATTGTGATTGTATAATTGTATTTGGGAGATTGTATTTGGGATATTGTAATTGTATGATTGCGATTGTATGGTTGTGATTGTATGATTGTGATTGTATGCTTGCGATTGTATGACTGTGATTGTATGATTGTGATTGTATGATTGTGATTGTATGATTGTGATTGTATGATTGTGATTGTATGATTATGATTGTATGATTGTGATTGTATGATTGTGATTTTATGATTGTGATTGTATGATTGTGATAGTATGATTGTGATTGTATGATTGTGATTGTATGACTGTGATTGTATGATTGTGATTGTATGATTGTGATTGTATGATTGTGAAAGTATGATTGTGATGGTATGATTGTGATTGTATGATTGTGATTGTATGATTGTGATTGTATGAGTGTGATTGTCTGATTGTGGTTGTGCGATTGTGATTGTACGATTGTGATTGTTCGATTATTATTGAATGATTGTGATTGTATGATTGTGATTGTATGATTGTGATTGTATGATTGTGATTGTATGATTATGATTGTATGATTGTGATTGTATGATTGTGAATGTACGATTGTGATTGTATGATTGTGATTTTATGATTATGATAGTATGATTGTGATTATATGATTGTCATTGTATGACTGTGATTGTATGATTGTGATTGTATGATTGTGATAGTATGATTGTGAAAGTATGATTGTGATTGTATGATTGTGATTGTATGATTGTGATTGTATGATTGTGATTGTATGATTGTGATTGTATGATAGTGATTGTCTGATTGTGGTTGTGCGATTGTGATTGTACGATTGTGATTGTACGATTGTGATAGTATGATTGTGATTGTATGATTGTGATTGTATGATTGTGATTGTATGATTGTGATTGTATGATTGTGATTGTTTGATTGTATTTGGGAGATTGTATTTGGGAGATTGTATTTGGGAGATTGTATTTGGGAGATTGTAATTGTATGATTGCGATTGTATGATTGTGATTGTATAATTGTGATGTATGACTGTAATTGTATGATTATGATTGTATGATTGTGATTGTATGATTGAGATTGTATGATTGTGATTGTATGCTTGCGATTGTATGATTGTAATTGTATGATTGTGATTGTATGATTGTGATTGTATGATTGTGATTGTATGATTGTGATTGTCTGATTGTGGTTGTGCGATTGTGATTGTACGATTGTGATTGTACGATTGTGATTGTATGCTTGCGATTGTATGATTGTGATTGTATGATTGTGATTGTATGATTGTGATTGTATGATTGTGATTGTATGATTGTGATTGTATGATTATGATTGTATGATTGTGATTGTGTGATTGTGATTGTATGATTGTGATTGTATGATTGTGATAGTATGATTGTGATTGTATGATTGTGATTGTATGACTGTGATTGTATGATTGTGATTGTATGATTGTGATTGTATGATTGTGAAAGTATGATTGTGATGGTATGATTGTGATTGTATGATTGTGATTGTATGATTGTGATTGTATGAGTGTGATTGTCTGATTGTGGTTGTACGATTGTGATTGTACGATTGTGATTGTACGATTATTATTGAATGATTGTGATTGTATGATGGTGATTGTATGATTGTGATTGTATGATTGTGATTGTATGATTATGATTGTATGATTGTGATTGTATGATTGTATTTGGGTGATTGTATTTGGGAGATTGTATTTGGGAGATTGTAATTGTATGATTGCGATTGTATGATTGGGATTGTATGATTGCGATTGTATGAATGCGATTATGTGATTTTGATTGTATGATTGTGATTGTATGATTGTGATTGTATGATTGTGATTGTATGATTGTGATTGTATGATTGTGATTGTATGATTGTGATTGTATGATTGTATTTGGGAGATTGTATTTGGGATATTGTAATTGTATGATTGCGATTGTATGGTTGTCATTGTATGATTGTGATTGTATGATTGTGATTGTATGATTGCGATTGTATGATTGTGATTGTATGATTGTGAATGTACGATTGTGATTGTATGATTGTGATTGTATGATTGTGATAGTATGATTGTGATTATATGATTGTGATTATATGATTGTCATTGTATGACTGTGATTGTATGATTGTGATTGTATGATTGTGATAGTATGATTGTGATAGTATGATTGTGAAAGTATGATTATGATTGTATGATTGTGATTGTATGACTGTGATTGTATGATTGTGATTGTATGATAGTGATTGTCTGATTGTGGTTGTGCGATTGTGATTGTACGATTGTGATTGTACGATTGTGATAGTATGATTGTGATTGTATGATTGTGATTGTATGATTGTGATTGTATGATTGTGATTGTATGATTGTATTTGGGAGATTGTATTTGGGAGATTGTAATTGTATGATTGCGATTGTATGATTGTGATTGTATGATTGCGATTGTATGATTGTGATTGTATGATTGTGATGTATGATTGTAATTGTATGATTATGATTGTATGATTGTGATTGTATGATTGTGATTGTATGATTGTATCTGGGAGATTGTATTTGGGAGATTGTATTTGGGAGATTGTAATTGTATGATTGTGATTGTATGATTGTGATTGTATGATTGTGATTGTATGATTGTGATTGTATGATTATGATTGTATGATTGTGATTGTATGATTGTGATTGTATGATTGTGATTGTATGATTGCGATCGTATGGTTGTGATTGTATGATTGTGATTGTATGATTGTGATTGTATGATTATGATTGTATGAATGTGATTGTATGATTGCGATTGTATGATTGTGATTGTATGATTAAGTTTGTATTTTTGTGATTTTATGATTGTGATTGTATGATTGTGATTGTATGATTGTGATTGTATGATTGCGATTGTATGATTGTGATTGTATGATTAAGTTTGTATTTTTGTGATTTTATGATTGTGATTGAATGATTGTGATTGTATGATTGTGATTGTATGATTGCGATTGTATAAATGCGATTGTATGATTGTGATTGCATAATTGTGATTGTATGATTGTGATTGTATGATTGTGATTGTCTGATTGTGGTTGTATGATTGTGATTGTATGATTGAGATTGTTTGATTGTGATTGTATGATTGCGATTGTATGATTGCGATTGTATGATTGCGATTGTATGATTGTGATTGTATGATTGTGATTGTATGATTGTGTTCGTATGATTGTGATTGTATGATTGTGATTGTATGATTGTGAAAGTATGATTGTGATTGTATGATTACGATTGTATGATTGTGGTTGTGCGATTGTGATTGTACGATTGTGATTGTACGATTGTGATTGTATGATTGTGATTGCATGATTATGATTGTATGATTGTGATTGTATGATTGTGATTGTATGATTGTGATTGTATGATTGTGATTGTATGATTGTGATTGTCTGATTGTGGTTGTGCGATTGTGATTGTACGATTGTGATTGTACGATTGTGATTGTATGATTGTGATTGCATGATTATGATTGTATGATTGTGATTGCATGATTGCGATTGTATGATTGTGATTGCATCATTTTGAATGTATGATTGTGATTGAATGATTGTGATTGTATGATTGTGATCGTATGATTGTGATTGTATGATTGTGATTGTATGATTGCGATAGTATGATTGTGATTGTATGATTGTGATTGTATGATTGTGATGTATGATTGTAATTGTATGATTATGATTGTATGATTGTGATTGTATGATTGAGATTGTATGATTGTGATTGTATGCTTGCGATTGTATGATTGTGATTGTATGACTGTGATTGTATGATAGTATTTGGGAGATTGTATTTGGGATATTGTAATTATATGATTGCGATTGTATGATTGTGATTGTATGATTGTGATGTATGATTGTAATTGTATGACTATGATTGTATGATTGTGATTGTATGATTGTGATTGTATGATTGAGATTGTATGATTGTGATTGTATGCTTGCGATTGTATGATTGTGATTGTCTGATTGTGGTTGTATGATTGTGATTGTATGATTGAGATTGTTTGATTGTGATTGTATGATTGCGATTGTATGATTGCGATTGTATGATTGCGATTGTATGATTGTGATTGTATGATTGTGATTGTATGATTGTGTTCGTATGATTGTGATTGTATGATTGTGATTGTATGATTGTGAAAGTATGATTGTGATTGTATGATTACGATTGTATGATTGTGGTTGTGCGATTGTGATTGTACGATTGTGATTGTACGATTGTGATTGTATGATTGTGATTGCATGATTATGATTGTATGATTGTGATTGTATGATTGTGATTGTATGATTGTGATTGTATGATTGTGATTGTATGATTGTGATTGTATGATTGTGATTGTCTGATTGTGGTTGTGCGATTGTGATTGTACGATTGTGATTGTACGATTGTGATTGTATGATTGTGATTGCATGATTATGATTGTATGATTGTGATTGCATGATTGCGATTGTATGATTGTGATTGCATCATTTTGAATGTATGATTGTGATTGAATGATTGTGATTGTATGATTGTGATTGTATGATTGTGATTGTATGATTGAGATTGTATGATTGTGATTGTATGCTTGCGATTGTATGATTGTGATTGTATGACTGTGATTGTATGATAGTATTTGGGAGATTGTATTTGGGATATTGTAATTATATGATTGCGATTGTATGATTGTGATTGTATGATTGTGATGTATGATTGTAATTGTATGACTATGATTGTATGATTGTGATTGTATGATTGTGATTGTATGATTGAGATTGTATGATTGTGATTGTATGCTTGCGATTGTATGATTGTGATTGTATGATTGTGATAGTATGATTGTGAAAGTATGATTGTGATTGTATGATTGTGATTGTATGATTGTGATTGTATGATTGTGATTGTAGGAATGTGATTGTCTGATTGTGGTTGTGCGATTGTGATTGTACGATTGTGATTGTACGATTGTGATAGTATGATTGTGATTGTATGATTGTGATTGTCTGATTGTGGTTGTGCGATTGTGATTGTACGATTGTGATTGTACGATTGTGATTGTATGATTGTGATTGCATGATTATGATTGTATGATTGTGATTGCATGATTGCGATTGTATGATTGTGATTGCATCATTTTGAATGTATGATTGTGATTGAATGATTGTGATTGTATGATTGTGATCGTATGATTGTGATTGTATGATTGTGATTGTATGATTGCGATAGTATGATTGTGATTGTATGATTGTGATTGTATGCTTGCGATTGTATGATTGTGATTGTATGACTGTGATTGTATGATTGTATTTGGGAGATTGTATTTGGGATATTGTAATTATATGATTGCGATTGTATGATTGTGATTGTATGATTGCGATGTATGATTGTAATTGTATGACTATGATTGTATGATTGTGATTGTATGATTGTGATTGTATGATTGAGATTGTATGATTGTGATTGTATGCTTGCGATTGTATGATTGTGATTGTATGATTGTGATAGTATGATTGTGAAAGTATGATTGTGATTGTATGATTGTGATTGTATGATTGTGATTGTATGATTGTGATTGTATGATTGTGATTGTATGATTGTGATTGTATGATTGTGATTGTAGGAATGTGATTGTCTGATTGTGGTTGTGCGATTGTGATTGTATGATTGTGATTGTACGATTGTGATAGTATGATTGTGATTGTATGATTGTGATTGTATGATTGTGTTGTATGATTGTGATTGTTTGATTGTATTTGGGAGATTGTATTTGGGAGATTGTATTTGGGAGATTGTAATTGTATGATTGCGATTGTATGATTGTGATTGTATCATTGCGATTGTATGATTGTGATTGTATGATTGTGATGTATGATTGGGATTGTATGATTGTGATTCTTTGATTGTGATTGTACGATTGTGATTGTATGATTGTGATTGTATGATTGTGATTATATGATTGTGATTGTATGATTGTGATTGTATGATTGTGATAATATGATTGTGATAGTATGATTGTGATTATATGATTGTTATTGTATGACTGTGATTGTATGATTGTGATTGTATGATTGTGATAGTATGATGGTGAAAGTATGATTGTGATAGTATGATTGTGATTATATGATTGTTATTGTATGACTGTGATTGTATGATTGTGATTGTATGATTGTGATAGTATGATTGTGAAAGTATGATTTTGATTGTATGATTGTGATTGTATGATTGTGATTGTATGATTGTGATTGTCTGATTGTGGTTGTGCGATTGTGATTGTACGATTGTGATTGTACGATTGTGATTGTATGCTTGCGATTGTATGATTGTGATTGTATGATTGTGATTGTATGATTGTGATTGTATGATTGTGATTGTATGATTATGATTGTATGATTGTGATTGTGTGATTGTGATTGTATGATTGTGATTGTATTATTGTGATAGTATGATTGTGATTGTATGATTGTGATTGTATGACTGTGATTGTATGATTGTGATTGTATGATTGTGATTGTATGATTGTGAAAGTATGATTGTGATGGTATGATTGTGATTGTATGATTGTGATTGTATGATTGTGATTGTATGAGTGTGATTGTCTGATTGTGGTTGTACGATTGTGATTGTACGATTGTGATTGTACGATTATTATTGAATGATTGTGATTGTATGATGGTGATTGTATGATTGTGATTGTATGATTGTGATTGTATGATTATGATTGTATGATTGTGATTGTATGATTGTATTTGGGTGATTGTATTTGGGAGATTGTATTTGGGAGATTGTAATTGTATGATTGCGATTGTATGATTGTGATTGTATGATTGCGATTGTATGAATGCGATTATGTGATTTTGATTGTATGATTGTGATTGTATGATTGTGATTGTATGATTGTGATTGTATGATTGTGATTGTATGATTGTGATTGTATGATTGTATTTGGGAGATTGTATTTGGGATATTGTAATTGTATGATTGCGATTGTATGGTTGTCATTGTATGATTGTGATTGTATGATTGTGATTGTATGATTGCGATTGTATGATTGTGATTGTATGATTGTGAATGTACGATTGTGATTGTATGATTGTGATTGTATGATTGTGATAGTATGATTGTGATTATATGATTGTCATTGTATGACTGTGATTGTATGATTGTGATTGTATGATTGTGATAGTATGATTGTGATAGTATGATTGTGAAAGTATGATTATGATTGTATGATTGTGATTGTATGATTGTGATTGTATGATTGTGATTGTATGATAGTGATTGTCTGATTGTGGTTGTGCGATTGTGATTGTACGATTGTGATTGTACGATTGTGATAGTATGATTGTGATTGTATGATTGTGATTGTATGATTGTGATTGTATGATTGTGATTGTTTGATTGTATTTGGGAGATTGTATTTGGGAGATTGTATTTGGGAGATTGTAATTGTATGATTGCGATTGTATGATTGTGATTGTATGATTGCGATTGTATGATTGTGATTGTATGATTGTGATGTATGATTGTAATTGTATGATTATGATTGTATGATTGTGATTGTATGATTGTGATTGAATGATTGTGATTGTATGATTGCGATTGTATGATTGTGTTTGTATGATTGTGATTGTATGATTGCGATTGTATGATTGTGATTGTATGATTGTGATTGTATGATTGTGATTGTATGATTGTGATTGTATGATTGTGATTGTATGATTGTGAATGTATGATTGTGATTGTATGATTGTGATTGTATGATTGTGATTGTATGATTGTGATTGTATGAGTGTGATTGTCTGATTGTGGTTGTGCGATTGTGATTGTACGATTGTGAATGTACGATTGTGATTGTATGATTGTGATTGTATGAATATGATTGTATGATTGTGATTGCATGATTGTGATTGTATGATTGTGATTGCATGATTTTGAATGTATGATTGTGATTGAATGATTGTGATTGTATGATTGTGATCGTATGATTGTGATTGTATGATTGTGATTGTATGATTGCGATAGTATGATTGTGAATGTATGATTGTGATTGTATGATTGTGATGTATGATTGTGATTGTATGATTGTGATTGTATGATTGTGATTGTATGATTGTGATTGTATGATTGTGATTGTATGATTGTGATTGTGTGATTGTGATTGTATGATTGTATTTGGGAGATTGTATTTGGGATATTGTAATTGTATGATTGCGATTGTATGATTGTGATTGTATGATTGTGATTGTATGATTGTGATTGTATGATTGTATTTGCGAGATTGTATTTGGGATACTGTAATTGTATGATTGCGATTGTATGATTGCGATTGTATGATTGTGATTGTATGATTGTGTATGTATGATTGTGATTGTATGATTGTATTTGGGAGATTGTATTTGGGATATTGTAATTGTATGATTGCGATTGTATGATTGTGATTGTATGATTGTGATGTATGATTGTAATTGTATGATTGTGATTGTATGATTATGATTGTATGATTGTGATTGTATGATTGCGATTGTATGATTGTGATTGTATGATTAAGTTTGTATTTTTGTGATTTTATGATTGTGATTGTATGATTGTGATTGTATGATTGTGATTGTATGATTGCGATTGTATGAATGCGATTGTATGATTGTGATTGCATAATTGTGATTGTATGATTGTGATTGTATGATTGTGATTGTCTGATTGTGTTTGTATGATTGTGATTGTATGATTGAGATTGTATGGTTGTGATTGTATGATTGCGATTGTATGATTGCGATTGTAGGATTGTGATTGTATGATTGTGATTGTATGATTGTGATGTATGATTGTAATTGTATGATTATGATTGTATGATTGTGATTGTATGATTGTGATTGTATGATTGTGATTGTATGATTGTGATTGTCTGATTGTGGTTGTGCGATTGTGATTGTACGATTGTGATTGTACGATTGTGATTGTATGATTGTGATTGCATGATTATGATTGTATGATTGTGATTGCATGATTGCGATTGTATGATTGTGATTGCATCATTTTGAATGTATGATTGTGATTGAATGATTGTGATTGTATGATTGTGATCGTATGATTGTGATTGTATGATTGTGATTGTATGATTGCGATAGTATGATTGTGATTGTATGATTGTGATTGTATGATTGTGATGTATGATTGTAATTGTATGATTATGATTGTATGATTGTGATTGTATGATTGAGATTGTATGATTGTGATTGTATGCTTGCGATTGTATGATTGTGATTGTATGACTGTGATTGTATGATAGTATTTGGGAGATTGTATTTGGGATATTGTAATTATATGATTGCGATTGTATGATTGTGATTGTATGATTGTGATGTATGATTGTAATTGTATGACTATGATTGTATGATTGTGATTGTATGATTGTGATTGTATGATTGAGATTGTATGATTGTGATTGTATGCTTGCGATTGTATGATTGTGATTGTATGATTGTGATAGTATGATTGTGAAAGTATGATTGTGATTGTATGATTGTGATTGTATGATTGTGATTGTATGATTGTGATTGTAGGAATGTGATTGTCTGATTGTGGTTGTGCGATTGTGATTGTACGATTGTGATTGTACGATTGTGATAGTATGATTGTGATTGTATGATTGTGATTGTCTGATTGTGGTTGTGCGATTGTGATTGTACGATTGTGATTGTACGATTGTGATTGTATGATTGTGATTGCATGATTATGATTGTATGATTGTGATTGCATGATTGCGATTGTATGATTGTGATTGCATCATTTTGAATGTATGATTGTGATTGAATGATTGTGATTGTATGATTGTGATCGTATGATTGTGATTGTATGATTGTGATTGTATGATTGCGATAGTATGATTGTGATTGTATGATTGTGATTGTATGCTTGCGATTGTATGATTGTGATTGTATGACTGTGATTGTATGATTGTATTTGGGAGATTGTATTTGGGATATTGTAATTATATGATTGCGATTGTATGATTGTGATTGTATGATTGTGATGTATGATTGTAATTGTATGACTATGATTGTATGATTGTGATTGTATGATTGTGATTGTATGATTGAGATTGTATGATTGTGATTGTATGCTTGCGATTGTATGATTGTGATTGTATGATTGTGATAGTATGATTGTGAAAGTATGATTGTGATTGTATGATTGTGATTGTATGATTGTGATTGTATGATTGTGATTGTAGGAATGTGATTGTCTGATTGTGGTTGTGCGATTGTGATTGTATGATTGTGATTGTACGATTGTGATTGTACGATTATTATTGAATGATTGTGATTGTATGATGGTGATTGTATGATTGTGATTGTATGATTGTGATTGTATGATTATGATTGTATGATTGTGATTGTATGATTGTATTTGGGTGATTGTATTTGGGAGATTGTATTTGGGAGATTGTAATTGTATGATTGCGATTGTATGATTGTGATTGTATGATTGCGATTGTATGAATGCGATTATGTGATTTTGATTGTATGATTGTGATTGTATGATTGTGATTGTATGATTGTGATTGTATGATTGTGATTGTATGATTGTATTTGGGAGATTGTATTTGGGATATTGTAATTGTATGATTGCGATTGTATGGTTGTCATTGTATGATTGTGATTGTATGATTGTGATTGTATGATTGCGATTGTATGATTGTGATTGTATGATTGTGAATGTACGATTGTGATTGTATGATTGTGATTGTATGATTGTGATAGTATGATTGTGATTATATGATTGTCATTGTATGACTGTGATTGTATGATTGTGATTGTATGATTGTGATAGTATGATTGTGATAGTATGATTGTGAAAGTATGATTATGATTGTATGATTGTGATTGTATGATTGTGATTGTATGATTGTGATTGTATGATAGTGATTGTCTGATTGTGGTTGTGCGATTGTGATTGTACGATTGTGATTGTACGATTGTGATAGTATGATTGTGATTGTATGATTGTGATTGTATGATTGTGATTGTATGATTGTGATTGTTTGATTGTATTTGGGAGATTGTATTTGGGAGATTGTATTTGGGAGATTGTAATTGTATGATTGCGATTGTATGATTGTGATTGTATGATTGCGATTGTATGATTGTGATTGTATGATTGCGATTGTATGATTGTGATTGTATGATTGTGATGTATGATTGTAATTGTATGATTATGATTGTATGATTGTGATTGTATGATTGTGATTGAATGATTGTGATTGTATGATTGCGATTGTATGATTGTGTTTGTATGATTGTGATTGTATGATTGCGATTGTATGATTGTGATTGTATGATTGTGATTGTATGATTGTGATTGTATGATTGTGATTGTATGATTGTGATTGTATGATTGTGATTGTATGATTGTGAATGTATGATTGTGATTGTATGATTGTGATTGTATGATTGTGATTGTATGATTGTGATTGTATGAGTGTGATTGTCTGATTGTGGTTGTGCGATTGTGATTGTACGATTGTGAATGTACGATTGTGATTGTATGATTGTGATTGTATGAATATGATTGTATGATTGTGATTGCATGATTGTGATTGTATGATTGTGATTGCATGATTTTGAATGTATGATTGTGATTGAATGATTGTGATTGTATGATTGTGATCGTATGATTGTGATTGTATGATTGTGATTGTATGATTGCGATAGTATGATTGTGAATGTATGATTGTGATTGTATGATTGTGATGTATGATTGTGATTGTATGATTGTGATTGTATGATTGTGATTGTATGATTGTGATTGTATGATTGTGATTGTATGATTGTGATTGTGTGATTGTGATTGTATGATTGTATTTGGGAGATTGTATTTGGGATATTGTAATTGTATGATTGCGATTGTATGATTGTGATTGTATGATTGTGATTGTATGATTGTGATTGTATGATTGTATTTGCGAGATTGTATTTGGGATACTGTAATTGTATGATTGCGATTGTATGATTGCGATTGTATGATTGTGATTGTATGATTGTGTATGTATGATTGTGATTGTATGATTGTATTTGGGAGATTGTATTTGGGATATTGTAATTGTATGATTGCGATTGTATGATTGTGATTGTATGATTGTGATGTATGATTGTAATTGTATGATTGTGATTGTATGATTATGATTGTATGATTGTGATTGTATGATTGCGATTGTATGATTGTGATTGTATGATTAAGTTTGTATTTTTGTGATTTTATGATTGTGATTGTATGATTGTGATTGTATGATTGTGATTGTATGATTGCGATTGTATGAATGCGATTGTATGATTGTGATTGCATAATTGTGATTGTATGATTGTGATTGTATGATTGTGATTGTCTGATTGTGTTTGTATGATTGTGATTGTATGATTGAGATTGTATGGTTGTGATTGTATGATTGCGATTGTATGATTGCGATTGTAGGATTGTGATTGTATGATTGTGATTGTATGATTGTGATTGTATGATTGTGATTGTATGATTGTGATTGTATGATTGTGATTTTATGATTGTGAAAGTATGATTGTGATTGTATGATTATGATTGTATGATTGTGGTTGTGCGATTGTGATTGTACGATTGTGATTGTACGATTGTGATTGTATGATGGTGATTGCATGATTATGATTGTATGATTGTGATTGCATGATTGTGATTGTATGATTGTGATTGCATGATTTTGAATGTATGATTGTGATTGTATGATTGTGATTGTATGATTATGATTGTATGATTGTGATTGTATGATTGTGATTGTATGAATGTGATTGTATGATTGTGATTGTATGATTGTGATTGTATGATTGTGATTGTATGATTGTGATTGTATGATTGTGATTGTATGATTGTGATTGTATGATTGTGATTGTATGATTGTGATTGCATAATTGTGATTGTATGATTGTGATTGTATGATTGTGATTGTCTGATTGTGGTTGTATGATAGTGATTGTATGATTGAGATTGTATGGTTGTGATTGTATGATTGCGATTGTATGATTGCGATTGTAGGATTGTGATTGTATGATTGTGATTGTATGATTGTGATTGTATGATTGTGATTGTATGATTGTGATTGTATGATTGTGATTGTATGATTGTGATTGTATGATTGTGAAAGTATGATTGTGATTGTATGATTATGATTGTATGATTGTGGTTGTGCGATTGTGATTGTACGATTGTGAGTGTACGATTGTGATTGTATGATTGTGATTGCATGATTATGATTGTATGATTGTGATTGCATGATTGTGATTGTATGATTGTGATTGCATGATTTTGAATGTATGATTGTGATTGTATGATTGTGATTGTATGATTGTGATTGTATG
This sequence comes from Megachile rotundata, assembly GCF_050947335.1. Classification (NCBI taxonomy): domain Eukaryota; kingdom Metazoa; phylum Arthropoda; class Insecta; order Hymenoptera; family Megachilidae; genus Megachile; species Megachile rotundata. Next base: position 1,064,042 of record NW_027473318.1, on the reverse strand, counting down.
ATTGTGATAGTATGATTGTGATTGTATGATTGTGATAGTATGATTGTGATTGTATGATTGTGATTGTATGATTGTGATTGTATGATTGTGATTGTATGATTATGATTGTATGATTGTGATTGTATGATTGTATTTGGGTGATTGTATTTGGGAGATTGTATTTGGGAGATTGTAATTGTATGATTGCGATTGTATGATTGTGATTGTATGATTGCGATTGTATGAATGCGATTGTATGATTGTGATTGTATGATTGTGATTGTATGATTGTGATTGTATGATTGTGATTGTATGATTGTGATTGTATGATTGTGATTGTATGATTGTGATTGTATGATTGTGATTGTATGATTGTGATTGTATGATTGTGATTGTATGATTGTGATTGTATGATTGTGATTGTATGATTGTGATTGTATGATTGTGATTGTATGATTGTGATTGTATGATTGTGATTGTATGATTGTGATTGTATGATTGTGATTGTATGATTGTGATTGTATGATTGTATTTGGGAGATTGTATTTGGGATATTGTAATTGTATGATTGCGATTGTATGATTGCGATTGTATGATTGTGATTGTATGATTGTGTGTATGATTGTGATCGTATGATTGTATTTGGGATATTGTAATTGTATGATTGCGATTGTATGATTGTGATTGTATGATTGTGATGCATGATTGTAATTGTATGATTATGATTGTATGATTGTGATTGTATGATTGTGATGGTATGATTGTGATTGTATGATTGCGATCGTATGATTGTGATTGTATGATTCTGATTGTATGATTGTGATTGTATGATTGCGATTGTATGATTGTGATTGTATGATTAAGTTTGTATTTTTGTGATTTTATGATTGGGATTGTATGATTGTGATTGTATGATTGTGATTGTATGATTGCGATTGTATGAATGCGATTGTATGATTGTGATTGCATAATTGTGATTGTATGATTGTGATTGTATGATTGTGATTGTCTGATTGTGGTTGTATGATTGTGATTGTATGATTGAGATTGTATGATTGTGATTGTATGATTGCGATTGTATGATTGCGATTGTATGATTGTGATTGTATGATTGTGATTGTATGATTGTGATATTATGATTGTGATTGTATGATTGTGATTGTATGATTGTGAAAGTATGATTGTGATTGTATGATTATGATTGTATGATTGTGATTGTATGATTGTGATTGTATGATTGTGATTGTATGATTGTATTTGGGAGATTGTATTTGGGAGATTGTAATTGTATGATTGCGATTGTATGATTGTGATTGTATGATCGCGATTGTATGATTGTGATTGTATGATTGTGATGTATGATTGTAATTGTATGATTATGATTCTATGATTGTGATTGTATGATTGAGATTGTATGATTGTGATTGTATGATTGTGATTGTATGATTGTGATTGTATGATTATGATTGTATGATTGTGATTGTATGATTGTGATTGTATGATTCTGATTGTATGATTGTGATAGTATGATTGTGATTGTATGATTGTGATTGTATGACTGTGATTGTATGATTGTGATTGTATGATTGTGATTGTATGATTGTGAAAGTATGATTGTGATGGTATGATTGTGATTGTATGATTGTGATTGTATGATTGTGATTGTATGAGTGTGATTGTCTGATTGTGGTTGTGCGATTGTGATTATACGGTTGTGATTGTACGATTGTTATTGAATGATTGTGATTGTATGATTCTGATTGTATGATTGTGATTGCATGATTGTGATTGTATGATTGTGATTGCATGATTTTGAATGTATGATTGTATCTGGGAGATTGTATTTGGGAGATTGTATTTGGGAGATTGTAATTGTATGATTGCGATTGTATGATTGTGATTGTATGATTGTGATTGTATGATTGTGATTGTATGATTATGATTGTATGATTGTGATTGTATGATTGTATTTGGGTGATTGTATTTGGGAGATTGTATTTGGGAGATTGTAATTGTATGATTGCGATTGTATGATTGTGTTTGTATGATTGCGATTGTATGAATGCGATTGTATGATTGTGATTGTATGATTGTGATTGTATGATTGTGATTGTATGATTGTGATTGTATGATTTTGATTGTATGATTGTATTTGGGAGATTGTATTTGGGATATTGTAATTGTATGATTGCGATTGTATGATTGTGATTGTATGATTGTGACGTATGATTGTAATTGTATGATTATGATTGTATGATTGTGATTGTATGATTGAGATTGTATGATTGTGATTGTATGCTTGCGATTGTATGAATGTGATTGTATGATTGTGATTGCATGATTGTGATTGCATGATTGTGATTGTATGATTGTGATTGTATGATTGCGATTGTATGATTGTGATTGTATGATTGTGATTGTATGATTGTGATTGTATGATTGTGAAATTACGATTGTGATTCTATGATTGTGATTGTATGATTGTGATAGTATGATTGTGATTGTATGACTGTGATTGTATGACTGGGATTGTATGATTGTGATTGTATGTTTGTGATTGTATGATTGTGAAAGTATGATTGTGATTGTATGATTGTGATTGTATGATTGTGATTGTATGATTGTGATTGTATGATTGTGATTGTATGATTGTGATTGTATGATTGTGATTGTATGATTGTGATTGTATGATTGTGATTGTATGATTGTGATTGTATGATTGTATTTGGGATATTGTAATTGTATGATTGCGATTGTATGATTGTGATTGTATGATTGTGATTGTATGATTGTGATTGTATGATTGTGATTGTATGATTGTGATAGTATGATTGTGAAAGTATGATTGTGATTGTATGATTGTGATTGTATGATTGTGATAGTATGATTGTGATAGTATGATTGTGATTGTATGATTGTGATTGTATGATTGTGATTGTATGATTGTATTTGGGAGATTGTATTTGGGAGATTGTATTTGGGAGATTGTATTTGGGAGATTGTGATTGTATGATTGTGATGGTATGATTGTGATTGTATGATTGTGATTGTATGATTGTGATTGTATGATTATGATTGTATGATTGTGATTGTATGATTTTATTTGGGTGATTGTATTTGGGAGATGGTATTTGGGAGATTGTAATTGTATGATTGCGATTGTATGATTGTGATTGTATGATTGCGATTGTATGAATGCGATTGTATGATTGTGATTGTATGATTGTGATTGTATGATTGTGATTGTATGATTGTGATTGTATGATTGTGATTGTATGATTGTATTTGGGATATTGTAATTGTATGATTGCGATTGTATGATTGTGATTGTATGATTGTGATTGTATGATTGTGATAGTATGATTGTGAAAGTATGATTGTGATTGTATGATTGTGATTGTATGCTTGTGATGTATGATTGTAATTGTATGATTATGATTGTATGATTGTGATTGTATGATTGAGATTGTATGATTGTGATTGTATGATTATGATTGTATGATTGTGATTGTATGATTGTGATTGTATGAATGTGATTGTATGATTGTGATTGTATGATTGTGATTGTATGATTGTGATTGTATGATTGTGATTGTATGATTGTGATTGTATGATTGTGATTGTATTATTGTGATTGTATGATTGTGATTGTATGATTGTGATTGTATGATTGTGATTGTATGATTGTGATTGTATGATTGTGATTGTATGATTGTGATTGTATGATTGTGATTGTATGATTGTGATTGTATGATTGTGATTGTATGATTGTGAATTTACGATTGTGATTCTATGATTGTGATTGTATGATTGTGATAGTATGATTGTGATTGTATGACTGTGATTGTATGACTGTGATTGTATGATTGTGATTGTATGATTGTGATTGTATGATTGTGAAAGTATGATTGTGATTGTATGATTGTGATTGTATTTTTGTGATTGTATGATTGTGATTGTATGATTGTGATAGTATGATTGTGAAAGTATGATTGTGATTGTATGATTGTGATTGTATGATTGTGATGTATGATTGTAATTGTATGATTATGATTGTATGATTGTGATTGTATGATTGTGATTGTATGATTGAGATTGTATGATTGTGATTGTATGCTTGCGATTGTATGATTGTGATTGTATGATTGTGATTGTATGATTGTGATGTATGACTGTAATTGTATGATTATGATTGTATGATTGTGATTGTATGATTGAGATTGTATGATCGTGATTGTATGCTTGCGATTGTATGATTGTGATTGTATGATTGTGATTGTATGATTGTGATTGTATGATTATGATTGTATGATTGTGATTGTATGATTGTGATTGTATGATTGTGATTGTATGATTGTGATAGTACGATTGTGATTGTATGACTGTGATAGTATGATTGTGATTGTATGATTGTGATTGTATGACTGTGACTGTATGATTGTGATTGTATGATTGTGATTGTATGATTGTGAAAGTATGATTGTGATGGTATGATTGTGATTGTATGATTGTGATTGTATGATTGTGATTGTATGAGTGTGATTGTCTGATTGTGGTTGTGCGATTGTGATTGTACGATTGTGATTGTACGATTGTTATTGAATGATTGTGATTGTATGATTCTGATTGTATGATTGTGATTGCATGATTGTGATTGTATGATTGTGATTGCACGATTTTGAATGTATGATTGCGATTGTTTGATTGTGGTTGTATGATTGTGATTGTATGATTGCGATTGTATGATTGCGATTGTATGATTGTGATTGTATGATTGTGATTGTATGATTGTGATTGTATGATTGTGATTGTATGATTGTGACTGTATGATTGTGATTGTATGATTGTGAAAGTATGATTGTGATTGTATGATTATGATTGTATGATTGTGATTGTATGATTGTGATTGTATGATTGTGATTGTATGATTGTATTTGGGAGATTGTATTTGGGAGATTGTAATTGTATGATTGCGATTGTATGATTGTGATTGTATGATCGCGATTGTATGATTGTGATTGTATGATTGTGATGTATGATTGTAATTGTATGATTATGATTCTATGATTGTGATTGTATGATTGAGATTGTATGATTGTGATTGTATGATTGTGATTGTATGATTGTGATTGTATGATTATGATTTTACGATTGTGATTGTATGATTGTGATTGTATGATTCTGATTGTATGATTGTGATAGTATGATTGTGATTGTATGATTGTGATTGTATGACTGTGATTGTATGATTGTGATTGTATGATTGTGATTGTATGATTGTGAAAGTATGATTGTGATGGTATGATTGTGATTGTATGATTGTGATTGTATGATTGTGATTGTATGATTATGATTGTATGATTGTGATTGTATGATTGTATTTGGGTGATTGTATTTGGGAGATTGTATTTGGGAGATTGTAATTGTATGATTGCGATTGTATGATTGTGATTGTATGATTGCGATTGTATGAATGCGATTGTATGATTGTGATTGTATGATTGTGATTGTATGATTGTGATTGTATGATTGTGATTGTATGAGTTTGATTGTATGATTGTATTTGGGAGATTGTATTTGGGATATTGTAATTGTATGATTGCGATTGTATGATTGTGATTGTATGATTGTGATGTATGATTGTAATTGTATGATTATGATTGTATGATTGTGATTGTATGATTGAGATTGTATGATTGTGATTGTATGCTTGCGATTGTATGAATGTGATTGTATGATTGTGATTGCATGATTGTGATTGTATGATTGTGATTGTATGATTGTGATTGTATGATTGCGATTGTATGATTGTGATTGTATGATTGTGATTGTATGATTGTGATTGTATGATTGTGAAATTACGATTGTGATTCTATGATTGTGATTGTATGATTGTGATAGTATGATTGTGATTGTATGACTGTGATTGCATGACTGGGATTGTATGATTGTGATTGTATGATTGTGATTGTATGATTGTGAAAGTATGATTGTGATTGTATGATTGTGATTGTATGATTGTGATTGTATGATTGTGATTGTATGATTGTGATTGTATGATTGTGATTGTATGATTGTGATTGTATGATTGTGATTGTATGATTGTGATTGTATGATTGTATTTGGGATATTGTAATTGTATGATTGCGATTGTATGATTGTGATTGTATGATTGTGATTGTATGATTGTGATTGTATGATTGTGATAGTATGATTGTGAAAGTATGATTGTGATTGTATGATTGTGATTGTATGATTGTGATAGTATGATTGTGATAGTATGATTGTGATTGTATGATTGTGATTGTATGATTGTGATTGTATGATTGTATTTGGGAGATTGTATTTGGGAGATTGTATTTGGGAGATTGTGATTGTATGATTGTGATGGTATGATTGTGATTGTATGATTGTGATTGTATGATTGTGATTGTATGATTATGATTGTATGATTGTGATTGTATGATTGTATTTGGGTGATTGTATTTGGGAGATTGTATTTGGGAGATTGTAATTGTATGATTGCGATTGTATGATTGTGATTGTATGATTGCGATTGTATGAATGCGATTGTATGATTGTGATTGTATGATTGTGATTGTATGATTGTGATTGTATGATTGTGATTGTATGATTGTGATTGTATGATTGTATTTGGGATATTGTAATTGTATGATTGCGATTGTATGATTGTGATTGTATGATAGTGATTGTATGATTGTGATAGTATGATTGTGAAAGTATGATTGTGATTGTATGATTGTGATTGTATGATTGTGATGTATGATTGTAATTGTATGATTATGATTGTATGATTGTGATTGTATGATTGAGATTGTATGATTGTGATTGTATGCTTGCGATTGTATGAATGTGATTGTATGATTGTGATTGTATGATTGTGATTGTATGATTGTGATTGTATGATTGTGATTGTATGATTGTGATTGTATGATTGTGATTGTATGATTGTGATTGTATGATTGTGATTGTATGATTGTGATTGTATGATTGTGATTGTATGATTGTGATTGTATGATTGTGATTGTATGATTGTGATTGTATGATTGTGATTGTATGATTGTGATTGTATGATTGTGATTGTATGATTGTGAATTTATGATTGTGATTCTATGATTGTGATTGTATGATTGTGATAGTATGATTGTGATTGTATGACTGTGATTGTATGACTGTGATTGTATGGTGGTGATTGTATGATTGTGATTGTATGATTGTGATAGTATGATTGTGATTGTATGATTGAGATTGTATGATTGTGATTGTATGATTGTGATTGTATGATTGTGATTGTATGATTGTGATTGTATGATTGTGATTGTATGATTGTGATTGTATGATTGTGATTGTATGATTGTGATTGTATGATTGTGATTGTATGATTGTGAATTTATGATTGTGATTCTATGATTGTGATTGTATGATTGTGATAGTATGATTGTGATTGTATGATTGTGATTGTATGATTGTGATGTATGATTGTAATTGTATGATTATGATTGTATGATTGTGATTGTATGATTGTGATTGTATGATTGAGATTGTATGATTGTGATTGTATGCTTGCGATTGTATGATTGTGATTGTATGATTGTGATTGTATGATTGTGATGTATGACTGTAATTGTATGATTATGATTGTATGATTGTGATTGTATGATTGAGATTGTATGATTGTGATTGTTTGCTTGCGATTGTATGATTGTGATTGTATGATTGTGATTGTATGATTGTGATTGTATGATTATGATTGTATGATTGTGATTGTATGATTGTGATTGTATGATTGTGATTGTATGATTGTGATAGTACGATTGTGATTGTATGACTGTGATAGTGTGATTGTGATTGTATGATTGTGATTGTATGACTGTGACTGTATGATTGTGATTGTATGATTGTGATTGCACGATTTTGAATGTATGATTGCGATTGTTTGATTGTGGTTGTATGATTGTGATTGTATGATTGTGATTGTATGATTGTGATTGTATGATTGTGATAGTATGATTGTGATTGTATGATTGTGATTGTATGATTGTGATTGTATGATTGTGATTGAATGATTGTATTTGGGAGATTGTATTTGGGAGATTGTATTTGGGAGATTGTAATTGTATGATTGCGATTGTATGATTGTGATTGCATGATTGCGATTGTATGATTGTGATTGTATGATTGTGATGTATGATTGTAATTGTATGATTATGATTGTATGATTGTGATTGTATGATTGTGATTGTATGATTGTATCTGGGAGATTGTATTTGGGAGATTGTATTTGGGAGATTGTAATTGTATGATTGCGATTGTATGATTGTGATTGTATGATTGTGATTGTATGATTGTGATTGTATGATTATGATTGTATGATTGTGATTGTATGATTGTATTTGGGTGATTGTATTTGGGAGATTGTATTTGGGAGATTGTAATTGTATGATTGCGATTGTATGATTGTGATTGTATGATTGCGATTGTATGAATGCGATTGTATGATTGTGATTGTATGATTGTGATTGTATGATTGTGATTGTATGATTGTGATTGTATGATTGTGATTGTATCATTGTGATTGTATGATTGTATTTGGGAGATTGTATTTGGGATATTGTAATTGTATGATTGCGATTGTCTGATTGTGATTGTATGATTGTGATGTATGATTGTAATTGTATGATTATGATTGTATGATTGTGATTGTATGATTGAGATTGTATGATTGTGATTGTATGCTTGCGATTGTATGAATGTGAGTGTATGATTGTGATTGTATGATTGTGATTGTATGATTGTGATTGTATGATTGTGATTGTATGATTGTGATTGTATGATTGTGATTGTATGATTGTGATTGTATGATTGTGATTGTATGATTGTGAATGTACGATTGTGATTGTATGATTGTGATTGTATGATTTTGATAGTACGATTGTGATTGTATGATTGTGATTGTATGATTGTGATTGTATGATTGTGATAGTATGATTGTGATTGTATGATTGTGATGTATGATTGTAATTGTATGATTATGATTGTATGATTGTGATTGTGTGATTGTGATTGTATGATTGTATTTGGGAGATTGTATTTGGGATATTGTAATTGTATGATTGCGATTGTATGATTGTGATTGTATGATTGTGTATGTATGATTGTGATTGTATGATTGTATTTGGGAGATTGTATTTGGGATATTGTAATTGTATGATTGCGATTGTATGATCGTGATTGTATGATTGTGATGTATGATTGTAATTGTATGATTATGAATGTATGATTGTGATTGTATGATTGAGATTGTATGATTGTGATTGTATGCTTGCGATTGTATGAATGTGATTGTATGATTGTGATTGTATGATTGTGATTGTATGATTGTGATTGTATGATTGAATTGTATGATTGTGATTGTATGATTGTGATTGTATGATTGTGATTGTATGGTTGTGATTGTATGATTGTGAATGTACGATTGTGATTGTATGATTGTGATTGTATGATTTTGATAGTACGATTGTGATTGTATGACTGTGATTGTATGATTGTGATTGTATGATTGTGATTGTATGATTGTGAAAGTATGATTGTGATTGTATGATTGTGATTGTATGATTGTGATTGTATGATTGTGATGTATGACTGTAATTGTATGATTATGATTGTATGATTGTGATTGTATGATAGAGATTGTATGATTGTGATTGTATGCTTGCGATTGTATGATTGTGATTGTATGATTGAGATTGTATGATTGTGATTGTATGATTGCGATTGTATGATTGTGATTGTATGATTGTGATGTATGACTGTAATTGTATGATTATGATTGTATGATTGTGATTGTATGATTGAGATTGTATGATTGTGATTGTATGCTTGCGATTGTATGATTGTGATTGTATGATTGAGATTGTATGATTGTGATTGTATGCTTGCGATTGTATGATTGTGATTGTATGATTGTGATTGTATGCTTGCGATTGTATGATTGTGACTGTATGATTGTGATTGTATGATTGTATTTGGGAGACTTTATTTGGGATATTGTAATTGTATGATTGCGATTGTATGATTGTGATTGTATGATTGTGATGTATGATTGTAATTGTATGATTATGATTGTATGATTGTGATTGTATGATTGTGATTGTATGATTGTGATTGCATGATTGAGATTGTATCATTGTGATTGTATGCTTGCGATTGTATGGTTGTGATTGTATGATTGTGATTCTTTGATTGTGATTGTATGATTGTGATTGTATGATTGTGATTGTATGATTGTGATTGTATGATTGTGATTTTATGATTGTGAATGTATGATTGTGATTGTATGATTATGATTGTATGATTGTGATTGTATGATTGCGATTGTATGATTGTGATTGTATGATTACGTTTGTATTTTTGTGATTTTATGAGTGTGATTGTATGATTGTGATTGTATGATTGTGATGGTATGATTGTGATTGTATGATTGCGATCGTATGATTGTGATTGCATAATTGTGACTGTATGATTGAGATTGTATGATTGTGATTGTATGCTTGCGATTGTATGATTGTGATTGTATGATTGAGATTGTATGATTGTGATTGTATGCTTGCGATTGTATGATTGTGATTGTATGATTGTGATTGTATGCTTGCGATTGTATGATTGTGACTGTATGATTGTGATTGTATGATTGTATTTGGGAGACTTTATTTGGGATATTGTAATTGTATGATTGCGATTGTATGATTGTGATTGTATGATTGTGATGTATGATTGTAATTGTATGATTATGATTGTATGATTGTGATTGTATGATTGTGATTGTATGATTGTGATTGTATGATTGTGAAAGTATGATTGTGATGGTATGATTGTGATTGTATGATTGTGATTGTATGATTGTGATTGTATGAGTGTGGTTGTCTGATTGTGGTTGTGTGATTGTGATTGTACGATTGTGATTGTACGATTGTTATTGAATGATTGTGATTGTATGATTCTGATTGTATGATTGTGATTGCATGATTGTGATTGTATGATTGTGATTGCACGATTTTGAATGTATGATTGCGATTGTATGATTGTGGTTGTATGATTGTGAAAGTATGATTGTGATGGTATGATTGTGATTGTATGATTGTGATTGTATGATTGTGATTGTATGATTGTGATTGTATGATTGTGATTGTATGATTGTGATAGTATGATTGTGATTGTATGATTGTGATTGTATGATTATGATTGTATGATTGTGATTGTGTGATTGTGATTGTATGATTGTATTTGGGAGATTGTATTTGGGATATTGTAATTGTATGATTGCGATTGTATGATTGTGATTGTATGATTGTGATTGTATGATTGTGATTGTATGATTGTATTTGCGAGATTGTATTTGGGATACTGTAATTGTATGATTGCGATTGTATGATTGCGATTGTATGATTGTGATTGTATGATTGTGTATGTATGATTGTGATTGTATGATTTTATTTGGGAGATTGTATTTGGGATATTGTAATTGTATGATTGCGATTGTATGATTGTGATTGTATGATTGTGATGTATGATTGTAAATGTATGATTGTGATTGTATTATTATGATTGTATGATTGTGATTGTATGATTACGATTGTATGATTGTGACTGTATGATTAAGTTTGTATTTTTGTGATTTTATGATTGTGATTGTATGATTGTGATTGTATGATTGTGATTGTATGATTGCGATTGTATGAATGCGATTGTATGATTGTGATTGCATAATTGTGATTGTATGATTGTGATTGTATGATTGTGATTGTCTGATTGTGTTTGTATGATTGTGATTGTATGATTGAGATTGTATGGTTGTGATTGTATGATTGCGATTGTATGATTGCGATTGTAGGATTGTGATTGTATGATTGTGATTGTATGATTGTGATTGTATGATTGTGATTGTATGATTGTGATTGTATGATTGTGATTTTATGATTGTGAAAGTATGATTGTGACTGTATGATTGTGGTTGTGCGATTGTGATTGTACGATTGTGATTGTACGATTGTGATTGTATGATTGTGATTGCATGATTATGATTGTATGATTGTGATTGCATGATTGTGATTGTATGATTGTGATTGCATGATTTTGAATGTATGATTGTGATTGTATGATTGTGATTGTATGATTGTGATTGTATGATTGTGATAGTATGATTGTGATTGTATGATTGTGATAGTATGATTGTGATTGTATGATTGTGATTGTATGATTGTGATTGTATGATTGTGATTGTATGATTATGATTGTATGATTGTGATTGTATGTATGTATTTGGGTGATTGTATTTGGGAGATTGTATTTGCGAGATTGTAATTGTATGATTGCGATTGTATGACTGTGATTGTATGATTGCGATTGTATGAATGCGATTGTACGACTGTGATTGTATGATTGTGATTGTATGATTGTGATTGTATGATTGTGATTGTATGATTGTGATTGTATGATTGTGATTGTATGATTGTGATTGTATGATTGTATTTGGGAGATTGTATTTGGGATATTGTAATTGTATGATTGCGATTGTATGATCGTGATTGTATGATTGTGATGTATGATTGTAATTGTATGATTATGAATGTATGATTGTGATTGTATGATTGAGATTGTATGATTGTGATTCTATGCTTGCGATTGTATGAATGTGATTGTATGATTGTGATTGTATGATTGTGATTGTATGATTGTGATTGTATGATTGTGATTGTATGATTGTGATTGTATGATTGTGATTGTATGATTGTGATTGTATGATTGTGATTGTATGATTGTGATTGTATGATTGTGATTGTATGATTGTGATTGTATGATTGTGATTGTATGATTGTATTTGGGAGATTGTATTTGGGATATTGTAATTGTATGATTGCGATTGTATAATCGTGATTGTATGATTGTGATGTATGATTGTAATTGTATGATTATGAATGTATGATTGTGATTGTATGATTGAGATTGTATGATTGTGATTGTATGCTTGCGATTGTATGAATGTGATTGTATGATTGTGATTGTATGATTGTGATTGTATGATTGTGATTGTATGATTGTGATTGTATGATTGTGATTGTATGATTGTGATTGTATGATTGTGATTGTATGGTTGTGATTGTATGATTGTGAATGTACGATTGTGATTGTATGATTGTGATTGTATGATTTTGATAGTACGATTGTGATTGTATGACTGTGATTGTATGACTGTGATTGTATGATTGTGATTGTATGATTGTGATTGTATGATTGTGAAAGTATGATTGTGATTGTATGATTGTGATTGTATGATTGTGATTGTATGATTATGATTGTATGATTGTGATTGTATGATTGTGATTGTATGATTGTGACTGTATGATTGTGATTGTATGATTGTGATTGTATGATTGTGATTGTATGATTGTGATTGTATGATTGTGAATTTACGATTGTGATTCTATGATTGTGATTGTATGATTGTGATAGTATGACTGTGATTGTATGACTGTGATTGTATGATTGTGATTGTATGATTGTGATTGTATGATTGTGATTGTATGATTGTGATTGTATGATTGTGATTGTATGATTGTGATTGTATGATTGTGAGTGTATGATTGTGATTGTATGATTGTATTTGGGATATTGTAATTGTATGATTGCGATTGTATGATTGTGATTGTATGATTGTGATGTATGATTGTAATTGTATGATTATGATTGTATGATTGTGATTGTATAATTGTGATGGTATGATTGTGATTGTATGATTGCGATCGTATGATTGTGATTGTATGATTCTGATTGTATGATTGTGATTGTATGATTGCGATTGTATGATTGTGATTGTATGATTAAATTTGTATTTTTGTGATTTCATGATTGGGATTGTATGATTGTGATTGTATGACTGTGATTGTATGATTGCGATTGTATGAATGCGATTGTATGATTGTGATTGCATAATTGTGATTGTATGATTGTGATTGTATGATTGTGATTGTCTGATTGTGGTTGTATGATTGTGATTGTATGATTGAGATTGTATGATTGTGATTGTATGATTGCGATTGTATGATTGCGATTGTATGATTGTGATTGTATGATTGTGATTGTATGATTGTGATTGTATGATTGTGATTGTATGATTGTGATTGTATGATTGTGAAAGTATGATTGTGATTGTATGATTATGATTGTATGATTGTGATTGTATGATTGTGATTGTATGATTGTGATTGTATGATTGTATTTGGGAGATTGTATTTGGGAGATTGTAATTGTATGATTGCGATTGTATGATTGTGATTGTATGATCGCGATTGTATGATTGTGATTGTATGATTGTGATGTATGATTGTAATTGTATGATTATGATTCTATGATTGTGATTGTATGATTGAGATTGTATGATTGTGATTGTATGATTGCGATTGTATGATTGTGATTGTATGATTGCGATTGTATGAGTGTGATTGTATGATTGTGATGTATGATTGTAATTGTATGATTATGATTGTATGATTGTGATTGTATGATTGAGATTGTATGATTGTGATTGTATGATTGCGATTGTATGATTGTGTTTGTATGATTGTGATTGTATGATTGCGATTGTATGATTGTGATTGTATGATTGTGATTATGTGATTGTGATTGTATGATTGTGATTGTATGATTGTGATTGTATGATTGTGAATGTATGATTGTGATTGTATGATTGTGATTGTATGATTGTGATTGTATGATTGTGATTGTATGAGTGTGATTGTCTGATTGTGGTTGTGCGATTGTGATTGTACGATTGTGAATGTACGATTGTGATTGTATGATTGTGATTGTATGAATATGATTGTATGATTGTGATTGCATGATTGTGATTGTATGATTGTGATTGCATGATTGTGATTGTATGATTGTATTTGGGAGATAGTATTTGGGATATTGTAATTGTATGATTGCGATTGTATGATTGTGATTGTATGATTGTGATGTATGATTGTAATTGTATGATTATGATTGTATGATTGTGATTGTATGATTGTGATTGTATGATTGAGATTGTATGATTGTGATTGTATGCTTGCGATTGTATGATTGTGATTGTATGATTGTGATTCTTTGATTGTGATTGTATGATTGTGATTATATGATTGTGATTGTATGATTGTGATTGTATGATTGTGATTATAGGATTGTGATTGTATGATTGTGATTGTATGATTGTGATAGTATGATTGTGATTATATGATTGTTATTGTATGACTGTGATTGTATGATTGTGATAGTATGATTGTGAAAGTATGATTGTGATTGTATGATTGTGATTGTATGATTGTGATTGTATGATTGTGATTGTATGATTGTGATTGTATGATTGTGATTGTCTGATTGTGGTTGTGCGATTGTGATTGTACGATTGTGATCGTACGATTGTGATAGTATGATTGTGATTGTATGATTGTGATTGTATGATTGTGATTGTATGATTGTGATTGTATGATTGTGATTGTATGATTGTGATTGTTTGATTGTATTTGGGAGATTGTATTTGGGAGATTGTATTTGGGAGATTGTAATTGTATGATTGCGATTGTATGATTGTGATTGTATGATTGCGATTGTATGATTGTGATTGTATGATTGTGATGTATAACGGTAATTGTATGATTATGATTGTATGATTGTGATTGTATGATTGAGATTGTATGATTGTGATTGTATGCTTGCGATTGTATGATTGTGATTGTATGATTGTGATTGTATGATTGTGATTGTATGA
The DNA here is from genome assembly GCF_050947335.1 of Megachile rotundata. NCBI lineage: Eukaryota > Metazoa > Arthropoda > Insecta > Hymenoptera > Megachilidae > Megachile > Megachile rotundata. Next base: position 1,048,237 of record NW_027473318.1, on the reverse strand, counting down.
TTGTGATTGTATGATTATGATTGTATGATTGTGATTGTATGATTGTGATTGTATGATTGTGATTGTATGATTGTGATAGTATGATTGTGATTGTATGATTGTGATTGTATGACTGTGATTGTATGATTGTGATTGTATGATTGTGATTGTATGATTGTGAAAGTATGATTGTGATGGTATGATTGTGATTGTATGATTGTGATTGTATGATTGTGATTGTATAAGTGTGATTGTCTGATTGTGGTTGTGCGATTTTGATTATACGATTGTGATTGTACGATTGTTATTGAATGATTGTGATTGTATGATTCTGATTGTATGATTGTGATTGCATGATTGTGATTGTATGATTGTGATTGCATGATTTTGAATGTATGATTGTATCTGGGAGATTGTATTTGGGAGATTGTATTTGGGAGATTGTAATTGTATGATTGCGATTGTATGATTGTGATTGTATGATTGTGATTGAATGATTGTGATTGTATGATTGTGATCGTATGATTGTGATTGTATGATTGTGATTGTATGATTGCGATAGTATGATTGTGATTGTATGATTGTGGTTGTATGATTGTGATGTATGATTGTAATTGTATGATTATGATAGTATGATTGTGATTGTATGATTGAGATTGTATGATTGTGATTGTATGCTTGCGATTGTATGATTGTGATTGTATGATTGTGATTGTATGATTGTATTTGGGAGATAGTATTTGGGATATTGTAATTGTATGATTGCGATTGTATGATTGTGATTGTATGATTGTGATGTATGATTGTAATTGTATGATTATGATTGTATGATTGTGATTGTATGATTGTGATTGTATGATTGAGATTGTATGATTGTGATGTATGATTGTAATTGTATGATTATGATTGTATGATTGTGATTGTATGATTGAGATTGTATGATTGTGATTGTATGCTTGCGATTGTATGATTGTGATTGCATGATTGTGATTGTATGATTGTATTTGGGAGATAGTATTTGGGATATTGTAATTGTATGATTGCGATTGTATGATTGTGATTGTATGATTGTGATGTATGATTGTAATTGTATGATTATGATTGTATGATTGTGATTGTATGATTGTGATTGTATGATTGAGATTTTATGATTGTGATTGTATGCTTGCGATTGTATGATTGTGATTGTATGATTGTGATTCTTTGATTGTGATTGTATGATTGTGATTGTATGATTGTGATTGTATGATTGTGATTGTATGATTGTGATTGTATGATTGTGATTATAGGATTGTGATTGTATGATTGTGATTGTATGATTGTGATAGTATGATTGTGATTATATGATTGTTATTGTATGACTGTGATTGTATGATTGTGATAGTATGATTGTGAAAGTATGATTGTGATTGTATGATTGTGATTGTATGATTGTGATTGTATGATTGTGATTGTATGATTGTGATTGTCTGATTGTGGTTGTGCGATTGTGATTGTACGATTGTGATTGTACGATTGTGATAGTATGATTGTGATTGTATGATTGTGATTGTATGATTGTGATTGTATGATTGTGATTGTGTGATTGTGATTGTATGATTGTGATTGTTTGATTGTATTTGGGAGATTGTATTTGGGAGATTGTATTTGGGAGATTGTAATTGTATGATTGCGATTGTATGATTGTGATTGTATGGTTGCGATTGTATGATTGTGATTGTATGATTGTGATGTATAACTGTAATTGTATGATTATGATTGTATGATTGTGATTGTATGATTGAGATTGTATGATTGTGATTGTATGCTTGCGATTGTATGATTGTGATTGTATGATTGTGATTGTATGATTGTGATTGTATGATTGTGATTGTATGATTATGATTGTATGATTGTGATTGTATGATTGTGATTGTATGATTGTGATTGTATGATTGTGATAGTATGATTGTGATTGTATGATTGTGATTGTATGACTGTGATTGTATGATTGTGATTGTATGATTGTGATTGTATGATTGTGAAAGTATGATTGTGATGGTATGATTGTGATTGTATGATTGTGATTGTATGATTGAGATTGTATGATTGTGATTGTATGCTTGCGATTGTATGATTATGATTGTATGATTGTGATTGTATGTATGTATTTGGGTGATTGTATTTGGGAGATTGTATTTGCGAGATTGTAATTGTATGATTGCGATTGTATGATTGTGATTGTATGATTGCGATTGTATGAATGCGATTGTACGACTGTGATTGTATGATTGTGATTGTATGATTGTGATTGTATGATTGTGATTGTATGATTGTGATTGTATGATTGTGATTGTATGATTGTGATTGTATGATTGTATTTGGGAGATTGTATTTGGGATATTGTAATTGTATGATTGCGATTGTATGATCGTGATTGTATGATTGTGATGTATGATTGTAATTGTATGATTATGAATGTATGATTGTGATTGTATGATTGAGATTGTATGATTGTGATTCTATGCTTGCGATTGTATGAATGTGATTGTATGATTGTGATTGTATGATTGTGATTGTATGATTGTGATTGTATGATTGTGATTGTATGATTGTGATTGTATGATTGTGATTGTATGATTGTGATTGTATGATTGTGATTGTATGATTGTGATTGTATGATTGTATTTGGGAGATTGTATTTGGGATATTGTAATTGTATGATTGCGATTGTATAATCGTGATTGTATGATTGTGATGTATGATTGTAATTGTATGATTATGAATGTATGATTGTGATTGTATGATTGAGATTGTATGATTGTGATTGTATGCTTGCGATTGTATGAATGTGATTGTATGATTGTGATTGTATGATTGTGATTGTATGATTGTGATTGTATGATTGTGATTGTATGATTGTGATTGTATGATTGTGATTGTATGATTGTGATTGTATGGTTGTGATTGTATGATTGTGAATGTACGATTGTGATTGTATGATTGTGATTGTATGATTTTGATAGTACGATTGTGATTGTATGACTGTGATTGTATGACTGTGATTGTATGATTGTGATTGTATGATTGTGATTGTATGATTGTGAAAGTATGATTGTGATTGTATGATTGTGATTGTATGATTGTGATTGTATGATTATGATTGTATGATTGTGATTGTATGATTGTGATTGTATGATTGTGACTGTATGATTGTGATTGTATGATTGTGATAGTATGATTGTGATTGTATGATTGTGATGTATGATTGTAATTGTATGATTATGATTGTATGATTGTGATTGTGTGATTGTGATTGTATGATTGTATTTGGGAGATTGTATTTGGGATATTGTAATTGTATGACTGCGATTGTATGATTGTGATTGTATGATTGTGATTGTAGGATTGTGATTGTATGATTGTATTTGGGAGATTGTATTTGGGATATTGTAATTGTATGATTGCGATTGTATGATTGCGATTGTATGATTGTGATTGTATGATTGTGTATGTATGATTATGATTGTATGATTGTGATTGTATAATTGTGATGGTATGATTGTGATTGTATGATTGCGATCGTATGATTGTGATTGTATGATTCTGATTGTATGATTGTGATTGTATGATTGCGATTGTATGATTGTGATTGTATGATTAAATTTGTATTTTTGTGATTTCATGATTGGGATTGTATGATTGTGATTGTATGACTGTGATTGTATGATTGCGATTGTATGAATGCGATTGTATGATTGTGATTGCATAATTGTGATTGTATGATTGTGATTGTATGATTGTGATTGTCTGATTGTGGTTGTATGATTGTGATTGTATGATTGAGATTGTATGATTGTGATTGTATGATTGCGATTGTATGATTGCGATTGTATGATTGTGATTGTATGATTGTGATTGTATGATTGTGATTGTATGATTGTGATTGTATGATTGTGATTGTATGATTGTGAAAGTATGATTGTGATTGTATGATTATGATTGTATGATTGTGATTGTATGATTGTGATTGTATGATTGTGATTGTATGATTGTATTTGGGAGATTGTATTTGGGAGATTGTAATTGTATGATTGCGATTGTATGATTGTGATTGTATGATCGCGATTGTATGATTGTGATTGTATGATTGTGATGTATGATTGTAATTGTATGATTATGATTCTATGATTGTGATTGTATGATTGAGATTGTATGATTGTGATTGTATGATTGCGATTGTATGATTGTGATTGTATGATTGCGATTGTATGAGTGTGATTGTATGATTGTGATGTATGATTGTAATTGTATGATTATGATTGTATGATTGTGATTGTATGATTGAGATTGTATGATTGTGATTGTATGATTGCGATTGTATGATTGTGTTTGTATGATTGTGATTGTATGATTGCGATTGTATGATTGTGATTGTATGATTGTGATTATGTGATTGTGATTGTATGATTGTGATTGTATGATTGTGATTGTATGATTGTGAATGTATGATTGTGATTGTATGATTGTGATTGTATGATTGTGATTGTATGATTGTGATTGTATGAGTGTGATTGTCTGATTGTGGTTGTGCGATTGTGATTGTACGATTGTGAATGTACGATTGTGATTGTATGATTGTGATTGTATGAATATGATTGTATGATTGTGATTGCATGATTGTGATTGTATGATTGTGATTGCATGATTGTGATTGTATGATTGTATTTGGGAGATAGTATTTGGGATATTGTAATTGTATGATTGCGATTGTATGATTGTGATGGTATGATTGTGATGTATGATTGTAATTGTATGATTATGATTGTATGATTGTGATTGTATGATTGTGATTGTATGATTGAGATTGTATGATTGTGATTGTATGCTTGCGATTGTATGATTGTGATTGTATGATTGTGATTCTTTGATTGTGATTGTATGATTGTGATTATATGATTGTGATTGTATGATTGTGATTGTATGATTGTGATTATAGGATTGTGATTGTATGATTGTGATTGTATGATTGTGATAGTATGATTGTGATTATATGATTGTTATTGTATGACTGTGATTGTATGATTGTGATAGTATGATTGTGAAAGTATGATTGTGATTGTATGATTGTGATTGTATGATTGTGATTGTATGATTGTGATTGTATGATTGTGATTGTATGATTGTGATTGTCTGATTGTGGTTGTGCGATTGTGATTGTACGATTGTGATTTTACGATTGTGATAGTATGATTGTGATTGTATGATTGTGATTGTATGATTGTGATTGTATGATTGTGATTGTATGATTGTGATTGTATGATTGTGATTGTTTGATTGTATTTGGGAGATTGTATTTGGGAGATTGTATTTGGGAGATTGTAATTGTATGATTGCGATTGTATGATTGTGATTGTATGATTGCGATTGTATGATTGTGATTGTATGATTGTGATGTATAACGGTAATTGTATGATTATGATTGTATGATTGTGATTGTATGATTGAGATTGTATGATTGTGATTGTATGCTTGCGATTGTATGATTGTGATTGTATGATTGTGATTGTATGATTGTGATTGTATGATTGTGATTGTATGATTATGATTGTATGATTGTGATTGTATGATTGTGATTGTATGATTGTGATTGTATGATTGTGATAGTATGATTGTGATTGTATGATTGTGATTGTATGACTGTGATTGTATGATTGTGATTGTATGATTGTGATTGTATGATTGTGAAAGTATGATTGTGATGGTATGATTGTGATTGTATGATTGTGATTGTATGATTGTGATTGTATAAGTGTGATTGTCTGATTGTGGTTGTGCGATTTTGATTATACGATTGTGATTGTACGATTGTTATTGAATGATTGTGATTGTATGATTCTGATTGTACGATTGTGATTGCATGATTGTGATTGTATGATTGTGATTGCATGATTTTGAATGTATGATTGTATCTGGGAGATTGTATTTGGGAGATTGTATTTGGGAGATTGTAATTGTATGATTGCGATTGTATGATTGTGATTGTATGATTGTGATTGAATGATTGTGATTGTATGATTGTGATCGTATGATTGTGATTGTATGATTGTGATTGTATGATTGCGATAGTATGATTGTGATTGTATGATTGTGGTTGTATGATTGTGATGTATGATTGTAATTGTATGATTATGATAGTATGATTGTGATTGTATGATTGAGATTGTATGATTGTGATTGTATGCTTGCGATTGTATGATTGTGATTGTATGATTGTGATTGTATGATTGTATTTGGGAGATAGTATTTGGGATATTGTAATTGTATGATTGCGATTGTATGATTGTGATTGTATGATTGTGATGTATGATTGTAATTGTATGATTATGATTGTATGATTGTGATTGTATGATTGTGATTGTATGATTGAGATTGTATGATTGTGATGTATGATTGTAATTGTATGATTATGATTGTATGATTGTGATTGTATGATTGAGATTGTATGATTGTGATTGTATGCTTGCGATTGTATGATTGTGATTGCATGATTGTGATTGTATGATTGTATTTGGGAGATAGTATTTGGGATATTGTAATTGTATGATTGCGATTGTATGATTGTGATTGTATGATTGTGATGTATGATTGTAATTGTATGATTATGATTGTATGATTGTGATTGTATGATTGTGATTGTATGATTGAGATTTTATGATTGTGATTGTATGCTTGCGATTGTATGATTGTGATTGTATGATTGTGATTCTTTGATTGTGATTGTATGATTGTGATTGTATGATTGTGATTGTATGATTGTGATTGTATGATTGTGATTGTATGATTGTGATTATAGGATTGTGATTGTATGATTGTGATTGTATGATTGTGATAGTATGATTGTGATTATATGATTGTTATTGTATGACTGTGATTGTATGATTGTGATAGTATGATTGTGAAAGTATGATTGTGATTGTATGATTGTGATTGTATGATTGTGATTGTATGATTGTGATTGTATGATTGTGATTGTCTGATTGTGGTTGTGCGATTGTGATTGTACGATTGTGATTGTACGATTGTGATAGTATGATTGTGATTGTATGATTGTGATTGTATGATTGTGATTGTATGATTGTGATTGTGTGATTGTGATTGTATGATTGTGATTGTTTGATTGTATTTGGGAGATTGTATTTGGGAGATTGTATTTGGGAGATTGTAATTGTATGATTGCGATTGTATGATTGTGATTGTATGGTTGCGATTGTATGATTGTGATTGTATGATTGTGATGTATAACTGTAATTGTATGATTATGATTGTATGATTGTGATTGTATGATTGAGATTGTATGATTGTGATTGTATGCTTGCGATTGTATGATTGTGATTGTATGATTGTGATTGTATGATTGTGATTGTATGATTGTGATTGTATGATTATGATTGTATGATTGTGATTGTATGATTGTGATTGTATGATTGTGATTGTATGATTGTGATAGTATGATTGTGATTGTATGATTGTGATTGTATGACTGTGATTGTATGATTGTGATTGTATGATTGTGATTGTATGATTGTGAAAGTATGATTGTGATGGTATGATTGTGATTGTATGATTGTGATTGTATGATTGTGATTGTATGAGTGTGATTGTCTGATTGTGGTTGTGCGATTGTGATTATACGATTGTGATTGTACGATTGTTATTGAATGATTGTGATTGTATGATTCTGATTGTATGATTGTGATTGCATGATTGTGATTGTATGATTGTGATTGCATGATTTTGAATGTATGATTGTATCTGGGAGATTGTATTTGGGAGATTGTATTTGGGAGATTGTAATTGTATGATTGCGATTGTATGATTGTGATTGTATGATTGTGATTGAATGATTGTGATTGTATGATTGTGATCGTATGATTGTGATTGTATGATTGTGATTGTATGATTGCGATAGTATGATTGTGATTGTATGATTGTGGTTGTATGATTGTGATGTATGATTGTAATTGTATGATTATGATAGTATGATTGTGATTGTATGATTGAGATTGTATGATTGTGATTGTATGCTTGCGATTGTATGATTGTGATTGTATGATTGTGATTGTATGATTGTATTTGGGAGATAGTATTTGGGATATTGTAATTGTATGCTTGCGATTGTATGATTGTGATTGTATGATTGTGATTGTATGATTGTGATTGTATGATTGTATTTGGGAGATAGTATTTGGGATATTGTAATTGTATGCTTGCGATTGTATGATTGTGATTGTATGATTGTGATTGTATGATTGTGATAGTATGATTGTGATTATATGATTGTCATTGTATGACTGTGATTGTATGATTGTGATTGTATGATTGTGATAGTATGATTGTGATAGTATGATTGTGAAAGTATGATTATGATTGTATGATTGTGATTGTATGATTGTGATTGTATGATTGTGATTGTATGATAGTGATTGTCTGATTGTGGTTGTGCGATTGTGATTGTACGATTGTGATTGTACGATTGTGATTGTACGATTGTGATAGTATGATTGTGATTGTATGATTGTGATTGTATGATTGTGATTGTATGATTGTGATTGTTTGATTGTATTTGGGAGATTGTATTTGGGAGATTGTATTTGGGAGATTGTATTTGGGAGATTGTAATTGTATGATTGCGATTGTATGATTGTGATTGTATGATTGCGATTGTATGATTGTGATTGTATGATTGTGATGTATGATTGTAATTGTATGATTATGATTGTATGACTGTGATTGTATGATTGTGATTGAATGATTGTGATTGTATGATTGCGATTGTATGATTGTGTTTGTATGATTGTGATTGTATGATTGCGATTGTATGATTGTGATTGTATGATTGTGATTGTATGATTGTGATTGTATGATTGTGATTGTATGATTGTGATTGTATGATTGTGAATGTATGATTGTGATTGTATGATTGTGATTGTATGATTGTGATTGTATGATTGTGATTGTATGAGTGTGATTGTCTGATTGTGGTTGTGCGATTGTGATTGTACGATTGTGAATGTACGATTGTGATTGTATGATTGTGATTGTATGAATATGATTGTATGATTGTGATTGCATGATTGTGATTGTATGATTGTGATTGCATGATTTTGAATGTATGATTGTGATTGAATGATTGTGATTGTATGATTGTGATCGTATGATTGTGATTGTATGATTGTGATTGTATGATTGCGATAGTATGATTGTGATTGTATGATTGTGATTGTATGATTGTGATGTATGATTGTGATTGTATGATTGTGATTGTATGATTGTGATTGTATGATTGTGATTGTATGATTGTGATTGTATGATTGCGATTGTGTGATTGTGATTGTATGATTGTATTTGGGAGATTGTATTTGGGATATTGTAATTGTATGATTGCGATTGTATGATTGTGATTGTATGATTGTGATTGTATGATTGTGATTGTATGATTGTATTTGCGAGATTGTATTTGGGATACTGTAATTGTATGATTGCGATTGTATGATTGCGATTGTATGATTGTGATTGTATGATTGTGTATGTATGATTGTGATTGTATGATTGTATTTGGGAGACTGTATTTGGGATATTGTAATTGTATGATTGCGATTGTATGATTGTGATTGTATGATTGTGATTGTATGATTGCGATTGTATGATTGTGATTGTATGATTAAGTTTGTATTTTTGTGATTTTATGATTGTGATTGTATGATTGTGATTGTATGATTGTGATTGTATGATTGCGATTGTACGATTGTGATTGTATGATGGTGATTGCATGATTATGATTGTATGATTGTGATTGCATGATTGTGATTGTATGATTGTGATTGTATGATTGTGATTGCATGATTTTGAATGTATGATTGTGATTGTATGATTGTGATTGTATGATTATGATTGTATGATTGTGATTTTATGATTGTGATTGTATGAATGTGATTGTATGATTGTGATTGTATGATTGTGATTGTATGATTGTGATTGTATGATTGTGATTGTATGATTGTGATTGTATGATTGTGATTGTATGATTGTGATTGTATGATTGTGATTGCATAATTGTGATTGTATGATTGTGATTGTATGATTGTGATTGTCTGATTGTGGTTGTATGATAGTGATTGTATGATTGAGATTGTATGGTTGTGATTGTATGATTGCGATTGTATGATTGCGATTGTAGGATTGTGATTGTATGATTGTGATTGTATGATTGTGATTGTATGATTGTGATTGTATGATTGTGATTGTATGATTGTGATTGTATGATTGTGAAAGTATGATTGTGATTGTATGATTATGATTGTATGATTGTGGTTGTGCGATTGTGATTGTACGATTGTGAGTGTACGATTGTGATTGTATGATTGTGATTGCATGATTATGATTGTATGATTGTGATTGCATGATTGTGATTGTATGATTGTGATTGCATGATTTTGAATGTATGATTGTGATTGTATGATTGTGATTGTATGATTGTGATTGTATGATTGTGATAGTATGATTGTGATTGTATGATTGTGATAGTATGATTGTGATTGTATGATTGTGATTGTATGATTGTGATTGTATGATTGTGATTGTATGATTATGATTGTATGATTGTGATTGTATGATTGTATTTGGGTGATTGTATTTGGGAGATTGTATTTGGAAGATTGTAATTGTATGATTGCGATTGTATGATTGTGATTGTATGATTGCGATTGTATGAATGCGATTGTATGATTGTGATTGTATGATTGTGATTGTATGATTGTGATTGTATGATTGTGATTGTATGATTGTGATTGTATGATTGTGATTGTATGATTGTGATTGTATGATTGTGATTGTATGATTGTGATTGTATGATTGTGATTGTATGATTGTATTTGGGAGATTGTATTTGGGATATTGTAATTGTATGATTGCGATTGTATGATTGCGATTGTATGATTGTGATTGTATGATTGTGTATGTATGATTGTGATTGTATGATTGTATTTGGGATATTGTAATTGTATGATTGCGATTGTATGATTGTGATTGTATGATTGTGATGCATGATTGTAATTGTATGATTATGATTGTATGATTGTGATTGTATGATTGTGATGGTATGATTGTGATTGTATGATTGCGATCGTATGATTGTGATTGTATGATTCTGATTGTATGATTGTGATTGTATGATTGCGATTGTATGATTGTGATTGTATGATTGTGATTGTATGATTGTGAAAGTATGATTGTGATTGTATGATTATGATTGTATGATTGTGATTGTATGATTGTGATTGTATGATTGTGATTGTATGATTGTGATTGTATGATTGTATTTGGGAGATTGTATTTGGGAGATTGTAATTGTATGATTGCGATTGTATGATTGTGATTGTATGATCGCGATTGTATGATTGTGATTGTATGATTGTGATGTATGATTGTAATTGTATGATTATGATTCTATGATTGTGATTGTATGATTGAGATTGTATGATTGTGATTGTATGATTGTGATTGTATGATTGTGATTGTATGATTATGATTGTATGATTGTGATTGTATGATTGTGATTGTATGATTCTGATTGTATGATTGTGATAGTATGATTGTGATTGTATGATTGTGATTGTATGACTGTGATTATATGACTGTGATTGTATGATTGTGATTGTATGATTGTGATTGTATGATTGTGAAAGTATGATTGTGATGGTATGATTGTGATTGTATGATTGTGATTGTATGATTGTGATTGTATGAGTGTGATTGTCTGATTGTGGTTGTGCGATTGTGATTATACGGTTGTGATTGTACGATTGTTATTGAATGATTGTGATTGTATGATTCTGATTGTATGATTGTGATTGCATGATTGTGATTGTATGATTGTGATTGCATGATTTTGAATGTATGATTGTATCTGGGAGATTGTATTTGGGAGATTGTATTTGGGAGATTGTAATTGTATGATTGCGATTGTATGATTGTGATTGTATGATTGTGATTGTATGATTGTGATTGTATGATTATGATTGTATGATTGTGATTGTATGATTGTATTTGGGTGATTGTATTTGGGAGATTGTATTTGGGAGATTGTAATTGTATGATTGCGATTGTATGATTGTGTTTGTATGATTGCGATTGTATGAATGCGATTGTATGATTGTGATTGTATGATTGTGATTGTATGATTGTGATTGTATGATTGTGATTGTATGATTTTGATTGTATGATTGTATTTGGGAGATTGTATTTGGGATATTGTAATTGTATGATTGCGATTGTATGATTGTGATTGTATGATTGTGATGTATGATTGTAATTGTATGATTATGATTGTATGATTGTGATTGTATGATTGAGATTGTATGATTGTGATTGTATGCTTGCGATTGTATGAATGTGATTGTATGATTGTGATTGCATGATTGTGATTGCATGATTGTGATTGTATGATTGTGATTGTATGATTGCGATTGTATGATTGTGATTGTATGATTGTGATTGTATGATTGTGATTGTATGATTGTGAAATTACGATTGTGATTCTATGATTGTGATTGTATGATTGTGATAGTATGATTGTGATTGTATGACTGTGATTGTATGACTGGGATTGTATGATTGTGATTGTATGTTTGTGATTGTATGATTGTGAAAGTATGATTGTGATTGTATGATTGTGATTGTATGATTGTGATTGTATGATTGTGATTGTATGATTGTGATTGTATGATTGTGATTGTATGATTGTGATTGTATGATTGTGATTGTATGATTGTATTTGGGATATTGTAATTGTATGATTGCGATTGTATGATTGTGATTGTATGATTGTGATTGTATGATTGTGATTGTATGATTGTGATTGTATGATTGTGATAGTATGATTGTGAAAGTATGATTGTGATTGTATGATTGTGATTGTATGATTGTGATAGTATGATTGTGATAGTATGATTGTGATTGTATGATTGTGATTGTATGATTGTGATTGTATGATTGTATTTGGGAGATTGTATTTGGGAGATTGTATTTGGGAGATTGTATTTGGGAGATTGTGATTGTATGATTGTGATGGTATGATTGTGATTGTATGATTGTGATTGTATGATTGTGATTGTATGATTATGATTGTATGATTGTGATTGTATGATTTTATTTGGGTGATTGTATTTGGGAGATGGTATTTGGGAGATTGTAATTGTATGATTGCGATTGTATGATTGTGATTGTATGATTGCGATTGTATGAATGCGATTGTATGATTGTGATTGTATGATTGTGATTGTATGATTGTGATTGTATGATTGTGATTGTATGATTGTGATTGTATGATTGTATTTGGGATATTGTAATTGTATGATTGCGATTGTATGATTGTGATTGTATGATTGTGATTGTATGATTGTGATAGTATGATTGTGAAAGTATGATTGTGATTGTATGATTGTGATTGTATGCTTGTGATGTATGATTGTAATTGTATGATTATGATTGTATGATTGTGATTGTATGATTGAGATTGTATGATTGTGATTGTATGCTTGCGATTGTATGAATGTGATTGTATGATTGTGATTGCATGATTGTGATTGCATGATTGTGATTGTATGATTGTGATTGTATGATTGTGATTGTATGATTGTGATTGTATGATTGTGATTGTATGATTGTGATTGTATGATTGTGATTGTATGATTGTGATTGTATGATTGTGATTGTATGATTGTGATTGTATGATTGTGATTGTATGATTGTGATTGTATGATTGTGATTGTATGATTGTGAATTTACGATTGTGATTCTATGATTGTGATTGTATGATTGTGATAGTATGATTGTGATTGTATGACTGTGATTGTATGACTGTGATTGTATGATTGTGATTGTATGATTGTGATTGTATGATTGTGAAAGTATGATTGTGATTGTATGATTGTGATTGTATTTTTGTGATTGTATGATTGTGATTGTATGATTGTGATGTATGATTGTAATTGTATGATTATGATTGTATGATTGTGATTGTATGATTGTGATTGTATGATTGAGATTGTATGATTGTGATTGTATGCTTGCGATTGTATGATTGTGATTGTATGATTGTGATTGTATGATTGTGATGTATGACTGTAATTGTATGATTATGATTGTATGATTGTGATTGTATGATTGAGATTGTATGATCGTGATTGTATGCTTGCGATTGTATGATTGTGATTGTATGATTGTGATTGTATGATTGTGATTGTATGATTATGATTGTATGATTGTGATTGTATGATTGTGATTGTATGATTGTGATTGTATGATTGTGATAGTACGATTGTGATTGTATGACTGTGATAGTATGATTGTGATTGTATGATTGTGATTGTATGACTGTGACTGTATGATTGTGATTGTATGATTGTGATTGTATGATTGTGAAAGTATGATTGTGATGGTATGATTGTGATTGTATGATTGTGATTGTATGATTGTGATTGTATGAGTGTGATTGTCTGATTGTGGTTGTGCGATTGTGATTGTACGATTGTGATTGTACGATTGTTATTGAATGATTGTGATTGTATGATTCTGATTGTATGATTGTGATTGCATGATTGTGATTGTATGATTGTGATTGCACGATTTTGAATGTATGATTGCGATTGTTTGATTGTGGTTGTATGATTGTGATTGTATGATTGCGATTGTATGATTGCGATTGTATGATTGTGATTGTATGATTGTGATTGTATGATTGTGATTGTATGATTGTGATTGTATGATTGTGACTGTATGATTGTGATTGTATGATTGTGAAAGTATGATTGTGATTGTATGATTATGATTGTATGATTGTGATTGTATGATTGTGATTGTATGATTGTGATTGTATGATTGTATTTGGGAGATTGTATTTGGGAGATTGTAATTGTATGATTGCGATTGTATGATTGTGATTGTATGATCGCGATTGTATGATTGTGATTGTATGATTGTGATGTATGATTGTAATTGTATGATTATGATTCTATGATTGTGATTGTATGATTGAGATTGTATGATTGTGATTGTATGATTGTGATTGTATGATTGTGATTGTATGATTATGATTTTACGATTGTGATTGTATGATTGTGATTGTATGATTCTGATTGTATGATTCTGATTGTATGATTGTGATAGTATGATTGTGATTGTATGATTGTGATTGTATGACTGTGATTGTATGATTGTGATTGTATGATTGTGATTGTATGATTGTGAAAGTATGATTGTGATGGTATGATTGTGATTGTATGATTGTGATTGTATGATTGTGATTGTATGATTATGATTGTATGATTGTGATTGTATGATTGTATTTGGGTGATTGTATTTGGGAGATTGTATTTGGGAGATTGTAATTGTATGATTGCGATTGTATGATTGTGATTGTATGATTGCGATTGTATGAATGCGATTGTATGATTGTGATTGTATGATTGTGATTGTATGATTGTGATTGTATGATTGTGATTGTATGAGTTTGATTGTATGATTGTATTTGGGAGATTGTATTTGGGATATTGTAATTGTATGATTGCGATTGTATGATTGTGATTGTATGATTGTGATGTATGATTGTAATTGTATGATTATGATTGTATGATTGTGATTGTATGATTGAGATTGTATGATTGTGATTGTATGCTTGCGATTGTATGAATGTGATTTTATGATTGTGATTGCATGATTGTGATTGTATGATTGTGATTGTATGATTGTGATTGTATGATTGCGATTGTATGATTGTGATTGTATGATTGTGATTGTATGATTGTGATTGTATGATTGTGAAATTACGATTGTGATTCTATGATTGTGATTGTATGATTGTGATAGTATGATTGTGATTGTATGACTGTGATTGCATGACTGGGATTGTATGATTGTGATTGTATGATTGTGATTGTATGATTGTGAAAGTATGATTGTGATTGTATGATTGTGATTGTATGATTGTGATTGTATGATTGTGATTGTATGATTGTGATTGTATGATTGTGATTGTATGATTGTGATTGTATGATTGTGATTGTATGATTGTGATTGTATGATTGTGATTGTATGATTGTATTTGGGATATTGTAATTGTATGATTGCGATTGTATGATTGTGATTGTATGATTGTGATTGTATGATTGTGATTGTATGATTGTGATAGTATGATTGTGAAAGTATGATTGTGATTGTATGATTGTGATTGTATGATTGTGATAGTATGATTGTGATAGTATGATTGTGATTGTATGATTGTGATTGTATGATTGTGATTGTATGATTGTATTTGGGAGATTGTATTTGGGAGATTGTATTTGGGAGATTGTGATTGTATGATTGTGATGGTATGATTGTGATTGTATGATTGTGATTGTATGATTGTGATTGTATGATTATGATTGTATGATTGTGATTGTATGATTGTATTTGGGTGATTGTATTTGGGAGATTGTATTTGGGAGATTGTATTTGGGAGATTGTAATTGTATGATTGCGATTGTATGATTGTGATTGTATGATTGCGATTGTATGAATGCGATTATATGATTGTGATTGTATGATTGTGATTGTATGATTGTGATTGTATGATTGTGATTGTATGATTGTATTTGGGATATTGTAATTGTATGATTGCGATTGTATGATTGTGATTGTATGATAGTGATTGTATGATTGTGATAGTATGATTGTGAAAGTATGATTGTGATTGTATGATTGTGATTGTATGATTGTGATGTATGATTGTAATTGTATGATTATGATTGTATGATTGTGATTGTATGATTGAGATTGTATGATTGTGATTGTATGCTTGCGATTGTATGAATGTGATTGTATGATTGTGATTGTATGATTGTGATTGTATGATTGTGATTGTATGATTGTGATTGTATGATTGTGATTGTATGATTGTGATTGTATGATTGTGATTGTATGATTGTGATTGTATGATTGTGATTGTATGATTGTGATTGTATGATTGTGATTGTATGATTGTGATTGTATGATTGTGATTGTATGATTGTGATTGTATGATTGTGATTGTATGATTGTGATTGTATGATTGTGAATTTATGATTGTGATTCTATGATTGTGATTGTATGATTGTGATAGTATGATTGTGATTGTATGACTGTGATTGTATGACTGTGATTGTATGGTGGTGATTGTATGATTGTGATTGTATGATTGTGATAGTATGATTGTGATTGTATGATTGAGATTGTATGATTGTGATTGTATGATTGTGATTGTATGATTGTGATTGTATGATTGTGATTGTATGATTGTGATGTATGACTGTAATTGTATGATTATGATTGTATGATTGTGATTGTATGATTGAGATTGTATGATTGTGATTGTTTGCTTGCGATTGTATGATTGTGATTGTATGATTGTGATTGTATGATTGTGATTGCATGATTATGATTGTATGATTGTGATTGTATGATTGTGATTGTATGATTGTGATTGTATGATAGTGATTGTATGATTGTGATAGTATGATTGTGAAAGTATGATTGTGATTGTATGATTGTGATTGTATGATTGTGATGTATGATTGTAATTGTATGATTATGATTGTATGATTGTGATTGTATGATTGAGATTGTATGATTGTGATTGTATGCTTGCGATTGTATGAATGTGATTGTATGATTGTGATTGTATGATTGTGATTGTATGATTGTGATTGTATGATTGTGATTGTATGATTGTGATTGTATGATTGTGATTGTATGATTGTGATTGTATGATTGTGATTGTATGATTGTGATTGTATGATTGTGATTGTATGATTGTGATTGTATGATTGTGATTGTATGATTGTGATTGTATGATTGTGATTGTATGATTGTGATTGTATGATTGTGATTGTATGATTGTGAATTTATGATTGTGATTCTATGATTGTGATTGTATGATTGTGATAGTATGATTGTGATTGTATGATTGTGATTGTATGATTGTGATGTATGATTGTAATTGTATGATTATGATTGTATGATTGTGATTGTATGATTGTGATTGTATGATTGAGATTGTATGATTGTGATTGTATGCTTGCGATTGTATGATTGTGATTGTATGATTGTGATTGTATGATTGTGATGTATGACTGTAATTGTATGATTATGATTGTATGATTGTGATTGTATGATTGAGATTGTATGATTGTGATTGTTTGCTTGCGATTGTATGATTGTGATTGTATGATTGTGATTGTATGATTGTGATTGCATGATTATGATTGTATGATTGTGATTGTATGATTGTGATTGTATGATTGTGATTGTATGATTGTGATTGTATGATTGTGATAGTACGATTGTGATTGTATGACTGTGATAGTGTGATTGTGATTGTATGATTGTGATTGTATGACTGTGACTGTATGATTGTGATTGTATGATTGTGATTGTATGATTGTGAAAGTATGATTGTGATGGTATGATTGTGATTGTATGATTGTGATTGTATGATTGTGATTGTATGAGTGTGATTGTCTGATTGTGGTTGTGCGATTGTGATTGTACGATTGTGATTGTACGATTGTTATTGAATGATTGTGATTGTATGATTCTGATTGTATGATTGTGATTGCATGATTGTGATTGTATGATTGTGATTGCACGATTTTGAATGTATGATTGCGATTGTTTGATTGTGGTTGTATGATTGTGATTGTATGATTGTGATTGTATGATTGTGATTGTATGATTGTGATAGTATGATTGTGATTGTATGATTGTGATTGTATGATTGTGATTGTATGATTGTGATTGAATGATTGTATTTGGGAGATTGTATTTGGGAGATTGTATTTGGGAGATTGTAATTGTATGATTGCGATTGTATGATTGTGATTGCATGATTGCGATTGTATGATTGTGATTGTATGATTGTGATGTATGATTGTAATTGTATGATTATGATTGTATGATTGTGATTGTATGATTGTGATTGTATGATTGTATCTGGGAGATTGTATTTGGGAGATTGTATTTGGGAGATTGTAATTGTATGATTGCGATTGTATGATTGTGATTGTATGATTGTGATTGTATGATTGTGATTGTATGATTATGATTGTATGATTGTGATTGTATGATTGTATTTGGGTGATTGTATTTGGGAGATTGTATTTGGGAGATTGTAATTGTATGATTGCGATTGTATGATTGTGATTGTATGATTGCGATTGTATGAATGCGATTGTATGATTGTGATTGTATGATTGTGATTGTATGATTGTGATTGTATGATTGTGATTGTATGATTGTGATTGTATCATTGTGATTGTATGATTGTATTTGGGAGATTGTATTTGGGATATTGTAATTGTATGATTGCGATTGTATGATTGTGATTGTATGATTGTGATGTATGATTGTAATTGTATGATTATGATTGTATGATTGTGATTGTATGATTGAGATTGTATGATTGTGATTGTATGCTTGCGATTGTATGAATGTGAGTGTATGATTGTGATTGTATGATTGTGATTGTATGATTGTGATTGTATGATTGTGATTGTATGATTGTGATTGTATGATTGTGATTGTATGATTGTGATTGTATGATTGTGATTGTATGATTGTGAATGTACGATTGTGATTGTATGATTGTGATTGTATGATTTTGATAGTACGATTGTGATTGTATGATTGTGATTGTATGATTGTGATTGTATGATTGTGATAGTATGATTGTGATTGTATGATTGTGATGTATGATTGTAATTGTATGATTATGATTGTATGATTGTGATTGTGTGATTGTGATTGTATGATTGTATTTGGGAGATTGTATTTGGGATATTGTAATTGTATGATTGCGATTGTATGATTGTGATTGTATGATTGTGATTGTATGATTGTGATTGTATGATTGTATTTGCGAGATTGTATTTGGGATACTGTAATTGTATGATTGCGATTGTATGATTGCGATTGTATGATTGTGATTGTATGATTGTGTATGTATGATTGTGATTGTATGATTGTATTTGGGAGATTGTATTTGGGATATTGTAATTGTATGATTGCGATTGTATGATCGTGATTGTATGATTGTGATGTATGATTGTAATTGTATGATTATGAATGTATGATTGTGATTGTATGATTGAGATTGTATGATTGTGATTGTATGCTTGCGATTGTATGAATGTGATTGTATGATTGTGATTGTATGATTGTGATTGTATGATTGTGATTGTATGATTGAATTGTATGATTGTGATTGTATGATTGTGATTGTATGATTGTGATTGTATGGTTGTGATTGTATGATTGTGAATGTACGATTGTGATTGTATGATTGTGATTGTATGATTTTGATAGTACGATTGTGATTGTATGACTGTGATTGTATGATTGTGATTGTATGATTGTGATTGTATGATTGTGAAAGTATGATTGTGATTGTATGATTGTGATTGTATGATTGTGATTGTATGATTGTGATGTATGACTGTAATTGTATGATTATGATTGTATGATTGTGATTGTATGATAGAGATTGTATGATTGTGATTGTATGCTTGCGATTGTATGATTGTGATTGTATGATTGAGATTGTATGATTGTGATTGTATGATTGCGATTGTATGATTGTGATTGTATGATTGTGATGTATGACAGTAATTGTATGATTATGATTGTATGATTGTGATTGTATGATTGAGATTGTATGATTGTGATTGTATGCTTGCGATTGTATGATTGTGATTGTATGATTGAGATTGTATGATTGTGATTGTATGCTTGCGATTGTATGATTGTGATTGTATGATTGTGATTGTATGCTTGCGATTGTATGATTGTGACTGTATGATTGTGATTGTATGATTGTATTTGGGAGACTTTATTTGGGATATTGTAATTGTATGATTGCGATTGTATGATTGTGATTGTATGATTGTGATGTATGATTGTAATTGTATGATTATGATTGTATGATTGTGATTGTATGATTGTGATTGTATGATTGTATTTGGGAGATTGTATTTGGGAGATTGTAATTGTATGATTGCGATTGTATGATTGTGATTGTATGATCGCGATTGTATGATTGTGATTGTATGATTGTGATGTATGATTGTAATTGTATGATTATGATTCTATGATTGTGATTGTATGATTGAGATTGTATGATTGTGATTGTATGATTGTGATTGTATGATTGTGATTGTATGATTATGATTTTACGATTGTGATTGTATGATTGTGATTGTATGATTCTGATTGTATGATTGTGATAGTATGATTGTGATTGTATGATTGTGATTGTATGACTGTGATTGTATGATTGTGATTGTATGATTGTGATTGTATGATTGTGAAAGTATGATTGTGATGGTATGATTGTGATTGTATGATTGTGATTGTATGATTGTGATTGTATGATTATGATTGTATGATTGTGATTGTATGATTGTATTTGGGTGATTGTATTTGGGAGATTGTATTTGGGAGATTGTAATTGTATGATTGCGATTGTATGATTGTGATTGTATGATTGCGATTGTATGAATGCGATTGTATGATTGTGATTGTATGATTGTGATTGTATGATTGTGATTGTATGATTGTGATTGTATGAGTTTGATTGTATGATTGTATTTGGGAGATTGTATTTGGGATATTGTAATTGTATGATTGCGATTGTATGATTGTGATTGTATGATTGTGATGTATGATTGTAATTGTATGATTATGATTGTATGATTGTGATTGTATGATTGAGATTGTATGATTGTGATTGTATGCTTGCGATTGTATGAATGTGATTTTATGATTGTGATTGCATGATTGTGATTGTATGATTGTGATTGTATGATTGTGATTGTATGATTGCGATTGTATGATTGTGATTGTATGATTGTGATTGTATGATTGTGATTGTATGATTGTGAAATTACGATTGTGATTCTATGATTGTGATTGTATGATTGTGATAGTATGATTGTGATTGTATGACTGTGATTGCATGACTGGGATTGTATGATTGTGATTGTATGATTGTGATTGTATGATTGTGAAAGTATGATTGTGATTGTATGATTGTGATTGTATGATTGTGATTGTATGATTGTGATTGTATGATTGTGATTGTATGATTGTGATTGTATGATTGTGATTGTATGATTGTGATTGTATGATTGTGATTGTATGATTGTGATTGTATGATTGTATTTGGGATATTGTAATTGTATGATTGCGATTGTATGATTGTGATTGTATGATTGTGATTGTATGATTGTGATTGTATGATTGTGATAGTATGATTGTGAAAGTATGATTGTGATTGTATGATTGTGATTGTATGATTGTGATAGTATGATTGTGATAGTATGATTGTGATTGTATGATTGTGATTGTATGATTGTGATTGTATGATTGTATTTGGGAGATTGTATTTGGGAGATTGTATTTGGGAGATTGTGATTGTATGATTGTGATGGTATGATTGTGATTGTATGATTGTGATTGTATGATTGTGATTGTATGATTATGATTGTATGATTGTGATTGTATGATTGTATTTGGGTGATTGTATTTGGGAGATTGTATTTGGGAGATTGTATTTGGGAGATTGTAATTGTATGATTGCGATTGTATGATTGTGATTGTATGATTGCGATTGTATGAATGCGATTATATGATTGTGATTGTATGATTGTGATTGTATGATTGTGATTGTATGATTGTGATTGTATGATTGTATTTGGGATATTGTAATTGTATGATTGCGATTGTATGATTGTGATTGTATGATAGTGATTGTATGATTGTGATAGTATGATTGTGAAAGTATGATTGTGATTGTATGATTGTGATTGTATGATTGTGATGTATGATTGTAATTGTATGATTATGATTGTATGATTGTGATTGTATGATTGAGATTGTATGATTGTGATTGTATGCTTGCGATTGTATGAATGTGATTGTATGATTGTGATTGTATGATTGTGATTGTATGATTGTGATTGTATGATTGTGATTGTATGATTGTGATTGTATGATTGTGATTGTATGATTGTGATTGTATGATTGTGATTGTATGATTGTGATTGTATGATTGTGATTGTATGATTGTGATTGTATGATTGTGATTGTATGATTGTGATTGTATGATTGTGATTGTATGATTGTGATTGTATGATTGTGATTGTATGATTGTGAATTTATGATTGTGATTCTATGATTGTGATTGTATGATTGTGATAGTATGATTGTGATTGTATGACTGTGATTGTATGACTGTGATTGTATGGTGGTGATTGTATGATTGTGATTGTATGATTGTGATAGTATGATTGTGATTGTATGATTGAGATTGTATGATTGTGATTGTATGATTGTGATTGTATGATTGTGATTGTATGATTGTGATTGTATGATTGTGATGTATGACTGTAATTGTATGATTATGATTGTATGATTGTGATTGTATGATTGAGATTGTATGATTGTGATTGTTTGCTTGCGATTGTATGATTGTGATTGTATGATTGTGATTGTATGATTGTGATTGCATGATTATGATTGTATGATTGTGATTGTATGATTGTGATTGTATGATTGTGATTGTATGATAGTGATTGTATGATTGTGATAGTATGATTGTGAAAGTATGATTGTGATTGTATGATTGTGATTGTATGATTGTGATGTATGATTGTAATTGTATGATTATGATTGTATGATTGTGATTGTATGATTGAGATTGTATGATTGTGATTGTATGCTTGCGATTGTATGAATGTGATTGTATGATTGTGATTGTATGATTGTGATTGTATGATTGTGATTGTATGATTGTGATTGTATGATTGTGATTGTATGATTGTGATTGTATGATTGTGATTGTATGATTGTGATTGTATGATTGTGATTGTATGATTGTGATTGTATGATTGTGATTGTATGATTGTGATTGTATGATTGTGATTGTATGATTGTGATTGTATGATTGTGATTGTATGATTGTGATTGTATGATTGTGAATTTATGATTGTGATTCTATGATTGTGATTGTATGATTGTGATAGTATGATTGTGATTGTATGATTGTGATTGTATGATTGTGATGTATGATTGTAATTGTATGATTATGATTGTATGATTGTGATTGTATGATTGTGATTGTATGATTGAGATTGTATGATTGTGATTGTATGCTTGCGATTGTATGATTGTGATTGTATGATTGTGATTGTATGATTGTGATGTATGACTGTAATTGTATGATTATGATTGTATGATTGTGATTGTATGATTGAGATTGTATGATTGTGATTGTTTGCTTGCGATTGTATGATTGTGATTGTATGATTGTGATTGTATGATTGTGATTGCATGATTATGATTGTATGATTGTGATTGTATGATTGTGATTGTATGATTGTGATTGTATGATTGTGATTGTATGATTGTGATAGTACGATTGTGATTGTATGACTGTGATAGTGTGATTGTGATTGTATGATTGTGATTGTATGACTGTGACTGTATGATTGTGATTGTATGATTGTGATTGTATGATTGTGAAAGTATGATTGTGATGGTATGATTGTGATTGTATGATTGTGATTGTATGATTGTGATTGTATGAGTGTGATTGTCTGATTGTGGTTGTGCGATTGTGATTGTACGATTGTGATTGTACGATTGTTATTGAATGATTGTGATTGTATGATTCTGATTGTATGATTGTGATTGCATGATTGTGATTGTATGATTGTGATTGCACGATTTTGAATGTATGATTGCGATTGTTTGATTGTGGTTGTATGATTGTGATTGTATGATTGTGATTGTATGATTGTGATTGTATGATTGTGATAGTATGATTGTGATTGTATGATTGTGATTGTATGATTGTGATTGTATGATTGTGATTGAATGATTGTATTTGGGAGATTGTATTTGGGAGATTGTATTTGGGAGATTGTAATTGTATGATTGCGATTGTATGATTGTGATTGCATGATTGCGATTGTATGATTGTGATTGTATGATTGTGATGTATGATTGTAATTGTATGATTATGATTGTATGATTGTGATTGTATGATTGTGATTGTATGATTGTATCTGGGAGATTGTATTTGGGAGATTGTATTTGGGAGATTGTAATTGTATGATTGCGATTGTATGATTGTGATTGTATGATTGTGATTGTATGATTGTGATTGTATGATTATGATTGTATGATTGTGATTGTATGATTGTATTTGGGTGATTGTATTTGGGAGATTGTATTTGGGAGATTGTAATTGTATGATTGCGATTGTATGATTGTGATTGTATGATTGCGATTGTATGAATGCGATTGTATGATTGTGATTGTATGATTGTGATTGTATGATTGTGATTGTATGATTGTGATTGTATGATTGTGATTGTATCATTGTGATTGTATGATTGTATTTGGGAGATTGTATTTGGGATATTGTAATTGTATGATTGCGATTGTATGATTGTGATTGTATGATTGTGATGTATGATTGTAATTGTATGATTATGATTGTATGATTGTGATTGTATGATTGAGATTGTATGATTGTGATTGTATGCTTGCGATTGTATGAATGTGAGTGTATGATTGTGATTGTATGATTGTGATTGTATGATTGTGATTGTATGATTGTGATTGTATGATTGTGATTGTATGATTGTGATTGTATGATTGTGATTGTATGATTGTGATTGTATGATTGTGAATGTACGATTGTGATTGTATGATTGTGATTGTATGATTTTGATAGTACGATTGTGATTGTATGATTGTGATTGTATGATTGTGATTGTATGATTGTGATAGTATGATTGTGATTGTATGATTGTGATGTATGATTGTAATTGTATGATTATGATTGTATGATTGTGATTGTGTGATTGTGATTGTATGATTGTATTTGGGAGATTGTATTTGGGATATTGTAATTGTATGATTGCGATTGTATGATTGTGATTGTATGATTGTGATTGTATGATTGTGATTGTATGATTGTATTTGCGAGATTGTATTTGGGATACTGTAATTGTATGATTGCGATTGTATGATTGCGATTGTATGATTGTGATTGTATGATTGTGTATGTATGATTGTGATTGTATGATTGTATTTGGGAGATTGTATTTGGGATATTGTAATTGTATGATTGCGATTGTATGATCGTGATTGTATGATTGTGATGTATGATTGTAATTGTATGATTATGAATGTATGATTGTGATTGTATGATTGAGATTGTATGATTGTGATTGTATGCTTGCGATTGTATGAATGTGATTGTATGATTGTGATTGTATGATTGTGATTGTATGATTGTGATTGTATGATTGAATTGTATGATTGTGATTGTATGATTGTGATTGTATGATTGTGATTGTATGGTTGTGATTGTATGATTGTGAATGTACGATTGTGATTGTATGATTGTGATTGTATGATTTTGATAGTACGATTGTGATTGTATGACTGTGATTGTATGATTGTGATTGTATGATTGTGATTGTATGATTGTGAAAGTATGATTGTGATTGTATGATTGTGATTGTATGATTGTGATTGTATGATTGTGATGTATGACTGTAATTGTATGATTATGATTGTATGATTGTGATTGTATGATAGAGATTGTATGATTGTGATTGTATGCTTGCGATTGTATGATTGTGATTGTATGATTGAGATTGTATGATTGTGATTGTATGATTGCGATTGTATGATTGTGATTGTATGATTGTGATGTATGACAGTAATTGTATGATTATGATTGTATGATTGTGATTGTATGATTGAGATTGTATGATTGTGATTGTATGCTTGCGATTGTATGATTGTGATTGTATGATTGAGATTGTATGATTGTGATTGTATGCTTGCGATTGTATGATTGTGATTGTATGATTGTGATTGTATGCTTGCGATTGTATGATTGTGACTGTATGATTGTGATTGTATGATTGTATTTGGGAGACTTTATTTGGGATATTGTAATTGTATGATTGCGATTGTATGATTGTGATTGTATGATTGTGATGTATGATTGTAATTGTATGATTATGATTGTATGATTGTGATTGTATGATTGTGATTGTATGATTGTGATTGTATGATTGTGATTGCATGATTGAGATTGTATCATTGTGATTGTATGCTTGCGATTGTATGGTTGTGATTGTATGATTGTGATTCTTTGATTGTGATTGTATGATTGTGATTGTATGATTGTGATTGTATGATTGTGATTGTATGATTGTGATTTTATGATTGTGAATGTATGATTGTGATTGTATGATTATGATTGTATGATTGTGATTGTATGATTGCGATTGTATGATTGTGATTGTATGATTACGTTTGTATTTTTGTGATTTTATGAGTGTGATTGTATGATTGTGATTGTATGATTGTGATGGTATGATTGTGATTGTATGATTGCGATCGTATGATTGTGATTGCATAATTGTGACTGTATGATTGAGATTGTATGATTGTGATTGTATGCTTGCGATTGTATGATTGTGATTGTATGATTGAGATTGTATGATTGTGATTGTATGCTTGCGATTGTATGATTGTGATTGTATGATTGTGATTGTATGCTTGCGATTGTATGATTGTGACTGTATGATTGTGATTGTATGATTGTATTTGGGAGACTTTATTTGGGATATTGTAATTGTATGATTGCGATTGTATGATTGTGATTGTATGATTGTGATGTATGATTGTAATTGTATGATTATGATTGTATGATTGTGATTGTATGATTGTGATTGTATGATTGTGATTGTATGATTGTGAAAGTATGATTGTGATGGTATGATTGTGATTGTATGATTGTGATTGTATGATTGTGATTGTATGAGTGTGGTTGCCTGATTGTGGTTGTGTGATTGTGATTGTACGATTGTGATTGTACGATTGTTATTGAATGATTGTGATTGTATGATTCTGATTGTATGATTGTGATTGCATGATTGTGATTGTATGATTGTGATTGCACGATTTTGAATGTATGATTGCGATTGTATGATTGTGGTTGTATGATTGTGAAAGTATGATTGTGATGGTATGATTGTGATTGTATGATTGTGATTGTATGATTGTGATTGTATGATTGTGATTGTATGATTGTGATTGTATGATTGTGATAGTATGATTGTGATTGTATGATTGTGATTGTATGATTATGATTGTATGATTGTGATTGTGTGATTGTGATTGTATGATTGTATTTGGGAGATTGTATTTGGGATATTGTAATTGTATGATTGCGATTGTATGATTGTGATTGTATGATTGTGATTGTATGATTGTGATTGTATGATTGTGATTGTATGATTGTGATTTTATGATTGTGAAAGTATGATTGTGACTGTATGATTGTGGTTGTGCGATTGTGATTGTACGATTGTGATTGTACGATTGTGATTGTATGATTGTGATTGCATGATTATGATTGTATGATTGTGATTGCATGATTGTGATTGTATGATTGTGATTGCATGATTTTGAATGTATGATTGTGATTGTATGATTGTGATTGTATGATTGTGATTGTATGATTGTGATAGTATGATTGTGATTGTATGATTGTGATAGTATGATTGTGATTGTATGATTGTGATTGTATGATTGTGATTGTATGATTGTGATTGTATGATTATGATTGTATGATTGTGATTGTATGTATGTATTTGGGTGATTGTATTTGGGAGATTGTATTTGCGAGATTGTAATTGTATGATTGCGATTGTATGATTGTGATTGTATGATTGCGATTGTATGAATGCGATTGTACGACTGTGATTGTATGATTGTGATTGTATGATTGTGATTGTATGATTGTGATTGTATGATTGTGATTGTATGATTGTGATTGTATGATTGTATTTGGGAGATTGTATTTGGGATATTGTAATTGTATGATTGCGATTGTATGATCGTGATTGTATGATTGTGATGTATGATTGTAATTGTATGATTATGAATGTATGATTGTGATTGTATGATTGAGATTGTATGATTGTGATTCTATGCTTGCGATTGTATGAATGTGATTGTATGATTGTGATTGTATGATTGTGATTGTATGATTGTGATTGTATGATTGTGATTGTATGATTGTGATTGTATGATTGTGATTGTATGATTGTGATTGTATGATTGTGATTGTATGATTGTGATTGTATGATTGTGATTGTATGATTGTATTTGGGAGATTGTATTTGGGATATTGTAATTGTATGATTGCGATTGTATAATCGTGATTGTATGATTGTGATGTATGATTGTAATTGTATGATTATGAATGTATGATTGTGATTGTATGATTGAGATTGTATGATTGTGATTGTATGCTTGCGATTGTATGAATGTGATTGTATGATTGTGATTGTATGATTGTGATTGTATGATTGTGATTGTATGATTGTGATTGTATGATTGTGATTGTATGATTGTGATTGTATGATTGTGATTGTATGGTTGTGATTGTATGATTGTGAATGTACGATTGTGATTGTATGATTGTGATTGTATGATTTTGATAGTACGATTGTGATTGTATGACTGTGATTGTATGACTGTGATTGTATGATTGTGATTGTATGATTGTGATTGTATGATTGTGAAAGTATGATTGTGATTGTATGATTGTGATTGTATGATTGTGATTGTATGATTATGATTGTATGATTGTGATTGTATGATTGTGATTGTATGATTGTGACTGTATGATTGTGATTGTATGATTGTGATAGTATGATTGTGATTGTATGATTGTGATGTATGATTGTAATTGTATGATTATGATTGTATGATTGTGATTGTGTGATTGTGATTGTATGATTGTATTTGGGAGATTGTATTTGGGATATTGTAATTGTATGACTGCGATTGTATGATTGTGATTGTATGATTGTGATTGTAGGATTGTGATTGTATGATTGTATTTGGGAGATTGTATTTGGGATATTGTAATTGTATGATTGCGATTGTATGATTGCGATTGTATGATTGTGATTGTATGATTGTGTATGTATGATTGTGATTGTATGATTGTATTTGGAGATTGTATTTGGGATATTGTAATTGTATGATTGCGATTGTATGATTGTGATTGTATGATTGTGATGTATGATTGTAATTGTATGATTATGATTGTATGATTGTGATTGTATAATTGTGATGGTATGATTGTGATTGTATGATTGCGATCGTATGATTGTGATTGTATGATTCTGATTGTATGATTGTGATTGTATGATTGCGATTGTATGATTGTGATTGTATGATTAGATTTGTATTTTTGTGATTTCATGATTGGGATTGTATGATTGTGATTGTATGATTGTGATTGTATGATTGCGATTGTATGAATGCGATTGTATGATTGTGATTGCATAATTGTGATTGTATGATTGTGATTGTATGATTGTGATTGTCTGATTGTGGTTGTATGATTGTGATTGTATGATTGAGATTGTATGATTGTGATTGTATGATTGCGATTGTATGATTGCGATTGTATGATTGCGATTGTATGATTGTGATTGTATGATTGTGATTGTATGATTGTGATTGTATGATTGTGATTGTATGATTGTGATTGTATGATTGTGAAAGTATGATTGTGATTGTATGATTATGATTGTATGATTGTGATTGTATGATTGTGATTGTATGATTGTGATTGTATGATTGTATTTGGGAGATTGTATTTGGGAGATTGTAATTGTATGATTGCGATTGTATGATTGTGATTGTATGATCGCGATTGTATGATTGTGATTGTATGATTGTGATGTATGATTGTAATTGTATGATTATGATTCTATGATTGTGATGTATGACTGTAATTGTATGATTATGATTGTATGATTGTGATTGTATGATTGAGATTGTATGATTGTGATTGTATGCTTGCGATTGTATGATTGTGATTGTATGATTGAGATTGTATGATTGTGATTGTATGCTTGCGATTGTATGATTGTGATTGTATGATTGTGATTGTATGCTTGCGATTGTATGATTGTGACTGTATGATTGTGATTGTATGATTGTATTTGGGAGACTTTATTTGGGATATTGTAATTGTATGATTGCGATTGTATGATTGTGATTGTATGATTGTGATGTATGATTGTAATTGTATGATTATGATTGTATGATTGTGATTGTATGATTGTGATTGTATGATTGTGATTGCATGATTGAGATTGTATCATTGTGATTGTATGCTTGCGATTGTATGGTTGTGATTGTATGATTGTGATTCTTTGATTGTGATTGTATGATTGTGATTGTATGATTGTGATTGTATGATTGTGATTGTATGATTGTGATTTTATGATTGTGAATGTATGATTGTGATTGTATGATTATGATTGTATGATTGTGATTGTATGATTGCGATTGTATGATTGTGATTGTATGATTACGTTTGTATTTTTGTGATTTTATGAGTGTGATTGTATGATTGTGATTGTATGATTGTGATGGTATGATTGTGATTGTATGATTGTGATTGTATGATTGTGATTTTATGATTGTGAATGTATGATTGTGATTGTATGATTATGATTGTATGATTGTGATTGTATGATTGCGATTGTATGATTGTGATTGTATGATTACGTTTGTATTTTTGTGATTTTATGAGTGTGATTGTATGATTGTGATTGTATGATTGTGATGGTATGATTGTGATTGTATGATTGCGATCGTATGATTGTGATTGCATAATTGTGACTGTATGATTGAGATTGTATGATTGTGATTGTATGCTTGCGATTGTATGATTGTGATTGTATGATTGAGATTGTATGATTGTGATTGTATGCTTGCGATTGTATGATTGTGATTGTATGATTGTGATTGTATGCTTGCGATTGTATGATTGTGACTGTATGATTGTGATTGTATGATTGTATTTGGGAGACTTTATTTGGGATATTGTAATTGTATGATTGCGATTGTATGATTGTGATTGTATGATTGTGATGTATGATTGTAATTGTATGATTATGATTGTATGATTGTGATTGTATGATTGTGATTGTATGATTGTGATTGTATGATTGTGAAAGTATGATTGTGATGGTATGATTGTGATTGTATGATTGTGATTGTATGATTGTGATTGTATGAGTGTGGTTGTCTGATTGTGGTTGTGTGATTGTGATTGTACGATTGTGATTGTACGATTGTTATTGAATGATTGTGATTGTATGATTCTGATTGTATGATTGTGATTGCATGATTGTGATTGTATGATTGTGATTGCACGATTTTGAATGTATGATTGCGATTGTATGATTGTGGTTGTATGATTGTGAAAGTATGATTGTGATGGTATGATTGTGATTGTATGATTGTGATTGTATGATTGTGATTGTATGATTGTGATTGTATGATTGTGATTGTATGATTGTGATAGTATGATTGTGATTGTATGATTGTGATTGTATGATTATGATTGTATGATTGTGATTGTGTGATTGTGATTGTATGATTGTATTTGGGAGATTGTATTTGGGATATTGTAATTGTATGATTGCGATTGTATGATTGTGATTGTATGATTGTGATTGTATGATTGTGATTGTATGATTGTATTTGCGAGATTGTATTTGGGATACTGTAATTGTATGATTGCGATTGTATGATTGCGATTGTATGATTGTGATTGTATGATTGTGTATGTATGATTGTGATTGTATGATTTTATTTGGGAGATTGTATTTGGGATATTGTAATTGTATGATTGCGATTGTATGATTGTGATTGTATGATTGTGATGTATGATTGTAAATGTATGATTGTGATTGTATTATTATGATTGTATGATTGTGATTGTATGATTACGATTGTATGATTGTGACTGTATGATTAAGTTTGTATTTTTGTGATTTTATGATTGTGATTGTATGATTGTGATTGTATGATTGTGATTGTATGATTGCGATTGTATGAATGCGATTGTATGATTGTGATTGCATAATTGTGATTGTATGATTGTGATTGTATGATTGTGATTGTCTGATTGTGTTTGTATGATTGTGATTGTATGATTGAGATTGTATGGTTGTGATTGTATGATTGCGATTGTATGATTGCGATTGTAGGATTGTGATTGTATGATTGTGATTGTATGATTGTGATTGTATGATTGTGATTGTATGATTGTGATTGTATGATTGTGATTTTATGATTGTGAAAGTATGATTGTGACTGTATGATTGTGGTTGTGCGATTGTGATTGTACGATTGTGATTGTACGATTGTGATTGTATGATTGTGATTGCATGATTATGATTGTATGATTGTGATTGCATGATTGTGATTGTATGATTGTGATTGCATGATTTTGAATGTATGATTGTGATTGTATGATTGTGATTGTATGATTGTGATTGTATGATTGTGATTGTATGATTGTGATTGTATGATTGTGATTGTATGATTGTGATTGTATGATTGTGATTGTATGGTTGTGATTGTATGATTGTGAATGTACGATTGTGATTGTATGATTGTGATTGTATGACTTTGATAGTACGATTGTGATTGTATGACTGTGATTGTATGACTGTGATTGTATGATTGTGATTGTATGATTGTGATTGTATGATTGTGAAAGTATGATTGTGATTGTATGATTGTGATTGTATGATTGTGATTGTATGATTATGATTGTATGATTGTGATTGTATGATTGTGATTGTATGATTGTGACTGTATGATTGTGATTGTATGATTGTGATAGTATGATTGTGATTGTATGATTGTGATGTATGATTGTAATTGTATGATTATGATTGTATGATTGTGATTGTGTGATTGTGATTGTATGATTGTATTTGGGAGATTGTATTTGGGATATTGTAATTGTATGACTGCGATTGTATGATTGTGATTGTATGATTGTGATTGTAGGATTGTGATTGTATGATTGTATTTGGGAGATTGTATTTGGGATATTGTAATTGTATGATTGCGATTGTATGATTGCGATTGTATGATTGTGATTGTATGATTGTGTATGTATGATTGTGATTGTATGATTGTATTTGGAGATTGTATTTGGGATATTGTAATTGTATGATTGCGATTGTATGATTGTGATTGTATGATTGTGATGTATGATTGTAATTGTATGATTATGATTGTATGATTGTGATTGTATAATTGTGATGGTATGATTGTGATTGTATGATTGCGATCGTATGATTGTGATTGTATGATTCTGATTGTATGATTGTGATTGTATGATTGCGATTGTATGATTGTGATTGTATGATTAAATTTGTATTTTTGTGATTTCATGATTGGGATTGTATGATTGTGATTGTATGATTGTGATTGTATGATTGCGATTGTATGAATGCGATTGTATGATTGTGATTGCATAATTGTGATTGTATGATTGTGATTGTATGATTGTGATTGTCTGATTGTGGTTGTATGATTGTGATTGTATGATTGAGATTGTATGATTGTGATTGTATGATTGCGATTGTATGATTGCGATTGTATGATTGTGATTGTATGATTGTGATTGCATGATTGTGATTGTATGATTGTGATTGTATGATTGTGATTGTATGATTGTGAAAGTATGATTGTGATTGTATGATTATGATTGTATGATTGTGATTGTATGATTGTGATTGTATGATTGTGATTGTATGATTGTATTTGGGAGATTGTATTTGGGAGATTGTAATTGTATGATTGCGATTGTATGATTGTGATTGTATGATCGCGATTGTATGATTGTGATTGTATGATTGTGATGTATGATTGTAATTGTATGATTATGATTCTATGATTGTGATTGTATGATTGAGATTGTATGATTGTGATTGTATGATTGCAATTGTATGATTGTGATTGTATGATTGCGATTGTATGAGTGTGATTGTATGATTGTGATGTATGATTGTAATTGTATGATTATGATTGTATGATTGTGATTGTATGATTGAGATTGTATGATTGTGATTGTATGATTGCGATTGTATGATTGTGTTTGTATGATTGTGATTGTATGATTGCGATTGTATGATTGTGATTGTATGATTGTGATTATGTGATTGTGATTGTATGATTGTGATTGTATGATTGTGATTGTATGATTGTGATTGTATGATTGTGAATGTGTGATTGTGATTGTATGATTGTGATTGTATGATTGTGATTGTATGATTGTGATTGTATGAGTGTGATTGTCTGATTGTGGTTGTGCGATTGTGATTGTACGATTGTGAATGTACGATTGTGATTGTATGATTGTGATTGTATGAATATGATTGTATGATTGTGATTGCATGATTGTGATTGTATGATTGTGATTGCATGATTTTGAATGTATGATTGTGATTGAATGATTGTGATTGTATGATTGTGATCGTATGATTGTGATTGTATGATTGTGATTGTATGATTGCGATAGTATGATTGTGATTGTATGATTGTGATTGTATGATTGTGATGTATGATTGTAATTGTATGATTATGATTGTATGATTGTGATCGTATGATTGAGATTGTATGATTGTGATTGTATGCTTGCGATTGTATGATTGTGATTGCATGATTGTGATTGTATGATTGTATTTGGGAGATAGTATTTGGGATATTGTAATTGTATGATTGCGATTGTATGATTGTGATTGTATGATTGTGATGTATGATTGTAATTGTATGATTATGATTGTATGATTGTGATTGTATGATTGTGATTGTATGATTGAGATTGTATGATTGTGATTGTATGCTTGCGATTGTATGATTGTGATTGTATGATTGTGATTCTTTGATTGTGATTGTATGATTGTGATTATATGATTGTGATTGTATGATTGTGATTGTATGATTGTGATTATAGGATTGTGATTGTATGATTGTGATTGTATGATTGTGATAGTATGATTGTGATTATATGATTGTTATTGTATGACTGTGATTGTATGATTGTGATAGTATGATTGTGAAAGTATGATTGTGATTGTATGATTGTGATTGTATGATTGTGATTGTATGATTGTGATTGTATGATTGTGATTGTATGATTGTGATTGTCTGATTGTGGTTGTGCGATTGTGATTGTACGATTGTGATTGTACGATTGTGATAGTATGATTGTGATTGTATGATTGTGATTGTATGATTGTGATTGTATGATTGTGATTGTATGATTGTGATTGTATGATTGTGATTGTATGATTGTGATTGTTTGATTGTATTTGGGAGATTGTATTTGGGAGATTGTATTTGGGAGATTGTAATTGTATGATTGCGATTGTATGATTGTGATTGTATGATTGCGATTGTATGATTGTGATTGTATGATTGTGATGTATAACTGTAATTGTATGATTATGATTGTATGATTGTGATTGTATGATTGAGATTGTATGATTGTGATTGTATGCTTGCGATTGTATGATTGTGATTGTATGATTGTGATTGTATGATTGTGATTGTATGATTGTGATTGTATGATTATGATTGTATGATTGTGATTGTATGATTGTGATTGTATGATTGTGATTGTATGATTGTGATAGTATGATTGTGATTGTATGATTGTGATTGTATGACTGTGATTGTATGATTGTGATTGTATGATTGTGATTGTATGATTGTGAAAGTATGATTGTGATGGTATGATTGTGATTGTATGATTGTGATTGTATGATTGTGATTGTATAAGTGTGATTGTCTGATTGTGGTTGTGCGATTTTGATTATACGATTGTGATTGTACGATTGTTATTGAATGATTGTGATTGTATGATTCTGATTGTATGATTGTGATTGCATGATTGTGATTGTATGATTGTGATTGCATGATTTTGAATGTATGATTGTATCTGGGAGATTGTATTTGGGAGATTGTATTTGGGAGATTGTAATTGTATGATTGCGATTGTATGATGGTGATTGTATGATTGTGATTGAATGATTGTGATTGTATGATTGTGATCGTATGATTGTGATTGTATGATTGTGATTGTATGATTGCGATAGTATGATTGTGATTGTATGATTGTGGTTGTATGATTGTGATGTATGATTGTAATTGTATGATTATGATAGTATGATTGTGATTGTATGATTGAGATTGTATGATTGTGATTGTATGCTTGCGATTGTATGATTGTGATTGTATGATTGTGATTGTATGATTGTATTTGGGAGATAGTATTTGGGATATTGTAATTGTATGATTGCGATTGTATGATTGTGATTGTATGATTGTGATGTATGATTGTAATTGTATGATTATGATTGTATGATTGTGATTGTATGATTGAGATTGTATGATTGTGATTGTATGCTTGCGATTGTATGATTGTGATTGCATGATTGTGATTGTATGATTGTATTTGGGAGATAGTATTTGGGATATTGTAATTGTATGATTGCGATTGTATGATTGTGATTGTATGATTGTGATGTATGATTGTAATTGTATGATTATGATTGTATGATTGTGATTGTATGATTGTGATTGTATGATTGAGATTGTATGATTGTGATTGTATGCTTGCGATTGTATGATTGTGATTGTATGATTGTGATTCTTTGATTGTGATTGTATGATTGTGATTGTATGATTGTGATTGTATGATTGTGATTGTATGATTGTGATTGTATGATTGTGATTATAGGATTGTGATTGTATGATTGTGATTGTATGATTGTGATAGTATGATTGTGATTATATGATTGTTATTGTATGACTGTGATTGTATGATTGTGATAGTATGATTGTGAAAGTATGATTGTGATTGTATGATTGTGATTGTATGATTGTGATTGTATGATTGTGATTGTATGATTGTGATTGTGTGATTGTGATTGTATGATTGTGATTGTTTGATTGTATTTGGGAGATTGTATTTGGGAGATTGTATTTGGGAGATTGTAATTGTATGATTGCGATTGTATGATTGTGATTGTATGATTGCGATTGTATGATTGTGATTGTATGATTGTGAAAGTATGATTGTGATTGTATGATTGTGATTGTATGATTGTGATTGTATGATTATGATTGTATGATTGTGATTGTATGATTGTGATTGTATGATTGTGACTGTATGATTGTGATTGTATGATTGTGATAGTATGATTGTGACTGTATGATTGTGATGTATGATTGTAATTGTATGATTATGATTGTATGATTGTGATTGTGTGATTGTGATTGTATGATTGTATTTGGGAGATTGTATTTGGGATATTGTAATTGTATGACTGCGATTGTATGATTGTGATTGTATGATTGTGATTGTAGGATTGTGATTGTATGATTGTATTTGGGAGATTGTATTTGGGATATTGTAATTGTATGATTGCGATTGTATGATTGCGATTGTATGATTGTGATTGTATGATTGTGATTGTATGATTGTGATAGTACGATTGTGATTGTATGACTGTGATAGTATGATTGTGATTGTATGACTGTGATTGTATGATTGTGATTGTATGATTGTGATTGTATGATTGTGAAAGTATGATTGTGATGGTATGATTGTGATTGTATGATTGTGATTGTATGATTGTGATTGTATGAGTGTGGTTGTCTGATTGTGGTTGTGTGATTGTGATTGTACGATTGTGATTGTACGATTGTTATTGAATGATTGTGATTGTATGATTCTGATTGTATGATTGTGATTGCATGATTGTGATTGTATGATTGTGATTGCACGATTTTGAATGTATGATTGCGATTGT
Organism: Megachile rotundata; assembly: GCF_050947335.1. Taxonomy (NCBI): domain Eukaryota; kingdom Metazoa; phylum Arthropoda; class Insecta; order Hymenoptera; family Megachilidae; genus Megachile; species Megachile rotundata. The sequence continues at coordinate 1,009,400 of NW_027473318.1, read as the reverse complement.
ATGATTGTGGTTGTATGATTGTGAAAGTATGATTGTGATGGTATGATTGTGATTGTATGATTGTGATTGTATGATTGTGATTGTATGATTGTGATTGTATGATTGTGATTGTATGATTGTGATAGTATGATTGTGATTGTATGATTGTGATTGTATGATTATGATTGTATGATTGTGATTGTGTGATTGTGATTGTATGATTGTATTTGGGAGATTGTATTTGGGATATTGTAATTGTATGATTGCGATTGTATGATTGTGATTGTATGATTGTGATTGTATGATTGTGATTGTATGATTGCATTTGCGAGATTGTATTTGGGATACTGTAATTGTATGATTGCGATTGTATGATTGCGATTGTATGATTGTGATTGTATGATTGTGTATGTATGATTGTGATTGTATGATTTTATTTGGGAGATTGTATTTGGGATATTGTAATTGTATGATTGCGATTGTATGATTGTGATTGTATGATTGTGATGTATGATTGTAAATGTATGATTGTGATTGTATTATTATGATTGTATGATTGTGATTGTATGATTACGATTGTATGATTGTGACTGTATGATTAAGTTTGTATTTTTGTGATTTTATGATTGTGATTGTATGATTGTGATTGTATGATTGTGATTGTATGATTGTGATTGTATGATTGCGATTGTATGAATGCGATTGTATGATTGTGATTGCATAATTGTGATTGTATGATTGTGATTGTATGATTGTGATTGTCTGATTGTGTTTGTATGATTGTGATTGTATGATTGCGATTGTATGATTGTGATTGTATGATTGTGATGTATGACTGTAATTGTATGATTATGATTGTATGATTGTGATTGTATGATTGAGATTGTATGATTGTGATTGTATGCTTGCGATTGTATGATTGTGATTGTATGATTGAGATTGTATGATTGTGATTGTATGCTTGCGATTGTATGATTGTGATTGTATGATTGTGATTGTATGATTGTGATTGTATGATTGTGATTGTATGATTATGATTGTATGATTGTGATTGTATGATTGTGATTGTATGATTGTGATTGTATGATTGTGATAGTATGATTGTGATTGTATGATTGTGATTGTATGACTGTGATTGTATGATTGTGATTGTATGATTGTGATTGTATGATTGTGAAAGTATGATTGTGATGGTATGATTGTGATTGTATGATTGTGATTGTATGATTGTGATTGTATAAGTGTGATTGTCTGATTGTGGTTGTGCGATTTTGATTATACGATTGTGATTGTACGATTGTTATTGAATGATTGTGATTGTATGATTCTGATTGTATGATTGTGATTGCATGATTGTGATTGTATGATTGTGATTGCATGATTTTGAATGTATGATTGTATCTGGGAGATTGTATTTGGGAGATTGTATTTGGGAGATTGTAATTGTATGATTGCGATTGTATGATGGTGATTGTATGATTGTGATTGAATGATTGTGATTGTATGATTGTGATCGTATGATTGTGATTGTATGATTGTGATTGTATGATTGCGATAGTATGATTGTGATTGTATGATTGTGGTTGTATGATTGTGATGTATGATTGTAATTGTATGATTATGATAGTATGATTGTGATTGTATGATTGAGATTGTATGATTGTGATTGTATGCTTGCGATTGTATGATTGTGATTGTATGATTGTGATTGTATGATTGTATTTGGGAGATAGTATTTGGGATATTGTAATTGTATGATTGCGATTGTATGATTGTGATTGTATGATTGTGATGTATGATTGTAATTGTATGATTATGATTGTATGATTGTGATTGTATGATTGAGATTGTATGATTGTGATTGTATGCTTGCGATTGTATGATTGTGATTGCATGATTGTGATTGTATGATTGTATTTGGGAGATAGTATTTGGGATATTGTAATTGTATGATTGCGATTGTATGATTGTGATTGTATGATTGTGATGTATGATTGTAATTGTATGATTATGATTGTATGATTGTGATTGTATGATTGTGATTGTATGATTGAGATTGTATGATTGTGATTGTATGCTTGCGATTGTATGATTGTGATTGTATGATTGTGATTCTTTGATTGTGATTGTATGATTGTGATTGTATGATTGTGATTGTATGATTGTGATTGTATGATTGTGATTGTATGATTGTGATTATAGGATTGTGATTGTATGATTGTGATTGTATGATTGTGATAGTATGATTGTGATTATATGATTGTTATTGTATGACTGTGATTGTATGATTGTGATAGTATGATTGTGAAAGTATGATTGTGATTGTATGATTGTGATTGTATGATTGTGATTGTATGATTGTGATTGTATGATTGTGATTGTGTGATTGTGATTGTATGATTGTGATTGTTTGATTGTATTTGGGAGATTGTATTTGGGAGATTGTATTTGGGAGATTGTAATTGTATGATTGCGATTGTATGATTGTGATTGTATGATTGCGATTGTATGATTGTGATTGTATGATTGTGAAAGTATGATTGTGATTGTATGATTGTGATTGTATGATTGTGATTGTATGATTATGATTGTATGATTGTGATTGTATGATTGTGATTGTATGATTGTGACTGTATGATTGTGATTGTATGATTGTGATAGTATGATTGTGACTGTATGATTGTGATGTATGATTGTAATTGTATGATTATGATTGTATGATTGTGATTGTGTGATTGTGATTGTATGATTGTATTTGGGAGATTGTATTTGGGATATTGTAATTGTATGACTGCGATTGTATGATTGTGATTGTATGATTGTGATTGTAGGATTGTGATTGTATGATTGTATTTGGGAGATTGTATTTGGGATATTGTAATTGTATGATTGCGATTGTATGATTGCGATTGTATGATTGTGATTGTATGATTGTGATTGTATGATTGTGATAGTACGATTGTGATTGTATGACTGTGATAGTATGATTGTGATTGTATGACTGTGATTGTATGATTGTGATTGTATGATTGTGATTGTATGATTGTGAAAGTATGATTGTGATGGTATGATTGTGATTGTATGATTGTGATTGTATGATTGTGATTGTATGAGTGTGGTTGTCTGATTGTGGTTGTGTGATTGTGATTGTACGATTGTGATTGTACGATTGTTATTGAATGATTGTGATTGTATGATTCTGATTGTATGATTGTGATTGCATGATTGTGATTGTATGATTGTGATTGCACGATTTTGAATGTATGATTGCGATTGTATGATTGTGGTTGTATGATTGTGAAAGTATGATTGTGATGGTATGATTGTGATTGTATGATTGTGATTGTATGATTGTGATTGTATGATTGTGATTGTATGATTGTGATTGTATGATTGTGATAGTATGATTGTGATTGTATGATTGTGATTGTATGATTATGATTGTATGATTGTGATTGTGTGATTGTGATTGTATGATTGTATTTGGGAGATTGTATTTGGGATATTGTAATTGTATGATTGCGATTGTATGATTGTGATTGTATGATTGTGATTGTATGATTGTGATTGTATGATTGCATTTGCGAGATTGTATTTGGGATACTGTAATTGTATGATTGCGATTGTATGATTGCGATTGTATGATTGTGATTGTATGATTGTGTATGTATGATTGTGATTGTATGATTTTATTTGGGAGATTGTATTTGGGATATTGTAATTGTATGATTGCGATTGTATGATTGTGATTGTATGATTGTGATGTATGATTGTAAATGTATGATTGTGATTGTATTATTATGATTGTATGATTGTGATTGTATGATTACGATTGTATGATTGTGACTGTATGATTAAGTTTGTATTTTTGTGATTTTATGATTGTGATTGTATGATTGTGATTGTATGATTGTGATTGTATGATTGTGATTGTATGATTGCGATTGTATGAATGCGATTGTATGATTGTGATTGCATAATTGTGATTGTATGATTGTGATTGTATGATTGTGATTGTCTGATTGTGTTTGTATGATTGTGATTGTATGATTGCGATTGTATGATTGTGATTGTATGATTGTGATGTATGACTGTAATTGTATGATTATGATTGTATGATTGTGATTGTATGATTGAGATTGTATGATTGTGATTGTATGCTTGCGATTGTATGATTGTGATTGTATGATTGAGATTGTATGATTGTGATTGTATGCTTGCGATTGTATGATTGTGATTGTATGATTGTGATTGTATGCTTGCGATTGTATGATTGTGACTGTATGATTGTGATTGTATGATTGTATTTGGGAGACTTTATTTGGGATATTGTAATTGTATGATTGCGATTGTATGATTGTGATTGTATGATTGTGATGTATGATTGTAATTGTATGATTATGATTGTATGATTGTGATTGTATGATTGTGATTGTATGATTGTGATTGCATGATTGAGATTGTATCATTGTGATTGTATGCTTGCGATTGTATGGTTGTGATTGTATGATTGTGATTCTTTGATTGTGATTGTATGATTGTGATTGTATGATTGTGATTGTATGATTGTGATTGTATGATTGTGATTTTATGATTGTGAATGTATGATTGTGATTGTATGATTATGATTGTATGATTGTGATTGTATGATTGCGATTGTATGATTGTGATTGTATGATTACGTTTGTATTTTTGTGATTTTATGAGTGTGATTGTATGATTGTGATTGTATGATTGTGATGGTATGATTGTGATTGTATGATTGCGATCGTATGATTGTGATTGCATAATTGTGACTGTATGATTGAGATTGTATGATTGTGATTGTATGCTTGCGATTGTATGATTGTGATTGTATGATTGAGATTGTATGATTGTGATTGTATGCTTGCGATTGTATGATTGTGATTGTATGATTGTGATTGTATGCTTGCGATTGTATGATTGTGACTGTATGATTGTGATTGTATGATTGTATTTGGGAGACTTTATTTGGGATATTGTAATTGTATGATTGCGATTGTATGATTGTGATTGTATGATTGTGATGTATGATTGTAATTGTATGATTATGATTGTATGATTGTGATTGTATGATTGTGATTGTATGATTGTGATTGTATGATTTTGAAAGTATGATTGTGATGGTATGATTGTGATTGTATGATTGTGATTGTATGATTGTGATTGTATGAGCGTGGTTGTCTGATTGTGGTTGTGTGATTGTGATTGTACGATTGTGATTGTACGATTGTTATTGAATGATTGTGATTGTATGATTCTGATTGTATGATTGTGATTGCATGATTGTGATTGTATGATTGTGATTGCACGATTTTGAATGTATGATTGCGATTGTATGATTGTGGTTGTATGATTGTGAAAGTATGATTGTGATGGTATGATTGTGATTGTATGATTGTGATTGTATGATTGTGATTGTATGATTGTGATTGTATGATTGTGATTGTATGATTGTGATAGTATGATTGTGATTGTATGATTGTGATTGTATGATTATGATTGTATGATTGTGATTGTGTGATTGTGATTGTATGATTGTATTTGGGAGATTGTATTTGGGATATTGTAATTGTATGATTGCGATTGTATGATTGTGATTGTATGATTGTGATTGTATGATTGTGATTGTATGATTGTATTTGCGAGATTGTATTTGGGATACTGTAATTGTATGATTGCGATTGTATGATTGCGATTGTATGATTGTGATTGTATGATTGTGTATGTATGATTGTGATTGTATGATTTTATTTGGGAGATTGTATTTGGGATATTGTAATTGTATGATTGCGATTGTATGATTGTGATTGTATGGTTGTGATGTATGATTGTAAATGTATGATTGTGATTGTATTATTATGATTGTATGATTGTGATTGTATGATTACGATTGTATGATTGTGACTGTATGATTAAGTTTGTATTTTTGTGATTTTATGATTGTGATTGTATGATTGTGATTGTATAATTGTGATTGTATGATTGCGATTGTATGAATGCGATTGTATGATTGTGATTGCATAATTGTGATTGTATGATTGTGATTGTATGATTGTGATTGTCTGATTGTGTTTGTATGATTGTGATTGTATGATTGAGATTGTATGGTTGTGATTGTATGATTGCGATTGTATGATTGCGATTGTAGGATTGTGATTGTATGATTGTGATTGTATGATTGTGATTGTATGATTGTGATTGTATGATTGTGATTGTATGATTGTGATTGTATGATTGTGATTGTATGATTGTGATTGTATGATTGTGATTGTATGATTGTGATTGTATGATTGTGATTGTATGATTGTGATTGTATGATTGTGATTGTATGATTGTGATTGTATGATTGTATTTGGGAGATTGTATTTGGGATATTGTAATTGTATGATTGCGATTGTATAATCGTGATTGTATGATTGTGATGTATGATTGTAATTGTATGATTATGAATGTATGATTGTGATTGTATGATTGAGATTGTATGATTGTGATTGTATGCTTGCGATTGTATGAATGTGATTGTATGATTGTGATTGTATGATTGTGATTGTATGATTGTGATTGTATGATTGTGATTGTATGATTGTGATTGTATGATTGTGATTGTATGATTGTGATTGTATGGTTGTGATTGTATGATTGTGAATGTACGATTGTGATTGTATGATTGTGATTGTATGATTTTGATAGTACGATTGTGATTGTATGACTGTGATTGTATGACTGTGATTGTATGATTGTGATTGTATGATTGTGATTGTATGATTGTGAAAGTATGATTGTGATTGTATGATTGTGATTGTATGATTGTGATTGTATGATTATGATTGTATGATTGTGATTGTATGATTGTGATTGTATGATTGTGACTGTATGATTGTGATTGTATGATTGTGATAGTATGATTGTGATTGTATGATTGTGATGTATGATTGTAATTGTATGATTATGATTGTATGATTGTGATTGTGTGATTGTGATTGTATGATTGTATTTGGGAGATTGTTTTTGGGATATTGTAATTGTATGACTGCGATTGTATGATTGTGATTGTATGATTGTGATTGTAGGATTGTGATTGTATGATTGTATTTGGGAGATTGTATTTGGGATATTGTAATTGTATGATTGCGATTGTATGATTGCGATTGTATGATTGTGATTGTATGATTGTGTATGTATGATTGTGATTGTATGATTGTATTTGGAGATTGTATTTGGGATATTGTAATTGTATGATTGCGATTGTATGATTGTGATTGTATGATTGTGATGTATGATTGTAATTGTATGATTATGATTGTATGATTGTGATTGTATAATTGTGATGGTATGATTGTGATTGTATGATTGCGATCGTATGATTGTGATTGTATGATTCTGATTGTATGATTGTGATTGTATGATTGCGATTGTATGATTGTGATTGTATGATTAAATTTGTATTTTTGTGATTTCATGATTGGGATTGTATGATTGTGATTGTATGATTGTGATTGTATGATTGCGATTGTATGAATGCGATTGTATGATTGTGATTGCATAATTGTGATTGTATGATTGTGATTGTATGAGTGTGATTGTCTGATTGTGGTTGTGCGATTGTGATTGTACGATTGTGAATGTACGATTGTGATTGTATGATTGTGATTGTATGAATATGATTGTATGATTGTGATTGCATGATTGTGATTGTATGATTGTGATTGCATGATTTTGAATGTATGATTGTGATTGAATGATTGTGATTGTATGATTGTGATCGTATGATTGTGATTGTATGATTGTGATTGTATGATTGCGATAGTATGATTGTGATTGTATGATTGTGATTGTATGATTGTGATGTATGATTGTAATTGTATGATTATGATTGTATGATTGTGATTGTATGATTGAGATTGTATGATTGTGATTGTATGCTTGCGATTGTATGATTGTGATTGCATGATTGTGATTGTATGATTGTATTTGGGAGATAGTATTTGGGATATTGTAATTGTATGATTGCGATTGTATGATTGTGATTGTGTGATTGTGATGTATGATTGTAATTGTATGATTATGATTGTATGATTGTGATTGTATGATTGTGATTGTATGATTGAGATTGTATGATTGTGATTGTATGCTTGCGATTGTATGATTGTGATTGTATGATTGTGATTCTTTGATTGTGATTGTATGATTGTGATTATATGATTGTGATTGTATGATTGTGATTGTATGATTGTGATTATAGGATTGTGATTATAGGATTGTGATTGTATGATTGTGATTGTATGATTGTGATAGTATGATTGTGATTATATGATTGTTATTGTATGACTGTGATTGTATGATTGTGATAGTATGATTGTGAAAGTATGATTGTGATTGTATGATTGTGATTGTATGATTGTGATTGTATGATTGTGATTGTATGATTGTGATTGTATGATTGTGATTGTATGATTGTGATTGTATGATTGTGATTGTCTGATTGTGGTTGTGCGATTGTGATTGTACGATTGTGATTGTACGATTGTGATAGTATGATTGTGATTGTATGATTGTGATTGTATGATTGTGATTGTATGATTGTGATTGTATGATTGTGATTGTATGATTGTGATTGTTTGATTGTATTTGGGAGATTGTATTTGGGAGATTGTATTTGGGAGATTGTAATTGTATGATTGCGATTGTATGATTGTGATTGTATGATTGCGATTGTATGATTGTGATTGTATGATTGTGATGTATAACTGTAATTGTATGATTATGATTGTATGATTGTGATTGTATGATTGAGATTGTATGATTGTGATTGTATGCTTGCGATTGTATGATTGTGATTGTATGATTGTGATTGTATGATTGTGATTGTATGATTGTGATTGTATGAGTATGATTGTATGATTGTGATTGTATGATTGTGATTGTATGATTGTGATTGTATGATTGTGATAGTATGATTGTGATTGTATGATTGTGATTGTATGACTGTGATTGTATGATTGTGATTGTATGATTGTGATTGTATGATTGTGAAAGTATGATTGTGATGGTATGATTGTGATTGTATGATTGTGATTGTATGATTGTGATTGTATAAGTGTGATTGTCTGATTGTGGTTGTGCGATTTTGATTATACGATTGTGATTGTACGATTGTTATTGAATGATTGTGATTGTATGATTCTGATTGTATGATTGTGATTGCATGATTGTGATTGTATGATTGTGATTGCATGATTTTGAATGTATGATTGTATCTGGGAGATTGTATTTGGGAGATTGTATTTGGGAGATTGTAATTGTATGATTGCGATTGTATGATTGTGATTGTATGATTGTGATTGAATGATTGTGATTGTATGATTGTGATCGTATGATTGTGATTGTATGATTGTGATTGTATGATTGCGATAGTATGATTGTGATTGTATGATTGTGGTTGTATGATTGTGATGTATGATTGTAATTGTATGATTATGATAGTATGATTGTGATTGTATGATTGAGATTGTATGATTGTGATTGTATGCTTGCGATTGTATGATTGTGATTGTATGCTTGCGATTGTATGATTATGATAGTATGATTGTGATTGTATGATTGTGATTGTATGATTGTATTTGGGAGATAGTATTTGGGATATTGTAATTGTATGATTGCGATTGTATGATTGTGATTGTATGATTGTGATGTATGATTGTAATTGTATGATTATGATTGTATGATTGTGATTGTATGATTGTGATTGTATGATTGAGATTGTATGATTGTGATGTATGATTGTAATTGTATGATTATGATTGTATGATTGTGATTGTATGATTGAGATTGTATGATTGTGATTGTATGCTTGCGATTGTATGATTGTGATTGCATGATTGTGATTGTATGATTGTATTTGGGAGATAGTATTTGGGATATTGTAATTGTATGATTGCGATTGTATGATTGTGATTGTATGATTGTGATGTATGATTGTAATTGTATGATTATGATTGTATGATTGTGATTGTATGATTGTGATTGTATGATTGAGATTGTATGATTGTGATTGTATGCTTGCGATTGTATGATTGTGATTGTATGATTGTGATTCTTTGATTGTGATTGTATGATTGTGATTGTATGATTGTGATTGTATGATTGTGATTGTATGATTGTGATTGTATGATTGTGATTATAGGATTGTGATTGTATGATTGTGATTGTATGATTGTGATAGTATGATTGTGATTATATGATTGTTATTGTATGACTGTGATTGTATGATTGTGATAGTATGATTGTGAAAGTATGATTGTGATTGTATGATTGTGATTGTATGATTGTGATTGTATGATTGTGATTGTATGATTGTGATTGTCTGATTGTGGTTGTGCGATTGTGATTGTACGATTGTGATTGTACGATTGTGATAGTATGATTGTGATTGTATGATTGTGATTGTATGATTGTGATTGTATGATTGTGATTGTGTGATTGTGATTGTATGAAGGTGATTGTTTGATTGTATTTGGGAGATTGTATTTGGGAGATTGTATTTGGGAGATTGTAATTGTATGATTGCGATTGTATGATTGTGATTGTATGATTGCGATTGTATGATTGTGATTGTATGATTGTGAAAGTATGATTGTGATTGTATGATTGTGATTGTATGATTGTGATTGTATGATTATGATTGTATGATTGTGATTGTATGATTGTGATTGTATGATTGTGACTGTATGATTGTGATTGTATGATTGTGATAGTATGATTGTGACTGTATGATTGTGATGTATGATTGTAATTGTATGATTATGATTGTATGATTGTGATTGTGTGATTGTGATTGTATGATTGTATTTGGGAGATTGTATTTGGGATATTGTAATTGTATGACTGCGATTGTATGATTGTGATTGTATGATTGTGATTGTAGGATTGTGATTGTATGATTGTATTTGGGAGATTGTATTTGGGATATTGTAATTGTATGATTGCGATTGTATGATTGCGATTGTATGATTGTGATTGTATGATTGTGATGTATGATTGTAATTGTATGATTATGATTGTATGATTGTGATTGTATGATTGTGATGGTATGATTGTGATTGTATGATTGCGTTCGTATGATTGTGATTGTATGATTCTGATTGTATGATTGTGATTGTATGATTGCGATTGTATGATTGTGATTGTATGATTAAGTTTGTATTTTTGTGAGTTTATGATTGGGATTGTATGATTGTGATTGTATGATTGTGATTGTATGATTGTGATAGTATGATTGTGAAAGTATGATTGTGATTGTATGATTGTGATTGTATGATTGTGATAGTATGATTGTGAAAGTATGATTGTGATTGTATGATTGTGATTGTATGATTGTGATTGTATGATTGTGATTGTATGATTGTGATTGTATGATTGTGATTGTCTGATTGTGGTTGTGCGATTGTGATTGTACGATTGTGATTGTACGATTGTGATAGTATGATTGTGATTGTATGATTGTGATTGTATGATTGTGATTGTATGATTGTGATTGTATGATTGTGATTGTTTGATTGTATTTGGGAGATTGTATTTGGGAGATTGTATTTGGGAGATTGTAATTGTATGATTGCGATTGTATGAATGCGATTGTATGATTGTGATTGTATGATTGTGATTGTATGATTGTGATTGTATGATTGTGATTGTATGATTTTGATTGTATGATTGTATTTGGGAGATTGTATTTGGGATATTGTAATTGTATGATTGTGATTGTATGATTGTGATTGTCTGATTGTGGTTGTGCGATTGTGATTGTACGATTGTGATTGTACGATTGTGATAGTATGATTGTGATTGTATGATTGTGATTGTATGATTGTGATTGTATGATTGTGATTGTATGATTGTGATTGTTTGATTGTATTTGGGAGATTGTATTTGGGAGATTGTAATTGTATGATTGCGATTGTATGAATGCGATTGTATGATTGTGATTGTATGATTGTGATTGTATGATTGTGATTGTATGATTGTGATAGTACGATTGTGATTGTATGACTGTGATAGTATGATTGTGATTGTATGATTGTGATTGTATGACTGTGATTGTATGATTGTGATTGTATGATTGTGATTGTATGATTGTGAAAGTATGATTGTGATGGTATGATCGTGATTGTATGATTGTGATTGTATGATTGTGATTGTATGAGTGTGGTTGTCTGATTGTGGTTGTGTGATTGTGATTGTACGATTGTGATTGTACGATTGTTATTGAATGATTGTGATTGTATGATTCTGATTGTATGATTGTGATTGCATGATTGTGATTGTATGATTGTGATTGCACGATTTTGAATGTATGATTGCGATTGTATGATTGTGGTTGTATGATTGTGAAAGTATGATTGTGATTGTATGATTGTGATTGTATGATTGTGATTGTATGATTGTGATTGTAGGATTGTGATTGTATGATTGTATTTGGGAGATTGTATTTGGGATATTGTAATTGTATGATTGCGATTGTATGATTGCGATTGTATGATTGTGATTGTATGATTGTGATGTATGATTGTAATTGTATGATTATGATTGTATGATTGTGATTGTATGATTGTGATGGTATGATTGTGATTGTATGATTGCGTTCGTATGATTGTGATTGTATGATTCTGATTGTATGATTGTGATTGTATGATTGCGATTGTATGATTGTGATTGTATGATTAAGTTTGTATTTTTGTGAGTTTATGATTGGGATTGTATGATTGTGATTGTATGATTGTGATTGTATGATTGTGATAGTATGATTGTGAAAGTATGATTGTGATTGTATGATTGTGATTGTATGATTGTGATAGTATGATTGTGAAAGTATGATTGTGATTGTATGATTGTGATTGTATGATTGTGATTGTATGATTGTGATTGTATGATTGTGATTGTATGATTGTGATTGTCTGATTGTGGTTGTGCGATTGTGATTGTACGATTGTGATTGTACGATTGTGATAGTATGATTGTGATTGTATGATTGTGATTGTATGATTGTGATTGTATGATTGTGATTGTATGATTGTGATTGTTTGATTGTATTTGGGAGATTGTATTTGGGAGATTGTATTTGGGAGATTGTAATTGTATGATTGCGATTGTATGAATGCGATTGTATGATTGTGATTGTATGATTGTGATTGTATGATTGTGATTGTATGATTGTGATTGTATGATTTTGATTGTATGATTGTATTTGGGAGATTGTATTTGGGATATTGTAATTGTATGATTGTGATTGTATGATTGTGATTGTCTGATTGTGGTTGTGCGATTGTGATTGTACGATTGTGATTGTACGATTGTGATAGTATGATTGTGATTGTATGATTGTGATTGTATGATTGTGATTGTATGATTGTGATTGTATGATTGTGATTGTTTGATTGTATTTGGGAGATTGTATTTGGGAGATTGTAATTGTATGATTGCGATTGTATGAATGCGATTGTATGATTGTGATTGTATGATTGTGATTGTATGATTGTGATTGTATGATTGTGATAGTACGATTGTGATTGTATGACTGTGATAGTATGATTGTGATTGTATGATTGTGATTGTATGACTGTGATTGTATGATTGTGATTGTATGATTGTGATTGTATGATTGTGAAAGTATGATTGTGATGGTATGATCGTGATTGTATGATTGTGATTGTATGATTGTGATTGTATGAGTGTGGTTGTCTGATTGTGGTTGTGTGATTGTGATTGTACGATTGTGATTGTACGATTGTTATTGAATGATTGTGATTGTATGATTCTGATTGTATGATTGTGATTGCATGATTGTGATTGTATGATTGTGATTGCACGATTTTGAATGTATGATTGCGATTGTATGATTGTGGTTGTATGATTGTGAAAGTATGATTGTGATTGTATGATTGTGATTGTATGATTGTGATTGTATGATTGTGATTGTATGATTGTGATTGTATGATTGTGATTGTATGATTGTGATAGTATGATTGTGATTGTATGATTGTGATTGTATGATTATGATTGTATGATTGTGATTGTGTGATTGTGATTGTATGATTGTATTTGGGAGATTGTATTTGGGATATTGTAATTGTATGATTGCGATTGTATGATTGTGATTGTATGATTGTGATTGTATGATTGTGATTGTATGATTGTATTTGCGAGATTGTATTTGGGATACTGTAATTGTATGATTGCGATTGTATGATTGCGATTGTATGATTGTGATTGTATGATTGTGTATGTATGATTGTGATTGTATGATTTTATTTGGGAGATTGTATTTGGGATATTGTAATTGTATGATTGCGATTGTATGATTGTGATTGTATGATTGTGATGTATGATTGTAAATGTATGATTGTGATTGTATTATTATGATTGTATGATTGTGATTGTATGATTACGATTGTATGATTGTGACTGTATGATTAAGTTTGTATTTTTGTGATTTTATGATTGTGATTGTATGATTGTGATTGTATGATTGTGATTGTATGATTGCGATTGTATGAATGCGATTGTTGATTGTGATTGCATAATTGTGATTGTATGATTGTGATTGTATGATTGTGATTGTCTGATTGTGTTTGTATGATTGTGATTGTATGATTGAGATTGTATGGTTGTGATTGTATGATTGCGATTGTATGATTGCGATTGTATGATTGTGATTGTATGATTGCGATTGTATGATTGTGATTGTATGATTGTGAAAGTATGATTGTGATTGTATGATTGTGATTGTATGATTGTGATTGTATGATTATGATTGTATGATTGTGATTGTATGATTGTGATTGTATGATTGTGACTGTATGATTGTGATTGTATGATTGTGATAGTATGATTGTGACTGTATGATTGTGATGTATGATTGTAATTGTATGATTATGATTGTATGATTGTGATTGTGTGATTGTGATTGTATGATTGTATTTGGGAGATTGTATTTGGGATATTGTAATTGTATGACTGCGATTGTATGATTGTGATTGTATGATTGTGATTGTAGGATTGTGATTGTATGATTGTATTTGGGAGATTGTATTTGGGATATTGTAATTGTATGATTGCGATTGTATGATTGCGATTGTATGATTGTGATTGTATGATTGTGATGTATGATTGTAATTGTATGATTATGATTGTATGATTGTGATTGTATGATTGTGATGGTATGATTGTGATTGTATGATTGCGTTCGTATGATTGTGATTGTATGATTCTGATTGTATGATTGTGATTGTATGATTGCGATTGTATGATTGTGATTGTATGATTAAGTTTGTATTTTTGTGAGTTTATGATTGGGATTGTATGATTGTGATTGTATGATTGTGATTGTATGATTGTGATAGTATGATTGTGAAAGTATGATTGTGATTGTATGATTGTGATTGTATGATTGTGATAGTATGATTGTGAAAGTATGATTGTGATTGTATGATTGTGATTGTATGATTGTGATTGTATGATTGTGATTGTATGATTGTGATTGTATGATTGTGATTGTCTGATTGTGGTTGTGCGATTGTGATTGTACGATTGTGATTGTACGATTGTGATAGTATGATTGTGATTGTATGATTGTGATTGTATGATTGTGATTGTATGATTGTGATTGTATGATTGTGATTGTTTGATTGTATTTGGGAGATTGTATTTGGGAGATTGTATTTGGGAGATTGTAATTGTATGATTGCGATTGTATGAATGCGATTGTATGATTGTGATTGTATGATTGTGATTGTATGATTGTGATTGTATGATTGTGATTGTATGATTTTGATTGTATGATTGTATTTGGGAGATTGTATTTGGGATATTGTAATTGTATGATTGTGATTGTATGATTGTGATTGTCTGATTGTGGTTGTGCGATTGTGATTGTACGATTGTGATTGTACGATTGTGATAGTATGATTGTGATTGTATGATTGTGATTGTATGATTGTGATTGTATGATTGTGATTGTATGATTGTGATTGTTTGATTGTATTTGGGAGATTGTATTTGGGAGATTGTAATTGTATGATTGCGATTGTATGAATGCGATTGTATGATTGTGATTGTATGATTGTGATTGTATGATTGTGATTGTATGATTGTGATAGTACGATTGTGATTGTATGACTGTGATAGTATGATTGTGATTGTATGATTGTGATTGTATGACTGTGATTGTATGATTGTGATTGTATGATTGTGATTGTATGATTGTGAAAGTATGATTGTGATGGTATGATCGTGATTGTATGATTGTGATTGTATGATTGTGATTGTATGAGTGTGGTTGTCTGATTGTGGTTGTGTGATT
The DNA here is from genome assembly GCF_050947335.1 of Megachile rotundata. Classification (NCBI taxonomy): domain Eukaryota; kingdom Metazoa; phylum Arthropoda; class Insecta; order Hymenoptera; family Megachilidae; genus Megachile; species Megachile rotundata. The sequence continues at coordinate 993,043 of NW_027473318.1, read as the reverse complement.
GTGATTGTACGATTGTGATTGTACGATTGTTATTGAATGATTGTGATTGTATGATTCTGATTGTATGATTGTGATTGCATGATTGTGATTGTATGATTGTGATTGCACGATTTTGAATGTATGATTGCGATTGTATGATTGTGGTTGTATGATTGTGAAAGTATGATTGTGATTGTATGATTGTGATTGTATGATTGTGATTGTATGATTGTGATTGTATGATTGTGATTGTATGATTGTGATTGTATGATTGTGATAGTATGATTGTGATTGTATGATTGTGATTGTATGATTATGATTGTATGATTGTGATTGTGTGATTGTGATTGTATGATTGTATTTGGGAGATTGTATTTGGGATATTGTAATTGTATGATTGCGATTGTATGATTGTGATTGTATGATTGTGATTGTATGATTGTGATTGTATGATTGTATTTGCGAGATTGTATTTGGGATACTGTAATTGTATGATTGCGATTGTATGATTGCGATTGTATGATTGTGATTGTATGATTGTGTATGTATGATTGTGATTGTATGATTTTATTTGGGAGATTGTATTTGGGATATTGTAATTGTATGATTGCGATTGTATGATTGTGATTGTATGATTGTGATGTATGATTGTAAATGTATGATTGTGATTGTATTATTATGATTGTATGATTGTGATTGTATGATTACGATTGTATGATTGTGACTGTATGATTAAGTTTGTATTTTTGTGATTTTATGATTGTGATTGTATGATTGTGATTGTATGATTGTGATTGTATGATTGCGATTGTATGAATGCGATTGTTGATTGTGATTGCATAATTGTGATTGTATGATTGTGATTGTATGATTGTGATTGTCTGATTGTGTTTGTATGATTGTGATTGTATGATTGAGATTGTATGGTTGTGATTGTATGATTGCGATTGTATGATTGCGATTGTAGGATTGTGATTGTATGATTGTGATTGTATGATTGTGATTGTATGATTGTGATTGTATGATTGTGATTGTATGATTGTGATTTTATGATTGTGAAAGTATGATTGTGACTGTATGATTGTGGTTGTGCGATTGTGATTGTACGATTGTGATTGTACGATTGTGATTGTATGATTGTGATTGCATGATTATGATTGTATGATTGTGATTGCATGATTGTGATTGTATGATTGTGATTGCATGATTTTGAATGTATGATTGTGATTGTATGATTGTGATTGTATGATTGTGATTGTATGATTGTGATAGTATGATCGTGATTGTATGATTGTGATAGTATGATTGTGATTGTATGATTGTGATTGTATGATTGTGATTGTATGATTGTGATTGTATGAATATGATTGTATGATTGTGATTGTATGTATGTATTTGGGTGATTGTATTTGGGAGATTGTATTTGCGAGATTGTAATTGTATGATTGCGATTGTATGATTGTGATTGTATGATTGCGATTGTATGAATGCGATTGTACGACTGTGATTGTATGATTGTGATTGTATGATTGTGATTGTATGATTGTGATTGTATGATTGTGATTGTATGATTGTGATTGTATGATTGTGATTGTATGATTGTGATTGTATGATTGTATTTGGGAGATTGTATTTGGGATATTGTAATTGTATGATTGCGATTGTATGATCGTGATTGTATGATTGTGATGTATGATTGTAATTGTATGATTATGAATGTATGATTGTGATTGTATGATTGAGATTGTATGATAGTGATTCTATGCTTGCGATTGTATGAATGTGATTGTATGATTGTGATTGTATGATTGTGATTGTATGATTGTGATTGTATGATTGTGATTGTATGATTGTGATTGTATGATTGTGATTGTATGATTGTGGTTGTATGATTGTGATTGTATGATTGTGATTGTATGATTGTGATTGTATGATTGTGATTGTATGATTGTATTTGGGAGATTGTATTTGGGATATTGTAATTGTATGATTGCGATTGTATAATCGTGATTGTATGATTGTGATGTATGATTGTAATTGTATGATTATGAATGTATGATTGTGATTGTATGATTGAGATTGTATGATTGTGATTGTATGCTTGCGATTGTATGAATGTGATTGTATGATTGTGATTGTATGATTGTGATTGTATGATTGTGATTGTATGATTGTGATTGTATGATTGTGATGTATGATTGTAATTGTATGATTATGAATGTATGATTGTGATTGTATGATTGAGATTGTATGATTGTGATTCTATGCTTGCGATTGTATGAATGTGATTGTATGATTGTGATTGTATGATTGTGATTGTATGATTGTGATTGTATGATTGTGATTGTATGATTGTGATTGTATGATTGTGATTGTATGATTGTGATTGTATGATTGTGATTGTATGATTGTGATTGTATGATTGTGATTGTATGATTGTGATTGTATGATTGTGATTGTATGATTGTGATTGTATGATTGTGATTGTATGATTGTATTTGGGAGATTGTATTTGGGATATTGTAATTGTATGATTGCGATTGTATAATCGTGATTGTATGATTGTGATGTATGATTGTAATTGTATGATTATGAATGTATGATTGTGATTGTATGATTGAGATTGTATGATTGTGATTGTATGCTTGCGATTGCATGAATGTGATTGTATGATTGTGATTGTATGATTGTGATTGTATGATTGTGATTGTATGATTGTGAATGTACGATTGTGATTGTATGATTGTGATTGTATGATTTTGATAGTACGATTGTGATTGTATGACTGTGATTGTATGACTGTGATTGTATGATTGTGATTGTATGATTGTGATTGTATGATTGTGAAAGTATGATTGTGATTGTATGATTGTGATTGTATGATTGTGATTGTATGATTATGATTGTATGATTGTAATTGTATGATTATGAATGTATGATTGTGATTGTATGATTGAGATTGTATGATTGTGATTGTATGCTTGCGATTGTATGAATGTGATTGTATGATTGTGATTGTATGATTGTGATTGTATGATTGTGATTGTATGATTGTGAATGTACGATTGTGTTTGTATGATTGTGATTGTATGATTTTGATAGTACGATTGTGATTGTATGACTGTGATTGTATGACTGTGATTGTATGATTGTGATTGTATGATTGTGATTGTATGATTGTGATTGTATGATTGTGAAAGTATGATTGTGATTGTATGATTGTGATTGTATGGTTGTGATTGTATGATTGTGAATGTACGATTGTGATTGTATGATTGTGATTGTATGATTTTGATAGTACGATTGTGATTGTATGACTGTGATTGTATGACTGTGATTGTATGATTGTGATTGTATGATTGTGATTGTATGATTGTGAAAGTATGATTGTGATTGTATGATTGTGATTGTATGATTGTGATTGTATGATTATGATTGTATGATTGTGATTGTATGATTGTGATTGTATGATTGTGACTGTATGATTGTGATTGTATGATTGTGATAGTATGATTGTGATTGTATGATTGTGATGTATGATTGTAATTGTATGATTATGATTGTATGATTGTGATTGTGTGATTGTGATTGTATGATTGTATTTGGGAGATTGTATTTGGGATATTGTAATTGTATGACTGCGATTGTATGATTGTGATTGTATGATTGTGATTGTAGGATTGTGATTGTATGATTGTATTTGGGAGATTGTATTTGGGATATTGTAATTGTATGATTGCGATTGTATGATTGCGATTGTATGATTGTGATTGTATGATTGTGTATGTATGATTGTGATTGTATGATTGTATTTGGAGATTGTATTTGGGATATTGTAATTGTATGATTGCGATTGTATGATTGTGATTGTATGATTGTGATGTATGATTGTAATTGTATGATTATGATTGTATGATTGTGATTGTATAATTGTGATGGTATGATTGTGATTGTATGATTGCGATCGTATGATTGTGATTGTATGATTCTGATTGTATGATTGTGATTGTATGATTGCGATTGTATGATTGTGATTGTATGATTAAATTTGTATTTTTGTGATTTCATGATTGGGATTGTATGATTGTGATTGTATGATTGTGATTGTATGATTGTGATTGTATGATTGCGATTGTATGAATGCGATTGTATGATTGTGATTGCATAATTGTGATTGTATGATTGTGATTGTATGATTGTGATTGTCTGATTGTGGTTGTATGATTGTGATTGTATGATTGAGATTGTATGATTGTGATTGTATGATTGCGATTGTATGATTGCGATTGTATGATTGTGATTGTATGATTGTGATTGTATGATTGTGATTGTATGATTGTGATTGTATGATTGTGATTGTATGATTGTGAAAGTATGATTGTGATTGTATGATTATGATTGTATGATTGTGATTGTATGATTGAGATTGTATGATTGTGATTGTATGATTGCGATTGTATGATTGTGTTTGTATGATTGTGATTGTATGATTGCGATTGTATGATTGTGATTGTATGATTGTGATTATATGATTGTGATTGTATGATTGTGATTGTATGATTGTGATTGTATGATTGTGAATGTATGATTGTGATTGTATGATTGTGATTGTATGATTGTGATTGTATGATTGTGATTGTATGAGTGTGATTGTCTGATTGTGGTTGTGCGATTGTGATTGTACGATTGTGAATGTACGATTGTGATTGTATGATTGTGATTGTATGAATATGATTGTATGATTGTGATTGCATGATTGTGATTGTATGATTGTGATTGCATGATTTTGAATGTATGATTGTGATTGAATGATTGTGATTGTATGATTGTGATCGTATGATTGTGATTGTATGATTGTGATTGTATGATTGCGATAGTATGATTGTGATTGTATGATTGTGATTGTATGATTGTGATGTATGATTGTAATTGTATGATTATGATTGTATGATTGTGATTGTATGATTGAGATTGTATGATTGTGATTGTATGCTTGCGATTGTATGATTGTGATTGCATGATTGTGATTGTATGATTGTATTTGGGAGATAGTATTTGGGATATTGTAATTGTATGATTGCGATAGTATGATTGTGATTATATGATTGTTATTGTATGACTGTGATTGTATGATTGTGATAGTATGATTGTGAAAGTATGATTGTGATTGTATGATTGTGATTGTATGATTGTGATTGTATGATTGTGATTGTATGATTGTGATTGTATGATTGTGATTGTATGATTGTGATTGTCTGATTGTGGTTGTGCGATTGTGATTGTACGATTGTGATTGTACGATTGTGATAGTATGATTGTGATTGTATGATTGTGATTGTATGATTGTGATTGTATGATTGTGATTGTATGATTGTGATTGTATGATTGTGATTGTTTGATTGTATTTGGGAGATTGTATTTGGGAGATTGTATTTGGGAGATTGTAATTGTATGATTGCGATTGTATGATTGTGATTGTATGATTGCGATTGTATGATTGTGATTGTATGATTGTGATGTATAACTGTAATTGTATGATTATGATTGTATGATTGTGATTGTATGATTGAGATTGTATGATTGTGATTGTATGCTTGCGATTGTATGATTGTGATTGTATGATTGTGATTGTATGATTGTGATTGTATGATTGTGATTGTATGATTATGATTGTATGATTGTGATTGTATGATTGTGATTGTATGATTGTGATTGTATGATTGTGATAGTATGATTGTGATTGTATGATTGTGATTGTATGACTGTGATTGTATGATTGTGATTGTATGATTGTGATTGTATGATTGTGAAAGTATGATTGTGATGGTATGATTGTGATTGTATGATTGTGATTGTATGATTGTGATTGTATAAGTGTGATTGTCTGATTGTGGTTGTGCGATTTTGATTATACGATTGTGATTGTACGATTGTTATTGAATGATTGTGATTGTATGATTCTGATTGTATGATTGTGATTGCATGATTGTGATTGTATGATTGTGATTGCATGATTTTGAATGTATGATTGTATCTGGGAGATTGTATTTGGGAGATTGTATTTGGGAGATTGTAATTGTATGATTGCGATTGTATGATTGTGATTGTATGATTGTGATTGAATGATTGTGATTGTATGATTGTGATCGTATGATTGTGATTGTATGATTGTGATTGTATGATTGCGATAGTATGATTGTGATTGTATGATTGTGGTTGTATGATTGTGATGTATGATTGTAATTGTATGATTATGATAGTATGATTGTGATTGTATGATTGAGATTGTATGATTGTGATTGTATGCTTGCGATTGTATGATTGTGATTGTATGATTGTGATTGTATGATTGTATTTGGGAGATAGTATTTGGGATATTGTAATTGTATGATTGCGATTGTATGATTGTGATTGTATGATTGTGATGTATGATTGTAATTGTATGATTATGATTGTATGATTGTGATTGTATGATTGTGATTGTATGATTGAGATTGTATGATTGTGATGTATGATTGTAATTGTATGATTATGATTGTATGATTGTGATTGTATGATTGAGATTGTATGATTGTGATTGTATGCTTGCGATTGTATGATTGTGATTGCATGATTGTGATTGTATGATTGTATTTGGGAGATAGTATTTGGGATATTGTAATTGTATGATTGCGATTGTATGATTGTGATTGTATGATTGTGATGTATGATTGTAATTGTATGATTATGATTGTATGATTGTGATTGTATGATTGTGATTGTATGATTGAGATTGTATGATTGTGATTGTATGCTTGCGATTGTATGATTGTGATTGTATGATTGTGATTCTTTGATTGTGATTGTATGATTGTGATTGTATGATTGTGATTGTATGATTGTGATTGTATGATTGTGATTGTATGATTATGATTGTATGATTGTGATTATAGGATTGTGATTGTATGATTGTGATTGTATGATTGTGATAGTATGATTGTGATTATATGATTGTTATTGTATGACTGTGATTGTATGATTGTGATAGTATGATTGTGAAAGTATGATTGTGATTGTATGATTGTGATTGTATGATTGTGATTGTATGATTGTGATTGTATGATTGTGATTGTCTGATTGTGATTGTACGATTGTGATAGTATGATTGTGATTGTATGATTGTGATTGTATGATTGTGATTGTATGATTGTGATTGTGTGATTGTGATTGTATGATTGTGATTGTTTGATTGTATTTGGGAGATTGTATTTGGGAGATTGTATTTGGGAGATTGTAATTGTATGATTGCGATTGTATGATTGTGATTGTATGATTGCGATTGTATGATTGTGATTGTATGATTGTGATGTATAACTGTAATTGTATGATTATGATTGTATGATTGTGATTGTATGATTGAGATTGTATGATTGTGATTGTATGCTTGCGATTGTATGATTGTGATTGTATGATTGTGATTGTATGATTGTGATTGTATGATTGTGATTGTATGATTATGATTGTATGATTGTGATTGTATGATTGTGATTGTATGATTGTGATTGTATGATTGTGATAGTATGATTGTGATTGTATGATTGTGATTGTATGACTGTGATTGTATGATTGTGATTGTATGATTGTGATTGTATGATTGTGAAAGTATGATTGTGATGGTATGATTGTGATTGTATGATTGTGATTGTATGATTGTGATTGTATGAGTGTGATTGTCTGATTGTGGTTGTGCGATTGTGATTATACGATTGTGATTGTACGATTGTTATTGAATGATTGTGATTGTATGATTCTGATTGTATGATTGTGATTGCATGATTGTGATTGTATGATGGTGATTGCATGATTTTGAATGTATGATTGTATCTGGGAGATTGTATTTGGGAGATTGTATTTGGGAGATTGTAATTGTATGATTGCGATTGTATGATTGTGATTGTATGATTGTGATTGAATGATTGTGATTGTATGATTGTGATCGTATGATTGTGATTGTATGATTGTGATTGTATGATTGCGATAGTATGATTGTGATTGTATGATTGTGGTTGTATGATTGTGATGTATGATTGTAATTGTATGATTATGATAGTATGATTGTGATTGTATGATTGAGATTGTATGATTGTGATTGTATGCTTGCGATTGTATGATTGTGATTGTATGATTGTGATTGTATGATTGTATTTGGGAGATAGTATTTGGGATATTGTAATTGTATGATTGCGATTGTATGATTGTGATTGTATGATTGTGATGTATGATTGTAATTGTATGATTATGATTGTATGATTGTGATTGTATGATTGTGATTGTATGATTGAGATTGTATGATTGTGATGTATGATTGTAATTGTATGATTATGATTGTATGATTGTGATTGTATGATTGAGATTGTATGATTGTGATTGTATGCTTGCGATTGTATGATTGTGATTGCATGATTGTGATTGTATGATTGTATTTGGGAGATAGTATTTGGGATATTGTAATTGTATGATTGCGATTGTATGATTGTGATTGTATGATTGTGATGTATGATTGTAATTGTATGATTATGATTGTATGATTGTGATTGTATGATTGTGATTGTATGATTGAGATTGTATGATTGTGATTGTATGCTTGCGATTGTATGATTGTGATTGTATGATTGTGATTCTTTGATTGTGATTGTATGATTGTGATTGTATGATTGTGATTGTATGATTGTGATTGTATGATTGTGATTGTATGATTGTGATTATAGGATTGTGATTGTATGATTGTGATTGTATGATTGTGATAGTATGATTGTGATTATATGATTGTTATTGTATGACTGTGATTGTATGATTGTGATAGTATGATTGTGAAAGTATGATTGTGATTGTATGATTGTGATTGTATGATTGTGATTGTATGATTGTGATTGTATGATTGTGATTGTCTGATTGTGGTTGTGCGATTGTGATTGTACGATTGTGATTGTACGATTGTGATAGTATGATTGTGATTGTATGATTGTGATTGTATGATTGTGATTGTATGATTGTGATTGTGTGATTGTGATTGTATGATTGTGATTGTTTGATTGTATTTGGGAGATTGTATTTGGGAGATTGTATTTGGGAGATTGTAATTGTATGATTGCGATTGTATGATTGTGATTGTATGATTGCGATTGTATGATTGTGATTGTATGATTGTGATGTATAACTGTAATTGTACGATTATGATTGTATGATTGTGATTGTATGATTGAGATTGTATGATTGTGATTGTATGCTTGCGATTGTATGATTGTGATTGTATGATTGTGATTGTATGATTGTGATTGTATGATTGTGATTGTATGATTATGATTGTATGATTGTGATTGTATGATTGTGATTGTATGATTGTGATTGTATGATTGTGATAGTATGATTGTGATTGTATGATTGTGATTGTATGACTGTGATTGTATGATTGTGATTGTATGATTGTGATTGTATGATTGTGAAAGTATGATTGTGATGGTATGATTGTGATTGTATGATTGTGATTGTATGATTGTGATTGTATGAGTGTGATTGTCTGATTGTGGTTGTGCGATTGTGTTTATACGATTGTGATTGTACGATTGTTATTGAATGATTGTGATTGTATGATTCTGATTGTATGATTGTGATTGCATGATTGTGATTGTATGATTGTGATTGCATGATTTTGAATGTATGATTGTATCTGGGAGATTGTATTTGGGAGATTGTATTTGGGAGATTGTAATTGTATGATTGCGATTGTATGATTGTGATTGTATGATTGTGATTGAATGATTGCGATTGTATGATTGTGATCGTATGATTGTGATTGTATGATTGTGATTGTATGATTGCGATAGTATGATTGTGATTGTATGATTGTGGTTGTATGATTGTGATGTATGATTGTAATTGTATGATTATGATAGTATGATTGTGATTGTATGATTGAGATTGTATGATTGTGATTGTATGCTTGCGATTGTATGATTGTGATTGTATGATTGTGATTGTATGATTGTATTTGGGAGATAGTATTTGGGATATTGTAATTGTATGCTTGCGATTGTATGATTGTGATTGTATGATTGTGATTCTTTGATTGTGATTGTATGATTGTGATTGTATGATTGTGATTGTATGATTGTGATTATAGGATTGTGATTGTATGATTGTGATTGTATGATTGTGATAGTATGATTGTGATTATATGATTGTTATTGTATGACTGTGATTGTATGATTGTGATAGTATGATTGTGAAAGTATGATTGTGATTGTATGATTGTGATTGTATGATTGTGATTGTATGATTGGGATTGTATGATTGTGATTGTCTGATTGTGGTTGTGCGATTGTGATTGTACGATTGTGATTGTACGATTGTGATAGTATGATTGTGATTGTATGATTGTGATTGTATGATTGTGATTGTATGATTGTGATTGTATGATTGTGATTGTATGATTGTGATTCTTTGATTGTGATTGTATGATTGTGATTGTATGATTGTGATTGTATGATTGTGATTATAGGATTGTGATTGTATGATTGTGATTGTATGATTGTGATAGTATGATTGTGATTATATGATTGTTATTGTATGACTGTGATTGTATGATTGTGATTGCATGATTGTGATTGTATGATTGTGATTGCATGATTTTGAATGTATGATTGTGATTGTATGATTGTGATTGTATGATTGTGATTGTATGATTGTGACTGTATGATTGTGATTGTATGATTGTGATAGTATGATTGTGACTGTATGATTGTGATGTATGATTGTAATTGTATGATTATGATTGTATGATTGTGATTGTATGATTGTGATTCTTTGATTGTGATTGTATGATTGTGATTGTATGATTGTGATTGTATGATTGTGATTGTATGATTGTGATTGTATGATTATGATTGTATGATTGTGATTGTATGATTGTATTTGGGTGATTGTATTTGGGAGATTGTATTTGGGAGATTGTAATTGTATGATTGCGATTGTATGTTTGTGATTGTATGATTGCGATTGTATGAATGCGATTGTATGATTGTGATTGTATGATTGTGATTGTATGATTGTGATTGTATGATTGTGATTGTATGATTGTGATTGTATGATTGTGATTGTATGATTGTGATTGTATGGTTGTGATTGTATGATTGTGAATGCACGATTGTGATTGTATGATTGTGATTGTATGATTTTGGTAGTACGATTGTGATTGTATGACTGTGATTGTATGACTGTGATTGTATGATTGTGATTGTATGATTGTGATTGTATGATTGTGAAAGTATGATTGTGATTGTATGATTGTGATTGTATGATTGTGATTGTATGATTATGATTGTATGATTGTGATTGTATGATTGTGATTGTATGATTGTGACTGTATGATTGTGATTGTATGATTGTGATAGTATGATTGTGACTGTATGATTGTGGTGTATGATTGTAATTGTATGATTATGATTGTATGATTGTGATTGTGTGATTGTGATTGTATGATTGTATTTGGGAGATTGTATTTGGGATATTGTAATTGTATGACTGCGATTGTATGATTGTGATTGTATGATTGTGATTGTAGGATTGTGATTGTATGATTGTATTTGGGAGATTGTATTTGGGATATTGTAATTGTATGATTGCGATTGTATGATTGCGATTGTATGATTGTGATTGTATGATTGTGTATGTATGATTGTGATTGTATGATTGTATTTGGGAGATTGTATTTGGGATATTGTAATTGTATGATTGCGATTGTATGATTGTGATTGTATGATTGTGATGTATGATTGTAATTGTATGATTATGATTGTATGATTGTGATTGTATGATTGTGATGGTATGATTGTGATTGTATGATTGCGATCGTATGATTGTGATTGTATGATTCTGATTGTATGATTGTGATTGTATGATTGCGATTGTATGATTGTGATTGTATGATTAAGTTTGTATTTTTGTGAGTTTATGATTGGGATTGTATGATTGTGATTGTATGATTGTGATTGTATGATTGTGATAGTATGATTGTGAAAGTATGATTGTGATTGTATGATTGTGATTGTATGATTGTGATAGTATGATTGTGAAAGTATGATTGTGATTGTATGATTGTGATTGTATGATTGTGATTGTATGATTGTGATTGTCTGATTGTGGTTGTGCGATTGTGATTGTACGATTGTGATTGTACGATTGTGATAGTATGATTGTGATTGTATGATTGTGATTGTATGATTGTGATTGTATGGTTGTGATTGTATGATTGTGATTGTTTGATTGTATTTGGGAGATTGTATTTGGGAGATTGTATTTGGGAGATTGTAATTGTATGATTGCGATTGTATGAATGCGATTGTATGATTGTGATTGTATGATTGTGATTGTATGATTGTGATTGTATGATTTTGATTGTATGATTGTATTTGGGAGATTGTATTTGGGATATTGTAATTGTATGATTGTGATTGTATGATTGTGATTGTATGATTTTGATTGTATGATTGTATTTGGGAGATTGTATTTGGGATATTGTAATTGTTTGATTGCGATTGTATGATTGTGATTGTATGATTGTGATGTATGATTGTAATTGTATGATTATGATTGTATGATTGTGATTGTATGATTGAGATTGTATGATTGTGATTGTATGCTTGCGATTGTATGAATGTGATTGTATGATTGTGATTGCATGATTGTGATTGTATGATTGTGATTGTATGATTGTGATTGTATGACTGTGATTGTATGATTGTGATTGTATGATTGTGATTGTATGATTGTGAAAGTATGATTGTGATTGTATGATTGTGATTGTATGATTGTGATTGTATGATTGTGATTGTATGATTGTGATTGTATGATTGTGATTGTATGATTGTATTTGGGATATTGTAATTGTATGATTGTGATTGCATGATTTTGAATGTATGATTGCGATTGTATGATTGCGATTGTATGATTGTGATTGTATGATTGTGATTGTATGATTGTGATTGCATGATTGTGATAGTATGATTGTGATTGTATGATTGTGATTGTATGATTGTGATTGTATGATTGTGATTGTATGATTGTGATTGTATGATTGTATTTGGGAGATTGTATTTGGGAGATTGTAATTGTATGATTGCGATTGTATGATTGTGATTGCATGATTGCGATTGTATGATTGTGATTGTATGATTGCGATGTATGATTGTAATTGTATGATTATGATTGTATGATTGTGATTGTATGATTGTGATTGTATGATTGTATCTGGGAGATTGTATTTGGGAGATTATATTTGGGAGATTGTAATTGTATGATTATGACTGTATGATTATGATTGTATGATTGTGATTGTATGATTGTGATTGTATGATTGTGATTGTATGATTGTGATTGTATGATTGTATTTGGGAGATTGTATTTGGGATATTGTAATTGTATGATTGCGATTGTATGATTGTGATTGTATGATTGTGATGTATGATTGTAATTGTATGATTATGATTGTATGATTGTGATTGTGTGATTGAGATTGTATGATTGTGATTGTATGCTTGCGATTGTATGAATGTGAGTGTATGATTGTGATTGTATGATTGTGATTGTATGATTGTGATTGTATGATTGTGATTGTATGATTGTGATTGTATGATTGTGATTGTATGATTGTGAAAGTATGATTGTGAAAGTATGATTGTGATTGTATGATTATGATTGTATGATTGTGATTGCATGATTGTGATTGTATGATTGTGATTGTATGATTGTATTTGGGAGATTGTAATTGTATGATTGCGATTGTATGATTGTGATTGTATGATCGCGATTGTATGATTGTGATTGTATGATTGTGATGTATGATTGTAATTGTATGATTATGATTCTATGATTGTGATTGTATGATTGAGATTGTATGATTGTGACTGTATGATTGTGATTGTATGATTGTGATTGTATGATTATGATTGTATGATTGTGATTGTATGATTGTGATTGTATGATTCTGATTGTATGATTGTGATAGTATGATTGTGATTGTATGATTGTGATTGTATGACTGTGATTGTATGATTGTGATTGTATGATTGTGATTGTATGATTGTGAAAGTATGATTGTGATGGTATGATTGTGATTGTATGATTGTGATTGTATGATTGTGATTGTATGAGTGTGATTGTCTGATTGTGGTTGTGCGATTGTGATTATACGATTGTGATTGTACGATTGTTATTGAATGATTGTGATTGTATGATTCTGATTGTATGATTGTGATTGCATGATTGTGATTGTATGATTGTGATTGCATGATTTTGAATGTATGATTGTATCTGGGAGATTGTATTTGGGAGATTGTATTTGGGAGATTGTAATTGTATGATTGCGATTGTATGATTGTGATTGTATGATTGTGATTGTATGATTGTGATTGTATGATTGTGATTGTATGATTATGATTGTATGATTGTGATTGTATGATTGTATTTGTGTGATTGTATTTGGGAGATTGTATTTGGGAGATTGTAATTGTATGATTGCGATTGTATGATTGTGATTGTATGATTGCGATTGTATGAATGCGATTGTATGATTGTGATTGTATGATTGTGATTGTATGATTGTGATTGTATGATTGTGATTGTATGATTGTGATTGTATGATTTTGATTGTATGATTGTATTTGGGAGATTGTATTTGGGATATTGTAATTGTATGATTGCGATTGTATGATTGTGATTGTATGATTGTGATGTATGATTGTAATTGTATGATTATGATTGTATGATTGTGATTGTATGATTGAGATTGTATGATTGTGATTGTATGCTTGCGATTGTATGAATGTGATTGTATGATTGTGATTGTATGATTGTGATTGTATGATTGTGATTGTATGATTGTGATTGTATGATTGTGATTGTATGATTGTGATTGTATGATTGTGATTGTATGATTGTGATTGTATGATTGTGATTGTATGATTGTGATTGTATGATTGTGATTGTATGATTGTGAATTTACGATTGTGATTCTATGATTGTGATTGTATGATTGTGATAGTATGATTGTGATTGTATGACTGTGATTGTATGACTGTGATTGTATGATTGTGATTGTATGATTGTGATTGTATGATTGTGAAAGTATGATTGTGATTGTATGATTGTGATTGTATTTTTGTGATTGTATGATTGTGATTGTATGATTGTGATAGTATGATTGTGAAAGTATGATTGTGATTGTATGATTGTGATTGTATGATTGTGATGTATGATTGTAATTGTATGATTATGATTGTATGATTGTGATTGTATGATTGTGATTGTATGATTGAGATTGTATGATTGTGATTGTATGCTTGCGATTGTATGATTGTGATTGTATGATTGTGATTGTATGATTGTGATGTATGACTGTAATTGTATGATTATGATTGTATGATTGTGATTGTATGATTGAGATTGTATGATTGTGATTGTATGCTTGCGATTGTATGATTGTGATTGTATGATTGTGATTGTATGATTGTGATTGTATGATTGTGTTTGTATGATTATGATTGTATGATTGTGATTGTATGATTGTGATTGTATGATTGTGATTGTATGATTGTGATAGTACGATTGTGATTGTATGACTGTGATAGTATGATTGTGATTGTATGATTGTGATTGTATGACTGTGATTGTATGATTGTGATTGTATGATTGTGATTGTATGATTGTGAAAGTATGATTGTGATGGTATGATTGTGATTGTATGATTGTGATTGTATGATTGTGATTGTATGAGTGTGATTGTCTGATTGTGGTTGTGTGATTGTGATTGTACGATTGTGATTGTACGATTGTTATTGAATGATTGTGATTGTATGATTCTGATTGTATGATTGTGATTGCATGATTGTGATTGTATGATTCTGATTGCACGATTTTGAATGTATGATTGCGATTGTATGATTGTGGTTGTATGATTGTGAAAGTATGATTGTGATGGTATGATTGTGATTGTATGATTGTGATTGTATGATTGTGATTGTATGATTGTGATTGTATGATTGTGATTGTATGATTGTGATAGTATGATTGTGATTGTATGATTGTGATTGTATGATTATGATTGTATGATTGTGATTGTGTGATTGTGATTGTATGATTGTATTTGGGAGATTGTATTTGGGATATTGTAATTGTATGATTGCGATTGTATGATTGTGATTGTATGATTGTGATTGT
This sequence comes from Megachile rotundata, assembly GCF_050947335.1. Taxonomy (NCBI): domain Eukaryota; kingdom Metazoa; phylum Arthropoda; class Insecta; order Hymenoptera; family Megachilidae; genus Megachile; species Megachile rotundata. Next base: position 976,813 of record NW_027473318.1, on the reverse strand, counting down.
ATGATTGTGATTGTATGATTGTGATTGTATGATTGTGATTGTATGATTGTATTTGCGAGATTGTATTTGGGATACTGTAATTGTATGATTGCGATTGTATGATTGCGATTGTATGATTGTGATTGTATGATTGTGTATGTATGATTGTGATTGTATGATTTTATTTGGGAGATTGTATTTGGGATATTGTAATTGTATGATTGCGATTGTATGATTGTGATTGTATGATTGTGATGTATGATTGTAAATGTATGATTGTGATTGTATGATTATGATTGTATGATTGTGATTGTATGATTACGATTGTATGATTGTGATTGTATGATTAAGTTTGTATTTTTGTGATTTTATGATTGTGATTGTATGATTGTGATTGTATGATTGTGATTGTATGATTGCGATTGTATGAATGCGATTGTATGATTGTGATTGCATAATTGTGATTGTATGATTGTGATTGTATGATTGTGATTGTCTGATTGTGTTTGTATGATTGTGATTGTATGATTGAGATTGTATGGTTGTGATTGTATGATTGCGATTGTATGATTGCGATTGTAGGATTGTGATTGTATGATTGTGATTGTATGATTGTGATTGTATGATTGTGATTGTATGATTGTGATTGTATGATTGTGATTTTATGATTGTGAAAGTATGATTGTGACTGTATGATTGTGGTTGTGCGATTGTGATTGTACGATTGTGATTGTACGATTGTGATTGTATGATTGTGATTGCATGATTATGATTGTATGATTGTGATTGCATGATTGTGATTGTATGATTGTGATTGCATGATTTTGAATGTATGATTGTGATTGTATGATTGTGATTGTATGATTGTGATTGTATGATTGTGATAGTATGATTGTGATTGTATGATTGTGATAGTATGATTGTGATTGTATGATTGTGATTGTATGATTGTGATTGTATGATTGTGATTGTATGATTATGATTGTATGATTGTGATTGTATGTATGTATTTGGGTGATTGTATTTGGGAGATTGTATTTGCGAGATTGTAATTGTATGATTGCGATTGTATGATTGTGATTGTATGATTGCGATTGTATGAATGCGATTGTACGACTGTGATTGTATGATTGTGATTGTATGATTGTGATTGTATGATTGTGATTGTATGATTGTGATTGTATGATTGTGATTGTATGATTGTATTTGGGAGATTGTATTTGGGATATTGTAATTGTATGATTGCGATTGTATGATCGTGATTGTATGATTGTGATGTATGATTGTAATTGTATGATTATGAATGTATGATTGTGATTGTATGATTGAGATTGTATGATTGTGATTCTATGCTTGCGATTGTATGAATGTGATTGTATGATTGTGATTGTATGATTGTGATTGTATGATTGTGATTGTATGATTGTGATTGTATGATTGTGATTGTATGATTGTGATTGTATGATTGTGATTGTATGATTGTGATTGTATGATTGTGATTGTATGATTGTATTTGGGAGATTGTATTTGGGATATTGTAATTGTATGATTGCGATTGTATAATCGTGATTGTATGATTGTGATGTATGATTGTAATTGTATGATTATGAATGTATGATTGTGATTGTATGATTGAGATTGTATGATTGTGATTGTATGCTTGCGATTGTATGAATGTGATTGTATGATTGTGATTGTATGATTGTGATTGTATGATTGTGATTGTATGATTGTGATTGTATGATTGTGATTGTATGATTGTGATTGTATGATTGTGATTGTATGGTTGTGATTGTATGATTGTGAATGTACGATTGTGATTGTATGATTGTGATTGTATGATTTTGATAGTACGATTGTGATTGTATGACTGTGATTGTATGACTGTGATTGTATGATTGTGATTGTATGATTGTGATTGTATGATTGTGAAAGTATGATTGTGATTGTATGATTGTGATTGTATGATTGTGATTGTATGATTATGATTGTATGATTGTGATTGTATGATTGTGATTGTATGATTGTGACTGTATGATTGTGATTGTATGATTGTGATAGTATGATTGTGATTGTATGATTGTGATGTATGATTGTAATTGTATGATTATGATTGTATGATTGTGATTGTGTGATTGTGATTGTATGATTGTATTTGGGAGATTGTATTTGGGATATTGTAATTGTATGACTGCGATTGTATGATTGTGATTGTATGATTGCGATTGTATGAATGCGATTGTATGATTGTGATTGTATGATTGTGATTGTATGATTGTGATTGTATGATTGTGATTGTATGATTGTGATTGTATGATTGTGATTGTATGATTGTGATTGTATGATTGTGATTGTATGGTTGTGATTGTATGATTGTGAATGCACGATTGTGATTGTATGATTATGATTGTATGATTTTGGTAGTACGATTGTGATTGTATGACTGTGATTGTATGACTGTGATTGTATGATTGTGATTGTATGATTGTGATTGTATGATTGTGAAAGTATGATTGTGATTGTATGATTGTGATTGTATGATTGTGATTGTATGATTGTGATTGTATGATTATGATTGTATGATTGTGATTGTATGATTGTGATTGTATGATTGTGACTGTATGATTGTGATTGTATGATTGTGATAGTATGATTGTGACTGTATGGTTGTGATGTATGATTGTAATTGTATGATTATGATTGTATGATTGTGATTGTGTGATTGTGATTGTATGATTGTATTTGGGAGATTGTATTTGGGATATTGTAATTGTATGACTGCGATTGTATGATTGTGATTGTATGATTGTGATTGTAGGATTGTGATTGTATGATTGTATTTGGGAGATTGTATTTGGGATATTGTAATTGTATGATTGCGATTGTATGATTGCGATTGTATGATTGTGATTGTATTTTTGTGATTGTATGATTGTGATTGTATGATTGTGATAGTATGATTGTGAAAGTATGATTGTGATTGTATGATTGTGATTGTATGATTGTGATGTATGATTGTAATTGTATGATTATGATTGTATGATTGTGATTGTATGATTGTGATTGTATGATTGAGATTGTATGATTGTGATTGTATGCTTGCGATTGTATGATTGTGATTGTATGATTGTGATTGTATGATTGTGATGTATGACTGTAATTGTATGATTATGATTGTATGATTGTGATTGTATGATTGAGATTGTATGATTGTGATTGTATGCTTGCGATTGTATGATTGTGATTGTATGATTGTGATTGTATGATTGTGATTGTATGATTGTGATTGTATGATTGTGATTGTATGATTATGATTGTATGATTGTGATTGTATGATTGTGGTTGTATGATTGTGATTGTATGATTGTGATAGTACGATTGTGATTGTATGACTGTGATAGTATGATTGTGATTGTATGATTGTGATTGTATGATTGTGATTGTATGATTGTGATTGTATGATTGTGATTGTCTGATTGTGGTTGTGCGATTGTGATTGTACGATTGTGATTGTACGATTGTGATAGTATGATTGTGATTGTATGATTGTGATTGTATGATTGTGATTGTATGATTGTGATTGTATGATTGTGGTTGTATGATTGTGATTGTTTGATTGTATTTGGGAGATTGTATTTGGGAGATTGTATTTGGGAGATTGTAATTGTATGATTGCGATTGTATGATTGTGATTGTATGATTGCGATTGTATGATTGTGATTGTATGATTGTGATGTATAACTGTAATTGTATGATTATGATTGTATGATTGTGATTGTATGATTGAGATTGTATGATTGTGATTGTATGCTTGCGATTGTATGATTGTGATTGTATGATTGTGATTGTATGATTGTGATTGTATGATTGTGATTGTATGATTATGATTGTATGATTGTGATTGTATGATTGTGATTGTATGATTGTGATTGTATGATTGTGATAGTATGATTGTGATTGTATGATTGTGATTGTATGACTGTGATTGTATGATTGTGATTGTATGATTGTGATTGTATGATTGTGAAAGTATGATTGTGATGGTATGATTGTGATTGTATGATTGTGATTGTATGATTGTGATTGTATGAGTGTGATTGTCTGATTGTGGTTGTGCGATTTTGATTATACGATTGTGATTGTACGATTGTTATTGAATGATTGTGATTGTATGATTCTGATTGTATGATTGTGATTGCATGATTGTGATTGTATGATTGTGATTGCATGATTTTGAATGTATGATTGTATCTGGGAGATTGTATTTGGGAGATTGTATTTGGGAGATTGTAATTGTATGATTGCGATTGTATGATTGTGATTGTATGATTGTGATTGAATGATTGTGATTGTATGATTGTGATCGTATGATTGTGATTGTATGATTGTGATTGTATGATTGCGATAGTATGATTGTGATTGTATGATTGTGGTTGTATGATTGTGATGTATGATTGTAATTGTATGATTATGATAGTATGATTGTGATTGTATGATTGAGATTGTATGATTGTGATTGTATGCTTGCGATTGTATGATTGTGATTGTATGATTGTGATTGTATGATTGTATTTGGGAGATAGTATTTGGGATATTGTAATTGTATGATTGCGATTGTATGATTGTGATTGTATGATTGTGATGTATGATTGTAATTGTATGATTATGATTGTATGATTGTGATTGTATGATTGTGATTGTATGATTGAGATTGTATGATTGTGATGTATGATTGTAATTGTATGATTATGATTGTATGATTGTGATTGTATGATTGAGATTGTATGATTGTGACTGTATGCTTGCGATTGTATGATTGTGATTGCATGATTGTGATTGTATGATTGTATTTGGGAGATAGTATTTGGGATATTGTAATTGTATGATTGCGATTGTATGATTGTGATTGTATGATTGTGATGTATGATTGTAATTGTATGATTATGATTGTATGATTGTGATTGTATGATTGTGATTGTATGATTGAGATTGTATGATTGTGATTGTATGCTTGCGATTGTATGATTGTGATTGTATGATTGTGATTCTTTGATTGTGATTGTATGATTGTGATTGTATGATTGTGATTGTATGATTGTGATTGTATGATTGTGATTGTATGATTGTGATTATAGGATTGTGATTGTATGATTGTGATTGTATGATTGTGATAGTATGATTGTGATTATATGATTGTTATTGTATGACTGTGATTGTATGATTGTGATAGTATGATTGTGAAAGTATGATTGTGATTGTATGATTGTGATTGTATGATTGTGATTGTATGATTGTGATTGTATGATTGTGATTGTCTGATTGTGGTTGTGCGATTGTGATTGTACGATTGTGATTGTACGATTGTGATAGTATGATTGTGATTGTATGATTGTGATTGTATGATTGTGATTGTATGATTGTGATTGTGTGATTGTGATTGTATGATTGTGATTGTTTGATTGTATTTGGGAGATTGTATTTGGGAGATTGTATTTGGGAGATTGTAATTGTATGATTGCGATTGTATGATTGTGATTGTATGATTGCGATTGTATGATTGTGATTGTATGATTGTGATGTATAACTGTAATTGTATGATTATGATTGTATGATTGTGATTGTATGATTGAGATTGTATGATTGTGATTGTATGCTTGCGATTGTATGATTGTGATTGTATGATTGTGATTGTATGATTGTGATTGTATGATTGTGATTGTATGATTATGATTGTATGATTGTGATTGTATGATTGTGATTGTATGATTGTGATTGTATGATTGTGATAGTATGATTGTGATTGTATGATTGTGATTGTATGACTGTGATTGTATGATTGTGATTGTATGATTGTGATTGTATGATTGTGAAAGTATGATTGTGATGGTATGATTGTGATTGTATGATTGTGATTGTATGATTGTGATTGTATGAGTGTGATTGTCTGATTGTGGTTGTGCGATTGTGTTTATACGATTGTGATTGTACGATTGTTATTGAATGATTGTGATTGTATGATTCTGATTGTATGATTGTGATTGCATGATTGTGATTGTATGATTGTGATTGCATGATTTTGAATGTATGATTGTATCTGGGAGATTGTATTTGGGAGATTGTATTTGGGAGATTGTAATTGTATGATTGCGATTGTATGATTGTGATTGTATGATTGTGATTGAATGATTGCGATTGTATGATTGTGATCGTATGATTGTGATTGTATGATTGTGATTGTATGATTGCGATAGTATGATTGTGATTGTATGATTGTGGTTGTATGATTGTGATGTATGATTGTAATTGTATGATTATGATAGTATGATTGTGATTGTATGATTGAGATTGTATGATTGTGATTGTATGCTTGCGATTGTATGATTGTGATTGTATGATTGTGATTGTATGATTGTGATTGTATGATTGTGATTATAGGATTGTGATTGTATGATTGTGATTGTATGATTGTGATAGTATGATTGTGATTATATGATTGTTATTGTATGACTGTGATTGTATGATTGTGATAGTATGATTGTGAAAGTATGATTGTGATTGTATGATTGTGATTGTATGATTGTGATTGTATGATTGGGATTGTATGATTGTGATTGTCTGATTGTGGTTGTGCGATTGTGATTGTACGATTGTGATTGTACGATTGTGATAGTATGATTGTGATTGTATGATTGTGATTGTATGATTGTGATTGTATGATTGTGATTGTATGATTGTGATTGTATGATTGTGATTCTTTGATTGTGATTGTATGATTGTGATTGTATGATTGTGATTGCATGATTGTGATTATAGGATTGTGATTGTATGATTGTGATTGTATGATTGTGATAGTATGATTGTGATTATATGATTGTTATTGTATGACTGTGATTGTATGATTGTGATTGCATGATTGTGATTGTATGATTGTGATTGCATGATTTTGAATGTATGATTGTGATTGTATGATTGTGATTGTATGATTGTGATTGTATGATTGTGACTGTATGATTGTGATTGTATGATTGTGATAGTATGATTGTGACTGTATGATTGTGATGTATGATTGTAATTGTATGATTATGATTGTATGATTGTGATTGTATGATTGTGATTCTTTGATTGTGATTGTATGATTGTGATTGTATGATTGTGATTGTATGATTGTGATTGTATGATTGTGATTGTATGATTATGATTGTATGATTGTGATTGTATGATTGTATTTGGGTGATTGTATTTGGGAGATTGTATTTGGGAGATTGTAATTGTATGATTGCGATTGTATGATTGTGATTGTATGATTGCGATTGTATGAATGCGATTGTATGATTGTGATTGTATGATTGTGATTGTATGATTGTGATTGTATGATTGTGATTGTATGATTGTGATTGTATGATTGTGATTGTATGATTGTGATTGTATGGTTGTGATTGTATGATTGTCAATGCACGATTGTGATTGTATGATTGTGATTGTATGATTTTGGTAGTACGATTGTGATTGTATGACTGTGATTGTATGACTGTGATTGTATGATTGTGATTGTATGATTGTGATTGTATGATTGTGAAAGTATGATTGTGATTGTATGATTGTGATTGTATGATTGTGATTGTATGATTATGATTGTATGATTGTGATTGTATGATTGTGATTGTATGATTGTGACTGTATGATTGTGATTGTATGATTGTGATAGTATGATTGTGACTGTATGATTGTGATGTATGATTGTAATTGTATGATTATGATTGTATGATTGTGATTGTGTGATTGTGATTGTATGATTGTATTTGGGAGATTGTATTTGGGATATTGTAATTGTATGACTGCGATTGTATGATTGTGATTGTATGATTGTGATTGTAGGATTGTGATTGTATGATTGTATTTGGGAGATTGTATTTGGGATATTGTAATTGTATGATTGCGATTGTATGATTGCGATTGTATGATTGTGATTGTATGATTGTGTATGTATGATTGTGATTGTATGATTGTATTTGGGAGATTGTATTTGGGATATTGTAATTGTATGATTGCGATTGTATGATTGTGATTGTATGATTGTGATGTATGATTGTAATTGTATGATTATGATTGTATGATTGTGATTGTATGATTGTGATGGTATGATTGTGATTGTATGATTGCGATCGTATGATTGTGATTGTATGATTCTGATTGTATGATTGTGATTGTATGATTGCGATTGTATGATTGTGATTGTATGATTAAGTTTGTATTTTTGTGAGTTTATGATTGGGATTGTATGATTGTGATTGTATGATTGTGATTGTATGATTGTGATAGTATGATTGTGAAAGTATGCTTGTGATTGTATGATTGTGATTGTATGATTGTGGTAGTATTATTGTGAAAGTATGATTGTGATTGTATGATTGTGATTGTATGATTGTGATTGTATGATTGTGATTGTCTGATTGTGGTTGTGCGATTGTGATTGTACGATTGTGATTGTACGATTGTGATAGTATGATTGTGATTGTATGATTGTGATTGTATGATTGTGATTGTATGATTGTGATTGTATGATTGTGATTGTTTGATTGTATTTGGGAGATTGTATTTGGGAGATTGTATTTGGGAGATTGTAATTGTATGATTGCGATTGTATGAATGCGATTGTATGATTGTGATTGTATGATTGTGATTGTATGATTGTGATTGTATGATTGTGATTGTATGATTTTGATTGTATGATTGTATTTGGGAGATTGTATTTGGGATATTGTAATTGTATGATTGTGATTGTATGATTGTGATTGTATGATTTTGATTGTATGATTGTATTTGGGAGATTGTATTTGGGATATTGTAATTGTTTGATTGCGATTGTATGATTGTGATTGTATGATTGTGATGTATGATTGTAATTGTATGATTATGATTGTATGATTGTGATTGTATGATTGAGATTGTATGATTGTGATTGTATGCTTGCGATTGTATGAATGTGATTGTATGATTGTGATTGCATGATTGTGATTGTATGATTGTGATTGTATGATTGTGATTGTATGACTGTGATTGTATGATTGTGATTGTATGATTGTGATTGTATGATTGTGAAAGTATGATTGTGATTGTATGATTGTGATTGTATGATTGTGATTGTATGATTGTGATTGTATGATTGTGATTGTATGATTGTGATTGTATGATTGTGATTGTATGATTGTATTTGGGATATTGTAATTGTATGATTGTGATTGCATGATTTTGAATGTATGATTGCGATTGTATGATTGCGATTGTATGATTGTGATTGTATGATTGTGATTGTATGATTGTGATTGCATGATTGTGATAGTATGATTGTGATTGTATGATTGTGATTGTATGATTGTGATTGTATGATTGTGATTGTATGATTGTGATTGTATGATTGTATTTGGGAGATTGTATTTGGGAGATTGTAATTGTATGATTGCGATTGTATGATTGTGATTGCATGATTGCGATTGTATGATTGTGATTGTATGATTGCGATGTATGATTGTAATTGTATGATTATGATTGTATGATTGTGATTGTATGATTGTGATTGTATGATTGTATCTGGGAGATTGTATATGGGAGATTGTATTTGGGAGATTGTAATTGTATGATTATGATTGTATGATTATGATTGTATGATTGTGATTGTATGATTGTGATTGTATGATTGTGATTGTATGATTGTGATTGTATGATTGTATTTGGGAGATTGTATTTGGGATATTGTAATTGTATGATTGCGATTGTATGATTGTGATTGTATGATTGTGATGTATGATTGTAATTGTATGATTATGATTGTATGATTGTGATTGTGTGATTGAGATTGTATGATTGTGATTGTATGCTTGCGATTGTATGAATGTGAGTGTATGATTGTGATTGTATGATTGTGATTGTATGATTGTGATTGTATGATTGTGATTGTATGATTGTGATTGTATGATTGTGATTGTATGATTGTGAAAGTATGATTGTGAAAGTATGATTGTGATTGTATGATTATGATTGTATGATTGTGATTGCATGATTGTGATTGTATGATTGTGATTGTATGATTGTATTTGGGAGATTGTATTTGGGAGATTGTAATTGTATGATTGCGATTGTATGATTGTGATTGTATGATCGCGATTGTATGATTGTGATTGTATGATTGTGATGTATGATTGTAATTGTATGATTATGATTCTATGATTGTGATTGTATGATTGAGATTGTATGATTGTGACTGTATGATTGTGATTGTATGATTGTGATTGTATGATTATGATTGTATGATTGTGATTGTATGATTGTGATTGTATGATTCTGATTGTATGATTGTGATAGTATGATTGTGATTGTATGATTGTGATTGTATGACTGTGATTGTATGATTGTGATTGTATGATTGTGATTGTATGATTGTGAAAGTATGATTGTGATGGTATGATTGTGATTGTATGATTGTGATTGTATGATTGTGATTGTATGAGTGTGATTGTCTGATTGTGGTTGTGCGATTGTGATTATACGATTGTGATTGTACGATTGTTATTGAATGATTGTGATTGTATGATTCTGATTGTATGATTGTGATTGCATGATTGTGATTGTATGATTGTGATTGCATGATTTTGAATGTATGATTGTATCTGGGAGATTGTATTTGGGAGATTGTATTTGGGAGATTGTAATTGTATGATTGCGATTGTATGATTGTGATTGTATGATTGCGATTGTATGAATGCGATTGTATGATTGTGATTGTATGATTGTGATTGTATGATTGTGATTGTATGATTGTGATTGTATGATTGTGATTGTATGATTTTGATTGTATGATTGTATTTGGGAGATTGTATTTGGGATATTGTAATTGTATGATTGCGATTGTATGATTGTGATTGTATGATTGTGATGTATGATTGTAATTGTATGATTATGATTGTATGATTGTGATTGTATGATTGAGATTGTATGATTGTGATTGTATGCTTGCGATTGTATGAATGTGATTGTATGATTGTGATTGTATGATTGTGATTGTATGATTGTGATTGTATGATTGTGATTGTATGATTGTGATTGTATGATTGTGATTGTATGATTGTGATTGTATGATTGTGATTGTATGATTGTGATTGTATGATTGTGATTGTATGATTGTGATTGTATGATTGTGAATTTACGATTGTGATTCTATGATTGTGATTGTATGATTGTGATAGTATGATTGTGATTGTATGACTGTGATTGTATGACTGTGATTGTATGATTGTGATTGTATGATTGTGATTGTATGATTGTGAAAGTATGATTGTGATTGTATGATTGTGATTGTATTTTTGTGATTGTATGATTGTGATTGTATGATTGTGATAGTATGATTGTGAAAGTATGATTGTGATTGTATGATTGTGATTGTATGATTGTGATGTATGATTGTAATTGTATGATTATGATTGTATGATTGTGATTGTATGATTGTGATTGTATGATTGAGATTGTATGATTGTGATTGTATGCTTGCGATTGTATGATTGTGATTGTATGATTGTGATTGTATGATTGTGATGTATGACTGTAATTGTATGATTATGATTGTATGATTGTGATTGTATGATTGAGATTGTATGATTGTGATTGTATGCTTGCGATTGTATGATTGTGATTGTATGATTGTGATTGTATGATTGTGATTGTATGATTGTGATTGTATGATTATGATTGTATGATTGTGATTGTATGATTGTGATTGTATGATTGTGATTGTATGATTGTGATAGTACGATTGTGATTGTATGACTGTGATAGTATGATTGTGATTGTATGATTGTGATTGTATGACTGTGATTGTATGATTGTGATTGTATGATTGTGATTGTATGATTGTGAAAGTATGATTGTGATGGTATGATTGTGATTGTATGATTGTGATTGTATGATTGTGATTGTATGAGTGTGATTGTCTGATTGTGGTTGTGTGATTGTGATTGTACGATTGTGATTGTACGATTGTTATTGAATGATTGTGATTGTATGATTCTGATTGTATGATTGTGATTGCATGATTGTGATTGTATGATTGTGATTGCACGATTTTGAATGTATGATTGCGATTGTATGATTGTGGTTGTATGATTGTGAAAGTATGATTGTGATGGTATGATTGTGATTGTATGATTGTGATTGTATGATTGTGATTGTATGATTGTGATTGTATGATTGTGATTGTATGATTGTGATAGTATGATTGTGATTGTATGATTGTGATTGTATGATTATGATTGTATGATTGTGATTGTGTGATTGTGATTGTATGATTGTATTTGGGAGATTGTATTTGGGATATTGTAATTGTATGATTGCGATTGTATGATTGTGATTGTATGATTGTGATTGTATGATTGTGATTGTATGATTGTGATTGTATGATTGTATTTGCGAGATTGTATTTGGGATACTGTAATTGTATGATTGCGATTGTATGATTGCGATTGTATGATTGTGATTGTATGATTGTGTATGTATGATTGTGATTGTATGATTTTATTTGGGAGATTGTATTTGGGATATTGTAATTGTATGATTGCGATTGTATGATTGTGATTGTATGATTGTGATGTATGATTGTAAATGTATGATTGTGATTGTATGATTATGATTGTATGATTGTGATTGTATGATTACGATTGTATGATTGTGATTGTATGATTAAGTTTGTATTTTTGTGATTTTATGATTGTGATTGTATGATTGTGATTGTATGATTGTGATTGTATGATTGCGATTGTATGAATGCGATTGTATGATTGTGATTGCATAATTGTGATTGTATGATTGTGATTGTATGATTGTGATTGTCTGATTGTGTTTGTATGATTGTGATTGTATGATTGAGATTGTATGGTTGTGATTGTATGATTGCGATTGTATGATTGCGATTGTAGGATTGTGATTGTATGATTGTGATTGTATGATTGTGATTGTATGATTGTGATTGTATGATTGTGATTGTATGATTGTGATTTTATGATTGTGAAAGTATGATTGTGACTGTATGATTGTGGTTGTGCGATTGTGATTGTACGATTGTGATTGTACGATTGTGATTGTATGATTGTGATTGCATGATTATGATTGTATGATTGTGATTGCATGATTGTGATTGTATGATTGTGATTGCATGATTTTGAATGTATGATTGTGATTGTATGATTGTGATTGTATGATTGTGATTGTATGATTGTGATAGTATGATTGTGATTGTATGATTGTGATAGTATGATTGTGATTGTATGATTGTGATTGTATGATTGTGATTGTATGATTGTGATTGTATGATTATGATTGTATGATTGTGATTGTATGTATGTATTTGGGTGATTGTATTTGGGAGATTGTATTTGCGAGATTGTAATTGTATGATTGCGATTGTATGATTGTGATTGTATGATTGCGATTGTATGAATGCGATTGTACGACTGTGATTGTATGATTGTGATTGTATGATTGTGATTGTATGATTGTGATTGTATGATTGTGATTGTATGATTGTGATTGTATGATTGTATTTGGGAGATTGTATTTGGGATATTGTAATTGTATGATTGCGATTGTATGATCGTGATTGTATGATTGTGATGTATGATTGTAATTGTATGATTATGAATGTATGATTGTGATTGTATGATTGAGATTGTATGATTGTGATTCTATGCTTGCGATTGTATGAATGTGATTGTATGATTGTGATTGTATGATTGTGATTGTATGATTGTGATTGTATGATTGTGATTGTATGATTGTGATTGTATGATTGTGATTGTATGATTGTGATTGTATGATTGTGATTGTATGATTGTGATTGTATGATTGTATTTGGGAGATTGTATTTGGGATATTGTAATTGTATGATTGCGATTGTATAATCGTGATTGTATGATTGTGATGTATGATTGTAATTGTATGATTATGAATGTATGATTGTGATTGTATGATTGAGATTGTATGATTGTGATTGTATGCTTGCGATTGTATGAATGTGATTGTATGATTGTGATTGTATGATTGTGATTGTATGATTGTGATTGTATGATTGTGATTGTATGATTGTGATTGTATGATTGTGATTGTATGATTGTGATTGTATGGTTGTGATTGTATGATTGTGAATGTACGATTGTGATTGTATGATTGTGATTGTATGATTTTGATAGTACGATTGTGATTGTATGACTGTGATTGTATGACTGTGATTGTATGATTGTGATTGTATGATTGTGATTGTATGATTGTGAAAGTATGATTGTGATTGTATGATTGTGATTGTATGATTGTGATTGTATGATTATGATTGTATGATTGTGATTGTATGATTGTGATTGTATGATTGTGACTGTATGATTGTGATTGTATGATTGTGATAGTATGATTGTGATTGTATGATTGTGATGTATGATTGTAATTGTATGATTATGATTGTATGATTGTGATTGTGTGATTGTGATTGTATGATTGTATTTGGGAGATTGTATTTGGGATATTGTAATTGTATGACTGCGATTGTATGATTGTGATTGTATGATTGCGATTGTATGAATGCGATTGTATGATTGTGATTGTATGATTGTGATTGTATGATTGTGATTGTATGATTGTGATTGTATGATTGTGATTGTATGATTGTGATTGTATGATTGTGATTGTATGGTTGTGATTGTATGATTGTGAATGCACGATTGTGATTGTATGATTATGATTGTATGATTTTGGTAGTACGATTGTGATTGTATGACTGTGATTGTATGACTGTGATTGTATGATTGTGATTGTATGATTGTGATTGTATGATTGTGAAAGTATGATTGTGATTGTATGATTGTGATTGTATGATTGTGATTGTATGATTGTGATTGTATGATTATGATTGTATGATTGTGATTGTATGATTGTGATTGTATGATTGTGACTGTATGATTGTGATTGTATGATTGTGATAGTATGATTGTGACTGTATGATTGTGATGTATGATTGTAATTGTATGATTATGATTGTATGATTGTGATTGTGTGATTGTGATTGTATGATTGTATTTGGGAGATTGTATTTGGGATATTGTAATTGTATGACTGCGATTGTATGATTGTGATTGTATGATTGTGATTGTAGGATTGTGATTGTATGATTGTATTTGGGAGATTGTATTTGGGATATTGTAATTGTATGATTGCGATTGTATGATTGCGATTGTATGATTGTGATTGTATGATTGTGTATGTATGATTGTGATTGTATGATTGTATTTGGGAGATTGTATTTGGGATATTGTAATTGTATGATTGCGATTGTATGATTGTGATTGTATGATTGTGATGTATGATTGTAATTGTATGATTATGATTGTATGATTGTGATTGTATGATTGTGATGGTATGATTGTGATTGTATGATTGCGATCGTATGATTGTGATTGTATGATTCTGATTGTATGATTGTGATTGTATGATTGCGATTGTATGATTGTGATTGTATGATTAAGTTTGTATTTTTGTGAGTTTATGATTGGGATTGTATGATTGTGATTGTATGATTGTGATTGTATGATTGTGATAGTATGATTGTGAAAGTATGATTGTGATTGTATGATTGTGATTGTATGATTGTGATTGTATGATTGTGATTGTATGATTGTGATTGTATGATTGTGATTGTATGATTGTGATTGTATGATTGTGATTGTATGATTGTGATTGTTTGATTGTATTTGGGAGATTGTATTTGGGAGATTGTATTTGGGAGATTGTAATTGTATGATTGCGATTGTATGATTGTGATTGTATGATTGCGATTGTATGATTGTGATTGTATGATTGTGATGTATAACTGTAATTGTATGATTATGATTGTATGATTGTGATTGTATGATTGAGATTGTATAATTGTGATTGTATGCTTGCGATTGTATGATTGTGATTGTATGATTGTGATTGTATGATTGTGATAGTATGATTGTGATTGTATGATTGTGATTGTATGATTGTGATTGTATGATTGTGATTGTATGATTGTGATTGTATGATTGTATTTGGGAGATTGTATTTGGGAGATTGTATTTGGGAGATTGTAATTGTATGATTGCGATTGTATGATTGTGATTGCATGATTGCGATTGTATGATTGTGATTGTATGATTGCGATGTATGATTGTAATTGTATGATTATGATTGTATGATTGTGATTGTATGATTGTGATTGTATGATTGTATCTGTGAGATTGTATTTGGGAGATTGTATTTGGGAGATTGTAATTGTATGATTATGATTGTATGATTATGATTGTATGATTGTGATTGTATGATTGTGATTGTATGATTGTGATTGTATGATTGTGATTGTATGATTGTATTTGGGAGATTGTATTTGGGATATTGTAATTGTATGATTGCGATTGTATGATTGTGATTGTATGATTGTGATGTATGATTGTAATTGTATGATTATGATTGTATGATTGTGATTGTGTGATTGAGATTGTATGATTGTGATTGTATGCTTGCGATTGTATGAATGTGGGTGTATGATTGTGATTGTATGATTGTGATTGTATGATTGTGATTGTATGATTGTGATTGTATGATTGTGATTGTATGATTGTGATTGTATGATTGTGATTGTATGATTGTGAATTTACGATTGTGATTCTATGATTGTGATTGTATGATTGCGATAGTATGATTGTGATTGTATGACTGTGATTGTATGCCTGTGATTGTATGATTGTGATTGTATGATTGTGATTGTATGATTGTGAAAGTATGATTGTGATTGTATGATTGTGATTGTATGATTGTGATAGTATGATTGTGATTGTATGATTGTGATTGTATGATTGTGATTGTATGATTGTGATTGTATGACTGTGATTGCATGATTGTGATTGTATGATTGTATTTGGGATATTGTAATTGTATGATTGCGATTGTATGATTGTGATTGTATGATTGTGATTGTATGATTGTGATAGTATGATTGTGAAAGTATGATTGTGATTGTATGATTGTGATTGTATGATTGTGATGTATGATTGTAATTGTATGATTATGATTGTATGATTGTGATTGTATGATTGTGATTGTATGATTGAGATTGTATGATTGTGATTGTATGCTTGCGATTGTATGATTGTGATTGTATGATTGTGATTGTATGATTGTGATGTATGACTGTAATTGTATGATTATGATTGTATGATTGTGATTGTATGATTGAGATTTTATGATTGTGATTGTATGCTTGCGATTGTATGATTGTGATTGTATGATTGTGATTGTATGATTGTGATTGTATGATTGTGATTGTATGATTGTGATTGTATGATTATGATTGTATGATTGTGATTGTATCATTGTGATTGTATGATTGTGATTGTATGATTGTGATAGTACGATTGTGATTGTATGATTGTGATTGTATGACTGTGATTGTATGATTGTGATTGTATGATTGTGATTGTATGATTGTGATTGTATGATTAAGTTTGTATTTTTGTGATTTTATGATTGTGATTGTATGATTGTGATTGTATGATTGTGATTGTATGATTGTGATTGTATGATTGCGATTGTATGAATGCGATTGTATGATTGTGATTGCATAATTGTGATTGTATGATTGTGATTGTATGATTGTGATTGTTTGATTGTGGTTGTATGATTGTGATTGTATGATTGAGATTGTATGATTGTGATTGTATGATTGCGATTGTATGATTGCGATTGTATGATTGTGATTGTATGATTGTGATTGTATGATTGTGATTGTGTGATTGTGATTGTATGATTGTGATTGTATGATTGTGATTGTATGATTGTGATTGTATGATTGTGAAAGTATGATTGTGATTGTATGATGATGATTGTATGATTGTGATTGTATGATTGTGATTGTATGATTATGATTGTATGATTGTATTTGGGAGATTGTATTTGGGAGATTGTAATTGTATGATTGCGATTGTATGATTGTGATTGTATGATTGTGATTGTATGAGTGTGATTGTCTGATTGTGATTGTATGATTGCGATTGTATGATTGTGTTTGTATGATTGTGATTGTATGATTGCGATTGTATGATTGTGATTGTATGATTGTGATTGTATGATTGTGATTGTATGATTGTGATTGTATGATTGTGATTGTATGATTGTGAATGTATGATTGTGATTGTATGATTGTGATTGTATGATTGTGATTGTATGATTGTGATTGTATGAGTGCGATTGTCTGATTGTGGTTGTGGGATTGTGATTGTGCGATTGTGAATGTACGATTGTGATTGTATGATTGTGATTGTATGAATATGATTGTATGATTGTGATTGCATGATTGTGATTGTATGATTGTGATTGCATGATTTTGAATGTATGATTGTGATTGAATGATTGTGATTGTATGATTGTGATCGTATGATTGTGATTGTATGATTGTGATTGTATGATTGCGATAGTATGATTGTGATTGTATGATTGTGATTGTATGATTGTGATGTATGATTGTAATTGTATGATTATGATTGTATGATTGTGATTGTATGATTGAGATTGTATGATTGTGATTATAGGATTGTGATTGTATGATTGTGATTGTATGATTGTGATAGTATGATTGTGATTATATGATTGTTATTGTATGACTGTGATTGTATGATTGTGATGTATGATTGTAATTGTATGATTATGATTGTATGATTGTGATTGTATGATTGAGATTGTATGATTGTGATTGTATGCTTGCGATTGTATGATTGTGATTGTATGATTGTGATTCTTTGATTGTGATTGTATGATTGTGATTATATGATTGTGATTGTATGATTGTGATTGTATGATTGTGATTATAGGATTGTGATTGTATGATTGTGATTGTATGATTGTGATAGTATGATTGTGATTATATGATTGTTATTGTATGACTGTGATTGTATGATTGTGATAGTATGATTGTGAAAGTATGATTGTGATTGTATGATTGTGATTGTATGATTGTGATTGTATGATTGTGATTGTATGATTGTGATTGTATGATTGTGATTGTCTGATTGTGGTTGTGCGATTGTGATTTTACGATTGTGATTGTACGATTGTGATAGTATGATTGTGATTGTATGATTGTGATTGTATGATTGTGATTGTATGATTGTGATTGTATGATTGTGATTGTATGATTGTGATTGTTTGATTGTATTTGGGAGATTGTATTTGGGAGATTGTATTTGGGAGATTGTAATTGTATGATTGCGATTGTATGATTGTGATTGTATGATTGCGATTGTATGATTGCGATTGTATGATTGTGATGTATAACTGTAATTGTATGATTATGATTGTATGATTGTGATTGTATGATTGAGATTGTATGATTGTGATTGTATGCTTGCGATTGTATGATTGTGATTGTATGATTGTGATTGTATGATTGTGATTGTATGATTGTGATTGTATGATTATGATTGTATGATTGTGATTGTATGATTGTGATTGTATGATTGTGATTGTATGATTGTGATAGTATGATTGTGATTGTATGATTGTGATTGTATGACTGTGATTGTATGATTGTGATTGTATGATTGTGATTGTATGATTGTGAAAGTATGATTGTGATGGTATGATTGTGATTGTATGATTGTGATTGTATGATTGTGATTGTATGAGTGTGATTGTCTGATTGTGGTTGTGCGATTTTGATTATACGATTGTGATTGTACGATTGTTATTGAATGATTGAGATTGTATGATTCTGATTGTATGATTGTGATTGCATGATTGTGATTGTATGATTGTGATTGCATGATTTTGAATGTATGATTGTATCTGGGAGATTGTATTTGGGAGATTGTATTTGGGAGATTGTAATTGTATGATTGCGATTGTATGATTGTGATTGTATGATTGTGATTGAATGATTGTGATTGTATGATTGTGATCGTATGATTGTGATTGTATGATTGTGATTGTATGATTGCGATAGTATGATTGTGATTGTATGATTGTGGTTGTATGATTGTGATGTATGATTGTAATTGTATGATTATGATAGTATGATTGTGATTGTATGATTGAGATTGTATGATTGTGATTGTATGCTTGCGATTGTATGATTGTGATTGTATGATTGTGATTGTATGATTGTATTTGGGAGATAGTATTTGGGATATTGTAATTGTATGATTGCGATTGTATGATTGTGATTGTATGATTGTGATGTATGATTGTAATTGTATGATTATGATTGTATGATTGTGATTGTATGATTGTGATTGTATGATTGAGATTGTATGATTGTGATGTATGATTGTAATTGTATGATTATGATTGTATGATTGTGATTGTATGATTGAGATTGTATGATTGTGATTGTATGCTTGCGATTGTATGATTGTGATTGCATGATTGTGATTGTATGATTGTATTTGGGAGATAGTATTTGGGATATTGTAATTGTATGATTGCGATTGTATGATTGTGATTGTATGATTGTGATTGTATGATTGAGATTGTATGATTGTGATTGTATGCTTGCGATTGTATGATTGTGATTGTATGATTGTGATTCTTTGATTGTGATTGTATGATTGTGATTGTATGATTGTGATTGTATGATTGTGATTGTATGATTGTGATTGTATGATTGTGATTATAGGATTGTGATTGTATGATTGTGATTGTATGATTGTGATAGTATGATTGTGATTATATGATTGTTATTGTATTACTGTGATTGTATGATTGTGATAGTATGATTGTGAAAGTATGATTGTGATTGTATGATTGTGATTGTATGATTGTGATTGTATGATTGTGATTGTATGATTGTGATTGTATGATTGTGATTGTCTGATTCTGGTTGTGCGATTGTGATTGTACGATTGTGATTGTACGATTGTGATAGTATGATTGTGATTGTATGATTGTGATTGTATGATTGTGATTGTATGATTGTGATTGTGTGATTGTGATTGTATGATTGTGATTGTTTGATTGTATTTGCGAGATTGTATTTGGGAGATTGTATTTGGGAGATTGTAATTGTATGATTGCGATTGTATGATTGTGATTGTATGATTGCGATTGTATGATTGTGATTGTATGATTGTGATTGAATGATTGTGATTGTATGATTGTGATCGTATGATTGTGATTGTATGATTGTGATTGTATGATTGCGATAGTATGATTGTGATTGTATGATTGTGGTTGTATGATTGTGATGTATGATTGTAATTGTATGATTATGATAGTATGATTGTGATTGTATGATTGAGATTGTATGATTGTGATTGTATGCTTGCGATTGTATGATTGTGATTGTATGATTGTGATTGTATGATTGTATTTGGGAGATAGTATTTGGGATATTGTAATTGTATGCTTGCGATTGTATGATTGTGATTGTATGATTGTGATTCTTTGATTGTGATTGTATGATTGTGATTGTATGATTGTGATTGTATGATTGTGCTTATAGGATTGTGATTGTATGATTGTGATTGTATGATTGTGATAGTATGATTGTGATTATATGATTGTTATTGTATGACTGTGATTGTATGATTGTGATAGTATGATTGTGAAAGTATGATTGTGATTGTATGATTGTGATTGTATGATTGTGATTGTATGATTGTTATTGTATGACTGTGATTGTATGATTGTGATGTATGATTGTAATTGTATGATTATGATTGTATGATTGTGATTGTATGATTGAGATTGTATGATTGTGATTGTATGCTTGCGATTGTATGATTGTGATTGTATGATTGTGATTCTTTGATTGTGATTGTATGATTGTGATTATATGATTGTGATTGTATGATTGTGATTGTATGATTGTGATTATAGGATTGTGATTGTATGATTGTGATTGTATGATTGTGATAGTATGATTGTGATTATATGATTGTTATTGTATGACTGTGATTGTATGATTGTGATAGTATGATTGTGAAAGTATGATTGTGATTGTATGATTGTGATTGTATGATTGTGATTGTATGATTGTGATTGTATGATTGTGATTGTATGATTGTGATTGTCTGATTGTGGTTGTGCGATTGTGATTTTACGATTGTGATTGTACGATTGTGATAGTATGATTGTGATTGTATGATTGTGATTGTATGATTGTGATTGTATGATTGTGATTGTATGATTGTGATTGTATGATTGTGATTGTTTGATTGTATTTGGGAGATTGTATTTGGGAGATTGTATTTGGGAGATTGTAATTGTATGATTGCGATTGTATGATTGTGATTGTATGATTGCGATTGTATGATTGCGATTGTATGATTGTGATGTATAACTGTAATTGTATGATTATGATTGTATGATTGTGATTGTATGATTGAGATTGTATGATTGTGATTGTATGCTTGCGATTGTATGATTGTGATTGTATGATTGTGATTGTATGATTGTGATTGTATGATTGTGATTGTATGATTATGATTGTATGATTGTGATTGTATGATTGTGATTGTATGATTGTGATTGTATGATTGTGATAGTATGATTGTGATTGTATGATTGTGATTGTATGACTGTGATTGTATGATTGTGATTGTATGATTGTGATTGTATGATTGTGAAAGTATGATTGTGATGGTATGATTGTGATTGTATGATTGTGATTGTATGATTGTGATTGTATGAGTGTGATTGTCTGATTGTGGTTGTGCGATTTTGATTATACGATTGTGATTGTACGATTGTTATTGAATGATTGAGATTGTATGATTCTGATTGTATGATTGTGATTGCATGATTGTGATTGTATGATTGTGATTGCATGATTTTGAATGTATGATTGTATCTGGGAGATTGTATTTGGGAGATTGTATTTGGGAGATTGTAATTGTATGATTGCGATTGTATGATTGTGATTGTATGATTGTGATTGAATGATTGTGATTGTATGATTGTGATCGTATGATTGTGATTGTATGATTGTGATTGTATGATTGCGATAGTATGATTGTGATTGTATGATTGTGGTTGTATGATTGTGATGTATGATTGTAATTGTATGATTATGATAGTATGATTGTGATTGTATGATTGAGATTGTATGATTGTGATTGTATGCTTGCGATTGTATGATTGTGATTGTATGATTGTGATTGTATGATTGTATTTGGGAGATAGTATTTGGGATATTGTAATTGTATGATTGCGATTGTATGATTGTGATTGTATGATTGTGATGTATGATTGTAATTGTATGATTATGATTGTATGATTGTGATTGTATGATTGTGATTGTATGATTGAGATTGTATGATTGTGATGTATGATTGTAATTGTATGATTATGATTGTATGATTGTGATTGTATGATTGAGATTGTATGATTGTGATTGTATGCTTGCGATTGTATGATTGTGATTGCATGATTGTGATTGTATGATTGTATTTGGGAGATAGTATTTGGGATATTGTAATTGTATGATTGCGATTGTATGATTGTGATTGTATGATTGTGATTGTATGATTGAGATTGTATGATTGTGATTGTATGCTTGCGATTGTATGATTGTGATTGTATGATTGTGATTCTTTGATTGTGATTGTATGATTGTGATTGTATGATTGTGATTGTATGATTGTGATTGTATGATTGTGATTGTATGATTGTGATTATAGGATTGTGATTGTATGATTGTGATTGTATGATTGTGATAGTATGATTGTGATTATATGATTGTTATTGTATTACTGTGATTGTATGATTGTGATAGTATGATTGTGAAAGTATGATTGTGATTGTATGATTGTGATTGTATGATTGTGATTGTATGATTGTGATTGTATGATTGTGATTGTATGATTGTGATTGTCTGATTCTGGTTGTGCGATTGTGATTGTACGATTGTGATTGTACGATTGTGATAGTATGATTGTGATTGTATGATTGTGATTGTATGATTGTGATTGTATGATTGTGATTGTGTGATTGTGATTGTATGATTGTGATTGTTTGATTGTATTTGCGAGATTGTATTTGGGAGATTGTATTTGGGAGATTGTAATTGTATGATTGCGATTGTATGATTGTGATTGTATGATTGCGATTGTATGATTGTGATTGTATGATTGTGATTGAATGATTGTGATTGTATGATTGTGATCGTATGATTGTGATTGTATGATTGTGATTGTATGATTGCGATAGTATGATTGTGATTGTATGATTGTGGTTGTATGATTGTGATGTATGATTGTAATTGTATGATTATGATAGTATGATTGTGATTGTATGATTGAGATTGTATGATTGTGATTGTATGCTTGCGATTGTATGATTGTGATTGTATGATTGTGATTGTATGATTGTATTTGGGAGATAGTATTTGGGATATTGTAATTGTATGCTTGCGATTGTATGATTGTGATTGTATGATTGTGATTCTTTGATTGTGATTGTATGATTGTGATTGTATGATTGTGATTGTATGATTGTGCTTATAGGATTGTGATTGTATGATTGTGATTGTATGATTGTGATAGTATGATTGTGATTATATGATTGTTATTGTATGACTGTGATTGTATGATTGTGATAGTATGATTGTGAAAGTATGATTGTGATTGTATGATTGTGATTGTATGATTGTGATTGTATGATTGGGATTGTATGATTGTGATTGTCTGATTGTGGTTGTGCGATTGTGATTGTACGATTGTGATTGTACGATTGTGATAGTATGATTGTGATTGTATGATTGTGATTGTATGATTGTGATTGTATGATTGTGATTGTATGATTGTGATTGTATGATTGTGATTCTTTGATTGTGATTGTATGATTGTGATTGTATGATTGTGATTGTATGATTGTGATTATAGGATTGTGATTGTATGATTGTGATTGTATGATTGTGATAGTATGATTGTGATTATATGATTGTTATTGTATGACTGTGATTGTATGATTGTGATTGCATGATTGTGATTGTATGATTGTGATTGCATGATTTTGAATGTATGATTGTGATTGTATGATTGTGATTGTATGATTGTGATTGTATGATTGTGACTGTATGATTGTGATTGTATGATTGTGATAGTATGATTGTGACTGTATGATTGTGATGTATGATTGTAATTGTATGATTATGATTGTATGATTGTGATTGTATGATTGTGATTGTATGATTGAGATTGTATGATTGTGATTGTATGCTTGCGATTGTATGATTGTGATTGTATGATTGTGATTCTTTGATTGTGATTGTATGATTGTGATTGTATGATTGTGATTGTATGATTGTGATTGTATGATTGTGATTGTATGATTGTGATTATAGGATTGTGATTGTATGATTGTGATTGTATGATTGTGATAGTATGATTGTGATTATATGATTGTTATTGTATTACTGTGATTGTATGATTGTGATAGTATGATTGTGAAAGTATGATTGTGATTGTATGATTGTGATTGTATGATTGTGATTGAATGATTGTGATTGTATGATTGTGATCGTATGATTGTGATTGTATGATTGTGATTGTATGATTGCGATAGTATGATTGTGATTGTATGATTGTGGTTGTATGATTGTGATGTATGATTGTAATTGTATGATTATGATAGTATGATTGTGATTGTATGATTGAGATTGTATGATTGTGATTGTATGCTTGCGATTGTATGATTGTGATTGTATGATTGTGATTGTATGATTGTATTTGGGAGATAGTATTTGGGATATTGTAATTGTATGCTTGCGATTGTATGATTGTGATTGTATGATTGTGATTCTTTGATTGTGATTGTATGATTGTGATTGTATGATTGTGATTGTATGATTGTGCTTATAGGATTGTGATTGTATGATTGTGATTGTATGATTGTGATAGTATGATTGTGATTATATGATTGTTATTGTATGACTGTGATTGTATGATTGTGATAGTATGATTGTGAAAGTATGATTGTGATTGTATGATTGTGATTGTATGATTGTGATTGTATGATTGGGATTGTATGATTGTGATTGTCTGATTGTGGTTGTGCGATTGTGATTGTACGATTGTGATTGTACGATTGTGATAGTATGATTGTGATTGTATGATTGTGATTGTATGATTGTGATTGTATGATTGTGATTGTATGATTGTGATTGTATGATTGTGATTCTTTGATTGTGATTGTATGATTGTGATTGTATGATTGTGATTGTATGATTGTGATTATAGGATTGTGATTGCATGATTGTGATTGTATGATTGTGATAGTATGATTGTGATTATATGATTGTTATTGTATGACTGTGATTGTATGATTGTGATTGCATGATTGTGATTGTATGATTGTGATTGCATGATTTTGAATGTATGATTGTGATTGTATGATTGTGATTGTATGATTGTGATTGTATGATTGTGACTGTATGATTGTGATTGTATGATTGTGATAGTATGATTGTGACTGTATGATTGTGATGTATGATTGTAATTGTATGATTATGATTGTATGATTGTGATTGTATGATTGTGATTGTATGATTGTGATTCTTTGATTGTGATTGTATGATTGTGATTGTATGATTGTGATTGTATGATTGTGATTGTATGATTGTGATTGTATGATTATGATTGTATGATTGTGATTGTATGATTGTATTTGGGTGATTGTATTTGGGAGATTGTATTTGGGAGATTGTAATTGTATGATTGCGATTGTATGATTGTGATTGTATGATTGCGATTGTACGAATGCGATTGTATGATTGTGATTGTATGATTGTGATTGTATGATTGTGATTGTATGATTGTGATTGTATGATTGTGATTGTATGATTGTGATTGTATGATTGTGATTGTATGGTTGTGATTGTATGATTGTGAATGCACGATTGTGATTGTATGATTGTGATTGTATGATTTTGGTAGTACGATTGTGATTGTATGACTGTGATTGTATGACTGTGATTGTATGATTGTGATTGTATGATTGTGATTGTATGATTGTGAAAGTATGATTGTGATTGTATGATTGTGATTGTATGATTGTGATTGTATGATTATGATTGTATGATTGTGATTGTATGATTGTGATTGTATGATTGTGACTGTATGATTGTGATTGTATGATTGTGATAGTATGATTGTGACTGTATGATTGTGATGTATGATTGTAATTGTATGATTATGACTGTATGATTGTGATTGTGTGATTGTGATTGTATGATTGTATTTGGGAGATTGTATTTGGGATATTGTAATTGTATGACTGCGATTGTATGATTGTGATTGTATGATTGTGATTGTAGGATTGTGATTGTATGATTGTATTTGGGAGATTGTATTTGGGATATTGTAATTGTATGATTGCGATTGTATGATTGCGATTGTATGATTGTGATTGTATGATTGTGTATGTATGATTGTGATTGTATGATTGTATTTGGGAGATTGTATTTGGGATATTGTAATTGTATGACTGCGATTGTATGATTGTGATTGTATGATTGTGATGTATGATTGTAATTGTATGATTATGATTGTATGATTGTGATTGTATGATTGTGATGGTATGATTGTGATTGTATGATTGCGATCGTATGATTGTGATTGTATGATTCTGATTGTATGATTGTGATTGTATGATTGCGATTGTATGATTGTGATTGTATGATTAAGTTTGTATTTTTGTGAGTTTATGATTGGGATTGTATGATTGTGATTGTATGATTGTGATTGTATGATTGTGATAGTATGATTGTGAAAGTATGATTGTGATTGTATGATTGTGATTGTATGATTGTGATAGTATGATTGTGAAAGTATGATTGTGATTGTATGATTGTGATTGTATGATTGTGATTGTATGATTGTGATTGTATGATTGTGATTGTATGATTGTGATTGTCTGATTGTGGTTGTGCGATTGTGATTGTACGATTGTGATTGTACGATTGTGATAGTATGATTGTGATTGTATGATTGTGATTGTATGATTGTGATTGTATGATTGTGATTGTATGATTGTGATTGTTTGATTGTATTTGGGAGATTGTATTTGGGAGATTGTATTTGGGAGATTGTAATTGTATGGTTGCGATTGTATGATTGTGATTGTATGATTGCGATTGTATGATTGTGATTGTATGATTGTGATGTATAACTGTAATTGTATGATTATGATTGTATGATTGTGATTGTATGATTGAGATTGTATAATTGTGATTGTATGCTTGCGATTGTATGATTGTGATTGTATGATTGTGATTGTATGATTGTGATTGTATGATTGTGATTGTATGATTGTGATTGTATGATTATGATTGTATGATTGTGATTGTATGATTGTGATTGTATGATTGTGATTGTATGATTGTGATAGTATGATTGTGATTGTATGATTGTGATTGTATGACTGTGATTGTATGATTGTGATTGTATGATTGTGATTGTATGATTGTGAAAGTATGATTGTGATGGTATGATTGTGATTGTATGATTGTGATTGTATGATTGTGATTGTATGAGTGTGATTGTCTGATTGTGGTTGTGCGATTGTGATTATACGATTGTGATTGTACGATTGTTATTGAATGATTGTGATTGTATGATTCTGATTGTATGATTGTGATTGCATGATTGTGATTGTATGATTGTGATTGCATGATTTTGAATGTATGATTGTATCTGGGAGATTGTATTTGGGAGATTGTATTTGGGAGATTGTAATTGTATGATTGCGATTGTATGATTGTGATTGTATGCTTGTGATTGTATGATTGTGATTGTATGATTATGATTGTATGATTGTGATTGTATGATTGTGATTGTATGATTGTGATTGTATGATTTTGATTGTATGATTGTATTTGGGAGATTGTATTTGGGATATTGTAATTGTATGATTGTGATTGTATGATTGTGATTGTATGATTTTGATTGTATGATTGTATTTGGGAGATTGTATTTGGGATATTGTAATTGTTTGATTGCGATTGTATGATTGTGATTGTATGATTGTGATGTATGATTGTAATTGTATGATTATGATTGTATGATTGTGATTGTATGATTGAGATTGTATGATTGTGATTGTATGCTTGCGATTGTATGAATGTGATTGTATGATTGTGATTGCATGATTGTGATTGTATGATTGTGATTGTATGATTGTGATTGTATGACTGTGATTGTATGATTGTGATTGTATGATTGTGATTGTATGATTGTGAAAGTATGATTGTGATTGTATGATTGTGATTGTATGATTGTGATTGTATGATTGTGATTGTATGATTGTGATTGTATGATTGTGATTGTATGATTGTATTTGGGATATTGTAATTGTATGATTGTGATTGCATGATTTTGAATGTATGATTGCGATTGTATGATTGCGATTGTATGATTGTGATTGTATGATTGTGATTGTATGATTGTGATTGTATGATTGTGATAGTATGATTGTGATTGTATGATTGTGATTGTATGATTGTGATTGTATGATTGTGATTGTATGATTGTGATTGTATGATTGTATTTGGGAGATTGTATTTGGGAGATTGTATTTGGAAGATTGTAATTGTATGATTGCGATTGTATGATTGTGATTGCATGATTGCGATTGTATGATTGTGATTGTATGATTGCGATGTATGATTGTAATTGTATGATTATGATTGTATGATTGTGATTGTATGATTGTGATTGTATGATTGTATCTGGGAGATTGTATTTGGGAGATTGTATTTGGGAGATTGTATTTGGGATATTGTAATTGTTTGATTGCGATTGTATGATTGTGATTGTATGATTGTGATGTATGATTGTAATTGTATGATTATGATTGTATGATTGTGATTGTATGATTGAGATTGTATGATTGTGATTGTATGCTTGCGATTGTATGAATGTGATTGTATGATTATGATTGTATGATTATGGTTGTATGATTGTGATTGTATGATTGTGATTGTATGATTGTGATTGTATGATTGTGATTGTATGATTGTATTTGGGAGATTGTATTTGGGATATTGTAATTGTATGATTGCGATTGTATGATTGTGATTGTATGATTGTGATGTATGATTGTAATTGTATGATTATGATTGTATGATTGTGATTGTGTGATTGAGATTGTATGATTGTGATTGTATGCTTGCGATTGTATGAATGTGTGTGTATGATTGTGATTGTATGATTGTGATTGTATGATTGTGATTGTATGATTGTGATTGTATGATTGTGATTGTATGATTGTGATTGTATGATTGTGAATTTACGATTGTGATTCTATGATTGTGATTGTATGATTGCGATAGTATGATTGTGATTGTATGACTGTGATTGTATGCCTGTGATTGTATGATTGTGATTGTATGATTGTGATTGTATGATTGTGATTGTATGATTGTGATTGTATGATTGTGATTGTATGATTGTGATTGTATGATTGTGATTGTATGATTGTGATTGTATGACTGTGATTGCATGATTGTGATTGTATGATTGTATTTGGGATATTGTAATTGTATGATTGCGATTGTATGATAGTGATTGTATGATTGTGATTGTATGATTGTGATAGTATGATTGTGAAAGTATGATTGTGATTGTATGATTGTGATTGTATGATTGTGATGTATGATTGTAATTGTATGATTATGATTGTATGATTGTGATTGTATGATTGTGATTGTATGATTGAGATTGTATGATTGTGATTGTATGCTTGCGATTGTATGATTGTGATTGTATGATTGTGATTGTATGATTGTGATGTATGACTGTAATTGTATGATTATGATTGTATGATTGTGATTGTATGATTGAGATTTTATGATTGTGATTGTATGCTTGCGATTGTATGATTGTGATTGTATGATTGTGATTGTATGATTGTGATTGTATGATTGTGATTGTATGATTGTGATTGTATGATTATGATTGTATGATTGTGATTGTATCATTGTGATTGTATGATTGTGATTGTATGATTGTGATAGTACGATTGTGATTGTATGATTGTGATTGTATGACTGTGATTGTATGATTGTGATTGTATGATTGTGATTGTATGATTGTGATTGTATGATTAAGTTTGTATTTTTGTGATTTTATGATTGTGATTGTATGATTGTGATTGTATGATTGTGATTGTATGATTGTGATTGTATGATTGCGATTGTATGAATGCGATTGTATGATTGTGATTGCATAATTGTGATTGTATGATTGTGATTGTATGATTGTGATTGTTTGATTGTGGTTGTATGATTGTGATTGTATGATTGAGATTGTATGATTGTGATTGTATGATTGCGATTGTATGATTGCGATTGTATGATTGTGATTGTATGATTGTGATTGTATGATTGTGATTGTATGATTGTGATTGTATGATTGTGATTGTATGATTGTGATTGTATGATTGTGATTGTATGATTGTGATTGTATGATTGTGAAAGTATGATTGTGATTGTATGATGATGATTGTATGATTGTGATTGTATGATTGTGATTGTATGATTATGATTGTATGATTGTATTTGGGAGATTGTATTTGGGAGATTGTAATTGTATGATTGCGATTGTATGATTATGATTGTATGATTGTGATTGTATGAGTGTGATTGTCTGATTGTGATTGTATGATTGCGATTGTATGATTGTGTTTGTATGATTGTGATTGTATGATTGCGATTGTATGATTGTGATTGTATGATTGTGATTGTATGATTGTGATTGTATGATTGTGATTGTATGATTGTGATTGTATGATTGTGAATGTATGATTGTGATTGTATGATTGTGATTGTATGATTGTGATTGTATGATTGTGATTGTATGAGTGCGATTGTCTGATTGTGGTTGTGGGATTGTGATTGTGCGATTGTGAATGTACGATTGTGATTGTATGATTGTGATTGTATGAATATGATTGTATGATTGTGATTGCATGATTGTGATTGTATGATTGTGATTGCATGATTTTGAATGTATGATTGTGATTGAATGATTGTGATTGTATGATTGTGATCGTATGATTGTGATTCTATGATTGTGATTGTATGATTGCGATAGTATGATTGTGATTGTATGATTGTGATTGTATGATTGTGATGTATGATTGTAATTGTATGATTATGATTGTATGATTGTGATTGTATGATTGAGATTGTATGATTGTGATTGTATGCTTGCGATTGTATGAATGTGATTGTATGATTGTGATTGCATGATTGTGATTGTATGATTGTGATTGTATGATTGTGATTGTATGATTGTGGTTGTATGATTGTGATGTATGATTGTAATTGTATGATTATGATAGTATGATTGTGATTGTATGATTGAGATTGTATGATTGTGATTGTATGCTTGCGATTGTATGATTGTGATTGTATGATTGTGATTGTATGATTGTATTTGGGAGATAGTATTTGGGATATTGTAATTGTATGCTTGCGATTGTATGATTGTGATTGTATGATTGTGATTCTTTGATTGTGATTGTATGATTGTGATTGTATGATTGTGATTGTATGATTGTGATTATAGGATTGTGATTGTATGATTGTGATTGTATGATTGTGATAGTATGATTGTGATTATATGATTGTTATTGTATGACTGTGATTGTATGATTGTGATAGTATGATTGTGAAAGTATGATTGTGATTGTATGATTGTGATTGTATGATTGTGATTGTATGATTGGGATTGTATGATTGTGATTGTCTGATTGTGGTTGTGCGATTGTGATTGTACGATTGTGATTGTACGATTGTGATAGTATGATTGTGATTGTATGATTGTGATTGTATGATTGTGATTGTATGATTGTGATTGTATGATTGTGATTGTATGATTGTGATTCTTTGATTGTGATTGTATGATTGTGATTGTATGATTGTGATTGTATGATTGTGATTATAGGATTGTGATTGTATGATTGTGATTGTATGATTGTGATAGTATGATTGTGATTATATGATTGTTATTGTATGACTGTGATTGTATGATTGTGATTGCATGATTGTGATTGTATGATTGTGATTGCATGATTTTGAATGTATGATTGTGATTGTATGATTGTGATTGTATGATTGTGATTGTATGATTGTGATTGTATGATTGTGACTGTATGATTGTGATTGTATGATTGTGATAGTATGATTGTGACTGTATGATTGTGATGTATGATTGTAATTGTATGATTATGATTGTATGATTGTGATTGTATGATTGTGATTCTTTGATTGTGATTGTATGATTGTGATTGTATGATTGTGATTGTATGATTGTGATTGTATGATTGTGATTGTATGATTGTGATTGTATAATTATGATTGTATGATTGTGATTGTATGATTGTATTTGGGTGATTGTATTTGGGAGATTGTATTTGGGAGATTGTAATTGTATGATTGCGATTGTATGATTGTGATTGTATGATTGCGATTGTATGAATGCGATTGTATGATTGTGATTGTATGATTGTGATTGTATGATTGTGATTGTATGATTGTGATTGTATGATTGTGATTGTATGATTGTGATTGTATGATTGTGATTGTATGATTGTGATTGTATGATTGTGATTGTATGGTTGTGATTGTATGATTGTGAATGCACGATTGTGATTGTATGATTGTGATTGTATGATTTTGGTAGTACGATTGTGATTGTATGACTGTGATTGTATGACTGTGATTGTATGATTGTGATTGTATGATTGTGATTGTATGATTGTGAAAGTATGATTGTGATTGTATGATTGTGATTGTATGATTGTGATTGTATGATTAGGATTGTATGATTGTGATTGTATGATTGTGATTGTATGATTGTGACTGTATGATTGTGATTGTATGATTGTGATAGTATGATTGTGACTGTATGATTGTGATGTATGATTGTAATTGTATGATTATGATTGTATGATTGTGATTGTGTGATTGTGATTGTATGATTGTATTTGGGAGATTGTATTTGGGATATTGTAATTGTATGACTGCGATTGCATGATTGTGATTGTATGATTGTGATTGTAGGATTGTGATTGTATGATTGTATTTGGGAGATTGTATTTGGGATATTGTAATTGTATGATTGCGATTGTATGATTGCGATTGTATGATTGCGATTGTATGATTGTGATTGTATGATTGTGTATGTATGATTGTGATTGTATGATTGTATTTGGGAGATTGTATTTGGGATATTGTAATTGTATGATTGCGATTGTATGATTGTGATTGTATGATTGTGATGTATGATTGTAATTGTATGATTATGATTGTATGATTGTGATTGTATGATTGTGATGGTATGATTGTGATGGTATGATTGTGATTGTATGATTGCGATCGTATGATTGTGATTGTATGATTCTGATTGTATGATTGTGATTGTATGATTGCGATTGTATGATTGTGATTGTATGATTAAGTTTGTATTTTTGTGAGTTTATGATTGGGATTGTATGATTGTGATTGTATGATTGTGATTGTATGATTGTGATAGTATGATTGTGAAAGTATGATTGTGATTGTATGATTGTGATTGTATGATTGTGATAGTATGATTGTGAAAGTATGATTGTGATTGTATGATTGTGATTGTATGATTGTGATTGTATGATTGTGATTGTATGATTGTGATTGTATGATTGTGATTGTCTGATTGTGGTTGTGCGATTGTGATTGTACGATTGTGATTGTACGATTGTGATAGTATGATTGTGATTGTATGATTGTGATTGTATGATTGTGATTGTATGATTGTGATTGTATGATTGTGATTGTTTGATTGTATTTGGGAGATTGTATTTGGGAGATTGTAATTGTATGATTGCGATTGTATGATTGTGATTGTATGATTGCGATTGTATGATTGTGATTGTATGATTGTGATGTATAACTGTAATTGTATGATTATGATTGTATGATTGTGATTGTATGATTGAGATTGTATAATTGTGATTGTATGCTTGCGATTGTATGATTGTGATTGTATGATTGTGATTGTATGATTGTGATTGTATGATTGTGATTGTATGATTGTGATTGTATGATTATGATTGTATGATTGTGATTGTATGATTGTGATTGTATGATTGTGATTGTATGATTGTGATAGTATGATTGTGATTGTATGATTGTGATTGTATGACTGTGATTGTATGATTGTGATTGTATGATTGTGATTGTATGATTGTGAAAGTATGATTGTGATGGTATGATTGTGATTGTATGATTGTGATTGTATGATTGTGATTGTATGAGTGTGATTGTCTGATTGTGGTTGTGCGATTGTGATTATACGATTGTGATTGTACGATTGTTATTGAATGATTGTGATTGTATGATTCTGATTGTATGATTGTGATTGCATGATTGTGATTGTATGATTGTGATTGCATGATTTTGAATGTATGATTGTATCTGGGAGATTGTATTTGGGAGATTGTATTTGGGAGATTGTAATTGTATGATTGCGATTGTATGATTGTGATTGTATGCTTGTGATTGTATGATTGTGATTGTATGATTATGATTGTATGATTGTGATTGTATGATTGTATTTGGGTGATTGTATTTGGGAGATTGTATTTGGGAGATTGTAATTGTATGATTGCGATTGTATGATTGTGATTGTATGATTGCGATTGTATGAATGCGATTGTATGATTGTGATTGTATGATTGTGATTGTATGATTGTGATTGTATGATTGTGATTGTATGATTTTGATTGTATGATTGTATTTGGGAGATTGTATTTGGGATATTGTAATTGTATGATTGTGATTGTATGATTGTGATTGTATGATTTTGATTGTATGATTGTATTTGGGAGATTGTATTTGGGATATTGTAATTGTTTGATTGCGATTGTATGATTGTGATTGTATGATTGTGATGTATGATTGTAATTGTATGATTATGATTGTATGATTGTGATTGTATGATTGAGATTGTATGATTGTGATTGTATGCTTGCGATTGTATGAATGTGATTGTATGATTGTGATTGCATGATTGTGATTGTATGATTGTGATTGTATGATTGTGATTGTATGACTGTGATTGTATGATTGTGATTGTATGATTGTGATTGTATGATTGTGAAAGTATGATTGTGATTGTATGATTGTGATTGTATGATTGTGATTGTATGATTGTGATTGTATGATTGTGATTGTATGATTGTGATTGTATGATTGTGATTGTATGATTGTATTTGGGATATTGTAATTGTATGATTGTGATTGCATGATTTTGAATGTATGATTGCGATTGTATGATTGCGATTGTATGATTGTGATTGTATGATTGTGATTGTATGATTGTGATTGTATGATTGTGATAGTATGATTGTGATTGTATGATTGTGATTGTATGATTGTGATTGTATGATTGTGATTGTATGATTGTGATTGTATGATTGTATTTGGGAGATTGTATTTGGGAGATTGTATTTGGGAGATTGTAATTGTATGATTGCGATTGTATGATTGTGATTGCATGATTGCGATTGTATGATTGTGATTGTATGATTGCGATGTATGATTGTAATTGTATGATTATGATTGTATGATTGTGATTGTATGATTGTGATTGTATGACTGTGATTGTATGATTGTGATTGTATGATTGTGATTGTATGATTGTGAAAGTATGATTGTGATGGTATGATTGTGATTGTATGATTGTGATTGTATGATTGTGATTGTATGAGTGTGATTGTCTGATTGTGGTTGTGCGATTGTGATTATACGATTGTGATTGTACGATTGTTATTGAATGATTGTGATTGTATGATTCTGATTGTATGATTGTGATTGCATGATTGTGATTGTATGATTGTGATTGCATGATTTTGAATGTATGATTGTATCTGGGAGATTGTATTTGGGAGATTGTATTTGGGAGATTGTAATTGTATGATTGCGATTGTATGATTGTGATTGTATGCTTGTGATTGTATGATTGTGATTGTATGATTATGATTGTATGATTGTGATTGTATGATTGTATTTGGGTGATTGTATTTGGGAGATTGTATTTGGGAGATTGTAATTGTATGATTGCGATTGTATGATTGTGATTGTATGATTGCGATTGTATGAATGCGATTGTATGATTGTGATTGTATGATTGTGATTGTATGATTGTGATTGTATGATTGTGATTGTATGATTTTGATTGTATGATTGTATTTGGGAGATTGTATTTGGGATATTGTAATTGTATGATTGTGATTGTATGATTGTGATTGTATGATTTTGATTGTATGATTGTATTTGGGAGATTGTATTTGGGATATTGTAATTGTTTGATTGCGATTGTATGATTGTGATTGTATGATTGTGATGTATGATTGTAATTGTATGATTATGATTGTATGATTGTGATTGTATGATTGAGATTGTATGATTGTGATTGTATGCTTGCGATTGTATGAATGTGATTGTATGATTGTGATTGCATGATTGTGATTGTATGATTGTGATTGTATGATTGTGATTGTATGACTGTGATTGTATGATTGTGATTGTATGATTGTGATTGTATGATTGTGAAAGTATGATTGTGATTGTATGATTGTGATTGTATGATTGTGATTGTATGATTGTGATTGTATGATTGTGATTGTATGATTGTGATTGTATGATTGTATTTGGGATATTGTAATTGTATGATTGTGATTGCATGATTTTGAATGTATGATTGCGATTGTATGATTGCGATTGTATGATTGTGATTGTATGATTGTGATTGTATGATTGTGATTGTATGATTGTGATAGTATGATTGTGATTGTATGATTGTGATTGTATGATTGTGATTGTATGATTGTGATTGTATGATTGTGATTGTATGATTGTATTTGGGAGATTGTATTTGGGAGATTGTATTTGGGAGATTGTAATTGTATGATTGCGATTGTATGATTGTGATTGCATGATTGCGATTGTATGATTGTGATTGTATGATTGCGATGTATGATTGTAATTGTATGATTATGATTGTATGATTGTGATTGTATGATTGTATCTGGGAGATTGTATTTGGGAGATTGTATTTGGGAGATTGTAATTGTATGATTATGATTGTATGATTATGATTGTATGATTGTGATTGTATGATTGTGATTGTATGATTGTGATTGTATGATTGTGATTGTATGATTGTATTTGGGAGATTGTATTTGGGATATTGTAATTGTATGATTGCGATTGTATGATTGTGATTGTATGATTGTGATGTATGATTGTAATTGTATGATTATGATTGTATGATTGTGATTGTGTGATTGAGATTGTATGATTGTGATTGTATGCTTGCGATTGTATGAATGTCAGTGTATGATTGTGATTGTATGATTGTGATTGTATGATTGTGATTGTATGATTGTGATTGTATGATTGTGATTGTATGATTGTGAAGTTACGATTGTGATTCTATGATTGTGATTGTATGATTGCGATAGTATGATTGTGATTGTATGACTGTGATTGTATGCCTGTGATTGTATGATTGTGATTGTATGATTGTGATTGTATGATTGTGATTGTATGATTGTGATTGTATGATTGTGATTGTATGATTGAGATTTTATGATTGTGATTGTATGCTTGCGATTGTATGATTGTGATTGTATGATTGTGATTGTATGATTGTGATTGTATGATTGTGATTGTATGATTGTGATTGTATGATTGTGATTGTATGATTATGATTGTATGATTGTGATTGTATCATTGTGATTGTATGATTGTGATTGTATGATTGTGATAGTACGATTGTGATTGTATGATTGTGATTGTATGACTGTGATTGTATGATTGTGATTGTATGATTGTGATTGTATGATTGTGATTGTATGATTAAGTTTGTATTTTTGTGATTTTATGATTGTGATTGTATGATTGTGATTGTATGATTGTGATTGTATGATTGTGATTGTATGATTGCGATTGTATGATTGTGATTGTGTGATTGTGATTGTATGATTGTGATTGTATGTTTGTGATTGTATGATTGTGATTGTATGATTGAGATTTTATGATTGTGATTGTATGCTTGCGATTGTATGATTGTGATTGTATGATTGTGATTGTATGATTGTGATTGTATGATTGTGATTGTATGATTGTGATTGTATGATTATGATTGTATGATTGTGATTGTATCATTGTGATTGTATGATTGTGATTGTATGATTGTGATAGTACGATTGTGATTGTATGATTGTGATTGTATGACTGTGATTGTATGATTGTGATTGTATGATTGTGATTGTATGATTGTGATTGTATGATTAAGTTTGTATTTTTGTGATTTTATGATTGTGATTGTATGATTGTGATTGTATGATTGTGATTGTATGATTGTGATTGTCTGATTGTGATTGTATGATTGCGATTGTATGATTGTGTTTGTATGATTGTGATTGTATGATTGCGATTGTATGATTGTGATTGTATGATTGTGATTGTATGATTGTGATTGTATGATTGTGATTGTATGATTGTGATTGTATGATTGTGAATGTATGATTGTGATTGTATGATTGTGATTGTATGATTGTGATTGTATGATTGTGATTGTATGAGTGCGATTGTCTGATTGTGGTTGTGGGATTGTGATTGTGCGATTGTGAATGTACGATTGTGATTGTATGATTGTGATTGTATGAATATGATTGTATGATTGTGATTGCATGATTGTGATTGTATGATTGTGATTGCATGATTTTGAATGTATGATTGTGATTGAATGATTGTGATTGTATGATTGTGATCGTATGATTGTGATTGTATGATTGTGATTGTATGATTGCGATAGTATGATTGTGATTGTATGATTGTGATTGTATGATTGTGATGTATGATTGTAATTGTATGATTATGATTGTATGATTGTGATTGTATGATTGAGATTGTATGATTGTGATTGTATGCTTGCGATTGTATGAATGTGATTGTATGATTGTGATTGCATGATTGTGATTGTATGATTGTGATTGTATGATTGTGATTGTATGATTGTGATTGTATGATTGTGATTGTATGACTGTGATTGTATGACTGTGATTGTATGATTGTGATTGTATGATTGTGATTGTATGATTGTGAAAGTATGATTGTGATTGTATGATTGTGATTGTATGATTGTGATTGTATGATTGTGATTGTATGATTGTGATTGTATGATTGTGATTGTATGATTGTGATTGTATGATTGTATTTGGGATATTGTAATTGTATGATTGCGATTGTATGATTGCGATTGTATGATTGTGATTGTAAGATTGTGATTGTATGATTGTGATAGTATGATTGTGAAAGTATGATTGTGATTGTATGATTGTGATTGTATGATTGTGATAGTATGATTGTGATAGTATGATTGTGATTGTATGATTGTGATTGTATGATTGTGATTGTATGATTGTGATTGTATGATTATGATTGTATGATTGTGATTGTATGATTGTATTTGGGTGATTGTATTTGGGAGATTGTATTTGGGAGATTGTAATTGTATGATTGCGATTGTATGATTGTGATTGTATGAATGCGATTGTATGATTGTGATTGTATGATTGTGATTGTATGATTGTGATTGTATGATTGTGATTGTATGATTGTGATTGTATGATTGTGATTGTATGATTGTATTTGGGATATTGTAATTGTATGATTGCGATTGTATGATTGTGATTGTATGATTGTGATTGTATGATTGTGATAGTATGATTGTGAAAGTATGATTGTGATTGTATGATTGTGATTGTATGATTGTGATGTATGATTGTAATTGTATGATTATGATTGTATGATTGTGATTGTATGATTGAGATTGTATGATTGTGATTGTATGCTTGCGATTGTATGAATGTGATTGTATGATTGTGATTGTATGATTGTGATTGTATGATTGTGATTGTATGATTGTGATTGTATGATTGTGATTGTATGATTGTGATTGTATGATTGTGATTGTATGATTGTGAATTTACGATTGTGATTCTATGATTGTGATTGTATGATTGTGATAGTATGATTGTGATTGTATGACTGTGATTGTATGACTGTGATTGTATGATTGTGATTGTATGATTATGATTGTATGATTGTATTTGGGAGATTGTATTTGGGAGATTGTAATTGTATGATTGCGATTGTATGATTGTGATTGTATGATTGAGATTGTATGATTGTGATTGTATGATTGCGATTGTATGATTGTGTTTGTATGATTGTGATTGTATGATTGCGATGTATGACTGTAATTGTATGATTATGATTGTATGATTGTGATTGTATGATTGAGATTTTATGATTGTGATTGTATGCTTGCGATTGTATGATTGTGATTGTATGATTGTGATTGTATGATTGTGATTGTATGATTGTGATTGTATGATTGTGATTGTGAGATTATGATTGTATGATTGTGATTGTATCATTGTGATTGTATGATTGTGATTGTATGATTGTGATAGTACGATTGTGATTGTATGATTGTGATTGTATGACTGTGATTGTATGATTGTGATTGTATGATTGTGATTGTATGATTGTGATTGTATGATTAAGTTTGTATTTTTGTGATTTTATGATTGTGATTGTATGATTGTGATTGTATGATTGTGATTGTATGATTGTGATTGTATGATTGTGATTGTATGATTGCGATTGTATGAATGCGATTGTATGATTGTGATTGCATAATTGTGATTGTATGATTGTGATTGTATGATTGTGATTGTTTGATTGTGGTTGTATGATTGTGATTGTATGATTGAGATTGTATGATTGTGATTGTATGATTGCGATTGTATGATTGCG
The DNA here is from genome assembly GCF_050947335.1 of Megachile rotundata. Classification (NCBI taxonomy): domain Eukaryota; kingdom Metazoa; phylum Arthropoda; class Insecta; order Hymenoptera; family Megachilidae; genus Megachile; species Megachile rotundata. The sequence goes on along the minus strand of NW_027473318.1, from coordinate 934,920 downwards.
ATTGTATGATTGTGATTGTATGATTGTGATTGTATGATTGTGATTGTATGATTGTGATTGTATGATTGTGATTGTATGATTGTGATTGTATGATTGTGATTGTATGATTGTGATTGTATGATTGTGAATTTACGATTGTGATTCTATGATTGTGATTGTATGATTGTGATAGTATGATTGTGATTGTATGACTGTGATTGTATGACTGTGATTGTATGATTGTGATTGTATGATTGTGATTGTATGATTGTGAAAGTATGATTGTGATTGTATGATTGTGATTGTATGATTGTGATTGTATGATTGTGATTGTATGATTGTGATTGTATGATTGTGATTGTATGATTGTGATTGTATGATTGTGATTGTATGATTGTATTTGGGATATTGTAATTGTATGATTGCGATTGTATGATTGCGATTGTATGATTGTGATTGTATGATTGTGATTGTATGATTGTGATTGTATGATTGTGATAGTATGATTGTGAAAGTATGATTGTGATTGTATGATTGTGATTGTATGATTGTGATAGTATGATTGTGATAGTATGATTGTGATTGTATGATTGTGATTGTATGATTGTGATTGTATGATTGTGATTGTATGATTATGATTGTATGATTGTGATTGTATGATTGTATTTGGGTGATTGTATTTGGGAGATTGTATTTGGGAGATTGTAATTGTATGATTGCGATTGTATGATTGTGATTGTATGAATGCGATTGTATGATTGTGATTGTATGATTGTGATTGTATGATTGTGATTGTATGATTGTGATTGTATGATTGTGATTGTATGATTGTGATTGTATGATTGTATTTGGGATATTGTAATTGTATGATTGCGATTGTATGATTGTGATTGTATGATTGTGATTGTATGATTGTGATAGTATGATTGTGAAAGTATGATTGTGATTGTATGATTGTGATTGTATGATTGTGATGTATGATTGTAATTGTATGATTATGATTGTATGATTGTGATTGTATGATTGAGATTGTATGATTGTGATTGTATGCTTGCGATTGTATGAATGTGATTGTCTGATTGTGATTGTATGATTGTGATTGTATGATTGTGATTGTATGATTGTGATTGTATGATTGTGATTGTATGATTGTGATTGTATGATTGTGAATTTACGATTGTGATTCTATGATTGTGATTGTATGATTGTGATAGTATGATTGTGATTGTATGACTGTGATTGTATGACTGTGATTGTATGATTGTGATTGTATGATTGTGATTGTATGATTGTGAAAGTATGATTGTGATTGTATGATTGTGATTGTATGATTGTGATTGTATGATTGTGATTGTATGATTGCGATTGTATGATTGTGATTGTATGATTGCGATTGTATGATTGTGATTGTATGATTGTGATGTATGACTGTAACTGTATGATTATGATTGTATGATTGTGATTGTATGATTGAGATTGTATGATTGTGATTGTATGCTTGCGATTGTATGATTGTGATTGTATGATTGTGATTGTATGATTGTGATTGTATGATTGTGATTGTATGATTATGATTGTATGATTGTGATTGTATGATTGTGATTGTATGATTGTGATTGTATGATTGTGATTGTATGATTGTGATGTATGATTGTAATTGTATGATTGTGATTGTATGATTGTGATTGTATGATTGTGATAGTATGATTGTGAAAGTATGATTGTGATTGTATGATTGTGATTGTATGATTGTGATTGTATGATTGTGATTGTATGATTTTGATTGTATGATTGTATTTGGGAGATTGTATTTGGGATATTGTAATTGTATGATTGTGATTGTATGATTGTGATTGTATGATTTTGATTGTATGATTGTATTTGGGAGATTGTATTTGGGATATTGTAATTGTTTGATTGCGATTGTATGATTGTGATTGCATGATTGTGATGTATGATTGTAATTGTATGATTATGATTGTATGATTGTGATTGTATGATTGAGATTGTATGATTGTGATTGTATGCTTGCGATTGTATGAATGTGATTGTATGATTGTGATTGCATGATTGTGATTGTATGATTGTGATTGTATGATTGTGATTGTATGACTGTGATTGTATGATTGTGATTGTATGATTGTGATTGTATGATTGTGAAAGTATGATTGTGATTGTATGATTGTGATTGTATGATTGTGATTGTATGATTGTGATTGTATGATTGTGATTGTATGATTGTGATTGTATGATTGTATTTGGGATATTGTAATTGTATGATTGTGATTGCATGATTTTGAATGTATGATTGCGATTGTATGATTGCGATTGTATGATTGTGATTGTATGATTGTGATTGTATGATTGTGATTGTATGATTGTGATAGTATGATTGTGATTGTATGATTGTGATTGTATGATTGTGATTGTATGATTGTGATTGTATGATTGTGATTGTATGATTGTGATTGTATGATTGTATTTGGGAGATTGTATTTGGGAGATTGTATTTGGGAGATTGTAATTGTATGATTGCGATTGTATGATTGTGATTGCATGATTGCGATTGTATGATTGTGATTGTATGATTGCGATGTATGATTGTAATTGTATGATTATGATTGTATGATTGTGATTGTATGATTGTGATTGTATGATTGTATCTGGGAGATTGTATTTGGGAGATTGTATTTGGGAGATTGTAATTGTATGATTATGATTGTATGATTATGATTGTATGATTGTGATTGTATGATTGTGATTGTATGATTGTGATTGTATGATTGTGATTGTATGATTGTATTTGGGAGATTGTATTTGGGATATTGTAATTGTATGATTGCGATTGTATGATTGTGATTGTATGATTGTGATGTATGATTGTAATTGTATGATTATGATTGTATGATTGTGATTGTGTGATTGAGATTGTATGATTGTGATTGTATGCTTGCGATTGTATGAATGTGAGTGTATGATTGTGATTGTATGATTGTGATTGTATGATTGTGATTGTATGATTGTGATTGTATGATTGTGATTGTATGATTGTGATTGTATGATTGTGATTGTATGATTGTGATTGTATGATTGTGAAGTTACGATTGTGATTCTATGATTGTGATTGTATGATTGCGATAGTATGATTGTGATTGTATGACTGTGATTGTATGCCTGTGATTGTATGATTGTGATTGTATGATTGTGATTGTATGATTGTGATTGTATGATTGTGATTGTATGATTGTGATTGTATGATTGTGATTGTATGATTGTGATTCTATGACTGTGATTGCATGATTGTGATTGTATGATTGTATTTGGGATATTGTAATTGTATGATTGCGATTGTATGATTGTGATTGTATGATTGTGATTGTATGATTGTGATAGTATGATTGTGAAAGTATGATTGTGATTGTATGATTGTGATTGTATGATTGTGATGTATGATTGTAATTGTATGATTATGATTGTATGATTGTGATTGTATGATTGTGATTGTATGATTATGATTGTATGATTATGATTGTATGATTGTGATTGTATGATTGAGATTTTATGATTGTGATTGTATGCTTGCGATTGTATGATTGTGATTGTATGATTGTGATTGTATGATTGTGATTGTATGATTGTGATTGTATGATTATGATTGTATGATTGTGATTGTATCATTGTGATTGTATGATTGTGATTGTATGATTGTGATAGTACGATTGTGATTGTATGATTGTGATTGTATGACTGTGATTGTATGATTGTGATTGTATGATTGTGATTGTATGATTGTGATTGTATGATTAAGTTTGTATTTTTGTGATTTTATGATTGTGATTGTATGATTGTGATTGTATGATTGTGATTGTATGATTGTGATTGTATGATTGTGATTGTATGATTGCGATTGTATGAATGCGATTGTATGATTGTGATTGCATAATTGTGATTGTATGATTGTGATTGTATGATTGTGATTGTTTGATTGTGGTTGTATGATTGTGATTGTATGATTGAGATTGTATGATTGTGATTGTATGATTGCGATTGTATGATTGCGATTGTATGATTGTGATTGTATGATTGTGATTGTATGATTGTGATTGTATGATTGTGATTGTATGATTGTGATTGTATGATTGTGATAGTATGATTGTGAAAGTATGATTGTGATTGTATGATTGTGATTGTATGATTGTGATGTATGATTGTAATTGTATGATTATGATTGTATGATTGTGATTGTATGATTGTGATTGTATGATTGAGATTGTATGATTGTGATTGTATGCTTGCGATTGTATGATTGTGATTGTATGATTGTGATTGTATGATTGTGATGTATGACTGTAATTGTATGATTATGATTGTATGATTGTGATTGTATGATTGAGATTTTATGATTGTGATTGTATGCTTGCGATTGTATGATTGTGATTGTATGATTGTGATTGTATGATTGTGATTGTATGATTGTGATTGTATGATTGTGATTGTATGATTATGATTGTATGATTGTGATTGTATCATTGTGATTGTATGATTGTGATTGTATGATTGTGATAGTACGATTGTGATTGTATGATTGTGATTGTATGACTGTGATTGTATGATTGTGATTGTATGATTGTGATTGTATGATTGTGATTGTATGATTAAGTTTGTATTTTTGTGATTTTATGATTGTGATTGTATGATTGTGATTGTATGATTGTGATTGTATGATTGTGATTGTATGATTGCGATTGTATGAATGCGATTGTATGATTGTGATTGCATAATTGTGATTGTATGATTGTGATTGTATGATTGTGATTGTTTGATTGTGGTTGTATGATTGTGATTGTATGATTGAGATTGTATGATTGTGATTGTATGATTGCGATTGTATGATTGCGATTGTATGATTGTGATTGTATGATTGTGATTGTATGATTGTGATTGTATGATTGTGATTGTATGATTGTGATTGTATGATTGTGATTGTATGATTGTGATTGTATGATTGTGAAAGTATGATTGTGATTGTATGATGATGATTGTATGATTGTGATTGTATGATTGTGATTGTATGATTATGATTGTATGATTGTATTTGGGAGATTGTATTTGGGAGATTGTAATTGTATGATTGCGATTGTATGATTGTGATTGTATGATTGTGATTGTATGAGTGTGATTGTCTGATTGTGATTGTATGATTGCGATTGTATGATTGTGTTTGTATGATTGTGATTGTATGATTGCGATTGTATGATTGTGATTGTATGATTGTGATTGTATGATTGTGATTGTATGATTGTGATTGTATGATTGTGATTGTATGATTGTGAATGTATGATTGTGATTGTATGATTGTGATTGTATGATTGTGATTGTACGATTGTGATTGTATGAGTGCGATTGTCTGATTGTGGTTGTGGGATTGTGATTGTGCGATTGTGAATGTACGATTGTGATTGTATGATTGTGATTGTATGAATATGATTGTATGATTGTGATTGCATGATTGTGATTGTATGATTGTGATTGCATGATTTTGAATGTATGATTGTGATTGAATGATTGTGATTGTATGATTGTGATCGTATGATTGTGATTGTATGATTGTGATTGTATGATTGCGATAGTATGATTGTGATTGTATGATTGTGATTGTATGATTGTGATGTATGATTGTAATTGTATGATTATGATTGTATGATTGTGATTGTATGATTGAGATTGTATGATTGTGATTGTATGCTTGCGATTGTATGAATGTGATTGTATGATTGTGATTGCATGATTGTGATTGTATGATTGTGATTGTATGATTGTGATTGTATGATTGTGATTGTATGATTGTGATTGTATGATTCTGATGGTATGATTGTGAATTTACGATTGTGATTCTATGATTGTGATTGTATGATTGTGATAGTATGATTGTGATTGTATGACTGTGATTGTATGACTGTGATTGTATGATTGTGATTGTATGATTGTGATTGTATGATTGTGAAAGTATGATTGTGATTGTATGATTGTGATTGTATGATTGTGATTGTATGATTGTGATTGTATGATTGTGATTGTATGATTGTGATTGTATGATTGTGATTGTATGATTGTATTTGGGATATTGTAATTGTATGATTGCGATTGTATGATTGCGATTGTATGATTGTGATTGTAAGATTGTGATTGTATGATTGTGATAGTATGATTGTGAAAGTATGATTGTGATTGTATGATTGTGATTGTATGATTGTGATAGTATGATTGTGATAGTATGATTGTGATTGTATGATTGTGATTGTATGATTGTGATTGTATGATTGTGATTGTATGATTATGATTGTATGATTGTGATTGTATGATTGTATTTGGGTGATTGTATTTGGGAGATTGTATTTGGGAGATTGTAATTGTATGATTGCGATTGTATGATTGTGATTGTATGAATGCGATTGTATGATTGTGATTGTATGATTGTGATTGTATGATTGTGATTGTATGATTGTGATTGTATGATTGTGATTGTATGATTGTATTTGGGATATTGTAATTGTATGATTGCGATTGTATGATTGTGATTGTATGATTGTGATTGTATGATTGTGATAGTATGATTGTGAAAGTATGATTGTGATTGTATGATTGTGATTGTATGATTGTGATGTATGATTGTAATTGTATGATTATGATTGTATGATTGTGATTGTATGATTGAGATTGTATGATTGTGATTGTATGCTTGCGATTGTATGAATGTGTTTGTATGATTGTGATTGTATGATTGCGATGTATGACTGTAATTGTATGATTATGATTGTATGATTGTGATTGTATGATTGAGATTTTATGATTGTGATTGTATGATTGTGATTGTATGATTATGATTGTATGATTGTGATTGTATCATTGTGATTGTATGATTGTGATTGTATGATTGTGATAGTACGATTGTGATTGTATGATTGTGATTGTATGACTGTGATTGTATGATTGTGATTGTATGATTGTGATTGTATGATTGTGATTGTATGATTAAGTTTGTATTTTTGTGATTTTATGATTGTGATTGTATGATTGTGATTGTATGATTGTGATTGTATGATTGTGATTGTATGATTGTGATTGTATGATTGCGATTGTATGAATGCGATTGTATGATTGTGATTGCATAATTGTGATTGTATGATTGTGATTGTATGATTGTGATTGTTTGATTGTGGTTGTATGATTGTGATTGTATGATTGAGATTGTATGATTGTGATTGTATGATTGCGATTGTATGATTGCGATTGTATGATTGTGATTGTATGATTGTGATTGTATGATTGTGATTGTATGATTGTGATTGTATGATTGTGATTGTATGATTGTGATTGTATGATTGTGATTGTATGATTGTGAAAGTATGATTGTGATTGTATGATGATGATTGTATGATTGTGATTGTATGATTGTGATTGTATGATTGTGATTGTATGATTATGATTGTATGATTGTATTTGGGAGATTGTATTTGGGAGATTGTAATTGTATGATTGCGATTGTATGATTGTGATTGTATGATTGTGATTGTATGAGTGTGATTGTCTGATTGTGATTGTATGATTGCGATTGTATGATTGTGTTTGTATGATTGTGATTGTATGATTGCGATTGTATGATTGTGATTGTATGATTGTGATTGTATGATTGTGATTGTATGATTGTGATTGCATGATTGTGATTGTATGATTGTGATTGTATGATTGTGATTGTATGATTGTGATTGTATGATTGTGATTGTATGATTGTGATTGTATGATTGTGAATTTACGATTGTGATTCTATGATTGTGATTGTATGATTGTGATAGTGTGATTGTGATTGTATGACTGTGATTGTATGACTGTGATTGTATGATTGTGATTGTATGATTGTGATTGTATGATTGTGAAAGTATGATTGTGATTGTATGATTGTGATTGTATGATTGTGATTGTATGATTGTGATTGTATGATTGTGATTGTATGATTGTGATTGTATGATTGTGATTGTATGATTGTGATTGTATGATTGTATTTGGGATATTGTAATTGTATGATTGCGATTGTATGATTGCGATTGTATGATTGTGATTGTATGATTGTGATTGTATGATTGTGATTGTATGATTGTGATAGTATGATTGTGAAAGTATGATTGTGATTGTATGATTGTGATTGTATGATTGTGATAGTATGATTGTGATAGTATGATTGTGATTGTATGATTGTGATTGTATGATTGTGATTGTATGATTGTGATTGTATGATTATGATTGTATGATTGTGATTGTATGATTGTATTTGGGTGATTGTATTTGGGAGATTGTATTTGGGAGATTGTAATTGTATGATTGCGATTGTATGATTGTGATTGTATGAATGCGATTGTATGATTGTGATTGTATGATTGTGATTGTATGATTGTGATTGTATGATTGTGATTGTATGATTGTGATTGTATGATTGTATTTGGGATATTGTAATTGTATGATTGCGATTGTATGATTGTGATTGTATGATTGTGATTGTATGATTGTGATAGTATGATTGTGAAAGTATGATTGTGATTGTATGATTGTGATTGTATGATTGTGATGTATGATTGTAATTGTATGATTATGATTGTATGATTGTGATTGTATGATTGAGATTGTATGATTGTGATTGTATGCTTGCGATTGTATGAATGTGATTGTCTGATTGTGATTGTATGATTGTGATTGTATGATTGTGATTGTATGATTGTGATTGTATGATTGTGATTGTATGATTGTGATTGTATGATTGTGATTGTATGATTGTGATTGTATGATTGTGAATTTACGATTGTGATTCTATGATTGTGATTGTATGATTGTGATAGTATGATTGTGATTGTATGACTGTGATTGTATGACTGTGATTGTATGATTGTGATTGTATGATTGTGATTGTATGATTGTGAAAGTATGATTGTGATTGTATGATTGTGATTGTATGATTGTGATTGTATGATTGTGATTGTATGATTGTGATAGTATGATTGTGAAAGTATGATTGTGATTGTATGATTGTGATTGTATGATTGTGATGTATGATTGTAATTGTATGATTATGATTGTATGATTGTGATTGTATGATTGTGATTGTCTGATTGTGGTTGTGCGATTGTGATTTTACGATTGTGATTGTACGATTGTGATAGTATGATTGTGATTGTATGATTGTGATTGTATGATTGTGATTGTATGATTGTGATTGTATGATTGTGATTGTATGATTGTGATTGTATGATTGTGATTGTATGATTGTGATTGTTTGATTGTATTTGGGAGATTGTATTTGGGAGATTGTATTTGGGAGATTGTAATTGTATGATTGCGATTGTATGATTGTGATTGTATGATTGCGATTGTATGATTGTGATTGTATGATTGTGATGTATGACTGTAACTGTATGATTATGATTGTATGATTGTGATTGTATGATTGAGATTGTATGATTGTGATTGTATGCTTGCGATTGTATGATTGTGATTGTATGATTGTGATTGTATGATTGTGATTGTATGATTGTGATTGTATGATTATGATTGTATGATTGTGATTGTATGATTGTGATTGTATGATTGTGATTGTATGATTGTGATTGTATGATTGTGATGTATGATTGTAATTGTATGATTATGATTGTATGATTGTGATTGTATGATTGAGATTGTATGATTGTGATTGTATGCTTGCGATTGTATGAATGTGAGTGTATGATTGTGATTGTATGATTGTGATTGTATGATTGTGATTGTATGATTGTGATTGTATGATTGTGATTGTATGATTGTGATTGTATGATTGTGATTGTATGATTGTGATTGTATGATTGTGATTGTATGATTGTGAATTTACGATTGTGATTCTATGATTGTGATTGTATGATTGCGATAGTATGATTGTGATTGTATGACTGTGATTGTATGCCTGTGATTGTATGATTGTGATTGTATGATTGTGATTGTATGATTGTGAAAGTATGATTGTGATTGTATGATTGTGATTGTATGATTGTGATTGTATGATTGTGATTGTATGATTGTGATTGTATGATTGTATTTGGGATATTGTAATTGTATGATTGCGATTGTATGATTGTGATTGTATGATTGTGATTGTATGATTGTGATAGTATGATTGTGAAAGTATGATTGTGATTGTATGATTGTGATTGTATGATTGTGATGTATGATTGTAATTGTATGATTATGATTGTATGATTGTGATTGTATGATTGTGATTGTATGATTGTGATTGTATGATTGAGATTGTATGATTGTGATTGTATGATTGTGATTGTATGATTGCGATTGTATGAATGCGATTGTATGATTGTGATTGCATAATTGTGATTGTATGATTGTGATTGTATGATTGTGATTGTTTGATTGTGGTTGTATGATTGTGATTGTATGATTGAGATTGTATGATTGTGATTGTATGATTGCGATTGTATGATTGCGATTGTATGATTGTGATTGTATGATAGTGATTGTATGATTGTGATTGTATGATTGTGATTGTATGATTGTGATTGTATGATTGTGATTGTATGATTGTGAAAGTATGATTGTGATTGTATGATGATGATTGTATGATTGTGATTGTATGATTGTGATTGTATGATTATGATTGTATCATTGTATTTGGGAGATTGTATTTGGGAGATTGTAATTGTATGATTGCGATTGTATGATTGTGATTGTATGATTGAGATTGTATGATTGTGATTGTATGATTGCGATTGTATGATTGTGTTTGTATGATTGTGATTGTATGATTGCGATTGTATGATTGTGATTGTATGATTGTGATTGTATGATTGTGATTGTATGATTGTGATTGTATGATTGTGAATGTATGATTGTGATTGTACGATTATGATTGTATGATTGTGATTGTACGATTGTGATTGTATGAGTGTGATTGTCTGATTGTGGTTGTGGGATTGTGATTGTGCGATTGTGAATGTACGATTGTGATTGTATGATTGTGATTGTATGAATATGATTGTATGATTGTGATTGCATGATTGTGATTGTATGATTGTGATTGCATGATTTTGAATGTATGATTGTGATTGAATGATTGTGATTGTATGATTGTGATCGTATGATTGTGATTGTACGATTGTGATTGTATGATTGCGATAGTATGATTGTGATTGTATGATTGTGATTGTATGATTGTGATGTATGATTGTAATTGTATGATTATGATTGTATGATTGTGATTGTATGATTGAGATTGTATGATTGCGATTGTATGCTTGCGATTGTATGATTGTGATTGTATGATTGTGATTGTATGATTGTATTTGGGAGATAGTATTTGGGATATTGTAATTGTATGATTGCGATTGTATGATTGTGATTGTATGATTGTGATTTATGATTGTAATTGTATGATTATGATTGTATGATTGTGATTGTATGATTGTGATTGTATGATTGAGATTGTATGATTGTGATTGTATGCTTGCGATTATATGATTGTGATTGTATGATTGTGATTCTTTGATTGTGATTGTATGATTGTGATTGTATGATTGTGATTGTATGATTGTGATTATAGGATTGTGATTGTATGATTGTGATTGTATGAGTGTGATTGTCTGATTGTGGTTGTGCGATTGTGATTGTACGGTTGTGATTGTACGATTGTTATTGAATGATTGTGATTGTATGAGTCTGATTGTATGATTGTGATTGTACGATTATGATTGTATGATTGTGATTGTATGATTGTGATTGTATGATTGTATTTGGGATATTGTAATTGTATGATTGCGATTGTATGATTGTGATTGTATAATTGTGATGTATGATTGTAATTGTATGATTATGATTGTATGATTGTGATTGTATGATTGAGATTGTATGATTGTGATTGTATGCTTGCGATTGTATGAATGTGATTGTATGATTGTGATTGTATGACTGTGATTGTATGACTGTGATTGTATGATTGTGATTGTATGATTGTGATTGTATGATTGTGATTGTACGATTATGATTGTATGATTGTGATTGTATGATTGTGATTGTATGATTGTATTTGGGATATTGTAATTGTATGATTGCGATTGTATGATTGTGATTGTATGATTGTGATTGTATGATTGTGATAGTATGATTGTGAAAGTATGATTGTGATTGTATGATTGTGATTGTATGATTGTGATTGTATGATTGTGATGTATGATTGTAATTGTATGATTATGATTGTATGATTGTGATTGTATGATTGTGATTGTATGATTGAGATTGTATGATTGTGATTGTATGCTTGCGATTGTATGATTGTGATTGTATGATTGTGATTGTATGATTGTGATGTATGACTGTAATTGTATGATTATGATTGTATGATTGTGATTGTATGATTGAGATTGTATGATTGTGATTGTATGCTTGCGATTGTATGATTGTGATTGTATGATTGTGATTGTATGATTGTGATTGTACGATTATGATTGTATGATTGTGATTGTATGATTGTGATTGTATGATTGTGATTGTATGATTGTGATAGTACGATTGTGATTGTATGATTGTGATTGTATGACTGTGATTGTATGATTGTGATGTATGATTGTAATTGTATGATTATGATTGTATGATTGTGATTGTATGATTGAGATTGTATGATTGTGATTGTATGCTTGCGATTGTATGAATGTGATTGTATGATTGTGATTGTATGATTGTGATTGTATGATTGTGATTGTATGATTGTGATTGTATGATTGTGATTGTATGATTGTGATTGTATGATTGTGATTGTATGATTGTGATTGTATGATTGTGATTGTATGATTGTGATTCTATGATTGTGATTGTATGATTGCGATAGTATGATTGTGATTGTATGACTGTGATTGTATGCCTGTGATTGTACGATTGTGATTGTATGATTGTGATTGTATGATTGTGAAAGTATGATTGTGATTGTATGATTGTGATTGTATGATTGTGATTGTATGACTGTGATTGTATGATTGTGATTGTATGATTGTGATTGTATGATTGTGAAAGTATGATTGTGATTGTATGATTGTGATTGTATGATTGTGATTGTATGATTGTGATTGTATGATTGTGATAGTATGATTGTGAAAGTATGATTGTGATTGTATGATTGTGATTGTATGATTGTGATTGTATGATTGTGATTGTTTGATTGTATTTGGGAGATTGTATTTGGGAGATTGTATTTGGGAGATTGTAATTGTATGATTGCGATTGTATGATTGTGATTGTATGATTGCGATTGTATGATTGTGATTGTATGATTGTGATGTATGACTGTAACTGTATGATTATGATTGTATGATTGTGATTGTATGATTGAGATTGTATGATTGTGATTGTATGCTTGCGATTGTATGATTGTGATTGTATGATTGTGATTATATGATTGTGATTGTATGATTGTGATGTATGATTGTAATTGTATGATTATGATTGTATGATTGTGATTGTATGATTGAGATTGTATGATTGCGATTGTATGCTTGCGATTGTATGATTGTGATTGTATGATTGTGATTGTATGATTGTATTTGGGAGATAGTATTTGGGATATTGTAATTGTATGATTGCGATTGTATGATTGTGATTGTATGATTGTGATTTATGATTGTAATTGTATGATTATGATTGTATGATTGTCATTGTATGATTGCGATTGTATGATTGAGATTGTATGATTGTGATTGTATGCTTGCGATTATATGATTGTGATTGTATGATTGTGATTCTTTGATTGTGATTGTATGATTGTGATTGTATGATTGTGATTGTATGATTGTGATTATAGGATTGTGATTGTATGATTGTGATTGTATGAGTGTGATTGTCTGATTGTGGTTGTGCGATTGTGATTGTACGGTTGTGATTGTACGATTGTTATTGAATGATTGTGATTGTATGATTCTGATTGTATGATTGTGATTGTACGATTATGATTGTATGATTGTGATTGTATGATTGTGATTGTATGATTGTATTTGGGATATTGTAATTGTATGATTGCGATTGTATGATTGTGATTGTATAATTGTGATGTATGATTGTAATTGTATGATTATGATTGTATGATTGTGATTGTATGATTGAGATTGTATGATTGTGATTGTATGCTTGCGATTGTATGAATGTGATTGTATGATTGTGATTGTATGACTGTGATTGTATGACTGTGATTGTATGATTGTGATTGTATGATTGTGATTGTATGATTGTGATTGTACGATTATGATTGTATGATTGTGATTGTATGATTGTGATTGTATGATTGTATTTGGGATATTGTAATTGTATGATTGCGATTGTATGATTGTGATTGTATGATTGTGATTGTATGATTGTGATAGTATGATTGTGAAAGTATGATTGTGATTGTATGATTGTGATTGTATGATTGTGATTGTATGATTGTGATGTATGATTGTAATTGTATGATTATGATTGTATGATTGTGATTGTATGATTGTGATTGTATGATTGTGATTGTATGATTGAGATTGTATGATTGTGATTGTATGCTTGCGATTGTATGATTGTGATTGTATGATTGTGATTGTATGATTGTGATGTATGACTGTAATTGTATGATTATGATTGTATGATTGTGATTGTATGATTGAGATTGTATGATTGTGATTGTATGCTTGCGATTGTATGATTGTGATTGTATGATTGTGATTGTATGATTGTGATTGTACGATTATGATTGTATGATTGTGATTGTATGATTGTGATTGTATGATTGTGATTGTATGATTGTGATAGTACGATTGTGATTGTATGATTGTGATGGTATGACTGTGATTGTATGATTGTGATGTATGATTGTAATTGTATGATTATGATTGTATGATTGTGATTGTATGATTGAGATTGTATGATTGTGATTGTATGCTTGCGATTGTATGAATGTGATTGTATGATTGTGATTGTATGATTGTGATTGTATGATTGTGATTGTATGATTGTGATTGTATGATTGTGATTGTATGATTGTGATTGTATGATTGTGATTGTATGATTGTGAATTTACGATTGTGATTCTATGATTGTGATTGTATGATTGTGATAGTATGATTGTGATTGTATGACTGTGATTGTATGACTGTGATTGTATGATTGTGATTGTATGATTGTGATTGTATGATTGTGAAAGTATGATTGTGATTGTATGATTGTGATTGTATGATTGTGATTGTATGATTGTGATTGTATGATTGTGATTGTATGATTGTGATAGTATGATTGTGAAAGTATGATTGTGATTGTATGATTGTGATTGTATGATTGTGATTGTATGATTGTGATTGTTTGATTGTATTTGGGAGATTGTATTTGGGAGATTGTATTTGGGAGATTGTAATTGTATGATTGCGATTGTATGATTGTGATTGTATGATTGCGATTGTATGATTGTGATTGTATGATTGTGATGTATGACTGTAACTGTATGATTATGATTGTATGATTGTGATTGTATGATTGAGATTGTATGATTGTGATTGTATGCTTGCGATTGTATGATTGTGATTGTATGATTGTGATTGTATGATTGTGATTGTATGATTGTGATTTTATGATTATGATTGTATGATTGTGATTGTATGATTGTGATTGTATGATTGTGATTGTATGATTGTGATAGTATGATTGTGATTGTATGATTGTGATTGTATGACTGTGATTGTATGATTGTGATTGTATGATTGTGATTGTATGATTGTGAAAGTATGATTGTGATGGTATGATTGTGATTGTATGATTGTGATTGTATGATTGTGATTGTATGAGTGTGATTGTCTGATTGTGGTTGTGCGATTGTGATTGTACGATTGTGATTGTACGATTGTTATTGAATGACTGTGATTGTATGATTCTGATTGTATGATTGTGATTGCATGATTGTGATTGTATGATTGTGATTGCATGATTTTGAATGTATGATTGCGATTGTATGATTGTGGTTGTATGATTGTGATTGTATGATTGTGATTGTATGATTGTGATTGTATGATTGTGATAGTATGATTGTGATTGTATGATTGTGATTGTATGATTGTGATTGTATGATTGTGATTGTATGATTGTGATTGTATGATTGTATTTGGGAGATTGTATTTGGGAGATTGTAATTGTATGATTGCGATTGTATGATTGTGATTGCATGATTGCGATTGTATGATTGTGATTGTATGATTGCGATGTATGATTGTAATTGTATGATTATGATTGTATGATTGTGATTGTATGATTGTGATTGTATGATTGTATCTGGGAGATTGTATTTGGGAGATTGTATTTGGGAGATTGTAATTGTATGATTATGATTGTATGATTATGATTGTATGATTGTGATTGTATGATTGTGATTGTATGATTGTGATTGTATGATTGTGATTGTATGATTGTATTTGGGAGATTGTATTTGGGATATTGTAATTGTATGATTGCGATTGTATGATTGTGATTGTATGATTGTGATGTATGATTGTAATTGTATGATTATGATTGTATGATTGTGATTGTATGATTGAGATTGTATGATTGTGATTGTATGCTTGCGATTGTATGAATGTGAGTGTATGATTGTGATTGTATGATTGTGATTGTATGATTGTGATTGTATGATTGTGATTGTATGATTGTGATTGTATGATTGTGATTGTATGATTGTGATTGTATGATTGTGATTGTATGATTGTGAATTTACGATTGTGATTCTATGATTGTGATTGTATGATTGCGATAGTATGATTGTGATTGTATGACTGTGATTGTATGCCTGTGATTGTACGATTGTGATTGTATGATTGTGATTGTATGATTGTGAAAGTATGATTGTGATTGTATGATTGTGATTGTATGATTGTGATTGTATGATTGTGATTGTGTGATTGTGATTGTATGATTGTGATTGTATGATTGTGATTGTATGATTGTGATTGTATGATTGTGATTGTATGATTGTGATTGCATGATTGTATTTGGGATATTGTAATTGTATGATTGCGATTGTATGATTGTGATTGTATGATTGTGATGTATGACTGTAATTGTATGATTATGATTGTATGATTGTGATTGTATGATTGAGATTTTATGATTGTGATTGTATGCTTGCGATTGTATGATTGTGATTGTATGATTGTGATTGTATGATTGTGATTGTATGATTGTGATTGTATGATTGTGATTGTATGATTATGATTGTATGATTGTGATTGTATCATTGTGATTGTATGATTGTGATTGTATGATTGTGATAGTACGATTGTGATTGTATGATTGTGATTGTATGACTGTGATTGTATGATTGTGATTGTATGATTGTGATTGTATGATTGTGATTGTATGATTGTGATTGTATGATTAAGTTTGTATTTTTGTGATTTTATGATTGTGATTGTATGATTGTGATTGTATGATTGTGATTGTATGATTGTGATTGTATGATTGTGATTGTATGATTGCGATTGTATGAATGCGATTGTATGATTGTGATTGCATAATTGTGATTGTATGATTGTGATTGTATGATTGTGATTGTTTGATTGTGGTTGTATGATTGTGATTGTATGATTGAGATTGTATGATTGTGATTGTATGATTGTGATTGTATGATTGTGATTGTATGATTGTGATTGTATGATTGTGAATGTATGATTGTGATTGTATGATTGTGATTGTATGATTGTGATTGTATGATTGTGATTGTATGAGTGTGATTGTCTGATTGTGGTTGTGGGATTGTGATTGTGCGATTGTGAATGTACGATTGTGATTGTATGATTGTGATTGTATGAATATGATTGTATGATTGTGATTGCATGATTGTGATTGTATGATTGTGATTGCATGATTTTGAATGTATGATTGTGATTGAATGATTGTGATTGTATGATTGTGATCGTATGATTGTGATTGTATGATTGTGATTGTATGATTGCGATAGTATGATTGTGATTGTATGATTGTGATTGTATGATTGTGATGTATGATTGTAATTGTATGATTATGATTGTATGATTGTGATTGTATGATTGCGATTGTATGATTGCGATTGTATGCTTGCGATTGTATGATTGTGGTTGTATGATTGTGATTGTATGATTGTGATTGTATGATTGTGATTGTATGATTGTGATAGTATGATTGTGATTGTATGATTGTGATTGTATGATTGTGATTGTATGATTGTGATTGTATGATTGTGATTGTATGATTGTATTTGGGAGATAGTATTTGGGATATTGTAATTGTATGATTGCGATTGTATGATTGTGATTGTATGATTGTGATGTATGATTGTAATTGTATGATTATGATTGTATGATTGTGATTGTATGATTGTGATTGTATGATTGAGATTGTATGATTGTGATTGTATGCTTGCGATTATATGATTGTGATTGTATGATTGTGATTCTTTGATTGTGATTGTATGATTGTGATTGTATGATTGTGATTGTATGATTGTGATTATAGGATTGTGATTGTATGATTGTGATTGTATGAGTGTGATTGTCTGATTGTGGTTGTGCGATTGTGATTGTACGGTTGTGATTGTACGATTGTTATTGAATGATTGTGATTGTATGATTCTGATTGTATGATTGTGATTGCATGATTGTGATTGTATGATTGTGATTGCATGATTTTGAATGTATGATTGCGATTGTATGATTGTGGTTGTATGATTGTGATTGTATGATTGTGATTGTATGATTGTGATTGTATGATTGTGATTGTATGATTGTGATTGTATGATTGTGATTGTATGATTGTGATTGTATGATTGTGATTGTATGATTGTGATTGTATGATTGTATTTGGGAGATTGTATTTGGGATATTGTAATTGTATGATTGCGATTGTATGATTGTGATTGTATAATTGTGATGTATGATTGTAATTGTATGATTATGATTGTATGATTGTGATTGTATGATTGAGATTGTATGATTGTGATTGTATGCTTGCGATTGTATGAATGTGATTGTATGATTGTGATTGTATGATTGTGATTGTATGATTTTGATTGTATGATTGTGATTGTATGATTGTGATTGTATGATTGTGATTGTATGATTGTGATTGTATGATTGTGAATTTACGATTGTGATTCTATGATTGTGATTGTATGATTGTGATAGTATGATTGTGATTGTATGACTGTGATTGTATGACTGTGATTGTATGATTGTGATTGTATGATTGTGATTGTATGATTGTGATTGTACGATTATGATTGTATGATTGTGATTGTATGATTGTGATTGTATGATTGTATTTGGGATATTGTAATTGTATGATTGCGATTGTATGATTGTGATTGTATGATTGTGATTGTATGATTGTGATTGCATGATTTTGAATGTATGATTGCGATTGTATGATTGTGGTTGTATGATTGTGATTGTATGATTGTGATTGTATGATTGTGATTGTATGATTGTGATTGTATGATTGTGATTGTATGATTGTGATTGTATGATTGTGATTGTATGATTGTGATTGTATGATTGTGATTGTATGATTGTGATTGTATGATTGTATTTGGGAGATTGTATTTGGGATATTGTAATTGTATGATTGCGATTGTATGATTGTGATTGTATAATTGTGATGTATGATTGTAATTGTATGATTATGATTGTATGATTGTGATTGTATGATTGAGATTGTATGATTGTGATTGTATGCTTGCGATTGTATGAATGTGATTGTATGATTGTGATTGTATGATTGTGATTGTATGATTTTGATTGTATGATTGTGATTGTATGATTGTGATTGTATGATTGTGATTGTATGATTGTGATTGTATGATTGTGATTGTATGATTGTGAATTTACGATTGTGATTCTATGATTGTGATTGTATGATTGTGATAGTATGATTGTGATTGTATGACTGTGATTGTATGACTGTGATTGTATGATTGTGATTGTATGATTGTGATTGTATGATTGTGATTGTACGATTATGATTGTATGATTGTGATTGTATGATTGTAATTGGGATATTGTAATTGTATGATTGCGATTGTATGATTGTGATTGTATGATTGTGATTGTATGATTGTGATTGTATGATTGTGATAGTATGATTGTGAAAGTATGATTGTGATTGTATGATTGTGATTGTATGATTGTGATTGTATGATTGTGATGTATGATTGTAATTGTATGATTATGATTGTATGATTGTGATTGTATGATTGTGATTGTATGATTGAGATTGTATGATTGTGATTGTATGCTTGCGATTGTATGATTGTGATTGTATGATTGTGATTGTATGATTGTGATTGTATGATTGTGATTGTATGATTGTGATTGTATGATTGTGATTGTATGATTGTGAAAGTATGACTGTGATTGTATGATGATGATTGTATGATTGTGATTGTATGATTGTGATTGTATGATTATGATTGTATGATTGTATTTGGGAGATTGTAATTGTATGATTGCGATTGTATGATTGTGATTGTATGATTGAGATTGTATGATTGTGATTGTATGATTGCGATTGTATGATTGTGTTTGTATGATTGTGATTGTATGATTGCGATTGTATGATTGTGATTGTATGATTGTGATTGTATGATTGTGATTGTATGATTGTGATTGTATGATTGTGATTGTATGATTGTGAATGTATGATTGTGATTGTATGATTGTGATTGTATGATTGTGATTGTACGATTGTGATTGTATGAGTGTGATTGTCTGATTGTGGTTGTGGGATTGTGATTGTGCGATTGTGAATGTACGATTGTGATTGTATGATTGTGATTGTATGAATATGATTGTATGATTGTGATTGCATGATTGTGATTGTATGATTGTGATTGCATGATTTTGAATGTATGATTGTGATTGAATGATTGTGATTGTATGATTGTGATCGTATGATTGTGATTGTACGATTGTGATTGTATGATTGCGATAGTATGATTGTGATTGTATGATTGTGATTGTATGATTGTGATGTATGATTGTAATTGTATGATTCTGATTGTATGATTGTGATTGTATGATTGAGATTGTATGATTGCGATTGTATGCTTGCGATTGTATGATTGTGATTGTATGATTGTGATTGTATGATTGTATTTGGGAGATAGTATTTGGGATATTGTAATTGTATGATTGCGATTGTATGATTGTGATTGTATGATTGTGATGTATGATTGTAATTGTATGATTATGATTGTATGATTGTGATTGTATGATTGTGATTGTATGATTGAGATTGTATGATTGTGATTGTATGCTTGCGATTATATGATTGTGATTGTATGATTGTGATTCTTTGATTGTGATTGTATGATTGTGATTGTATGATTGTGATTGTATGATTGTGATTATAGGATTGTGATTGTATGATTGTGATTGTATGAGTGTGATTGTCTGATTGTGGTTGTGCGATTGTGATTGTACGGTTGTGATTGTACGATTGTTATTGAATGATTGTGATTGTATGATTCTGATTGTATGATTGTGATTGCATGATTGTGATTGTATGATTGTGATTGCATGATTTTGAATGTATGATTGCGATTGTATGATTGTGGTTGTATGATTGTGATTGTATGATTGTGATTGTATGATTGTGATTGTATGATTGTGATTGTATGATTGTGATTGTATGATTGTGATTGTATGATTGTGATTGTATGATTGTGATTGTATGATTGTGATTGTATGATTGTGATTGTATGATTGTGATTGTATGATTGTGATTGTATGATTGTGATTGTATGATTGTATTTGGGAGATTGTATTTGGGATATTGTAATTGTATGATTGCGATTGTATGATTGTGATTGTATAATTGTGATGTATGATTGTAATTGTATGATTATGATTGTATGATTGTGATTGTATGATTGAGATTGTATGATTGTGATTGTATGCTTGCGATTGTATGAATGTGATTGTATGATTGTGATTGTATGATTGTGATTGTATGATTTTGATTGTATGATTGTGATTGTATGATTGTGATTGTATGATTGTGATTGTATGATTGTGAATTTACGATTGTGATTCTATGATTGTGATTGTATGATTGTGATAGTATGATTGTGATTGTATGACTGTGATTGTATGACTGTGATTGTATGATTGTGATTGTATGATTGTGATTGTATGATTGTGATTGTACGATTATGATTGTATGATTGTGATTGTATGATTGTGATTGTATGATTGTATTTGGGATATTGTAATTGTATGATTGCGATTGTATGATTGTGATTGTATGATTGTGATTGTATGATTGTGATAGTATGATTGTGAAAGTATGATTGTGATTGTATGATTGTGATTGTATGATTGTGATTGTATGATTGTGATGTATGATTGTAATTGTATGATTATGATTGTATGATTGTGATTGTATGATTGTGATTGTATGATTGAGATTGTATGATTGTGATTGTATGCTTGCGATTGTATGATTGTGATTGTATGATTGTGATTGTATGATTGTGATGTATGACTGTAATTGTATGATTATGATTGTATGATTGTGATTGTATGATTGAGATTGTATGATTGTGATTGTATGCTTGCGATTGTATGATTGTGATAGTACGATTGTGATTGTATGATTGTGATTGTATGACTGTGATTGTATGATTGTGATGTATGATTGTAATTGTATGATTATGATTGTATGATTGTGATTGTATGATTGAGATTGTATGATTGTGATTGTATGCTTGCGATTGTATGAATGTGATTGTATGATTGTGATTGTATGATTGTGATTGTATGATTGTGATTGTATGATTGTGATTGTATGATTGTGATTGTATGATTGTGATTGTATGATTGTGATTGTATGATTGTGATTGTATGATTGTGAATTTACGATTGTGATTCTATGATTGTGATTGTATGATTGTGATAGTATGATTGTGATTGTATGACTGTGATTGTATGATTGTGATTGTATGATTGTGATTGTATGATTGTGATTGTATGATTGTGAAAGTATGATTGTGATTGTATGATTGTGATTGTATGATTGTGATTGTATGATTGTGATTGTATGATTGTGATTGTATGATTGTGATAGTATGATTGTGATTGTATGATTGTGATTGTATGATTGTGAAAGTATGATTGTGATGGTATGATTGTGATTGTATGATTGTGATTGTATGATTGTGATTGTATGAGTGTGATTGTCTGATTGTGGTTGTGCGATTGTGATTGTACGATTGTGATTGTACGATTGTTATTGAATGACTGTGATTGTATGATTCTGATTGTATGATTGTGATTGCATGATTGTGATTGTATGATTGTGATTGCATGATTTTGAATGTATGATTGCGATTGAATGATTGTGGTTGTATGATTGTGATTGTATGATTGTGATTGTATGATTGTGATTGTATGATTGTGATAGTATGATTGTGATTGTATGATTGTGATTGTATGATTGTGATTGTATGATTGTGATTGTATGATTGTGATTGTATGATTGTGATTGTATGATTGTATTTGGGAGATTGTATTTGGGAGATTGTGATTGTACGATTGTGATTGTACGATTGTGATTGTATGATGGTGATTGCATGATTATGATTGTATGATTGTGATTGCATGATTGTGATTGTATGATTGTGATTGCATGATTTTGAATGTATGATTGTGATTGTATGATTGTGATTGTATGATTGTGATTGTATGATTGTGATAGTATGATTGTGATTGTATGATTGTGATAGTATGATTGTGATTGTATGATTGTGATTGTATGATTGTGATTGTATGATTGTGATTGTATGATTGTGATTCTATGATTGTGATTGTATGATTGCGATAGTATGATTGTGATTGTATGACTGTGATTGTATGCCTGTGATTGTACGATTGTGATTGTATGATTGTGATTGTATGATTGTGAAAGTATGATTGTGATTGTATGATTGTGATTGTATGATTGTGATTGTATGATTGTGATTGTATGATTGTGATTGTATGATTGTGATTGTATGATTGTGATTGTATGATTGTGATTGTATGATTGTGATTGTATGATTGTGATTGTATGATTGTATTTGGGATATTGTAATTGTATGATTGCGATTGTATGATTGTGATTGTATGATTGTGATTGTATGATTGTGATAGTATGATTGTGAAAGTATGATTGTGATTGTATGATTGTGATTGTATGATTGTGATGTATGATTGTGATTGTATGATTGTGATTGTATGATTGTGATTGTATGATTGTGATTGTATGATTGTGATTGTATGATTAAGTTTGTATTTTTGTGATTTTATGATTGTGATTGTATGATTGTGATTGTATGATTGTGATTGTATGATTGTGATTGTATGATTGTGATTGTATGATTGCGATTGTATGAATGCGATTGTATGATTGTGATTGCATAATTGTGATTGTATGATTGTGATTGTATGATTGTGATTGTTTGATTGTGGTTGTATGATTGTGATTGTATGATTGAGATTGTATGATTGTGATTGTATGATTGTGATTGTATGATTGTGATTGTATGATTGTGATTGTATGATTGTGAATGTATGATTGTGATTGTATGATTGTGATTGTATGATTGTGATTGTATGATTGTGATTGTATGAGTGTGATTGTCTGATTGTGGTTGTGGGATTGTGATTGTGCGATTGTGAATGTACGATTGTGATTGTATGATTGTGATTGTATGAATATGATTGTATGATTGTGATTGCATGATTGTGATTGTATGATTGTGATTGCATGATTTTGAATGTATGATTGTGATTGAATGATTGTGATTGTATGATTGTGATCGTATGATTGTGATTGTATGATTGTGGTTGTATGATTGCGATAGTATGATTGTGATTGTATGATTGTGATTGTATGATTGTGATGTATGATTGTAATTGTATGATTATGATTGCATGATTGTGATTGTATGATTGAGATTGTATGATTGCGATTGTATGCTTGCGATTGTATGATTGTGATTGTATGATTGTGATTGTATGATTGTATTTGGGAGATAGTATTTGGGATATTGTAATTGTATGATTGCGATTGTATGATTGTGATTGTATGATTGTGATGTATGATTGTAATTGTATGATTATGATTGTATGATTGTGATTGTATGATTGTGATTGTATGATTGTGATTGTATGATTGAGATTGTATGATTGTGATTGTATGCTTGCGATTATATGATTGTGATTGTATGATTGTGATTCTTTGATTGTGATTGTATGATTGTGATTGTATGATTGTGATTGTATGATTGTGATTATAGGATTGTGATTGTATGATTGTGATTGTATGAGTGTGATTGTCTGATTGTGGTTGTGCGATTGTGATTGTACGGTTGTGATTGTACGATTGTTATTGAATGATTGTGATTGTATGATTCTGATTGTATGATTGTGATTGCATGATTGTGATTGTATGATTGTGATTGCATGATTTTGAATGTATGATTGCGATTGTATGATTGTGGTTGTATGATTGTGATTGTATGATTGTGATTGTATGATTGTGATTGTATGATTGTGATTGTATGATTGTGATTGTATGATTGTGATTGTATGATTGTGATTGTATGATTGTGATTGTATGATTGTGATTGTATGATTGTGATTGTATGATTGTATTTGGGAGATTGTATTTGGGATATTGTAATTGTATGATTGCGATTGTATGATTGTGATTGTATAATTGTGATGTATGATTGTAATTGTATGATTATGATTGTATGATTGTGATTGTATGATTGAGATTGTATGATTGTGATTGTATGATTGTGATTGTACGATTATGATTGTATGATTGTGATTGTATGATTGTGATTGTATGCTTGCGATTGTATGATTGTGATTGTATGATTGTGATTGTATGATTGTGATGTATGACTGTAATTGTATGATTATGATTGTATGATTGTGATTGTATGATTGAGATTGTATGATTGTGATTGTATGCTTGCGATTGTATGATTGTGATTGTATGATTGTGATTGTATGATTGTGATTGTACGATTATGATTGTATGATTGTGATTGTATGATTGTGATTGTATGATTGTGATTGTATGATTGTGATAGTACGATTGTGATTGTATGATTGTGATGGTATGACTGTGATTGTATGATTGTGATGTATGATTGTAATTGTATGATTATGATTGTATGATTGTGATTGTATGATTGAGATTGTATGATTGTGATTGTATGCTTGCGATTGTATGAATGTGATTGTATGATTGTGATTGTATGATTGTGATTGTATGATTGTGATTGTATGATTGTGATTGTATGATTGTGATTGTATGATTGTGATTGTATGATTGTGATTGTATGATTGTGAATTTACGATTGTGATTCTATGATTGTGATTGTATGATTGTGATAGTATGATTGTGATTGTATGACTGTGATTGTATGACTGTGATTGTATGATTGTGATTGTATGATTGTGATTGTATGATTGTGAAAGTATGATTGTGATTGTATGATTGTGATTGTATGATTGTGATTGTATGATTGTGATTGTATGATTGTGATTGTATGATTGTGATAGTATGATTGTGAAAGTATGATTGTGATTGTATGATTGTGATTGTATGATTGTGATTGTATGATTGTGATTGTTTGATTGTATTTGGGAGATTGTATTTGGGAGATTGTATTTGGGAGATTGTAATTGTATGATTGCGATTGTATGATTGTGATTGTATGATTGCGATTGTATGATTGTGATTGTATGATTGTGATGTATGACTGTAACTGTATGATTATGATTGTATGATTGTGATTGTATGATTGAGATTGTATGATTGTGATTGTATGCTTGCGATTGTATGATTGTGATTGTATGATTGTGATTGTATGATTGTGATTGTATGATTGTGATTTTATGATTATGATTGTATGATTGTGATTGTATGATTGTGATTGTATGATTGTGATTGTATGATTGTGATAGTATGATTGTGATTGTATGATTGTGATTGTATGACTGTGATTGTATGATTGTGATTGTATGATTGTGATTGTATGATTGTGAAAGTATGATTGTGATGGTATGATTGTGATTGTATGATTGTGATTGTATGATTGTGATTGTATGAGTGTGATTGTCTGATTGTGGTTGTGCGATTGTGATTGTACGATTGTGATTGTACGATTGTTATTGAATGACTGTGATTGTATGATTCTGATTGTATGATTGTGATTGCATGATTGTGATTGTATGATTGTGATTGCATGATTTTGAATGTATGATTGCGATTGTATGATTGTGGTTGTATGATTGTGATTGTATGATTGTGATTGTATGATTGTGATTGTATGATTGTGATAGTATGATTGTGATTGTATGATTGTGATTGTATGATTGTGATTGTATGATTGTGATTGTATGATTGTGATTGTATGATTGTATTTGGGAGATTGTATTTGGGAGATTGTAATTGTATGATTGCGATTGTATGATTGTGATTGCATGATTGCGATTGTATGATTGTGATTGTATGATTGCGATGTATGATTGTAATTGTATGATTATGATTGTATGATTGTGATTGTATGATTGTGATTGTATGATTGTATCTGGGAGATTGTATTTGGGAGATTGTATTTGGGAGATTGTAATTGTATGATTATGATTGTATGATTATGATTGTATGATTGTGATTGTATGATTGTGATTGTATGATTGTGATTGTATGATTGTGATTGTATGATTGTATTTGGGAGATTGTATTTGGGATATTGTAATTGTATGATTGCGATTGTATGATTGTGATTGTATGATTGTGATGTATGATTGTAATTGTATGATTATGATTGTATGATTGTGATTGTATGATTGAGATTGTATGATTGTGATTGTATGCTTGCGATTGTATGAATGTGAGTGTATGATTGTGATTGTATGATTGTGATTGTATGATTGTGATTGTATGATTGTGATTGTATGATTGTGATTGTATGATTGTGATTGTATGATTGTGATTGTATGATTGTGATTGTATGATTGTGAATTTACGATTGTGATTCTATGATTGTGATTGTATGATTGCGATAGTATGATTGTGATTGTATGACTGTGATTGTATGCCTGTGATTGTACGATTGTGATTGTATGATTGTGATTGTATGATTGTGAAAGTATGATTGTGATTGTATGATTGTGATTGTATGATTGTGATTGTATGATTGTGATTGTGTGATTGTGATTGTATGATTGTGATTGTATGATTGTGATTGTATGATTGTGATTGTATGATTGTGATTGTATGATTGTGATTGCATGATTGTATTTGGGATATTGTAATTGTATGATTGCGATTGTATGATTGTGATTGTATGATTGTGATGTATGACTGTAATTGTATGATTATGATTGTATGATTGTGATTGTATGATTGAGATTTTATGATTGTGATTGTATGCTTGCGATTGTATGATTGTGATTGTATGATTGTGATTGTATGATTGTGATTGTATGATTGTGATTGTATGATTGTGATTGTATGATTATGATTGTATGATTGTGATTGTATCATTGTGATTGTATGATTGTGATTGTATGATTGTGATAGTACGATTGTGATTGTATGATTGTGATTGTATGACTGTGATTGTATGATTGTGATTGTATGATTGTGATTGTATGATTGTGATTGTATGATTGTGATTGTATGATTAAGTTTGTATTTTTGTGATTTTATGATTGTGATTGTATGATTGTGATTGTATGATTGTGATTGTATGATTGTGATTGTATGATTGTGATTGTATGATTGCGATTGTATGAATGCGATTGTATGATTGTGATTGCATAATTGTGATTGTATGATTGTGATTGTATGATTGTGATTGTTTGATTGTGGTTGTATGATTGTGATTGTATGATTGAGATTGTATGATTGTGATTGTATGATTGTGATTGTATGATTGTGATTGTATGATTGTGATTGTATGATTGTGAATGTATGATTGTGATTGTATGATTGTGATTGTATGATTGTGATTGTATGATTGTGATTGTATGAGTGTGATTGTCTGATTGTGGTTGTGGGATTGTGATTGTGCGATTGTGAATGTACGATTGTGATTGTATGATTGTGATTGTATGAATATGATTGTATGATTGTGATTGCATGATTGTGATTGTATGATTGTGATTGCATGATTTTGAATGTATGATTGTGATTGAATGATTGTGATTGTATGATTGTGATCGTATGATTGTGATTGTATGATTGTGATTGTATGATTGCGATAGTATGATTGTGATTGTATGATTGTGATTGTATGATTGTGATGTATGATTGTAATTGTATGATTATGATTGTATGATTGTGATTGTATGATTGCGATTGTATGATTGCGATTGTATGCTTGCGATTGTATGATTGTGGTTGTATGATTGTGATTGTATGATTGTGATTGTATGATTGTGATTGTATGATTGTGATAGTATGATTGTGATTGTATGATTGTGATTGTATGATTGTGATTGTATGATTGTGATTGTATGATTGTGATTGTATGATTGTATTTGGGAGATAGTATTTGGGATATTGTAATTGTATGATTGCGATTGTATGATTGTGATTGTATGATTGTGATGTATGATTGTAATTGTATGATTATGATTGTATGATTGTGATTGTATGATTGTGATTGTATGATTGTGATTGTATGATTGTGAATTTACGATTGTGATTCTATGATTGTGATTGTATGATTGTGATAGTATGATTGTGATTGTATGACTGTGATTGTATGACTGTGATTGTATGATTGTGATTGTATGATTGTGATTGTATGATTGTGATTGTACGATTATGATTGTATGATTGTGATTGTATGATTGTGATTGTATGATTGTATTTGGGATATTGTAATTGTATGATTGCGATTGTATGATTGTGATTGTATGATTGTGATTGTATGATTGTGATTGCATGATTTTGAATGTATGATTGCGATTGTATGATTGTGGTTGTATGATTGTGATTGTATGATTGTGATTGTATGATTGTGATTGTATGATTGTGATTGTATGATTGTGATTGTATGATTGTGATTGTATGATTGTGATTGTATGATTGTGATTGTATGATTGTGATTGTATGATTGTGATTGTATGATTGTGATTGTATGATTGTATTTGGGAGATTGTATTTGGGATATTGTAATTGTATGATTGCGATTGTATGATTGTGATTGTATAATTGTGATGTATGATTGTAATTGTATGATTATGATTGTATGATTGTGATTGTATGATTGAGATTGTATGATTGTGATTGTATGCTTGCGATTGTATGAATGTGATTGTATGATTGTGATTGTATGATTGTGATTGTATGATTTTGATTGTATGATTGTGATTGTATGATTGTGATTGTATGATTGTGATTGTATGATTGTGATTGTATGATTGTGATTGTATGATTGTGAATTTACGATTGTGATTCTATGATTGTGATTGTATGATTGTGATAGTATGATTGTGATTGTATGACTGTGATTGTATGACTGTGATTGTATGATTGTGATTGTATGATTGTGATTGTATGATTGTGATTGTACGATTATGATTGTATGATTGTGATTGTATGATTGTAATTGGGATATTGTAATTGTATGATTGCGATTGTATGATTGTGATTGTATGATTGTGATTGTATGATTGTGATTGTATGATTGTGATAGTATGATTGTGAAAGTATGATTGTGATTGTATGATTGTGATTGTATGATTGTGATTGTATGATTGTGATGTATGATTGTAATTGTATGATTATGATTGTATGATTGTGATTGTATGATTGTGATTGTATGATTGAGATTGTATGATTGTGATTGTATGCTTGCGATTGTATGATTGTGATTGTATGATTGTGATTGTATGATTGTGATTGTATGATTGTGATTGTATGATTGTGATTGTATGATTGTGATTGTATGATTGTGAAAGTATGACTGTGATTGTATGATGATGATTGTATGATTGTGATTGTATGATTGTGATTGTATGATTATGATTGTATGATTGTATTTGGGAGATTGTAATTGTATGATTGCGATTGTATGATTGTGATTGTATGATTGAGATTGTATGATTGTGATTGTATGATTGCGATTGTATGATTGTGTTTGTATGATTGTGATTGTATGATTGCGATTGTATGATTGTGATTGTATGATTGTGATTGTATGATTGTGATTGTATGATTGTGATTGTATGATTGTGATTGTATGATTGTGAATGTATGATTGTGATTGTATGATTGTGATTGTATGATTGTGATTGTACGATTGTGATTGTATGAGTGTGATTGTCTGATTGTGGTTGTGGGATTGTGATTGTGCGATTGTGAATGTACGATTGTGATTGTATGATTGTGATTGTATGAATATGATTGTATGATTGTGATTGCATGATTGTGATTGTATGATTGTGATTGCATGATTTTGAATGTATGATTGTGATTGAATGATTGTGATTGTATGATTGTGATCGTATGATTGTGATTGTACGATTGTGATTGTATGATTGCGATAGTATGATTGTGATTGTATGATTGTGATTGTATGATTGTGATGTATGATTGTAATTGTATGATTCTGATTGTATGATTGTGATTGTATGATTGAGATTGTATGATTGCGATTGTATGCTTGCGATTGTATGATTGTGATTGTATGATTGTGATTGTATGATTGTATTTGGGAGATAGTATTTGGGATATTGTAATTGTATGATTGCGATTGTATGATTGTGATTGTATGATTGTGATGTATGATTGTAATTGTATGATTATGATTGTATGATTGTGATTGTATGATTGTGATTGTATGATTGAGATTGTATGATTGTGATTGTATGCTTGCGATTATATGATTGTGATTGTATGATTGTGATTCTTTGATTGTGATTGTATGATTGTGATTGTATGATTGTGATTGTATGATTGTGATTATAGGATTGTGATTGTATGATTGTGATTGTATGAGTGTGATTGTCTGATTGTGGTTGTGCGATTGTGATTGTACGGTTGTGATTGTACGATTGTTATTGAATGATTGTGATTGTATGATTCTGATTGTATGATTGTGATTGCATGATTGTGATTGTATGATTGTGATTGCATGATTTTGAATGTATGATTGCGATTGTATGATTGTGGTTGTATGATTGTGATTGTATGATTGTGATTGTATGATTGTGATTGTATGATTGTGATTGTATGATTGTGATTGTATGATTGTGATTGTATGATTGTGATTGTATGATTGTGATTGTATGATTGTGATTGTATGATTGTGATTGTATGATTGTGATTGTATGATTGTGATTGTATGATTGTGATTGTATGATTGTATTTGGGAGATTGTATTTGGGATATTGTAATTGTATGATTGCGATTGTATGATTGTGATTGTATAATTGTGATGTATGATTGTAATTGTATGATTATGATTGTATGATTGTGATTGTATGATTGAGATTGTATGATTGTGATTGTATGCTTGCGATTGTATGAATGTGATTGTATGATTGTGATTGTATGATTGTGATTGTATGATTTTGATTGTATGATTGTGATTGTATGATTGTGATTGTATGATTGTGATTGTATGATTGTGAATTTACGATTGTGATTCTATGATTGTGATTGTATGATTGTGATAGTATGATTGTGATTGTATGACTGTGATTGTATGACTGTGATTGTATGATTGTGATTGTATGATTGTGATTGTATGATTGTGATTGTACGATTATGATTGTATGATTGTGATTGTATGATTGTGATTGTATGATTGTATTTGGGATATTGTAATTGTATGATTGCGATTGTATGATTGTGATTGTATGATTGTGATTGTATGATTGTGATAGTATGATTGTGAAAGTATGATTGTGATTGTATGATTGTGATTGTATGATTGTGATTGTATGATTGTGATGTATGATTGTAATTGTATGATTATGATTGTATGATTGTGATTGTATGATTGTGATTGTATGATTGAGATTGTATGATTGTGATTGTATGCTTGCGATTGTATGATTGTGATTGTATGATTGTGATTGTATGATTGTGATGTATGACTGTAATTGTATGATTATGATTGTATGATTGTGATTGTATGATTGAGATTGTATGATTGTGATTGTATGCTTGCGATTGTATGATTGTGATAGTACGATTGTGATTGTATGATTGTGATTGTATGACTGTGATTGTATGATTGTGATGTATGATTGTAATTGTATGATTATGATTGTATGATTGTGATTGTATGATTGAGATTGTATGATTGTGATTGTATGCTTGCGATTGTATGAATGTGATTGTATGATTGTGATTGTATGATTGTGATTGTATGATTGTGATTGTATGATTGTGATTGTATGATTGTGATTGTATGATTGTGATTGTATGATTGTGATTGTATGATTGTGATTGTATGATTGTGAATTTACGATTGTGATTCTATGATTGTGATTGTATGATTGTGATAGTATGATTGTGATTGTATGACTGTGATTGTATGATTGTGATTGTATGATTGTGATTGTATGATTGTGATTGTATGATTGTGAAAGTATGATTGTGATTGTATGATTGTGATTGTATGATTGTGATTGTATGATTGTGATTGTATGATTGTGATTGTATGATTGTGATAGTATGATTGTGATTGTATGATTGTGATTGTATGATTGTGAAAGTATGATTGTGATGGTATGATTGTGATTGTATGATTGTGATTGTATGATTGTGATTGTATGAGTGTGATTGTCTGATTGTGGTTGTGCGATTGTGATTGTACGATTGTGATTGTACGATTGTTATTGAATGACTGTGATTGTATGATTCTGATTGTATGATTGTGATTGCATGATTGTGATTGTATGATTGTGATTGCATGATTTTGAATGTATGATTGCGATTGAATGATTGTGGTTGTATGATTGTGATTGTATGATTGTGATTGTATGATTGTGATTGTATGATTGTGATAGTATGATTGTGATTGTATGATTGTGATTGTATGATTGTGATTGTATGATTGTGATTGTATGATTGTGATTGTATGATTGTGATTGTATGATTGTATTTGGGAGATTGTATTTGGGAGATTGTGATTGTACGATTGTGATTGTACGATTGTGATTGTATGATGGTGATTGCATGATTATGATTGTATGATTGTGATTGCATGATTGTGATTGTATGATTGTGATTGCATGATTTTGAATGTATGATTGTGATTGTATGATTGTGATTGTATGATTGTGATTGTATGATTGTGATAGTATGATTGTGATTGTATGATTGTGATAGTATGATTGTGATTGTATGATTGTGATTGTATGATTGTGATTGTATGATTGTGATTGTATGATTGTGATTCTATGATTGTGATTGTATGATTGCGATAGTATGATTGTGATTGTATGACTGTGATTGTATGCCTGTGATTGTACGATTGTGATTGTATGATTGTGATTGTATGATTGTGAAAGTATGATTGTGATTGTATGATTGTGATTGTATGATTGTGATTGTATGATTGTGATTGTATGATTGTGATTGTATGATTGTGATTGTATGATTGTGATTGTATGATTGTGATTGTATGATTGTGATTGTATGATTGTATTTGGGATATTGTAATTGTATGATTGCGATTGTATGATTGTGATTGTATGATTGTGATTGTATGATTGTGATAGTATGATTGTGAAAGTATGATTGTGATTGTATGATTGTGATTGTATGATTGTGATGTATGATTGTGATTGTATGATTGTGATTGTATGATTGTGATTGTATGATTGTGATTGTATGATTGTGATTGTATGATTAAGTTTGTATTTTTGTGATTTTATGATTGTGATTGTATGATTGTGATTGTATGATTGTGATTGTATGATTGTGATTGTATGATTGTGATTGTATGATTGCGATTGTATGAATGCGATTGTATGATTGTGATTGCATAATTGTGATTGTATGATTGTGATTGTATGATTGTGATTGTTTGATTGTGGTTGTATGATTGTGATTGTATGATTGAGATTGTATGATTGTGATTGTATGATTGTGATTGTATGATTGTGATTGTATGATTGTGATTGTATGATTGTGAATGTATGATTGTGATTGTATGATTGTGATTGTATGATTGTGATTGTATGATTGTGATTGTATGAGTGTGATTGTCTGATTGTGGTTGTGGGATTGTGATTGTGCGATTGTGAATGTACGATTGTGATTGTATGATTGTGATTGTATGAATATGATTGTATGATTGTGATTGCATGATTGTGATTGTATGATTGTGATTGCATGATTTTGAATGTATGATTGTGATTGAATGATTGTGATTGTATGATTGTGATCGTATGATTGTGATTGTATGATTGTGGTTGTATGATTGCGATAGTATGATTGTGATTGTATGATTGTGATTGTATGATTGTGATGTATGATTGTAATTGTATGATTATGATTGCATGATTGTGATTGTATGATTGAGATTGTATGATTGCGATTGTATGCTTGCGATTGTATGATTGTGATTGTATGATTGTGATTGTATGATTGTATTTGGGAGATAGTATTTGGGATATTGTAATTGTATGATTGCGATTGTATGATTGTGATTGTATGATTGTGATGTATGATTGTAATTGTATGATTATGATTGTATGATTGTGATTGTATGATTGTGATTGTATGATTGTGATTGTATGATTGAGATTGTATGATTGTGATTGTATGCTTGCGATTATATGATTGTGATTGTATGATTGTGATTCTTTGATTGTGATTGTATGATTGTGATTGTATGATTGTGATTGTATGATTGTGATTATAGGATTGTGATTGTATGATTGTGATTGTATGAGTGTGATTGTCTGATTGTGGTTGTGCGATTGTGATTGTACGGTTGTGATTGTACGATTGTTATTGAATGATTGTGATTGTATGATTCTGATTGTATGATTGTGATTGCATGATTGTGATTGTATGATTGTGATTGCATGATTTTGAATGTATGATTGCGATTGTATGATTGTGGTTGTATGATTGTGATTGTATGATTGTGATTGTATGATTGTGATTGTATGATTGTGATTGTATGATTGTGATTGTATGATTGTGATTGTATGATTGTGATTGTATGATTGTGATTGTATGATTGTGATTGTATGATTGTGATTGTATGATTGTATTTGGGAGATTGTATTTGGGATATTGTAATTGTATGATTGCGATTGTATGATTGTGATTGTATAATTGTGATGTATGATTGTAATTGTATGATTATGATTGTATGATTGTGATTGTATGATTGAGATTGTATGATTGTGATTGTATGCTTGCGATTGTATGAATGTGATTGTATGATTGTGATTGTATGATTGTGATTGTATGATTTTGATTGTATGATTGTGATTGTATGATTGTGATTGTATGATTGTGATTGTATGATTGTGATTGTATGATTGTGAATTTACGATTGTGATTCTATGATTGTGATTGTATGATTGTGATAGTATGATTGTGATTGTATGACTGTGATTGTATGACTGTGATTGTATGATTGTGATTGTATGATTGTGATTGTATGATTGTGATTGTACGATTATGATTGTATGATTGTGATTGTATGATTGTGATTGTATGATTGTATTTGGGATATTGTAATTGTATGATTGCGATTGTATGATTGTGATTGTATGATTGTGATTGTATGATTGTGATTGCATGATTTTGAATGTATGATTGCGATTGTATGATTGTGGTTGTATGATTGTGATTGTATGATTGTGATTGTATGATTGTGATTGTATGATTGTGATTGTATGATTGTGATTGTATGATTGTGATTGTATGATTGTGATTGTATGATTGTGATTGTATGATTGTGATTGTATGATTGTGATTGTATGATTGTGATAGTACGATTGTGATTGTATGATTGTGATTGCATGACTGTGATTGTATGATTGTGATTGTATGATTGTGATTGTATGATTGTGAAAGTATGATTGTGATGGTATGATTGTGATTGTATGATTGTGATTGTATGATTGTGATTGTATGAGTGTGATTGTCTGATTGTGGTTGTGCGATTGTGATTGTACGATTGTGATTGTACGATTGTTATTGAATGATTGTGATTGTATGATTCTGATTGTATGATTGTGATTGCATGATTGTGATTGTATGATTGTGATTGCATGATTTTGAATGTATGATTGCGATTGTATGATTGTGGTTGTATGATTGCGATTGTATGAATGCGATTGTATGATTGTGATTGTATGATTGTGATTGTATGATTGTGATTGTATGATTGTGATTGTATGATTGTGATTGTATGATTTTGATTGTATGATTGTATTTGGGAGATTGTATTTGGGATATTGTAATTGTATGATTGCGATTGTATGATTGTGATTGTATGATTGTGATGTATGATTGTAATTGTATGATTATGATTGTATGATTGTGATTGTATGATTGAGATTGTATGATTGTGATTGTATGCTTGCGATTGTATGAATGTGATTGTATGATTGTGATTGCATGATTGTGATTGTATGATTGTGATTGTATGATTGTGATTGTATGATTGTGATTGTATGATTGTGCTTGTATGATTGTGATTGTATGATTGTGAATTTACGATTGTGATTCTATGATTGTGATTGTATGATTGTGATAGTATGATTGTGATTGTATGACTGTGATTGTATGACTGTGATTGTATGATTGTGATTGTATGATTGTGATTGTATGATTGTGAAAGTATGATTGTGATTGTATGATTGTGATTGTATGATTGTGATTGTATGATTGTGATTGTATGATTGTGATTGTATGATTGTGATTGTATGATTGTGATTGTATGATTGTATTTGGGATATTGTAATTGTATGATTGCGATTGTATGATTGTGATTGTATGATTGTGATTGTATGATTGTGATTGTATGATTGTGATTGTATGATTGTGATAGTATGATTGTGAAAGTATGATTGTGATTGTATGATTGTGATTGTATGATTGTGATAGTATGATTGTGATAGTATGATTGTGATTGTATGATTGTGATTGTATGATTGTGATTGTATGATTGTATCTGGGAGATTGTATTTGGGAGATTGTTTTTGGGAGATTGTAATTGTATGATTGCGATTGTATGATTGTGATTGTATGATTGCGATTGTATGATTGTGATTGTATGATTGTGATGTATGATTGTAATTGTATGATTATGATTGTATGATTGTGATTGTATGATTGTGATGGTATGATTGTGATTGCATGATTATGATTGTATGATTGTGATTGCATGATTGTGATTGTATGATTGTGATTGCATGATTTTGAAAGTATGATTGTGATTGTATGATTGTGATTGTATGATTGTGATTGTATGATTGTGATTGTATGATTGTGATTGTATGATTGTGATTGTATGATTGTGATAGTATGATTGTGATTGTATAATTGCGATTGTATGATTGTGATTGTATGGTTGCGATTGTATGAATGCTATTGTATGATTGTGATTGTATGATTGTGATTGTATGATTGTGATTGTAGGATTGCGATTGTATGATTGTGATTGTATGGTTGCGATTGTATGAATGCTATTGTATGATTGTGATTGTATGATTGTGATTGTATGATTGTGATTGTAGGATTGTGATTGTATGATTGTATTTGGGAGATTGTATTTGGGATATTGTAATTGTATGATTGCGATTGTATGATTGCGATTGTATGATTGTGATTGTATGATTGTGTATGTATGATTGTGATTGTATGATTGTATTTGGGATATTGTAATTGTATGATTGCGATTGTATGATTGTGATTGTATGATTGTGATGCATGATTGTGATTGTATGATTGTGATGTATGATTGTAATTGTATGATTATGATTTTATGATTGTGATTGCATGATTGAGATTGTATGATTGTGATTGTATGCTTGCGATTGTATGAATGTGATTGTATGATTGTGATTGTATGATTGTGATTGTATGATTGTGATTGTATGATTGTGATTGTATGATTGAGATTGTACGATTGTGATTGTATGATTGTGATTGTATGATTGTGATTGTATGATTGTGATTGTATGATTGTGATTGTATGATTGTGATTGTATGATTGTGAATGTACGATTGTGATTGTACGATTGTGATTGTACGATTGTGATTGTATGATTGTGATTGTATGATTGTGATTGTATGATTGTATTTGGGAGTTTGTATTTGGGATATTGTAATTGTATGATTGCGATTGTATGATTGTGATTACATGATTGTGATTGTATGATTGTGATTGTATGATTGTGATTGTATGAGTGTGATTGTGTGATTGTGGTTGTGCGATTGATATTGTACGATTGTGATTGTACGATTGTGGTTGAATGATTGTGATTGTATGATTAAGATTGTATGATTGTGATTGCATGATTGTGATTGTATGATTGTGATTGCATGATTTTGAATGTATGATTGTGATTGTATGATTATGATTGTATGATTGTGATTGTATGATTGTATTTGGGTGATTGTATTTGGGAGATTGTATTTGGGATATTGTAATTGTATGATTGTGATTGTATGATTGAGATTGTATGATTGTGATTGTATGCTTGCGATTGTATGAATGTGATTGTATGATTGTGATTGTATGATTATGATTGTATGATTGTGATTGTATGATTGCGATTGTATGATTGTGATTGTATGATTAAGTTTGTATTTTTGTGATTTTATGATTGTGATTGTATGATTGTGATTGTATGATTGTGATTGTATGATTGCGATTGTATGAATGCGATTGTATGATTGTGATTGCATAATTGTGATTGTATGATTGTGATTGTATGATTGTGATTGTCTGATTGTGGTTGTATGATAGTGATTGTATGATTGAGATTGTATGGTTGTGATTGTATGATTGCGATTGTATGATTGCGATTGTAGGATTGTGATTGTATGATTGTGATTGTATGATTGTGATTGTATGATTGTGATTGTATGATTGTGATTGTATGATTGTGATTGTATGATTGTGAAAGTATGGTTGTGATTGTATGATTATGATTGTATGATTGTGGTTGTGCGATTGTGATTGTACGATTGTGATTGTACGATTGTGATTGTACGATTGTGATTGCATGATTATGATTGTATGATTGTGATTGCATGATTGTGATTGTATGATTGTGATTGCATGATTTTGAATGTATGATTGTGATTGTATGATTGTGATTGTATGATTGTGATTGTATGATTGTGATAGTATGATTGTGATTGTATGATTGTGATAGTATGATTGTGATTGTATGATTGTGATTGTATGATTGTGATTGTATGATTGTGATTGTATGATTGTGATTGTATGATTATGATTGTATGATTGTGATTGTATGATTGTATTTGGGTGATTGTATTTGGGAGATTGTATTTGGGAGATTGTAATTGTATGATTGCGATTGTATGATTGTATTTGTATGATTGCGATTGTATGAATGCGATTGTATGATTGTGATTGTATGATTGTGATTGTATGATTGTGATTGTATGATTGTGATTGTATGATTGTGATTGTATGATTGTGATTGTATGATTGTGATTGTATGATTGTGATTGTATGACTGTGATTGTATGATTGTATTTGGGAGATTGTATTTGGGATATTGTAATTGTATGATTGCGATTGTATGATTGCGATTGTATGATTGTGATTGTATGATTGTGTATGTATGATTGTGATTGCATGATTGTATTTGGGATATTTTAATTGTATGATTGCGATTGTATGATTGTGATTGTATGATTGTGATGCATGATTGTAATTGTATGATTATGATTGTATGATAGTGATTGTATGATTGTGATGGTATGATTGTGATTGTATGATTGCGATCGTATGATTGTGATTGTATGATTCTGATTGTATGATTGTGATTGTATGATTGCGATTGTATGATTGTGATTGTATGATTAAGTTTGTATTTTTGTGATTTTATGATTGTGATTGTATGATTGTGATTGTATGATTGTGATTGTATGATTGTGATTGTATGATTGCGATTGTATGAATGCGATTGTATGATTGTGATTGCATAATTGTGATTGTATGATTGTGATTGTATGATTGTGATTGTCTGATTGTGGTTGTATGATTGTGATTGTATGATTGAGATTGTATGATTGTGATTGTATGATTGCGATTGTATGATTGCGATTGTATGATTGTGATTGTATGATTGTGATTGTATGATTGTGATTGTATGATTGTGATTGTATGATTGTGATTGTATGATTGTGAAAGTATGATTGTGATTGTATGATTATGATTGTATGATTGTGATTGTATGATTGTGATTGTATGATTGTGATTGTATGATTGTGATTGTATGATTGTATTTGGGAGATTGTATTTGGGAGATTGTAATTGTATGATTGCGATTGTATGATTGTGATTGTATGATCGCGATTGTATGATTGTGATTGTATGATTATGATGTATGATTGTAATTGTATGATTATGATTCTATGATTGTGATTGTATGATTGAGATTGTATGATTGTGATTGTATGATTGTGATTGTATGATTGTGATTGTATGATTATGATTGTATGATTGTGATTGTATGATTGTGATTGTATGATTCTGATTGTATGATTGTGATAGTATGATTGTGATTGTATGATTGTGACTGTATGACTGTGATTGTATGATTGTGATTGTATGATTGTGATTGTATGATTGTGAAAGTATGATTGTGATGGTATGATTGTGATTGTATGATTGTGATTGTATGAGTGTGATTGTCTGATTGTGGTTGTGCGATTGTGATTATGCGATTGTGATTGTACGATTGTTATTGAATGATTGTGATTGTATGATCCTGATTGTATGATTGTGATTGCATGATTGTGATTGTATGATTGTGATTGCATGATTTTGAATGTATGATTGTATCTGGGAGATTGTATTTGGGAGATTGTATTTGGGAGATTGTAATTGTATGATTGCGATTGTATGATTGTGATTGTATGATTGTGATTGTATGATTGTGATTGTATGATTATGATTGTATGATTGTGATTGTATGATTGTGAATGTACGATTGTGATTGTACGATTGTGATTATATGATTGTGATTGTATGATTGTGAATGTACGATTGTGATTGTATGATTGTGATTGTATGATTTTGATAGTACGATTGTGATTGTATGATTGTGATTGTATGATTGTGATAGTATGATTGTGATTGTATGATTGTGATGTATGATTGTAATTGTATGATTATGATTGTATGATTGTGATTGTATGATTGAGATTGTATGATTGTGATTGTATGCTTGCGATTGTATGAATGTGATTGTATGATTGTGATTGTATGATTATGATTGTATGATTGTGATTGTATGATTGCGATTGTATGATTGTGATTGTATGATTAAGTTTGTATTTTTGTGATTTTATGATTGTGATTGTATGATTGTGATTGTATGATTGTGATTGTATGATTGCGATTGTATGAATGCGATTGTATGATTGTGATTGCATAATTGTGATTGTATGATTGTGATTGTATGATTGTGATTGTCTGATTGTGGTTGTATGATAGTGATTGTATGATTGAGATTGTATGGTTGTGATTGTATGATTGCGATTGTATGATTGCGATTGTAGGATTGTGATTGTATGATTGTGATTGTATGATTGTGATTGTATGATTGTGATTGTATGATTGTGATTGTGTGATTGTGATTGTATGATTGTGAAAGTATGATTGTGATTGTATGATTATGATTTTATGATTGTGGTTGTGCGATTGTGATTGTACGATTGTGATTGTACGATTGTGATTGTATGATTGTGATTGCATGATTATGATTGTATGATTGTGATTGCATGATTGTGATTGTATGATTGTGATTGCATGATTTTGAATGTATGATTGTGATTGTATGATTGTGATTGTATGATTGTGGTTGTATGATTGTGATTGTATGATTAAGTTTGTATTTTTGTGATTTTATGGTTGTGATTGTATGATTGTGATTGTATGATTGTGATTGTATGATTGCGATTGTATGAATGCGATTGTATGATTGTGATTGC
Organism: Megachile rotundata; assembly: GCF_050947335.1. Taxonomy (NCBI): domain Eukaryota; kingdom Metazoa; phylum Arthropoda; class Insecta; order Hymenoptera; family Megachilidae; genus Megachile; species Megachile rotundata. Next base: position 891,633 of record NW_027473318.1, on the reverse strand, counting down.
ATAATTGTGATTGTATGATTGTGATGCATGATTGTAATTGTATGATTATGATTGTATGATTGTGATTGTATGATTGTGATGGTATGATTGTGATTGTATGATTGCGATCGTATGATTGTGATTGTATGATTCTGATTGTATGATTGTGATTGTATGATTGCGATTGTATGATTGTGATTGTATGATTAAGTTTGTATTTTTGTGATTTTATGATTGGGATTGTATGATTGTGATTGTATGATTGTGATTGTATGATTGCGATTGTATGAATGCGATTGTATGATTGTGATTGCATAATTGTGATTGTATGATTGTGATTGTATGAATGTGATTGTCTGATTGTGGTTGTATGATTGTGATTGTATGATTGAGATTGTATGATTGTGATTGTATGATTGCGATTGTATGATTGCGATTGTATGATTGTGATTGTATGATTGTGATTGTATGATTGTGATTGTATGATTGTGATTGTATGATTGTGATTGTATGATTGTGAAAGTATGATTGTGATTGTATGATTATGATTGTATGATTGTGATTGTATGATTGTGATTGTATGATTGTGATTGTATGATTGTATTTGGGAGATTGTATTTCGGAGATTGTAATTGTATGATTGCGATTGTATGATTGTGATTGTATGATCGCGATTGTATGATTGTGATTGTATGATTGTGATGTATGATTGTAATTGTATGATTATGATTCTATGATTGTGATTGTATGATTGAGATTGTATGATTGTGATTGTATGATTGTGATTGTATGATTATGATTGTATGATTGTGATTGTATGATTGTATTTGGGTGATTGTATTTGGGAGATTGTATTTGGGAGATTGTAATTGTATGATTGCGATTGTATGATTGTGATTGTATGATTGCGATTGTATGATTGCGATTGTATGATTGTGATTGTATGATTGTGATTGTATGATTGTGATTGTATGATTGTGATTGTATGATTGTGATTGTATGATTGTATTTGGGAGATTGTATTTGGGATATTGTAATTGTATGATTGCGATTGTATGATTGCGATTGTATGATTGTGATTGTATGATTGTGTATGTATGATTGTGATTGTATGATTGTATTTGGGATATTGTAATTGTATGATTGCGATTGTATGATTGTGATTGTATGATTGTGGTGCATGATTGTAATTGTATGATTATGATTGTATGATTGTGATTGTATGATTGTGATGGTATGATTGTGATTGTATGATTGCGATCGTATGATTGTGATTGTATGATTCTGATTGTATGATTGTGATTGTATGATTGCGATTGTATGATTGTGATTGTATGATTAAGTTTGTATTTTTGTGATTTTATGATTGGGATTGTATGATTGTGATTGTATGATTGTGATTGTATGATTGCGATTGTATGAATGCGATTGTATGATTGTGATTGCATAATTGTGATTGTATGATTGTGATTGTATGATTGTGATTGTCTGATTGTGGTTGTATGATTGTGATTTTATGATTGAGATTGTATGATTGTGATTGTATGATTGCGATTGTATGATTGCGATTGTATGATTGCGATTGTATGATTGTGATTGTATGATTGTGATTGTATGATTGTGATTGTATGATTGTGATTGTATGATTGTGAAAGTATGATTGTGATTGTATGTTTATGATTGTATGATTGTGATTGTATGATTGTGATTGTATGATTGTGATTGTATGATTGTATTTGGGAGATTGTATTTGGGAGATTGTAATTGTATGATTGCGATTGTATGATTGTGATTGTATGATCGCGATTGTATGATTGTGATTGTATGATTGTGATGTATGATTGTAATTGTATGATTATGATGCTATGATTGTGATTGTATGATTGAGATTGTATGATTGTGATTGTATGATTGTGATTGTATGATTGTGATTGTATGATTGTGATTGTATGATTGTGATTGTATGATTGTGATTGTATGATTGTATTTGGGAGATTGTATTTGGGAGATTGTATTTGGGAGATTGTATTTGGGAGATTGCGATTGTATGATTGTGATGGTATGATTGTGATTGTATGATTGTGATTGTATGATTGTGATTGTATGATTATGATTGTATGATTGTGATTGTATGATTGTATATGGGATATTGTAATTGTATGATTGCGATTGTATGATTGTGATTGTATGATTGTGATTGTATGATTGTGATAGTATGATTGTGAAAGTATGATTGTGATTGTATGATTGTGATTGTATGATTGTGATGTATGATTGTAATTGTATGATTATGATTGTATGATTGTGATTGTATGATTGAGATTGTATGATTGTGATTGTATGCTTGCGATTGTATGATTGAGATTGTATGATTGTGATTGTATGCTTGCGATTGTATGATTGTGATTGTATGATTGTGATTGTATGATTGTGATTGTATGATTGTGATTGTATGATTGTGATTGTATGATTGTGATTGTATGATTGTGAAAGTATGACTGTGATTGTATGATGATGATTGTATGATTGTGATTGTATGATTGTGATTGTATGATTATGATTGTATGATTGTATTTGGGAGATTGTAATTGTATGATTGCGATTGTATGATTGTGATTGTATGATTGAGATTGTATGATTGTGATTGTATGATTGCGATTGTATGATTGTGTTTGTATGATTGTGATTGTATGATTGCGATTGTATGATTGTGATTGTATGATTGTGATTGTATGATTGTGATTGTATGATTGTGATTGTATGATTGTGATTGTATGATTGTGAATGTATGATTGTGATTGTATGATTGTGATTGTATGATTGTGATTGTACGATTGTGATTGTATGAGTGTGATTGTCTGATTGTGGTTGTGGGATTGTGATTGTGCGATTGTGAATGTACGATTGTGATTGTATGATTGTGATTGTATGAATATGATTGTATGATTGTGATTGCATGATTGTGATTGTATGATTGTGATTGCATGATTTTGAATGTATGATTGTGATTGAATGATTGTGATTGTATGATTGTGATCGTATGATTGTGATTGTACGATTGTGATTGTATGATTGCGATAGTATGATTGTGATTGTATGATTGTGATTGTATGATTGTGATGTATGATTGTAATTGTATGATTCTGATTGTATGATTGTGATTGTATGATTGAGATTGTATGATTGCGATTGTATGCTTGCGATTGTATGATTGTGATTGTATGATTGTGATTGTATGATTGTATTTGGGAGATAGTATTTGGGATATTGTAATTGTATGATTGCGATTGTATGATTGTGATTGTATGATTGTGATGTATGATTGTAATTGTATGATTATGATTGTATGATTGTGATTGTATGATTGTGATTGTATGATTGAGATTGTATGATTGTGATTGTATGCTTGCGATTATATGATTGTGATTGTATGATTGTGATTCTTTGATTGTGATTGTATGATTGTGATTGTATGATTGTGATTGTATGATTGTGATTATAGGATTGTGATTGTATGATTGTGATTGTATGAGTGTGATTGTCTGATTGTGGTTGTGCGATTGTGATTGTACGGTTGTGATTGTACGATTGTTATTGAATGATTGTGATTGTATGATTCTGATTGTATGATTGTGATTGCATGATTGTGATTGTATGATTGTGATTGCATGATTTTGAATGTATGATTGCGATTGTATGATTGTGGTTGTATGATTGTGATTGTATGATTGTGATTGTATGATTGTGATTGTATGATTGTGATTGTATGATTGTGATTGTATGATTGTGATTGTATGATTGTGATTGTATGATTGTGATTGTATGATTGTGATTGTATGATTGTGATTGTATGATTGTGATTGTATGATTGTGATTGTATGATTGAGATTGTATGGTTGTGATTGTATGATTGCGATTGTATGATTGCGATTGTAGGATTGTGATTGTATGATTGTGATTGTATGATTGTGATTGTATGATTGTGATTGTATGATTGTGATTGTATGATTGTGAAAGTATGATTGTGATTGTATGATTATGATTGTATGATTGTGGTTGTGCGATTGTGATTGTACGATTGTGATTGTACGATTGTGATTGTATGATTGTGATTGCATGATTATGATTGTATGATTGTGATTGCATGATTGTGATTGTATGATTGTGATTGCATGATTTTGAATGTATGATTGCGATTGTATGATTGTGATTGTATGATTGTGATTGTATGATTGTGATTGTATGATTGTGATTGTATGATTGTGATAGTATGATGGTGGTAGTATGATTGTGATTGTATGATTGTATTTGGGAGATTGTATTTGGGAGATTGTAATTGTATGATTGCGATTGTATAATTGTGATTGTATGATTGCGATTGTATGATTGTGATTGTATGATTGTGATGTATGATTGTAATTGTATGATTATGATTGTATGATTGTGATTGTATGATTGTGATTGTATGATTGTATCTGGGAGATTGTATTTGGGAGATTGTTTTTGGGAGATTGTAATTGTATGATTGCGATTGTATGATTGTGATTGTATGATTGCGATTGTATGATTGTGATTGTATGATTGTGATGTATGATTGTAATTGTATGATTATGATTGTATGATTGTGATTGTATGATTGTGATGGTATGATTGTGATTGCATGATTATGATTGTATGATTGTGATTGCATGATTGTGATTGTATGATTGTGATTGCATGATTTTGAAAGTATGATTGTGATTGTATGATTGTGATTGTATGATTGTGATTGTATGATTGTGATTGTATGATTGTGATTGTATGATTGTGATAGTATGATTGTGATTGTATAATTGCGATTGTATGATTGTGATTGTATGGTTGCGATTGTATTAATGCTATTGTATGATTGTGATTGTATGATTGTGATTGTATGATTGTGATTGTAGGATTGCGATTGTATGATTGTGATTGTATGGTTGCGATTGTATGAATGCTATTGTATGATTGTGATTGTATGATTGTGATTGTATGATTGTGATTGTAGGATTGTGATTGTATGATTGTATTTGGGAGATTGTATTTGGGATATTGTAATTGTATGATTGCGATTGTATGATTGCGATTGTATGATTGTGATTGTATGATTGTGTATGTATGATTGTGATTGTATGATTGTATTTGGGATATTGTAATTGTATGATTGCGATTGTATGATTGTGATTGTATGATTGTGATGCATGATTGTGATTGTATGATTGTGATGTATGATTGTAATTGTATGATTATGATTTTATGATTGTGATTGCATGATTGAGATTGTATGATTGTGATTGTATGCTTGCGATTGTATGAATGTGATTGTATGATTGTGATTGTATGATTGTGATTGTATGATTGTGATTGTATGATTGTGATTGTATGATTGAGATTGTACGATTGTGATTGTATGATTGTGATTGTATGATTGTGATTGTATGATTGTGATTGTATGATTGTGATTGTATGATTGTGATTGTATGATTGTGAATGTACGATTGTGATTGTACGATTGTGATTGTACGATTGTGATTGTATGATTGTGATTGTATGATTGTGATTGTATGATTGTATTTGGGAGTTTGTATTTGGGATATTGTAATTGTATGATTGCGATTGTATGATTGTGATTACATGATTGTGATTGTATGATTGTGATTGTATGATTGTGATTGTATGAGTGTGATTGTGTGATTGTGGTTGTGCGATTGATATTGTACGATTGTGATTGTACGATTGTGGTTGAATGATTGTGATTGTATGATTAAGATTGTATGATTGTGATTGCATGATTGTGATTGTATGATTGTGATTGCATGATTTTGAATGTATGATTGTGATTGTATGATTATGATTGTATGATTGTGATTGTATGATTGTATTTGGGTGATTGTATTTGGGAGATTGTATTTGGGATATTGTAATTGTATGATTGTGATTGTATGATTGAGATTGTATGATTGTGATTGTATGCTTGCGATTGTATGAATGTGATTGTATGATTGTGATTGTATGATTATGATTGTATGATTGTGATTGTATGATTGCGATTGTATGATTGTGATTGTATGATTAAGTTTGTATTTTTGTGATTTTATGATTGTGATTGTATGATTGTGATTGTATGATTGTGATTGTATGATTGCGATTGTATGAATGCGATTGTATGATTGTGATTGCATAATTGTGATTGTATGATTGTGATTGTATGATTGTGATTGTCTGATTGTGGTTGTATGATAGTGATTGTATGATTGAGATTGTATGGTTGTGATTGTATGATTGCGATTGTATGATTGCGATTGTAGGATTGTGATTGTATGATTGTGATTGTATGATTGTGATTGTATGATTGTGATTGTATGATTGTGATTGTATGATTGTGATTGTATGATTGTGAAAGTATGGTTGTGATTGTATGATTATGATTGTATGATTGTGGTTGTGCGATTGTGATTGTACGATTGTGATTGTACGATTGTGATTGTATGATTGTGATTGCATGATTATGATTGTATGATTGTGATTGCATGATTGTGATTGTATGATTGTGATTGCATGATTTTGAATGTATGATTGTGATTGTATGATTGTGATTGTATGATTGTGATTGTATGATTGTGATAGTATGATTGTGATTGTATGATTGTGATAGTATGATTGTGATTGTATGATTGTGATTGTATGATTGTGATTGTATGATTGTGATTGTATGATTATGATTGTATGATTGTGATTGTATGATTGTATTTGGGTGATTGTATTTGGGAGATTGTATTTGGGAGATTGTAATTGTATGATTGCGATTGTATGATTGTATTTGTATGATTGCGATTGTATGAATGCGATTGTATGATTGTGATTGTATGATTGTGATTGTATGATTGTGATTGTATGATTGTGATTGTATGATTGTGATTGTATGATTGTGATTGTATGATTGTGATTGTATGATTGTGATTGTATGATTGTGATTGTATGACTGTGATTGTATGATTGTATTTGGGAGATTGTATTTGGGATATTGTAATTGTATGATTGCGATTGTATGATTGCGATTGTATGATTGTGATTGTATGATTGTGTATGTATGATTGTGATTGCATGATTGTATTTGGGATATTTTAATTGTATGATTGCGATTGTATGATTGTGATTGTATGATTGTGATGCATGATTGTAATTGTATGATTATGATTGTATGATTGTGATTGTATGATTGTGATGGTATGATTGTGATTGTATGATTGCGATCGTATGATTGTGATTGTATGATTCTGATTGTATGATTGTGATTGTATGATTGCGATTGTATGATTGTGATTGTATGATTAAGTTTGTATTTTTGTGATTTTATGATTGGGATTGTATGATTGTGATTGTATGATTGTGATTGTATGATTGTGATTGTATGATTGCGATTGTATGAATGCGATTGTATGATTGTGATTGCATAATTGTGATTGTATGATTGTGATTGTATGATTGTGATTGTCTGATTGTGGTTGTATGATTGTGATTGTATGATTGAGATTGTATGATTGTGATTGTATGATTGCGATTGTATGATTGCGATTGTATGATTGTGATTGTATGATTGTGATTGTATGATTGTGATTGTATGATTGTGATTGTATGATTGTGAAAGTATGATTGTGATTGTATGATTATGATTGTATGATTGTGATTGTATGATTGTGATTGTATGATTGTGATTGTATGATTGTGATTGTATGATTGTATTTGGGAGATTGTAATTGTATGATTGCGATTGTATGATTGTGATTGTATGATCGCGATTGTATGATTGTGATTGTATGATTATGATGTATGATTGTAATTGTATGATTATGATTCTATGATTGTGATTGTATGATTGAGATTGTATGATTGTGATTGTATGATTGTGATTGTATGATTGTGATTGTATGATTATGATTGTATGATTGTGATTGTATGATTGTGATTGTATGATTCTGATTGTATGATTGTGATAGTATGATTGTGATTGTATGATTGTGACTGTATGACTGTGATTGTATGATTGTGATTGTATGATTGTGATTGTATGATTGTGAAAGTATGATTGTGATGGTATGATTGTGATTGTATGATTGTGATTGTATGAGTGTGATTGTCTGATTGTGGTTGTGCGATTGTGATTATGCGATTGTGATTGTACGATTGTTATTGAATGATTGTGATTGTATGATCCTGATTGTATGATTGTGATTGCATGATTGTGATTGTATGATTGTGATTGCATGATTTTGAATGTATGATTGTATCTGGGAGATTGTATTTGGGAGATTGTATTTGGGAGATTGTAATTGTATGATTGCGATTGTATGATTGTGATTGTATGATTGTGATTGTATGATTGTGATTGTATGATTATGATTGTATGATTGTGATTGTATGATTGTGAATGTACGATTGTGATTGTACGATTGTGATTATATGATTGTGATTGTATGATTGTGAATGTACGATTGTGATTGTATGATTGTGATTGTATGATTTTGATAGTACGATTGTGATTGTATGATTGTGATTGTATGATTGTGATAGTATGATTGTGATTGTATGATTGTGATGTATGATTGTAATTGTATGATTATGATTGTATGATTGTGATTGTATGATTGAGATTGTATGATTGTGATTGTATGCTTGCGATTGTATGAATGTGATTGTATGATTGTGATTGTATGATTATGATTGTATGATTGTGATTGTATGATTGCGATTGTATGATTGTGATTGTATGATTAAGTTTGTATTTTTGTGATTTTATGATTGTGATTGTATGATTGTGATTGTATGATTGTGATTGTATGATTGCGATTGTATGAATGCGATTGTATGATTGTGATTGCATAATTGTGATTGTATGATTGTGATTGTATGATTGTGATTGTCTGATTGTGGTTGTATGATAGTGATTGTATGATTGAGATTGTATGGTTGTGATTGTATGATTGCGATTGTATGATTGCGATTGTAGGATTGTGATTGTATGATTGTGATTGTATGATTGTGATTGTATGATTGTGATTGTATGATTGTGATTGTGTGATTGTGATTGTATGATTGTGAAAGTATGATTGTGATTGTATGATTATGATTTTATGATTGTGGTTGTGCGATTGTGATTGTACGATTGTGATTGTACGATTGTGATTGTATGATTGTGATTGCATGATTATGATTGTATGATTGCGATTGCATGATTGTGATTGTATGATTGTGATTGCATGATTTTGAATGTATGATTGTGATTGTATGATTGTGATTGTATGATTGTGGTTGTATGATTGTGATTGTATGATTAAGTTTGTATTTTTGTGATTTTATGGTTGTGATTGTATGATTGTGATTGTATGATTGTGATTGTATGATTGTGATTGTATGATTGCGATTGTATGAATGCGATTGTATGATTGTGATTGCATAATTGTGATTGTATGATTGTGATGCATGATTGTAATTGTATGATTATGATTGTATGATTGTGATTGTATGATTGTGATGGTATGATTGTGATTGTATGATTGCGATCGTATGATTGTGATTGTATGATTCTGATTGTATGATTGTGATTGTATGATTGCGATTGTATGATTGTGATTGTATGATTAAGTTTGTATTTTTGTGATTTTATGATTGGGATTGTATGATTGTGATTGTATGATTGTGATTGTATGATTGCGATTGTATGAATGCGATTGTATGATTGTGATTGCATAATTGTGATTGTATGATTGTGATTGTATGAATGTGATTGTCTGATTGTGGTTGTATGATTGTGATTGTATGATTGAGATTGTATGATTGTGATTGTATGCTTGCGATTGTATGATTGTGATTGTATGATTGTGATTGTATGATTGTGATTGTATGATTGTGATTGTATGATTGTGATTGTATGATTGTGAAAGTATGATTGTGATTGTATGATTATGATTGTATGATTGTGATTGTATGATTGTGATTGTATGATTGTGATTGTATGATTGTATTTGGGAGATTGTATTTCGGAGATTGTAATTGTATGATTGCGATTGTATGATTGTGATTGTATGATCGCGATTGTATGATTGTGATTGTATGATTGTGATGTATGATTGTAATTGTATGATTATGATTCTATGATTGTGATTGTATGATTGAGATTGTATGATTGTGATTGTATGATTGTGATTGTATGATTATGATTGTATGATTGTGATTGTATGATTGTATTTGGGTGATTGTATTTGGGAGATTGTATTTGGGAGATTGTAATTGTATGATTGCGATTGTATGATTGTGATTGTATGATTGCGATTGTATGATTGCGATTGTATGATTGTGATTGTATGATTGTGATTGTATGATTGTGATTGTATGATTGTGATTGTATGATTGTGATTGTATGATTGTATTTGGGAGATTGTATTTGGGATATTGTAATTGTATGATTGCGATTGTATGATTGCGATTGTATGATTGTGATTGTATGATTGTGTATGTATGATTGTGATTGTATGATTGTATTTGGGATATTGTAATTGTATGATTGCGATTGTATGATTGTGATTGTATGATTGTGGTGCATGATTGTAATTGTATGATTATGATTGTATGATTGTGATTGTATGATTGTGATGGTATGATTGTGATTGTATGATTGCGATCGTATGATTGTGATTGTATGATTCTGATTGTATGATTGTGATTGTATGATTGCGATTGTATGATTGTGATTGTATGATTAAGTTTGTATTTTTGTGATTTTATGATTGGGATTGTATGATTGTGATTGTATGATTGTGATTGTATGATTGCGATTGTATGAATGCGATTGTATGATTGTGATTGCATAATTGTGATTGTATGATTGTGATTGTATGATTGTGATTGTCTGATTGTGGTTGTATGATTGTGATTTTATGATTGAGATTGTATGATTGTGATTGTATGATTGCGATTGTATGATTGCGATTGTATGATTGCGATTGTATGATTGTGATTGTATGATTGTGATTGTATGATTGCGATTGTATGATTGTGATTGTATGATTGCGATTGTATGATTGTGATTGTATGATTGTATTTGGGTGATTGTATTTGGGAGATTGTATTTGGGAGATTGTAATTGTATGATTGCGATTGTATGATTGTGATTGTATGATTGCGATTGTATGATTGCGATTGTATGATTGTGATTGTATGATTGTGATTGTATGATTGTGATTGTATGATTGTGATTGTATGATTGTGATTGTATGATTATGATTGTATGATTGTGATTGTATGATTGTATTTGGGTGATTGTATTTGGGAGATTGTATTTGGGAGATTGTAATTGTATGATTGCGATTGTATGATTGTGATTGTATGATTGCGATTGTATGATTGCGATTGTATGATTGCGATTGTATGATTGTGATTGTATGATTGTGATTGTATGATTGTGATTGTATGATTGTGATTGTATGATTGTGAAAGTATGATTGTGATTGTATGATTATGATTGTATGATTGTGATTGTATGATTGTGATTGTATGATTGTGATTGTATGATTGTATTTGGGAGATTGTATTTCGGAGATTGTAATTGTATGATTGCGATTGTATGATTGTGATTGTATGATCGCGATTGTATGATTGTGATTGTATGATTGTGATGTATGATTGTAATTGTATGATTATGATTCTATGATTGTGATTGTATGATTGAGATTGTATGATTGTGATTGTATGATTGTGATTGTATGATTATGATTGTATGATTGTGATTGTATGATTGTATTTGGGTGATTGTATTTGGGAGATTGTATTTGGGAGATTGTAATTGTATGATTGCGATTGTATGATTGTGATTGTATGATTGCGATTGTATGATTGCGATTGTATGATTGTGATTGTATGAGTGTGATTGTATGATTGTGATTGTATGATTGTGATTGTATGATTGTGATTGTATGATTGTATTTGGGAGATTGTATTTGGGATATTGTAATTGTATGATTGCGATTGTATGATTGCGATTATATGATTGTGATTGTATGATTGTGATTGTATGATTGTGATTGTATGATTGTGATTGTATGATTGTGAAAGTATGATTGTGATTGTATGTTTATGATTGTATGATTGTGATTGTATGATTGTGATTGTATGATTGTGATTGTATGATTGTGATTGTATGATTATGATTGTATGATTGTGATTGTATGATTGTATTTGGGATATTGTAATTGTATGATTGCGATTGTATGATTGTGATTGTATGATTGTGATTGTATGATTGTGATAGTATGATTGTGAAAGTATGATTGTGATTGTATGATTGTGATTGTATGATTGTGATGTATGATTGTAATTGTATGATTATGATTGTATGATTGTGATTGTATGATTGAGATTGTATGATTGTGATTGTATGCTTGCGATTGTATGAATGTGATTGTATGATTGTGATTGTATGATTGTGATTGTATGATTGTGATTGTATGATTGTGATTGTATGATTGTGATTGTATGATTGTGATTGTATGAATGTGATTGTATGATTGTGATTGTATGATTGTGATTGTATGATTGTGATTGTATGATTGTGATTGTATGATTGTGATTGTATGATTGTGATTGTATGATTGTGATTGTATGATTGTGATTGTATGATTGTGATTGTATGATTGTGATTGTATGATTGTGACTGTATGATTGTGATTGTATGATTGTGATTGTATGATTGTGATTGTATGATTGTGATTGTATGATTGTGATTGTATGATTGTGAATTTACGATTGTGATTCTATGATTGTGATTGTATGATTGTGATAGTATGATTGTGATTGTATGACTGTGATTGTATGACTGTGATAGTATGATTGTGATTGTATGATTGTAATTGTATGATTGTGAAAGTATGATTGTGATTGTATGATTGTGATTGTATTTTTGTGATTGTATGATTGTGATTGTATGATTGTGATAGTATGATTGTGAAAGTATGATTGTGATTGTATGATTGTGATTGTATGATTGTGATGTATGATTGTAATTGTATGATTATGATTGTATGATTGTGATTGTATGATTGTGATTGTATGATTGAGATTGTATGATTGTGATTGTATGCTTGCGATTGTATGATTGTGATTGTATGATTGTGATTGTATGATAAAGTTTGTATTTTTGTGATTTTATGATTGTGATTGTATGATTGTGATTGTATGATTGTGATTGTATGATTGCGATTGTATGAATGCGATTGTATGATTGTGATTGCATAAATGTGATTGTATGATTGTGATTGTATGATTGTGATTGTCTGATTGTGTTTGTATGATTGTGATTGTATGATTGAGATTGTATGGTTGTGATTGTATGATTGCGATTGTATGATTGTGATTGTAGGATTGTGATTGTATGATTGTGATTGTATGATTGTGATTGTATGATTGTGATTGTATGATTGTGATAGTATGATTGTGATTGTATGATTGTGATAGTATGATTGTGATTGTATGATTGTGATTGTATGATTGTGATTGTATGATTGTGATTGTATGATTATGATTGTATGATTGTGATTGTATGATTGTATTTGGGTGATTGTATTTGGGAGATTGTATTTGGGAGATTGTAATTGTATGATTGCGATTGTATGATTGTGATTGTATGATTGCGATTGTATGAATGCGATTGTATGATTGTGATTGTATGATTGTGATTGTATGATTGTGATTGTATGATTGTGATTGTATGATTGTGATTGTATGATTGTGATTGTATGATTGTGATTGTATGATTGTGATTGTATGATTGTGATTGTATGATTGTGATTGTATGATTGTATTTGGGAGATTGTATTTGGGATATTGTAATTGTATGATTGCGATTGTATGATCGTGATTGTATGATTGTGATGTATGATTGTAATTGTATGATTATGAATGTATGATTGTGATTGTATGATTGAGATTGTATGATTGTGATTGTATGCTTGCGATTGTATGAATGTGATTGTATGATTGTGATTGTATGATTGTGATTGTATGATTGTGATTGTATGATTGTGATTGTATGATTGTGATTGTATGATTGTGATTGTATGATTGTGATTGTATGATTGTGATTGTATGATTGTATTTGGGAGATTGTATTTGGGATATTGTAATTGTATGATTGCGATTGTATGATCGTGATTGTATGATTGTGATGTATGATTGTAATTGTATGATTATGAATGTATGATTGTGATTGTATGATTGAGATTGTATGATTGTGATTGTATGCTTGCGATTGTATGAATGTGATTGTATGATTGTGATTGTATGATTGTGATTGTATGATTGTGATTGTATGATTGTGATTGTATGATTGTGATTGTATGATTGTGATTGTATGATTGTGATTGTATGGTTGTGATTGTATGATTGTAAATGTACGATTGTGATTGTATGATTGTGATTGTATGATTTTGATAGTACGATTGTGATTGTATGACTGTGATTGTATGACTGTGATTGTATGATTGTGATTGTATGATTGTGATTGTATGATTGTGAAAGTATGATTGTGATTGTATGATTGTGATTGTATGATTGTGATTGTATGATTATGATTGTATGATTGTGATTGTATGATTGTGATTGTATGATTGCGACTGTATGATTGTGATTGTATGATTGTGATAGTATGATTGTGATTGTATGATTGTGATGTATGATTGTAATTGTATGATTATGATTGTATGATTGTGATTGTGTGATTGTGATTGTATGATTGTATTTGGGAGATTGTATTTGGGATATTGTAATTGTATGACTGCGATTGTATGATTGTGATTGTATGATTGTGATTGTAGGATTGTGATTGTATGATTGTATTTGGGAGATTGTATTTGGGATATTGTAATTGTATGATTGCGATTGTATGATTGCGATTGTATGATTGTGATTGTATGATTGTGTATGTATGATTGTGATTGTATGATTGTATTTGGGAGATTGTATTTGGGATATTGTAATTGTATGATTGCGATTGTATGATTGTGATTGTATGATTGCGATTGTATGATTGTGATTGTATGATTGTGATGTATGATTGTAATTGTATGATTATGATTGTATGATTGTGATTGTATGATTGAGATTGTATGATTGTGATTGTATGATTGCGATTGTATGATTGTGTTTGTATGATTGTGATTGTATGATTGCGATTGTATGATTGTGATTGTATGATTGTCATTGTATGATTGTGATTGTATGATTGTGATTGTATGATTGTGATTGTATGATTGTGAATGTATGATTGTGATTGTACGATTGTGATTGTATGATTGTGATTGTATGATTGTGATTGCATGAGTGTGATTGTCTGATTGTGGTTGTGCGATTGTGATTGTACGATTGTGAATGTACGATTGTGATTGTATGATTGTGATTGTATGAATATGATTGTATGATTGTGATTGCATGATTTTCAATGTATGATTGTGATTGAATGATTGTGATTGTATGATTGTGATCGTATGATTGTGATTGTATGATTGTGATTGTATGATTGCGATAGTATGATTGTGATTGTATGATTGTGATTGTATGATTGCGATAGTATGATTGTGATTGTATGATTGTGATTGTATGATTGTGATGTATGATTGTAATTGTATGATTATGATTGTATGATTGTGATTGTATGATTGAGATTGTATGATTGTGATTGTATGCTTGCGATTGTATGATTGTGATTGTATGATTGTGATTGTATGATTGTATTTGGGAGATAGTATTTGGGATATTGTAATTGTATGATTGCGATTGTATGATTGTGTTTGTATGATTGTGATGTATGATTGTAATTGTATGATTATGATTGTATGATTGTGATTGTATGATTGTGATTGTATGATTGAGATTGTATGATTGTGATTGTATGCTTGCGATTGTATGATTGCGATTGTATGATTGTGATTGTATGATTGTGATTGTATGATTGTGATTGTATGATTGTGATTGTATGATTATGATTGTATGATAGTGATTGTATGATTGTGATTGTATGATTGCGATTGTATGATTGTGATAGTATGATTGTGATTGTATGATTGTGATTGTATGACTGTGATTGTATGATTGTGATTGTATGATTGTGATTGTATGATTGTGAAAGTATGATTGTGATGGTATGATTGTGATTGTATGATTGTGATTGTATGATTGTGATTGTATGAGTGTGATTGTCTGATTGTGGTTGTGCGATTGTGATTATACGATTGTGATTGTACGATTGTTATTGAATGATTGTGATTGTATGATTCTGATTGTATGATTGTGATTGCATGATTGTGATTGTATGATTGTGATTGCATGATTTTGAATGTATGATTGTATCTGGCAGATTGTATTTGGGAGATTGTATTTGGGAGATTGTAATTGTATGATTGCGATTGTATGATTGTGATTGTATGATTGTGATTGAATGATTGTGATTGTATGATTGTGATCGTATGATTGTGATTGTATGATTGTGATTGTATGATTGCGATAGTATGATTGTGATTGTATGATTGTGATTGTATGATTGTGATGTATGATTGTAATTGTATGATTATGATAGTATGATTGTGATTGTATGATTGAGATTGTATGATTGTGATTGTATGCTTGCGATTGTATGATTGTGATTGTATGATTGTGATTGTATGATTGTATTTGGGAGATAGTATCTGGGATATTGTAATTGTATGATTGCGATTGTATGATTGTGATTGTATGATTGTGATGTGTGATTGTAATTGTATGATTATGATTGTATGATTGTGATTGTATGATTGTGATTGTATGATTGAGATTGTATGATTGTGATTGTATGCTTGCGATTGTATGATTGTGATTCTTTGATTGTGATTGTATGATTGTGATTGTATGATTGTGATTGTATGATTGTGATTATAGGATTGTGATTGTATGATTGTGATTGTATGATTGTGATAGTATGATTGTGATTATATGATTGTTATTGTATGATTGGGATTGTATGATTGTGATTGTCTGATTGTGGTTGTGCGATTGTGATTGTACGATTGTGATTGTACGATTGTGATAGTATGATTGTGATTGTATGATTGTGATTGTATGATTGTGATTGTATGATTGTGATTGTATGATTGTGATTGTATGATTGTGATTGTGTGATTGTGATTGTATGATTGTATTTGGGAGATTGTATTTGGGATATTGTAATTGTATGATTGCGATTGTATGATTGTGATTGTATGATTGTGATTGTATGATTGTGATTGTATGATTGTATTTGCGAGATTGTATTTGGGATACTGTAATTGTATGATTGCGATTGTATGATTGCGATTGTATGATTGTGATTGTATGATTGTGTATGTATGATTGTGATTGTATGATTGTATTTGGGAGATTGTATTTGGGATATTGTAATTGTATGATTGCGATTGTATGATTGTGATTGTATGATTGTGATGTATGATTGTAATTGTATGATTGTGATTGTATGATTATGATTGTATGATTGTGATTGTATGATTGCGATTGTATGATTGTGATTGTATGATTGAGATTGTATGGTTGTGATTGTATGATTGCGATTGTATGATTGCGATTGTAGGATTGTGATTGTATGATTGTGATTGTATGATTGTGATTGTATGATTGTGATTGTATGATTGTGATTGTATGATTGTGATTTTATGATTGTGAAAGTATGATTGTGATTGTATGATTATGATTGTATGATTGTGGTGGTGCGATTGTGATTGTACGATTGTGATTGTACGATTGTGATTGTACGATTGTGATTGTATGATGGTGATTGCATGATTATGATTGTATGATTGTGATTGCATGATTGTGATTGTATGATTGTGATTGCATGATTTTGAATGTATGATTGTGATTGTATGATTGTGATTGTATGATTGTGATTGTATGATTGTGATAGTATGATTGTGATTGTATGATTGTGATAGTATGATTGTGATTGTATGATTGTGATTGTATGATTGTGATTGTATGATTGTGATTGTATGATTATGATTGTATGATTGTGATTGTATGATTGTATTTGGGTGATTGTATTTGGGTGATTGTATTTGGGAGATTGTATTTGGGAGATTGTAATTGTATGATTGCGATTGTATGATTGTGATTGTATGATTGCGATTGTATGAATGCGATTGTATGATTGTGATTGTATGATTGTGATTGTATGATTGTGATTGTATGATTGTGATTGTATGATCGTGATTGTATGATTGTGATTGTATGGTTGTGATTGTATGATTGTGAATGTACGATTGTGATTGTATGATTGTGATTGTATGATTTTGATAGTACGATTGTGATTGTATGACTGTGATTGTATGACTGTGATTGTATGTGATTGTGATTGTATGATTGTGATTGTATGATTGTGAAAGTATGATTGTGATTGTATGATTGTGATTGTATGATTGTGATTGTATGATTATGATTGTATGATTGTGATTGTATGATTGTGATTGTATGAATGTGATTGTATGATTGTGATTGTTTGATTGTGATTGTATGATTGTGATTGTATGATTGTGATTGTATGATTGTGATTGTATGATTGTGAATGTAGGATTGTGATTGTATGATTGTGATTGTATGATTTTGATAGTACGATTGTGATTGTATGATTGTGATTGTATGATTGTGATAGTATGATTGTGATTGTATGATTGTGATGTATGATTGTAATTGTATGATTATGATTGTATGATTGTGATTGTATGATTGAGATTGTATGATTGTGATTGTATGCTTGCGATTGTATGAATGTGATTGTATGATTGTGATTGTATGATCATGATTGTATGATTGTGATTGTATGATTGCGATTGTATGATTGTGATTGTATGATTAAGTTTGTATTTTTGTGATTTTATGATTGTGATTGTATGATTGTGATTGTATGATTGTGATTGTATGATTGCGATTGTATGAATGCGATTGTATGATTGTGATTGCATAATTGTGATTGTATGATTGTGATTGTATGATTGTGATTGTCTGATTGTGGTTGTATGATAGTGATTGTATGATTGAGATTGTATGGTTGTGATTGTATGATTGTGATTGTATGATTGTGAAAGTATGATTGTGATTGTATGATTATGATTGTATGATTGTGGTTGTGCGATTGTGATTGTACGATTGTGATTGTACGATTGTGATTGTATGATTGTGATTGCATGATTATGATTGTATGATTGTGATTGTATGATTGAGATTGTATGATTGTGATTGTATGATTGCGATTGTATGATTGTGTTTGTATGATTGTGATTGTATGATTGCGATTGTATGATTGTGATTGTATGATTGTCATTGTATGATTGTGATTGTATGATTGTGATTGTATGATTGTGATTGTATGATTGTGAATGTATGATTGTGATTGTACGATTGTGATTGTATGATTGTGATTGTATGATTGTGATTGCATGAGTGTGATTGTCTGATTGTGGTTGTGCGATTGTGATTGTACGATTGTGAATGTACGATTGTGATTGTATGATTGTGATTGTATGAATATGATTGTATGATTGTGATTGCATGATTTTCAATGTATGATTGTGATTGAATGATTGTGATTGTATGATTGTGATCGTATGATTGTGATTGTATGATTGTGATTGTATGATTGCGATAGTATGATTGTGATTGTATGATTGTGATTGTATGATTGCGATAGTATGATTGTGATTGTATGATTGTGATTGTATGATTGTGATGTATGATTGTAATTGTATGATTATGATTGTATGATTGTGATTGTATGATTGAGATTGTATGATTGTGATTGTATGCTTGCGATTGTATGATTGTGATTGTATGATTGTGATTGTATGATTGTATTTGGGAGATAGTATTTGGGATATTGTAATTGTATGATTGCGATTGTATGATTGTGTTTGTATGATTGTGATGTATGATTGTAATTGTATGATTATGATTGTATGATTGTGATTGTATGATTGTGATTGTATGATTGAGATTGTATGATTGTGATTGTATGCTTGCGATTGTATGATTGCGATTGTATGATTGTGATTGTATGATTGTGATTGTATGATTGTGATTGTATGATTGTGATTGTATGATTATGATTGTATGATAGTGATTGTATGATTGTGATTGTATGATTGCGATTGTATGATTGTGATAGTATGATTGTGATTGTATGATTGTGATTGTATGACTGTGATTGTATGATTGTGATTGTATGATTGTGATTGTATGATTGTGAAAGTATGATTGTGATGGTATGATTGTGATTGTATGATTGTGATTGTATGATTGTGATTGTATGAGTGTGATTGTCTGATTGTGGTTGTGCGATTGTGATTATACGATTGTGATTGTACGATTGTTATTGAATGATTGTGATTGTATGATTCTGATTGTATGATTGTGATTGCATGATTGTGATTGTATGATTGTGATTGCATGATTTTGAATGTATGATTGTATCTGGCAGATTGTATTTGGGAGATTGTATTTGGGAGATTGTAATTGTATGATTGCGATTGTATGATTGTGATTGTATGATTGTGATTGAATGATTGTGATTGTATGATTGTGATCGTATGATTGTGATTGTATGATTGTGATTGTATGATTGCGATAGTATGATTGTGATTGTATGATTGTGATTGTATGATTGTGATGTATGATTGTAATTGTATGATTATGATTCTATGATTGTGATTGTATGATTGAGATTGTATGATTGTGATTGTATGATTGTGATTGTATGATTGTGATTGTATGATTATGATTGTATGATTGTGATTGTATGATTGTGATTGTATGATTCTGATTGTATGATTGTGATAGTATGATTGTGATTGTATGATTGTGATTGTATGACTGTGATTGTATGATTGTGATTGTATGATTGTGATTGTATGATTGTGAAAGTATGATTGTGATGGTATGATTGTGATTGTATGATTGTGATTGTATGATTGTGATTGTATGAGTGTGATTGTCTGATTGTGGTTGTGCGATTGTGATTGTACGATTGTGATTGTACGATTGTTATTGAATGATTGTGATTGTATGATTCTGATTGTATGATTGTGATTGCATGATTGTGATTGTATGATTGTGATTGCATGATTTTGAATGTATGATTGTATCTGGGAGATTGTATTTGGGAGATTGTATTTGGGAGATTGTAATTGTATGATTGCGATTGTATGATTGTGATTGTATGATTGTGATTGTATGATTGTGATTGTATGATTATGATTGTATGATTGTGATTGTATGATTGTATTTGGGTGATTGTATTTGGGAGATTGTATTTCAGAGATTGTAATTGTATGATTGCGATTGTATGATTGTGATTGTATGATTGCGATTGTATGAATGCGATTGTATGATTGTGATTGTATGATTGTGATTGTATGATTGTGATTGTATGATTGTGATTGTATGATTGTGATTGTATGATTTTGATTGTATGATTGTATTTGGGAGATTGTATTTGGGATATTGTAATTGTATGATTGCGATTGTATGATTGTGATTGTATGATTGTGATGTATGATTGTAATTGTATGATTATGATTGTATGATTGTGATTGTATGATTGAGATTGTATGATTGTGATTGTATGCTTGCGATTGTATGAATGTGATTGTATGATTGTGATTGCATGATTGTGATTGTATGATTGTGATTGTATGATTGTGATTGTATGGTTGCGATTGTATGATTGGTATTGTATGATTGTGATTGTATGATTGTGATTGTATGATTGTGAAATTACGATTGTGATTCTATGATTGTGATTGTATGATTGTGATAGTATGATTGTGATTGTATGACTGTGATTGTATGACTGGGATTGTATGATTGTGATAGTATGATTGTGATTGTATGATTGTGATGTATGATTGTAATTGTATGATTATGATTGTATGATTGTGATTGTATGATTGAGATTGTATGATTGTGATTGTATGCTTGCGATTGTATGAATGTGATTGTATGATTGTGATTGTATGATCATGATTGTATGATTGTGATTGTATGATTGCGATTGTATGATTGTGATTGTATGATTAAGTTTGTATTTTTGTGATTTTATGATTGTGATTGTATGATTGTGATTGTATGATTGTGATTGTATGATTGCGATTGTATGAATGCGATTGTATGATTGTGATTGCATAATTGTGATTGTATGATTGTGATTGTACGATTGTGATTGTACGATTGTGATTGTATGATTGTGATTGCATGATTATGATTGTATGATTGTGATTGCATGATTGTGATTGTATGATTGTGATTGCATGATTTTGAATGTATGATTGTGATTGTATGATTGTGATTGTATGATTGTGATTGTATGATTGTGATAGTATGATTGTGATTGTATGATTGTGATAGTATGATTGTGATTGTATGATTGTGATTGTATGATTGTGATTGTATGATTGTGATTGTATGATTATGATTGTATGATTGTGATTGTATGATTGTATTTGGGTGATTGTATTTGGGAGATTGTATTTGGGAGATTGTAATTGTATGATTGCGATTGTATGATTGTGATTGTATGATTGCGATTGTATGAATGCGATTGTATGATTGTGATTGTATGATTGTGATTGTATGATTGTGTATGTATGATTGTGATTGTATGATTGTGATTGTATGATTATGATTTTATGATTGTGATTGTATGATTGTGATTGTATGATTGTGATTGTATGATTGTGATTGTATGATTGTGATTGTATGATTGTGATTGTATGATTGTGATTGTATGATTGTGATTGTATGATTGTGATTGTATGATTGTATTTGGGAGATTGTATTTGGGATATTGTAATTGTATGATTGCGATTGTATGATTGCGATTGTATGATTGTGATTGTATGATTGTGTATGTATGATTGTGATTGTATGACTGTATTTGGGATATTGTAATTGTATGATTGCGATTGTATGATTGTGATTGTATGATTGTGATTGTATGATTGCGATTGTATGAATGCGATTGTATGATTGTGATTGCATAATTGTGATTGTATGATTGTGATTGTATGATTGTGATTGTCTGATTGTGGTTGTATGATTGTGATTGTATGATTGAGATTGTATGATTGTGATTGTATGATTGTGATTGTATGATTGTGAAAGTATGATTGTGATTGTATGATTGTGATTGTATGATTGCGATTGTATGAATGCGATTGTATGA
The DNA here is from genome assembly GCF_050947335.1 of Megachile rotundata. Lineage (NCBI taxonomy): Eukaryota > Metazoa > Arthropoda > Insecta > Hymenoptera > Megachilidae > Megachile > Megachile rotundata. The sequence goes on along the minus strand of NW_027473318.1, from coordinate 868,352 downwards.
TTGTGATTGCATAATTGTGATTGTATGATTGTGATTGTATGATTGTGATTGTCTGATTGTGGTTGTATGATTGTGATTGTATGATTGAGATTGTATGATTGAGATTGTATGATTGCGATTGTATGATTGCGATTGTATGATTGTGATTGTATGATTGTGATTGTATGATTGTGATTGTATGATTGTGATTGTATGATTGTGATTGTATGATTGTGATTGTATGATTGTGATTGTATGATTGTGAAAGTATGATTGTGATTGTATGATTATGATTGTATGATTGTGATTGTATGATTGTGATTGTATGATTGTGATTGTATGATTGTATTTGGGAGATTGTATTTGGGAGATTGTAATTGTATGATTGCGATTGTATGATTGTGATTGTATGATCGCGATTGTATGATTGTGATTGTATGATTGTGATGTATGATTGTAATTGTATGATTATGATTCTATGATTGTGATTGTATGATTGAGATTGTATGATTGTGATTGTATGATTGCGATTGTATGATTGTGATTGTATGATTATGATTGTATGATTGTGATTGTATGATTGTGATTGTATGATTCTGATTGTATGATTGTGATAGTATGATTGTGATTGTACGATTGTGATTGTATGACTGTGATTGTATGATTGTGATTGTATGATTGTGATTGTATGATTGTGAAAGTATGATTGTGATGGTATGATTGTGATTGTATGATTGTGATTGTATGATTGTGGTTGTATGAGTGTGATTGTCTGATTGTGGTTGTGCGATTGTGATTGTACGATTGTGATTGTACGATTGTTATTGAATGATTGTGATTGTATGATTCTGATTGTATGATTGTGATTGCATGATTGTGATTGTATGATTGTGATTGCATGATTTTGAATGTATGATTGTATCTGGGAGATTGTATTTGGGAGATTGTATTTGGGAGATTGTAATTGTATGATTGCGATTGTATGATTGTGATTGTATGATTGTGATTGTATGATTGTGATTGTATGATTGTGATTGTATGATTATGATTGTATGATTGTGATTGTATGATTGTATTTGGGTGATTGTATTTGGGAGATTGTATTTCAGAGATTGTAATTGTATGCTTGCGATTGTATGATTGTGATTGTATGATTGCGATTGTATGAATGCGATTGTATGATTGTGATTGTATGATTGTGATTGTATGATTGTGATTGTATGATTGTGATTGTATGATTGTGATTGTATGATTTTGATTGTATGATTGTATTTGGGAGATTGTATTTGGGATATTGTAATTGTATGATTGCGATTGTATGATTGTGATTGTATGATTGTGATGTATGATTGTAATTGTATGATTATGATTGTATGATTGTGATTGTATGATTGAGATTGTATGATTGTGATTGTAAGCTTGCGATTGTATGAATGTGATTGTATGATTGTGATTGCATGATTGTGATTGTATGATTGTGATTGTATGATTGTGATTGTATGATTGCGATTGTATGATTGCGATTGTATGATTGTGATTGTATGATTGTGATTGTATGATTGTGAAATTACGATTGTGATTGTATGATTGTGATTGTATGATTGTGATAGTATGATTGTGATTGTATGACTGTGATTGTATGACTGGGATTGTATGATTGTGATAGTATGATTGTGATTGTATGATTGTGATGTATGATTGTAATTGTATGATTATGATTGTATGATTGTGATTGTATGATTGAGATTGTATGATTGTGATTGTATGCTTGCGATTGTATGAATGTGATTGTATGATTGTGATTGTATGATCATGATTGTATGATTGTGATTGTATGATTGCGATTGTATGATTGTGATTGTATGATTAAGTTTGTATTTTTGTGATTTTATGATTGTGATTGTATGATTGTGATTGTATGATTGTGATTGTATGATTGCGATTGTATGAATGCGATTGTATGATTGTGATTGCATAATTGTGATTGTATGATTGTGATTGTACGATTGTGATTGTACGATTGTGATTGTAGGATTGTGATCGCATGATTATGATGGTATGATTGTGATTGCATGATTTTGAATGTATGATTGTGATTGTATGATTGTGATAGTATGATTGTGATTGTATGATTGTGATTGTATAATTGTGATTGTATGATTGTGATTGTATGATTATGATTGTATGATTGTGATTGTATGATTGTATTTGGGTGATTGTATTTGGGAGATTGTATTTGGGAGATTGTAATTGTATGATTGCGATTGTATGATTGTGATTGTATGATTGCGATTGTATGAATGCGATTGTATGATTGTGATTGTATGATTGTGATTGTATGATTGTGATTGTATGATTGTGATTGTATGATTGTGATTGTATGATTGTGATTGTATGATTGTGATTGTATGATTGTGATTGTATGATTGTGATTGTATGATTGTATTTGGGAGATTGTATTTGGGATATTGTAATTGTATGATTGCGATTGTATGATTGCGATTGTATGATTGTGATTGTATGATTGTGTATGTATGATTGTGATTGTATGATTGTATTTGGGATATTGTAATTGTATGATTGCGATTGTATGATTGTGATTGTATGATTGTGATGCATGATTGTAATTGTATGATTATGATTGTATGATTGTGATTGTATGATTGTGATGGTATGATTGTGATTGTATGATTGCGATCGTATGATTGTGATTGTATGATTCTGATTGTATGATTGTAATTGTATGATTGCGATTGTATGATTGTGATTGTATGATTAAGTTTGTATTTTTGTGATTTTATGATTGGGATTGTATGATTGTGATTGTATGATTGTGATTGTATGATTGCGATTGTATGAATGCGATTGTATGATTGTGATTGCATAATTGTGATTGTATGATTGTGATTGTATGATTGTGATTGTCTGATTGTGGTTGTATGATTGTGATTGTATGATTGAGATTGTATGATTGTGATTGTATGATTGCGATAGTATGATTGCGATTGTATGATTGTGATTGTATGATTGTGATTGTATGATTGTGATTGTATGATTGTGATTGTATGATTGTGATTGTATGATTGTGATTGTATGATTGTGAAAGTATGATTGTGATTGTATGATTATGATTGTATGATTGTGATTGTATGATTGTGATTGTATGATTGTGATTGTATGATTGTATTTGGGAGATTGTATTTGGGAGATTGTAATTGTATGATTGCGATTGTATGATTGTGATTGTATGATCGCGATTGTATGATTGTGATTGTATGATTGTGATGTATGATTGTAATTGTATGATTATGATTCTATGATTGTGATTGTATGATTGAGATTGTATGATTGTGATTGTATGATTGTGATTGTATGATTGTGATTGTATGATTATGATTGTATGATTGTGATTGTATGATTGTGATTGTATGATTCTGATTGTATGATTGTGATAGTATGATTGTGATTGTATGATTGTGATTGTATGATTGTATTTGCGAGATTGTATTTGGGATACTGTAATTGTATGATTGCGATTGTATGATTGCGATTGTATGATTGTGATTGTATGATTGTGTATGTATGATTGTGATTGTATGATTGTATTTGGGATATTGTAATTGTATGATTGCGATTGTATGATTGTGATTGTATGATTGTGATGCATGATTGTAATTGTATGATTATGATTGTATGATTGTGATTGTATGATTGTGATGGTATGATTGTGATTGTATGATTGCGATCGTATGATTGTGATTGTATGATTCTGATTGTATGATTGTAATTGTATGATTGCGATTGTATGATTGTGATTGTATGATTAAGTTTGTATTTTTGTGATTTTATGATTGGGATTGTATGATTGTGATTGTATGATTGTGATTGTATGATTGCGATTGTATGAATGCGATTGTATGATTGTGATTGCATAATTGTGATTGTATGATTGTGATTGTATGATTGTGATTGTCTGATTGTGGTTGTATGATTGTGATTGTATGATTGAGATTGTATGATTGTGATTGTATGATTGCGATAGTATGATTGCGATTGTATGATTGTGATTGTATGATTGTGATTGTATGATTGTGATTGTATGATTGTGATTGTATGATTGTGATTGTATGATTGTGATTGTATGATTGTGAAAGTATGATTGTGATTGTATGATTATGATTGTATGATTGTGATTGTATGATTGTGATTGTATGATTGTGATTGTATGATTGTATTTGGGAGATTGTATTTGGGAGATTGTAATTGTATGATTGCGATTGTATGATTGTGATTGTATGATCGCGATTGTATGATTGTGATTGTATGATTGTGATGTATGATTGTAATTGTATGATTATGATTCTATGATTGTGATTGTATGATTGAGATTGTATGATTGTGATTGTATGATTGTGATTGTATGATTGTGATTGTATGATTATGATTGTATGATTGTGATTGTATGATTGTGATTGTATGATTCTGATTGTATGATTGTGATAGTATGATTGTGATTGTATGATTGTGATTGTATGACTGTGATTGTATGATTGTGATTGTATGATTGTGATTGTATGATTGTGAAAGTATGATTGTGATGGTATGATTGTGATTGTATGATTGTGATTGTATGATTGTGATTGTATGAGTGTGATTGTCTGATTGTGGTTGTGCGATTGTGATTGTACGATTGTGATTGTACGATTGTTATTGAATGATTGTGATTGTATGATTCTGATTGTATGATTGTGATTGCATGATTGTGATTGTATGATTGTGATTGCATGATTTTGAATGTATGATTGTATCTGGGAGATTGTATTTGGGAGATTGTATTTGGGAGATTGTAATTGTATGATTGCGATTGTATGATTGTGATTGTATGATTGTGATTGTATGATTGTGATTGTATGATTATGATTGTATGATTGTGATTGTATGATTGTATTTGGGTGATTGTATTTGGGAGATTGTATTTGGGAGATTGTAATTGTATGATTGCGATTGTATGGTTGTGATTGTATGATTGCGATTGTATGGTTGTGATTGTATGATTGCGATTGTATGAATGCGATTGTATGATTGTGATTGTATGATTGTGTATGTATGATTGTGATTGTATGATTGTATTTGGGATATTGTAATTGTATGATTGCGATTGTATGATTGTGATTGTATGATTGTGATGCATGATTGTAATTGTATGATTATGATTGTATGATTGTGATTGTATGATTGTGATGGTATGATTGTGATTGTATGATTGCGATCGTATGATTGTGATTGTATGATTCTGATTGTATGATTGTGATTGTATGATTGCGATTGTATGATTGTGATTGTATGATTAAGTTTGTATTTTTGTGATTTTATGATTGGGATTGTATGATTGTGATTGTATGATTGTGATTGTATGATTGTGATTGTATGATTGCGATTGTATGAATGCGATTGTATGATTGTGATTGCATAATTGTGATTGTATGATTGTGATTGTATGATTGTGATTGTCTGATTGTGGTTGTATGATTGTGATTGTATGATTGAGATTGTATGATTGTGATTGTATGATTGCGATTGTATGATTGCGATTGTATGATTGTGATTGTATGATTGTGATTGTATGATTGTGATTGTATGATTGTGATTGTATGATTGTGATTGTATGATTGTGATTGTATGATTGTGATTGTATGATTGTGAAAGTATGATTGTGATTGTATGATTATGATTGTATGATTGTGATTGTATGATTGTGATTGTATGATTGTGATTGTATGATTGTATTTGGGAGATTGTATTTGGGAGATTGTAATTGTATGATTGCGATTGTATGATTGTGATTGTATGATCGCGATTGTATGATTGTGATTGTATGATTGTGATGTATGATTGTAATTGTATGATTATGATTCTATGATTGTGATTGTATGATTGAGATTGTATGATTGTGATTGTATGATTGTGATTGTATGATTGTGATTGTATGATTATGATTGTATGATTGTGATTGTATGATTGTGATTGTATGATTCTGATTGTATGATTGTGATAGTATGATTGTGATTGTATGATTGTGATTGTATGACTGTGATTGTATGATTGTGATTGTATGATTGTGATTGTATGATTGTGAAAGTATGATTGTGATGGTATGATTGTGATTGTATGATTGTGATTGTATGATTGTGATTGTATGAGTGTGATTGTCTGATTGTGGTTGTGCGATTGTGATTGTACGATTGTGATTGTACGATTGTTATTGAATGATTGTGATTGTATGGTTGTGATTGTCTGATTGTGGTTGTATGATTGTGATTGTATGATTGAGATTGTATGATTGTGATTGTATGATTGCGATTGTATGATTGCGACTGTATGATTGTGATTGTATGATTGTGATTGTATGATTGTGATTGTTTGATTGTATTTGGGAGGTTGTATTTTGGAGATTGTAATTGTATGATTGCGATTGTATGATTGTGATTGTATGATTGCGATTGTATGATTGTGATTGTATGATTGTGATGTATGACTGTAATTGTATGATTATGATTGTATGATTGTGATTGTATGATTGAGATTGTATGATTGTGATTATATGCTTGCGATTGTATGATTGTGATTGTATGATTGAGATTGTATGATTGTGATTGTATGCTTGCGATTGTATGATTGTGATTGTATGATTGTGATTGTATGCTTGCGATTGTATGATTGTGATTGTATGATTGTGATTGTATGATTGTATTTGGGAGACTTTATTTGGGATATTGTAATTGTATGATTGCGATTGTATGATTGTGATTGTATGATTGTGATTGTATGAGTGTGATTGTCTGATTGTGGTTGTGCGATTGTGATTGTACGATTGTGATTGTACGATTGTTATTGAATGATTGTGATTGTATGATTCTGATTGTATGATTGTGATTGCATGATTGTGATTGTATGATTGTGATTGCATGATTTTGAATGTATGATTGCGATTGTATGATTGTGATTGTATGATTGTGATTGTATGATTGTGATTGTATGATTATGATTGTATGATTGTGATTGTATGATTGTGATTGTATGATTCTGATTGTATGATTGTGATAGTATGATTGTGATTGTATGATTGTGATTGTATGACTGTGATTGTATGATTGTGATTGTATGATTGTGATTGTATGATTGTGAAAGTATGATTGTGATGGTATGATTGTGATTGTATGATTGTGATTGTATGATTGTGATTGTAGGAGTGTGATTGTCTGATTGTGGTTGTGCGATTGTGATTATACGATTGTGATTGTACGATTGTTATTGAATGATTGTGATTGTATGATTCTGATTGTATGATTGTGATTGCATGATTGTGATTGTATGATTGTGATTGCATGATTTTGAATGTATGATTGTATCTGGGAGATTGTATTTGGGAGATTGTAATTGTATGATTGCGATTGTATGACTGTGATTGTATGATTGCGATTGTATGATTGTGATTGTATGATTGTGATTGTATGATTGTGATTGTATGATTGTGATTGTATGATTGTGAAAGTATGATTGTGATTGTATGATTATGATTGTATGATTGTGATTGTATGATTGTGATTGTATGATTGTGATTGTATGATTGTATTTGGGAGATTGTATTTGGGAGATTGTAATTGTATGATTGCGATTGTATGATTGTGATTGTATGATCGCGATTGTATGATTGTGATTGTATGATTGTGATGTATGATTGTAATTGTATGATTATGATTCTATGATTGTGATTGTATGATTGAGATTGTATGATTGTGATTGTATGATTGTGATTGTATGATTGTGATTGTATGATTATGATTGTATGATTGTGATTGTATGATTGTCATTGTATGATTCTGATTGTATGATTGTGATAGTATGATTGTGATTGTATGATTGTGATTGTATGACTGTGATTGTATGATTGTGATTGTATGATTGTGATTGTATGATTGTGAAAGTATGATTGTGATGGTATGATTGTGATTGTATGATTGTGATTGTATGATTGTGATTGTATGAGTGAGATTGTCTGATTGTGGTTGTGCGATTGTGATTGTACGATTGTGATTGTACGATTGTTATTGAATGATTGTGATTGTATGATTCTGATTGTATGATTGTGATTGCATGATTGTGATTGTATGATTGTGATTGCATGATTTTGAATGTATGATTGTATCTGGGAGATTGTATTTGGGAAATTGTATTTGGGAGATTGTAATTGTATGATTGCGATTGTATGATTGTGATTGTATGATTGTGATTGTATGATTGTGATTGTATGATTATGATTGTATGATTGTGATTGTATGATTGTATTTGGGTGATTGTATTTGGGAGATTGTATTTGGGAGATTGTAATTGTATGATTGCGATTGTATGGTTGTGATTGTATGATTGCGATTGTATGAATGCGATTGTATGATTGTGATTGTATGATTGTGATTGTATGATTGTGATTGTATGATTGTGATTGTATGATTTTGATTGTATGATTGTATTTGGGAGATTGTATTTGGGATATTGTAATTGTATGATTGCGATTGTATGATTGTGATTGTATGATTGTGATCTATGATTGTAATTGTATGATTATGATTGTATGATTGTGATTGTATGATTGAGATTGTATGATTGTGATTGTATGCTTGCGATTGTATGATTGTGATTGTATGATTGTGATTGTATGATTGTGATTGTATGATTGTGATCGTATGATTGTGATTGTATGATTGTGATTGTATGATTGTGAAAGTATGATTGTGATTGTATGATTATGATTGTATGATTGTGATTGCATGATTGTGATTGTATGATTGTGATTGTATGACTGTGATTGTATGATTGTGATTGTATGATTGTGATAGTATGATTGTGATTGTATGATTGTATTTGGGATATTGTAATTGTATGATTGCGATTGTATGATTGTGATTGTATGATTGTGATGCATGATTGTAATTGTATGATTATGATTGTATGATTGTGATTGTATGATTGTGATGGTATGATTGTGATTGTATTATTGCGATCGTATGATTGTGATTGCATAATTGTGATTGTATGATTGTGATTGTATGATTGTGATTGTCTGATTGTGGTTGTATGATTGTGATTGTATGATTGAGATTGTATGATTGTGATTGTATGATTGCGATTGTATGATTGCGATTGTATGATTGTGATTGTATGATTGTGATTGTATGATTGTGATTGTATGATTGTGATTGTATGATTGTGATTGTATGATTGTGAAAGTATGATTGTGATTGTATGATTATGATTGTATGATTGTGATTGCATGATTGTGATTGTATGATTGTGATTGTATGACTGTATTTGGGAGATTGTATTTGGGAGATTGTAATTGTATGATTGCGATTGTATGATTGTGATTGTATGATCGCGATTGTATGATTGTGATTGTATGATTGTGATGTATGATTGTAATTGTATGATTATGATTCTATGATTGTGATTGTATGATTGAGATTGTATGATTGTGATTGTATGATTGTGATTGTATGATTGTGATTGTATGATTATGATTGTATGATTGTGATTGTATGATTGTGATTGTATGATTCTGATTGTATGATTGTGATAGTATGATTGTGATTGTATGATTGTGATTGTATGACTGTGATTGTATGATTGTGATTGTATGATTGTGATTGTATGATTGTGAAAGTATGATTGTGATGGTATGATTGTGATTGTATGATTGTGATTGTATGATTGTGATTGTAGGAGTGTGATTGTCTGATTGTGGTTGTGCGATTGTGATTATACGATTGTGATTGTACGATTGTTATTGAATGATTGTGATTGTATGATTCTGATTGTATGATTGTGATTGCATGATTGTGATTGTATGATTGTGATTGCATGATTTTGAATGTATGATTGTATCTGGGAGATTGTATTTGGGAGATTGTAATTGTATGATTGCGATTGTATGATTGTGATTGTATGATTGTGATTGTATGATTGTGATTGTATGATTGTGATTGTATGATTATGATTGTATGATTGTGATTGTATGATTGTATTTGTGTGATTGTATTTGGGAGATTGTATTTGGGAGATTGTAATTGTATGATTGCGATTGTATGATTGTGATTGTATGATTGCGATTGTATGAATGCGATTGTATGATTGTGATTGTATGATTGTGATTGTATGATTGTGATTGTATGATTGTGATTGTATGATTGTGATTGTATGATTTTGATTGTATGATTGTATTTGGGATATTGTAATTGTATGATTGCGATTGTATAATTGTGATTGTATGATTGTGATGTATGATTGTAATTGTATGATTATGATTGTATGATTGTGATTGTATGATTGAGATTGTATGATTGTGATTGTATGATTGTGATTGTATGATTATGATTGTATGATTGTGATTGTATGATTGTCATTGTATGATTCTGATTGTATGATTGCGATTGTATGATTGCGACTGTATGATTGTGATTGTATGATTGTGATTGTATGATTGTGATTGTTTGATTGTATTTGGGAGGTTGTATTTTGGAGATTGTAATTGTATGATTGCGATTGTATGATTGTGATTGTATGATTGCGATTGTATGATTGTGATTGTATGATTGTGATGTATGACTGTAATTGTATGATTATGATTGTATGATTGTGATTGTATGATTGAGATTGTATGATTGTGATTATATGCTTGCGATTGTATGATTGTGATTGTATGATTGAGATTGTATGATTGTGATTGTATGCTTGCGATTGTATGATTGTGATTGTATGATTGTGATTGTATGCTTGCGATTGTATGATTGTGATTGTATGATTGTGATTGTATGATTGTATTTGGGAGACTTTATTTGGGATATTGTAATTGTATGATTGCGATTGTATGATTGTGATTGTATGATTGTGATTGTATGAGTGTGATTGTCTGATTGTGGTTGTGCGATTGTGATTGTACGATTGTGATTGTACGATTGTTATTGAATGATTGTGATTGTATGATTCTGATTGTATGATTGTGATTGCATGATTGTGATTGTATGATTGTGATTGCATGATTTTGAATGTATGATTGCGATTGTATGATTGTGATTGTATGATTGTGATTGTATGATTGTGATTGTATGATTATGATTGTATGATTGTGATTGTATGATTGTGATTGTATGATTCTGATTGTATGATTGTGATAGTATGATTGTGATTGTATGATTGTGATTGTATGACTGTGATTGTATGATTGTGATTGTATGATTGTGATTGTATGATTGTGAAAGTATGATTGTGATGGTATGATTGTGATTGTATGATTGTGATTGTATGATTGTGATTGTAGGAGTGTGATTGTCTGATTGTGGTTGTGCGATTGTGATTATACGATTGTGATTGTACGATTGTTATTGAATGATTGTGATTGTATGATTCTGATTGTATGATTGTGATTGCATGATTGTGATTGTATGATTGTGATTGCATGATTTTGAATGTATGATTGTATCTGGGAGATTGTATTTGGGAGATTGTAATTGTATGATTGCGATTGTATGACTGTGATTGTATGATTGCGATTGTATGATTGTGATTGTATGATTGTGATTGTATGATTGTGATTGTATGATTGTGATTGTATGATTGTGAAAGTATGATTGTGATTGTATGATTATGATTGTATGATTGTGATTGTATGATTGTGATTGTATGATTGTGATTGTATGATTGTATTTGGGAGATTGTATTTGGGAGATTGTAATTGTATGATTGCGATTGTATGATTGTGATTGTATGATCGCGATTGTATGATTGTGATTGTATGATTGTGATGTATGATTGTAATTGTATGATTATGATTCTATGATTGTGATTGTATGATTGAGATTGTATGATTGTGATTGTATGATTGTGATTGTATGATTGTGATTGTATGATTATGATTGTATGATTGTGATTGTATGATTGTCATTGTATGATTCTGATTGTATGATTGTGATAGTATGATTGTGATTGTATGATTGTGATTGTATGACTGTGATTGTATGATTGTGATTGTATGATTGTGATTGTATGATTGTGAAAGTATGATTGTGATGGTATGATTGTGATTGTATGATTGTGATTGTATGATTGTGATTGTATGAGTGAGATTGTCTGATTGTGGTTGTGCGATTGTGATTGTACGATTGTGATTGTACGATTGTTATTGAATGATTGTGATTGTATGATTCTGATTGTATGATTGTGATTGCATGATTGTGATTGTATGATTGTGATTGCATGATTTTGAATGTATGATTGTATCTGGGAGATTGTATTTGGGAAATTGTATTTGGGAGATTGTAATTGTATGATTGCGATTGTATGATTGTGATTGTATGATTGTGATTGTATGATTGTGATTGTATGATTATGATTGTATGATTGTGATTGTATGATTGTATTTGGGTGATTGTATTTGGGAGATTGTATTTGGGAGATTGTAATTGTATGATTGCGATTGTATGGTTGTGATTGTATGATTGCGATTGTATGAATGCGATTGTATGATTGTGATTGTATGATTGTGATTGTATGATTGTGATTGTATGATTGTGATTGTATGATTTTGATTGTATGATTGTATTTGGGAGATTGTATTTGGGATATTGTAATTGTATGATTGCGATTGTATGATTGTGATTGTATGATTGTGATCTATGATTGTAATTGTATGATTATGATTGTATGATTGTGATTGTATGATTGAGATTGTATGATTGTGATTGTATGCTTGCGATTGTATGATTGTGATTGTATGATTGTGATTGTATGATTGTGATCGTATGATTGTGATTGTATGATTGTGATTGTATGATTGTGAAAGTATGATTGTGATTGTATGATTATGATTGTATGATTGTGATTGCATGATTGTGATTGTATGATTGTGATTGTATGACTGTGATTGTATGATTGTGATTGTATGATTGTGATAGTATGATTGTGATTGTATGATTGTATTTGGGATATTGTAATTGTATGATTGCGATTGTATGATTGTGATTGTATGATTGTGATGCATGATTGTAATTGTATGATTATGATTGTATGATTGTGATTGTATGATTGTGATGGTATGATTGTGATTGTATTATTGCGATCGTATGATTGTGATTGCATAATTGTGATTGTATGATTGTGATTGTATGATTGTGATTGTCTGATTGTGGTTGTATGATTGTGATTGTATGATTGAGATTGTATGATTGTGATTGTATGATTGCGATTGTATGATTGCGATTGTATGATTGTGATTGTATGATTGTGATTGTATGATTGTGATTGTATGATTGTGATTGTATGATTGTGATTGTATGATTGTGAAAGTATGATTGTGATTGTATGATTATGATTGTATGATTGTGATTGCATGATTGTGATTGTATGATTGTGATTGTATGACTGTATTTGGGAGATTGTATTTGGGAGATTGTAATTGTATGATTGCGATTGTATGATTGTGATTGTATGATCGCGATTGTATGATTGTGATTGTATGATTGTGATGTATGATTGTAATTGTATGATTATGATTCTATGATTGTGATTGTATGATTGAGATTGTATGATTGTGATTGTATGATTGTGATTGTATGATTGTGATTGTATGATTATGATTGTATGATTGTGATTGTATGATTGTGATTGTATGATTCTGATTGTATGATTGTGATAGTATGATTGTGATTGTATGATTGTGATTGTATGACTGTGATTGTATGATTGTGATTGTATGATTGTGATTGTATGATTGTGAAAGTATGATTGTGATGGTATGATTGTGATTGTATGATTGTGATTGTATGATTGTGATTGTAGGAGTGTGATTGTCTGATTGTGGTTGTGCGATTGTGATTATACGATTGTGATTGTACGATTGTTATTGAATGATTGTGATTGTATGATTCTGATTGTATGATTGTGATTGCATGATTGTGATTGTATGATTGTGATTGCATGATTTTGAATGTATGATTGTATCTGGGAGATTGTATTTGGGAGATTGTAATTGTATGATTGCGATTGTATGATTGTGATTGTATGATTGTGATTGTATGATTGTGATTGTATGATTGTGATTGTATGATTGTGATTGTATGATTATGATTGTATGATTGTGATTGTATGATTGTATTTGTGTGATTGTATTTGGGAGATTGTATTTGGGAGATTGTAATTGTATGATTGCGATTGTATGATTGTGATTGTATGATTGCGATTGTATGAATGCGATTGTATGATTGTGATTGTATGATTGTGATTGTATGATTGTGATTGTATGATTGTGATTGTATGATTGTGATTGTATGATTTTGATTGTATGATTGTATTTGGGATATTGTAATTGTATGATTGCGATTGTATAATTGTGATTGTATGATTGTGATGTATGATTGTAATTGTATGATTATGATTGTATGATTGTGATTGTATGATTGAGATTGTATGATTGTGATTGTATGCTTGCGATTGTATGAATGTGATTGTATGATTGTGATTGTATGATTGTGATTGTATGATTGTGATTGTATGATTGTGATTGTATGATTGTGATTGTATGATTGTGATTGTATGATTGTGATTGTATGATTGTGATTGTATGATTGTGATTGTATGATTGTGATTGTATGATTGTGATTGTATGATTGTGATTGTATGATTGTGAATTTACGATTGTGATTCTATGATTGTGATTGTATGATTGTGATAGTATGATTGTGATTGTATGACTGTGATTGTATGACTGTGATTGTATGATTGTGATTGTATGATTGTGATTGTATGATTGTGAAAGTATGATTGTGATTGTATGATTGTGATTGTATTTTTGTGATTGTATGATTGTGATTGTATGATTGTGATAGTATGATTGTGAGTGTATGATTGTATTTGGGATATTGTAATTGTATGATTGCGATTGTATGATTGTGATTGTATGATTGTGATGCATGATTGTAATTGTATGATTGTGATTGTATGATTGTGATTGTCTGATTGTGGTTGTATGATTGTGATTGTATGATTGAGATTGTATGATTGTGATTGTATGATTGCGATTGTATGATTGCGATTGTATGATTGTGATTGTATGATTGTGATTGTATGATTGTGATTGTATGATTGTGATTGTATGATTGTGATTGTATGATTGTGATTGTATGATTGTGAAAGTATGATTGTGATTGTATGATTATGATTGTATGATTGTGATTGCATGATTGTGATTGTATGATTGTGATTGTATGACTGTATTTGGGAGATTGTATTTGGGAGATTGTAATTGTATGATTGCGATTGTATGATTGTGATTGTATGATCGCGATTGTATGATTGTGATTGTATGATTGTGATGTATGATTGTAATTGTATGATTATGATTCTATGATTGTGATTGTATGATTGAGATTGTATGATTGTGATTGTATGATTGTGATTGTATGATTGTGATTGTATGATTATGATTGTATGATTGTGATTGTATGATTGTGATTGTATGATTCTGATTGTATGATTGTGATAGTATGATTGTGATTGTATGATTGTGATTGTATGACTGTGATTGTATGATTGTGATTGTATGATTGTGATTGTATGATTGTGAAAGTATGATTGTGATGGTGTGATTGTGATTGTATGATTGTGATTGTATGATTGTGATTGTATGAGTGTGATTGTCTGATTGTGGTTGTGCGATTGTGATTATACGATTGTGATTGTACGATTGTTATTGAATGATTGTGATTGTATGATTCTGATTGTATGATTGTGATTGCATGATTGTGATTGTATGATTGTGATTGCATGATTTTGAATGTATGATTGTATCTGGGAGATTGTATTTGGGAGATTGTATTTGGGAGATTGTAATTGTATGACTGCGATTGTATGATTGTGATTGTATGATTGTGATTGTATGATTGTGATTGTATGATTGTGATTGTATGATTATGATTGTATGATTGTGATTGTATGATTGTATTTGTGTGATTGTATTTGGGAGATTGTATTTGGGAGATTGTAATTGTATTGTTGCGATTGTATGATTGTGATTGTATGATTGCGATTGTATGAATGCGATTGTATGATTGTGATTGTATGATTGTGATTGTATGATTGTGATTGTATGATTGTGATTGTATGATTGTGATTGTATGATTTTGATTGTATGATTGTATTTGGGAGATTGTATTTGGGATATTGTAATTGTATGATTGCGATTGTATGATTGTGATTGTATGATTGTGATGTATGATTGTAATTGTATGATTATGATTGTATGATTGTGATTGTATGATTGGGATTGTATGATTGTGATTGTATGCTTGCGATTGTATGAATGTGATTGTATGATTGTGATTGTATGATTGTGATTGTATGATTGTGATTGTATGATTGTGATTGTATGATTGTGATTGTATGATTGTGATTGTATGATTGTGATTGTATGATTGTGATTGTATGATTGTGATTGTATGATTGTGATTGTATGATTGTGATTGTATGATTGTGATTGTATGATTGTGATTGTATGATTGTGATTGTATGATTGTGATTGTATGATTGTGAATTTACGATTGTGATTCTATGATTGTGATTGTATGATTGTGATAGTACGATTGTGATTGTATGACTGTGATAGTATGACTGTGATAGTATGATTGTGATTGTATGATTGTGATTGTATGACTGTGATTGTATGATTGTGATTGTATGATTGTGATTGTATGATTGTGAAAGTATGATTGTGATGGTATGATTGTGATTGTATGATTGTGATTGTATGATTGTGATTGTATGAGTGTGATTGTCTGATTGTGGTTGTGTGATTGTGATTGTACGATTGTGATTGTACGATTGTTATTGAATGATTGTGATTGTATGATTCTGATTGTATGATTGTGATTGCATGATTGTGATTGTATGATTGTGATTGCACGATTTTGAATGTATGATTGCGATTGTATGATTGTGGTTGTATGATTGTGAAAGTATGATTGTGATGGTATGATTGTGATTGTATGATTGTGATTGTATGATTGTGATTGTATGATTGTGATTGTATGATTGTGATTGTATGATTGTGATAGTATGATTGTGATTGTATGATTGTGATTGTATGATTGTGATTGTATGATTGTGATTGAATGATTGTATTTGGGAGATTGTATTTGGGAGATTGTATTTGGGAGATTGTAATTGTATGATTGCGATTGTATGATTGTGATTGCATGATTGCGATTGTATGATTGTGATTGTATGATTGTGATGTATGACTGTAATTGTACGATTATGATTGTATGATTGTGATTGTATGATTGTGATTGTATGATTGTGATTGTATGATTGTATCTGGGAGATTGTATTTGGGAGATTGTATTTGGGAGATTGTAATTGTATGATTGCGATTGTATGATTGTGATTGTATGATTGTGATTGTATGATTGTGATTGTATGATTATGATTGTATGATTGTGATTGTATGATTGTATTTGGGTGATTGTATTTGGGAGATTGTATTTGGGAGATTGTAATTTTATGATTGCGATTGTATGATTGTGATTGTATGATTGCGATTGTATGAATGCGATTGTATGATTGTGATTGTATGATTGTGATTGTATGATTGTGATTGTATGATTGTGATTGTATGATTGTGATTGTATCATTGTGATTGTATGATTGTATTTGGGAGATTGTATTTGGGATATTGTAATTGTATGATTGCGATTGTATGATTGTGATTGTATGATTGTGATGTATGATTGTAATTGTATGACTGTGATTGTATGACTGTGATTGTATGATTGTGATTGTATGATTGTGATTGTATGATTGTGAAAGTATGATTGTGATTGTATGATTGTGATTGTATTTTTGTGATTGTATGATTGTGATTGTATGATTGTGATAGTATGATTGTGAAAGTATGATTGTGATTGTATGATTGTGATTGTATGATTGTGATGTATGATTGTAATTGTATGATTATGATTGTATGATTGTGATTGTATGATTGTGATTGTATGATTGAGATTGTATGATTGTGATTGTATGCTTGCGATTGTATGATTGTGATTGTATGATTGTGATTGTATGATTGTGATGTATGACTGTAATTGTATGATTATGATTGTATGATTGTGATTGTATGATTGAGATTGTATGATTGTGATTGTATGCTTGCGATTGTATGATTGTGATTGTATGATTGTGATTGTATGATTGTGATTGTATGATTGTGATTGTATGATTATGATTGTATGATTGTGATTGTATGATTGTGATTGTATGATTGTGATTATATGATTGTGATAGTACGATTGTGATTGTATGACTGTGATAGTATGATTGTGATTGTATGATTGTGATTGTATGACTGTGATTGTATGATTGTGATTGTATGATTGTGATTGTATGATTGTGAAAGTATGATTGTGATGGTATGATTGTGATTGTATGATTGTGATTGTATGATTGTGATTGTATGAGTGTGATTGTCTGATTGTGGTTGTGTGATTGTGATTGTACGATTGTGATTGTACGATTGTTATTGAATGATTGTGATTGTATGATTCTGATTGTATGATTGTGATTGCATGATTGTGATTGTATGATTGTGATTGCACGATTTTGAATGTAGGATTGCGATTGTATGATTGTGGTTGTATGATTGTGAAAGGATGATTGTGATGGTATGATTGTGATTGTATGATTGTGATTGTATGATTGTGATTGTATGATTGTGATTGTATGATTGTGATAGTATGATTGTGATTGTATGATTGTGATTGTATGATTGTGATTGTATGATTGTGATTGAATGATTGTATTTGGGAGATTGTATTTGGGAGATTGTATTTGGGAGATTGTAATTGTATGATTGCGATTGTATGATTGTGATTGCATGATTGCGATTGTATGATTGTGATTGTATGATTGTGATGTATGACTGTAATTGTACGATTATGATTGTATGATTGTGATTGTATGATTGTGATTGTATGATTGTATCTGGGAGATTGTATTTGGGAGATTGTATTTGGGAGATTGTAATTGTATGATTGCGATTGTATGATTGTGATTGTATGATTGTGATTGTATGATTGTGATTGTATGATTATGATTGTATGATTGTGATTGTATGATTGTATTTGGGTGATTGTATTTGGGAGATTGTATTTGGGAGATTGTAATTGTATGATTGCGATTGTATGATTGTGATTGTATGATTGCGATTGTATGAATGCGATTGTATGATTGTGATTGTATGATTGTGATTGTATGATTGTGATTGTATGATTGTGATTGTATGATTGTGATTGTATCATTGTGATTGTATGATTGTATTTGGGAGATTGTATTTGGGATATTGTAATTGTATGATTGCGATTGTATGATTGTGATTGTATGATTGTGATGTATGATTGTAATTGTATGATTATGATTGTATGATTGTGATTGTATGATTGAGATTGTATGATTGTGATTGTATGCTTGCGATTGTATGAATGTGAGTGTATGATTGTGATTGTATGATTGTGATTGTATGATTGTGATTGTATGATTGTGATTGTATGATTGTGATTGTATGATTGTGATTGTATGATTGTGATTGTATGATTGTGATTGTATGATTGTGAATGTACGATTGTGATTGTATGATTGTGATTGTAGGATTTTGATAGTACGATTGTGATTGTATGATTGTGATTGTATGATTGTGATTGTATGATTGTGATAGTATGATTGTGATTGTATGATTGTGATGTATGATTGTAATTGTATGATTATGATTGTATGATTGTGATTGTGTGATTGTGATTGTATGATTGTATTTGGGAGATTGTATTTGGGATATTGTAATTGTACGATTGTGATTGTATGATTGTGATTGTATGATTATGATTGTATGATTGTGATTGTATGATTGTGATTGTATGATTCTGATTGTATGATTGTGATAGTATGATTGTGATTGTATGATTGTGATTGTATGACTGTGATTGTATGATTGTGATTGTATGATTGTGATTGTATGATTGTGAAAGTATGATTGTGATGGTATGATTGTGATTGTATGATTGTGATTGTATGATTGTGATTGTATGAGTGTGATTGTCTGATTGTGGTTGTGCGATTGTGATTATACGATTGTGATTGTACGATTGTTATTGAATGATTGTGATTGTATGATTCTGATTGTATGATTGTGATTGCATGATTGTGATTGTATGATTGTGATTGCATGATTTTGAATGTATGATTGTATCTGGGAGATTGTATTTGGGAGATTGTATTTGGGAGATTGTAATTGTATGATTGCGATTGTATGATTGTGATTGTATGATTGTGATGTATGATTGTGATTGTATGATTGTGATTGTATGAGTGTGATTGTCTGATTGTGGTTGTGCGATTGTGATTGTACGATTGTGATTGTACGACTCTTATTGAATGATTGTGATTGTATGATTCTGATTGTATGATTGTGATTGCATGATTGTGATTGTATGATTGTGATTGCATGATTTTGAATGTATGATTGCGATTGTATGATTGTGATTGTATGATTGTGATTGTATGATTGTGATTGTATGATTGTGATTGTATGATTGTGATTGTATGATTGTGATAGTATGATTGTGGTAGTATGATTGTGATTGTATGATTGTGATTGTATGATTGTGATTGTATGATTGTATTTGGGAGATTGTACTTTGGAGATTGTATTTGGGAGATTGTATTTGGGAGATTGTAATTGTATGATTGCGATTGTATAATTGTGATTGTATGATTGCGATTGTATGATTGTGATTGTATGATTGTGATGTATGATTGTAATTGTATGATTATGATTGTATGATTGTGATTGTATGATTGTGATTGTATGATTGTATCTGGGAGATTGTATTTGGGAGATCGTTTTTGGGAGATTGTAATTGTATGATTGCGATTGTATGATTGTGATTGTATGATTGTGATTGTATGATTGTGATTGTATGATTGTGATTGTATGATTGTGATTGTATGATTGTGATTGTATGATTGTGATTGTATGATTGTGATTGTATGGTTGTGATTGTATGATTGTATTTGGGAGATTGTATTTGGGATATTGTAATTGTATGATTGCGATTGTATGATTGCGATTGTATGATTGTGATTGTATGATTGTGTATGTATGATTGTGATTGTATGATTGTATTTGGGATATTGTAATTGTATGATTGCGATTGTATGATTGTGATTGTATGATTGTGATGCATGATTGTAATTGTATGATTATGATTGTATGATTGTGATTGTATGATTGTGATGGTATGATTGTGATTGTATGATTGCGATCGTATGATTGTGATTGCATAATTGTGATTGTATGATTGTTATTGTATGATTGTGATTGTCTGATTGTGGTTGTATGATTGTGATTGTATGATTGAGATTGTATGATTGTGATTGTATGATTGCGATTGTATGATTGCGATTGTATGATTGTGATTGTATGATTGTGATTGTATGATTGTGATTGTATGATTGTGATTGTATGATTGTGATTGTATGATTGTGATTGTATGATTGTGAAAGTATGATTGTGATTGTATGATTATGATTGTATGATTGTGATTGCATGATTGTGATTGTATGATTGTGATTGTATGACTGTATTTGGGAGATTGTATTTGGGAGATTGTAATTGTATGATTGCGATTGTATGATTGTGATTGTATGATCGCGATTGTATGATTGTGATTGTATGATTGTGATGTATGATTGTAATTGTATGATTATGATTCTATGATTGTGATTGTATGATTGAGATTGTATGATTGTGATTGTATGATTGTGATTGTATGATTGTGATTGTATGACTATGATTGTATGATTGTGATTGTATGATTGTGGTTGTATGATTCTGATTGTATGATTGTGATAGTATGATTGTGATTGTATGATTGTGATTGTATGACTGTGATTGTATGATTGTGATTGTATGATTGTGATTGTATGATTGTGAAAGTATGATTGTGATGGTATGATTGTGATTGTATGATTGTGATTGTATGATTGTGATTGTATGAGTGTGATTGTCTGATTGTGGTTGTGCGATTGTGATTATACGATTGTGATTGTACGATTGTTATTGAATGATTGTGATTGTATGATTCTGATTGTATGATTGTGATTGCATGATTGTGATTGTATGATTGTGATTGCATGATTTTGAATGTATGATTGTATCTGGGAGATTGTATTTGGGAGATTGTATTTGGGAGATTGTAATTGTATGATTGCGATTGTATGATTGTGATTGTATGATTGTGATGTATGATTGTAATTGTATGATTATGATTGTATGATTGTGATTGTATGATTGAGATTGTATGATTGTGATTGTATGCTTGCGATTGTATGAATGTGATTGTTTGATTGTGATTGTATGATTGTGATTGTATGATTGTGATTGTATGATTGTGATTGTATGATTGTGATTGTATGATTGTGATTGTATGATTGTGATTGTATGATTGTGATTGTATGATTGTGATTGTATGATTGTGATTGTATGATTGTGATTGTATGATTGTGATTGTATGATTGTGAATTTACGATTGTGATTCTATGATTGTGATTGTATGATTGTGATAGTATGATTGTGATTGTATGACTGTGATTGTATGACTGTGATTGTATGACTGTGATTGTATGATTGTGATTGTATGATTGTGATTGTATGATTGTGAAAGTATGATTGTGATTGTATGATTGTGATTGTATTTTTGTGATTGTATGATTGTGATTGTATGATTGTGATAGTATGATTGTGAAACTATGATTGTGATTGTATGATTGTGATTGTATGATTGTGATGTATGATTGTAATTGTATGATTATGATTGTATGATTGTGATTGTATGATTGTGATTGTATGATTGAGATAGTATGATTGTGATTGTATGCTTGCGATTGTATGATTGTGATTGTATGATTGTGATTGTATGATTGTGATGTATGACTGTAATTGTATGATTATGATTGTATGATTGTGATTGTATGATTGAGATTGTATGATTGTGATTGTATGCTTGCGATTGTATGATTGTGATTGTATGATTGTGATTGTATGATTGTGATTGTATGATTGTGATTGTATGATTGTGATTGTATGATTATGATTGTATGATTGTGATTGTATGATTGTGATTGTATGATTGTGATAGTACGATTGTGATTGTATGACTGTGATAGTATGATTGTGATTGTATGATTGTGATTGTATGACTGTGATTGTATGATTGTGATTGTATGATTGTGATTGTATGATTGTGAAAGTATGATTGTGATGGTATGATTGTGATTGTATGATTGTGATTGTATGATTGTGATTGTATGAGTGTGATTGTCTGATTGTGGTTGTGTGATTGTGATTGTACGATTGTGATTGTACGATTGTTATTGAATGATTGTGATTGTATGATTCTGATTGTATGATTGTGATTGCATGATTGTGATTGTATGATTGTGATTGTATGATTGTGATTGTATGATTGTGATTGTATGATTGCGATTGTATGATTGTGATTGTATGATTGTATTTGGGAGATTGTATTTGGGAGATTGTAATTGTATGATTGCGATTGTATGATTGCGATTGTATGATCGCGATTGTATGATTGTGATTGTATGATTGTGATGTATGATTGTAATTGTATGATTATGATTCTATGATTGTGATTGTATGATTGAGATTGTATGATTGTGATTGTATGATTGCGATTGTATGATTGTGATTGTATGATTGCGATTGTATGAGTGTGATTGTATGATTGTGATGTATGATTGTGATGTATGATTGTAATTGTATGATTATGATTGTATGATTGTGATTGTATGATTGAGATTGTATGATTGTGATTGTATGATTGCGATTGTATGATTGTGATTGTATGATTGTGATGTATGATTGTAATTGTACGATTATGATTCTATGATTGTGATTGTATGATTGAGATTGTATGATTGTGATTGTATGATTGTGATTGTATGATTGTGATTGTATGATTATGATTGTATGATTGTGATTGTATGATTGTGATTGTATGATTCTGATTGTATGATTGTGATAGTATGATTGTGATTGTATGATTGTGATTGTATGACTGTGATTGTATGATTGTGATTGTATGATTGTGATTGTATGATTGTGAAAGTATGATTGTGATGGTATGATTGTGATTGTATGATTGTGATTGTATGAGTGTGATTGTCTGATTGTGGTTGTGCGATTGTGATTATACGATTGTGATTGTACGATTGTTATTGAATGATTGTGATTGTATGATTCTGATTGTATGATTGTGATTGCATGATTGTGATTGTATGATTGTGATTGCATGATTTTGAATGTATGGTTGTATCTGGGAGATTGTATTTGGGAGATTGTATTTGGGAGATTGTAATTGTATGATTGCGATTGTATGATTGTGATTGTATGATTGTGATGTATGATTGTAATTGTATGATTATGATTGTATGATTGTGATTGTATGATTGAGATTGTATGATTGTGATTGTATGCTTGCGATTGTATGAATGTGATTGTTTGATTGTGATTGTATGATTGTGATTGTATGATTGTGATTGTATGATTGTGATTGTATGATTGTGATTGTATGATTGTGATTGTATGATTGTGATTGTATGATAGTGATAGTATGATTGTGAAAGTATGATTGTGATTGTATGATTGTGATTGTATGATTGTGATGTATGATTGTAATTGTATGATTATGATTGTATGATTGTGATTGTATGATTGTGATTGTATGATTGAGATTGTATGATTGTGATTGTATGCTTGCGATTGTATGATTGTGATTGTATGATTGTGATTGTATGATTGTGATGTATGACTGTAATTGTATGATTATGATTGTATGATTGTGATTGTATGATTGAGATTGTATGATTGTGATTGTATGCTTGCGATTGTATGATTGTGATTGTATGATTGTGATTGTATGATTGTGATTGTATGATTGTGATTGTATGATTATGATTGTATGATTGTGATTGTATGATTGTGATTGTATGATTGTGATTGTATGATTGTGATAGTACGATTGTGATTGTATGACTGTGATAGTATGATTGTGATTGTATGATTGTGATTGTATGACTGTGATTGTATGATTGTGATTGTATGATTGTGATTGTATGATTGTGAAAGTATGATTGTGATGGTATGATTGTGATTGTATGATTGTGATTGTATGATTGTGATTGTATGAGTGTGATTGTCTGATTGTGGTTGTGTGATTGTGATTGTACGATTGTGATTGTACGATTGTTATTGAATGATTGTGATTGTATGATTCTGATTGTATGATTGTGATTGCATGATTGTGATTGTATGATTGTGATTGTATGATTGTGATTGTATGATTGTGATTGTATGATTGTGATTGTATGATTGTGAAAGTATGATTGTGATTGTATGATTATGATTGTATGATTGTGATTGTATGATTGTGATTGTATGATTGTGATTGTATGATTGTATTTGGGAGATTGTATTTGGGAGATTGTAATTGTATGATTGCGATTGTATGATTGTGATTGTATGATCGCGATTGTATGATTGTGATTGTATGATTGTGATGTATGATTGTAATTGTATGATTATGATTCTATGATTGTGATTGTATGATTGAGATTGTATGATTGTGATTGTATGATTGCGATTGTATGATTGTGATTGTATGATTGCGATTGTATGAGTGTGATTGTATGATTGTGATGTATGATTGTGATGTATGATTGTAATTGTATGATTATGATTGTATGATTGTGATTGTATGATTGAGATTGTATGATTGTGATTGTATGATTGCGATTGTATGATTGTGTTTGTATGATTGTGATTGTATGATTGCGATTGTATGATTGTGATTGTATGATTGTGATTATATGATTGTGATTGTATGATTGTGATTGTATGATTGTGAATGTATGATTGTGATTGTATGATTGTGATTGTATGATTGTGATTGTATGATTGTGATTGTATGAGTGTGATTGTCTGATTGTGGTTGTGCGATTGTGATTGTACGATTGTGAATGTACGATTGTTATTGTATGATTGTGATTGTATGAATATGATTGTATGATTGTGATTGCATGATTGTGATTGTATGATTGTGATTGCATGATTCTGAATGTATGATTGTGATTGAATGATTGTGATTGTATGATTGTGATCGTATGATTGTGATTGTATGATTGTGATTGTATGATTGCGATAGTATGATTGTGATTGTATGATTGTGATTGTATGATTGTGATGTATGATTGTAATTGTATGATTATGATTGTATGATTGTGATTGTATGATTGAGATTGTATGATTGTGATTGTATGCTTGCGATTGTATGATTGTGATTGCATGATTGTGATTGTATGATTGTATTTGGGAGATAGTATTTGGGATATTGTAATTGTATGATTGCGATTGTATGATTGTGATTGTATGATTGTGATGTATGATTGTAATTGTATGATTATCATTGTATGATTGTGATTGTATGATTGTGATTGTATGATTGAGATTGTATGATTGTGATTGTATGCTTGCGATTGTATGATTGTGATTGTATGATTGTGATTCTTTGATTGTGATTGTATGATTGTGATTGTATGATTGTGATTGTATGATTGTGATTGTATGATTGTGATTATAGGATTGTGATTGTATGATTGTGATTGTATGATTGTGATAGTATGATTGTGATTATATGATTGTTATTGTATGACTGTGATTGTATGATTGTGATAGTATGATTGTGAAAGTATGATTGTGGTTGTATGATTGTGATTGTATGATTGTGATTGTATGATTGTGATTGTACAATTGTGATAGTATGATTGTGATTGTATGATTGTGATTGTATGATTGTGATTGTATGATTGTGATTGTATGATTGTGATTGTATGATTGTGATTGTATGATTGTGATTGTTTGATTGTATTTGGGAGATTGTATTTGGGAGATTGTATTTGGGAGATTGTAATTGTATGTTTGCGATTGTATGATTGTGATTGTATGATTGCGATTGTATGATTGTGATTGTATGATTGTGATGTATAACTGTAATTGTATGATTATGATTGTATGATTGTGATTGTATGATTGAGATTGTATGATTGTCATTGTATGCTTGCGATTGTATGATTGTGATTGTATGATTGTGATTGTATGATTGTGATTGTATGATTGTGATTGTATGATTGTGATTGTATGATTGTGATTGTATGATTATGATTGTATGATTGTGATTGTATGATTGTGATTGTATGATTGTGATTGTATGATTGTGATAGTATGATTGTGATAGTATGATTGTGATTGTATGATTGTGATTGTATGACTGTGATTGTATGATTGTGATTGTATGATTGTGATTGTATGATTGTGAAAGTATGATTGTGATGGTATGATTGTGATTGTATGATTGTGATTGTATGATTGTGATTGTATGAGTGTGATTGTCTGATTGTGGTTGTGCGATTGTGATTATACGATTGTGATTGTACGATTGTTATTGAATGATTGTGATTGTATGATTCTGATTGTATGATTGTGATTGCATGGTTGTGATTGTATGATTGTGATTGCATGATTTTGAATGTATGATTGTATCTGGGAGATTGTATTTGGGAGATTGTATTTGGGAGATTGTAATTGTATGATTGCGATTGTATGATTGTGATTGTATGATTGTGATTGAATGATTGTGATTGTATGATTGTGATCGTATGATTGTGATTGTATGATTGTGATTGTATGATTGCGATAGTATGATTGTGATTGTATGATTGTGGTTGTATGATTGTGATGTATGATTGTAATTGTATGATTATGATAGTATGATTGTGATTGTATGATTGAGATTGTATGATTGTGATTGTATGCTTGCGATTGTATGATTGTGATTGTATGATTGTGATTGTATGATTGTATTTGGGAGATAGTATTTGGGATATTGTAATTGTATGATTGCGATTGTATGATTGTGATTGTATGATTGTGATGTATGATTGTAATTGTATGATTATGATTGTATGATTGTGATTGTATGATTGTGATTGTATGATTGAGATTGTATGATTGTGATGTATGATTGTAATTGTATGATTATGATTGTATGATTGTGATTGTATGATTGAGATTGTATGATTGTGATTGTATGCTTGCGATTGTATGATTGTGATTGCATGATTGTGATTGTATGATTGTGATTGTATGATTGTGATTGTTTGATTGTATTTGGGAGATTGTATTTGGGAGATTGTATTTGGGAGATTGTAATTGTATGATTGCGATTGTATGATTGTGATTGTATGATTGCGATTGTATGATTGTGATTGTATGATTGTGATGTATAACTGTAATTGTATGATTATGATTGTATGATTGTGATTGTATGATTGAGATTGTATGATTGTGATTGTATGCTTGCGATTGTATGATTGTGATTGTATGGTTGTGATTGTATGATTGTGATTGTATGATTGTGATTGTATGATTATGATTGTATGATTGTGATTGTATGATTGTGATTGTATGATTGTGATTGTATGATTGTGATAGTATGATTGTGATTGTATGATTGTGATTGTATGACTGTGATTGTATGATTGTGATTGTATGATTGTGATTGTATGATTGTGAAAGTATGATTGTGATGGTATGATTGTGATTGTATGATTGTGATTGTATGATTGTGATTGTATGATTGTGATTGTATGAGTGTGATTGTCTGATTGTGGTTGTGCGATTGTGATTATACGATTGTGATTGTACGATTGTTATTGAATGATTGTGATTGTATGATTCTGATTGTATGATTGTGATTGCATGATTGTGATTGTATGATTGTGATTGCATGATTTTGAATGTATGATTGTATCTGGGAGATTGTATTTGGGAGATTGTATTTGGGAGATTGTAATTGTATGATTGCGATTGTATGATTGTGATTGTATGATTGTGATTGAATGATTGTGATTGTATGATTGTGATCGTATGATTGTGATTGTATGATTGTGATTGTATGATTGCGATAGTATGATTGTGATTGTATGATTGTGGTTGTATGATTGTGATGTATGATTGTAATTGTATGATTATGATAGTATGATTGTGATTGTATGATTGAGATTGTATGATTGTGATTGTATGCTTGCGATTGTATGATTGTGATTGTATGATTGTGATTGTATGATTGTATTTGGGAGATAGTATTTGGGATATTGTAATTGTATGATTGCGATTGTATGATTGTGATTGTATGATTGTGATGTATGATTGTAATTGTATGATTATGATTGTATGATTGTGATTGTATGATTGTGATTGTATGATTGAGATTGTATGATTGTGATTGTATGCTTGCGATTGTATGATTGTGATTGTATGATTGTGATTCTTTGATTGTGATTGTATGATTGTGATTGTATGATTGTGATTATAGGATTGTGATTGTATGATTGTGATTGTATGATTGTGATAGTATGATTGTGATTATATGATTGTTATTGTATGACTGTGATTGTATGATTGTGATAGTATGATTGTGAAAGTATGATTGTGATTGTATGATTGTGATTGTATGATTGTGATTGTATGATTGGGATTGTATGATTGTGATTGTCTGATTGTGGTTGTGCGATTGTGATTGTACGATTGTGATTGTACGATTGTGATAGTATGATTGTGATTGTATGATTGTGATTGTATGATTGTGATTGTATGATTGTGATTGTATGATTGTGATTGTATGATTGTGATTGTGTGATTGTGATTGTATGATTGTATTTGGGAGATTGTATTTGGGATATTGTAATTGTATGATTGCGATTGTATGATTGTGATTTTATGATTGTGATTGTATGATTGTGATTGTATGATTGTATTTGCGAGATTGTATTTGGGATACTGTAATTGTATGATTGCGATTGTATGATTGCGATTGTATGATTGTGATTGTATGATTGTGTATGTATGATTGTGATTGTATGATTGTATTTGGGAGATTGTATTTGGGATATTGTAATTGTATGATTGCGATTGTATGATTGTGATTGTATGATTGTGATGTATGATTGTAATTGTATGATTGTGATTGTATGATTATGATTGTATGATTGTGATTGTATGATTGCGATTGTATGATTGTGATTGTATGATTAAGTTTGTATTTTTGTGATTTTATGATTGTGATTGTATGATTGTGATTGTATGATTGCGATTGTATGAATGCGATTGTATGATTGTGATTGCATAATTGTGATTGTATGATTGTGATTGTATGATTGTGATTGTCTGATTGTGATTGTATGATTGTGATTGTATGATTGAGATTGTATGGTTGTGATTGTATGATTGCGATTGTATGATTGCGATTGTATGATTGTGATTGTATGATTGTGATTGTATGATTGTGATTGTATGATTGTGATTGTATGATTGTGATTGTATGATTGTGATTGTATGATTGTGAAAGTATGATTGTGATTGTATGATTATGATTGTATGATTGTGGTTGTGCGATTGTGATTGTACGATTGTGATTGTACGATTGTGATTGTATGATTGTGATTGCATGATTATGATTGTATGATTGTGATTGCATGATTGTGATTGTATGATTGTGATTGCATGATTTTGAATGTATGATTGTGATTGTATGATTGTGATTGTATGATTGTGATTGTATGATTGTGATAGTATGATTGTGATTGTATGATTGTGATAGTATGATTGTGATTGTATGATTGTGATTGTATGATTGTGATTGTATGATTGTGATTGTATGATTATGATTGTATGATTGTGATTGTATGATTGTATTTGGGTGATTGTATTTGGGAGATTGTATTTGGGAGATGGTAATTGTATTGTTGCGATTGTATGATTGTGATTGTATGATTGCGATTGTATGAATGCGATTGTATGATTGTGATTGTATGATTGTGATTGCATGATTATGATTGTATGATTGTGATTGCATGATTGTGATTGTATGATTGTGATTGCATGATTTTGAATGTATGATTGTGATTGAATGATTGTGATTGTATGATTGTGATCGTATGATTGTGATTGTATGATTGTGATTGTATGATTGCGATAGTATGATTGTGATTGTATGATTGTGATTGTATGATTGTGATGTATGATTGTAATTGTATGATTATGATTGTATGATTGTGATTGTATGATTGAGATTGTATGATTGTGATTGTATGCTTGCGATTGTATGATTGTGATTGCATGATTGTGATTGTATGATTGTATTTGGGAGATAGTATTTGGGATATTGTAATTGTATGATTGCGATTGTATGATTGTGATTGTATGATTGTGATGTATGATTGTAATTGTATGATTATGATTGTATGATTGTGATTGTATGATTGTGATTGTATGATTGAGATTGTATGATTGTGATTGTATGCTTGCGATTGTATGATTGTGATTGTATGATTGTGATTCTTTGATTGTGATTGTATGATTGTGATTGTATGATTGTGATTGTATGATTGTGATTGTATGATTGTGATTATAGGATTGTGATTGTATGATTGTGACTGTATGATTGTGATAGTATGATTGTGATTATATGATTGTTATTGTATGACTGTGATTGTATGATTGTGATAGTATGATTGTGAAAGTATGATTGTGGTTGTATGATTGTGATTGTATGATAGTGATTGTATGATTGTGATTGTACGATTGTGATAGTATGATTGTAATTGTATGATTGTGATTGTATGATTATGATTGTATGATTGTGATTGTATGATTGCGATTGTATGATTGTGATTGTATGATTAAGTTTGTATTTTTGTGATTTTATGATTGTGATTGTATGATTGTGATTGTATGATTGCGATTGTATGAATGCGATTGTATGATTGTGATTGCATAATTGTGATTGTATGATTGTGATTGTATGATTGTGATTGTCTGATTGTGATTGTATGATTGTGATTGTATGATTGAGATTGTATGGTTGTGATTGTATGATTGCGATTGTATGATTGCGATTGTATGATTGTGATTGTATGATTGTGATTGTATGATTGCGATTGTATGATTGTGATTGTATGATTGTGATTGTATGATTGTGATTGTATGATTGTGAAAGTATGATTGTGATTGTATGATTATGATTGTATGATTGTGGTTGTGCGATTGTGATTGTACGATTTTGATTGTACGATTGTGATTGTATGATTGTGATTGCATGATTATGATTGTATGATTGTGATTGCATGATTGTGATTGTATGATTGTGATTGCATGATTTTGAATGTATGATTGTGATTGTATGATTGTGATTGTATGATTGTGATTGTATGATTGTGATAGTATGATTGTGATTGTATGATTGTGATAGTATGATTGTGATTGTATGATTGTGATTGTATGATTGTGATTGTATGATTGTGATTGTATGATTATGATTGTATGATTGTGATTGTATGATTGTATTTGGGTGATTGTATTTGGGAGATTGTATTTGGGAGATGGTAATTGTATGATTGCGATTGTATGATTGTGATTGTATGATTGCGATTGTATGAATGCGATTGTATGATTGTGATTGTATGATTGTGATTGCATGATTATGATTGTATGATTGTGATTGCATGATTGTGATTGTATGATTGTGATTGCATGATTTTGAATGTATGATTGTGATTGAATGATTGTGATTGTATGATTGTGATCGTATGATTGTGATTGTATGATTGTGATTGTATGATTGCGATAGTATGATTGTGATTGTATGATTGTGATTGTATGATTGTGATGTATGATTGTAATTGTATGATTATGATTGTATGATTGTGATTGTATGATTGAGATTGTATGATTGTGATTGTATGCTTGCGATTGTATGATTGTGATTGTATGGTTGTGATTGTATGATTGTGATTGTATGATTGTGATTGTATGATTATGATTGTATGATTGTGATTGTATGATTGTGATTGTATGATTGTGA
The DNA here is from genome assembly GCF_050947335.1 of Megachile rotundata. Classification (NCBI taxonomy): domain Eukaryota; kingdom Metazoa; phylum Arthropoda; class Insecta; order Hymenoptera; family Megachilidae; genus Megachile; species Megachile rotundata. The sequence continues at coordinate 835,227 of NW_027473318.1, read as the reverse complement.
TTGTATGATTGTGATAGTATGATTGTGATTGTATGATTGTGATTGTATGACTGTGATTGTATGATTGTGATTGTATGATTGTGATTGTATGATTGTGAAAGTATGATTGTGATGGTATGATTGTGATTGTATGATTGTGATTGTATGATTGTGATTGTATGATTGTGATTGTATGAGTGTGATTGTCTGATTGTGGTTGTGCGATTGTGATTATACGATTGTGATTGTACGATTGTTATTGAATGATTGTGATTGTATGATTCTGATTGTATGATTGTGATTGCATGATTGTGATTGTATGATTGTGATTGCATGATTTTGAATGTATGATTGTATCTGGGAGATTGTATTTGGGAGATTGTATTTGGGAGATTGTAATTGTATGATTGCGATTGTATGATTGTGATTGTATGATTGTGATTGAATGATTGTGATTGTATGATTGTGATCGTATGATTGTGATTGTATGATTGTGATTGTATGATTGCGATAGTATGATTGTGATTGTATGATTGTGGTTGTATGATTGTGATGTATGATTGTAATTGTATGATTATGATAGTATGATTGTGATTGTATGATTGAGATTGTATGATTGTGATTGTATGCTTGCGATTGTATGATTGTGATTGTATGATTGTGATTGTATGATTGTATTTGGGAGATAGTATTTGGGATATTGTAATTGTATGATTGCGATTGTATGATTGTGATTGTATGATTGTGATGTATGATTGTAATTGTATGATTATGATTGTATGATTGTGATTGTATGATTGTGATTGTATGATTGAGATTGTATGATTGTGATTGTATGCTTGCGATTGTATGATTGTGATTGTATGATTGTGATTCTTTGATTGTGATTGTATGATTGTGATTGTATGATTGTGATTATAGGATTGTGATTGTATGATTGTGATTGTATGATTGTGATAGTATGATTGTGATTATATGATTGTTATTGTATGACTGTGATTGTATGATTGTGATAGTATGATTGTGAAAGTATGATTGTGATTGTATGATTGTGATTGTATGATTGTGATTGTATGATTGGGATTGTATGATTGTGATTGTCTGATTGTGGTTGTGCGATTGTGATTGTACGATTGTGATTGTACGATTGTGATAGTATGATTGTGATTGTATGATTGTGATTGTATGATTGTGATTGTATGATTGTGATTGTATGATTGTGATTGTATGATTGTGATTGTGTGATTGTGATTGTATGATTGTATTTGGGAGATTGTATTTGGGATATTGTAATTGTATGATTGCGATTGTATGATTGTGATTTTATGATTGTGATTGTATGATTGTGATTGTATGATTGTATTTGCGAGATTGTATTTGGGATACTGTAATTGTATGATTGCGATTGTATGATTGCGATTGTATGATTGTGATTGTATGATTGTGTATGTATGATTGTGATTGTATGATTGTATTTGGGAGATTGTATTTGGGATATTGTAATTGTATGATTGCGATTGTATGATTGTGATTGTATGATTGTGATGTATGATTGTAATTGTATGATTGTGATTGTATGATTATGATTGTATGATTGTGATTGTATGATTGCGATTGTATGATTGTGATTGTATGATTAAGTTTGTATTTTTGTGATTTTATGATTGTGATTGTATGATTGTGATTGTATGATTGCGATTGTATGAATGCGATTGTATGATTGTGATTGCATAATTGTGATTGTATGATTGTGATTGTATGATTGTGATTGTCTGATTGTGATTGTATGATTGTGATTGTATGATTGAGATTGTATGGTTGTGATTGTATGATTGCGATTGTATGATTGCGATTGTATGATTGTGATTGTATGATTGTGATTGTATGATTGTGATTGTATGATTGTGATTGTATGATTGTGATTGTATGATTGTGATTGTATGATTGTGAAAGTATGATTGTGATTGTATGATTATGATTGTATGATTGTGATTGTATGATTGCGATTGTATGAATGCGATTGTATGATTGTGATTGTATGATTGTGATTGCATGATTATGATTGTATGATTGTGATTGCATGATTGTGATTGTATGATTGTGATTGCATGATTTTGAATGTATGATTGTGATTGAATGATTGTGATTGTATGATTGTGATCGTATGATTGTGATTGTATGATTGTGATTGTATGATTGCGATAGTATGATTGTGATTGTATGATTGTGATTGTATGATTGTGATGTATGATTGTAATTGTATGATTATGATTGTATGATTGTGATTGTATGATTGAGATTGTATGATTGTGATTGTATGCTTGCGATTGTATGATTGTGATTGCATGATTGTGATTGTATGATTGTATTTGGGAGATAGTATTTGGGATATTGTAATTGTATGATTGCGATTGTATGATTGTGATTGTATGATTGTGATGTATGATTGTAATTGTATGATTATGATTGTATGATTGTGATTGTATGATTGTGATTGTATGATTGAGATTGTATGATTGTGATTGTATGCTTGCGATTGTATGATTGTGATTGTATGATTGTGATTCTTTGATTGTGATTGTATGATTGTGATTGTATGATTGTGATTGTATGATTGTGATTGTATGATTGTGATTATAGGATTGTGATTGTATGATTGTGACTGTATGATTGTGATAGTATGATTGTGATTATATGATTGTTATTGTATGACTGTGATTGTATGATTGTGATAGTATGATTGTGAAAGTATGATTGTGGTTGTATGATTGTGATTGTATGATAGTGATTGTATGATTGTGATTGTACGATTGTGATAGTATGATTGTAATTGTATGATTGTGATTGTATGATTATGATTGTATGATTGTGATTGTATGATTGCGATTGTATGATTGTGATTGTATGATTAAGTTTGTATTTTTGTGATTTTATGATTGTGATTGTATGATTGTGATTGTATGATTGCGATTGTATGAATGCGATTGTATGATTGTGATTGCATAATTGTGATTGTATGATTGTGATTGTATGATTGTGATTGTCTGATTGTGATTGTATGATTGTGATTGTATGATTGAGATTGTATGGTTGTGATTGTATGATTGCGATTGTATGATTGCGATTGTATGATTGTGATTGTATGATTGTGATTGTATGATTGTGATTGTATGATTGTGATTGTATGATTGTGATTGTATGATTGTGATTGTATGATTGTGAAAGTATGATTGTGATTGTATGATTATGATTGTATGATTGTGGTTGTGCGATTGTGATTGTACGATTGTGATTGTACGATTGTGATTGTATGATTGTGATTGCATGATTATGATTGTATGATTGTGATTGCATGATTGTGATTGTATGATTGTGATTGCATGATTTTGAATGTATGATTGTGATTGTATGATTGTGATTGTATGATTGTGATTGTATGATTGTGATAGTATGATTGTGATTGTATGATTGTGATAGTATGATTGTGATTGTATGATTGTGATTGTATGATTGTGATTGTATGATTGTGATTGTATGATTATGATTGTATGATTGTGATTGTATGATTGTATTTGGGTGATTGTATTTGGGAGATTGTATTTGGGAGATGGTAATTGTATGATTGCGATTGTATGATTGTGATTGTATGATTGCGATTGTATGAATGCGATTGTATGATTGTGATTGTATGATTGTGATTGCATGATTATGATTGTATGATTGTGATTGCATGATTGTGATTGTATGATTGTGATTGCATGATTTTGAATGTATGATTGTGATTGAATGATTGTGATTGTATGATTGTGATCGTATGATTGTGATTGTATGATTGTGATTGTATGATTGCGATAGTATGATTGTGATTGTATGATTGTGATTGTATGATTGTGATGTATGATTGTAATTGTATGATTATGATTGTATGATTGTGATTGTATGATTGAGATTGTATGATTGTGATTGTATGCTTGCGATTGTATGATTGTGATTGCATGATTGTGATTGTATGATTGTATTTGGGAGATAGTATTTGGGATATTGTAATTGTATGATTGCGATTGTATGATTGTGATTGTATGATTGTGATGTATGATTGTAATTGTATGATTATGATTGTATGATTGTGATTGTATGATTGTGATTGTATGATTGAGATTGTATGATTGTGATTGTATGCTTGCGATTGTATGATTGTGATTGTATGATTGTGATTCTTTGATTGTGATTGTATGATTGTGATTGTATGATTGTGATTGTATGATTGTGATTGTATGATTGTGATTATAGGATTGTGATTGTATGATTGTGACTGTATGATTGTGATAGTATGATTGTGATTATATGATTGTTATTGTATGACTGTGATTGTATGATTGTGATAGTATGATTGTGAAAGTATGATTGTGGTTGTATGATTGTGATTGTATGATAGTGATTGTATGATTGTGATTGTACGATTGTGATAGTATGATTGTGATTGTATGATTGTGATTGTATGATTGTGATTGTATGATTGTGATTGTATTATTGTGATTGTATGATTGTGATTGTATGATTGTGATTGTTTGATTGTATTTGGGAGATTGTATTTGGGAGATTGTATTTGGGAGATTGTAATTGTATGTTTGCGATTGTATGATTGTGATTGTATGATTGCGATTGTATGATTGTGATTGTATGATTGTGATGTATAACTGTAATTGTATGATTATGATTGTATGATTGTGATTGTATGATTGAGATTGTATGATTGTCATTGTATGCTTGCGATTGTATGATTGTGATTGTATGATTGTGATTGTATGATTGTGATTGTATGATTGTGATTGTATGATTGTGATTGTATGATTATGATTGTATGATTGTGATTGTATGATTGTGATTGTATGATTGTGATTGTATGATTGTGATAGTATGATTGTGATAGTATGATTGTGATTGTATGATTGTGATTGTATGACTGTGATTGTATGATTGTGATTGTATGATTGTGATTGTATGATTGTGAAAGTATGATTGTGATGGTATGATTGTGATTGTATGATTGTGATTGTATGATTGTGATTGTATGAGTGTGATTGTCTGATTGTGGTTGTGCGATTGTGATTATACGATTGTGATTGTACGATTGTTATTGAATGATTGTGATTGTATGATTCTGATTGTATGATTGTGATTGCATGATTGTGATTGTATGATTGTGATTGCATGATTTTGAATGTATGATTGTATCTGGGAGATTGTATTTGGGAGATTGTATTTGGGAGATTGTAATTGTATGATTGCGATTGTATGATTGTGATTGTATGATTGTGATTGAATGATTGTGATTGTATGATTGTGATCGTATGATTGTGATTGTATGATTGTGATTGTATGATTGCGATAGTATGATTGTGATTGTATGATTGTGGTTGTATGATTGTGATGTATGATTGTAATTGTATGATTATGATAGTATGATTGTGATTGTATGATTGAGATTGTATGATTGTGATTGTATGCTTGCGATTGTATGATTGTGATTGTATGATTGTGATTGTATGATTGTATTTGGGAGATAGTATTTGGGATATTGTAATTGTATGATTGCGATTGTATGATTGTGATTGTATGATTGTGATGTATGATTGTAATTGTATGATTATGATTGTATGATTGTGATTGTATGATTGTGATTGTATGATTGAGATTGTATGATTGTGATTGTATGCTTGCGATTGTATGATTGTGATTGTATGATTGTGATTCTTTGATTGTGATTGTATGATTGTGATTGTATGATTGTGATTGTATGATTGTGATTATAGGATTGTGATTGTATGATTGTGATTGTATGATTGTGATAGTATGATTGTGATTATATGATTGTTATTGTATGACTGTGATTGTATGATTGTGATAGTATGATTGTGAAAGTATGATTGTGATTGTATGATTGTGATTGTATGATTGTGATTGTATGATTGGGATTGTATGATTGTGATTGTCTGATTGTGGTTGTGCGATTGTGATTGTACGATTGTGATTGTACGATTGTGATAGTATGATTGTGATTGTATGATTGTGATTGTATGATTGTGATTGTATGATTGTGATTGTATGATTGTGATTGTATGATTGTGATTGTGTGATTGTGATTGTATGATTGTATTTGGGAGATTGTATTTGGGATATTGTAATTGTATGATTGCGATTGTATGATTGTGATTTTATGATTGTGATTGTATGATTGTGATTGTATGATTGTATTTGCGAGATTGTATTTGGGATACTGTAATTGTATGATTGCGATTGTATGATTGCGATTGTATGATTGTGATTGTATGATTGTGTATGTATGATTGTGATTGTATGATTGTATTTGGGAGATTGTATTTGGGATATTGTAATTGTATGATTGCGATTGTATGATTGTGATTGTATGATTGTGATGTATGATTGTAATTGTATGATTGTGATTGTATGATTATGATTGTATGATTGTGATTGTATGATTGCGATTGTATGATTGTGATTGTATGATTAAGTTTGTATTTTTGTGATTTTATGATTGTGATTGTATGATTGTGATTGTATGATTGCGATTGTATGATTGCGATTGTATGATTGTGATTGTATGATTGTGATTGTATGATTGTGATTGTATGATTGTGATTGTATGATTGTGATTGTATGATTGTGATTTTATGATTGTGAAAGTATGATTGTGATTGTATGATTATGATTGTATGATTGTGGTTGTGCGATTGTGATTGTACGATTGTGATTGTATGATTGTGATTGCATGATTATGATTGTATGATTGTGATTGCATGATTGTGATTGTATGATTGTGATTGCATGATTTTGAATGTATGATTGTGATTGTATGATTGTGATTGTATGATTGTGATTGTATGATTGTGATTGTATGATTGTGATAGTATGATTGTGATTGTATGATTGTGATAGTATGATTGTGATTGTATGATTGTGATTGTATGATTGTGATTGTATGATTGTGATTGTATGATTATGATTGTATGATTGTGATTGTATGATTGTATTTGGGTGATTGTATTTGGGAGATTGTATTTGGGAGATGGTAATTGTATGATTGCGATTGTATGATTGTGATTGTGTGATTGCGATTGTATGAATGCGATTGTATGATTGTGATTGTATGATTGTGATTGTATGATTGTGATTGTATGATTGTGATTGTATGATTGTGATTGTATGATTGTGATTGTATGATTGTGATTGTATGGTTGTGATTGTATGATTGTGAATGTACGATTGTGATTGTATGATTGTGATTGTATGATTTTGGTAGTACGATTGTGATTGTATGACTGTGATTGTATGACTGTGATTGTATGATTGTGATTGTATGATTGTGATTGTATGATTGTGAAAGTATGATTGTGATTGTATGATTGTGACTGTATGATTGTGATTGTATGATTGTGATTGTATGATTATGATTGTATGATTGTGATTGTATGATTGTGATTGTATGATTGTGACTGTATGATTGTGATTGTATGATTGTGATAGTATGATTGTGACTGTATGATTGTGATGTATGATTGTAATTGTATGATTATGATTGTATGATTGTGATTCTGTGATTGTGATTGTATGATTGTATTTGGGAGATTGTATTTGGGATATTGTAATTGTATGACTGCGATTGTATGATTGTGATTGTATGATTGTGATTGTAGGATTGTGATTGTATGATTGTATTTGGGAGATTGTATTTGGGATATTGTAATTGTATGATTGCGATTGTATGATTGCGATTGTATGATTGTGATTGTATGATTGTGTATGTATGATTGTGATTGTATGATTGTATTTGGGAGATTGTATTTGGGATATTGTAATTGTATGATTGCGATTGTATGATTGTGATTGTATGATTGTGATGTATGATTGTAATTGTATGATTATGATTGTATGATTGTGATTGTATGATTGTGATGGTATGATTGTGATTGTATGATTGCGATCGTATGATTGTGATTGTATGATTCTGATTGTATGATTGTGATTGTATGATTGCGATTGTATGATTGTGATTGTATGATTAAGTTTGTATTTTTGTGATTTTATGATTGGGATTGTATGATTGTGATTGTATGATTGTGATTGTATGATTGTGATAGTATGATTGTGAAAGTATGATTGTGATTGTATGATTGTGATTGTATGATTGTGATTGTATGATTGTGATAGTATGATTGTGAAAGTATGATTGTGATTGTATGATTGTGATTGTATGATTGTGATTGTATGATTGTGATTGTATGATTGTGATTGTATGATTGTGATTGTCTGATTGTGGTTGTGCGATTGTGATTGTACGATTGTGATTGTACGATTGTGATAGTATGATTGTGATTATATGATTGTGATTGTATGATTGTGATTGTATGATTGTGATTGTATGATTGTGATTGTCTGATTGTATTTGGGAGATTGTATTTGGGAGACTGTATTTGGGAGATTGTAATTGTATGATTGCGATTGTATGATTGTGATTGTATGATTGCGATTGTATGATTGTGATTGTATGATTGTGATGTATAACTGTAATTGTATGATTATGATTGTATGATTGTGATTGTATGATTGAGATTGTATAATTGTGATTGTATGCTTGCGATTGTATGATTGTGATTGTATGATTGTGATTGTATGATTGTGATTGTATGATTGTGATTGTATGATTATGATTGTATGATTGTGATTGTATGATTGTGATTGTATGATTGTGATTGTATGATTGTGATAGTATGATTGTGATTGTATGATTGTGATTGTATGACTGTGATTGTATGATTGTGATTGTATGATTGTGATTGTATGATTGTGAAAGTATGATTGTGATGGTATGATTGTGATTGTATGATTGTGATTGTATGATTGTGATTGTATGATTGTGATTGTATGAGTGTGATTGTCTGATTGTGGTTGTATGATTGCGATAGTATGATTGTGATTCTATGATTGTGATTGTATGATTGTGATGTATGATTGTAATTGTATGATTATGATTGTATGATTGTGATTGTATGATTGAGATTGTATGATTGTGATTGTATGCTTGCGATTGTATGAATGTGATTGTATGATTGTGATTGCATGATTGTGATTGTATGATTGTGATAGTATGATTGTGATTGTATAATTGTGATTGTATGATTGTGATTGTATGATTGTGATTGTATGATTGTGAATTTACGATTGTGATTCTATGATTGTGATTGTATGATTGTGATAGTATGATTGTGATTGTATGACTGTGATTGTATGACTGTGATTGTATGATTGTGATTGTATGATTGTGATTGTATGATTGTGAAAGTATGATTGTGATTGTATGATTGTGATTGTATGATTGTGATTGTATGATTGTGATTGTATGATTGTGATTGTATGATTGTATTTGGGATATTGTAATTGTATGATTGCGATTGTATGATTGCGATTGTATGATTGTGATTGTATGATTGTGATTGTATGATTGTGATAGTATGATTGTGAAAGTATGATTGTGATTGTATGATTGTGATTGTATGATTGTGATAGTATGATTGTGATAGTATGATTGTGATTGTATGATTGTGATTGTATGATTGTGATTGTATGATTGTGATTGTATGATTATGATTGTATGATTGTGATTGTATGATTGTATTTGGGTGATTGTATTTGGGAGATTGTATTTGGGAGATTGTAATTGTATGATTGCGATTGTATGATTGTGATTGTATGAATGCGATTGTATGATTGTGTTTGTATGATTGTGATTGTATGATTGTGATTGTATGATTGTGATTGTATGATTGTGATTGTATGATTGTATTTGGGATATTGTAATTGTATGATTGCGATTGTATGATTGTGATTGTATGATTGTGATTGTATGATTGTGATAGTATGATTGTGAAAGTATGATTGTGATTGTATGATTGTGATTGTATGATTGTGATGTATGATTGTAATTGTATGATTATGATTGTATGATTGTGATTGTATGATTGAGATTGTATGATTGTGATTGTATGCTTGCGATTGTATGAATGCGATTGTATGATTGTGATTGTATGATTGTGATTGTATGATTGTGATTGTATGATTGTGATTGTATGATTGTGATTGTATGATTGTGATTGTATGATTGTGATTGTATGATTGTGATTGTATGATTGTGATTGTATGATTGTGAATTTACGATTGTGATTCTATGATTGTGATTGTATGATTGTGGTAGTATGATTGTGATTGTATGACTGTGATTGTATGACTGTGATTGTATGATTGTGATTGTATGATTGTGAAAGTATGATTGTGATTGTATGATTGTGATTGTATGATTGTGATTGTATGATTGTGATTGTATGATTGTGATAGTATGATTGTGAAAGTATGATTGTGATTGTATGATTGTGATTGTATGATTGTGATGTATGATTGTAATTGTATGATTATGATTGTATGATTGTGATTGTATGATTGTGATTGTCTGATTGTGGTTGTGCGATTGTGATTGTACGATTGTGATTGTACGATTGTGATAGTATGATTGTGATTGTATGATTGTGATTGTATGATTGTGATTGTATGATTGTGATTGTATGATTGTGATTGTATGATTGTTATTGTATGATTGTGATTGTATGATTGTGATTGTTTGATTGTATTTGGGAGATTGTATTTGGGAGATTGTATTTGGGAGATTTTAATTGTATGATTGCGATTGTATGATTGTGATTGTATGATTGCGATTGTATGATTGTGATTGTATGATTGTGATGTATGACTGTAACTGTATGATTATGATTGTATGATTGTGATTGTATGATTGAGATTGTATGATTGTGATTGTATGCTTGCGATTGTATGAATGTGATTGTATGATTGTGATTGTATGATTGTGATTGTATGATTGTGATTGTATGATTGTGATTGTATGATTGTGATTGTATGATTGTGATTGTATGATTGTGATTGTATGATTGTGATTGTATGATTGTGATTGTATGATTGTATTTGGGAGATTGTATTTGGGATATTGTAATTGTATGATTGCGATTGTATGATTGTGATTGTATGATTGTGATGTATGATTGTAATTGTATGATTATGATTGTATGATTGTGATTGTATGATTGAGATTGTATGATTGTGATTGTATGCTTGCGATTGTATGAATGTGAGTGTATGATTGTGATTGTATGATTGTGATTGTATGATTGTGATTGTATGATTGTGATTGTATGATTGTGATTGTATGATTGTGATTGTATGATTGTGATTGTATGATTGTGATTGTATGATTGTGATTGTATGATTGTGATTGTATGATTGTGATTGTATGATTGTGATTGTATGATTGTGATTGTATGATTGTGATTGTATGATTGTGAATTTACGATTGTGATTCTATGATTGTGATTGTATGATTGCGATAGTATGATTGTGATTGTATGACTGTGATTGTATGCCTGTGATTGTATGATTGTGATTGTATGATTGTGATTGTATGATTGTGATTGTATGATTGTGAAAGTATGATTGTGATTGTATGATTGTGATTGTATGATTGTGATTGTATGATTGTGATTGTATGATTGTGATTGTATGATTGTATTTGGGATATTGTAATTGTATGATTGCGATTGTATGATTGTGATTGTATGATTGTGATAGTATGATTGTGAAAGTATGATTGTGATTGTATGATTGTGATTGTATGATTGTGATGTATGATTGTAATTGTATGATTATGATTGTATGATTGTGATTGTATGATTGTGATTGTATGATTGAGATTGTATGATTGTGATTGTATGCTTGCGATTGTATGATTGTGATTGTATGATTGTGATTGTATGATTGTGATGTATGACTGTAATTGTATGATTATGATTGTATGATTGTGATTGTATGATTGAGATTTTATGATTGTGATTGTATGCTTGCGATTGTATGATTGTGATTGTATGATTGTGATTGTATGATTGTGGTTGTATGATTGTGATTGTATGATTGTGATTGTATGATTATGATTGTATGATTGTGATTGTATCATTGTGATTGTATGATTGTGATTGTATGATTGTGATAGTACGATTGTGATTGTATGATTGTGATTGTATGACTGTGATTGTATGATTGTGATTGTATGATTGTGATTGTATGATTGTGATTGTATGATTAAGTTTGTATTTTTGTGATTTTATGATTGTGATTGTATGATTGTGATTGTATGATTGTGATTGTATGATTGTGATTGTATGATTGCGATTGTATGAATGCGATTGTATGATTGTGATTGCACAATTGTGATTGTATGATTGTGATTGTATGATTGTGATTGTTTGATTGTGGTTGTATGATTGTGATTGTATGATTGAGATTGTATGATTGTGATTGTATGATTGCGATTGTATGATTGCGATTGTATGATTGTGATTGTATGATTGTGATTGTATGATTGTGATTGTATGATTGTGATTGTATGATTGTGATTGTATGATTGTGATTGTATGATTGTGAAAGTATGATTGTGATTGTATGATGATGATTGTATGATTGTGATTGTATGATTGTGATTGTATGATTATGATTGTATGATTGTATTTGGGAGATTGTATTTGGGAGATTGTAATTGTATGATTGCGATTGTATGATTGTGATTGTATGATTGTGATTGTATGATTGTGATGTATGATTGTAATTGTATGATTATGATTCTATGATTGTGATTGTATGATTGAGATTGTACGATTGTGATTGTATGATTGCGATTGTATGATTGTGATTGTATGATTGCGATTGTATGATTGTGATTGTATGATTGTGATGTATGATTGTAATTGTATGATTATGATTGTATGATTGTGATTGTATGATTGAGATTGTATGATTGTGATTGTATGATTGTGATTGTATGATTATGATTGTATGATTGTGATTGTATCATTGTGATTGTATGATTGTGATTGTATGATTGTGATAGTACGATTGCGATTGTATGATTGTGATTGTATGACTGTGATTGTATGATTGTGATTGTATGATTGTGATTGTATGATTGTGATTGTATGATTAAGTTTGTATTTTTGTGATTTTATGATTGTGATTGTATGATTGTGATTGTATGATTGTGATTGTATGATTGTGATTGTATGATTGCGATTGTATGAATGCGATTGTATGATTGTGATTGCATAATTGTGATTGTATGATTGTGATTGTATGATTGTGATTGTTTGATTGTGGTTGTATGATTGTGATTGTATGATTGAGATTGTATGATTGTGATTGTATGATTGCGATTGTATGATTGCGATTGTATGATTGTGATTGTATGATTGTGATTGTATGATTGTGATTGTATGATTGTGATTGTATGATTGTGATTGTATGATTGTGAAAGTATGATTGTGATTGTATGATGATGATTGTATGATTGTGATTGTATGATTGTGATTGTATGATTATGATTGTATGATTGTATTTGGGAGATTGTATTTGGGAGATTGTAATTGTATGATTGCGATTGTATGATTGTGATTGTATGATTGTGATTGTATGATTGTGATGTATGATTGTAATTGTATGATTATGATTCTATGATTGTGATTGTATGATTGAGATTGTACGATTGTGATTGTATGATTGCGATTGTATGATTGTGATTCTATGATTGCGATTGTATGATTGTGATTGTATGATTGTGATGTATGATTGTAATTGTATGATTATGATTGTATGATTGTGATTGTATGATTGAGATTGTATGATTGTGGTTGTATGATTGCGATTGTATGATTGTGTTTGTATGATTGTGATTGTATGATTGCGATTGTATGATTGTGATTGTATGATTGTGATTGTATGATTGTGATTGTATGATTGTGATTGTATGATTGTGATTGTATGATTGTGAATGTATGATTGTGATTGTATGATTGTGATTGTATGATTGTGATTGTATGATTGTGATTGTATGAGTGTGATTGTCTGATTGTGGTTGTGGGATTGTGATTGTGCGATTGTGAATGTACGATTGTGATTGTATGATTGTGATTGTATGAATATGATTGTATGATTGTGATTGCATGATTGTGATTGTATGATTGTGATTGCATGATTTTGAATGTATGATTGTGATTGAATGATTGTGATTGTATGATTGTGATCGTATGATTGTGATTGTATGATTGTGATTGTATGATTGCGATAGTATGATTGTGATTGTATGATTGTGATTGTATGATTGTGATGTATGATTGTAATTGTATGATTATGATTGTATGATTGTGATTGTATGATTGAGATTGTGTGATTGCGATTGTATGATTGTGATTGTATGATTGTGATTGTATGATTGTGATTGTATGATTGTATTTGGGAGATTGTATTTGGGATATTGTAATTGTATGATTGCGATTGTATGATTGTGATTGTATGATTGTGATGTATGATTGTAATTGTATGATTATGATTGTATGATTGTGATTGTATGATTGAGATTGTATGATTGTGGTTGTATGATTGCGATTGTATGATTGTGTTTGTATGATTGTGATTGTATGATTGCGATTGTATGATTGTGATTGTATGATTGTGATTGTATGATTGTGATTGTATGATTGTGATTGTATGATTGTGATTGTATGATTGTGATTGTATGATTGTGAATGTATGATTGTGATTGTATGATTGTGATTGTATGATTGTGATTGTATGATTGTGATTGTATGAGTGTGATTGTCTGATTGTGGTTGTGGGATTGTGATTGTGCGATTGTGAATGTACGATTGTGATTGTATGATTGTGATTGTATGAATACGATTGTATGATTGTGATTGCATGATTGTGATTGTATGATTGTGATTGCATGATTTTGAATGTATGATTGTGATTGAATGATTGTGATTGTATGATTGTGATCGTATGATTGTGGTTGTATGATTGTGATTGTATGATTGCGATAGTATGATTGTGATTGTATGATTGTGATTGTATGATTGTGATGTATGATTGTAATTGTATGATTATGATTGTATGATTGTGATTGTATGATTGAGATTGTGTGATTGCGATTGTATGATTGTGATTGTATGATTGTGATTGTATGATTGTGATTGTATGATTGTATTTGGGAGATTGTATTTGGGATATTGTAATTGTATGATTGCGATTGTATGATTGTGATTGTATAATTGTGATGTATGATTGTAATTGTATGATTATGATTGTATGATTGTGATTGTATGATTGAGATTGTATGATTGTGATTGTATGCTTGCGATTGTATGAATGTGATTGTATGATTGTGATTGTATGATTGTGATTGTATGATTTTGATTGTATGATTGTGATTGTATGATTGTGATTGTATGATTGTGATTGTATGATTGTGATTGTATGATTGTGAATTTACGATTGTGATTCTATGATTGTGATTGTATGATTGTGATAGTATGATTGTGATTGTATGACTGTGATTGTATGACTGTGATTGTATGATTGTGATTGTATGATTGTGATTGTATGATTGTGATTGTACGATTATGATTGTATGATTGTGATTGTATGATTGTGATTGTATGATTGTATTTGGGATATTGTAATTGTATGATTGCGATTGTATGATTGTGATTGTATGATTGTGATTGTATGATTGTGATTGCATGATTTTGAATGTATGATTGCGATTGTATGATTGTGGTTGTATGATTGTGATTGTATGATTGTGATTGTATGATTGTGATTGTATGATTGTGATTGTATGATTGTGATTGTATGATTGTGATTGTATGATTGTGATTGTATGATTGTGATTGTATGATTGTGATTGTATGATTGTGATTGTATGATTGTGATTGTATGATTGTATTTGGGAGATTGTATTTGGGATATTGTAATTGTATGATTGCGATTGTATGATTGTGATTGTATAATTGTGATGTATGATTGTAATTGTATGATTATGATTGTATGATTGTGATTGTATGATTGAGATTGTATGATTGTGATTGTATGCTTGCGATTGTATGAATGTGATTGTATGATTGTGATTGTATGATTGTGATTGTATGATTTTGATTGTATGATTGTGATTGTATGATTGTGATTGTATGATTGTGATTGTATGATTGTGATTGTATGATTGTGAATTTACGATTGTGATTCTATGATTGTGATTGTATGATTGTGATAGTATGATTGTGATTGTATGACTGTGATTGTATGACTGTGATTGTATGATTGTGATTGTATGATTGTGATTGTATGATTGTGATTGTACGATTATGATTGTATGATTGTGATTGTATGATTGTGATTGTATGATTGTATTTGGGATATTGTAATTGTATGACTGCGATTGTATGATTGTGATTGTATGATTGTGATTGTATGATTGTGATAGTATGATTGTGAAAGTATGATTGTGATTGTATGATTGTGATTGTATGATTGTGATTGTATGATTGTGATGTATGATTGTAATTGTATGATTATGATTGTATGATTGTGATTGTATGATTGTGATTGTATGATTGAGATTGTATGATTGTGATTGTATGCTTGCGATTGTATGATTGTGATTGTATGATTGTGATTGTATGATTGTGATATATGACTGTAATTGTATGATTATGATTGTATGATTGTGATTGTATGATTGAGATTGTATGATTGTGATTGTATGCTTGCGATTGTATGAATGTGATTGTATGATTGTGATTGTATGATTGTGATTGTATGATTTTGATTGTATGATTGTGATTGTATGATTATGATTGTATGATTGTGATTGTATGATTGTGATTGTATGATTGTGAATTTACGATTGTGATTCTATGATTGTGATTGTATGATTGTGATAGTATGATTGTGATTGTATGACTGTGATTGTATGACTGTGATTGTATGATTGTGATTGTATGATTGTGATTGTATGATTGTGATTGTACGATTATGATTGTATGATTGTGATTGTATGATTGTGATTGTATGATTGTATTTGGGATATTGTAATTGTATGATTGCGATTGTATGATTGTGATTGTATGATTGTGATTGTATGATTGTGATAGTATGATTGTGAAAGTATGATTGTGATTGTATGATTGTGATTGTATGATTGTGACTGTATGATTGTGATGTATGATTGTAATTGTATGATTATGATTGTATGATTGTGATTGTATGATTGTGATTGTATGATTGTATTTGGGATATTGTAATTGTATGATTGCGATTGTATGATTGTGATTGTATGATTGTGATTGTATGATTGTGATTGCATGATTTTGAATGTATGATTGCGATTGTATGATTGTGGTTGTATGATTGTGATTGTATGATTGTGATTGTATGATTGTGATTGTATGATTGTGATTGTATGATTGTGATTGTATGATTGTGATTGTATGATTGTGATTGTATGATTGTGATTGTATGATTGTGATTGTATGATTGTGATTGTATGATTGTGATTGTATGATTGTATTTGGGAGATTGTATTTGGGATATTGTAATTGTATGATTGCGATTGTATGATTGTGATTGTATAATTGTGATGTATGATTGTAATTGTATGGTTATGATTGTATGATTGTGATTGTATGATTGAGATTGTATGATTGTGATTGTATGCTTGCGATTGTATGAATGTGATTGTATGATTGTGATTGTATGATTGTGATTGTATGATTTTGATTGTATGATTGTGATTGTATGATTGTGATTGTATGATTGTGATTGTATGATTGTGATTGTATGATTGTGAATTTACGATTGTGATTCTATGATTGTGATTGTATGATTGTGATAGTATGATTGTGATTGTATGACTGTGATTGTATGACTGTGATTGTATGATTGTGATTGTATGATTGTGATTGTATGATTGTGATTGTACGATTATGATTGTATGATTGTGATTGTATGATTGTGATTGTATGATTGTATTTGGGATATTGTAATTGTATGATTGCGATTGTATGATTGTGATTGTATGATTGTGATTGTATGATTGTGATAGTATGATTGTGAAAGTATGATTGTGATTGTATGATTGTGATTGTATGATTGTGATTGTATGATTGTGATGTATGATTGTAATTGTATGATTATGATTGTATGATTGTGATTGTATGATTGTGATTGTATGATTGAGATTGTATGATTGTGATTGTATGCTTGCGATTGTATGATTGTGATTGTATGATTGTGATTGTATGATTGTGATGTATGACTGTAATTGTATGATTATGATTGTATGATTGTGATTGTATGTTTGAGATTGTATGATTGTGATTGTATGCTTGCGATTGTATGAATGTGATTGTATGATTGTGATTGTATGATTGTGATTGTATGATTTTGATTGTATGATTGTGATTGTATGATTGTGATTGTATGATTGTGATTGTATGATTGTGATTGTATGATTGTGAATTTACGATTGTGATTCTATGATTGTGATTGTATGATTGTGATAGTATGATTGTGATTGTATGACTGTGATTGTATGACTGTGATTGTATGATTGTGATTGTATGATTGTGATTGTATGATTGTGATTGTACGATTATGATTGTATGATTGTGATTGTATGATTGTGATTGTATGATTGTATTTGGGATATTGTAATTGTATGATTGCGATTGTATGAATGTGATTGTATGATTGTGATTGTATGATTGTGATAGTATGATTGTGAAAGTATGATTGTGATTGTATGATTGTGATTGTATGATTGTGATTGTATGATTGTGATTGTAAGATTGTGATGTATGATTGTAATTGTATGATTATGATTGTATGATTGTGATTGTATGACTGTGATTGTATGACTGTGATTGTATGATTGTGATTGTATGATTGTGAAAGTATGATTGTGATTGTATGATTGTGATTGTATGATTGTGATTGTATGATTGTGATTGTATGATTGTGATAGTATGATTGTGAAAGTATGATTGTGATTGTATGATTGTGATTGTATGATTGTGATGTATGATTGTAATTGTATGATTATGATTGTATGATTGTGATTGTATGATTGTGATTGTCTGATTGTGGTTGTGCGATTGTGATTGTACGATTGTGATTGTACGATTGTGATTGTACGATTGTGATAGTATGATTGTGATTGTATGATTGTGATTGTATGATTGTGATTGTATGATTGTGATTGTATGATTGTGATTGTATGATTGTATTTGGGATATTGTAATTGTATGATTGCGATTGTATGATTGTGATTGTATAATTGTGATGTATGATTGTAATTGTATGATTATGATTGTATGATTGTGATTGTATGATTGAGATTGTATGATTGTGATTGTATGCTTGCGATTGTATGAATGTGATTGTATGATTGTGATTGTATGATTGTGATTGTATGATTTTGATTGTATGATTGTGATTGTATGATTGTGATTGTATGATTGTGATTGTATGATTGTGATTGTATGATTGTGAATTTACGATTGTGATTCTATGATTGTGATTGTATGATTGTGATAGTATGATTGTGATTGTATGACTGTGATTGTATGACTGTGATTGTATGATTGTGATTGTATGATTGTGATTGTATGATTGTGATTGTACGATTATGATTGTATGATTGTGATTGTATGATTGCGATTGTATGATTGTATTTGGGATATTGTAATTGTATGATTGCGATTGTATGATTGTGATTGTATGATTGTGATTGTATGATTGTGATTGCATGATTTTGAATGTATGATTGCGATTGTATGATTGTGGTTGTATGATTGTGATTGTATGATTGTGATTGTATGATTGTGATTGTATGATTGTGATTGTATGATTGTGATTGTATGATTGTGATTGTATGATTGTGATTGTATGATTGTGATTGTATGATTGTGATTGTATGATTGTGATTGTATGATTGTATTTGGGAGATTGTATTTGGGATATTGTAATTGTATGATTGCGATTGTATGATTGTGATTGTATAATTGTGATGTATGATTGTAATTGTATGATTATGATTGTATGATTGTGATTGTATGATTGAGATTGTATGATTGTGATAGTATGCTTGCGATTGTATGAATGTGATTGTATGATTGTGATTGTATGATTGTGATTGTATGATTTTGATTGTATGATTGTGATTGTATGATTGTGATTGTATGATTGTGATTGTATGATTGTGATTGTATGATTGTGAATTTACGATTGTGATTCTATGATTGTGATTGTATGATTGTGATAGTATGATTGTGATTGTATGACTGTGATTGTATGACTGTGATTGTATGATTGTGATTGTATGATTGTGATTGTATGATTGTGATTGTACGATTATGATTGTATGATTGTGATTGTATGATTGTGATTGTATGATTGTATTTGGGATATTGTAATTGTATGATTGCGATTGTATGATTGTGATTGTATGATTGTGATTGTATGATTGTGATAGTATGATTGTGAAAGTATGATTGTGATTGTATGATTGTGATTGTATGATTGTGATTGTATGATTGTGATGTATGATTGTAATTGTATGATTATGATTGTATGATTGTAATTGTATGATTGTGATTGTATGATTGAGATTGTATGATTGTGATTGTATGCTTGCGATTGTATGATTGTGATTGTATGATTGTGATTGTATGATTGTGATTGTATGATTGTGATGTATGACTGTAATTGTATGATTATGATTGTATGATTGTGATTGTAATATTGAGATTGTATGATTGTGATTGTATGCTTGCGATTGTATGATTGTGATTGTATGATTGTGATTGTATGATTGTGATTGTACGATTATGATTGTATGATTGTGATTGTATGATTGTGATTGTATGATTGTGATTGTATGATTGTGATAGTACGATTGTGATTGTATGATTGTGAATGTATGACTGTGATTGTATGATTGTGATTGTATGATTGTGATTGTATGATTGTGAAAGTATGATTGTGATGGTATGATTGTGATTGTATGATTGTGATTGTATGATTGTGATTGTATGAGTGTGATTGTCTGATTGTGGTTGTGCGATTGTGATTGTACGATTGTGATTGTACGATTGTTATTGAATGATTGTGATTGTATGATTCTGATTGTATGATTGTGATTGCATGATTGTGATTGTATGATTGTGATTGCATGATTTTGAATGTATGATTGCGATTGTATGATTGTGGTTGTATGATTGTGATTGTATGATTATGATTGTATTTTTGTGATTGTATGATTGTGATTGTATGATTGTGATTGTATGATTGTGATTGTATGATTGTGATTATATGATTGTGATTGTATGATTCTGATTGTCTGATTGTGATTGTATGATTGTGATTGTATGATTGTGATAGTATGATTGTGATTGTATGATTGTGATTGTATGATTGTGATTGTATGATTATGATTGTATGATTGTGATTGTATGATTGTATTTGGGATATTGTAATTGTATGATTGCGATTGTATGATTGTGATTGTATGATTGTGATTGTATGAGTGTGATTGTGTGATTGTGGTTGTGCGATTGAGATTGTGCGATTGTGATTGAATGATTGTGATTGTATGATTATGATTGTATGATTGTGATTGTATGATTGCGATTGTATGATTGTGATTGTATGATTATGATTGTATTTTTGTGATTGTATGATTGTGATTGTATGATTGTGATTGTATGATTGTGATGGTATGATTGTGATTGTATGATTGTGATTATATGATTGTGATTGTATGATTCTGATTGTCTGATTGTGATTGTATGATTGTGATTGTATGATTGTGATAGTATGATTGTGATTGTATGATTGTGATTGTATGATTGTGATTGTATGATTATGATTGTATGATTGTGATTGTATGATTGTATTTGGGATATTGTAATTGTGTGATTGCGATTGTATGATTGTGATTGTATGATTGTGATTGTATGAGTGTGATTGTGTGATTGTGGTTGTGCGATTGAGATTGTACGATTGTGATTGAATGATTGTGATTGTATGATTATAATTGTATGATTGTGATTGCATGATTGTGATTGTATGATTGCGATTGCATGATTTTGAATGTATGATTGTGATTGTATGATTGTGATTGTATGATTGTGATTGTATGATTGTGATTGTATGATTGTGATTGTATGATTGTGATTGCATGATTGTGATTGTATGATTGTGATGTATGATTGTAATTGTATGATTATGATTGTATGTTTGTGATTGTATGATTGAGATTGTATGATTGTGATTGTATGATTGCGATTGTATGATTGTGATTGTATGATTGTGATTGTATGATTGTGATTGTATGATTGTGATGGTATGATTGTGATTGTATGATTGTGATTGCATGATTTTGAATGTATGATTGTGATTGTATGATTGTGATTGTATGATTGTGATTGTATGATTGCGATTGTATGATTGTGATTGTATGATTGTGATGTATGATTGTAATTGTATGATTATGATTGTACGATTATGATTGTATGATTGTGATTATATGATTGTGATGGTATGATTGTGATTGTATGATTGCGATCGTATGATTGTGATTGCATGATTATGATTGTATGATTGTGATTGTATGATTGCGATTGTATGATTGTGATTGTATGATTATGATTGTTTTTTTGTGATTGTATGATTGTGATTGTATGATTGTGATTGTATGATTGTGATTGTATGATTGTGATTGTATGATTGTGATTGTATGATTGCGATTGCATGATTTTGAATGTATGATTGTGATTGTATGATTGTGATTGTATGATTGTGATTGTATGATTGTGATTGTATTATTGTTATTGTATGATTGTGATTGCATGATTGTGATTGTATGATTGTGATGTATGATTGTAATTGTATGATTATGATTGTATGATTGTGATTGTATGATTGAGATTGTATGATTGTGATTGTATGATTGTGATGGTATGATTGTGATTGTATGATTGCGATCGTATGATTGTGATTGCATGATTATGATTGTATGATTGTGATTGTATGATTGCGATTGTATGATTGTGATTGTATGATTATGATTGTATTTTTGTGATTGTATGATTGTGATTGTATGATTGTGATTGTATGAGTGTGATTGTGTGATTGTGGTTGTGCGATTGAGATTGTACGATTGTGATTGAATGATTGTGATTGTATGATTATAATTGTATGATTGTGATTGCATGATTGTGATTGTATGATTGTGATTGCATGATTTTGAATGTATGATTGTGATTGTATGATTGTGATTGTATGATTGTGATTGTATGATTGTGATTGTATGATTGTGATTGTATGATTGTGATTGTATGATTGTGATAGTATGATTGTGATTGTATGATTGTGATTGTATGATTGTGATTGTATGATTGTGATTGTATGATTGTGAATTTACGATTGTGATTCTATGATTGTGATTGTATGATTGCGATAGTATGATTGTGATTGTATGACTGTGATTGTATGCCTGTGATTGTATGATTGTGATTGTATGATTGTGATTGTATGATTGTGAAAGTATGATTGTGATTGTATGATTGTGATTGTATGATTGTGATTGTATGATTGTGATTGTATGATTGTGATTGTATGATTGTGATTGTATGATTGTGATTGTATGATTGTGATTGTATGATTGTGATTGTATGATTGTGATTGTATGATTGTATTTGGGATATTGTAATTGTATGATTGCGATTGTATGATTGTGATTGTATGATTGTGATTGTATGATTGTGATAGTATGATTGTGAAAGTATGATTGTGATTGTATGATTGTGATTGTATGATTGTGATGTATGATTGTAATTGTATGATTATGATTGTATGATTGTGATTGTATGATTGTGATTGTATGATTGAGATTGTATGATTGTGATTGTATGCTTGCGATTGTATGATTGTGATTGTATGATTGTGATTGTATGATTGTGATGTATGACTGTAATTGTATGATTATGATTGTATGATTGTGATTGTATGATTGAGATTTTATGATTGTGATTGTATGCTTGCGATTGTATGATTGTGATTGTATGATTGTGATTGTATGATTGTGATTGTATGATTGTGATTGTATGATTATGATTGTATGATTGTGATTGTATCATTGTGATTGTATGATTGTGATTGTATGATTGTGATAGTACGATTGTGATTGTATGATTGTGATTGTATGACTGTGATTGTATGATTGTGATTGTATGATTGTGATTGTATGATTGTGATTGTATGATTAAGTTTGTATTTTTGTGATTTTATGATTGTGATTGTATGATTGTGATTGTATGATTGTGATTGTATGATTGCGATTGTATGAATGCGATTGTATGATTTTGATTGCATAATTGTGATTGTATGATTGTGATTGTATGATTGTGATTGTTTGATTGTGGTTATATGATTGTGATTGTATGATTGAGATTGTATGATTGTGATTGTATGATTGCGATTGTATGATTGCGATTGTATGATTGTGATTGTATGATTGTGATTGTATGATTGTGATTGTATGATTGTGATTGTATGATTGTGATTGTATGATTGTGATTGTATGATTGTGAAAGTATGATTGTGATTGTATGATGATGATTGTATGATTGTGATTGTATGATTGTGATTGTATGATTATGATTGTATGATTGTATTTGGGAGATTGTAATTGTATGATTTTGATTGTATGATTGTGATTGTATGATTGTGATTGTATGATTGTGATTGTATGATTGTGATTGTATGATTGTGAATTTACGATTGTGATTCTATGATTGTGATTGTATGATTGTGATAGTATGATTGTGATTGTATGACTGTGATTGTATGACTCTGATTGTATGATTGTGATTGTATGATTGTGATTGTATGATTGTGATTGTACGATTATGATTGTATGATTGTGATTGTATGATTGTGATTGTATGATTGTATTTGGGATATTGTAATTGTATGATTGCGATTGTATGATTGTGATTGTATGATTGTGATTGTATGATTGTGATAGTATGATTGTGAAAGTATGATTGTGATTGTATGATTGTGATTGTATGATTGTGATTGTATGATTGCGATCGTATGATTGTGATTGCATGATTATGATTGTATGATTGTGATTGTATGATTGCGATTGTATGATTGTGATTGTATGATTATGATTGTATTTTTGTGATTGTATGATTGTGATTGTATTATTGTTATTGTATGATTGTGATTGCATGATTGTGATTGTATGATTGTGATGTATGATTGTAATTGTATGATTATGATTGTATGATTGTGATTGTATGATTGAGATTGTATGATTGTGATTGTATGATTGTGATGGTATGATTGTGATTGTATGATTGCGATCGTATGATTGTGATTGCATGATTATGATTGTATGATTGTGATTGTATGATTGCGATTGTATGATTGTGATTGTATGATTATGATTGTATTTTTGTGATTGTATGATTGTGATTGTATGATTGTGATTGTATGAGTGTGATTGTGTGATTGTGGTTGTGCGATTGAGATTGTACGATTGTGATTGAATGATTGTGATTGTATGATTATAATTGTATGATTGTGATTGCATGATTGTGATTGTATGATTGTGATTGCATGATTTTGAATGTATGATTGTGATTGTATGATTGTGATTGTATGATTGTGATTGTATGATTGTGATTGTATGATTGTGATTGTATGATTGTGATTGTATGATTGTGATTGTATGATTGTGATAGTATGATTGTGATTGTATGATTGTGATTGTATGATTGTGATTGTATGATTGTGATTGTATGATTGTGAATTTACGATTGTGATTCTATGATTGTGATTGTATGATTGCGATAGTATGATTGTGATTGTATGACTGTGATTGTATGCCTGTGATTGTATGATTGTGATTGTATGATTGTGATTGTATGATTGTGAAAGTATGATTGTGATTGTATGATTGTGATTGTATGATTGTGATTGTATGATTGTGATTGTATGATTGTGATTGTATGATTGTGATTGTATGATTGTGATTGTATGATTGTATTTGGGATATTGTAATTGTATGATTGCGATTGTATGATTGTGATTGTATGATTGTGATTGTATGATTGTGATAGTATGATTGTGAAAGTATGATTGTGATTGTATGATTGTGATTGTATGATTGTGATGTATGATTGTAATTGTATGATTATGATTGTATGATTGTGATTGTATGATTGTGATTGTATGATTGAGATTGTATGATTGTGATTGTATGCTTGCGATTGTATGATTGTGATTGTATGATTGTGATTGTATGATTGTGATGTATGACTGTAATTGTATGATTATGATTGTATGATTGTGATTGTATGATTGAGATTTTATGATTGTGATTGTATGCTTGCGATTGTATGATTGTGATTGTATGATTGTGATTGTATGATTGTGATTGTATGATTGTGATTGTATGATTGTGATTGTATGATTATGATTGTATGATTGTGATTGTATCATTGTGATTGTATGATTGTGATTGTATGATTGTGATAGTACGATTGTGATTGTATGATTGTGATTGTATGACTGTGATTGTATGATTGTGATTGTATGATTGTGATTGTATGATTGTGATTGTATGATTAAGTTTGTATGATTAAGTTTGTATTTTTGTGATTTTATGATTGTGATTGTATGATTGTGATTGTATGATTGTGATTGTATGATTGTGATTGTATGATTGCGATTGTATGAATGCGATTGTATGATTGTGATTGCATAATTGTGATTGTATGATTGTGATTGTATGATTGTGATTGTTTGATTGTGGTTGTATGATTGTGATTGTATGATTGAGATTGTATGATTGTGATTGTATGATTGCGATTGTATGATTGCGATTGTATGATTGTGATTGTATGATTGTGATTGTATGATTGTGATTGTATGATTGTGATTGTATGATTGTGATTGTATGATTGTGATTGTATGATTGTGAAAGTATGATTGTGATTGTATGATGATGATTGTATGATTGTGATTGTATGATTGTGATTGTATGATTATGATTGTATGATTGTATTTGGGAGATTGTATTTGGGAGATTGTAATTGTATGATTGCGATTGTATGATTGTGATTGTATGATTGTGATTGTATGATTGTGATGTATGATTGTAATTGTATGATTATGATTCTATGATTGTGATTGTATGATTGAGATTGTACGATTGTGATTGTATGATTGCGATTGTATGATTGTGATTGTATGATTGCGATTGTATGATTGTGATTGTATGATTGTGATGTATGATTGTAATTGTATGATTATGATTGTATGATTGTGATTGTATGATTGAGATTATATGATTGTGATTGTATGATTGCGATTGTATGATTGTGTTTGTATGATTGTGATTGTATGATTGCGATTGTATGATTGTGATTGTATGATTGTGATTGTATGATTGTGATTGTATGATTGTGATTGTATGATTGTGATTGTATGATAGTGAATGTATGATTGTGATTGTATGATTGTGATTGTATGATTGTGATTGTATGATTGTGATTGTATGAGTGTGATTGTCTGACTGTGGTTGTGGGATTGTGATTGTGCGATTGTGAATGTACGATTGTGATTGTATGATTGTGATTGTGTGAATATGATTGTATGATTGTGATTGCATGATTGTGATTGTATGATTGTGATTGCATGATTTTGAATGTATGATTGTGATTGAATGATTGTGATTGTATGATTGTGATCGTA
The DNA here is from genome assembly GCF_050947335.1 of Megachile rotundata. Taxonomy (NCBI): domain Eukaryota; kingdom Metazoa; phylum Arthropoda; class Insecta; order Hymenoptera; family Megachilidae; genus Megachile; species Megachile rotundata. Next base: position 807,456 of record NW_027473318.1, on the reverse strand, counting down.
TGATTGTGATTGTATGATTGTGATTGTATGATTGCGATAGTATGATTGTGATTGTATGATTGTGATTGTATGATTGTGATGTATGATTGTAATTGTATGATTATGATTGTATGATTGTGATTGTATGATTGAGATTGTATGATTGCGATTGTATGCTTGCGATTGTATGATTGTGATTGTATGATTGTGATTGTATGATTGTATTTGGGAGATAGTATTTGGGATATTGTAATTGTATGATTGCGATTGTATGATTGTGATTGTATGATTGTGATGTATGATTGTAATTGTATGATTATGATTGTATGATTGTGATTGTATGATTGTGATAGTATGATTGAGATTGTATGATTGTGATTGTATGCTTGCGATTATATGATTGTGATTGTATGATTGTGATTCTTTGATTGTGATTGTATGATTGTGATTGTATGATTGTGATTGTATGATTGTGATTATAGGATTGTGATTGTATGATTGTGATTGTATGAGTGTGATTGTCTGATTGTGGTTGTGCGATTGTGATTGTACGGTTGTGATTGTACGATTGTTATTGAATGATTGTGATTGTATGATTCTGATTGTATGATTGTGATTGCATGATTGTGATTGTATGATTGTGATTGCATGATTTTGAATGTATGATTGCGATTGTATGATTGTGGTTGTATGATTGTGATTGTATGATTGTGATTGTATGATTGTGATTGTATGATTGTGATTGTATGATTGTGATTGTATGATTGTGATTGTATGATTGTGATTGTATGATTGTGATTGTATGATTGTGATTGTATGATTGTGATTGTATGATTGTGATTGTATGATTGTATTTGGGAGATTGTATTTGGGATATTGTAATTGTATGATTGCGATTGTATGATTGTGATTGTATAATTGTGATGTATGATTGTAATTGTATGATTATGATTGTATGATTGTGATTGTATGATTGAGATTGTATGATTGTGATTGTATGCTTGCGATTGTATGAATGTGATTGTATGATTGTGATTGCATGATTGTGATTGTATGATTTTGATTGTATGATTGTGATTGTATGATTGTGATTGTATGATTGTGATTGTATGATTGTGATTGTATGATTGTGATTGTATGATTGTGAATTTACGATTGTGATTCTATGATTGTGATTGTATGATTGTGATAGTATGATTGTGATTGTATGACTGTGATTGTATGACTGTGATTGTATGATTGTGATTGTATGATTGTGATTGTATGATTGTGATTGTACGATTATGATTGTATGATTGTGATTGTACGATCGTGATTGTATGATTGTATTTGGGATATTGTAATTGTATGATTGCGATTGTATGATTGTGATTGTATGATTGTGATTGTATGATTGTGATTGCATGATTTTGAATGTATGATTGCGATTGTATGATTGTGGTTGTATGATTGTGATTGTATGATTGTGATTGTATGATTGTGATTGTATGATTGTGATTGTATGATTGTGATTGTATGATTGTGATTGTATGATTGTGATTGTATGATTGTGATTGTATGATTGTGATTGTATGATTGTGAATGTATGATTGTGATTGTATGATTGTGATTGTATGATTGTATTTGGGAGATTGTATTTGGGATATTGTAATTGTATGATTGCGATTGTATGATTGTGATTGTATAATTGTGATGTATGATTGTAGTTGTATGATTATGATTGTATGATTGTGATTGTATGATTGAGATTGTATGATTGTGATTGTATGCTTGCGATTGTATGAATGTGATTGTATGATTGTGATTGTATGATTGTGATTGTATGATTTTGATTGTATGATTGTGATTGTATGATTGTGATTGTATGATTGTGATTGTATGATTGTGATTGTATGATTGTGAATTTACGATTGTGATTCTATGATTGTGATTGTATGATTGTGATAGTATGATTGTGATTGTATGACTGTGATTGTATGACTGTGATTGTATGATTGTGATTGTATGATTGTGATTGTATGATTGTGATTGTACGATTATGATTGTATGATTGTGATTGTATGATTGTGATTGTATGATTGTGATTGTATGATTGTATTTGGGATATTGTAATTGTATGATTGCGATTGTATGATTGTGATTGTATGATTGTGATTGTATGATTGTGATAGTATGATTGTGAAAGTATGATTGTGATTGTATGATTGTGATTGTATGATTGTGATTGTATGATTGTGATGTATGATTGTAATTGTATGATTATGATTGTATGATTGTGATTGTATGATTGTGATTGTATGATTGAGATTGTATGATTGTGATTGTATGCTTGCGATTGTATGATTGTGATTGTATGATTGTGATTGTATGATTGTGATGTATGACTGTAATTGTATGATTATGATTGTATGATTGTGATTGTAATATTGAGATTGTATGATTGTGATTGTATGCTTGCGATTGTATGATTGTGATTGTATGATTGTGATTGTATGATTGTGATTCTACGATTATGATTGTATGATTGTGATTGTATGATTGTGATTGTATGATTGTGATTGTATGATTGTGACAGTACGATTGTGATTGTATGATTGTGATTGTATGACTGTGATTGTATGATTGTGATTGTATGATTGTGATTGTATGATTGTGAAAGTATGATTGTGATGGTATGATTGTGATTGTATGATTGTGATTGTATGATTGTGATTGTATGAGTGTGATTGTCTGATTGTGGTTGTGCGATTGTGATTGTACGATTGTGATTGTACGATTGTTATTGAATGATTGTGATTGTATGATTCTGATTGTATGATTGTGATTGCATGATTGTGATTGTATGATTGTGATTGCATGATTTTGAATGTATGATTGCGATTGTATGATTGTGGTTGTATGATTGTGATTGTATGATTGTGATTGTATGATTGTGATAGTATGATTGTGATAGTATGATTGTGATTGTATGATTGTGATGGTATGATTGTGATTGTATGATCGCGATCGTATGATTGTGATTGCATGATTATGATTGTATGATTGTGATTGTATGATTGCGATTGTATGATTGTGATTGTATGATTATGATTGTATTTTTGTGATTGTATGATTGTGATTGTATGATTGTGATTGTATGATTGTGATTGTATGATTGTGATTGTATGATTGTGATTATATGATTGTGATTGTATGATTCTGATTGTCTGATTGTGATTGTATGATTGTGATTGTATGATTGTGATAGTATGATTGTGATTGTATGATTGTGATTGTATGATTGTGATTGTATGATTATGATTGTATGATTGTGATTGTATGATTGTATTTGGGATATTGTAATTGTATGATTGCGATTGAATGATTGTGATTGTATGATTGTGATTGTATGAGTGTGATTGTGTGATTGTGGTTGTGCGATTGAGATTGTACGATTGTGATTGTATGATTGTGATTGTATGATTATGATTGTATTTTTGTGATTGTATGATTGTGATTGTATGATTGTGATTGTATGATTGTGATTGTATGATTGTGATTGTATGATTGTGATTGTATGATTGTGATTGTATGATTGTGATTATATGATTGTGATTGTATGATTCTGATTGTCTGATTGTGATTGTATGATTGAGATTATATGATTGTGATTGTATGATTGCGATTGTATGATTGTGTTTGTATGATTGTGATTGTATGATTGCGATTGTATGATTGTGATTGTATGATTGTGATTGTATGATTGTGATTGTATGATTGTGATTGTATGATTGTGATTGTATGATAGTGAATGTATGATTGTGATTGTATGATTGTGATTGTATGATTGTGATTGTATGATTGTGATTGTATGATTGTGATTGTATGATTGTGATGTATGATTGTAATTGTATGATTATGATTCTATGATTGTGATTGTATGATTGAGATTGTACGATTGTGATTGTATGATTGCGATTGTATGATTGTGATTGTATGATTGCGATTGTATGATTGTGATTGTATGATTGTGATGTATGATTGTAATTGTATGATTATGATTGTATGATTGTGATTGTATGATTGAGATTATATGATTGTGATTGTATGATTGCGATTGTATGATTGTGTTTGTATGATTGTGATTGTATGATTGCGATTGTATGATTGTGATTGTATGATTGTGATTGTATGATTGTGATTGTATGATTGTGATTGTATGATTGTGATTGTATGATAGTGAATGTATGATTGTGATTGTATGATTGTGATTGTATGATTGTGATTGTATGATTGTGATTGTATGAGTGTGATTGTCTGACTGTGGTTGTGGGATTGTGATTGTGCGATTGTGAATGTACGATTGTGATTGTATGATTGTGATTGTATGAATATGATTGTATGATTGTGATTGCATGATTGTGATTGTATGATTGTGATTGCATGATTTTGAATGTATGATTGTGATTGAATGATTGTGATTGTATGATTGTGATCGTATGATTGTGATTGTATGATTGTGATTGTATGATTGCGATAGTATGATTGTGATTGTATGATTGTGATTGTATGATTGTGATGTATGATTGTAATTGTATGATTATGATTGTATGATTGTGATTGTATGATTGAGATTGTATGATTGCGATTGTATGCTTGCGATTGTATGATTGTGATTGTATGATTGTGATTGTATGATTGTATTTGGGAGATAGTATTTGGGATATTGTAATTGTATGATTGCGATTGTATGATTGTGATTGTATGATTGTGATGTATGATTGTAATTGTATGATTATGATTGTATGATTGTGATTGTATGATTGTGATAGTATGATTGAGATTGTATGATTGTGATTGTATGCTTGCGATTATATGATTGTGATTGTATGATTGTGATTCTTTGATTGTGATTGTATGATTGTGATTGTATGATTGTGATTGTATGATTGTGATTATAGGATTGTGATTGTATGATTGTGATTGTATGAGTGTGATTGTCTGATTGTGGTTGTGCGATTGTGATTGTACGGTTGTGATTGTACGATTGTTATTGAATGATTGTGATTGTATGATTCTGATTGTATGATTGTGATTGCATGATTGTGATTGTATGATTGTGATTGCATGATTTTGAATGTATGATTGCGATTGTATGATTGTGGTTGTATGATTGTGATTGTATGATTGTGATTGTATGATTGTGATTGTATGATTGTGATTGTATGATTGTGATTGTATGATTGTGATTGTATGATTGTGATTGTATGATTGTGATTGTATGATTGTGATTGTATGATTGTGATTGTATGATTGTGATTGTATGATTGTATTTGGGAGATTGTATTTGGGATATTGTAATTGTATGATTGCGATTGTATGATTGTGATTGTATAATTGTGATGTATGATTGTAATTGTATGATTATGATTGTATGATTGTGATTGTATGATTGAGATTGTATGATTGTGATTGTATGCTTGCGATTGTATGAATGTGATTGTATGATTGTGATTGTATGATTGTGATTGTATGATTTTGATTGTATGATTGTGATTGTATGATTGTGATTGTATGATTGTGATTGTATGATTGTGATTGTATGATTGTGATTGTATGATTGTGAATTTACGATTGTGATTCTATGATTGTGATTGTATGATTGTGATAGTATGATTGTGATTGTATGACTGTGATTGTATGACTGTGATTGTATGATTGTGATTGTATGATTGTGATTGTATGATTGTGATTGTACGATTATGATTGTATGATTGTGATTGTACGATCGTGATTGTATGATTGTATTTGGGATATTGTAATTGTATGATTGCGATTGTATGATTGTGATTGTATGATTGTGATTGTATGATTGTGATTGCATGATTTTGAATGTATGATTGCGATTGTATGATTGTGGTTGTATGATTGTGATTGTATGATTGTGATTGTATGATTGTGATTGTATGATTGTGATTGTATGATTGTGATTGTATGATTGTGATTGTATGATTGTGATTGTATGATTGTGATTGTATGATTGTGATTGTATGATTGTGAATGTATGATTGTGATTGTATGATTGTGATTGTATGATTGTATTTGGGAGATTGTATTTGGGATATTGTAATTGTATGATTGCGATTGTATGATTGTGATTGTATAATTGTGATGTATGATTGTAGTTGTATGATTATGATTGTATGATTGTGATTGTATGATTGTGATTGTATGATTGTGATTGTATGATTGTGATTGTATGATTGTGATTGTATGATTGTATTTGGGAGATTGTATTTGGGATATTGTAATTGTATGATTGCGATTGTATGATTGTGATTGTATAATTGTGATGTATGATTGTAATTGTATGATTATGATTGTATGATTGTGATTGTATGATTGAGATTGTATGATTGTGATTGTATGCTTGCGATTGTATGAATGTGATTGTATGATTGTGATTGTATGATTGTGATTGTATGATTTTGATTGTATGATTGTGATTGTATGATTGTGATTGTATGATTGTGATTGTATGATTGTGATTGTATGATTGTGATTGTATGATTGTGAATTTACGATTGTGATTCTATGATTGTGATTGTATGATTGTGATAGTATGATTGTGATTGTATGACTGTGATTGTATGACTGTGATTGTATGATTGTGATTGTATGATTGTGATTGTATGATTGTGATTGTACGATTATGATTGTATGATTGTGATTGTACGATCGTGATTGTATGATTGTATTTGGGATATTGTAATTGTATGATTGCGATTGTATGATTGTGATTGTATGATTGTGATTGTATGATTGTGATTGCATGATTTTGAATGTATGATTGCGATTGTATGATTGTGGTTGTATGATTGTGATTGTATGATTGTGATTGTATGATTGTGATTGTATGATTGTGATTGTATGATTGTGATTGTATGATTGTGATTGTATGATTGTGATTGTATGATTGTGATTGTATGATTGTGATTGTATGATTGTGAATGTATGATTGTGATTGTATGATTGTGATTGTATGATTGTATTTGGGAGATTGTATTTGGGATATTGTAATTGTATGATTGCGATTGTATGATTGTGATTGTATAATTGTGATGTATGATTGTAGTTGTATGATTATGATTGTATGATTGTGATTGTATGATTGAGATTGTATGATTGTGATTGTATGCTTGCGATTGTATGAATGTGATTGTATGATTGTGATTGTATGATTGTGATTGTATGATTTTGATTGTATGATTGTGATTGTATGATTGTGATTGTATGATTGTGATTGTATGATTGTGATTGTATGATTGTGAATTTACGATTGTGATTCTATGATTGTGATTGTATGATTGTGATAGTATGATTGTGATTGTATGACTGTGATTGTATGACTGTGATTGTATGATTGTGATTGTATGATTGTGATTGTATGATTGTGATTGTACGATTATGATTGTATGATTGTGATTGTATGATTGTGATTGTATGATTGTATTTGGGATATTGTAATTGTATGATTGCGATTGTATGATTGTGATTGTATGATTGTGATTGTATGATTGTGATAGTATGATTGTGAAAGTATGATTGTGATTGTATGATTGTGATTGTATGATTGTGATTGTATGATTGTGATTGTATGACTGTGATTGTATGATTGTGATTGTATGATTGTGATTGTATGATTGTGAAAGTATGATTGTGATGGTATGATTGTGATTGTATGATTGTGATTGTATGATTGTGATTGTATGAGTGTGATTGTCTGATTGTGGTTGTGCGATTGTGATTGTACGATTGTGATTGTACGATTGTTATTGAATGATTGTGATTGTATGATTCTGATTGTATGATTGTGATTGCATGATTGTGATTGTATGATTGTGATTGCATGATTTTGAATGTATGATTGCGATTGTATGATTGTGGTTGTATGATTGTGATTGTATGATTGTGATTGTATGATTGTGATAGTATGATTGTGATAGTATGATTGTGATTGTATGATTGTGATGGTATGATTGTGATTGTATGATTGCGATCGTATGATTGTGATTGCATGATTATGATTGTATGATTGTGATTGTATGATTGCGATTGTATGATTGTGATTGTATGATTATGATTGTATTTTTGTGATTGTATGATTGTGATTGTATGATTGTGATTGTATGATTGTGATTGTATGATTGTGATTGTATGATTGTGATTATATGATTGTGATTGTATGATTCTGATTGTCTGATTGTGATTGTATGATTGTGATTGTATGATTGTGATAGTATGATTGTGATTGTATGATTGTGATTGTATGATTGTGATTGTATGATTATGATTGTATGATTGTGATTGTATGATTGTATTTGGGATATTGTAATTGTATGATTGCGATTGAATGATTGTGATTGTATGATTGTGATTGTATGAGTGTGATTGTGTGATTGTGGTTGTGCGATTGAGATTGTACGATTGTGATTGAATGATTGTGATTGTATGATTATGATTGTATGATTGTGATTGTATGATTGCGATTGTATGATTGTGATTGTATGATTATGATTGTATTTTTGTGATTGTATGATTGTGATTGTATGATTGTGATTGTATGATTGTGATTGTATGATTGTGATTGTATGATTGTGATTGTATGATTGTGATTATATGATTGTGATTGTATGATTCTGATTGTCTGATTGTGATTGTATGATTGTGATAGTATGATTGTGATTGTATGATTGTGATTGTATGATTGTGATTGTATGATTATGATTGTATGATTGTGATTGTATGATTGTATTTGGGATATTGTAATTGTATGATTGCGATTGTATGATTGTGATTGTATGATTGTGATTGTATGAGTGTGATTGTGTGATTGTGGTTGTGCGATTGAGATTGTACGATTGTGATTGAATGATTGTGATTGTATGATTATAATTGTATGATTGTGATTGCATGATTGTGATTGTATGATTGCGATTGCATGATTTTGAATGTATGATTGTGATTGTATGATTGTGATTGTATGATTGTGATTGTATGATTGTGATTGTATGATTGTGATTGTATGATTGTGATTGCATGATTGTGATTGTATGATTGTGATGTATGATTGTAATTGTATGATTATGATTGTATGTTTGTGATTGTATGATTGAGATTGTATGATTGTGATTGTATGATTGCGATTGTAGGATTGTGATTGTATGATTGTGATTCTATGATTGTGATTGTATGATTGTGATGGTATGATTGTGATTGTATGATTGTGATTGCATGATTTTGAATGTATGATTGTGATTGTATGATTGTGATTGTATGATTGTGATTGTATGATTGCGATTGTATGATTGTGATTGTATGATTGTGATGTATGATTGTAATTGTATGATTATGATTGTACGATTATGATTGTATGATTGTGATTGTATGATTGTGATGGTATGATTGTGATTGTATGATTGCGATCGTATGATTGTGATTGCATGATTATGATTGTATGATTGTGATTGTATGATTGCGATTGTATGATTGTGATTGTATGATTATGATTGTTTTTTTGTGATTGTATGATTGTGATTGTATGATTGTGATTGTATGATTGTGATTGTATGATTGTGATTGTATGATTGTGATTGTATGATTGTGATTGTATGATTGCGATTGCATGATTTTGAATGTATGATTGTGATTGTATGATTGTGATTGTATGATTGTGATTGTATGATTGTGATTGTATGATTGTGATTGTATTATTGTTATTGTATGATTGTGATTGCATGATTGTGATTGTATGATTGTGATGTATGATTGTAATTGTATGATTATGATTGTATGATTGTGATTGTATGATTGAGATTGTATGATTGTGATTGTATGATTGTGATGGTATGATTGTGATTGTATGATTGCGATCGTATGATTGTGATTGCATGATTATGATTGTATGATTGTGATTGTATGATTGCGATTGTATGATTGTGATTGTATGATTATGATTGTATTTTTGTGATTGTATGATTGTGATTGTATGATTGTGATTGTATGAGTGTGATTGTGTGATTGTGGTTGTGCGATTGAGATTGTACGATTGTGATTGAATGATTGTGATTGTATGATTATAATTGTATGATTGTGATTGCATGATTGTGGTTGTATGATTGTGATTGCATGATTTTGAATGTATGATTGTGATTGTATGATTGTGATTGTATGATTGTGATTGTATGATTGTGATTGTATGATTGTGATTGTATGATTGTGATTGTATGATTGTGATTGTATGATTGTGATAGTATGATTGTGATTATATGATTGTGATTGTATGATTGTGATTGTATGATTGTGATTGTATGATTGTATTTGGGAGATTGTATTTGGGAGATTGTATTTGGGAGATTGTAATTGTATGATTGCGATTGTATGATTGTGATTGTATGATTGCGATTGTATGATTGTGATTGTATGATTGTGATGTATGATTGTAATTGTATGATTATGATTGTATGATTGTGATTGTATGATTGTGATTGTATGATTGTATTTGGGAGATTGTAGTTGGGAGATTGTATTTGGGAGATTGTATTTGGGAGATTGTAATTGTATGATTGCGATTGTATGATTGTGATTGTATGATTGCGATTGTATGATTGTGATTGTATGATTGTGATGTATGATTGTAATTGTATGATTGTGATGTATGATTGTAATTGTATGATTATGATTGTATGATTGTGATTGTATGATTGTGATGGTATGATTGTGATTGTATGATTGCGATCGTATGATTGTGATTGTATGATCATGATTGTATGATTGTGATTGTATGATTGCGATTGTATGAATGCGATTGTATGATTGTGATTGCATAATTGTGATTGTATGATTGTGATTATATGATTGTGATTGTCTGATTGTGGTTGTATGATTGTGATTGTATGATTGTGATTGTATGATTGTGATTGTGTGATTGTGATTGTATGATTGCGATTGTATGATTGTGATTGTATGATTGTGATGTATGATTGTAATTGCATGATTATGATTGTATGATTGTGATTGTATGATTGTGATGGTATGATTGTGATTGTATGATTGCGATCGTATGATTGTGATTGCATGATTATGATTGTATGATTGTGATTGTATGATTGCGATTGTATGATTGTGATTGTATGATTATGATTGTATTTTTGTGATTGTATGATTGTGATTGTATGATTGTGATTGTATGATTGTGATTGTATGATTGTGATTGTATGATTGTGATTGTATGATTGTGATTGTATGATTGTGATTGTATGATTGTGATTGTATGATTGTGATTGTATGATTGTGATTGTATGATTGTGATTGTCTGATTGTGATTGTATGATTGTGATTGTATTATTGTGATAGTATGATTGTGATTGTATGATTGTGATTGTATGATTGTGATTGTATGATTATGATTGTATGATTGTGATTGTATGATTGTATTTGGGTGATTGTATTTGGGAGATTGTATTTGGGAGATTGTAATTGTATGATTGCGATTGTATGATTGTGATTGTATGATTGCGATTGTATGAATGCGATTGTATGATTGTGATTGTATGATTGTGATTGTATGATTGTGATTGTATGATTGTGATTGTATGATTGTGATTGTATGATTGTGATTGTATGATTGTGATAGTATGATTGTGATTGTATGATTGTGATTGTATGATTGTATTTGGGAGATTGTATTCGGGAGATTGTATTTGGGAGATTGTAATTGTATGATTGCGATTGTATGATTGTGATTGTATGATTGCGATTGTATGATTGTGATTGTATGATTCTGATGTATGATTGTAATTGTATGACTATGATTGTATGATTGTGATTGTATGATTGTCATTGTATGATTGTATCTGGGAGATTGTATTTGGGAGATTGTATTTGGGAGATTGTAATTGTATGATTGCGATTGTATGATTGTGATTGTATGATTGCGATTGTATGATTGTGATTGTATGATTGTGATGTATGATTGTAATTGTATGATTATGATTGTATGATTGTGATTGTATGATTGTGATTGTATGATTATGATTGTATTTTTGTGATTGTATGATTGTGATTGTATGATTGTGATTGTATGATTGTGATTGTATGATTGTGATGGTATGATTGTGATTGTATGATTGTGATTGTATGATTGTATTTGGGAGATTGTATTTGGGATATTGTAATTGTATGATTGCGATTGTATGATTGTGATTGTATGATTGTGATGTATGATTGTAATTGTATGATTATGATTGTATGATTGTGATTGTATGATTGAGATTGTATGATTGTGATTGTATGCTTGCGATTGTATGAATGTGATTGTATGATTGTGATTGTATGATTGTGATTGTATGATTGTGATTGTATGATTGTGATTGTATGATTGTGATTGTATGATTGTGAATTTACGATTGTGATTCTATGATTGTGATTGTATGATTGTGATAGTATGATTGTGATTGTATGACTGTGATTGTATGACTGTGATTGTATGATTGTGATTGTATGATTGTGATTGTATGATTGTGAAAGTATGATTGTGATTGTATGATTGTGATTGTATGATTGTGATTGTATGATTGTGATTGTATGATTGTGATTGTATGATTGTGAGTGTATGATTGTGATTGTATGATTGTATTTGGGATATTGTAATTGTATGATTGCGATTGTATGATTGTGATTGTATGATTGTGATTGTATGATTGTGATAGTATGATTGTGAAAGTATGATTGTGATTGTGTGATTGTGATTGTATGATTGTGATGTATGATTGTAATTGTATGATTATGATTGTATGATTGTGATTGTATGATTGTGATTGTATGATTGAGATTGTATGATTGAGATTGTATGATTGTGATTGTATGCTTGCGATTGTCTGATTGTGGTTGTATGATTGTGATTGTATGATTGTGATTGTATGATTGTGATTGTATGATTGTGATTGTATGATTGTGATTGTATGATTGTATTTGGGAGATTGTATTTGGGATATTGTAATTGTATGATTGCGATTGTATGATTGTGATTGTATGATTGTGATTGTATGATTGTGATTGTATGATTGTGATTGTATGAGTGTGATTGTGTGATTGTGGCTGTGCGATTGAGATTGTACGATTGTGATTGAATGATTGTGATTGTATGATTATAATTGTATGATTGTGATTGCATGATTGTGATTGTATGATTGTGATGTATGATTGTAATTGTATGATTATGATTGTATGATTGCGATTGTATGAATGCGATTGTATGATTGTGATTGCATAATTGTGATTGTATGATTGTGATTGTATGATTGTGATTGTCTGATTGTGGTTGTATGATTGTGATTGTATGATTGTCATTGTATGATTGTGATTGTATGATTGTGATTGTATGATTGTGATTGTATGATTGTATTTGGGAGATTGTATTTGGGGTATTGTAATTGTATGATTGCGATTGTATGATTGTGATTGTACGATTGTGATTGTATGATTGTGATTGTATGATTGTGATTGCATGATTATGATTGTATGATTGTGATTGAATGATTGCGATTGTATGATTGTGATTGTATGATTATGATTGTATTTTTGTGATTGTATGATTGTGATTGTATGATTGTGAAAGTATGATTGTGATTGTATGATTGTGATGGTATGATTGTGATTGTATGATTGCGATCGTATGATTGTGATTGTATGATCATGATTGTATGATTGTGATTGTATGATTGCGATTGTATGAATGCGATTGTATGATTGTGATTGCATAATTGTGATTGTATGATTGTGATTGTATGATTGTGATTGTTTGATTGTGGTTGTATGATTGTGATTGTATGATTGAGATTGTATGATTGTGATTGTATGATTGCGATTGTATGATTGCGATTGTATGATTGTGATTGTATGATTGTGATTGTATGATTGTGATTGTATGATTGTGATTGTATGATTGTGATTGTATGATTGTGATTGTATGATTGTGATTGTATGATTGTGAAAGTATGATTGTGATTGTATGATGATGATTGTATGATTGTGATTGTATGATTGTGATTGTATGATTATGATTGTATGATTGTATTTGGGAGATTGTAATTGTATGATTGCGATTGTATGATTGTGATTGTATGATTGTGATTGTATGATTGTGATTGTATGATTGTGATAGTATGATTGTGAAAGTATGATTGTGATTGTATGATTGTGATTGTATGATTGTGATGTATGATTGTAATTGTATGATTATGATTGTATGATTGTGATTGTATGATTGTGATTGTATGATTGAGATTGTATGATTGTGATTGTATGCTTGCGATTGTATGATTGTGATTGTATGATTGTGATTGTATGATTGTGATGTATGACTGTAATTGTATGATTATGATTGTATGATTGTGATTGCATGATTGAGATTTTATGATTGTGATTGTATGCTTGCGATTGTATGATTGTGATTGTATGATTGTGATTGTATGATTGTGATTGTATGATTGTGATTGTATGATTGTGATTGTATGATTATGATTGTATGATTGTGATTGTATCATTGTGATTGTATGATTGTGATTGTATGATTGTGATAGTACGATTGTGATTGTATGATTGTGATTGTATGACTGTGATTGTATGATTGTGATTGTATGATTGTGATTGTATGATTGTGATTGTATGATTAAGTTTGTATTTTTGTGATTTTATGATTGTGATTATATGATTGTGATTGTATGATTGTGATTGTATGATTGCGATTGTATGAATGCGATTGTATGATTGTGATTGCATAATTGTGATTGTATGATTGTGATTGTATGATTGTGATTGTTTGATTGTGGTTGTATGATTGTGATTGTATGATTGAGAGTGTATGATTGTGATTGTATGATTGCGATTGTATGATTGCGATTGTATGATTGTGATTGTATGATTGTGATTGTATGATTGTGATTGTATGATTGTGATTGTATGATTGTGATTGTATGATTGTGATTGTATGATTGTGAAAGTATGATTGTGATTGTATGATGATGATTGTATGATTGTGATTGTATGATTGTGATTGTATGATTATGATTGTATGATTGTATTTGGGAGATTGTAATTGTATGATTGCGATTGTATGATTGTGATTGTATGATTGTGATTGTATGATTGTGATGTATGATTGTAATTGTATGATTATGATTCTATGATTGTGATTGTATGATTGAGATTGTACGATTGTGATTGTATGATTGCGATTGTATGATTGTGATTGTATGATTGCGATTGTATGATTGTGATTGTATGATTGTGATGTATGATTGTAATTGTATGATTATGATTGTATGATTGTGATTGTATGATTGAGATTGTATGATTGTGATTGTATGATTGCGATTGTATGATTGTGTTTGTATGATTGTGATTGTATGATTGCGATTGTATGATTGTGATTGTATGATTGTGATTGTATGATTGTGATTGTATGATTGTGATTGTATGATTGTGATTGTATGATTGTGAATGTATGATTGTGATTGTATGATTGTGATTGTATGATTGTGATTGTATGATTGTGATTGTATGAGTGTGATTGTCTGATTGTGGTTGTGGGATTGTGATTGTGCGATTGTGAATGTACGATTGTGATTGTATGATTGTGATTGTATGAATATGATTGTATGATTGTGATGGTATGATTGTGATTGTATGATTGTGATTGCATGATTTTGAATGTATGATTGTGATTGTATGATTGTGATTGTATGATTGTGATTGTATGATTGCGATTGTATGATTGTGATTGTATGATTGTGATGTATGATTGTAATTGTATGATTATGATTGTACGATTATGATTGTATGATTGTGATTGTATGATTGTGATGGTATGATTGTGATTGTATGATTGCGATCGTATGATTGTGATTGCATGATTATGATTGTATGATTGTGATTGTATGATTGCGATTGTATGATTGTGATTGTATGATTATGATTGTTTTTTTGTGATTGTATGATTGTGATTGTATGATTGTGATTGTATGATTGCGATCGTATGATTGTGATTGCATGATTATGATTGTATGATTGTGATTGTATGATTGCGATTGTATGATTGTGATTGTATGATTATGATTGTATTTTTGTGATTGTATGATTGTGATTGTATTATTGTTATTGTATGATTGTGATTGCATGATTGTGATTGTATGATTGTGATGTATGATTGTAATTGTATGATTATGATTGTATGATTGTGATTGTATGATTGAGATTGTATGATTGTGATTGTATGATTGTGATGGTATGATTGTGATTGTATGATTGCGATCGTATGATTGTGATTGCATGATTATGATTGTATGATTGTGATTGTATGAATATGATTGTATGATTGTGATTGCATGATTGTGATTGTATGATTGTGATTGCATGATTTTGAATGTATGATTGTGATTGAATGATTGTGATTGTATGATTGTGATCGTATGATTGTGATTGTATGATTGTGATTGTATGATTGCGATAGTATGATTGTGATTGTATGATTGTGATTGTATGATTGTGATGTATGATTGTAATTGTATGATTATGATTGTATGATTGTGATTGTATGATTGAGATTGTATGATTGCGATTGTATGCTTGCGATTGTATGATTGTGATTGTATGATTGTGATTGTGTGATTGTATTTGGGAGATAGTATTTGGGATATTGTAATTGTATGATTGCGATTGTATGATTGTGATTGTATGATTGTGATTGTATGATTGTGATTATAGGATTGTGATTGTATGATTGTGATTGTATGAGTGTGATTGTCTGATTGTGGTTGTATGATTGTGATGGTATGATTGTGATTGTATGATTGTGATTGCATGATTTTGAATGTATGATTGTGATTGTATGATTGTGATTGTATGATTGTGATTGTATGATTGCGATTGTATGATTGTGATTGTATGATTGTGATGTATGATTGTAATTGTATGATTATGATTGTACGATTATGATTGTATGATTGTGATTGTATGATTGTGATGGTATGATTGTGATTGTATGATTGCGATCGTATGATTGTGATTGCATGATTATGATTGTATGATTGTGATTGTATGATTGCGATTGTATGATTGTGATTGTATGATTATGATTGTTTTTTTGTGATTGTATGATTGTGATTGTATGATTGTGATTGTATGATTGCGATCGTATGATTGTGATTGCATGATTATGATTGTATGATTGTGATTGTATGATTGCGATTGTATGATTGTGATTGTATGATTATGATTGTATTTTTGTGATTGTATGATTGTGATTGTATTATTGTTATTGTATGATTGTGATTGCATGATTGTGATTGTATGATTGTGATGTATGATTGTAATTGTATGATTATGATTGTATGATTGTGATTGTATGATTGAGATTGTATGATTGTGATTGTATGATTGTGATGGTATGATTGTGATTGTATGATTGCGATCGTATGATTGTGATTGCATGATTATGATTGTATGATTGTGATTGTATGATTGCGATTGTATGATTGTGATTGTATGATTATGATTTTATTTTTGTGATTGTATGATTGTGATTGTATGATTGTGATTGTATGAGTGTGATTGTGTGATTGTGGTTGTGCGATTGAGATTGTACGATTGTGATTGAATGATTGTGATTGTATGATTATAATTGTATGATTGTGATTGCATGATTGTGATTGTATGATTGTGATTGCATGATTTTGAATGTGTGATTGTGATTGTATGATTGTGATTGTATGATTGTGATTGTATGATTGTGATTGTATGATTGCGATAGTATGATTGTGATTGTATGACTGTGATTGTATGCCTGTGATTGTATGATTGTGATTGTATGATTGTGATTGTATGATTGTGAAAGTATGATTGTGATTGTATGATTGTGATTGTATGATTGTGATTGTATGATTGTGATTGTATGATTGTGATTGTATGATTGTGATTCTTTGATTGTGATTGTATGATTGTGATTGTATGATTGTGATTGTATGATTGTGATTATAGGATTGTGATTGTATGATTGTGATTGTATGAGTGTGATTGTCTGATTGTGGTTGTGCGATTGTGATTGTACGGTTGTGATTGTACGATTGTTATTGAATGATTGTGATTGTATGATTCTGATTGTATGATTGTGATTGCATGATTGTGATTGTATGATTGTGATTGCATGATTTTGAATGTATGATTGCGATTGTATGATTGTGGTTGTATGATTGTGATTGTATGATTGTGATTGTATGATTGTGATTGTATGATTGTGATTGTATGATTGTGATTGTATGATTGTGTTTGTATGATTGTGATTGTATGATTGTGATTGTATGATTGTGATTGTATGATTGTGATTGTATGATTGTATTTGGGAGATTGTATTTGGGATATTGTAATTGTATGATTGCGATTGTATGATTGTGATTGTATAATTGTGATGTTTGATTGTAATTGTATGATTATGATTGTATGATTGTGATTGTATGATTGAGATTGTATGATTGTGATTGTATGCTTGCGGTTGTATGAATGTGATTGTATGATTGTGATTGTATGATTGTGATTGTATGATTTTGATTGTATGATTGTGATTGTATGATTGTGATTGTATGATTGTGATTGTATGATTGTGATTGTATGATTGTGATTGTATGATTGTGATTGTATGATTGTGAATTTACGATTGTGATTCTATGATTGTGATTGTATGATTGTGATAGTATGATTGTGATTGTATGACTGTGATTGTATGACTGTGATTGTATGATTGTGATTGTATGATTGTGATTGTATGATTGTGATTGTACGATTATGATTGTATGATTGTGATTGTATGATTGTGATTGTATGATTGTATTTGGGATATTGTAATTGTATGATTGCGATTGTATGATTGTGATTGTATGATTGTGATTGCATGATTTTGAATGTATGATTGCGATTGTATGATTGTGGTTGTATGATTGTGATTGTATGATTGTGATTGTATGATTGTGATTGTATGATTGTGATTGTATGATTGTGATTGTATGATTGTGATTGTATGATTGTGATTGTATGATTGTGATTTTATGATTGTGAATGTATGATTGTGATTGTATGATTGTGATTGTATGATTGTATTTGGGAGATTGTATTTGGGATATTGTAATTGTATGATTGCGATTGTATGATTTTGATTGTATGATTGTGATTGTATGATTGTGATTGTATGATTGTGATTGTATGATTGTGATTGTATGATTGTGAATTTACGATTGTGATTCTATGATTGTGATTGTATGATTGTGATAGTATGATTGTGATTGTATGACTGTGATTGTATGACTGTGATTGTATGATTGTGATTGTATGATTGTGATTGTATGATTGTGATTGTACGATTATGATTGTATGATTGTGATTGTATGATTGTGATTGTATGATTGTATTTGGGATATTGTAATTGTATGATTGCGATTGTATGATTGTGATTGTATGATTGTGATTGTATGATTGTGATAGTATGATTGTGAAAGTATGATTGTGATTGTATGATTGTGATTGTATGATTGTGATTGTATGATTGTGATGTATGATTGTAATTGTATGATTATGATTGTGATTGTATGATTGAGATTGTATGATTGTGATTGTATGCTTGCGATTGTATGATTGTGATTGTATGATTGTGATTGTATGATTGTGATGTATGACTGTAATTGTATGATTATGATTGTATGATTGTGATTGTAATATTGAGATTGTATGATTGTGATTGTATGCTTGCGATTGTATGATTGTGATTGTATGATTGTGATTGTATGATTGTGATTCTACGATTATGATTGTATGATTGTGATTGTATGATTGTGATTGTATGATTGTGATTGTATGATTGTGACAGTACGATTGTGATTGTATGATTGTGATTGTATGATTGTGATTGTATGATTAAGTTTGTATTTTTGTGATTTTATGATTGTGATTGTATGATTGTGATTGTATGATTGTAATTGTATGATTGTGATTGTATGATTGCGATTGTATGAATGCGATTGTATGATTGTGATTGCATAATTGTGATTGTATGATTGTGATTGTATGATTGTGATTGTTTGATTGTGGTTGTATGATTGTGATTGTATGATTGAGATTGTATGATTGTGATTGTATGATTGCGATTGTATGATTGCGATTGTATGATTGTGATTGTATGATTGTGATTGTATGATTGTGATTGTATGATTGTGATTGTATGATTGTGATTGTATGATTGTGATTGTATGATTGTGATTGTATGATTGTGATTGTATGATTGTGAAAGTATGATTGTGATTGTATGATGATGATTGTATGACTGTGATTGTATGATTGTGATTGTATGATTATGATTGTATGATTGTATTTGGGAGATTGTATTTGGGAGATTGTAATTGTATGATTGCGATTGTATGATTGTGATTGTATGATTGTGATTGTATGATTGTGATGTATGATTGTAATTGTATGATTATGATTCTATGATTGTGATTGTATGATTGAGATTGTACGATTGTGATTGTATGATTGCGATTGTATGATTGTGATTGTATGATTGCGATTGTATGATTGTGATTGTATGATTGTGATGTATGATTGTAATTGTATGATTATGATTGTATGATTGTGATTGTATGATTGAGATTATATGATTGTGATTGTATGATTGCGATTGTATGATTGTGTTTGAATGATTGTGATTGTATGATTGCGATTGTATGATTGTGATTGTATGATTGTGATTGTATGATTGTGATTGTATGATTGTGATTGTATGATTGTGATTGTATGATTGTGATTGTATGATTGTGAATGTATGATTGTGATTGTATGATTGTGATTGTATGATTGTGATTGTATGATTGTGATTGTATGATTGTGATTGTATGAGTGTGATTGTCTGATTGTGGTTGTGGGATTGTGATTGTGCGATTGTGAATGTACGATTGTGATTGTATGATTGTGATTGTATGAATATGATTGTATGATTGTGATTGCATGATTGTGATTGTATGATTGTGATTGCATGATTTTGAATGTATGATTGTGATTGAATGATTGTGATTGTATGATTGTGATCGTATGATTGTGATTGTATGATTGTGATTGTATGATTGCGATAGTATGATTGTGATTGTATGATTGTGATTGTATGATTGTGATGTATGATTGTAATTGTATGATTATGATTGTATGATTGTGATTGTATGATTGAGATTGTATGATTGCGATTGTATGCTTGCGATTGTATGATTGTGATTGTATGATTGTGATTGTATGATTGTATTTGGGAGATAGTATTTGGGATATTGTAATTGTATGATTGCGATTGTATGATTGTGATTGTATGATTGTGATGTATGATTGTAATTGTATGATTATGATTGTATGATTGTGATTGTATGATTGTGATAGTATGATTGAGATTGTATGATTGTGATTGTATGCTTGCGATTATATGATTGTGATTGTATGATTGTGATTCTTTGATTGTGATTGTATGATTGTGATTGTATGATTGTGATTGTATGATTGTGATTATAGGATTGTGATTGTATGATTGTGATTGTATGAGTGTGATTGTCTGATTGTGGTTGTGCGATTGTGATTGTACGGTTGTGATTGTACGATTGTTATTGAATGATTGTGATTGTATGATTCTGATTGTATGATTGTGATTGCATGATTGTGATTGTATGATTGTGATTGCATGATTTTGAATGTATGATTGCGATTGTATGATTGTGGTTGTATGATTGTGATTGTATGATTGTGATTGTATGATTGTGATTGTATGATTGTGATTGTATGATTGTGATTGTATGATTGTGATTGTATGATTGTGATTGTATGATTGTGATTGTATGATTGTGATTGTATGATTGTGATTGTATGATTGTGATTGTATGATTGTATTTGGGAGATTGTATTTGGGATATTGTAATTGTATGATTGCGATTGTATGATTGTGATTGTATAATTGTGATGTTTGATTGTAATTGTATGATTATGATTGTATGATTGTGATTGTATGATTGAGATTGTATGATTGTGATTGTATGCTTGCGATTGTATGAATGTGATTGTATGATTGTGATTGTATGATTGTGATTGTATGATTTTGATTGTATGATTGTGATTGTATGATTGTGATTGTATGATTGTGATTGTATGATTGTGATTGTATGATTGTGATTGTATGATTGTGATTGTATGATTGTGATTGTATGATTGTGATTGTATGATTGTGAATTTACG
Organism: Megachile rotundata; assembly: GCF_050947335.1. Lineage (NCBI taxonomy): Eukaryota > Metazoa > Arthropoda > Insecta > Hymenoptera > Megachilidae > Megachile > Megachile rotundata. Next base: position 785,133 of record NW_027473318.1, on the reverse strand, counting down.
ATTGTGATTCTATGATTGTGATTGTATGATTGTGATAGTATGATTGTGATTGTATGACTGTGATTGTATGACTGTGATTGTATGATTGTGATTGTATGATTGTGATTGTATGATTGTGATTGTACGATTATGATTGTATGATTGTGATTGTATGATTGTGATTGTATGATTGTATTTGGGATATTGTAATTGTATGATTGCGATTGTATGATTGTGATTGTATGATTGTGATTGTATGATTGTGATTGCATGATTTTGAATGTATGATTGCGATTGTATGATTGTGGTTGTATGATTGTGATTGTATGATTGTGATTGTATGATTGTGATTGTATGATTGTGATTGTATGATTGTGATTGTATGATTGTGATTGTATGATTGTGATTGTATGATTGTGATTGTATGATTGTGAATGTATGATTGTGATTGTATGATTGTGATTGTATGATTGTATTTGGGAGATTGTATTTGGGATATTGTAATTGTATGATTGCGATTGTATGATTGTGATTGTATAATTGTGATGTATGATTGTAATTGTATGATCATGATTGTATGATTGTGATTGTATGATTGAGATTGTATGATTGTGATTGTATGCTTGCGATTGTATGAATGTGATTGTATGATTGTGATTGTATGATTGTGATTGTATGATTTTGATTGTATGATTGTGATTGTATGATTGTGATTGTATGATTGTGATTGTATGATTGTGAATTTACGATTGTGATTCTATGATTGTGATTGTATGATTGTGATAGTATGATTGTGATTGTATGACTGTGATTGTATGACTGTGATTGTATGATTGTGATTGTATGATTGTGATTGTATGATTGTGATTGTACGATTATGATTGTATGATTGTGATTGTATGATTGTGATTGTATGATTGTATTTGGGATATTGTAATTGTATGATTGCGATTGTATGATTGTGATTGTATGATTGTGATTGTATGATTGTGATAGTATGATTGTGAAAGTATGATTGTGATTGTATGATTGTGATTGTATGATTGTGATTGTATGATTGTGATGTATGATTGTAATTGTATGATTATGATTGTATGATTGTGATTGTATGATTGTGATTGTATGATTGAGATTGTATGATTGTGATTGTATGCTTGCGATTGTATGATTGTGATTGTATGATTGTGATTGTATGATTGTGATGTATGACTGTAATTGTATGATTATGATTGTATGATTGTGATTGTAATATTGAGATTGTATGATTGTGATTGTATGCTTGCGATTGTATGATTGTGATTGTATGATTGTGATTGTATGATTGTGATTCTACGATTATGATTGTATGATTGTGATTGTATGATTGTGATTGTATGATTGTGATTGTATGATTGTGACAGTACGATTGTGATTGTATGATTGTGATTGTATGACTGTGATTGTATGATTGTGATTGTATGATTGTGATTGTATGATTGTGAAAGTATGATTGTGATGGTATGATTGTGATTGTATGATTGTGATTGTATGATTGTGATTGTATGAGTGTGATTGTCTGATTGTGGTTGTGCGATTGTGATTGTACGATTGTGATTGTACGATTGTTATTGAATGATTGTGATTGTATGATTCTGATTGTATGATTGTGATTGCATGATTGTGATTGTATGATTGTGATTGCATGATTTTGAATGTATGATTGCGATTGTATGATTGTGGTTGTATGATTGTGATTGTATGATTGTGATTGTATGATTGTGATAGTATGATTGTGATAGTATGATTGTGATTGTATGATTGTGATGGTATGATTGTGATTGTATGATTGCGATCGTATGATTGTGATTGCATGATTATGATTGTATGATTGTGATTGTATGATTGCGATTGTATGATTGTGATTGTATGATTATGATTGTATGATTGTGATTGTATGATTGTATTTGGGATATTGTAATTGTATGATTGCGATTGTATGATTGTGATTGTATGATTGTGATTGTATGAGTGTGATTGTGTGATTGTGGTTGTGCGATTGAGATTGTACGATTGTGATTGAATGATTGTGATTGTATGACTATAATTGTATGATTGTGATTGCATGATTGTGATTGTATGATTGCGATTGCATGATTTTGAATGTATGATTGTGATTGTATGATTGTGATTGTATGATTGTGATTGTATGATTGTGATTGTATGATTGTGATTGTATGATTGTGATTGTATGATTGTGATTGTATGATTGTGATTGCATGATTGTGATTGTATGATTGTGATGTATGATTCTGATTGTCTGATTGTGATTGTATGATTGTGATTGTATGATTGTGATTGTATGATTGTGATTGTATGATTGTGATTGTATGATTGTGATTGTATGATTGTGATTATATGATTGTGATTGTATGATTCTGATTGTCTGATTGTGATTGTATGATTGTGATTGTATGATTGTGATAGTATGATTGTGATTGTATGATTGTGATTGTATGATTGTGATTGTATGATTATGATTGTATGATTGTGATTGTATGATTGTATTTGGGATATTGTAATTGTATGATTGCGATTGTATGATTGTGATTGTATGATTGTGATTGTATGAGTGTGATTGTGTGATTGTGGTTGTGCGATTGAGATTGTACGATTGTGATTGAATGATTGTGATTGTATGACTATAATTGTATGATTGTGATTGCATGATTGTGATTGTATGATTGCGATTGCATGATTTTGAATGTATGATTGTGATTGTATGATTGTGATTGTATGATTGTGATTGTATGATTGTGATTGTATGATTGTGATTGTATGATTGTGATTGTATGATTGTGATTGTATGATTGTGATTGCATGATTGTGATTGTATGATTGTGATGTATGATTGTAATTGTATGATTATGATTGTATGTTTGTGATTGTATGATTGAGATTGTATGATTGTGATTGTATGATTGCGATTGTATGATTGTGATTGTATGATTGTGATTGTATGATTGTGATTGTATGATTGTGATGGTATGATTGTGATTGTATGATTGTGATTGCATGATTTTGAATGTATGATTGTGATTGTATGATTGTGATTGTATGATTGTGATTGTATGATTGTGATGTATGATTGTAATTGTATGATTATGATTGTACGATTATGATTGTATGATTGTGATTGTATGATTGTGATGGTATGATTGTGATTGTATGATTGCGATCGTATGATTGTGATTGCATGATTATGATTGTATGATTGTGATTGTATGATTGCGATTGTATGATTGTGATTGTATGATTATGATTGTTTTTTTGTGATTGTATGATTGTGATTGTATGATTGTGATTGTATGATTGTGATTGTATGATTGTGATTGTATGATTGTGATTGTATGATTGCGATTGCATGATTTTGAATGTATGATTGTGATTGTATGATTGTGATTGTATGATTGTGATTGTATGATTGTGATTGTATGATTGTGATTGTATGATTGTGGTTGTATTATTGTTATTGTATGATTGTGATTGCATGATTGTGATTGTATGATTGTGATGTATGATTGTAATTGTATGATTATGATTGTATGATTGTGATTGTATGATTGAGATTGTATGATTGTGATTGTATGATTGTGATGGTATGATTGTGATTGTATGATTGCGATCGTATGATTGTGATTGCATGATTATGATTGTATGATTGTGATTGTATGATTGCGATTGTATGATTGTGATTGTATGATTATGATTGTATTTTTGTGATTGTATGATTGTGATTGTATGATTGTGATTGTATGAGTGTGATTGTGTGATTGTGGTTGTGCGATTGAGATTGTACGATTGTGATTGAATGATTGTGATTGTATGATTATAATTGTATGATTGTGATTGCATGATTGTGGTTGTATGATTGTGATTGCATGATTTTGAATGTATGATTGTGATTGTATGATTGTGATTGTATGATTGTGATTGTATGATTGTGATTGTATGATTGTGATTGCATGATTGTGATTGTATGATTGTGATGTATGATTGTAATTGTATGATTATGATTGTATGTTTGTGATTGTATGATTGAGATTGTATGATTGTGATTGTATGATTGCGATTGTATGATTGTGATTGTATGATTGTGATTGTATGATTGTGATTGTATGATTGTGATGGTATGATTGTGATTGTATGATTGTGATTGCATGATTTTGAATGTATGATTGTGATTGTATGATTGTGATTGTATGATTGTGATTGTATGATTGCGATTGTATGATTGTGATTGTATGATTGTGATGTATGATTGTAATTGTATGATTATGATTGTACGATTATGATTGTATGATTGTGATTGTATGATTGTGATGGTATGATTGTGATTGTATGATTGCGATCGTATGATTGTGATTGCATGATTATGATTGTATGATTGTGATTGTATGATTGCGATTGTATGATTGTGATTGTATGATTATGATTGTTTTTTTGTGATTGTATGATTGTGATTGTATGATTGTGATTGTATGATTGTGATTGTATGATTGTGATTGCATGATTGTGATTGTATGATTGTGATGTATGATTGTAATTGTATGATTATGATTGTATGATTGTGATTGTATGATTGAGATTGTATGATTGTGATTGTATGATTGTGATGGTATGATTGTGATTGTATGATTGCGATCGTATGATTGTGATTGCATGATTATGATTGTATGATTGTGATTGTATGATTGCGATTGTATGATTGTGATTGTATGATTATGATTGTATTTTTGTGATTGTATGATTGTGATTGTATGATTGTGATTGTATGAGTGTGATTGTGTGATTGTGGTTGTGCGATTGAGATTGTACGATTGTGATTGAATGATTGTGATTGTATGATTATAATTGTATGATTGTGATTGCATGATTGTGGTTGTATGATTGTGATTGCATGATTTTGAATGTATGATTGTGATTGTATGATTGTGATTGTATGATTGTGATTGTATGATTGTGATTGTATGATTGTGATTGTATGATTGTGATTGTATGATTGTGATTGTATGATTGTGATATTATGATTGTGATTATATGATTGTGATTGTATGATTGTGATTGTATGATTGTGATTGTATGATTGTATTTGGGAGATTGTATTTGGGAGATTGTATTTGGGAGATTGTAATTGTATGATTGCGATTGTATGATTGTGATTGTATGATTGCGATTGTATGATTGTGATTGTATGATTGTGATGTATGATTGTAATTGTATGATTATGATTGTATGATTGTGATTGTATGATTGTGATTGTATGATTGTATTTGGGAGATTGTAGTTGGGAGATTGTATTTGGGAGATTGTATTTGGGAGATTGTAATTGTATGATTGCGATTGTATGATTGTGATTGTATGATTGCGATTGTATGATTGTGATTGTATGATTGTGATGTATGATTGTAATTGTATGATTGTGATGTATGATTGTAATTGTATGATTATGATTGTATGATTGTGATTGTATGATTGTGATGGTATGATTGTGATTGTATGATTGCGATCGTATGATTGTGATTGTATGATCATGATTGTATGATTGTGATTGTATGATTGCGATTGTATGAATGCGATTGTATGATTGTGATTGCATAATTGTGATTGTATGATTGTGATTATATGATTGTGATTGCATGATTATGATTGTATGATTGTGATTGTATGATTGCGATTGTATGATTGTGATTGTATGATTATGATTGTATTTTTGTGATTGTATGATTGTGATTGTATGATTGTGATTGTATGATTGTGATTGTATGATTGTGATTGTATGATTGTGATTGTATGATTGTGATTGTATGATTGTGATTGTATGATTATGATTGTATGATTGTGATTGTATGATTGTATGATTGTGATTGTATGATTGTATTTGGGTGATTGTATTTGGGAGATTGTATTTGGGAGATTGTAATTGTATGATTGCGATTGTATGATTGTGATTGTATGATTGCGATTGTATGAATGCGATTGTATGATTGTGATTGTATGATTGTGATTGTATGATTGTGATTGTATGATTGTGATTGTATGATTGTGAATTTACGATTGTGATTCTATGATTGTGATTGTATGATTGTGATAGTATGATTGTGATTGTATGACTGTGATTGTATGACTGTGATTGTATGATTGTGATTGTATGATTGTGATTGTATGATTGTGATTGTACGATTATGATTGTATGATTGTGATTGTATGATTGTGATTGTATGATTGTATTTGGGATATTGTAATTGTATGATTGCGATTGTATGATTGTGATTGTATGATTGTGATTGTATGATTGTGATAGTATGATTGTGAAAGTATGATTGTGATTGTATGATTGTGATTGTATGATTGTGATTGTATGATTGTGATGTATGATTGTAATTGTATGATTATGATTGTGATTGTATGATTGAGATTGTATGATTGTGATTGTATGCTTGCGATTGTATGATTGTGATTGTATGATTGTGATTGTATGATTGTGATGTATGACTGTAATTGTATGATTATGATTGTATGATTGTGATTGTAATATTGAGATTGTATGATTGTGATTGTATGCTTGCGATTGTATGATTGTGATTGTATGATTGTGATTGTATGATTGTGATTCTACGATTATGATTGTATGATTGTGATTGTATGATTGTGATTGTATGATTGTGATTGTATGATTGTGACAGTACGATTGTGATTGTATGATTGTGATTGTATGATTGTGATTGTATGATTAAGTTTGTATTTTTGTGATTTTATGATTGTGATTGTATGATTGTGATTGTATGATTGTAATTGTATGATTGTGATTGTATGATTGCGATTGTATGAATGCGATTGTATGATTGTGATTGCATAATTGTGATTGTATGATTGTGATTGTATGATTGTGATTGTTTGATTGTGGTTGTATGATTGTGATTGTATGATTGAGATTGTATGATTGTGATTGTATGATTGCGATTGTATGATTGCGATTGTATGATTGTGATTGTATGATTGTGATTGTATGATTGTGATTGTATGATTGTGATTGTATGATTGTGATTGTATGATTGTGATTGTATGATTGTGATTGTATGATTGTGATTGTATGATTGTGAAAGTATGATTGTGATTGTATGATGATGATTGTATGACTGTGATTGTATGATTGTGATTGTATGATTATGATTGTATGATTGTATTTGGGAGATTGTATTTGGGAGATTGTAATTGTATGATTGCGATTGTATGATTGTGATTGTATGATTGTGATTGTATGATTGTGATGTATGATTGTAATTGTATGATTATGATTCTATGATTGTGATTGTATGATTGAGATTGTACGATTGTGATTGTATGATTGCGATTGTATGATTGTGATTGTATGATTGCGATTGTATGATTGTGATTGTATGATTGTGATGTATGATTGTAATTGTATGATTATGATTGTATGATTGTGATTGTATGATTGAGATTATATGATTGTGATTGTATGATTGCGATTGTATGATTGTGTTTGAATGATTGTGATTGTATGATTGCGATTGTATGATTGTGATTGTATGATTGTGATTGTATGATTGTGATTGTATGATTGTGATTGTATGATTGTGATTGTATGATTGTGATTGTATGATTGTGAATGTATGATTGTGATTGTATGATTGTGATTGTATGATTGTGATTGTATGATTGTGATTGTATGATTGTGATTGTATGAGTGTGATTGTCTGATTGTGGTTGTGGGATTGTGATTGTGCGATTGTGAATGTACGATTGTGATTGTATGATTGTGATTGTATGAATATGATTGTATGATTGTGATTGCATGATTGTGATTGTATGATTGTGATTGCATGATTTTGAATGTATGATTGTGATTGAATGATTGTGATTGTATGATTGTGATCGTATGATTGTGATTGTATGATTGTGATTGTATGATTGCGATAGTATGATTGTGATTGTATGATTGTGATTGTATGATTGTGATGTATGATTGTAATTGTATGATTATGATTGTATGATTGTGATTGTATGATTGAGATTGTATGATTGCGATTGTATGCTTGCGATTGTATGATTGTGATTGTATGATTGTGATTGTATGATTGTATTTGGGAGATAGTATTTGGGATATTGTAATTGTATGATTGCGATTGTATGATTGTGATTGTATGATTGTGATGTATGATTGTAATTGTATGATTATGATTGTATGATTGTGATTGTATGATTGTGATAGTATGATTGAGATTGTATGATTGTGATTGTATGCTTGCGATTATATGATTGTGATTGTATGATTGTGATTCTTTGATTGTGATTGTATGATTGTGATTGTATGATTGTGATTGTATGATTGTGATTATAGGATTGTGATTGTATGATTGTGATTGTATGAGTGTGATTGTCTGATTGTGGTTGTGCGATTGTGATTGTACGGTTGTGATTGTACGATTGTTATTGAATGATTGTGATTGTATGATTCTGATTGTATGATTGTGATTGCATGATTGTGATTGTATGATTGTGATTGCATGATTTTGAATGTATGATTGCGATTGTATGATTGTGGTTGTATGATTGTGATTGTATGATTGTGATTGTATGATTGTGATTGTATGATTGTGATTGTATGATTGTGATTGTATGATTGTGATTGTATGATTGTGATTGTATGATTGTGATTGTATGATTGTGATTGTATGATTGTGATTGTATGATTGTGATTGTATGATTGTATTTGGGAGATTGTATTTGGGATATTGTAATTGTATGATTGCGATTGTATGATTGTGATTGTATAATTGTGATGTTTGATTGTAATTGTATGATTATGATTGTATGATTGTGATTGTATGATTGAGATTGTATGATTGTGATTGTATGCTTGCGATTGTATGAATGTGATTGTATGATTGTGATTGTATGATTGTGATTGTATGATTTTGATTGTATGATTGTGATTGTATGATTGTGATTGTATGATTGTGATTGTATGATTGTGATTGTATGATTGTGATTGTATGATTGTGATTGTATGATTGTGATTGTATGATTGTGATTGTATGATTGTGAATTTACGATTGTGATTCTATGATTGTGATTGTATGATTGTGATAGTATGATTGTGATTGTATGACTGTGATTGTATGACTGTGATTGTATGATTGTGATTGTATGATTGTGATTGTATGATTGTGATTGTACGATTATGATTGTATGATTGTGATTGTATGATTGTGATTGTATGATTGTATTTGGGATATTGTAATTGTATGATTGCGATTGTATGATTGTGATTGTATGATTGTGATTGTATGATTGTGATTGCATGATTTTGAATGTATGATTGCGATTGTATGATTGTGGTTGTATGATTGTGATTGTATGATTGTGATTGTATGATTGTGATTGTATGATTGTGATTGTATGATTGTGATTGTATGATTGTGATTGTATGATTGTGATTGTATGATTGTGATTGTATGATTGTGAATGTATGATTGTGATTGTATGATTGTGATTGTATGATTGTATTTGGGAGATTGTATTTGGGATATTGTAATTGTATGATTGCGATTGTATGATTGTGATTGTATAATTGTGATGTATGATTGTAATTGTATGATCATGATTGTATGATTGTGATTGTATGATTGAGATTGTATGATTGTGATTGTATGCTTGCGATTGTATGAATGTGATTGTATGATTGTGATTGTATGATTGTGATTGTATGATTTTGATTGTATGATTGTGATTGTATGATTGTGATTGTATGATTGTGATTGTATGATTGTGAATTTACGATTGTGATTCTATGATTGTGATTGTATGATTGTGATAGTATGATTGTGATTGTATGACTGTGATTGTATGACTGTGATTGTATGATTGTGATTGTATGATTGTGATTGTATGATTGTGATTGTACGATTATGATTGTATGATTGTGATTGTATGATTGTGATTGTATGATTGTATTTGGGATATTGTAATTGTATGATTGCGATTGTATGATTGTGATTGTATGATTGTGATTGTATGATTGTGATAGTATGATTGTGAAAGTATGATTGTGATTGTATGATTGTGATTGTATGATTGTGATTGTATGATTGTGATGTATGATTGTAATTGTATGATTATGATTGTATGATTGTGATTGTATGATTGTGATTGTATGATTGAGATTGTATGATTGTGATTGTATGCTTGCGATTGTATGATTGTGATTGTATGATTGTGATTGTATGATTGTGATGTATGACTGTAATTGTATGATTATGATTGTATGATTGTGATTGTAATATTGAGATTGTATGATTGTGATTGTATGCTTGCGATTGTATGATTGTGATTGTATGATTGTGATTGTATGATTGTGATTCTACGATTATGATTGTATGATTGTGATTGTATGATTGTGATTGTATGATTGTGATTGTATGATTGTGACAGTACGATTGTGATTGTATGATTGTGATTGTATGACTGTGATTGTATGATTGTGATTGTATGATTGTGATTGTATGATTGTGAAAGTATGATTGTGATGGTATGATTGTGATTGTATGATTGTGATTGTATGATTGTGATTGTATGAGTGTGATTGTCTGATTGTGGTTGTGCGATTGTGATTGTACGATTGTGATTGTACGATTGTTATTGAATGATTGTGATTGTATGATTCTGATTGTATGATTGTGATTGCATGATTGTGATTGTATGATTGTGATTGCATGATTTTGAATGTATGATTGCGATTGTATGATTGTGGTTGTATGATTGTGATTGTATGATTGTGATTGTATGATTGTGATAGTATGATTGTGATAGTATGATTGTGATTGTATGATTGTGATGGTATGATTGTGATTGTATGATTGCGATCGTATGATTGTGATTGCATGATTATGATTGTATGATTGTGATTGTATGATTGCGATTGTATGATTGTGATTGTATGATTATGATTGTATGATTGTGATTGTATGATTGTATTTGGGATATTGTAATTGTATGATTGCGATTGTATGATTGTGATTGTATGATTGTGATTGTATGAGTGTGATTGTGTGATTGTGGTTGTGCGATTGAGATTGTACGATTGTGATTGAATGATTGTGATTGTATGACTATAATTGTATGATTGTGATTGCATGATTGTGATTGTATGATTGCGATTGCATGATTTTGAATGTATGATTGTGATTGTATGATTGTGATTGTATGATTGTGATTGTATGATTGTGATTGTATGATTGTGATTGTATGATTGTGATTGTATGATTGTGATTGTATGATTGTGATTGCATGATTGTGATTGTATGATTGTGATGTATGATTCTGATTGTCTGATTGTGATTGTATGATTGTGATTGTATGATTGTGATTGTATGATTGTGATTGTATGATTGTGATTGTATGATTGTGATTGTATGATTGTGATTATATGATTGTGATTGTATGATTCTGATTGTCTGATTGTGATTGTATGATTGTGATTGTATGATTGTGATAGTATGATTGTGATTGTATGATTGTGATTGTATGATTGTGATTGTATGATTATGATTGTATGATTGTGATTGTATGATTGTATTTGGGATATTGTAATTGTATGATTGCGATTGTATGATTGTGATTGTATGATTGTGATTGTATGAGTGTGATTGTGTGATTGTGGTTGTGCGATTGAGATTGTACGATTGTGATTGAATGATTGTGATTGTATGACTATAATTGTATGATTGTGATTGCATGATTGTGATTGTATGATTGCGATTGCATGATTTTGAATGTATGATTGTGATTGTATGATTGTGATTGTATGATTGTGATTGTATGATTGTGATTGTATGATTGTGATTGTATGATTGTGATTGTATGATTGTGATTGTATGATTGTGATTGCATGATTGTGATTGTATGATTGTGATGTATGATTGTAATTGTATGATTATGATTGTATGTTTGTGATTGTATGATTGAGATTGTATGATTGTGATTGTATGATTGCGATTGTATGATTGTGATTGTATGATTGTGATTGTATGATTGTGATTGTATGATTGTGATGGTATGATTGTGATTGTATGATTGTGATTGCATGATTTTGAATGTATGATTGTGATTGTATGATTGTGATTGTATGATTGTGATTGTATGATTGTGATGTATGATTGTAATTGTATGATTATGATTGTACGATTATGATTGTATGATTGTGATTGTATGATTGTGATGGTATGATTGTGATTGTATGATTGCGATCGTATGATTGTGATTGCATGATTATGATTGTATGATTGTGATTGTATGATTGCGATTGTATGATTGTGATTGTATGATTATGATTGTTTTTTTGTGATTGTATGATTGTGATTGTATGATTGTGATTGTATGATTGTGATTGTATGATTGTGATTGTATGATTGTGATTGTATGATTGCGATTGCATGATTTTGAATGTATGATTGTGATTGTATGATTGTGATTGTATGATTGTGATTGTATGATTGTGATTGTATGATTGTGATTGTATGATTGTGGTTGTATTATTGTTATTGTATGATTGTGATTGCATGATTGTGATTGTATGATTGTGATGTATGATTGTAATTGTATGATTATGATTGTATGATTGTGATTGTATGATTGAGATTGTATGATTGTGATTGTATGATTGTGATGGTATGATTGTGATTGTATGATTGCGATCGTATGATTGTGATTGCATGATTATGATTGTATGATTGTGATTGTATGATTGCGATTGTATGATTGTGATTGTATGATTATGATTGTATTTTTGTGATTGTATGATTGTGATTGTATGATTGTGATTGTATGAGTGTGATTGTGTGATTGTGGTTGTGCGATTGAGATTGTACGATTGTGATTGAATGATTGTGATTGTATGATTATAATTGTATGATTGTGATTGCATGATTGTGGTTGTATGATTGTGATTGCATGATTTTGAATGTATGATTGTGATTGTATGATTGTGATTGTATGATTGTGATTGTATGATTGTGATTGTATGATTGTGATTGCATGATTGTGATTGTATGATTGTGATGTATGATTGTAATTGTATGATTATGATTGTATGTTTGTGATTGTATGATTGAGATTGTATGATTGTGATTGTATGATTGCGATTGTATGATTGTGATTGTATGATTGTGATTGTATGATTGTGATTGTATGATTGTGATGGTATGATTGTGATTGTATGATTGTGATTGCATGATTTTGAATGTATGATTGTGATTGTATGATTGTGATTGTATGATTGTGATTGTATGATTGCGATTGTATGATTGTGATTGTATGATTGTGATGTATGATTGTAATTGTATGATTATGATTGTACGATTATGATTGTATGATTGTGATTGTATGATTGTGATGGTATGATTGTGATTGTATGATTGCGATCGTATGATTGTGATTGCATGATTATGATTGTATGATTGTGATTGTATGATTGCGATTGTATGATTGTGATTGTATGATTATGATTGTTTTTTTGTGATTGTATGATTGTGATTGTATGATTGTGATTGTATGATTGTGATTGTATGATTGTGATTGCATGATTGTGATTGTATGATTGTGATGTATGATTGTAATTGTATGATTATGATTGTATGATTGTGATTGTATGATTGAGATTGTATGATTGTGATTGTATGATTGTGATGGTATGATTGTGATTGTATGATTGCGATCGTATGATTGTGATTGCATGATTATGATTGTATGATTGTGATTGTATGATTGCGATTGTATGATTGTGATTGTATGATTATGATTGTATTTTTGTGATTGTATGATTGTGATTGTATGATTGTGATTGTATGAGTGTGATTGTGTGATTGTGGTTGTGCGATTGAGATTGTACGATTGTGATTGAATGATTGTGATTGTATGATTATAATTGTATGATTGTGATTGCATGATTGTGGTTGTATGATTGTGATTGCATGATTTTGAATGTATGATTGTGATTGTATGATTGTGATTGTATGATTGTGATTGTATGATTGTGATTGTATGATTGTGATTGTATGATTGTGATTGTATGATTGTGATTGTATGATTGTGATATTATGATTGTGATTATATGATTGTGATTGTATGATTGTGATTGTATGATTGTGATTGTATGATTGTATTTGGGAGATTGTATTTGGGAGATTGTATTTGGGAGATTGTAATTGTATGATTGCGATTGTATGATTGTGATTGTATGATTGCGATTGTATGATTGTGATTGTATGATTGTGATGTATGATTGTAATTGTATGATTATGATTGTATGATTGTGATTGTATGATTGTGATTGTATGATTGTATTTGGGAGATTGTAGTTGGGAGATTGTATTTGGGAGATTGTATTTGGGAGATTGTAATTGTATGATTGCGATTGTATGATTGTGATTGTATGATTGCGATTGTATGATTGTGATTGTATGATTGTGATGTATGATTGTAATTGTATGATTGTGATGTATGATTGTAATTGTATGATTATGATTGTATGATTGTGATTGTATGATTGTGATGGTATGATTGTGATTGTATGATTGCGATCGTATGATTGTGATTGTATGATCATGATTGTATGATTGTGATTGTATGATTGCGATTGTATGAATGCGATTGTATGATTGTGATTGCATAATTGTGATTGTATGATTGTGATTATATGATTGTGATTGTCTGATTGTGGTTGTATGATTGTGATTGTATGATTGTGATTGTATGATTGTGATTGTATGATTGTGATTGTATGATTGCGATTGTATGATTGTGATTGTATGATTGTGATGTATGATTGTAATTGTATGATTATGATTGTATGATTGTGATTGTATGATTGTGATGGTATGATTGTGATTGTATGATTGCGATCGTATGATTGTGATTGCATGATTATGATTGTATGATTGTGATTGTATGATTGCGATTGTATGATTGTGATTGTATGATTATGATTGTATTTTTGTGATTGTATGATTGTGATTGTATGATTGTGATTGTATGATTGTGATTGTATGATTGTGATTGTATGATTGTGATTGTATGATTGTGATTGTATGATTGTGATTGTATGATTGTGATTGTATGATTGTGATTGTATGATTGTGATTGTATGATTGTGATTGTATGATTGTGATTGTATGATTGTGATTGTATGATTGTGATTGTCTGATTGTGATTGTATGATTGTGATTGTATTATTGTGATAGTATGATTGTGATTGTATGATTGTGATTGTATGATTGTGATTGTATGATTATGATTGTATGATTGTGATTGTATGATTGTATGATTGTGATTGTATGATTGTATTTGGGTGATTGTATTTGGGAGATTGTATTTGGGAGATTGTAATTGTATGATTGCGATTGTATGATTGTGATTGTATGATTGCGATTGTATGAATGCGATTGTATGATTGTGATTGTATGATTGTGATTGTATGATTGTGATTGTATGATTGTGATTGTATGATTGTGATTGTATGATTGTGATTGTATGATTGTGATAGTATGATTGTGATTGTATGATTGTGATTGTATGATTGTATTTGGGAGATTGTATTCGGGAGATTGTATTTGGGAGATTGTAATTGTATGATTGCGATTGTATGATTGCGATTGTATGATTGTGATTGTATGATTGCGATTGTATGAATGCGATTGTATGATTGTGATTGTATGATTGTGATTGTATGATTATGATTGTATTTTTGTGATTGTATGATTGTGATTGTATGATTGTGATTGTATGATTGTGATTGTATGATTGTGATTGTATGATTGTGATTGTATGATTGTGATTGTATGATTGCGATTGTATGAATGCGATTGTATGATTGTGATTGTATGATTGTGATTGTATGATTGTGATTGTATGATTATGATTGTATTTTTGTGATTGTATGATTGTGATTGTATGATTGTGAGAGTATGATTGTGATTGTATGATTGTGATTGTATGACTGTGATTGTATGATTGTGATTGTATGATTGTGATTGTATGATTGTGAAAGTATGATTGTGATTGTATGATTGTGATTGTATGATTGTGATTGTATGATTGTGATTGTATGATTGTGATTGTATGATTGTGATTGTATGATTGTGAGTGTATGATTGTGATTGTATGATTGTATTTGGGATATTGTAATTGTATGATTGCGATTGTATGATTGTGATTGTATGATTGTGATTGTATGATTGTGATAGTATGATTGTGAAAGTATGATTGTGATTGTGTGATTGTGATTGAATGATTGTGATGTATGATTGTAATTGTATGATTATGATTGTATGATTGTGATTGTATGATTGTGATTGTATGATTGAGATTGTATGATTGTGATTGTATGCTTGCGATTGTCTGATTGTGGTTGTATGATTGTGATTGTATGATTGTGATTGTATGATTGTGATTGTATGATTGTGATTGTATGATTGTATTTGGGAGATTGTATTTGGGATATTGTAATTGTATGATTGCGATTGTATGATTGTGATTGTATGATTGTGATTGTATGATTGTGATTGTATGAGTGTGATTGTGTGATTGTGGCTGTGCGATTGAGATTGTACGATTGTGATTGAATGATTGTGATTGTATGATTATAATTGTATGATTGTGATTGCATGATTGTGATTGTATGATTGTGATGTATGATTGTAATTGTATGATTATGATTGTATGATTGCGATTGTATGAATGCGATTGTATGATTGTGATTGCATAATTGTGATTGTATGATTGTGATTGTATGATTGTGATTGTCTGATTGTGGTGGTATGATTGTGATTGTATGATTGTCTTTGTATGATTGTGATTGTATGAATGTAATTGTATGATTGTGATTGTATGATTGTATTTGGGAGATTGTATTTGGGGTATTGTAATTGTATGATTGCGATTGTATGATTGTGATTGTACGATTGTGATTGTATGATTGTGATTGTATGATTGTGATTGCATGATTATGATTGTATGATTGTGATTGCATGATTGTGGTTGTATGATTGTGATTGCATGATTTTGAATGTATGATTGTGATTGTATGATTGTGATTGTATGATTGTGATTGTATGATTGTGATTGTATGATTGTGATTGCATGATTGTGATTGTATGATTGTGATGTATGATTGTAATTGTATGATTATGATTGTATGTTTGTGATTGTATGATTGAGATTGTATGATTGTGATTGTATGATTGCGATTGTATGATTGTGATTGTATGATTGTGATTGTATGATTGTGATTGTATGATTGTGATGGTATGATTGTGATTGTATGATTGTGATTGCATGATTTTGAATGTATGATTGTGATTGTATGATTGTGATTGTATGATTGTGATTGTATGATTGCGATTGTATGATTGTGATTGTATGATTGTGATGTATGATTGTAATTGTATGATTATGATTGTACGATTATGATTGTATGATTGTGATTGTATGATTGTGATGGTATGATTGTGATTGTATGATTGCGATCGTATGATTGTGATTGCATGATTATGATTGTATGATTGTGATTGTATGATTGCGATTGTATGATTGTGATTGTATGATTATGATTGTTTTTTTGTGATTGTATGATTGTGATTGTATGATTGTGATTGTATGATTGTGATTGTATGATTGTGATTGCATGATTGTGATTGTATGATTGTGATGTATGATTGTAATTGTATGATTATGATTGTATGATTGTGATTGTATGATTGAGATTGTATGATTGTGATTGTATGATTGTGATGGTATGATTGTGATTGTATGATTGCGATCGTATGATTGTGATTGCATGATTATGATTGTATGATTGTGATTGTATGATTGCGATTGTATGATTGTGATTGTATGATTATGATTGTATTTTTGTGATTGTATGATTGTGATTGTATGATTGTGATTGTATGAGTGTGATTGTGTGATTGTGGTTGTGCGATTGAGATTGTACGATTGTGATTGAATGATTGTGATTGTATGATTATAATTGTATGATTGTGATTGCATGATTGTGGTTGTATGATTGTGATTGCATGATTTTGAATGTATGATTGTGATTGTATGATTGTGATTGTATGATTGTGATTGTATGATTGTGATTGTATGATTGTGATTGTATGATTGTGATTGTATGATTGTGATTGTATGATTGTGATATTATGATTGTGATTATATGATTGTGATTGTATGATTGTGATTGTATGATTGTGATTGTATGATTGTATTTGGGAGATTGTATTTGGGAGATTGTATTTGGGAGATTGTAATTGTATGATTGCGATTGTATGATTGTGATTGTATGATTGCGATTGTATGATTGTGATTGTATGATTGTGATGTATGATTGTAATTGTATGATTATGATTGTATGATTGTGATTGTATGATTGTGATTGTATGATTGTATTTGGGAGATTGTAGTTGGGAGATTGTATTTGGGAGATTGTATTTGGGAGATTGTAATTGTATGATTGCGATTGTATGATTGTGATTGTATGATTGCGATTGTATGATTGTGATTGTATGATTGTGATGTATGATTGTAATTGTATGATTGTGATGTATGATTGTAATTGTATGATTATGATTGTATGATTGTGATTGTATGATTGTGATGGTATGATTGTGATTGTATGATTGCGATCGTATGATTGTGATTGTATGATCATGATTGTATGATTGTGATTGTATGATTGCGATTGTATGAATGCGATTGTATGATTGTGATTGCATAATTGTGATTGTATGATTGTGATTATATGATTGTGATTGTCTGATTGTGGTTGTATGATTGTGATTGTATGATTGTGATTGTATGATTGTGATTGTATGATTGTGATTGTATGATTGCGATTGTATGATTGTGATTGTATGATTGTGATGTATGATTGTAATTGTATGATTATGATTGTATGATTGTGATTGTATGATTGTGATGGTATGATTGTGATTGTATGATTGCGATCGTATGATTGTGATTGCATGATTATGATTGTATGATTGTGATTGTATGATTGCGATTGTATGATTGTGATTGTATGATTATGATTGTATTTTTGTGATTGTATGATTGTGATTGTATGATTGTGATTGTATGATTGTGATTGTATGATTGTGATTGTATGATTGTGATTGTATGATTGTGATTGTATGATTGTGATTGTATGATTGTGATTGTATGATTGTGATTGTATGATTGTGATTGTATGATTGTGATTGTATGATTGTGATTGTATGATTGTGATTGTATGATTGTGATTGTCTGATTGTGATTGTATGATTGTGATTGTATTATTGTGATAGTATGATTGTGATTGTATGATTGTGATTGTATGATTGTGATTGTATGATTATGATTGTATGATTGTGATTGTATGATTGTATGATTGTGATTGTATGATTGTATTTGGGTGATTGTATTTGGGAGATTGTATTTGGGAGATTGTAATTGTATGATTGCGATTGTATGATTGTGATTGTATGATTGCGATTGTATGAATGCGATTGTATGATTGTGATTGTATGATTGTGATTGTATGATTGTGATTGTATGATTGTGATTGTATGATTGTGATTGTATGATTGTGATTGTATGATTGTGATAGTATGATTGTGATTGTATGATTGTGATTGTATGATTGTATTTGGGAGATTGTATTCGGGAGATTGTATTTGGGAGATTGTAATTGTATGATTGCGATTGTATGATTGCGATTGTATGATTGTGATTGTATGATTGCGATTGTATGAATGCGATTGTATGATTGTGATTGTATGATTGTGATTGTATGATTATGATTGTATTTTTGTGATTGTATGATTGTGATTGTATGATTGTGATTGTATGATTGTGATTGTATGATTGTGATTGTATGATTGTGATTGTATGATTGTGATTGTATGATTGCGATTGTATGAATGCGATTGTATGATTGTGATTGTATGATTGTGATTGTATGATTGTGATTGTATGATTATGATTGTATTTTTGTGATTGTATGATTGTGATTGTATGATTGTGAGAGTATGATTGTGATTGTATGATTGTGATTGTATGACTGTGATTGTATGATTGTGATTGTATGATTGTGATTGTATGATTGTGAAAGTATGATTGTGATTGTATGATTGTGATTGTATGATTGTGATTGTATGATTGTGATTGTATGATTGTGATTGTATGATTGTGATTGTATGATTGTGAGTGTATGATTGTGATTGTATGATTGTATTTGGGATATTGTAATTGTATGATTGCGATTGTATGATTGTGATTGTATGATTGTGATTGTATGATTGTGATAGTATGATTGTGAAAGTATGATTGTGATTGTGTGATTGTGATTGAATGATTGTGATGTATGATTGTAATTGTATGATTATGATTGTATGATTGTGATTGTATGATTGTGATTGTATGATTGAGATTGTATGATTGTGATTGTATGCTTGCGATTGTCTGATTGTGGTTGTATGATTGTGATTGTATGATTGTGATTGTATGATTGTGATTGTATGATTGTGATTGTATGATTGTATTTGGGAGATTGTATTTGGGATATTGTAATTGTATGATTGCGATTGTATGATTGTGATTGTATGATTGTGATTGTATGATTGTGATTGTATGAGTGTGATTGTGTGATTGTGGCTGTGCGATTGAGATTGTACGATTGTGATTGAATGATTGTGATTGTATGATTATAATTGTATGATTGTGATTGCATGATTGTGATTGTATGATTGTGATGTATGATTGTAATTGTATGATTATGATTGTATGATTGCGATTGTATGAATGCGATTGTATGATTGTGATTGCATAATTGTGATTGTATGATTGTGATTGTATGATTGTGATTGTCTGATTGTGGTGGTATGATTGTGATTGTATGATTGTCTTTGTATGATTGTGATTGTATGAATGTAATTGTATGATTGTGATTGTATGATTGTATTTGGGAGATTGTATTTGGGGTATTGTAATTGTATGATTGCGATTGTATGATTGTGATTGTACGATTGTGATTGTATGATTGTGATTGTATGATTGTGATTGCATGATTATGATTGTATGATTGTGATTGAATGATTGCGATTGTATGATTGTGATTGTATGATTATGATTGTATTTTTGTGATTGTATGATTGTGAATGTATGATTGTGATTGTATGATTGTGAAAGTATGATTGTGATTGTATGATTGTGATGGTATGATTGTGATTGTATGATTGCGATCGTATGATTGTGATTGTATGATCATGATTGTATGATTGTGATTGTATGATTGCGATTGTATGAATGCGATTGTATGATTGTGATTGCATAATTGTGATTGTATGATTGTGATTATATGATTGTGATTGTCTGATTGTGGTTGTATGATTGTGATTGTATGATTGTGATTGTATGATTGTGATTGTATGATTGTGATTGTATGATTGCGATTGTATGATTGTGATTGTATGATTGTGATGTATGATTGTAATTGTATGATTATGATTGTATGATTGTGATTGTATGATTGTGATGGTATGATTGTGATTGTATGATTGCGATCGTATGATTGTGATTGCATGATTATGATTGTATGATTGTGATTGTATGATTGCGATTGTATGATTGTGATTGTATGATTATGATTGTATTTTTGTGATTGTATGATTGTGATTGTATGATTGTGATTGTATGATTGTGATTGTATGATTGTGATTGTATGATTGTGATTTTATGATTGTGATTGTATGATTGTGATTGTATGATTGTGATTGTATGATTGTGATTGTCTGATTGTGATTGTATGATTGTGATTGTATTATTGTGATAGTATGATTGTGATTGTATGATTGTGATTGTATGATTGTGATTGTATGATTATGATTGTATGATTGTGATTGTATGATTGTATTTGGGTGATTGTATTTGGGAGATTGTATTTGGGAGATTGTAATTGTATGATTGCGATTGTACGATTGTGATTGTATGATTGCGATTGTATGATTGTGATTGTATGATTGTGATTGTATGATTGTGATTGTATGATTGTGATTGTATGATTGTGATTGTATGATTGTGATTGTATGATTGTGATAGTATGATTGTGATTGTATGATTGTGATTGTATGATTGTATTTGGGAGATTGTATTCGGGAGATTGTATTTGGGAGATTGTAATTGTATGATTGCGATTGTATGATTGTGATTGTATGATTGCGATTGTATGATTGTGATTGTATGATTCTGATGTATGATTGTAATTGTATGACTATGATTGTATGATTGTGATTGTATGATTGTCATTGTATGATTGTATCTGGGAGATTGTATTTGGGAGATTGTATTTGGGAGATTGTAATTGTATGATTGCGATTGTATGATTGTGATTGTATGATTGCGATTGTATGATTGTGATTGTATGATTGTGATGTATGATTGTAATTGTATGATTATGATTGTATGATTGTGATTGTATGATTGTGATTGTATGATTATGATTGTATTTTTGTGATTGTATGATTGTGATTGTATGATTGTGAGAGTATGATTGTGATTGTATGATTGTGATTGTATGATTATGATTGTATGATTGTGATTGTATGATTGTATTTGGGTGATTGTATTTGGGAGATTGTATTTGGGAGATTGTAATTGTATGATTGCGATTGTATGATTGTGATTGTATGATTGCGATTGTATGAATGCGATTGTATGATTGTGATTGTATGATTGTGATTGTATGATTGTGATTGTATGATTGTGATTGTATGATTGTGATTGTATGATTGTGATTGTATGATTGTGATTGTATGATTGTATTTGGGAGATTGTATTTGGGATATTGTAATTGTATGATTGCGATTGTATGATTGTGATTGTATGATTGTGATGTATGATTGTAATTGTATGATTATGATTGTATGATTGTGATTGTATGATTGAGATTGTATGATTGTGATTG
Organism: Megachile rotundata; assembly: GCF_050947335.1. Lineage (NCBI taxonomy): Eukaryota > Metazoa > Arthropoda > Insecta > Hymenoptera > Megachilidae > Megachile > Megachile rotundata. Next base: position 762,098 of record NW_027473318.1, on the reverse strand, counting down.
TATGCTTGCGATTGTATGAATGTGATTGTATGATTGTGATTGTATGATTGTGATTGTATGATTGTGATTGTATGATTGTGATTGTATGATTGTGATTGTATGATTGTGATTGTATGATTGTGAATTTACGATTGTGATTCTATGATTGTGATTGTATGATTGTGATAGTATGATTGTGATTGTATGACTGTGATTGTATGACTGTGATTGTATGATTGTGATTGTATGATTGTGATTGTATGATTGTGAAAGTATGATTGTGATTGTATGATTGTGATTGTATGATTGTGATTGTATGATTGTGATTGTATGATTGTGATTGTATGATTGTGATTGTATGATTGTGAGTGTATGATTGTGATTGTATGATTCTATTTGGGATATTGTAATTGTATGATTGCGATTGTATGATTGTGATTGTATGATTGTGATTGTATGATTGTGATAGTATGATTGTGAAAGTATGATTGTGATTGTGTGATTGTGATTGTATGATTGTGATGTATGATTGTAATTGTATGATTATGATTGTATGATTGTGATTGTATGAATGCGATTGTATGATTGTGATTGTATGATTGTGATTGTATGATTGTGATTGTATGATTGTGATTGTATGATTGTATTTGGGAGATTGTATTTGGGATATTGTAATTGTATGATTGCGATTGTATGATTGTGATTGTATGATTGTGATTGTATGATTGTGATTGTATGAGTGTGATTGTGTGATTGTGGCTGTACGATTGAGATTGTACGATTGTGATTGAATGATTGTGATTGTATGATTATAATTGTATGATTGTGATTGCATGATTGTGATTGTATGATTGTGATGTATGATTGTAATTGTATGATTATGATTGTATGATTGCGATTGTATGAATGCGATTGTATGATTGTGATTGCATAATTGTGATTGTATGATTGTGATTGTATGATTGTGATTGTCTGATTGTGGTTGTATGATTGTGATTGTATGATTGTCATTGTATGATTGTGATTGTATGATTGTGATTGTATGATTGTGATTGTATGATTGTATTTAGGAGATTGTATTTGGGGTATTGTAATTGTATGATTGCGATTGTATGATTGTGATTGTACGATTGTGATTGTATGATTGTGATTGTATGATTGTGATGTATGATTGTAATTGTATGATTGTGATGTATGATTGTAATTGTATGATTATGATTGTATGATTGTGATTGTATGATTGTGATGGTATGATTGTGATTGTATGATTGCGATCGTATGATTGTGATTGTATGATCATGATTGTATGATTGTGATTGTATGATTGCGATTGTATGAATGCGATTGTATGATTGCGATCGTATGACTGTGATTGTATGATCATGATTGTATGATTGTGATTGTATGATTGCGATTGTATGATTGTGATTGTATGATTGTGATGTATGATTGTAATTGTATGATTGTGATGTATGATTGTAATTGTATGAGTATGATTGTATGATTGTGATTGTATGATTGTGATGGTATGATTGTGATTGTATGATTGCGATCGTATGATTGTGATTGTATGATCATGATTGTATGATTGTGATTGTATGATTGCGATTGTATGAATGCGATTGTATGATTGTGATTGCATAATTGTGATTGTATGATTGTGATTATATGATTGTGATTGTCTGATTGTGGTTGTATGATTGTGATTGTATGATTGTGATTGTATGATTGTGATTGTATGATTGTGATTGTATGATTGCGATTGTATGATTGTGATTGTATGATTGTGATGTATGATTGTAATTGTATGATTATGATTGTATGATTGTGATTGTATGATTGTGATGGTATGATTGTGATTGTATGATTGCGATCGTATGATTGTGATTGCATGATTATGATTGTATGATTGTGATTGTATGATTGCGATTGTATGATTGTGATTGTATGATTATGATTGTATTTTTGTGATTGTATGATTGTGATTGTATGATTGTGATTGTATGATTGTGATTGTATGATTGTGATTGTATGATTGTGATTGTATGATTGTGATTGTATGATTGTGATTGTATGATTGTGATTGTATGATTGTGATTGTATGATTGTGATTGTCTGATTGTGATTGTATGATTGTGATTGTATTATTGTGATAGTATGATTGTGATTGTATGATTGTGATTGTATGATTGTGATTGTATGATTATGATTGTATGATTGTGATTGTATGATTGTATTTGGGTGATTGTATTTGGGAGATTGTATTTGGGAGATTGTAATTGTATGATTGCGATTGTATGATTGTGATTGTATGATTGCGATTGTATGAATGCGATTGTATGATTGTGATTGTATGATTGTGATTGTATGATTGTGATTGTATGATTGTGATTGTATGATTGTGATTGTATGATTGTGATTGTATGATTGTGATTGTATGATTGTGATAGTATGATTGTGATTGTATGATTGTGATTGTATGATTGTATTTGGGAGATTGTATTCGGGAGATTGTATTTGGGAGATTGTAATTGTATGATTGCGATTGTATGATTGTGATTGTATGATTGCGATTGTATGATTGTGATTGTATGATTCTGATGTATGATTGTAATTGTATGACTATGATTGTATGATTGTGATTGTATGATTGTCATTGTATGATTGTATCTGGGAGATTGTATTTGGGAGATTGTATTTGGGAGATTGTAATTGTATGATTGCGATTGTATGATTGTGATTGTATGATTGCGATTGTATGATTGTGATTGTATGATTGTGATGTATGATTGTAATTGTATGATTATGATTGTATGATTGTGATTGTATGATTGTGATTGTATGATTATGATTGTATTTTTGTGATTGTATGATTGTGATTGTATGATTGTGAGAGTATGATTGTGATTGTATGATTGTGATTGTGTGATTGTGATTGTATGATTATGATTGTATGATTGTGATTGTATGATTGTATTTGGGTGATTGTATTTGGGAGATTGTATTTGGGAGATTGTAATTGTATGATTGCGATTGTATGATTGTGATTGTATGATTGCGATTGTATGAATGCGATTGTATGATTGTGATTGTATGATTGTGATTGTATGATTGTGATTGTATGATTGTGATTGTATGATTGTGATTGTATGATTGTGATTGTATGATTGTATTTGGGAGATTGTATTTGGGATATTGTAATTGTATGATTGCGATTGTATGATTGTGATTGTATGATTGTGATGTATGATTGTAATTGTATGATTATGATTGTATGATTGTGATTGTATGATTGAGATTGTATGATTGTGATTGTATGCTTGCGATTGTATGAATGTGATTGTATGATTGTGATTGTATGATTGTGATTGTATGATTGTGATTGTATGATTGTGATTGTATGATTGTGATTGTATGATTGTGAATTTACGATTGTGATTCTATGATTGTGATTGTATGATTGTGATAGTATGATTGTGATTGTATGACTGTGATTGTATGACTGTGATTGTATGATTGTGATTGTATGATTGTGATTGTATGATTGTGAAAGTATGATTGTGATTGTATGATTGTGATTGTATGATTGTGATTGTATGATTGTGATTGTATGATTGTGATTGTATGATTGTGATTGTATGATTGTGAGTGTATGATTGTGATTGTATGATTGTATTTGGGATATTGTAATTGTATGATTGCGATTGTATGATTGTGATTGTATGATTGTGATTGTATGATTGTGATAGTATGATTGTGAAAGTATGATTGTGATTGTGTGATTGTGATTGTATGATTGTGATGTATGATTGTAATTGTATGATTATGATTGTATGATTGTGATTGTATGATTGTGATTGTATGATTGAGATTGTATGATTGTGATTGTATGCTTGCGATTGTCTGATTGTGGTTGTATGATTGTGATTGTATGATTGTGATTGTATGATTGTGATTGTATGATTGTGATTGTATGATTGTATTTGGGAGATTGTATTTGGGATATTGTAATTGTATGATTGCGATTGTATGATTGTGATTGTATGATTGTGATTGTATGATTGTGATTGTATGAGTGTGATTGTGTGATTGTGGCTGTGCGATTGAGATTGTACGATTGTGATTGAATGATTGTGATTGTATGATTATAATTGTATGATTGTGATTGCATGATTGTGATTGTATGATTGTGATGTATGATTGTAATTGTATGATTATGATTGTATGATTGCGATTGTATGAATGCGATTGTATGATTGTGATTGCATAATTGTGATTGTATGATTGTGATTGTATGATTGTGATTGTCTGATTGTGGTGGTATGATTGTGATTGTATGATTGTCTTTGTATGATTGTGATTGTATGAATGTGATTGTATGATTGTGATTGTATGATTGTATTTGGGAGATTGTATTTGGGGTATTGTAATTGTATGATTGCGATTGTATGATTGTGATTGTACGATTGTGATTGTATGATTGTGATTGTATGATTGTGATTGCATGATTATGATTGTATGATTGTGATTGAATGATTGCGATTGTATGATTGTGATTGTATGATTATGATTGTATTTTTGTGATTGTATGATTGTGATTGTATGATTGTGAAAGTATGATTGTGATTGTATGATTGTGATGGTATGATTGTGATTGTATGATTGCGATCGTATGATTGTGATTGTATGATCATGATTGTATGATTGTGATTGTATGATTGCGATTGTATGAATGCGATTGTATGATTGTGATTGCATAATTGTGATTGTATGATTGTGATTATATGATTGTGATTGTCTGATTGTGGTTGTATGATTGTGATTGTATGATTGTGATTGTATGATTGTGATTGTATGATTGTGATTGTATGATTGCGATTGTATGATTGTGATTGTATGATTGTGATGTATGATTGTAATTGTATGATTATGATTGTATGATTGTGATTGTATGATTGTGATGGTATGATTGTGATTGTATGATTGCGATCGTATGATTGTGATTGCATGATTATGATTGTATGATTGTGATTGTATGATTGCGATTGTATGATTGTGATTGTATGATTATGATTGTATTTTTGTGATTGTATGATTGTGATTGTATGATTGTGATTGTATGATTGTGATTGTATGATTGTGATTGTATGATTGTGATTGTATGATTGTGATTTTATGATTGTGATTGTATGATTGTGATTGTATGATTGTGATTGTATGATTGTGATTGTCTGATTGTGATTGTATGATTGTGATTGTATTATTGTGATAGTATGATTGTGATTGTATGATTGTGATTGTATGATTGTGATTGTATGATTATGATTGTATGATTGTGATTGTATGATTGCGATTGTATGATTGTGATTGTATGATTGTGATTGTATGATTGTGATTGTATGATTGTGATTGTATGATTGTGATTGTATGATTGTGATTGTATGATTGTGATAGTATGATTGTGATTGTATGATTGTGATTGTATGATTGTATTTGGGAGATTGTATTCGGGAGATTGTATTTGGGAGATTGTAATTGTATGATTGCGATTGTATGATTGTGATTGTATGATTGCGATTGTATGATTGTGATTGTATGATTCTGATGTATGATTGTAATTGTATGACTATGATTGTATGATTGTGATTGTATGATTGTCATTGTATGATTGTATCTGGGAGATTGTATTTGGGAGATTGTATTTGGGAGATTGTAATTGTATGATTGCGATTGTATGATTGTGATTGTATGATTGCGATTGTATGATTGTGATTGTATGATTGTGATGTATGATTGTAATTGTATGATTATGATTGTATGATTGTGATTGTATGATTGTGATTGTATGATTATGATTGTATTTTTGTGATTGTATGATTGTGATTGTATGATTGTGAGAGTATGATTGTGATTGTATGATTGTGATTGTATGATTATGATTGTATGATTGTGATTGTATGATTGTATTTGGGTGATTGTATTTGGGAGATTGTATTTGGGAGATTGTAATTGTATGATTGCGATTGTATGATTGTGATTGTATGATTGCGATTATATGAATGCGATTGTATGATTGTGATTGTATGATTGTGATTGTATGATTGTGATTGTATGATTGTGATTGTATGATTGTGATTGTATGATTGTGATTGTATGATTGTGATTGTATGATTGTATTTGGGAGATTGTATTTGGGATATTGTAATTGTATGATTGCGATTGTATGATTGTGATTGTATGATTGTGATGTATGATTGTAATTGTATGATTATGATTGTATGATTGTGATTGTATGATTGAGATTGTATGATTGTGATTGTATGCTTGCGATTGTATGAATGTGATTGTATGATTGTGATTGTATGATTGTGATTGTATGATTGTGATTGTATGATTGTGATTGTATGATTGTGATTGTATGATTGTGATTGTATGATTGTGAATTTACGATTGTGATTCTATGATTGTGATTGTATGATTGTGATAGTATGATTGTGATTGTATGATTGTGATTGTATGATTGTGAATTTACGATTGTGATTCTATGATTGTGATTGTATGATTGTGATAGTATGATTGTGATTGTATGACTGTGATTGTATGACTGTGATTGTATGATTGTGATTGTATGATTGTGATTGTATGATTGTGAAAGTATGATTGTGATTGTATGATTGTGATTGTATGATTGTGATTGTATGATTGTGATTGTATGATTGTGATTGTATGATTGTGATTGTATGATTGTGAGTGTATGATTGTGATTGTATGATTGTATTTGGGATATTGTAATTGTATGATTGCGATTGTATGATTGTGATTGTATGATTGTGATTGTATGATTGTGATAGTATGATTGTGAAAGTATGATTGTGATTGTGTGATTGTGATTGTATGATTGTGATGTATGATTGTAATTGTATGATTATGATTGTATGATTGTGATTGTATGATTGTGATTGTATGATTGAGATTGTATGATTGTGATTGTATGCTTGCGATTGTCTGATTGTGGTTGTATGATTGTGATTGTATGATTGTGATTGTATGATTGTGATTGTATGATTGTGATTGTATGATTGTGATTGTATGATTGTGATTGTATGATTGTATTTGGGAGATTGTATTTGGGATATTGTAATTGTATGATTGCGATTGTATGATTGTGATTGTATGATTGTGATTGTATGATTGTGATTGTATGAGTGTGATTGTGTGATTGTGGCTGTGCGATTGAGATTGTACGATTGTGATTGAACGATTGTGATTGTATGATTATAATTGTATGATTGTGATTGCATGATTGTGATTGTATGATTGTGATGTATGATTGTAATTGTATGATTATGATTGTATGATTGCGATTGTATGAATGCGATTGTATGATTGTGATTGCATAATTGTGATTGTATGATTGTGATTGTATGATTGTGATTGTCTGATTGTGGTGGTATGATTGTGATTGTATGATTGTCTTTGTATGATTGTGATTGTATGAATGTGATTGTATGATTGTGATTGTATGATTGTATTTGGGAGATTGTATTTGGGGTATTGTAATTGTATGATTGCGATTGTATGATTGTGATTGTACGATTGTGATTGTATGATTGTGATTGTATGATTGTGATTGCATGATTATGATTGTATGATTGTGATTGAATGATTGCGATTGTATGATTGTGATTGTATGATTATGATTGTATTTTTGTGATTGTATGATTGTGATTGTATGATTGTGAAAGTATGATTGTGATTGTATGATTGTGATGGTATGATTGTGATTGTATGATTGCGATCGTATGATTGTGATTGTATGATCATGATTGTATGATTGTGATTGTATGATTGCGATTGTATGAATGCGATTGTATGATTGTGATTGCATAATTGTGATTGTATGATTGTGATTATATGATTGTGATTGTCTGATTGTGGTTGTATGATTGTGATTGTATGATTGTGATTGTATGATTGTGATTGTATGATTGTGATTGTATGATTGCGATTGTATGATTGTGATTGTATGATTGTGATGTATGATTGTAATTGTATGATTATGATTGTATGATTGTGATTGTATGATTGTGATGGTATGATTGTGATTGTATGATTGCGATCGTATGATTGTGATTGCATGATTATGATTGTATGATTGTGATTGTATGATTGCGATTGTATGATTGTGATTGTATGATTATGATTGTATTTTTGTGATTGTATGATTGTGATTGTATGATTGTGATTGTATGATTGTGATTGTATGATTGTGATTGTATGATTGTGATTGTATGATTGTGATTTTATGATTGTGATTGTATGATTGTGATTGTATGATTGTGATTGTATGATTGTGATTGTCTGATTGTGATTGTATGATTGTGATTGTATTATTGTGATAGTATGATTGTGATTGTATGATTGTGATTGTATGATTGTGATTGTATGATTATGATTGTATGATTGTGATTGTATGATTGCGATTGTATGATTGTGATTGTATGATTGTGATTGTATGATTGTGATTGTATGATTGTGATTGTATGATTGTGATTGTATGATTGTGATTGTATGATTGTGATAGTATGATTGTGATTGTATGATTGTGATTGTATGATTGTATTTGGGAGATTGTATTCGGGAGATTGTATTTGGGAGATTGTAATTGTATGATTGCGATTGTATGATTGTGATTGTATGATTGCGATTGTATGATTGTGATTGTATGATTCTGATGTATGATTGTAATTGTATGACTATGATTGTATGATTGTGATTGTATGATTGTCATTGTATGATTGTATCTGGGAGATTGTATTTGGGAGATTGTATTTGGGAGATTGTAATTGTATGATTGCGATTGTATGATTGTGATTGTATGATTGCGATTGTATGATTGTGATTGTATGATTGTGATGTATGATTGTAATTGTATGATTATGATTGTATGATTGTGATTGTATGATTGTGATTGTATGATTATGATTGTATTTTTGTGATTGTATGATTGTGATTGTATGATTGTGAGAGTATGATTGTGATTGTATGATTGTGATTGTATGATTATGATTGTATGATTGTGATTGTATGATTGTATTTGGGTGATTGTATTTGGGAGATTGTATTTGGGAGATTGTAATTGTATGATTGCGATTGTATGATTGTGATTGTATGATTGCGATTATATGAATGCGATTGTATGATTGTGATTGTATGATTGTGATTGTATGATTGTGATTGTATGATTGTGATTGTATGATTGTGATTGTATGATTGTGATTGTATGATTGTGATTGTATGATTGTGATGGTATGATTGTATTTGGGAGATTGTATTTGGGATATTGTAATTGTATGATTGCGATTGTATGATTGTGATTGTATGATTGTGATGTATGATTGTAATTGTATGATTATGATTGTATGATTGTGATTGTATGATTGAGATTGTATGATTGTGATTGTATGCTTGCGATTGTATGAATGTGATTGTATGATTGTGATTGTATGATTGTGATTGTATGATTGTGATTGTATGATTGTGATTGTATGATTGTGATTGTATGATTGTGATTGTATGATTGTGATTGTATGATTGTGAATTTACGATTGTGATTCTATGATTGTGATTGTATGATTGTGATAGTATGATTGTGATTGTATGACTGTGATTGTATGACTGTGATTGTATGATTGTGATTGTATGATTGTGATTGTATGATTGTGAAAGTATGATTGTGATTGTATGATTGTGATTGTATGATTGTGATTGTATGATTGTGATTGTATGATTGTGATTGTATGATTGTGATTGTATGATTGTGAGTGTATGATTGTGATTGTATGATTCTATTTGGGATATTGTAATTGTATGATTGCGATTGTATGATTGTGATTGTATGATTGTGATTGTATGATTGTGATAGTATGATTGTGAAAGTATGATTGTGATTGTGTGATTGTGATTGTATGATTGTGATGTATGATTGTAATTGTATGATTATGATTGTATGATTGTGATTGTATGATTGTGATTGTATGATTGAGATTGTATGATTGTGATTGTATGCTTGCGATTGTCTGATTGTGGTTGTATGATTGTGATTGTATGATTGTGATTGTATGATTGTGATTGTATGATTGTGATTGTATGATTGTATTTGGGAGATTGTATTTGGGATATTGTAATTGTATGATTGCGATTGTATGATTGTGATTGTATGATTGTGATTGTATGATTGTGATTGTATGAGTGTGATTGTGTGATTGTGGCTGTGCGATTGAGATTGTACGATTGTGATTGAATGATTGTGATTGTATGATTATAATTGTATGATTGTGATTGCATGATTGTGATTGTATGATTGTGATGTATGATTGTAATTGTATGATTATGATTGTATGATTGCGATTGTATGAATGCGATTGTATGATTGTGATTGCATAATTGTGATTGTATGATTGTGATTGTATGATTGTGATTGTCTGATTGTGGTTGTATGATTGTGATTGTATGATTGCCATTGTATGATTGTGATTGTATGATTGTGATTGTATGATTGTGATTGTATGATTGTATTTGGGAGATTGTATTTGGGGTATTGTAATTGTATGATTGCGATTGTATGATTGTGATTGTACGATTGTGATTGTATGATTGTGATTGTATGATTGTGATTGCATGATTATGATTGTATGATTGTGATTGAATGATTGCGATTGTATGATTGTGATTGTATGATTATGATTGTATTTTTGTGATTGTATGATTGTGATTGTATGATTGTGAAAGTATGATTGTGATTGTATGATTGTGATTGTATGATTATGATTGTATGATTGTGATTGTATGATTGTATTTGGGTGATTGTATTTGGGAGATTGTATTTGGGAGATTGTAATTGTATGATTGCGATTGTATGATTGTGATTGTATGATTGCGATTGTATGATTGTGATTGAATGATTGTGATTGTATGACTATAATTGTATGATTGTGATTGCATGATTGTGATGGTATGATTGTGATTGTATGATTGCGATCGTATGATTGTGATTGCATGATTATGATTGTATGATTGTGATTGTATGATTGCGATTGTATGATTGTGATTGTATGATTGTGATTGTATGATTGTGATTGTATGATTGTGATTGTATGATTGTGATTGTATGATTGTGATTGCATGATTTTGAACGTATGATTGTGATTGTATGATTGTGATTGTATGATTGTGATTGTATGATTGTGATTGTATGATTGTGATTGTATGATTGTGATTGTATGATTGTGATTGTATGATTGAGATAGTATGATTGTGATTGTATGATTGTGATTGTATGATTGTGATTGTATGATTGTGATTGTATGATTGTGATTGTATGATTGTGATTGTATGATTGTGATTGTATGATTGTGATTGTATGATTGTGATTCTATGATTGTGATTGTATGATTGCGTTTGTATGATTGTGATTGTATGATTGTGATGTATGATTGTAATTGTATGATTATGATTGTATGATTGTGATTGTATGATTGCGATTGTATGATTGTGATTGTATGATTGTGATGTATGATTGTAATTGTATGATTATGATTGTATGATTGTGATTGTATGATTGTGATGGTATGATTGTGATTGTATGATTGCGATCGTATGATTGTGATTGCATGATTATGATTGTATGATTGTGATTGTATGATTGCGATTGTATGATTGTGATTGTATGATTATGATTGTATTTTTGTGATTGTATGATTGTGATTGTATGATTGTGATTGTATGAGTGTGATTGTGTGATTGTGGTTGTGCGATTGAGATTGTACGATTGTGATTGAATGATTGTGATTGTATGATTATAATTGTATGATTGTGATTGCATGATTGTGATTGTATGATTGTGATTGCATGATTTTGAATGTATGATTGTGATTGTATGATTGTGATTGTATGATTGTGATTGTATGATTGTGATTGTATGATTGTGATTGTATGATTGTGATTGTATGATTGTGATTGTATGATTGTGATTGTATGATTGTGATAGTATGATTGTGATTGTATGATTGTGATTGTATGATTGTGATTGTATGATCGTGATTGTATGATTGTATTTGGGAGATTGTATTTGGGAGATTGTATTTGGGAGATTGTAATTGTATGATTGCGATTGTATGATTGTGATTGTATGATAGCGATTGTATGATTGTGATTGTATGATTGTGATGTATGATTGTAATTGTATGATTATGATTGTATGATTGTGATTGTATGATTGTGATTGTATGATTGTATTTGGGAGATTGTAGTTGGGAGATTGTATTTGGGAGATTGTATTTGGGAGATGGTAATTGTATGATTGCGATCGTATGATTGTGATTGTATGATTGCGATTGTATGATTGTGATTGTATGATTGTGATGTATGATTGTAATTGTATGATTGTGATGTATGATTGTAATTGTATGATTATGATTGTATGATTGTGATTGTATGATTGTGATGGTATGATTGTGATTGTATGATTGCGATCGTATGATTGTGATTGTATGATCATGATTGTATGATTGTGAGTGTATGATTGCGATTGTATGAATGCGATTGTATGATTGTGATTGCATAATTGTGATTGTATGATTGTGATTGTATGATTGTGATTGCCTGATTGTGGTTGTATGATTGTGATTGTATGATTGTGATTGTATGATTGTGATTGTATGATTGCGATTGTATGATTGTGATTGTATGATAGTGATGTATGATTGTAATTGTATGATTATGATTGTATGATTGTGATTGTATGCTTGCGATTGTCTGATTGTGGTTGTATGATTGTGATTGTATGATTGTGATTGTATGATTGTGATTGTATGATTGTGATTGTATGATTGTGATTGTATGATTGTATTTGGGAGATTGTATTTGGGATATTGTAATTGTATGATTGCGATTGTATGATTGTGATTGTATGATTGTGATTGTATGATTGTGATTGTATGAGTGTGATTGTGTGATTGTGGCTGTGCGATTGAGATTGTACGATTGTGATTGAATGATTGTGATTGTATGATTATAATTGTATGATTGTGATTGCATGATTGTGATTGTATGATTGTGATGTATGATTGTAATTGTATGATTATGATTGTATGATTGCGATTGTATGAATGCGATTGTATGATTGTGATTGCATAATTGTGATTGTATGATTGTGATTGTATGATTGTGATTGTCTGATTGTGGTTGTATGATTGTGATTGTATGATTGTCATTGTATGATTGTGATTGTATGATTGTGATTGTATGATTGTGATTGTATGATTGTGATTGTATGATTGTATTTGGGAGATTGTATTTGGGGTATTGTAATTGTATGATTGTGATTGTATGATTGTGATTGTATGATTGTGATTGTATGATTGTGATTGTATGATTGTGATTGTATGATTGTGATTGTATGATTGTGATAGTATGATTGTGATTGTATGATTGTGATTGTATGATTGTATTTGGGAGATTGTATTCGGGAGATTGTATTTGGGAGATTGTAATTGTATGATTGCGATTGTATGATTGTGATTGTATGATTGCGATTGTATGATTGTGATTGTATGATTCTGATGTATGATTGTAATTGTATGACTATGATTGTATGATTGTGATTGTATGATTGTCATTGTATGATTGTATCTGGGAGATTGTATTTGGGAGATTGTATTTGGGAGATTGTAATTGTATAATTGCGATTGTATGATTGTGATTGTATGATTGCGATTGTATGATTGTGATTGTATGATTGTGATGTATGATTGTAATTGTATGATTATGATTGTATGATTGTGATTGTATGATTGTGATTGTATGATTATGATTGTATTTTTGTGATTGTATGATTGTGATTGTATGATTGTGAGAGTATGATTGTGATTGTATGATTGTGATTGTATGATTATGATTGTATGATTGTGATTGTATGATTGTATTTGGGTGATTGTATTTGGGAGATTGTATTTGGGAGATTGTAATTGTATGATTGCGATTGTATGATTGTGATTGTATGATTGCGATTGTATGAATGCGATTGTATGATTGTGATTGTATGATTGTGATTGTATGATTGTGATTGTATGATTGTGATTGTATGATTGTGATTGTATGATTGTGATTGTATGATTGTGATTGTATGATTGTATTTGGGAGATTGTATTTGGGATATTGTAATTGTATGATTGCGATTGTATGATTGTGATTGTATGATTGTGATGTATGATTGTAATTGTATGATTATGATTGTATGATTGTGATTGTATGATTGAGATTGTATGATTGTGATTGTATGCTTGCGATTGTATGAATGTGATTGTATGATTGTGACTGTATGATTGTGATTGTATGATTGTGATTGTATGATTGTGATTGTATGATTGTGATTGTATGATTGTGATTGTATGATTGTGAATTTACGATTGTGATTCTATGATTGTGATTGTATGATTGTGATAGTATGATTGTGATTGTATGACTGTGATTGTATGACTGTGATTGTATGATTGTGATTGTATGATTGTGATTGTATGATTGTGAAAGTATGATTGTGATTGTATGATTGTGATTGTTTGATTGTGATTGTATGATTGTGATTGTATGATTGTGATTGTATGATTGTGAGTGTATGATTGTGATTGTATGATTGTATTTGGGATATTGTAATTGTATGATTGCGATTGTATGATTGTGATTGTATGATTGTGATTGTATGATTGTGATTGTATGATTGTGATTGTATGATTGTGATAGTATGATTGTGAAAGTATGATTGTGATTGTGTGATTGTGATTGTATGATTGTGATGTATGATTGTAATTGTATGATTATGATTGTATGATTGTGATTGTATGATTGTGATTGTATGATTGAGATTGTATGATTGTGATTGTATGCTTGCGATTGTCTGATTGTGGTTGTATGATTGTGATTGTATGATTGTGATTGTATGATTGTGATTGTATGATTGTGATTGTATGATTGTGATTGTATGATTGTATTTGGGAGATTGTATTTGGGATATTGTAATTGTATGATTGCGATTGTATGATTGTGATTGTATGATTGTGATTGTATGATTGTGATTGTATGAGTGTGATTGTGTGATTGTGGCTGTGCGATTGAGATTGTACGATTGTGATTGAATGATTGTGATTGTATGATTATAATTGTATGATTGTGATTGCATGATTGTGATTGTATGATTGTGATGTATGATTGTAATTGTATGATTATGATTGTATGATTGCGATTGTATGAATGCGATTGTATGATTGTGATTGCATAATTGTGATTGTATGATTGTGATTGTATGATTGTGATTGTCTGATTGTGGTTGTATGATTGTGATTGTATGATTGTCATTGTATGATTGTGATTGTATGATTGTGATTGTATGATTGTGATTGTATGATTGTGATTGTATGATTGTATTTGGGAGATTGTATTTGGGGTATTGTAATTGTATGATTGTGATTGTATGATTGTGATTGTATGATTGTGATTGTATGATTGTGATTGTATGATTGTGATTGCATGATTTTGAACGTATGATTGTGATTGTATGATTGTGATTGTATGATTGTGATTGTATGATTGTGATTGTATGATTGTGATTGTATGATTGTGATTGTATGATTGTGATTGTATGATTGTGATTGTATGATTGTGATTGTATGATTGTGATAGTATGATTGTGATTGTATGATTGTGATTGTATGATTGTATTTGGGAGATTGTATTCGGGAGATTGTATTTGGGAGATGGTAATTGTATGATTGCGATTGTATGATTGTGATTGTATGATTGCGATTGTATGATTGTGATTGTATGATTCTGATGTATGATTGTAATTGTATGACTATGATTGTATGATTGTGATTGTATGATTGTCATTGTATGATTGTATCTGGGAGATTGTATTTGGGAGATTGTATTTGGGAGATTGTAATTGTATAATTGCGATTGTATGATTGTGATTGTATGATTGCGATTGTATGATTGTGATTGTATGATTGTGATGTATGATTGTAATTGTATGATTATGATTGTATGATTGTGATTGTATGATTGTGATTGTATGATTATGATTGTATTTTTGTGATTGTATGATTGTGATTGTATGATTGTGAGAGTATGATTGTGATTGTATGATTGTGATTGTATGATTATGATTGTATGATTGTGATTGTATGATTGTATTTGGGTGATTGTATTTGGGAGATTGTATTTGGGAGATTGTAATTGTATGATTGCGATTGTATGATTGTGATTGTATGATTGCGATTGTATGAATGCGATTGTATGATTGTTATTGTATGATTGTGATTGTATGATTGTGATTGTATGATTGTGATTGTATGATTGTGATTGTATGATTGTGATTGTATGATTGTGATTGTATGATTGTATTTGGGAGATTGTATTTGGGATATTGTAATTGTATGATTGCGATTGTATGATTGTGATTGTATGATTGTGATGTATGATTGTAATTGTATGATTATGATTGTATGATTGTGATTGTATGATTGAGATTGTATGATTGTGATTGTATGCTTGCGATTGTATGAATGTGATTGTATGATTGTGATTGTATGATTGTGATTGTATGATTGTGATTGTATGATTGTGATTGTATGATTGTGATTGTATGATTGTGATTGTATGATTGTGAATTTACGATTGTGATTCTATGATTGTGATTGTATGATTGTGATAGTATGATTGTGATTGTATGACTGTGATTGTATGACTGTGATTGTATGATTGTGATTGTATGATTGTGATTGTATGATTGTGAAAGTATGATTGTGATTGTATGATTGTGATTGTATGATTGTGATTGTATGATTGTGATTGTATGATTGTGATTGTATGATTGTGATTGTATGATTGTGAGTGTATGATTGTGATTGTATGATTGTATTTGGGATATTGTAATTGTATGATTGCGATTGTATGATTGTGATTGTATGATTGTGATTGTATGATTGTGATTGTATGATTGTGATAGTATGATTGTGAAAGTATGATTGTGATTGTGTGATTGTGATTGTATGATTGTGATGTATGATTGTAATTGTATGATTATGATTGTATGATTGTGATTGTATGATTGTGATTGTATGATTGAGATTGTATGATTGTGATTGTATGCTTGCGATTGTCTGATTGTGGTTGTATGATTGTGATTGTATGATTGTGATTGTATGATTGTGATTGTATGATTGTGATTGTATGATTGTGATTGTATGATTGTATTTGGGAGATTGTATTTGGGATATTGTAATTGTATGATTGCGATTGTATGATTCTGATTGTATGATTGTGATTGTATGAGTGTGATTGTGTGATTGTGGCTGTGCGATTGAGATTGTACGATTGTGATTGAATGATTGTGATTGTATGATTATAATTGTATGATTGTGATTGCATGATTGTGATTGTATGATTGTGATGTATGATTGTAATTGTATGATTATGATTGTATGATTGCGATTGTATGAATGCGATTGTATGATTGTGATTGCATAATTGTGATTGTATGATTGTGATTGTATGATTGTGATTGTCTGATTGTGGTTGTATGATTGTGATTGTATGATTGTCATTGTATGATTGTGATTGTATGATTGTGATTGTATGATTGTGATTGTATGATTGTGATTGTATGATTGTATTTGGGAGATTGTATTTGGGGTATTGTAATTGTATGATTGCGATTGTATGATTGTGATTGTACGATTGTGATTGTATGATTGTGATTGTATGATTGTGATTGCATGATTATGATTGTATGATTGTGATTGAATGATTGCGATTGTATGATTGTGATTGTATGATTATGATTGTATTTTTGTGATTGTATGATTGTGATTGTATGATTGTGAAAGTATGATTGTGATTGTATGATTGTGATTGTATGATTATGATTGTATGATTGTGATTGTATGATTGTATTTGGGTGATTGTATTTGGGAGATTGTATTTGGGAGATTGTAATTGTATGATTGCGATTGTATGATTGTGATTGTATGATTGCGATTGTATGATTGTGATTGAATGATTGTGATTGTATGATTATAATTGTATGATTGTGATTGCATGATTGTGATGGTATGATTGTGATTGTATGATTGCGATCGTATGATTGTGATTGCATGATTATGATTGTATGATTGTGATTGTATGATTGCGATTGTATGATTGTGATTGTATGATTGTGATTGTATGATTGCGTTTGTATGATTGTGATTGTATGATTGTGATGTATGATTGTAATTGTATGATTATGATTGTATGATTGTGATTGTATGATTGCGATTGTATGATTGTGATTGTATGATTGTGATGTATGATTGTAATTGTATGATTGCGATTGTATGATTGTGATTGTATGATTGTGATGTATGATTGTAATTGTATGATTATGATTGTATGATTGTGATTGTATGATTGTGATGGTATGATTGTGATTGTATGATTGCGATCGTATGATTGTGATTGCATGATTATGATTGTATGATTGTGATTGTATGATTGCGATTGTATGATTGTGATTGTATGATTATGATTGTATTTTTGTGATTGTATGATTGTGATTGTATGATTGTGATTGTATGATTGTGATTGTATGATTGTGATTGTCTGATTGTGATTGTATGATTGTGATTGTATGATTGTGATAGTATGATTGTGATTGTATGATTGTGATTGTATGATTGTGATTGTATGATTATGATTGTATGATTGTGATTGCATGATTGTATTTGGGTGATTGTATTTGTCAGATTGTATTTGGGAGATTGTAATTGTATGATTGCGATTGTATGATTGTGATTGTATGATTGCGATTGTATGAATGCGATTGTATGATTGTGATTGTATGATTGTGATTGTATGATTGTGATTGTATGATTGTGATTGTATGATTGTATTTGGGATATTGTAATTGTATGATTGCGATTGTATGATTGTGATTGTATGATTGTGATTGTATGAGTGTGATTGTGTGATTGTGGTTGTGCGATTGAGATTGTACGATTGTGATTGAATGATTGTGATTGTATGATTATAATTGTATGATTGTGATTGCATGATTGTGATTGTATGATTGTGATTGCATGATTTTGAATGTATGATTGTGATTGTATGATTGTGATTGTATGATTGTGATTGTATGATTGTGATTGTATGATTGTGATTGTATGATTGTGATAGTATGATTGTGATTGTATGATTGTGATTGTATGATTGTGATTGTATGATTGTATTTGGGAGATTGTATTCGGGAGATTGTATTTGGGAGATTGTAATTGTATGATTGCGATTGTATGATTGTGATTGTATGATTGCGATTGTATGATTGTGATTGTATGATTCTGATGTATGATTGTAATTGTATGATTATGATTGTATGATTGTGATTGTATGATTGTCATTGTATGATTGTATCTGGGAGATTGTATTTGGGAGATTGTATTTGGGAGATTGTAATTGTATGATTGTGATTGTATGATTGTGATAGTACGATTGTGATTGTATGATTGTGATTGTATGACTGTGATTGTATGATTGTGATTGTATGATTGTGATTGTATGATTGTGAAAGTATGATTGTGATGCTATGATTGTGATTGTATGATTGTGATTGTATGATTGTGATTGTATGATTATGATTGTATGATTGTGATTGTATGATTGTGATTGTATGATTGTGATTGTATGATTGTGATAGTACGATTGTGATTGTATGATTGTGATTGTATGACTGTGATTGTATGATTGTGATTGTATGATTGTGATTGTATGATTGTGAAAGTATGATTGTGATGCTATGATTGTGATTGTATGATTGTGATTGTATGATTGTGATTGTATGAGTGTGATTGTCTGATTGTGGTTGTGCGATTGTGATTGAACGATTGTGATTGTACGATTGTTATTGAATGATTGTGATTTTATGATTCTGATTGTATGATTGTGATAGCATGATTGTGATTGTATGATTGTGATTGCATGATTTTGAATGTATGATTGCGATTGTATGATTGTGGTTGTATGATTGTGATTGTATGATTGTGATTGTATGATTGTGATTGTATGATTGTGATAGTATGATTGTGATAGTATGATTGTGATTGTATGATTGCGATTGTATGATTGTGATTGTATGATTGTGATTGTATGATTGTGATTGTATGATTGTGATTGTATGATTGCGATTGTATGATTGTATTTGGGTGATTGTATTTGGGAGATTGTATTTGGGAGATTGTAATTGTATGATTGCGATTGTATGATTGTGATTGTATGATTGCGATTGTATGATTGTGATTGAATGATTGTGATTGTATGATTGTAATTGTATGATTGTGATTGCATGATTGTGATGGTATGATTGTGATTGTATGATTGCGATCGTATGATTGTGATTGCATGATTATGATTGTATGATTGTGATTGTATGATTGCGATTGTATGATTGCGATTGTATGATTGTGATTGTATGATTGTGATTGTATGATTGTGATTGTATGATTGTGATTGTATGATTGTGATTGCATGATTTTGAACGTATGATTGTGATTGTATGATTGTGATTGTATGATTGTGATTCTATGATTGTGATTGTATGATTGTGATTGTATGATTGTGATTGTATGATTGTGATTGTATGATTGTGATTGTATGATTGTGATTGTATGATTGAGATAGTATGATTGTGATTGTATGATTGTGATTGTATGATTGTGATTGTATGATTGTGATTGTATGATTGTGATTGTATGATTGTGATTGTATGATTGTGATTGTATGATTGTGATTGTATGATTGTGATTGTATGATTGTGATTGTATGATTGTGATTGTATGATTATGATTGTATGATTATGATTGTATGATTGTATTTGGGTGATTGTATTTGGGTGATTGTATTTGGGAGATTGTATTTGGGAGATTGTAATTGTATGATTGCGATTGTATGATTGTGATTGTATGATTGCGATTGTATGATTGTGATTGAATGATTGTGATTGTATGATTATAATTGTATGATTGTGATTGCATGATTGTGATGGTATGATTGTGATTGTATGATTGCGATCGTATGATTGTGATTGCATGATTATGATTGTATGATTGCGATTGTATGATTGTGATTGTATGATTGCGATTGTATGATTGTGATTGAATGATTGTGATTGTATGATTGTGATTGTATGATTGTGATTGCATGATTGTGATGGTATGATTGTGATTGTATGATTGCGATCGTATGATTTTGAACGTATGATTGTGATTGTATGATTGTGATTGTATGATTGTGATTGTATGATTGTGATTGTATGATTGTGATTGTATGATTGTGATTGTATGATTGTGATTGTATGATTGTGATTGTATGATTGTGATTGTATGATTGAGATAGTATGATTGTGATTGTATGATTGTGATTGTATGATTGTGATTGTATAATTGTGATTGTATGATTGTGATTGTATGATTGTGATTGTATGATTGTGATTGTATGATTGTGATTGTATGATTGTGATTGTATGATTGTGCTTGTATGATTGCGTTTGTATGATTGTGATTGTATGATTGTGATGTATGATTGTAATTGTATGATTATGATTGTATGATTGTGATTGTATGATTGCGATTGTATGATTGTGATTGTATGATTGTGATGTATGATTGTAATTGTATGATTATGATTGTATGATTGTGATTGTATGATTGTGATGGTATGATTGTGATTGTATGATTGCGATCGTATGATTGTGATTGCATGATTATGATTGTATGATTGTGATTGTATGATTGCGATTGTATGATTGTGATTGTATGATTATGATTGTATTTTTGTGATTGTATGATTGTGATTGTATGAGTGTGATTGTGTGATTGTGGTTGTGCGATTGAGATTGTACGATTGTGATTGAATGATTGTGATTGTATGATTATAATTGTATGATTGTGATTGTATGATTGTGATTGTATGATTGTGATTGTATGATTGTGATTGTATGATTGTGATTGTATGATTGTGATTGTATGATTGTGATAGTATGATTGTGATTGTATGATTGTGATTGTATGATTGTGATTGTATGATTGTGATTGTATGATTGTGATTGTATGATTGTATTTGGGAGATTGTATTTGGGAGATTGTATTTGGGAGATTGTAATTGTATGATTGCGATTGTATGATTGTGATTGTATGATTGCGATTGTATGATTGTGATTGTATGATTGTGATGTATGATTGTAATTGTATGATTATGATTGTATGATTGTGATTGTATGATTGTGATTGTATGATTGTATTTGGGAGATTGTAGTTGGGAGATTGTATTTGGGAGATTGTAATTGTATGATTGCGATCGTATGATTGTGATTGTATGATTGCGATTGTATGATTGTGATTGTATGATTGTGATGTATGATTGTAATTGTATGATTGTGATGTATGATTGTAATTGTATGATTATGATTGTATGATTGTGATTGTATGATTGTGATGGTATGATTGTGATTGTATGATTGCGATCGTATGATTGTGATTGTATGATCATGATTGTATGATTGTGATTGTATGATTGCGATTGTATGAATGCGATTGTATGATTGTGATTGCATAATTGTGATTGTATGATTGTGATTGTATGATTGTGATTGCCTGATTGTGGTTGTATGATTGTGATTGTATGATTGTGATTGTATGATTGTGATTGTATGATTGCGATTGTATGATTGTGATTGTATGATTGTGATGTATGATTGTAATTGTATGATTATGATTGTATGATTGTGATTGTATGATTGTGATGGTATGATTGTGATTGTATGATTGCGATCGTATGATTGTGATTGCATGATTATGATTGTATGATTGTGATTGTATGATTGCGATTGTATGATTGTGATTGTATGATTATGATTGTATTTTTGTGATTGTATGATTGTGATTGTATGATTGTGATTGTATGATTGTGATTGTATGATTGTGATTGTCTGATTGTGATTGTATGATTGTGATTGTATGATTGTGATAGTATGATTGTGATTGTATGATTGTGATTGTATGATTGTGATTGTATGATTATGATTGTATGATTGTGATTGCATGATTGTATTTGGGTGATTGTATTTGTCAGATTGTATTTGGGAGATTGTAATTGTATGATTGCGATTGTATGATTGTGATTGTATGATTGCGATTGTATGAATGCGATTGTATGATTGTGATTGTATGATTGCGATTGTATGATTGTGATTGTATGATTGTGATTGTATGATTGTGATTGTATGATTGTGATTGTATGATTGTGATTGTATGATTGTGATTGTATGATTGTGATTGCATGATTTTGAACGTATGATTGTGATTGTATGATTGTGATTGTATGATTGTGATTGTATGATTGTGATTGTATGATTGTGATTGTATGATTGTGATTGTATGATTGTGATTGTATGATTGTGATTGTATGATTGTGATTGTATGATTGTGATAGTATGATTGTGATTGTATGATTGTGATTGTATGATTGTATTTGGGAGATTGTATTCGGGAGATTGTATTTGGGAGATTGTAATTGTATGATTGCGATTGTATGATTGTGATTGTATGATTGCGATTGTATGATTGTGATTGTATGATTGCGATTGTATGATTGTGATTGTATGATTCTGATGTATGATTGTAATTGTATGACTATGATTGTATGATTGTGATTGTATGATTGTCATTGTATGATTGTATCTGGGAGATTGTATTTGGGAGATTGTATTTGGGAGATTGTAATTGTATGATTGCGATTGTATGATTGTGATTGTATGATTGCGATTGTATGATTGTGATTGTATGATTGTGATGTATGATTGTAATTGTATGATTATGATTGTATGATTGTGATTGTATGATTGTGATTGTATGATTATCATTGTATTTTTGTGATTGTATGATTGTGATTGTATGATTGTGAGAGTATGATTGTGATTGTATGATTGTGATTGTATGATTATGATTGTATGATTGTGATTGTATGATTGTATTTGGGTGATTGTATTTTGGAGATTGTATTTGGGAGATTGTAATTGTATGATTGCGATTGTATGATTGTGATTGTATGATTGCGATTGTATGAATGCGATTGTATGATTGTGATTGTATGATTGTGATTGTATGATTGTGATTGTATGATTGTGATTGTATGATTGTGATTGTATGATTGTGATTGTATGATTGTGATTGTATGATTGTATTTGGGAGATTGTATTTGGGATATTGTAATTGTATGATTGCGATTGTATGATTGTGATTGTATGATTGTGATGTATGATTGTAATTGTATGATTATGATTGTATGATTGTGATTGTATGATTGAGATTGTATGATTGTGATTGTATGCTTGCGATTGTATGAATGTGATTGTATGATTGTGATTGTATGATTGTGATTGTATGATTGTGATTGTATGATTGTGATTGTATGATTGTGAGTGTATGATTGTGATTGTATGATTGTATTTGGGATATTGTAATTGTATGATTGCGATTGTATGATTGTGATTGTATGATTGTGATTGTATGATTGTGATAGTATGATTGTGAAAGTATGATTGTGATTGTGTGATTGTGATTGTATGATTGTGATGTATGATTGTAATTGTATGATTATGATTGTATGATTGTGATTGTATGATTGTGATTGTATGATTGAGATTGTATGATTGTGATTTTATGCTTGCGATTGTCTGATTGTGGTTGTATGATTGTGATTGTATGATTGTGATTGTATGATTGTGATTGTATGATTGTGATTGTATGATTGTATTTGGGAGATTGTATTTGGGATATTGTAATTGTATGATTGCGATTGTATGATTGTGATTGTATGATTGTGATTGTATGATTGTGATTGTATGAGTGTGATTGTGTGATTGTGGCTGTGCGATTGAGATTGTACGATTGTGATTGAATGATTGTGATTGTATGATTATAATTGTATGATTGTGATTGCATGATTGTGATTGTATGATTGTGATGTATGATTGTAATTGTATGATTATGATTGTATGATTGCGATTGTATGAATGCGATTGTATGATTGTGATTGCATAATTGTGATTGTATGATTGTGATTGTATGATTGTGATTGTCTGATTGTGGTTGTATGATTGTGATTGTATGATTGTCATTGTATGATTGTGATTGTATGATTGTGATTGTATGATTGTGATTGTATGATTGTATTTGGGAGATTGTATTTGGGGTATTGTAATTGTATGATTGCGATTGTATGATTGTGATTGTACGATTGTGATTGTATGATTGTGATTGTATGATTGTGATTGCATGATTATGATTGTATGATTGTGATTGAATGATTGCGATTGTATGATTGTGATTGTATGATTATGATTGTATTTTTGTGATTGTATGATTGTGATTGTATGATTGTGAAAGTATGATTGTGATTGTATGATTGTGATTGTATGATTATGATTGTATGATTGTGATTGTATGATTGTATTTGGGTGATTGTATTTGGGAGATTGTATTTGGGAGATTGTAATTGTATGATTGCGATTGTATGATTGTGATTGTATGATTGCGATTGTATGATTGTGATTGAATGATTGTGATTGTATGATTATAATTGTATGATTGTGATTGCATGATTGTGATGGTATGATTGTGATTGTAT
The DNA here is from genome assembly GCF_050947335.1 of Megachile rotundata. Taxonomy (NCBI): domain Eukaryota; kingdom Metazoa; phylum Arthropoda; class Insecta; order Hymenoptera; family Megachilidae; genus Megachile; species Megachile rotundata. Next base: position 736,349 of record NW_027473318.1, on the reverse strand, counting down.
GATTGCGATCGTATGATTGTGATTGCATGATTATGATTGTATAATTGTGATTGTATGATTGCGATTGTATGATTGTGATTGTATGATTGTGATTGTATGATTGTGATTGTATGATTGTGATTGTATGATTGTGATTGTATGATTGTGATTGTATGATTGTGATTGCATGATTTTGAACGTATGATTGTGATTGTATGATTGTGATTGTATGATTGTGATTGTATGATTGTGATTGTATGATTGTGATTGTATGATTGTGATTGTATGATTGTGATTGTATGATTGTGATTGTATGATTGAGATAGTATGATTGTGATTGTATGATTGTGATTGTATGATTGTGATTGTATGATTGTGATTGTATGATTGTGATTGTATGATTGTGATTGTATGATTGTGATTGTATGATTGTGATTGTATGATTGTGATTCTATGATTGTGATTGTATGATTGCGTTTGTATGATTGTGATTGTATGATTGTGATGTATGATTGTAATTGTATGATTATGATTGTATGATTGTGATTGTATGATTGCGATTGTATGATTGTGATTGTATGATTGTGATGTATGATTGTAATTGTATGATTATGATTGTATGATTGTGATTGTATGATTGTGATGGTATGATTGTGATTGTATGATTGCGATCGTATGATTGTGATTGCATGATTATGATTGTATGATTGTGATTGTATGATTGCGATTGTATGATTGTGATTGTATGATTATGATTGTATTTTTGTGATTGTATGATTGTGATTGTATGATTGTGATTGTATGAGTGTGATTGTGTGATTGTGGTTGTGCGATTGAGATTGTACGATTGTGATTGAATGATTGTGATTGTATGATTATAATTGTATGATTGTGATTGCATGATTGTGATTGTATGATTGTGATTGCATGATTTTGAATGTATGATTGTGATTGTATGATTGTGATTGTATGATTGTGATTGTATGATTGTGATTGTATGATTGTGATTGTATGATTGCGATTGTATGAATGCGATTGTATGATTGTGATTGTATGATTGTGATTGTATGATTGTGATAGTATGATTGTGATTGTATGATTGTGATTGTATGATTGTGATTGTATGATTGTATTTGGGAGATTGTATTCGGGAGATTGTATTTGGGAGATTGTAATTGTATGATTGCGATTGTATGATTGTGATTGTATGATTGCGATTGTATGATTGTGATTGTATGATTCTGATGTATGATTGTAATTGTATGATTATGATTGTATGATTGTGATTGTATGATTGTCATTGTATGATTGTATCTGGGAGATTGTATTTGGGAGATTGTATTTGGGAGATTGTAATTGTATGATTGTGATTGTATGATTGTGATAGTACGATTGTGATTGTATGATTGTGATTGTATGACTGTGATTGTATGATTGTGATTGTATGATTGTGATTGTATGATTGTGAAAGTATGATTGTGATGCTATGATTGTGATTGTATGATTGTGATTGTATGATTGTGATTGTATGATTATGATTGTATGATTGTGATTGTATGATTGTGATTGTATGATTGTGATTGTATGATTGTGATAGTACGATTGTGATTGTATGATTGTGATTGTATGACTGTGATTGTATGATTGTGATTGTATGATTGTGATTGTATGATTGTGAAAGTATGATTGTGATGCTATGATTGTGATTGTATGATTGTGATTGTATGATTGTGATTGTATGAGTGTGATTGTCTGATTGTGGTTGTGCGATTGTGATTGAACGATTGTGATTGTACGATTGTTATTGAATGATTGTGATTTTATGATTCTGATTGTATGATTGTGATAGCATGATTGTGATTGTATGATTGTGATTGCATGATTTTGAATGTATGATTGCGATTGTATGATTGTGGTTGTATGATTGTGATTGTATGATTGTGATTGTATGATTGTGATTGTATGATTGTGATAGTATGATTGTGATAGTATGATTGTGATTGTATGATTGCGATTGTATGATTGTGATTGTATGATTGTGATTGTATGATTGTGATTGTATGATTGTGATTGTATGATTGCGATTGTATGATTGTATTTGGGTGATTGTATTTGGGAGATTGTATTTGGGAGATTGTAATTGTATGATTGCGATTGTATGATTGTGATTGTATGATTGCGATTGTATGATTGTGATTGAATGATTGTGATTGTATGATTGTAATTGTATGATTGTGATTGCATGATTGTGATGGTATGATTGTGATTGTATGATTGCGATCGTATGATTGTGATTGCATGATTATGATTGTATGATTGTGATTGTATGATTGCGATTGTATGATTGCGATTGTATGATTGTGATTGTATGATTGTGTTTGTATGATTGTGATTGTATGATTGTGATTGTATGATTGTGATTGCATGATTTTGAACGTATGATTGTGATTGTATGATTGTGATTGTATGATTGTGATTCTATGATTGTGATTGTATGATTGTGATTGTATGATTGTGATTGTATGATTGTGATTGTATGATTGTGATTGTATGATTGTGATTGTATGATTGAGATAGTATGATTGTGATTGTATGATTGTGATTGTATGATTGTGATTGTATGATTGTGATTGTATGATTGTGATTGTATGATTGTGATTGTATGATTGTGATTGTATGATTGTGATTGTATGATTGTGATTGTATGATTGTGATTGTATGATTGTGATTGTATGATTATGATTGTATGATTATGATTGTATGATTGTATTTGGGTGATTGTATTTGGGTGATTGTATTTGGGAGATTGTATTTGGGAGATTGTAATTGTATGATTGCGATTGTATGATTGTGATTGTATGATTGCGATTGTATGATTGTGATTGAATGATTGTGATTGTATGATTATAATTGTATGATTGTGATTGCATGATTGTGATGGTATGATTGTGATTGTATGATTGCGATCGTATGATTGTGATTGCATGATTATGATTGTATGATTGCGATTGTATGATTGTGATTGTATGATTGCGATTGTATGATTGTGATTGAATGATTGTGATTGTATGATTGTGATTGTATGATTGTGATTGCATGATTGTGATGGTATGATTGTGATTGTATGATTGCGATCGTATGATTTTGAACGTATGATTGTGATTGTATGATTGTGATTGTATGATTGTGATTGTATGATTGTGATTGTATGATTGTGATTGTATGATTGTGATTGTATGATTGTGATTGTATGATTGTGATTGTATGATTGTGATTGTATGATTGTGATTGTATGATTGAGATAGTATGATTGTGATTGTATGATTGTGATTGTATGATTGTGATTGTATAATTGTGATTGTATGATTGTGATTGTATGATTGTGATTGTATGATTGTGATTGTATGATTGTGATTGTATGATTGTGATTGTATGATTGTGATTGTATGATTGTGATTGTATGATTGCGTTTGTATGATTGTGATTGTATGATTGTGATGTATGATTGTAATTGTATGATTATGATTGTATGATTGTGATTGTATGATTGCGATTGTATGATTGTGATTGTATGATTGTGATGTATGATTGTAATTGTATGATTATGATTGTATGATTGTGATTGTATGATTGTGATGGTATGATTGTGATTGTATGATTGCGATCGTATGATTGTGATTGCATGATTATGATTGTATGATTGTGATTGTATGATTGCGATTGTATGATTGTGATTGTATGATTATGATTGTATTTTTGTGATTGTATGATTGTGATTGTATGAGTGTGATTGTGTGATTGTGGTTGTGCGATTGAGATTGTACGATTGTGATTGAATGATTGTGATTGTATGATTATAATTGTATGATTGTGATTGTATGATTGTGATTGTATGATTGTGATTGTATGATTGTGATTGTATGATTGTGATTGTATGATTGTGATTGTATGATTGTGATAGTATGATTGTGATTGTATGATTGTGATTGTATGATTGTGATTGTATGATTGTGATTGTATGATTGTGATTGTATGATTGTATTTGGGAGATTGTATTTGGGAGATTGTATTTGGGAGATTGTAATTGTATGATTGCGATTGTATGATTGTGATTGTATGATTGCGATTGTATGATTGTGATTGTATGATTGTGATGTATGATTGTAATTGTATGATTATGATTGTATGATTGTGATTGTATGATTGTGATTGTATGATTGTATTTGGGAGATTGTAGTTGGGAGATTGTATTTGGGAGATTGTAATTGTATGATTGCGATCGTATGATTGTGATTGTATGATTGCGATTGTATGATTGTGATTGTATGATTGTGATGTATGATTGTAATTGTATGATTGTGATGTATGACTGTAATTGTATGATTATGATTGTATGATTGTGATTGTATGATTGTGATGGTATGATTGTGATTGTATGATTGCGATCGTATGATTGTGATTGTATGATCATGATTGTATGATTGTGATTGTATGATTGCGATTGTATGAATGCGATTGTATGATTGTGATTGCATAATTGTGATTGTATGATTGTGATTGTATGATTGTGATTGCCTGATTGTGGTTGTATGATTGTGATTGTATGATTGTGATTGTATGATTGTGATTGTATGATTGCGATTGTATGATTGTGATTGTATGATTGTGATGTATGATTGTAATTGTATGATTATGATTGTATGATTGTGATTGTATGATTGTGATGGTATGATTGTGATTGTATGATTGCGATCGTATGATTGTGATTGCATGATTATGATTGTATGATTGTGATTGTATGATTGCGATTGTATGATTGTGATTGTATGATTATGATTGTATTTTTGTGATTGTATGATTGTGATTGTATGATTGTGATTGTATGATTGTGATTGTATGATTGTGATTGTCTGATTGTGATTGTATGATTGTGATTGTATGATTGTGATAGAATGATTGTGATTGTATGATTGTGATTGTATGATTGTGATTGTATGATTATGATTGTATGATTGTGATTGCATGATTGTATTTGGGTGATTGTATTTGTCAGATTGTATTTGGGAGATTGTAATTGTATGATTGCGATTGTATGATTGTGATTGTATGATTGCGATTGTATGAATGCGATTGTATGATTGTGATTGTATGATTGCGATTGTATGATTGTGATTGTATGATTGTGATTGTATGATTGTGATTGTATGATTGTGATTGTATGATTGTGATTGTATGATTGTGATTGTATGATTGTGATTGTATGATTGTGATTGCATGATTTTGAACGTATGATTGTGATTGTATGATTGTGATTGTATGATTGTGATTGTATGATTGTGATTGTATGATTGTGATTGTATGATTGTGATTGTATGATTGTGATTGTATGATTGTAATTGTATGACTATGATTGTATGATTGTGATTGTATGATTGTCATTGTATGATTGTATCTGGGAGATTGTATTTGGGAGATTGTATTTGGGAGATTGTAATTGTATGATTGCGATTGTATGATTGTGATTGTATGATTGCGATTGTATGATTGTGATTGTATGATTGTGATGTATGATTGTAATTGTATGATTATGATTGTATGATTGTGATTGTATGATTGTGATTGTATGATTATGATTGTATTTTTGTGATTGTATGATTGTGATTGTATGATTGTGAGAGTATGATTGTGATTGTATGATTGTGATTGTATGATTATGATTGTATGATTGTGATTGTATGATTGTATTTGGGTGATTGTATTTTGGAGATTGTATTTGGGAGATTGTAATTGTATGATTGCGATTGTATGATTGTGATTGTATGATTGCGATTGTATGAATGCGATTGTATGATTGTGATTGTATGATTGTGATTGTATGATTGTGATTGTATGATTGTGATTGTATGATTGTGATTGTATGATTGTGATTGTATGATTGTGATTGTATGATTGTATTTGGGAGATTGTATTTGGGATATTGTAATTGTATGATTGCGATTGTATGATTGTGATTGTATGATTGTGATGTATGATTGTAATTGTATGATTATGATTGTATGATTGTGATTGTATGATTGAGATTGTATGATTGTGATTGTATGCTTGCGATTGTATGAATGTGATTGTATGATTGTGATTGTATGATTGTGATTGTATGATTGTGATTGTATGATTGTGATTGTATGATTGTGATTGTATGATTGTGAATTTACGATTGTGATTCTATGATTGTGATTGTATGATTGTGATAGTATGATTGTGATTGTATGACTGTGATTGTATGACTGTGATTGTATGATTGTGATTGTATGATTGTGATTGTATGATTGTGAAAGTATGATTGTGATTGTATGATTGTGATTGTATGATTGTGATTGTATGATTGTGATTGTATGATTGTGATTGTATGATTGTGATTGTATGATTGTGAGTGTATGATTGTGATTGTATGATTGTATTTGGGATATTGTAATTGTATGATTGCGATTGTATGATTGTGATTGTATGATTGTGATTGTATGATTGTGATAGTATGATTGTGAAAGTATGATTGTGATTGTGTGATTGTGATTGTATGATTGTGATGTATGATTGTAATTGTATGATTATGATTGTATGATTGTGATTGTATGATTGTGATTGTATGATTGAGATCGTATGATTGTGATTTTATGCTTGCGATTGTCTGATTGTGGTTGTATGATTGTGATTGTATGATTGTGATTGTATGATTGTGATTGTATGATTGTGATTGTATGATTGTGATTGTATGATTGTGATTGTATGATTGTGATTGTATGATTGTGATTGTATGATTGTGATTGTATGATTGTGATTGTATGATTGCGATTGTATGATTGTGATTGTATGATTATGATTGTATTTTTGTGATTGTATGATTGTGATTGTATGATTGTGATTGTATGAGTGTGATTGTGTGATTGTGGTTGTGCGATTGAGATTGTACGATTGTGATTGAATGATTGTGATTGTATGATTATAATTGTATGATTGTGATTGCATGATTGTGATTGTATGATTGTGATTGCATGATTTTGAATGTATGATTGTGATTGTATGATTGTGATTGTATGATTGTGATTGTATGATTGTGATTGTATGATTGTGATTGTATGATTGTGATTGTATGATTGTGATAGTATGATTGTGATTGTATGATTGTGATTGTATGATTGTGATTGTATGATTGTGATTGTATGATTGTATTTGGGAGATTGTATTTGGGAGATTGTATTTGGGAGATTGTAATTGTATGATTGCGATTGTATGATTGTGATTGTATGATTGCGATTGTATGATTGTGATTGTATGATTGTGATGTATGATTGTAATTGTATGATTATGATTGTATGATTGTGATTGTATGATTGTGATTGTATGATTGTGATTGTATGATTGTATTTGGGAGATTGTAGTTGGGAGATTGTATTTGGGAGATTGTATTTGGGAGATGGTAATTGTATGATTGCGATCGTATGATTGTGATTGTATGATTGCGATTGTATGATTGTGATTGTATGATTGTGATGTATGATTGTAATTGTATGATTGTGATGTATGATTGTAATTGTATGATTATGATTGTATGATTGTGATTGTATGATTGTGATGGTATGATTGTGATTGTATGATTGCGATCGTATGATTGTGATTGTATGATCATGATTGTATGATTGTGATTGTATGATTGCGATTGTATGAATGCGATTGTATGATTGTGATTGCATAATTGTGATTGTATGATTGTGATTGTATGATTGTGATTGCCTGATTGTGGTTGTATGATTGTGATTGTATGATTGTGATTGTATGATTGTGATTGTATGATTGTGATTGTATGATTGCGATTGTATGATTGTGATTGTATGATTGTGATGTATGATTGTAATTGTATGATTATGATTGTATGATTGTGATTGTATGATTGTGATGGTATGATTGTGATTGTATGATTGCGATCGTATGATTGTGATTGCATGATTATGATTGTATGATTGTGATTGTATGATTGCGATTGTATGATTGTGATTGTATGATTATGATTGTATTTTTGTGATTGTATGATTGTGATTGTATGATTGTGATTGTATGATTGTGATTGTATGATTGTGATTGTCTGATTGTGATTGTATGATTGTGATTGTATGATTGTGATAGTATGATTGTGATTGTATGATTGTGATTGTATGATTGTGATTGTATGATTGTATTTGGGTGATTGTATTTGTCAGATTGTATTTGGGAGATTGTAATTGTATGATTGCGATTGTATGATTGTGATTGTATGATTGCGATTGTATGAATGCGATTGTATGATTGTGATTGTATGATTGTGATTGTATGATTGTGATTGTATGATTGTGATTGTATGATTGTATTTGGGATATTGTAATTGTATGATTGCGATTGTATGATTGTGATTGTATGATTGTGATTGTATGAGTGTGATTGTGTGATTGTGGTTGTGCGATTGAGATTGTACGATTGTGATTGAATGATTGTGATTGTATGATTATAATTGTATGATTGTGATTGCATGATTGTGATTGTATGATTGTGATTGCATGATTTTGAATGTATGATTGTGATTGTATGATTGTGATTGTATGATTGTGATTGTATGATTGTGATTGTATGATTGTGATTGTATGATTGTGATAGTATGATTGTGATTGTATGATTGTGATTGTATGATTGTGATTGTATGATTGTGATTGTATGATTGTATTTGGGAGATTGTATTCGGGAGATTGTATTTGGGAGATTGTAATTGTATGATTGCGATTGTATGATTGTGATTGTATGATTGCGATTGTATGATTGTGATTGTATGATTCTGATGTATGATTGTAATTGTATGATTATGATTGTATGATTGTGATTGTATGATTGTCATTGTATGATTGTATCTGGGAGATTGTATTTGGGAGATTGTATTTGGGAGATTGTAATTGTATGATTGTGATTGTATGATTGTGATAGTACGATTGTGATTGTATGATTGTGATTGTATGACTGTGATTGTATGATTGTGATTGTATGATTGTGATTGTATGATTGTGAAAGTATGATTGTGATGCTATGATTGTGATTGTATGATTGTGATTGTATGATTGTGATTGTATGATTATGATTGTATGATTGTGATTGTATGATTGTGATTGTATGATTGTGATTGTATGATTGTGATAGTACGATTGTGATTGTATGATTGTGATTGTATGACTGTGATTGTATGATTGTGATTGTATGATTGTGAAAGTATGATTGTGATGCTATGATTGTGATTGTATGATTGTGATTGTATGATAGTGATTGTATGAGTGTGATTGTCTGATTGTGGTTGTACGATTGTGATTGAACGATTGTGATTGTACGATTGTTATTGAATGATTGTGATTGTATGATTCTGATTGTATGATTGTGATAGCATGATTGTGATTGTATGATTGTGATTGCATGATTTTGAATGTATGATTGCGATTGTATGATTGTGGTTGTATGATTGTGATTGTATGATTGTGATTGTATGATTGTGATTGTATGATTGTGATAGTATGATTGTGATAGTATGATTGTGATTGTATGATTGCGATTGTATGATTGTGATTGTATGATTGTGATTGTATGATTGTGATTGTATGATTGTGATTGTATGATTGTGATTGTATGATTGTATTTGGGTGATTGTATTTGGGAGATTGTATTTGGGAGATTGTAATTGTATGATTGCGATTGTATGATTGTGATTGTATGATTGCGATTGTATGATTGTGATTGAATGATTGTGATTGTATGATTGTAATTGTATGATTGTGATTGCATGATTGTGATGGTATGATTGTGATTGTATGATTGCGATCGTATGATTGTGATTGTATGATTGCGATTGTATGATTGCGATTGTATGATTGTGATTGTATGATTGTGATTGTATGATTGTGATTGTATGATTGTGATTGTATGATTGTGATTGCATGATTTTGAACGTATGATTGTGATTGTATGATTGTGATTGTATGATTGTGATTGTATGATTGTGATTGTATGATTGTGATTGTATGATTGTGATTGTATGATTGTGATTGTATGATTGTGATTGTATGATTGAGATAGTATGATTGTGATTGTATGATTGTGATTGTATGATTGTGATTGTATGATTGTGATTGTATGATTGTGATTGTATGATTGTGATTGTATGATTGTGATTGTATGATTGTGATTGTATGATTGTGATTGTATGATTGTGATTGTATGATTGTGATTGTATGATTATGATTGTATGATTGTGATTGTATGATTGTATTTGGGTGATTGTATTTGGGTGATTGTATTTGGGAGATTGTATTTGGGAGATTGTAATTGTATGATTGCGATTGTATGATTGTGATTGTATGATTGCGATTGTATGATTGTGATTGAATGATTGTGATTGTATGATTATAATTGTATGATTGTGATTGCATGATTGTGATGGTATGATTGTGATTGTATGATTGCGATCGTATGATTGTGATTGCATGATTATGATTGTATGATTGCGATTGTATGATTGTGATTGTATGATTGCGATTGTATGATTGTGATTGAATGATTGTGATTGTATGATTGTGATTGTATGATTGTGATTGCATGATTGTGATGGTATGATTGTGATTGTATGATTGCGATCGTATGATTTTGAACGTATGATTGTGATTGTATGATTGTGATTGTATGATTGTGATTGTATGATTGTGGTTGTATGATTGTGATTGTATGATTGTGATTGTATGATTGTGATTGTATGATTGTGATTGTATGATTGTGATTGTATGATTGAGATAGTATGATTGTGATTGTATGATTGTGATTGTATGATTGTGATTGTATGATTGTGATTGTATGATTGTGATTGTATGATTGTGATTGTATGATTGTGATTGTATGATTGTGATTGTATGATTGTGATTGTATGATTGTGATTGTATGATTGTGATTGTATGATTGTGATTGTATGATTGCGTTTGTATGATTGTGATTGTATGATTGTGATGTATGATTGTAATTGTATGATTATGATTGTATGATTGTGATTGTATGATTGCGATTGTATGATTGTGATTGTATGATTGTGATGTATGATTGTAATTGTATGATTATGATTGTATGATTGTGATTGTATGATTGTGATGGTATGATTGTGATTGTATGATTGCGATCGTATGATTGTGATTGCATGATTATGATTGTATGATTGTGATTGTATGATTGCGATTGTATGATTGTGATTGTATGATTATGATTGTATTTTTGTGATTGTATGATTGTGATTGTATGATTGTGATTGTATGAGTGTGATTGTGTGATTGTGGTTGTGCGATTGAGATTGTACGATTGTGATTGAATGATTGTGATTGTATGATTATAATTGTATGATTGTGATTGTATGATTGTGATTGTATGATTGTGATTGTATGATTGTGATTGTATGATTGTGATTGTATGATTGTATTTGGGAGATTGTATTTGGGAGATTGTATTTGGGAGATTGTAATTGTATGATTGCGATTGTATGATTGTGATTGTATGATTCTGATGTATGATTGTAATTGTATGATTATGATTGTATGATTGTGATTGTATGATTGTCATTGTATGATTGTATCTGGGAGATTGTATTTGGGAGATTGTATTTGGGAGATTGTAATTGTATGATTGTGATTGTATGATTGTGATTGTATGATTATGATTGTATGATTGTGATTGTATGATTGTGATTGTATGATTGTGATTGTATGATTGTGATAGTACGATTGTGATTGTATGATTGTGATTGTATGACTGTGATTGTATGATTGTGATTGTATGATTGTGATTGTATGATTGTGAAAGTATGATTGTGATGCTATGATTGTGATTGTATGATTGTGATTGTATGATTGTGATTGTATGAGTGTGATTGTCTGATTGTGGTTGTGCGATTGTGATTGAACGATTGTGATTGTACGATTGTTATTGAATGATTGTGATTGTATGATTCTGATTGTATGATTGTGATAGCATGATTGTGATTGTATGATTGTGATTGCATGATTTTGAATGTATGATTGCGATTGTATGATTGTGGTTGTATGATTGTGATTGTATGATTGTGATTGTATGAGTGTGATTGTATGATTGTGATAGTATGATTGTGATAGTATGATTGTGATTGTATGATTGCGATTGTATGATTGTGATTGTATGATTGTGATTGTATGATTGTGATTGTATGATTGTGATTGTATGATTGTGATTGTATGATTGTGATTGTATGATTGTGATTGTATGATTGTGGTTGTATGATTGTGATTGTATGATTGTGATTATATGATTGTGATTGTATGATTGTGATTGTATGATTGTGATAGTATGATTGTGATTGTATGATTGTGATTGTATGATTGTGATTGTATGATTGTGATTGTATGATTGTGATTGTATGATTGTGATTGTATGATTGTGATTGTATGATTGTATTTGGGAGATTGTATTTGGGAGATTGTATTTGGGAGATTGTAATTGTATGATTGCGATTGTATGATTGTGATTGTATGATTGCGATTGTATGATTGTGATTGTATGATTGTGATGTATGATTGTAATTGTATGATTATGATTGTATGATTGTGATTGTATGATTGTGATTGTATGATTGTATTTGGGAGATTGTAGTTGGGAGATTGTATTTGGGAGATTGTATTTGGGAGATTGTAATTGTATGATTGCGATTGTATGATTGTGATTGTATGATTGCGATTGTATGATTGTGATTGTATGATTGTGATGTATGATTGTAATTGTATGATTATGATTGTATGATTCTGATTGTATGATTGTGATGGTATGATTGTGATTGTATGATTGCGATCGTATGATTGTGATTGTATGATCATGATTGTATGATTGTGATTGTATGATTGCGATTGTATGAATGCGATTGTATGATTGTGATTGCATAATTGTGATTGTATGATTGTGATTGTATGATTGTGATTGTCTGATTGTGGTTGTATGATTGTGATTGTATGATTGTGATTGTATGATTGTGATTGTATGATTGCGATTGTATGATTGTGATTGTATGATTGTGATGTATGATTGTAATTGTATGATTATGATTGTATGATTGTGATTGTATGATTGTGATGGTATGATTGTGATTGTATGATTGTGATCGTATGATTGTGATTGCATGATTATGATTGTATGATTGTGATTGTATGATTGCGATTGTATGATTGTGATTGTATGATTATGATTGTATTTTTGTGATTGTATGATTGTGATTGTATGATTGCGATTGTATGATTGTGATTGTATGATTGAGATTGTCTGATTGTGATTGTGTGATTGTGATTGTATGATTGTGATAGTATGATTGTGATTGTATGATTGTGATTGTATGATTGTGATTGTATGATTGTGATTGTATGATTATGATTGTATGATTGTGATTGTATGATTGTATTTGGGTGATTGTATTTGGGAGATTGTATTTGGGAGATTGTAATTGTATGATTGCGATTGTATGATTGTGATTGTATGATTGCGATTGTATGAATGCGATTGTATGATTGTGATTGTATGATTGTGATTGTATGATTGTGATTGTATGATTGTGATTTTATGATTGTATTTGGGATATTGTAATTGTATGATTGCGATTGTATGATTGTGATTGTATGATTGTGATTGTATGAGTGTGATTGTGTGATTGTGGTTGTGCGATTGAGATTGTACGATTGTGATTGAATGATTGTGATTGTATGATTATAATTGTATGATTGTGATTGCATGATTGTGATTGTATGATTGTGATTGCATGATTTTGAATGTATGATTGTGATTGTATGATTGTGATTGTATGATTGTGATTGTATAATTGTGATTGTATGATTGTGATTGTATGATTGTGATAGTATGATTGTGATTGTATGATTGTGATTGTATGATTGTTATTGTATGATTGTATTTGGGAGATTGTATTCGGGAGATTGTATTTGGGAGATTGTAATTGTATGATTGCGATTGTATGATTGTGATTGTATGATTGCGATTGTATGATTGTGATTGTATGATTCTGATGTATGATTGTAATTGTATGATTATGATTGTATGATTGTGATTGTATGATTGTCATTGTATGATTGTATCTGGGAGATTGTATTTGGGAGATTGTAATTGTATGATTGCGATTGTATGATTGTGATTGTATGATTGCGATTGTATGATTGTGATTGTATGATTGTGATGTATGATTGTAATTGTATGATTATGATTGTATGATTGTGATTGTATGATTGTGATGTATGATTGTAATTGTATGATTGTGATGTATGATTGTAATTGTATGATTATGATTGTATGATTGTGATTGTATGATTGTGATGGTATGATTGTGATGGTATGATTGCGATCGTATGATTGTGATTGTATGATCATGATTGTATGATTGTGATTGTATGATTGCGATTGTATGAATGCGATTGTATGATTGTGATTGCATAATTGTGATTGTATGATTGTGATTGTATGATTGTGATTGTCTGATTGTGGTTGTATGATTGTGATTGTATGATTGTGATTGTATGATTGTGATTGTATGATTGCGATTGTATGATTGTGATTGTATGATTGTGATGTATGATTGTAATTGTATGATTATGATTGTATGATTGTGATTGTATGATTGTGATGGTATGATTGTGATTGTATGATTGCGATCGTATGATTGTGATTGCATGATTATGATTGTATGATTGTGATTGTATGATTGCGATTGTATGATTGTGATTGTATGATTATGATTGTATTTTTGTGATTGTATGATTGTGATTGTATGATTGTGATTGTATGATTGCGATTGTATGATTGTGATTGTATGATTGTGATGTATGATTGTAATTGTATGATTATGATTGTATGATTGTGATTGTATGATTGTGATGGTATGATTGTGATTGTATGATTGTGATTGTATGATTGTGATTGTATGATTATGATTGTATGATTGTGATTGTATGATTGTATTTGGGTGATTGTATTTGTCAGATTGTATTTGGGAGATTGTAATTGTATGATTGCGATTGTATGATTGTGATTGTATGATTGCGATTGTATGAATGCGATTGTATGATTGTGATTGTATGATTGTGATTGTATGATTGTGATTGTATGATTGTGATTGTATGATTGTATTTTGGATATTGTACTTGTATGATTGCGATTGTATGATTGTGATTGTATGATTGTGATTGTATGATTGTGATTGTATGATTGTGATTGTATGAGTGTGATTGTGTGATTGTGGTTGTGCGATTGAGATTGTACGATTGTGATTGAATGATTGTGATTGTATGATTATAATTGTATGATTGTGATTGCATGATTGTGATTGTATGATTGTGATTGCATGATTTTGAATGTATGATTGTGATTGTATGATTGTGATTGTATGATTGTGATTGTATGATTGTGATTGTATGATTGTGATTGTATGATTGTGATTGTATGATTGTGATTGTATGATTGTGATTGTATGATTGTGATTGTATGATTGTGATTGTATGATTGTGATAGTATGATTGTGATTATAGGATTGTGATTGTATGATTGTGATTGTATGATTGTGATTGTATGATTGTGATGGTATGATTGTGATTGTATGATTGTGATCGTATGATTGTGATTGCATGATTATGATTGTATGATTGTGATTGTATGATTGCGATTGTATGATTGTGATTGTATGATTATGATTGTATTTTTGTGATTGTATGATTGTGATTGTATGATTGCGATTGTATGATTGTGATTGTATGATTGAGATTGTCTGATTGTGATTGTGTGATTGTGATTGTATGATTGTGATAGTATGATTGTGATTGTATGATTGTGATTGTATGATTGTGATTGTATGATTGTGATTGTATGATTATGATTGTATGATTGTGATTGTATGATTGTATTTGGGTGATTGTATTTGGGAGATTGTATTTGGGAGATTGTAATTGTATGATTGCGATTGTATGATTGTGATTGTATGATTGCGATTGTATGAATGCGATTGTATGATTGTGATTGTATGATTGTGATTGTATGATTGTGATTGTATGATTGTGATTGTATGATTGTGATTGTATGATTGTGATTGTATGATTGTGATAGTATGATTGTGATTGTATGATTGTGATTGTATGATTGTTATTGTATGATTGTATTTGGGAGATTGTATTCGGGAGATTGTATTTGGGAGATTGTAATTGTATGATTGCGATTGTATGATTGTGATTGTATGATTGCGATTGTATGATTGTGATTGTATGATTCTGATGTATGATTGTAATTGTATGATTATGATTGTATGATTGTGATTGTATGATTGTCATTGTATGATTGTATCTGGGAGATTGTATTTGGGAGATTGTATTTGGGAGATTGTAATTGTATGATTGCGATTGTATGATTGTGATTGTATGATTGCGATTGTATGATTGTGATTGTATGATTGTGATGTATGATTGTAATTGTATGATTATGATTGTATGATTGTGATTGTATGATTGTGATGTATGATTGTAATTGTATGATTGTGATGTATGATTATAATTGTATGATTGTGATTGCATGATTGTGATTGTATGATTGTGATTGCATGATTTTGAATGTATGATTGTGATTGTATGATTGTGATTGTATGATTGTGATTGTATGATTGTGATTGTATGATTGTGATTGTATGATTGTGATTGTATGATTGTGATTGTATGATTGTGATTGTATGATTGTGATTGTATGATTGTGATTGTATGATTGTGATAGTATGATTGTGATTATATGATTGTGATTGTATGATTGTGATTGTATGATTGTGATTGTATGATTGTGATGGTATGATTGTGATTGTATGATTGTGATCGTATGATTGTGATTGCATGATTATGATTGTATGATTGTGATTGTATGATTGCGATTGTATGATTGTGATTGTATGATTATGATTGTATTTTTGTGATTGTATGATTGTGATTGTATGATTGCGATTGTATGATTGTGATTGTATGATTGAGATTGTCTGATTGTGATTGTGTGATTGTGATTGTATGATTGTGATAGTATGATTGTGATTGTATGATTGTGATTGTATGATTGTGATTGTATGATTGTGATTGTATGATTATGATTGTATGATTGTGATTGTATGATTGTATTTGGGTGATTGTATTTGGGAGATTGTATTTGGGAGATTGTAATTGTATGATTGCGATTGTATGATTGTGATTGTATGATTGCGATTGTATGAATGCGATTGTATGATTGTGATTGTATGATTGTGATTGTATGATTGTGATTGTATGATTGTGATTGTATGATTGTGATTGTATGATTGTGATTGTATGATTGTGATAGTATGATTGTGATTGTATGATTGTGATTGTATGATTGTTATTGTATGATTGTATTTGGGAGATTGTATTCGGGAGATTGTATTTGGGAGATTGTAATTGTATGATTGCGATTGTATGATTGTGATTGTATGATTGCGATTGTATGATTGTGATTGTATGATTCTGATGTATGATTGTAATTGTATGATTATGATTGTATGATTGTGATTGTATGATTGTCATTGTATGATTGTATCTGGGAGATTGTATTTGGGAGATTGTATTTGGGAGATTGTAATTGTATGATTGCGATTGTATGATTGTGATTGTATGATTGCGATTGTATGATTGTGATTGTATGATTGTGATGTATGATTGTAATTGTATGATTATGATTGTATGATTGTGATTGTATGATTGTGATGTATGATTGTAATTGTATGATTGTGATGTATGATTGTAATTGTATGATTATGATTGTATGATTGTGATTGTATGATTGTGATGGTATGATTGTGATGGTATGATTGCGATCGTATGATTGTGATTGTATGATCATGATTGTATGATTGTGATTGTATGATTGCGATTGTATGAATGCGATTGTATGATTGTGATTGCATAATTGTGATTGTATGATTGTGATTGTATGATTGTGATTGTCTGATTGTGGTTGTATGATTGTGATTGTATGATTGTGATTGTATGATTGTGATTGTATGATTGCGATTGTATGATTGTGATTGTATGATTGTGATGTATGATTGTAATTGTATGATTATGATTGTATGATTGTGATTGTATGATTGTGATGGTATGATTGTGATTGTATGATTGCGATCGTATGATTGTGATTGCATGATTATGATTGTATGATTGTGATTGTATGATTGCGATTGTATGATTGTGATTGTATGATTATGATTGTATTTTTGTGATTGTATGATTGTGATTGTATGATTGTGATTGTATGATTGCGATTGTATGATTGTGATTGTATGATTGTGATGTATGATTGTAATTGTATGATTATGATTGTATGATTGTGATTGTATGATTGTGATGGTATGATTGTGATTGTATGATTGTGATTGTATGATTGTGATTGTATGATTATGATTGTATGATTGTGATTGTATGATTGTATTTGGGTGATTGTATTTGTCAGATTGTATTTGGGAGATTGTAATTGTATGATTGCGATTGTATGATTGTGATTGTATGATTGCGATTGTATGAATGCGATTGTATGATTGTGATTGTATGATTGTGATTGTATGATTGTGATTGTATGATTGTGATTGTATGATTGTATTTTGGATATTGTACTTGTATGATTGCGATTGTATGATTGTGATTGTATGATTGTGATTGTATGATTGTGATTGTATGAGTGTGATTGTGTGATTGTGGTTGTGCGATTGAGATTGTACGATTGTGATTGAATGATTGTGATTGTATGATTATAATTGTATGATTGTGATTGCATGATTGTGATTGTATGATTGTGATTGCATGATTTTGAATGTATGATTGTGATTGTATGATTGTGATTGTATGATTGTGATTGTATGATTGTGATTGTATGATTGTGATTGTATGATTGTGATTGTATGATTGTGATTGTATGATTGTGATAGTATGATTGTGATTATATGATTGTGATTGTATGATTGTGATTGTATGATTGTGATTGTATGATTGTATTTGGGAGATTGTATTTGGGAGATTGTATTTGGGAGATTGTAATTGTATGATTGCGATTGTATGATTGTGATTGTATGATTGCGATTGTATGATTGTGATTGTATGATTGTGATGTATGATTGTAATTGTATGATTATGATTGTATGATTGTGATTGTATGATTGTGATTGTATGATTGTATTTGGGAGATTGTAGTTGGGAGATTGTATTTGGGAGATTGTATTTGGGAGATTGTAATTGTATGATTGCGATTGTATGATTGTGATTGTATGATTGCGATTGTATGATTGTGATTGTATGATTGTGATGTATGATTGTAATTGTATGATTGTGATGTATGATTGTAATTGTATGATTATGATTGTATGATTGTGATTGTACGATTGTGATGGTATGATTGTGATTGTATGATTGCGATCGTATGATTGTGATTGTATGATCATGATTGTATGATTGTGATTGTATGATTGCGATTGTATGAATGCGATTGTATGATTGTGATTGCATAATTGTGATTGTATGATTGTGATTATATGATTGTGATTGTCTGATTGTGGTTGTATGATTGTGATTGTATGATTGTGATTGTATGATTGTGATTGTATGATTGCGATTGTATGATTGTGATTGTATGATTGTGATGTATGATTGTAATTGTATGATTATGATTGTATGATTGTGATTGTATGATTGTGATGGTATGATTGTGATTGTATGATTGCGATCGTATGATTGTGATTGCATGATTATGATTGTATGATTGTGATTGTATGATTGCGATTGTATGATTGTGATTGTATGATTATGATTGTATTTTTGTGATTGTATGATTGTGATTGTATGATTGTGATTGTATGATTGTGATTGTATGATTGTGATTGTATGATTGTGATTGTATGATTGTGATTGTATGATTGTGATTGTATGATTGTGATTGTCTGATTGTGATTGTATGATTGTGATTGTATTATTGTGATAGTATGATTGTGATTGTATGATTGTGATTGTATGATTGTGATTGTATGATTATGATTGTATGATTGTGATTGTATGATTGTATTTGGGTGATTGTATTTGGGAGATTGTATTTGGGAGATTGTAATTGTATGATTGCGATTGTATGATTGTGATTGTATGATTGCGATTGTATGAATGCGATTGTATGATTGTGATTGTATGATTGTGATTGTATGATTGTGATTGTATGATTGTGATTGTATGATTGTGATTGTATGATTGTGATTGTATGATTGTGATAGTATGATTGTGATTGTATGATTGTGATTGTATGATTGTGATTGTCTGATTGTATTTGGGAGATTGTATTCGGGAGATTGTATTTGGGAGATTGTAATTGTATGATTGCGATTGTATGATTGTGATTGTATGATTGCGATTGTATGATTGTGATTGTATGATTCTGATGTATGATTGTAATTGTATGATTATGATTGTATGATTGTGATTGTATGATTGTCATTGTATGATTGTATCTGGGAGATTGTATTTGGGAGATTGTATTTGGGAGATTGTAATTGTATGATTGCGATTGTATGATTGTGATTGTATGATTGCGATTGTATGATTGTGATTGTATGATTGTGATGTATGATTGTAATTGTATTATTATGATTGTATGATTGTGATTGTATGATTGTGATGGTATGATTGTGATTGTATGATTGCGATCGTATGATTGTGATTGCATGATTATGATTGTATGATTGTGATTGTATGATTGCGATTGTATGATTGTGATTGTATGAGTATGATTGTATTTTTGTGATTGTATGATTGTGATTGTACGATTGTGAAAGTATGATTGTGATTGTATGATTGTGATGTATGATTGTAATTGTATGATTATGATTGTATGATTGTGATTGTATGATTGAGATTGTATGATTGTGATTGTATGATTGTGATTGTATGATTGTGATTGTATGATTGTGATTGTATGATTGTGAATTTACGATTGTGATTCTATGATTGTGATTGTATGATTGTGATAGTATGATTGTGATTGTATGATTGTGATTGTATGATTGTGATTGTATGATTGTGATTGTATGATTGTGATTGTATGATTGTGATTGTATGATTGTGATTGTATGATTGTTAGTGTATGATTGTGATTGTATGATTGTATTTGGGATATTGTAATTGTATGATTGCGATTGTATGATTGTGATTGTATGATTGTGATTGTATGATTGTGATAGTATGATTGTGAAAGTATGATTGTGATTGTGTGATTGTGATTGTATGATTGTGATGTATGATTGTAAGAGTATGATTATGATTGTATGATTGTGATTGTATGATTGTGATTGTATGATTGAGATTGTATGATTGTGATTGTATGCTTGCGATTGTCTGATTGTGGTTGTATGATTGTGATTGTATGATTGTGATTGTATGATTGTGATTGTATGATTGTGATTGTATGATTGTATTTGGGAGATTGTATTTGGGATATTGTAATTGTATGATTGCGATTGTATCATTGTGATTGTATGATTGTGATTGTATGATTGTGATTGTATGAGTGTGACTGTGTGATTGTGGCTGTGCGATTGAGATTGTACGATTGTGATTGAATGATTGTGATTGTATGATTATAATTGTATGATTGTGATTGCATGATTGTGATTGTATGATTGTGATTGTATGATTGTGATTGTATGATTGTGATTGTATGATTGTGATTGTATGATTGAGATAGTATGATTGTGATTGTATGATTGTGATTGTATGATTGTGATTGTATGATTGTGATTGTATGATTGTGATTGTATGATTGTGATTGTATGATTGTGATTGTATGATTGTGATTGTATGATTGTGATTGTATGATTGTGATTGCATGATTTTGAACGTATGATTGTGATTGTATGATTGTGATTGTATGATTGTGATTGTATGATTGTGATTGTATGATTGTGATTGTATGATTGTGATTGTATGATTGTGATTGTATGATTGTGATTGTATGATTGTGATTGTATGATTGTGATTGTATGATTGTGATTGTATGATTGAGATAGTATGATTGTGATTGTATGATTGTGATTGTATGATTGTGATTGTATGATTGTGATTGTATGATTGTGATTGTATGATTGTGATTGTATGATTGTGATTGTATGATTGTGATTGTATGATTGTGATTGTATGATTGTGATTGTATGATTGTGATTGTATGATTGTGATTGTATGATTGCGTTTGTATGATTGTGATTGTATGATTGTGATGTATGATTGTAATTGTATGATTATGATTGTATGATTGTGATTGTATGATTGCGATTGTATGATTGTGATTGTATGATTGTGATGTATGATTGTAATTGTATGATTATGATTGTATGATTGTGATTGTATGATTGTGATTGTATGATTATGATTGTATTTTTGTGATTGTATGATTGTGATTGTATGATTGTGATTGTATGATTGTGATTGTATGATTGTGATTGTATGATTGTGATTGTATGATTGTGATTGTATGATTGTGATTGTATGATTGTGATTGTCTGATTGTGATTGTATGATTGTGATTGTATTATTGTGATAGTATGATTGTGATTGTATGATTGTGATTGTATGATTGTGATTGTATGATTATGATTGTATGATTGTGATTGTATGATTGTATTTGGGTGATTGTATTTGGGAGATTGTATTTGGGAGATTGTAATTGTATGATTGCGATTGTATGATTGTGATTGTATGATTGCGATTGTATGAATGCGATTGTATGATTGTGATTGTATGATTGTGATTGTATGATTGTGATTGTATGATTGTGATTGTATGATTGTGATTGTATGATTGTGATTGTATGATTGTGATAGTATGATTGTGATTGTATGATTGTGATTGTATGATTGTGATTGTCTGATTGTATTTGGGAGATTGTATTCGGGAGATTGTATTTGGGAGATTGTAATTGTATGATTGCGATTGTATGATTGTGATTGTATGATTGCGATTGTATGATTGTGATTGTATGATTCTGATGTATGATTGTGATTGTATGATTATGATTGTATGATTGTGATTGTATGATTGTCATTGTATGATTGTATCTGGGAGATTGTATTTGGGAGATTGTATTTGGGAGATTGTAATTGTATGATTGCGATTGTATGATTGTGATTGTATGATTGCGATTGTATGATTGTGATTGTATGATTGTGATGTATGATTGTAATTGTATTATTATGATTGTATGATTGTGATTGTATGATTGTGATGGTATGATTGTGATTGTATGATTGCGATCGTATGATTGTGATTGCATGATTATGATTGTATGATTGTGATTGTATGATTGCGATTGTATGATTGTGATTGTATGAGTATGATTGTATTTTTGTGATTGTATGATTGTGATTGTACGATTGTGAAAGTATGATTGTGATTGTATGATTGTGATGTATGATTGTAATTGTATGATTATGATTGTATGATTGTGATTGTATGATTGAGATTGTATGATTGTGATTGTATGATTGTGATTGTATGATTGTGATTGTATGATTGTGATTGTATGATTGTGAATTTACGATTGTGATTCTATGATTGTGATTGTATGATTGTGATAGTATGATTGTGATTGTATGATTGTGATTGTATGATTGTGATTGTATGATTGTGATTGTATGATTGTGATTGTATGATTGTGATTGTATGATTGTTAGTGTATGATTGTGATTGTATGATTGTATTTGGGATATTGTAATTGTATGATTGCGATTGTATGATTGTGATTGTATGATTGTGATTGTATGATTGTGATAGTATGATTGTGAAAGTATGATTGTGATTGTGTGATTGTGATTGTATGATTGTGATGTATGATTGTAAGAGTATGATTATGATTGTATGATTGTGATTGTATGATTGTGATTGTATGATTGAGATTGTATGATTGTGATTGTATGCTTGCGATTGTCTGATTGTGGTTGTATGATTGTGATTGTATGATTGTGATTGTATGATTGTGATTGTATGATTGTGATTGTATGATTGTATTTGGGAGATTGTATTTGGGATATTGTAATTGTATGATTGCGATTGTATCATTGTGATTGTATGATTGTGATTGTATGATTGTGATTGTATGAGTGTGACTGTGTGATTGTGGCTGTGCGATTGAGATTGTACGATTGTGATTGAATGATTGTGATTGTATGATTATAATTGTATGATTGTGATTGCATGATTGTGATTGTATGATTGTGATTGTATGATTGTGATTGTATGATTGTGATTGTATGATTGTGATTGTATGATTGAGATAGTATGATTGTGATTGTATGATTGTGATTGTATGATTGTGATTGTATGATTGTGATTGTATGATTGTGATTGTATGATTGTGATTGTATGATTGTGATTGTATGATTGTGATTGTATGATTGTGATTGCATGATTTTGAACGTATGATTGTGATTGTATGATTGTGATTGTATGATTGTGATTGTATGATTGTGATTGTATGATTGTGATTGTATGATTGTGATTGTATGATTGTGATTGTATGATTGTGATTGTATGATTGTGATTGTATGATTCTGATTGTATGATTGTGATTGTATGATTGTGATTGTATGATTGTGATTGTATGATTGTGATTGTATGATTGTGATTGTATGATTGTGATTGTATGATTGAGATAGTATGATTGTGATTGTATGATTGTGATTGTATGATTGTGATTGTATGATTGTGATTGTATGATTGTGATTGTATGATTGTGATTGTATGATTGTGATTGTATGATTGTGATTGTATGATTGTGATTGTATGATTGTGATTGTATGATTGTGATTGTATGATTGTGATTGTATGATTGTGATTGTATGATTGCGTTTGTATGATTGTGATTGTATGATTGTGATGTATGATTGTAATTGTATGATTATGATTGTATGATTGTGATTGTATGATTGCGATTGTATGATTGTGATTGTATGATTGTGATGTATGATTGTAATTGTATGATTATGATTGTATGATTGTGATTGTATGATTGTGATGGTATGATTGTGATTGTATGATTGCGATCGTATGATTGTGATTGCATGATTATGATTGTATGATTGTGATTGTATGATTGCGATTGTATGATTGTGATTGTATGATTATGATTGTATTTTTGTGATTGTATGATTGTGATTGTATGATTGTGATTGTATGAGTGTGATTGTGTGATTGTGGTTGTGCGATTGAGATTGTACGATTGTGATTGAATGATTGTGATTGTATGATTATAATTGTATGATTGTGATTGCATGATTGTGATTGTATGATTGTGATTGCATGATTTTGAATGTATGATTGTGATTGTATGATTGTGATTGTATGATTGTGATTGTATGATTGTGATTGTATGATTGTGATTGTATGATTGTGATTGTATGATTGTGATTGTATGATTGTGATAGTATGATTGTGATTGTATGATTGTGATTGTATGATTGTGATTGTATGATTGTGATTGCATGATGTTGAATGTATGATTGTGATTGTATGATTGTGATTGTATGATTGTGATTGTATGATTGTGATTGTATGATTGTGATTGTATGATTGTGATTGTATGATTGTGATTGTCTGATTGTGATTGTATGATTGTGATTGTATGATTGTGATTGTATGATTGTGATAGTATGATTGTGATTATATGATTGTGATTGTATGATTGTGATTGTATGATTGTGATTGTATGATTGTGATTGTATGATTGTATTTGGGAGATTGTATTTGGGAGATTGTATTTGGGAGATTGTAGTTGTATGATTGCGATTGTATGATTGTGATTGTATGATTGCGATTGTATGATTGTGATTGTATGATTGTGATGTATGATTGTAATTGTATGATTATGATTGTATGATTGTGATTGTATGATTGTGATTGTATGATTGTATTTGGGAGATTGTAGTTGGGAGATTGTATTTGGGAGATTGTATTTGGGAGATTGTATTTGGGAGATTGTAATTGTATGATTGCGATTGTATGATTGTGATTGTATGATTGCGATTGTATGATTGTGATTGTATGATTGTGATGTATGATTGTAATTGTATGATTGTGATGTATGATTGTAATTGTATGATTATGATTGTATGATTGTGATTGTATGATTGTGATGGTATGATTGTGATTGTATGATTGCGATCGTATGATTGTGATTGTATGATCATGATTGTATGATTGTGATTGTATGATTGCGATTGTATGAATGCGATTGTATGATTGTGATTGCATAATTGTGATTGTATGATTGTGATTATATGATTGTGATTGTCTGATTGTGGTTGTATGATTGTGATTGTATGATTGTGATTGTATGATTGTGATTGTATGATTGCGATTGTATGATTGTGATTGTATGATTGTGATGTATGATTGTAATTGTATGATTATGATTGTATGATTGTGATTGTATGATTGTGATGGTATGATTGTGATTGTATGATTGCGATCGTATGATTGTGATTGCATGATTATGATTGTATGATTGTGATTGTATGATTGCGATTGTATGATTGTGATTGTATGATTATGATTGTATTTTTGTGATTGTATGATTGTGATTGTATGATTGTGATTGTATGATTGTGATTGTATGATTGTGATTGTATGATTGTGATTGTATGATTGTGATTGTATGATTGTGATTGTCTGATTGTGATTGTATGATTGTGATTGTATTATTGTGATAGTATGATTGTGATTGTATGATTGTGATTGTATGATTGTGATTGTATGATTATGATTGTATGATTGTGATTGTATGATTGTATTTGGGTGATTGTATTTGGGAGATTGTATTTGGGAGATTGTAATTGTATGATTGCGATTGTATGATTGTGATTGTATGATTGCGATTGTATGAATGCGATTGTATGATTGTGATTGTATGATTGTGATTGTATGATTGTGATTGCATGATTATGATTGTATGATTGTGATTGTATGATTGCGATTGTATGATTGCGATTGTATGATTGTGATTGTATGATTGCGATTGTATGAATGCGATTGTATGATTGTGATTGTATGATTGTATTTGGGAGATTGTATTTGGGATATTGTAATTGTATGATTGCGATTGTATGATTGTGATTGTATGATTGTGATGTATGATTGTAATTGTATGATTATGATTGTATGATTGTGATTGTATGATTGAGATAGTATGATTGTGATTGTATGATTGTGATTGTATGATTGTGATTGTATGATTGTGATTGTATGATTGTGATTGTATGATTGTGATTGTATGATTGTGATTGTATGATTGTGATTGTATGATTGTGATTGTATGATTGTGATTGTACGATTGTGATTGTATGATTGTGATTGTATGATTGTGATTGTATGATTGCGTTTGTATGATTGTGATTGTATGATTGTGATGTATGATTGTAATTGTATGATTATGATTGTATGATTGTGATTGTATGATTGCGATTGTATGATTGTGATTGTATGATTGTGATGTATGATTGTAATTGTATGATTATGATTGTATGATTGTGATTGTATGATTGTGATGGTATGATTGTGATTGTATGATTGCGATCGTATGATTGTGATTGCATGATTATGATTGTATGATTGTGATTGTATGATTGCGATTGTATGATTGTGATTGTATGATTATGATTGTATTTTTGTGATTGTATGATTGTGATTGTATGATTGTGATTGTATGAGTGTGATTGTGTGATTGTGGTTGTGCGATTGAGATTGTACGATTGTGATTGAATGATTGTGATTGTATGATTATAATTGTATGATTGTGATTGCATGATTGTGATTGTATGATTGTGATTGCATGATTTTGAATGTATGATTGTGATTGTATGATTGTGATTGTATGATTGTGATTGTATGATTGTGATTGTATGATTGTGATTGTATGATTGTGATTGTATGATTGTGATTGTATGATTGTGATTGTATGATTGTGATAGTATGATTGTGATTGTATGATTGTGATTGTATGATTGTGATTGTACGATTGTGATTGTATGATTGTATTTGGGAGATTGTATTTGGGAGATTGTAATTGTATGATTGCGATTGTATGATTGTGATTGTATGATTGCGATTGTATGATTGTGATTGTATGATTGTGATGTATGATTGTAATTGTATGATTATGATTGTATGATTGTGATTGTATGATTGTGATTGTATGATTGTATTTGGGAGATTGTAGTTGGGAGATTGTATTTGGGAGATTGTATTTGGGAGATTGTAATTGTATGATTGCGATCGTATGATTGTGATTGTATGATTGCGATTGTACGATTGTGATTGTATGATTGTAATGTATGATTGTAATTGTATGATTGTGATGTATGATTGTAATTGTATGATTATGATTGTATGATTGTGATTGTATGATTGTGATGGTATGATTGTGATTGTATGATTGCGATCGTATGATTGTGATTGTATGATCATGATTGTATGATTGTGATTGTATGATTGCGATTGTATGATTGCGATTGTATGATTGTGATTGCATAATTGTGATTGTATGATTGTGATTGTATGATTGTGATTGCCTGATTGTGGTTGTATGATTGTGATTGTATGATTGTGATTGTATGATTGTGATTGTATGATTGCGATTGTATGATTGTGATTGTATGATTGTGATTGAATGATTGTGATTGTATGATTATAATTGTATGATTGTGATTGCATGATTGTGATTGTATGATTGTGATTGCATGATTTTGAATGTATGATTGTGACTGTATGATTGTGATTGTATGATTGTGATTGTATGATTGTGATTGTATGATTGTGATTGTATGATTGTGATAGTATGATTGTGATTGTATGATTGTGATTGTATGATTGTGATTGTATGATTGTGATTGTACGATTGTATTTGGGAGATTGTATTCGGGAGATTGTATTTGGGAGATTGTAATTGTATGATTGCGATTGTATGATTGTGATTGTATGATTGCGATTGTATGATTGTGATTGTATGATTGTGATGTATGATTGTAATTGTATGATTGTGATGTATGATTGTAATTGTATGATTATGATTGTATGATTGTGATTGTATGATTGTGATGGTATGATTGTGATTGTATGATTGCGATCGTATGATTGTGATTGTATGATCATGATTGTATGATTGTGATTGTATGATTGCGATTGTATGAATGCGATTGTATGATTGTGATTGCATAATTGTGATTGTATGATTGTGATTATATGATTGTGATTGTCTGATTGTGGTTGTATGATTGTGATTGTATGATTGTGATTGTATGATTGTGATTGTATGATTGCGATTGTATGATTGTGATTGCATGATTATGATTGTATGATTGTGATTGTATGATTGCGATTGTATGATTGTGATTGTATGATTATGATTGTATTTTTGTGATTGTATGATTGTGATTGTATGATTGTGATTGTATGATTGTGATTGTATGATTGTGATTGTATGATTGTGATTGTATGATTGTGATTGTATGATTGTGATTGTATGATTGTGATTGTATGATTGTGATTGTCTGATTGTGATTGTATGATTGTGATTGTATTATTGTGATAGTATGATTGTGATTGTATGATTGTGATTGTATGATTGTGATTGTATGATTATGATTGTATGATTGTGATTGTATGATTGTATTTGGGTGATTGTATTTGGGAGATTGTATTTGGGAGATTGTAATTGTATGATTGCGATTGTATGATTGTGATTGTATGATTGCGATTGTATGAATGCGATTGTATGATTGTGATTGTATGATTGTGATTGTATGATTGTGATTGTATGATTGTGATTGTATGATTCTGATTGTATGATTGTGATTGTATGATTGTGATAGTATGATTGTGATTGTATGCTGTGATTGTATGATTGTGATTGTATGATTGTATTTGGGAGATTGTATTCGGGAGATTGTATTTGGGAGATTGTAATTGTATGATTGTGATTGTATGATTGTGATTGTATGATTGCGATTGTATGATTGTGATTGTATGATTCTGATGTATGATTGTAATTGTATGATTATGATTGTATGATTGTGATTGTATGATTGTAATTGTATGATTATGATTGTATGATTGCGATCGTATGATTGTGATTGCATGATTATGATTGTATGATTGTGATTGTATGATTGCGATTGTATGATTGCGATTGTATGATTGTGATTGTATGATTGCGATTGTATGAATGCGATTGTATGATTGTGATTGTATGATTGTATTTGGGAGATTGTATTTGGGATATTGTAATTGTATGATTGCGATTGTATGATTGTGATTGTATGATTGTGATGTATGATTGTAATTGTATGATTATGATTGTATGATTGTGATTGTATGATTGAGATTGTATGATTGTGATTGTATGCTTGCGATTGTATGAATGTGATTGTATGATTGTGATTGTATGATTGTGATTGTATGATTGTGATTGTATGATTGTGATTGTATGATTGTGATTGTATGATTGTGATAGTATGATTGTGAAAGTATGATTGTGATTGTGTGATTGTGATTGTATGATTGTGATGTATGATTGTAATTGTATGATTATGATTGTATGATTGTGATTGTATGATTGTGATTGTATGATTGAGATTGTATGATTGTGATTGTATGCTTGCGATTGTCTGATTGTGGTTGTATGATTGTGATTGTATGATTGTGATTGTATGATTGTGATTGTATGATTGTGATTGTATGATTGTGATTGTATGATTGTGATTGTATGATTGTGATTGTATGATTGTGATTGCATGATTTTGAACGTATGATTGTGATTGTATGAGTGTGATTGTGTGATTGTGGTTGTGCGATTGAGATTGTACGATTGTGATTGAATGATTGTGATTGTATGATTATAATTGTATGATTGTGATTGCATGATTGTGATTGTATGATTGTGATTGTATGATTGTGATTGTATGATTGTGATTGTATGATTGTGATTGTATGATTGAGATAGTATGATTGTGATTGTATGATTGTGATTGTATGATTGTGATTGTATGATTGTGATTGTATGATTGTGATTGTATGATTGTGATTGTATGATTGTGATTGTATGATTGTGATTGTATGATTGTGATTGCATGATTTTGAACGTATGATTGTGATTGTATGATTGTGATTGTATGATTGTGATTGTATGATTGTGATTGTATGATTGTGATTGTATGATTGTGATTGTATGATTGTGATTGTATGATTGTGATTGTATGATTGTGATTGTATGATTGTGATTGTATGATTGTGATTGTATGATTGTGATTGTATGATTGTGATTGTATGATTGTGATTGTATGATTGTGATTGTATGATTGAGATAGTATGATTGTGATTGTATGATTGTGATTGTATGATTGTGATTGTATGATTGTGATTGTATGATTGTGATTGTATGATTGTGATTGTATGATTGTGATTGTATGATTGTGATTGTATGATTGTGATTGTATGATTGTGATTGTATGATTGTGATTGTATGATTGTGATTGTATGATTGCGTTTGTATGATTGTGATTGTATGATTGTGATGTATGATTGTAATTGTATGATTATGATTGTATGATTGTGATTGTATGATTGCGATTGTATGATTGTGATTGTATGATTGTGATGTATGATTGTAATTGTATGATTATGATTGTATGATTGTGATTGTATGATTGTGATGGTATGATTGTGATTGTATGATTGCGATCGTATGATTGTGATTGCATGATTATGATTGTATGATTGTGATTGTATGATTGCGATTGTATGATTGTGATTGTATGATTATGATTGTATTTTTGTGATTGTATGATTGTGATTGTATGATTGTGATTGTATGAGTGTGATTGTGTGATTGTGGTTGTGCGATTGAGATTGTACGATTGTGATTGAATGATTGTGATTGTATGATTATAATTGTATGATTGTGATTGCATGATTGTGATTGTATGATTGTGATTGCATGATTTTGAATGTATGATTGTGATTGTATGATTGTGATTGTATGATTGAGATAGTATGATTGTGATTGTATGATTGTGATTGTATGATTGTGATTGTATGATTGTGATTGTATGATTGTGATTGTATGATTGTGATTGTATGATTGTGATTGTATGATTGTGATTGTATGATTGAGATAGTATGATTGTGATTGTATGATTGTGATTGTATGATTGTGATTGTATGATTGTGATTGTATGATTGTGATTGTATGATTGTGATTGTATGATTGTGATTGTATGATTGTGATTGTATGATTGTGATTGTATGATTGTGATTGTATGATTGTGATTGTATGATTGTGATTGTATGATTGTGATTGTATGATTGCGTTTGTATGATTGTGATTGTATGATTGTGATGTATGATTGTAATTGTATGATTATGATTGTATGATTGTGATTGTATGATTGCGATTGTATGATTGTGATTGTATGATTGTGATGTATGATTGTAATTGTATGATTATGATTGTATGATTGTGATTGTATGATTGTGATGGTATGATTGTGATTGTATGATTGCGATCGTATGATTGTGATTGCATGATTATGATTGTATGATTGTGATTGTATGATTGCGATTGTATGATTGTGATTGTATGATTATGATTGTATTTTTGTGATTGTATGATTGTGATTGTATGATTGTGATTGTATGAGTGTGATTGTGTGATTGTGGTTGTGCGATTGAGATTGTACGATTGTGATTGAATGATTGTGATTGTATGATTATAATTGTATGATTGTGATTGCATGATTGTGATTGTATGATTGTGATTGCATGATTTTGAATGTATGATTGTGATTGTATGATTGTGATTGTATGATTGTGATTGTATGATTGTGATTGTATGATTGTGATTGTATGATTGTGATTGTATGATTGTGATAGTATGATTGTGATTGTATGATTGTGATTGTATGATTGTGATTGTATGATTGTGATTGCATGATGTTGAATGTATGATTGTGATTGTATGATTGTGATTGTATGATTGTGATTGTATGATTGTGATTGTATGATTGTGATTGTATGATTGTGATTGTCTGATTGTGATTGTATGATTGTGATTGTATTATTGTGATAGTATGATTGTGATTGTATGATTGTGATTGTATGATTGTGATTGTATGATTATGATTGTATGATTGTGATTGTATGATTGTATTTGGGTGATTGTATTTGGGAGATTGTATTTGGGAGATTGTAATTGTATGATTGCGATTGTATGATTGTGATTGTATGATTGCGATTGTATGAATGCGATTGTATGATTGTGATTGTATGATTGTGATTGTATGATTGTGATTGCATGATTATGATTGTATGATTGTGATTGTATGATTGCGATTGTATGATTGCGATTGTATGATTGTGATTGTATGATTGCGATTGTATGAATGCGATTGTATGATTGTGATTGTATGATTGTATTTGGGAGATTGTATTTGGGATATTGTAATTGTATGATTGCGATTGTATGATTGTGATTGTATGATTGTGATGTATGATTGTAATTGTATGATTATGATTGTATGATTGTGATTGTATGATTGAGATAGTATGATTGTGATTGTATGATTGTGATTGTATGATTGTGATTGTATGATTGTGATTGTATGATTGTGATTGTATGATTGTGATTGTATGATTGTGATTGTATGATTGTGATTGTATGATTGTGATTGTATGATTGTGATTGTACGATTGTGATTGTATGATTGTGATTGTATGATTGTGATTGTATGATTGCGTTTGTATGATTGTGATTGTATGATTGTGATGTATGATTGTAATTGTATGATTATGATTGTATGATTGTGATTGTATGATTGCGATTGTATGATTGTGATTGTATGATTGTGATGTATGATTGTAATTGTATGATTATGATTGTATGATTGTGATTGTATGATTGTGATGGTATGATTGTGATTGTATGATTGCGATCGTATGATTGTGATTGCATGATTATGATTGTATGATTGTGATTGTATGATTGCGATTGTATGATTGTGATTGTATGATTATGATTGTATTTTTGTGATTGTATGATTGTGATTGTATGATTGTGATTGTATGAGTGTGATTGTGTGATTGTGGTTGTGCGATTGAGATTGTACGATTGTGATTGAATGATTGTGATTGTATGATTATAATTGTATGATTGTGATTGCATGATTGTGATTGTATGATTGTGATTGCATGATTTTGAATGTATGATTGTGATTGTATGATTGTGATTGTATGATTGTGATTGTATGATTGTGATTGTATGATTGTGATTGTATGATTGTGATTGTATGATTGTGATTGTATGATTGTGATTGTATGATTGTGATAGTATGATTGTGATTGTATGATTGTGATTGTATGATTGTGATTGTACGATTGTGATTGTATGATTGTATTTGGGAGATTGTATTTGGGAGATTGTAATTGTATGATTGCGATTGTATGATTGTGATTGTATGATTGCGATTGTATGATTGTGATTGTATGATTGTGATGTATGATTGTAATTGTATGATTATGATTGTATGATTGTGATTGTATGATTGTGATTGTATGATTGTATTTGGGAGATTGTAGTTGGGAGATTGTATTTGGGAGATTGTATTTGGGAGATTGTAATTGTATGATTGCGATCGTATGATTGTGATTGTATGATTGCGATTGTACGATTGTGATTGTATGATTGTAATGTATGATTGTAATTGTATGATTGTGATGTATGATTGTAATTGTATGATTATGATTGTATGATTGTGATTGTATGATTGTGATGGTATGATTGTGATTGTATGATTGCGATCGTATGATTGTGATTGTATGATCATGATTGTATGATTGTGATTGTATGATTGCGATTGTATGATTGCGATTGTATGATTGTGATTGCATAATTGTGATTGTATGATTGTGATTGTATGATTGTGATTGCCTGATTGTGGTTGTATGATTGTGATTGTATGATTGTGATTGTATGATTGTGATTGTATGATTGCGATTGTATGATTGTGATTGTATGATTGTGATTGAATGATTGTGATTGTATGATTATAATTGTATGATTGTGATTGCATGATTGTGATTGTATGATTGTGATTGCATGATTTTGAATGTATGATTGTGACTGTATGATTGTGATTGTATGATTGTGATTGTATGATTGTGATTGTATGATTGTGATTGTATGATTGTGATAGTATGATTGTGATTGTATGATTGTGATTGTATGATTGTGATTGTATGATTGTGATTGTACGATTGTATTTGGGAGATTGTATTCGGGAGATTGTATTTGGGAGATTGTAATTGTATGATTGCGATTGTATGATTGTGATTGTATGATTGCGATTGTATGATTGTGATTGTATGATTGTGATGTATGATTGTAATTGTATGATTGTGATGTATGATTGTAATTGTATGATTATGATTGTATGATTGTGATTGTATGATTGTGATGGTATGATTGTGATTGTATGATTGCGATCGTATGATTGTGATTGTATGATCATGATTGTATGATTGTGATTGTATGATTGCGATTGTATGAATGCGATTGTATGATTGTGATTGCATAATTGTGATTGTATGATTGTGATTATATGATTGTGATTGTCTGATTGTGGTTGTATGATTGTGATTGTATGATTGTGATTGTATGATTGTGATTGTATGATTGCGATTGTATGATTGTGATTGTATGATTGTGATGTATGATTGTAATTGTATGATTATGATTGTATGATTGTGATTGTATGATTGTGATGGTATGATTGTGATTGTATGATTGCGATCGTATGATTGTGATTGCATGATTATGATTGTATGATTGTGATTGTATGATTGCGATTGTATGATTGTGATTGTATGATTATGATTGTATTTTTGTGATTGTATGATTGTGATTGTATGATTGTGATTGTATGATTGTGATTGTATGATTGTGATTGTATGATTGTGATTGTATGATTGTGATTGTATGATTGTGATTGTATGATTGTGATTGTATGATTGTGATTGTCTGATTGTGATTGTATGATTGTGATTGTATTATTGTGATAGTATGATTGTGATTGTATGATTGTGATTGTATGA
Organism: Megachile rotundata; assembly: GCF_050947335.1. NCBI lineage: Eukaryota > Metazoa > Arthropoda > Insecta > Hymenoptera > Megachilidae > Megachile > Megachile rotundata. Next base: position 700,059 of record NW_027473318.1, on the reverse strand, counting down.
TTGTGATTGTATGATTATGATTGTATGATTGTGATTGTATGATTGTATTTGGGTGATTGTATTTGGGAGATTGTATTTGGGAGATTGTAATTGTATGATTGCGATTGTATGATTGTGATTGTATGATTGCGATTGTATGAATGCGATTGTATGATTGTGATTGTATGATTGTGATTGTATGATTGTGATTGTATGATTGTGATTGTATGATTCTGATTGTATGATTGTGATTGTATGATTGTGATAGTATGATTGTGATTGTATGCTGTGATTGTATGATTGTGATTGTATGATTGTATTTGGGAGATTGTATTCGGGAGATTGTATTTGGGAGATTGTAATTGTATGATTGTGATTGTATGATTGTGATTGTATGATTGCGATTGTATGATTGTGATTGTATGATTCTGATGTATGATTGTAATTGTATGATTATGATTGTATGATTGTGATTGTATGATTGTAATTGTATGATTATGATTGTATGATTGCGATCGTATGATTGTGATTGCATGATTATGATTGTATGATTGTGATTGTATGATTGCGATTGTATGATTGCGATTGTATGATTGTGATTGTATGATTGCGATTGTATGAATGCGATTGTATGATTGTGATTGTATGATTGTATTTGGGAGATTGTATTTGGGATATTGTAATTGTATGATTGCGATTGTATGATTGTGATTGTATGATTGTGATGTATGATTGTAATTGTATGATTATGATTGTATGATTGTGATTGTATGATTGAGATTGTATGATTGTGATTGTATGCTTGCGATTGTATGAATGTGATTGTATGATTGTGATTGTATGATTGTGATTGTATGATTGTGATTGTATGATTGTGATTGTATGATTGTGATTGTATGATTGTGATAGTATGATTGTGAAAGTATGATTGTGATTGTGTGATTGTGATTGTATGATTGTGATGTATGATTGTAATTGTATGATTATGATTGTATGATTGTGATTGTATGATTGTGATTGTATGATTGAGATTGTATGATTGTGATTGTATGCTTGCGATTGTCTGATTGTGGTTGTATGATTGTGATTGTATGATTGTGATTGTATGATTGTGATTGTATGATTGTGATTGTATGATTGTGATTGTATGATTGTGATTGTATGATTGTGATTGTATGATTGTGATTGCATGATTTTGAACGTATGATTGTGATTGTATGAGTGTGATTGTGTGATTGTGGTTGTGCGATTGAGATTGTACGATTGTGATTGAATGATTGTGATTGTATGATTATAATTGTATGATTGTGATTGCATGATTGTGATTGTATGATTGTGATTGTATGATTGTGATTGTATGATTGTGATTGTATGATTGTGATTGTATGATTGAGATAGTATGATTGTGATTGTATGATTGTGATTGTATGATTGTGATTGTATGATTGTGATTGTATGATTGTGATTGTATGATTGTGATTGTATGATTGTGATTGTATGATTGTGATTGTATGATTGTGATTGCATGATTTTGAACGTATGATTGTGATTGTATGATTGTGATTGTATGATTGTGATTGTATGATTGTGATTGTATGATTGTGATTGTATGATTGTGATTGTATGATTGTGATTGTATGATTGTGATTGTATGATTGTGATTGTATGATTGTGATTGTATGATTGTGATTGTATGATTGTGATTGTATGATTGTGATTGTATGATTGTGATTGTATGATTGTGATTGTATGATTGTGATTGTATGATTGTGATTGTATGATTGAGATAGTATGATTGTGATTGTATGATTGTGATTGTATGATTGTGATTGTATGATTGTGATTGTATGATTGTGATTGTATGATTGTGATTGTATGATTGTGATTGTATGATTGTGATTGTATGATTGTGATTGTATGATTGTGATTGTATGATTGTGATTGTATGATTGTGATTGTATGATTGCGTTTGTATGATTGTGATTGTATGATTGTGATGTATGATTGTAATTGTATGATTATGATTGTATGATTGTGATTGTATGATTGCGATTGTATGATTGTGATTGTATGATTGTGATGTATGATTGTAATTGTATGATTATGATTGTATGATTGTGATTGTATGATTGTGATGGTATGATTGTGATTGTATGATTGCGATCGTATGATTGTGATTGCATGATTATGATTGTATGATTGTGATTGTATGATTGCGATTGTATGATTGTGATTGTATGATTATGATTGTATTTTTGTGATTGTATGATTGTGATTGTATGATTGTGATTGTATGAGTGTGATTGTGTGATTGTGGTTGTGCGATTGAGATTGTACGATTGTGATTGAATGATTGTGATTGTATGATTATAATTGTATGATTGTGATTGCATGATTGTGATTGTATGATTGTGATTGCATGATTTTGAATGTATGATTGTGATTGTATGATTGTGATTGTATGATTGAGATAGTATGATTGTGATTGTATGATTGTGATTGTATGATTGTGATTGTATGATTGTGATTGTATGATTGTGATTGTATGATTGTGATTGTATGATTGTGATTGTATGATTGTGATTGTATGATTGAGATAGTATGATTGTGATTGTATGATTGTGATTGTATGATTGTGATTGTATGATTGTGATTGTATGATTGTGATTGTATGATTGTGATTGTATGATTGTGATTGTATGATTGTGATTGTATGATTGTGATTGTATGATTGTGATTGTATGATTGTGATTGTATGATTGTGATTGTATGATTGCGTTTGTATGATTGTGATTGTATGATTGTGATGTATGATTGTAATTGTATGATTATGATTGTATGATTGTGATTGTATGATTGCGATTGTATGATTGTGATTGTATGATTGTGATGTATGATTGTAATTGTATGATTATGATTGTATGATTGTGATTGTATGATTGTGATGGTATGATTGTGATTGTATGATTGCGATCGTATGATTGTGATTGCATGATTATGATTGTATGATTGTGATTGTATGATTGCGATTGTATGATTGTGATTGTATGATTATGATTGTATTTTTGTGATTGTATGATTGTGATTGTATGATTGTGATTGTATGAGTGTGATTGTGTGATTGTGGTTGTGCGATTGAGATTGTACGATTGTGATTGAATGATTGTGATTGTATGATTATAATTGTATGATTGTGATTGCATGATTGTGATTGTATGATTGTGATTGCATGATTTTGAATGTATGATTGTGATTGTATGATTGTGATTGTATGATTGTGATTGTATGATTGTGATTGTATGATTGTGATTGTATGATTGTGATTGTATGATTGTGATAGTATGATTGTGATTGTATGATTGTGATTGTATGATTGTGATTGTATGATTGTGATTGCATGATGTTGAATGTATGATTGTGATTGTATGATTGTGATTGTATGATTGTGATTGTATGATTGTGATTGTATGATTGTGATTGTATGATTGTGATTGTATGATTGTGATTGTCTGATTGTGATTGTATGATTGTGATTGTATGATTGTGATTGTATGATTGTGATAGTATGATTGTGATTATATGATTGTGATTGTATGATTGTAATTGTATGATTATGATTGTATGATTGTGATTGTATGATTGTGATTGTATGATTGTATTTGGGAGATTGTAGTTGGGAGATTGTATTTGGGAGATTGTATTTGGGAGATTGTAATTGTATGATTGCGATTGTATGATTGTGATTGTATGATTGCGATTGTATGATTGTGATTGCATGATTTTGAATGTATGATTGTGATTGTATGATTGTGATTGTATGATTGAGATAGTATGATTGTGATTGTATGATTGTGATTGTATGATTGTGATTGTATGATTGTGATTGTATGATTGTGATTGTATGATTGTGATTGTATGATTGTGATTGTATGATTGTGATTGTATGATTGAGATAGTATGATTGTGATTGTATGATTGTGATTGTATGATTGTGATTGTATGATTGTGATTGTATGATTGTGATTGTATGATTGTGATTGTATGATTGTGATTGTATGATTGTGATTGTATGATTGTGATTGTATGATTGTGATTGTATGATTGTGATTGTATGATTGTGATTGTATGATTGCGTTTGTATGATTGTGATTGTATGATTGTGATGTATGATTGTAATTGTATGATTATGATTGTATGATTGTGATTGTATGATTGCGATTGTATGATTGTGATTGTATGATTGTGATGTATGATTGTAATTGTATGATTATGATTGTATGATTGTGATTGTATGATTGTGATGGTATGATTGTGATTGTATGATTGCGATCGTATGATTGTGATTGCATGATTATGATTGTATGATTGTGATTGTATGATTGCGATTGTATGATTGTGATTGTATGATTATGATTGTATTTTTGTGATTGTATGATTGTGATTGTATGATTGTGATTGTATGAGTGTGATTGTGTGATTGTGGTTGTGCGATTGAGATTGTACGATTGTGATTGAATGATTGTGATTGTATGATTATAATTGTATGATTGTGATTGCATGATTGTGATTGTATGATTGTGATTGCATGATTTTGAATGTATGATTGTGATTGTATGATTGTGATTGTATGATTGTGATTGTATGATTGTGATTGTATGATTGTGATTGTATGATTGTGATTGTATGATTGTGATAGTATGATTGTGATTGTATGATTGTGATTGTATGATTGTGATTGTATGATTGTGATTGCATGATGTTGAATGTATGATTGTGATTGTATGATTGTGATTGTATGATTGTGATTGTATGATTGTGATTGTATGATTGTGATTGTATGATTGTGATTGTATGATTGTGATTGTCTGATTGTGATTGTATGATTGTGATTGTATGATTGTGATTGTATGATTGTGATAGTATGATTGTGATTATATGATTGTGATTGTATGATTGTAATTGTATGATTATGATTGTATGATTGTGATTGTATGATTGTGATTGTATGATTGTATTTGGGAGATTGTAGTTGGGAGATTGTATTTGGGAGATTGTATTTGGGAGATTGTTATTGTATGATTGCGATTGTATGATTGTGATTGTATGATTGCGATTGTATGATTGTGATTGTATGATTGTGATGTATGATTGTAATTGTATGATTGTGATGTATGATTGTAATTGTATGATTATGATTGTATGATTGTGATTGTATGATTGTGATGGTATGATTGTGATTGTATGATTGCGATCGTATGATTGTGATTGTATGATCATGATTGTATGATTGTGATTGTATGATTGCGATTGTATGAATGCGATTGTATGATTGTGATTGCATAATTGTGATTGTATGATTGTGATTATATGATTGTGATTGTCTGATTGTGGTTGTATGATTGTGATTGTATGATTGTGATTGTATGATTGTGATTGTATGATTGCGATTGTATGATTGTGATTGTATGATTGTGATGTATGATTGTAATTGTATGATTATGATTGTATGATTGTGATTGTATGATTGTGATGGTATGATTGTGATTGTATGATTGCGATCGTATGATTGTGATTGCATGATTATGATTGTATGATTGTGATTGTATGATTGCGATTGTATGATTGTGATTGTATGATTATGATTGTATTTTTGTGATTGTATGATTGTGATTGTATGATTGTGATTGTATGATTGTGATTGTATGATTGTGATTGTATGATTGTGATTGTATGATTGTGATTGTATGATTGTGATTGTCTGATTGTGATTGTATGATTGTGATTGTATTATTGTGATAGTATGATTGTGATTGTATGATTGTGATTGTATGATTGTGATTGTATGATTATGATTGTATGATTGTGATTGTATGATTGTATTTGGGTGATTGTATTTGGGAGATTGTATTTGGGAGATTGTAATTGTATGATTGCGATTGTATGATTGTGATTGTATGATTGCGATTGTATGAATGCGATTGTATGATTGTGATTGTATGATTGTGATTGTATGATTGTGATTGCATGATTATGATTGTATGATTGTGATTGTATGATTGCGATTGTATGATTGCGATTGTATGATTGTGATTGTATGATTGCGATTGTATGAATGCGATTGTATGATTGTGATTGTATGATTGTATTTGGGAGATTGTATTTGGGATATTGTAATTGTATGATTGCGATTGTATGATTGTGATTGTATGATTGTGATGTATGATTGTAATTGTATGATTATGATTGTATGATTGTGATTGTATGATTGAGATAGTATGATTGTGATTGTATGATTGTGATTGTATGATTGTGATTGTATGATTGTGATTGTATGATTGTGATTGTATGATTGTGATTGTATGATTGTGATTGTATGATTGTGATTGTATGATTGTGATTGTATGATTGTGATTGTACGATTGTGATTGTATGATTGTGATTGTATGATTGTGATTGTATGATTGCGTTTGTATGATTGTGATTGTATGATTGTGATGTATGATTGTAATTGTATGATTATGATTGTATGATTGTGATTGTATGATTGCGATTGTATGATTGTGATTGTATGATTGTGATGTATGATTGTAATTGTATGATTATGATTGTATGATTGTGATTGTATGATTGTGATGGTATGATTGTGATTGTATGATTGCGATCGTATGATTGTGATTGCATGATTATGATTGTATGATTGTGATTGTATGATTGCGATTGTATGATTGTGATTGTATGATTATGATTGTATTTTTGTGATTGTATGATTGTGATTGTATGATTGTGATTGTATGAGTGTGATTGTGTGATTGTGGTTGTGCGATTGAGATTGTACGATTGTGATTGAATGATTGTGATTGTATGATTATAATTGTATGATTGTGATTGCATGATTGTGATTGTATGATTGTGATTGCATGATTTTGAACGTATGATTGTGATTGTATGATTGTGATTGTATGATTGTGATTGTATGATTGTGATTGTATGATTGTGATTGTATGATTGTGATTGTATGATTGTGATTGTATGATTGTGATTGTATGATTGTGATTGTATGATTGTGATAGTATGATTGTGATTGTATGATTGTGATTGTATGATTGTGATTGTACGATTGTGATTGTATGATTGTATTTGGGAGATTGTATTTGGGAGATTGTAATTGTATGATTGCGATTGTATGATTGTGATTGTATGATTGCGATTGTATGATTGTGATTGTATGATTGTGATGTATGATTGTAATTGTATGATTATGATTGTATGATTGTGATTGTATGATTGTGATTGTATGATTGTATTTGGGAGATTGTAGTTGGGAGATTGTATTTGGGAGATTGTATTTGGGAGATTGTAATTGTATGATTGCGATCGTATGATTGTGATTGTATGATTGCGATTGTACGATTGTGATTGTATGATTGTAATGTATGATTGTAATTGTATGATTGTGATGTATGATTGTAATTGTATGATTATGATTGTATGATTGTGATTGTATGATTGTGATGGTATGATTGTGATTGTATGATTGCGATCGTATGATTGTGATTGTATGATCATGATTGTATGATTGTGATTGTATGATTGCGATTGTATGATTGCGATTGTATGATTGTGATTGCATAATTGTGATTGTATGATTGTGATTGTATGATTGTGATTGCCTGATTGTGGTTGTATGATTGTGATTGTATGATTGTGATTGTATGATTGTGATTGTATGATTGCGATTGTATGATTGTGATTGTATGATTGTGATTGAATGATTGTGATTGTATGATTATAATTGTATGATTGTGATTGCATGATTGTGATTGTATGATTGTGATTGCATGATTTTGAATGTATGATTGTGACTGTATGATTGTGATTGTATGATTGTGATTGTATGATTGTGATTGTATGATTGTGATTGTATGATTGTGATAGTATGATTGTGATTGTATGATTGTGATTGTATGATTGTGATTGTATGATTGTGATTGTACGATTGTATTTGGGAGATTGTATTCGGGAGATTGTATTTGGGAGATTGTAATTGTATGATTGCGATTGTATGATTGTGATTGTATGATTGCGATTGTATGATTGTGATTGTATGATTGTGATGTATGATTGTAATTGTATGATTGTGATGTATGATTGTAATTGTATGATTATGATTGTATGATTGTGATTGTATGATTGTGATGGTATGATTGTGATTGTATGATTGCGATCGTATGATTGTGATTGTATGATCATGATTGTATGATTGTGATTGTATGATTGCGATTGTATGAATGCGATTGTATGATTGTGATTGCATAATTGTGATTGTATGATTGTGATTATATGATTGTGATTGTCTGATTGTGGTTGTATGATTGTGATTGTATGATTGTGATTGTATGATTGTGATTGTATGATTGCGATTGTATGATTGTGATTGTATGATTGTGATGTATGATTGTAATTGTATGATTATGATTGTATGATTGTGATTGTATGATTGTGATGGTATGATTGTGATTGTATGATTGCGATCGTATGATTGTGATTGCATGATTATGATTGTATGATTGTGATTGTATGATTGCGATTGTATGATTGTGATTGTATGATTATGATTGTATTTTTGTGATTGTATGATTGTGATTGTATGATTGTGATTGTATGATTGTGATTGTATGATTGTGATTGTATGATTGTGATTGTATGATTGTGATTGTATGATTGTGATTGTATGATTGTGATTGTATGATTGTGATTGTCTGATTGTGATTGTATGATTGTGATTGTATTATTGTGATAGTATGATTGTGATTGTATGATTGTGATTGTATGATTGTGATTGTATGATTATGATTGTATGATTGTGATTGTATGATTGTATTTGGGTGATTGTGTTTGGGAGATTGTATTTGGGAGATTGTAATTGTATGATTGCGATTGTATGATTGTGATTGTATGATTGCGATTGTATGAATGCGATTGTATGATTGTGATTGTATGATTGTGATTGTATGATTGTGATTGTATGATTGTGATTGTATGATTCTGATTGTATGATTGTGATTGTATGATTGTGATAGTATGATTGTGATTGTATGCTGTGATTGTATGATTGTGATTGTATGATTGTATTTGGGAGATTGTATTCGGGAGATTGTATTTGGGAGATTGTAATTGTATGATTGTGATTGTATGATTGTGATTGTATGATTGCGATTGTATGATTGTGATTGTATGATTCTGATGTATGATTGTAATTGTATGATTATGATTGTATGATTGTGATTGTATGATTGTAATTGTATGATTATGATTGTATGATTGCGATCGTATGATTGTGATTGCATGATTATGATTGTATGATTGTGATTGTATGATTGCGATTGTATGATAGCGATTGTATGATTGTGATTGTATGATTGCGATTGTATGAATGCGATTGTATGATTGTGATTGTATGATTGTATTTGGGAGATTGTATTTGGGATATTGTAATTGTATGATTGCGATTGTATGATTGTGATTGTATGATTGTGATGTATGATTGTAATTGTATGATTATGATTGTATGATTGTGATTGTATGATTGAGATTGTATGATTGTGATTGTATGCTTGCGATTGTATGAATGTGACTGTATGATTGTGATTGTATGATTGTGATTGTATGATTGTGATTGTATGATTGTGATTGTATGATTGTGATTGTATGATTGTGATAGTATGATTGTGAAAGTATGATTGTGATTGTGTGATTGTGATTGTATGATTGTGATGTATGATTGTAATTGTATGATTATGATTGTATGATTGTGATTGTATGATTGTGATTGTATGATTGAGATTGTATGATTGTGATTGTATGCTTGCGATTGTCTGATTGTGGTTGTATGATTGTGATTGTATGATTGTGATTGTATGATTGTGATTGTATGATTGTGATTGTATGATTGTGATTGTATGATTGTGATTGTATGATTGTGATTGTATGATTGTGATTGCATGATTTTGAACGTATGATTGTGATTGTATGAATGTGATTGTATGATTGTGATTGTATGATTGTGATTGTATGATTGTGATTGTATGATTGTGATTGTATGATTGTGATTGTATGATTGTGATTGTATGATTGTGATTGTATGATTGAGATAGTATGATTGTGATTGTATGATTGTGATTGTATGATTGTGATTGTATGATTGCGATTGTATGATTGTGATTGTATGATTATGATTGTATTTTTGTGATTGTATGATTGTGATTGTATGATTGTGATTGTATGAGTGTGATTGTGTGATTGTGGTTGTGCGATTGAGATTGTACGATTGTGATTGAATGATTGTGATTGTATGATTATAATTGTATGATTGTGATTGCATGATTGTGATTGTATGATTGTGATTGCATGATTTTGAATGTATGATTGTGATTGTATGATTGTGATTGTATGATTGTGATTGTATGATTGTGATTGTATGATTGTGATTGTATGATTGTGATTGTATGATTGTGATTGTATGATTGTGATAGTATGATTGTGATTGTATGATTGTGATTGTATGATTGTGATTGTATGATTGTGATTGTATGATTGTATTTGGGAGATTGTATTTGGGAGATTGTAATTGTATGATTGCGATTGTATGATTGTGATTGTATGATTGCGATTGTATGATTGTGATTGTATGATTGTGATGTATGATTGTAATTGTATGATTATGATTGTATGATTGTGATTGTATGATTGTGATTGTATGATTGTATTTGGGAGATTGTAGTTGGGAGATTGTATTTGGGAGATTGTATTTGGGAGATTGTAATTGTATGATTGCGATCGTATGATTGTGATTGTATGATTGCGATTGTACGATTGTGATTGTATGATTGTAATGTATGATTGTAATTGTATGATTGTGATGTATGATTGTAATTGTATGATTATGATTGTATGATTGTGATTGTATGATTGTGATGGTATGATTGTGATTGTATGATTGCGATCGTATGATTGTGATTGTATGATCATGATTGTATGATTGTGATTGTATGATTGCGATTGTATGATTGCGATTGTATGATTGTGATTGCATAATTGTGACTGTATGATTGTGATTGTATGATTGTGATTGCCTGATTGTGGTTGTATGATTGTGATTGTATGATTGTGATTGTATGATTGTGATTGTATGATTGCGATTGTATGATTGTGATTGTATGATTGTGATTGAATGATTGTGATTGTATGATTATAATTGTATGATTGTGATTGCATGATTGTGATTGTATGATTGTGATTGCATGATTTTGAATGTATGATTGTGATTGTATGATTGTGATTGTATGATTGTGATTGTATGATTGTGATTGTATGATTGTGATTGTATGATTGTGATAGTATGATTGTGATTGTATGATTGTGATTGTATGATTGTGATTGTATGATTGTGATTGTACGATTGTATTTGGGAGATTGTATTCGGGAGATTGTATTTGGGAGATTGTAATTGTATGATTGCGATTGTATGATTGTGATTGTATGATTGCGATTGTATGATTGTGATTGTATGATTGTGATGTATGATTGTAATTGTATGATTGTGATGTATGATTGTAATTGTATGATTATGATTGTATGATTGTGATTGTATGATTGTGATGGTATGATTGTGATTGTATGATTGCGATCGTATGATTGTGATTGTATGATCATGATTGTATGATTGTGATTGTATGATTGCGATTGTATGAATGCGATTGTATGATTGTGATTGCATAATTGTGATTGTATGATTGTGATTATATGATTGTGATTGTCTGATTGTGGTTGTATGATTGTGATTGTATGATTGTGATTGTATGATTGTGATTGTATGATTGCGATTGTATGATTGTGATTGTATGATTGTGATGTATGATTGTAATTGTATGATTATGATTGTATGATTGTGATTGTATGATTGTGATGGTATGATTGTGATTGTATGATTGCGATCGTATGATTGTGATTGCATGATTATGATTGTATGATTGTGATTGTATGATTGCGATTGTATGATTGTGATTGTATGATTATGATTGTATTTTTGTGATTGTATGATTGTGATTGTATGATTGTGATTGTATGATTGTGATTGTATGATTGTGATTGTATGATTGTGATTGTATGATTGTGATTGTATGATTGTGATTGTATGATTGTGATTGTCTGATTGTGATTGTATGATTGTGATTGTATTATTGTGATAGTATGATTGTGATTGTATGATTGTGATTGTATGATTGTGATTGTATGATTATGATTGTATGATTGTGATTGTATGATTGTGATTGTATGATTGTGATTGTATGATTCTGATTGTATGATTGTGATTGTATGATTGTGATAGTATGATTGTGATTGTATGCTGTGATTGTATGATTGTGATTGTATGATTGCATTTGGGAGATTGTATTCGGGAGATTGTATTTGGGAGATTGTAATTGTATGATTGCGATTGTATGATTGTGATTGTATGATTGCGATTGTATGATTGTGATTGTATGATTCTGATGTATGATTGTAATTGTATGATTATGATTGTATGATTGTGATTGTATGATTGTAATTGTATGATTATGATTGTATGATTGCGATCGTATGATTGTGATTGCATGATTATGATTGTATGATTGTGATTGTATGATTGCGATTGTATGATTGCGATTGTATGATTGTGATTGTATGATTGCGATTGTATGAATGCGATTGTATGATTGTGATTGTATGATTGTATTTGGGAGATTGTATTTGGGATATTGTAATTGTATGATTGTGATTGTATGATTGTGATTGTATGATTGTGATGTATGATTGTAATTGTATGATTATGATTGTATGATTGTGATTGTATGATTGAGATTGTATGATTGTGATTGTATGCTTGCGATTGTATGAATGTGATTGTATGATTGTGATTGTATGATTGTGATTGTATGATTGTGATTGTATGATTGTGATTGTATGATTGTGATTGTATGATTGTGATTGTATGATTGTGATAGTATGATTGTGAAAGTATGATTGTGATTGTGTGATTGTGATTGTATGATTGTGATGTATGATTGTAATTGTATGATTATGATTGTATGATTGTGATTGTATGATTGTGATTGTATAATTGAGATTGTATGATTGTGATTGTATGCTTGCGATTGTCTGATTGTGGTTGTATGATTGTGATTGTATGATTGTGATTGTATGATTGTGATTGTATGATTGTGATTGTATGATTGTGATTGTATGATTGTGATTGTATGATTGTGATTGTATGATTGTGATTGCATGATTTTGAACGTATGATTGTGATTGTATGATTGTGATTGTATGATTGTGATTGTATGATTGTGATTGTATGATTGTGATTGTATGATTGTGATTGTATGATTGTGATTGTATGATTGTGATTGTATGATTGTGATTGTATGATTGAGATAGTATGATTGTGATTGTATGATTGTGATTGTATGATTGTGATTGTATGATTGTGATTGTATGATTGTGATTGTATGATTGTGATTGTATGATTGTGATTGTATGATTGTGATTGTATGATTGTGATTGTATGATTGTGATTGTATGATTGTGATTGTATGATTGTGATTGTATGATTGCGTTTGTATGATTGTGATTGTATGATTGTGATGTATGATTGTAATTGTATGATTATGATTGTATGATTGTGATTGTATGATTGCGATTGTATGATTGTGATTGTATGATTGTGATGTATGATTGTAATTGTATGATTATGATTGTATGATTGTGATTGTATGATTGTGATGGTATGATTGTGATTGTATGATTGCGATCGTATGATTGTGATTGCATGATTATGATTGTATGATTGTGATTGTATGATTGCGATTGTATGATTGTGATTGTATGATTATGATTGTATTTTTGTGATTGTATGATTGTGATTGTATGATTGTGATTGTATGAGTGTGATTGTGTGATTGTGGTTGTGCGATTGAGATTGTACGATTGTGATTGAATGATTGTGATTGTATGATTATAATTGTATGATTGTGATTGCATGATTGTGATTGTATGATTGTGATTGCATGATTTTGAATGTATGATTGTGATTGTATGATTGTGATTGTATGATTGTGATTGTATGATTGTGATTGTATGATTGTGATTGTATGATTGTGATTGTATGATTGTGATTGTATGATTGTGATAGTATGATTGTGATTGTATGATTGTGATTGTATGATTGTGATTGTATGATTGTGATTGTATGATTGTGATTGTATGATTGTATTTGGGAGATTGTATTTGGGAGATTGTATTTGGGAGATTGTAATTGTATGATTGCGATTGTATGATTGTGATTGTATGATTGCGATTGTATGATTGTGATTGTATGATTGTGATGTATGATTGTAATTGTATGATTATGATTGTATGATTGTGATTGTATGATTGTGATTGTATGATTGTATTTGGGAGATTGTAGTTGGGAGATTGTATTTGGGAGATTGTATTTGGGAGATTGTAATTGTATGATTGCGATCGTATGATTGTGATTGTATGATTGCGATTGTACGATTGTGATTGTATGATTGTAATGTATGATTGTAATTGTATGATTGTGATGTATGATTGTAATTGTATGATTATGATTGTATGATTGTGATTGTATGATTGTGATGGTATGATTGTGATTGTATGATTGCGATCGTATGATTGTGATTGTATGATCATGATTGTATGATTGTGATTGTATGATTGCGATTGTATGATTGCGATTGTATGTTTGTGATTGCATAATTGTGATTGTATGATTGTGATTGTATGATTGTGATTGCCTGATTGTGGTTGTATGATTGTGATTGTATGATTGTGATTGTATGATTGTGATTGTATGATTGCGATTGTATGATTGTGATTGTATGATTGTGATTGAATGATTGTGATTGTATGATTATAATTGTATGATTGTGATTGCATGATTGTGATTGTATGATTGTGATTGCATGATTTTGAATGTATGATTGTGATTGTATGATTGTGATTGTATGATTGTGATTGTATGATTGTGATTGTATGATTGTGATTGTATGATTGTGATAGTATGATTGTGATTGTATGATTGTGATTGTATGATTGTGATTGTATGATTGTGATTGTACGATTGTATTTGGGAGATTGTATTCGGGAGATTGTATTTGGGAGATTGTAATTGTATGATTGCGATTGTATGATTGTGATTGTATGATTATGATTGTATTTTTGTGATTTTATGATTGTGATTGTATGATTGTGAAAGTATGATTGTGATTGTATGATTGTGATTGTATGATTATGATTGTATGATTGTGATTGTATGATTGTATTTGGGTGATTGTATTTGGGAGATTGTATTTGGGAGATTGTAATTGTATGATTGCGATTGTATGATTGTGATTGTATGATTGCGATTGTATGAATGCGATGGTATGATTGTGATTGTATGATTGTGATTGTATGATTGTGATTGTATCATTGTGATTGTATGATTGTGATTGTATGATTGTATTTGGGAGATTGTATTTGGGATATTGTAATTGTATGATTGCGATTGTATGATTGTGATTGTATGATTGTGACGTATGATTGTAATTGTATGATTATGATTGTATGATTGTGATTGTATGATTGAGATTGTATGATTGTGATTGTATGCTTGCGATTGTATGAATGTGATTGTATGATTGTGATTGTATGATTGTGATTGTATGATTGTGATTGTATGATTGTGATTGTATGATTGTGAATTTACGATTGTGATTCTATGATTGTGATTGTATGATTGTGATTGTATGATTGTATTTGGGATATTGTAATTGTATGATTGCGATTGTATGATTGTGATTGTATGATTGTGATTGTATGAGTGTGATTGTGTGATTGTGGTTGTGCGATTGAGATTGTACGATTGTGATTGAATGATTGTGATTGTATGATTATAATTGTATGATTGTGATTGCATGATTGTGATTGTATGATTGTGATTGCATGATTTTGAATGTATGATTGTGATTGTATGATTGTGATTGTATGATTGTGATTGTATGATTGTGATTGTATGATTGTGATTGTATGATTGTGATAGTATGATTGTGATTGTATGATTCTGATTGTATGATTGTGATTGTATGATTGTATTTGGGAGATTGTATTCGGGAGATTGTATTTGGGAGATTGTAATTGTATGATTGCGATTGTATGATTGTGATTGTATGATTGTGATGTATGATTGTAATTGTATGATTATGATTGTATGATTGTGATTGTATGATTGTGATGGTATGATTGTGATTGTATGATTGCGATCGTATGATTGTGATTGCATGATTATGATTGTATGATTGTGATTGTATGATTGCGATTGTATGATTGTGATTGTATGATTATGATTGTATTTTTGTGATTGTATGATTGTGATTGTATGATTGTGATTGTATGAGTGTGATTGTGTGATTGTGGTTGTGCGATTGAGATTGTACGATTGTGATTGAATGATTGTGATTGTATGATTATAATTGTATGATTGTGATTGCATGATTGTGATTGTATGATTGTGATTGCATGATTTTGAATGTATGATTGTGATTGTATGATTGTGATTGTATGATTGTGATTGTATGATTGTGATTGTATGATTGTGATTGTATGATTGTGATTGTATGATTGTGATAGTATGATTGTGATTGTATGATTGTGATTGTATGATTGTGATTGTATGATTGTGATTGTATGATTGTATTTGGGAGATTGTATTTGGGAGATTGTATTTGGGAGATTGTAATTGTATGATTGCGATTGTATGATTGTGATTGTATGATTGCGATTGTATGATTGTGATTGTATGATTGTGATGTATGATTGTAATTGTATGATTATGATTGTATGATTGTGATTGTATGATTGTGATTGTATGATTGTATTTGGGAGATTGTAGTTGGGAGATTGTATTTGGGAGATTGTATTTGGGAGATTGTAATTGTATGATTGCGATCGTATGATTGTGATTGTATGATTGCGATTGTATGAATGTGATTGTATGATTGTGATGTATGATTGTAATTGTATGATTGTGATGTATGATTGTAATTGTATGATTATGATTGTATGATTGTGATTGTATGATTGTGATGGTATGATTGTGATTGTATGTTTGCGATCGTATGATTGTGATTGTATGATTGTGATTGTATGATTGTGATTGTATGATTATGATTGTATGATTGTGATTGTATGATTGTGATTGTATGATTGTGATTGTATGATTGTGATAGTACGATTGTGATTGTATGATTGTGATTGTATGATTGTGATGTATGACTGTAATTGTATGATTATGATTGTATGATTGTGATTGTATGATTGAGATTGTATGATTGTGATTGTATGCTTGCGATTGTATGACTGTGATTGTATGATTGTGATTGTATGATTGTGATTGTATGATTGTGATTGTATCATTATGATTGTATGATTGTGATTGTATGATTGTGATTGTATGATTGTGATTGTATGATTGTGATAGTACGATTGTGATTGTATGATTGTGATTGTATGACTGTGATTGTATGATTGTGATTGTATGATTGTGATTGTATGATTGTGAAAGTATGATTGTGATGCTATGATTGTGATTGTATGATTGTGATTGTATGATTGTGATTGTATGAGTGTGATTGTCTGATTGTGGTTGTGCGATTGTGATTGAACGATTGTGATTGTACGATTGTTATTGAATGATTGTGATTGTATGATTCTGATTGTATGATTGTGATAGCATGATTGTGATTGTATGATTGTGATTGCATGATTTTGAATGTATGATTGCGATTGTATGATTGTGGTTGTATGATTGTGATTGTATGATTGTGATTGTATGATTGTGATTGTATGATTGTGATAGTATGATTGTGATAGTATGATTGTGATTGTATGATTGCGATTGTATGATTGTGATTGTATGATTGTGATTGTATGATTGTGATTGTATGATTGTGATTGTATGATTGTGATTGTATGATTGTGATTGTATGATTGTGATTGTATGTTTGTGATTGTATGATTGTGGTTGTATGATTGTGATTGTATGATTGTGATTGTATGATTGTGATTGTATGATTGTGATTGTATGATTGTGATAGTATGATTGTGATTGTATGATTGTGATTGTATGATTGTGATTGTATGATTGTGATTGTATGATTGTGATTGTATGATTGTGATTGTATGATTGTATTTGGGAGATTGTATTTGGGAGATTGTAATTGTCTGATTGCGATTGTATGATTGTGATTGTATGATTGCGATTGTATGATTGTGATTGTATGATTGTGATGTATGATTGTAATTGTATGATTATGATTGTATGATTGTGATTGTATGATTGTGATTGTATGATTGTATTTGGGAGATTGTAGTTGGGAGATTGCATTTGGGAGATTGTATTTGGGAGATTGTAATTGTATGATTGCGATTGTATGATTGTGATTGTATGATTGTGATTGCATGATTTTGAATGTGTGATTGTGATTGTATGATTGTGATTGTATGATTGTGATTGTATGATTGTGATTGTATGATTGTGATTGTATGATTGTGATAGTATGATTGTGATTGTATGATTGTGATTGTATGATTGTGATTGTATGATTGTGATTGTATGATTGTATTTGGGAGATTGTATTTGGGAGATTGTATTTGGGAGATTGTAATTGTATGATTGCGATTGTATGATTGTGATTGTATGATTGCGATTGTATGATTGTGATTGTATGATTGTGATGTATGATTGTAATTGTATGATTATGATTGTATGATTGTGATTGTATGATTGTGATTGTATGATTGTATTTGGGAGATTGTAGTTGGGAGATTGTATTTGGGAGATTGTATTTGGGAGATTGTAATTGTATGATTGCGATTGTATGATTGTGATTGTATGATTGCGATTGTATGATTGTGATTGTATGATTGCGATTGTATGATTGTGATTGTATGATTGTGATGTATGATTGTAATTGTATGATTATGATTGTATGATTCTGATTGTATGATTGTGATGGTATGATTGTGATTGTATGATTGCGATCGTATGATTGTGATTGTATGATCATGATTGTATGATTGTGATTGTATGATTGCGATTATATGAATGCGATTGTATGATTGTGATTGCATAATTGTGATTGTATGATTGTGATTGTATGATTGTGATTGTCTGATTGTGGTTGTATGATTGTGATTGTATGATTGTGATTGTATGATTGTGATTGTATGATTGCGATTGTATGATTGTGATTGTATGATTGTGATGTATGATTGTAATTGAATGATTATGATTGTATGATTGTGATTGTATGATTGCGATTGTATGATTGTGATTGTATGATTGCGATTGTATGATTGTGATTGTATGATTGTGATGTATGATTGTAATTGTATGATTATGATTGTATGATTCTGATTGTATGATTGTGATGGTATGATTGTGATTGTATGATTGCGATCGTATGATTGTGATGGTATGATTGTGATTGTATGATTGCGATCGTATGACTGTGATTGCATGATTATGATTGTATGATTGTGATTGTATGATTGCGATTGTATGATTGTGATTGTATGATTATGATTGTATTTTTGTGATTGTATGATTGTGATTGTATGATTGTGATTGTATGAGTGAGATTGTCTGATTGTGATTGTGTGATTGTGATTGTATGATTGTGATAGTATGATTGTGATTGTATTATTGTGATTGTATGATTGTGATTGTATGATTATGATTGTATGATTGTGATTGTATGATTGTATTTGGGTGATTGTATTTGGGAGATTGTATTTGGGAGATTGTAATTGTATGATTGCGATTGTATGATTGTGATTGTATGATTGCGATTGTATGAATGCGATTGTATGATTGTGATTGTATGATTGTGATTGTATGATTGTGATTGTATGATTGTGATTTTATGATTGTATTTGGGATATTGTAATTGTATGATTGCGATTGTATGATTGTGATTGTATGATTGTGATTGTATGAGTGTGATTGTGTGATTGTGGTTGTGCGATTGAGATTGTACGATTGTGATTGAATGATTGTGATTGTATGATTATAATTGTATGATTGTGATTGCATGATTGTGATTGTATGATTGTGATTGCATGATTTTGAATGTATGATTGTGATTGTATGATTGTGATTGTATGATTGTGATTGTATGATTGTGATTGTATGATTGTGATTGTATGATTGTGATTGTATGATTGTGATAGTATGATTGTGATTGTATGATTGTGATTGTATGATTGTTATTGTATGATTGTATTTGGGAGATTGTATTCGGGAGATTGTATTTGGGAGATTGTAATTGTATGATTGCGATTGTATGATTGTGATTGTATGATTGCGATTGCATGATTGTGATTGTATGATTCTGATGTATGATTGTAATTGTATGATTATGATTGTATGATTGTGATTGTATGATTGTCATTGTATGATTGTATCTGGGAGATTGTATTTGGGAGATTGTATTTGGGAGATTGTAATTGTTTGATTGCGATTGTATGATTGTGATTGTATGATTGCGATTGTATGATTGTGATTGTATGATTGTGATGTATGATTGTAATTGTATGATTATGATTGTATGATTGTGATTGTATGATTGTGATTGTATGATTGTGATTGTATGATTGTGATTGTATGATTGTGATTGTATGATTGTATTTTGGATATTGTAATTGTATGATTGCGATTGTATGATTGTGATTGTATGATTGTGATTGTATGATTGTGATTGTACGAGTGTGATTGTGTGATTGTGGTTGTGCGATTGAGATTGTACGATTGTGATTGAATGATTGTGATTGTATGATTATAATTGTATGATTGTGATTGCATGATTGTGATTGTATGATTGTGATTGCATGATTTTGAATGTATGATTGTGATTGTATGATTGTGATTGTATGATTGTGATTGTATGATTGTGATTGTATGATTGTGATTGTATGATTGTGATTGTATGATTGTGATAGTATGATTGTGATTGTATGATTGTGATTGTATGATTGTGATTGTATGATTGTATTTGGGAGATTGTATTCGGGAGATTGTATTTGGGAGATTGTAATTGTATGATTGCGATTGTATGATTGTGATTGTATGATTGCGATTGTATGATTGTGATTGTATGATTCTCATGTATGATTGTAATTGTATGATTATGATTGTATGATTGTGATTGTATGATTGTCATTGTATGATTGTATCTGGGAGATTGTATTTGGGAGATTGTATTTGGGAGATTGTAATTGTATGATTGCGATTGTATGATTGTGATTGTATGATTGCGATTGTATGATTGTGATTGTATGATTGTGATGTATGATTGTAATTGTATGATTATGATTGTATGATTGTGATTGTATGATTGTGATGGTATGATTGTGATTGTATGATTGCGATCGTATGATTGTGATTGCATGATTATGATTGTACGATTGTGACTGTATGATTGCGATTGTATGATTGTGATTGTATGATTATGATTGTATTTTTGTGATTGTATGATTGTGATTGTATGATTGTGAAAGTATGATTGTGATTGTATGATTGTGATTGTATGATTATGATTGTATGATTGTGATTGTATGATTGTATTTGGGTGATTGTATTTGGGAGATTGTATTTGGGAGATTGTAATTGTATGATTGCGGTTGTATGATTGTGATTGTATGATTGCGATTGTATGAATGCGATGGTATGATTGCGATTGTATGATTGTGATTGTATGATTGTGATTGTATGATTGTGATTGTATGATTGTGATGTATGACTGTAATTGTATGATTATGATTGTATGATTGTGATTGTATGATTGAGATTGTATGATTGTGATTGTATGCTTGCGATTGTATGACTGTGATTGTATGATTGTGATTGTATGATTGTGATAGTACGATTGTGATTGTATGATTGTGATTGTATGACTGTGATTGTATGATTGTGATTGTATGATTGTGATTGTATGATTGTGAAAGTATGATTGTGATGCTATGATTGTGATTGTATGATTGTGATTGTATGATTGTGATTGTATGAGTGTGATTGTATGATTGTGATTGTATGATTGTGATTGTATGATTGTGATTGTATGATTGTGAATTTACGATTGTGATTCTATGATTGTGATTGTATGATTGTGATAGTATGTCTGTGATTGTATGACTGTGATTGTATGATTGTGATTGTATGATTGTGATTGTATGATTGTGATTGTATGATTGTGATAGTACGATTGTGATTGTATGCTTGCGATTGTATGAATGTGATTGTATGATTGTGATTGTATGATTGTGATTGTATGATTGTGATTGTATGATTGTGACGTATGATTGTAATTGTATGATTATGATTGTATGATTGTGATTGTATGATTGAGATTGTATGATTGTGATTGTATGATTGTGATTGTATGATTGTGATAGTATGATTGTGAAAGTATGAATGCGATGGTATGATTGTGATTGTATGATTGTGATTGTATGATTGTGATTGTATGATTGTGATTGTATGATTGTGATGTATGACTGTAATTGTATGATTATGATTGTATGATTGTGATTGTATGATTGAGATTGTATGATTGTGATTGTATGCTTGCGATTGTATGACTGTGATTGTATGATTGTGATTGTATGATTGTGATAGTACGATTGTGATTGTATGATTGTGATTGTATGACTGTGATTGTATGATTGTGATTGTATGATTGTGATTGTATGATTGTGAAAGTATGATTGTGATGCTATGATTGTGATTGTATGATTGTGATTGTATGATTGTGATTGTATGAGTGTGATTGTATGATTGTGATTGTATGATTGTGATTGTATGATTGTGATTGTATGATTGTGATAGTATGATTGTGATAGTATGATTGTGATTGTATGATTGCGATTGTATGATTGTGATTGTATGATTGTGATTGTATGATTGTGATTGTATGATTGTGATTGTATGATTGTGATTGTATGATTGTGATTGTATGATTGTGATTGTATGATTGTGATTGTATGATTGTATTTGGGAGATTGTATTTGGGATATTGTAATTGTATGATTGCGATTGTATGATTGTGATTGTATGATTGTGACGTATGATTGTAATTGTATGATTATGATTGTATGATTGTGATTGTATGATTGAGATTGTATGATTGTGATTGTATGCTTGCGATTGTATGAATGTGATTGTATGATTGTGATTGTATGATTGTGATTGTATGATTGTGATTGTATGATTGTGATTGTATGATTGTGATTGTATGATTGTGAATTTACGATTGTGATTCTATGATTGTGATTGTATGATTGTGATAGTATGACTGTGATTGTATGACTGTGATTGTATGATTGTGATTGTATGATTGTGATTGTATGATTGTGATTGTATGATTTGTGATTGTATGATTGTGATTGTATGATTGTGAGTGTATGATTGTGATTGTATGATTGTATTTGGGATATTGTAATTGTATGATTGCGATTGTATGATTGTGATTGTATGATTGTGATTGTATGATTGTGATAGTATGATTGTGAAAGTATGAATGCGATGGTATGATTGTGATTGTATGATTGTGATTGTATGATTGTGATTGTATGATTGTGATTGTATGATTGTGATGTATGACTGTAATTGTATGATTATGATTGTATGATTGTGATTGTATGATTGAGATTGTATGATTGTGATTGTTTGCTTGCGATTGTATGACTGTGATTGTATGATTGTGATTGTATGATTGTGATAGTACGATTGTGATAGTATGATTGTGATTGTATGACTGTGATTGTATGATTGTGATTGTATGATTGTGATTGTATGATTGTGAAAGTATGATTGTGATGCTATGATTGTGATTGTATGATTGTGATTGTATGATTGTGATTGTATGAGTGTGATTGTATGATTGTGATTGTATGATTGTGATTGTATGATTGTGATTGTATGATTGTGATAGTATGATTGTGATAGTATGATTGTGATTGTATGATTGCGATTGTATGATTGTGATTGTATGATTGTGATTGTATGATTGTGATTGTATGATTGTGATTGTATGATTGTGATTGTATGATTGTGATTGTATGATTGTGATTGTATGATTGTGATTGTATGATTGTGATTGTATGATTGTGATTGTATGATTGCGATTGTATGATTGTGATTGTATGATTGTGATGTATGATTGTAATTGTATGATTATGATTGTATGATTGTGATTGTATGATTGCGATTGTATGATTGTGATTGTATGATTGTGATGTATGATTGTAATTGTATGATTATGATTGTATGATTGTGATTGTATGATTGTGATGGTATGATTGTGATTGTATGATTGCGATCGTATGATTGTGATTGCATGATTATGATTGTATTTTTGTGATTGTATGATTGTGATTGTATGATTGTGATTGTATGATTGTGAAAGTATGATTGTGATTGTATGATTGTGATTGTATGATTATGATTGTATGATTGTGATTGTATGATTGTATTTGGGTGATTGTATTTGGGAGATTGTATTTGGGAGATTGTAATTGTATGATTGCGATTGTATGATTGTGATTGTATGATTGCGATTGTATGAATGCGATGGTATGATTGTGATTGTATGATTGTGATTGTATGATTGTGATTGTATGATTGTGATTGTATGATTGTGATTGTATGATTGTATTTGGGAGATTGTATTTGGGATATTGTAATTGTATGATTGCGATTGTATGATTGTGATTGTATGATTGTGACGTATGATTGTAATTGTATGATTATGATTGTATGATTGTGATTGTATGATTGAGATTGAATGATTGTGATTGTATGCTTGCGATTGTATGAATGTGATTGTATGATTGTGATTGTATGATTGTGATTGTATGATTGTGATTGTATGATTGTGATTGTATGATTGTGATTGTATGATTGTGATTGTATGATTGTGATTGTATGATTGTGAATTTACGATTGTGATTCTATGATTGTGATTGTATGATTGTGATAGTATGACTGTGATTGTATGACTGTGATTGTATGATTGTGATTGTATGATTGTGATTGTATGATTGTGATTGTATGATTGTGATTGTATGATTGTGATTGTATGATTGTGAGTGTATGATTGTGATTGTATGATTGTATTTGGGATATTGTAATTGTATGATTGCGATTGTATGATTGTGATTGTATGATTGTGATTGTATGATTGAGATTGTCTGATTGTGATTGTGTGATTGTGATTGTATGATTGTGATAGTATGATTGTGATTGTATGATTGTGATTGTATGATTGTGATTGTATGATTATGATTGTATGATTGTGATTGTATGATTGTATTTGGGTGATTGTATTTGGGAGATTGTATTTGGGAGATTGTAATTGTATGATTGCGATTGTATGATTGTGATTGTATGATTGCGATTGTATGAATGCGATTGTATGATTGTGATTGTATGATTGTGATTGTATGATTGTGATTGTATGATTGTGATTTTATGATTGTATTTGGGATATTGTAATTGTATGATTGCGATTGTATGATTGTGATTGTATGATTGTGATTGTATGAGTGTGATTGTGTGATTGTGGTTGTGCGATTGAGATTGTACGATTGTGATTGAATGATTGTGATTGTATGATTATAATTGTATGATTGTGATTGCATGATTGTGATTGTATGATTGTGATTGCATGATTTTGAATGTATGATTGTGATTGTATGATTGTGATTGTATGATTGTGATTGTATGATTGTGATTGTATGATTGTGATTGTATGATTGTGATTGTATGATTGTGATAGTATGATTGTGATTGTATGATTGTGATTGTATGATTGTTATTGTATGATTGTATTTGGGAGATTGTATTCGGGAGATTGTATTTGGGAGATTGTAATTGTATGATTGCGATTGTATGATTGTGATTGTATGATTGCGATTGCATGATTGTGATTGTATGATTCTGATGTATGATTGTAATTGTATGATTATGATTGTATGATTGTGATTGTATGATTGTCATTGTATGATTGTATCTGGGAGATTGTATTTGGGAGATTGTATTTGGGAGATTGTAATTGTTTGATTGCGATTGTATGATTGTGATTGTATGATTGCGATTGTATGATTGTGATTGTATGATTGTGATGTATGATTGTAATTGTATGATTATGATTGTATGATTGTGATTGTATGATTGTGATGGTATGATTGTGATTGTATGATTGCGATCGTATGATTGTGATTGCATGATTATGATTGTACGATTGTGACTGTATGATTGCGATTGTATGATTGTGATTGTATGATTATGATTGTATTTTTGTGATTGTATGATTGTGATTGTATGATTGTGAAAGTATGATTGTGATTGTATGATTGTGATTGTATGATTATGATTGTATGATTGTGATTGTATGATTGTATTTGGGTGATTGTATTTGGGAGATTGTATTTGGGAGATTGTAATTGTATGATTGCGGTTGTATGATTGTGATTGTATGATTGTGATTGTATGATTGTGATTGTATGATTGTGATTGTATGATTGTGATTGTATGATTGTGATTGTATGATTGCGATTGTATGATTGTGATTGTATGATTGTGATGTATGATTGTAATTGTATGATTATGATTGTATGATTGTGATTGTATGATTGCGATTGTATGATTGTGATTGTATGATTGTGATGTATGATTGTAATTGTATGATTATGATTGTATGATTGTGATGGTATGATTGTGATTGTATGATTGCGATCGTATGATTGTGATTGCATGATTATGATTGTATTTTTGTGATTGTATGATTGTGATTGTATGATTGTGATTGTATGATTGTGAAAGTATGATTGTGATTGTATGATTGTGATTGTATGATTATGATTGTATGATTGTGATTGTATGATTGTATTTGG
The DNA here is from genome assembly GCF_050947335.1 of Megachile rotundata. NCBI lineage: Eukaryota > Metazoa > Arthropoda > Insecta > Hymenoptera > Megachilidae > Megachile > Megachile rotundata. The sequence goes on along the minus strand of NW_027473318.1, from coordinate 673,026 downwards.
GTGATTGTATTTGGGAGATTGTATTTGGGAGATTGTAATTGTATGATTGCGATTGTATGATTGTGATTGTATGATTGCGATTGTATGAATGCGATGGTATGATTGTGATTGTATGATTGTGATTGTATGATTGTGATTGTATGATTGTGATTGTATGATTGTGATTGTATGATTGTATTTGGGAGATTGTATTTGGGATATTGTAATTGTATGATTGCGATTGTATGATTGTGATTGTATGATTGTGACGTATGATTGTAATTGTATGATTATGATTGTATGATTGTGATTGTATGATTGAGATTGAATGATTGTGATTGTATGCTTGCGATTGTATGAATGTGATTGTATGATTGTGATTGTATGATTGTGATTGTATTATTTGTGATTGTATGATTGTGATTGTATGATTGTGATTGTATGATTGTGATTGTATGATTGTGATTGTATGATTGTGAATTTACGATTGTGATTCTATGATTGTGATTGTATGATTGTGATAGTATGACTGTGATTGTATGACTGTGATTGTATGATTGTGATTGTATGATTGTGATTGTATGATTGTGATTGTATGATTGTGATTGTATGATTGTGATTGTATGATTGTGAGTGTATGATTGTGATTGTATGATTGTATTTGGGATATTGTAATTGTATGATTGCGATTGTATGATTGTGATTGTATGATTGTGATTGTATGATTGAGATTGTCTGATTGTGATTGTGTGATTGTGATTGTATGATTGTGATAGTATGATTGTGATTGTATGATTGTGATTGTATGATTGTGATTGTATGATTATGATTGTATGATTGTGATTGTATGATTGTATTTGGGTGATTGTATTTGGGAGATTGTATTTGGGAGATTGTAATTGTATGATTGCGATTGTATGATTGTGATTGTATGATTGCGATTGTATGAATGCGATTGTATGATTGTGATTGTATGATTGTGATTGTATGATTGTGATTGTATGATTGTGATTTTATGATTGTATTTGGGATATTGTAATTGTATGATTGCGATTGTATGATTGTGATTGTATGATTGTGATTGTATGAGTGTGATTGTGTGATTGTGGTTGTGCGATTGAGATTGTACGATTGTGATTGAATGATTGTGATTGTATGATTATAATTGTATGATTGTGATTGCATGATTGTGATTGTATGATTGTGATTGCATGATTTTGAATGTATGATTGTGATTGTATGATTGTGATTGTATGATTGTGATTGTATGATTGTGATTGTATGATTGTGATTGTATGATTGTGATTGTATGATTGTGATTGTATGATTGTGATAGTATGATTGTGATTGTATGATTGTGATTGTATGATTGTTATTGTATGATTGTATTTGGGAGATTGTATTCGGGAGATTGTATTTGGGAGATTGTAATTGTATGATTGCGATTGTATGATTGTGATTGTATGATTGCGATTGCATGATTGTGATTGTATGATTCTGATGTATGATTGTAATTGTATGATTATGATTGTATGATTGTGATTGTATGATTGTCATTGTATGATTGTATCTGGGAGATTGTATTTGGGAGATTGTATTTGGGAGATTGTAATTGTTTGATTGCGATTGTATGATTGTGATTGTATGATTGCGATTGTATGATTGTGATTGTATGATTGTGATGTATGATTGTAATTGTATGATTATGATTGTATGATTGTGATTGTATGATTGTGATTGTATGATTGTGATTGTATGATTGTGATTGTATGATTGTGATTGTATGATTGTATTTTGGATATTGTAATTGTATGATTGCGATTGTATGATTGTGATTGTATGATTGTGATTGTATGATTGTGATTGTACGAGTGTGATTGTGTGATTGTGGTTGTGCGATTGAGATTGTACGATTGTGATTGAATGATTGTGATTGTATGATTATAATTGTATGATTGTGATTGCATGATTGTGATTGTATGATTGTGATTGCATGATTTTGAATGTATGATTGTGATTGTATGATTGTGATTGTATGATTGTGATTGTATGATTGTGATTGTATGATTGTGATTGTATGATTGTGATTGTATGATTGTGATAGTATGATTGTGATTGTATGATTGTGATTGTATGATTGTGATTGTATGATTGTATTTGGGAGATTGTATTCGGGAGATTGTATTTGGGAGATTGTAATTGTATGATTGCGATTGTATGATTGTGATTGTATGATTGCGATTGTATGATTGTGATTGTATGATTCTCATGTATGATTGTAATTGTATGATTATGATTGTATGATTGTGATTGTATGATTGTCATTGTATGATTGTATCTGGGAGATTGTATTTGGGAGATTGTATTTGGGAGATTGTAATTGTATGATTGCGATTGTATGATTGTGATTGTATGATTGCGATTGTATGATTGTGATTGTATGATTGTGATGTATGATTGTAATTGTATGATTATGATTGTATGATTGTGATTGTATGATTGTGATGGTATGATTGTGATTGTATGATTGCGATCGTATGATTGTGATTGCATGATTATGATTGTACGATTGTGACTGTATGATTGCGATTGTATGATTGTGATTGTATGATTATGATTGTATTTTTGTGATTGTATGATTGTGATTGTATGATTGTGAAAGTATGATTGTGATTGTATGATTGTGATTGTATGATTATGATTGTATGATTGTGATTGTATGATTGTATTTGGGTGATTGTATTTGGGAGATTGTATTTGGGAGATTGTAATTGTATGATTGCGGTTGTATGATTGTGATTGTATGATTGCGATTGTATGAATGCGATGGTATGATTGCGATTGTATGATTGTGATTGTATGATTGTGATTGTATGATTGTGATTGTATGATTGTGATGTATGACTGTAATTGTATGATTATGATTGTATGATTGTGATTGTATGATTGAGATTGTATGATTGTGATTGTATGCTTGCGATTGTATGACTGTGATTGTATGATTGTGATTGTATGATTGTGATAGTACGATTGTGATTGTATGATTGTGATTGTATGACTGTGATTGTATGATTGTGATTGTATGATTGTGATTGTATGATTGTGAAAGTATGATTGTGATGCTATGATTGTGATTGTATGATTGTGATTGTATGATTGTGATTGTATGAGTGTGATTGTATGATTGTGATTGTATGATTGTGATTGTATGATTGTGATTGTATGATTGTGAATTTACGATTGTGATTCTATGATTGTGATTGTATGATTGTGATAGTATGTCTGTGATTGTATGACTGTGATTGTATGATTGTGATTGTATGATTGTGATTGTATGATTGTGATTGTATGATTGTGATAGTACGATTGTGATTGTATGCTTGCGATTGTATGAATGTGATTGTATGATTGTGATTGTATGATTGTGATTGTATGATTGTGATTGTATGATTGTGACGTATGATTGTAATTGTATGATTATGATTGTATGATTGTGATTGTATGATTGAGATTGTATGATTGTGATTGTATGATTGTGATTGTATGATTGTGATAGTATGATTGTGAAAGTATGAATGCGATGGTATGATTGTGATTGTATGATTGTGATTGTATGATTGTGATTGTATGATTGTGATTGTATGATTGTGATGTATGACTGTAATTGTATGATTATGATTGTATGATTGTGATTGTATGATTGAGATTGTATGATTGTGATTGTATGCTTGCGATTGTATGACTGTGATTGTATGATTGTGATTGTATGATTGTGATAGTACGATTGTGATTGTATGATTGTGATTGTATGACTGTGATTGTATGATTGTGATTGTATGATTGTGATTGTATGATTGTGAAAGTATGATTGTGATGCTATGATTGTGATTGTATGATTGTGATTGTATGATTGTGATTGTATGAGTGTGATTGTATGATTGTGATTGTATGATTGTGATTGTATGATTGTGATTGTATGATTGTGATAGTATGATTGTGATAGTATGATTGTGATTGTATGATTGCGATTGTATGATTGTGATTGTATGATTGTGATTGTATGATTGTGATTGTATGATTGTGATTGTATGATTGTGATTGTATGATTGTGATTGTATGATTGTGATTGTATGATTGTATTTGGGAGATTGTATTTGGGATATTGTAATTGTATGATTGCGATTGTATGATTGTGATTGTATGATTGTGACGTATGATTGTAATTGTATGATTATGATTGTATGATTGTGATTGTATGATTGAGATTGTATGATTGTGATTGTATGCTTGCGATTGTATGAATGTGATTGTATGATTGTGATTGTATGATTGTGATTGTATGATTGTGATTGTATGATTGTGATTGTATGATTGTGATTGTATGATTGTGAATTTACGATTGTGATTCTATGATTGTGATTGTATGATTGTGATAGTATGACTGTGATTGTATGACTGTGATTGTATGATTGTGATTGTATGATTGTGATTGTATGATTGTGATTGTATGATTTGTGATTGTATGATTGTGATTGTATGATTGTGAGTGTATGATTGTGATTGTATGATTGTATTTGGGATATTGTAATTGTATGATTGCGATTGTATGATTGTGATTGTATGATTGTGATTGTATGATTGTGATTGTATGATTGTGATGTATGACTGTAATTGTATGATTATGATTGTATGATTGTGATTGTATGATTGAGATTGTATGATTGTGATTGTTTGCTTGCGATTGTATGACTGTGATTGTATGACTGTGATTGTATGATTGTGATTGTATGATTGTGATTGTATGATTGTGATTGTATGATTGTGATTGTATGATTGTGATTGTATGATTGTGAGTGTATGATTGTGATTGTATGATTGTATTTGGGATATTGTAATTGTATGATTGCGATTGTATGATTGTGATTGTATGATTGTGATTGTATGATTGAGATTGTCTGATTGTGATTGTGTGATTGTGATTGTATGATTGTGATAGTATGATTGTGATTGTATGATTGTGATTGTATGATTGTGATTGTATGATTATGGTTGTATGATTGTGATTGTATGATTGTATTTGGGTGATTGTATTTGGGAGATTGTATTTGGGAGATTGTAATTGTATGATTGCGATTGTATGATTGTGATTGTATGATTGCGATTGTATGAATGCGATTGTATGATTGTGATTGTATGATTGTGATTGTATGATTGTGATTGTATGATTGTGATTTTATGATTGTATTTGGGATATTGTAATTGTATGATTGCGATTGTATGATTGTGATTGTATGATTGTGATTGTATGAGTGTGATTGTGTGATTGTGGTTGTGCGATTGAGATTGTACGATTGTGATTGAATGATTGTGATTGTATGATTATAATTGTATGATTGTGATTGCATGATTGTGATTGTATGATTGTGATTGCATGATTTTGAATGTATGATTGTGATTGTATGATTGTGATTGTATGATTGTGATTGTATGATTGTGATTGTATGATTGTGATTGTATGATTGTGATTGTATGATTGTGATAGTATGATTGTGATTGTATGATTGTGATTGTATGATTGTTATTGTATGATTGTATTTGGGAGATTTTAGTCGGGATATTGTATTTGGGAGATTGTAATTGTATGATTGCGATTGTATGATTGTGATTGTATGATTGCGATTGTATGATTGTGATTGTATGATTCTGATGTATGATTGTAATTGTATGATTATGATTGTATGATTGTGATTGTATGATTGTCATTGTATGATTGTATCTGGGAGATTGTATTTGGGAGATTGTATTTGGGAGATTGTAATTGTTTGATTGCGATTGTATGATTGTGATTGTATGATTGCGATTGTATGATTGTGATTGTATGATTGTGATGTATGATTGTAATTGTATGATTATGATTGTATGATTGTGATTGTATGATTGTGATGTATGATTGTAATTGTATGATTGTGATGTATGATTGTAATTGTATGATTATGATTGTATGATTGTGATTGTATGATTGTGATGGTATGATTGTGATTGTATGATTGCGATCGTATGATTGTGATTGTATGATCATGATTGTATGATTGTGATTGTATGATTGCGATTGTATGATTGTGATTGTATGATTGTGATGTATGATTGTAATTGTATGATTATGATTGTATGATTGTGATTGTATGATTGTGATGGTATGATTGTGATTGTATGATTGCGATCGTATGATTGTGATTGCATGATTATGATTGTATGATTGTGATTGTATGATTGCGATTGTATGATTGTGATTGTATGATTATGATTGTATTTTTGTGATTGTATGATTGTGATTGTATGATTGTGATTGTATGATTGTGATTGTATGATTGTGATTGTATGATTGTGATTGTCTGATTGTGATTGTATGATTGTGATTGTATGATTGTGATAGTATGATTGTGATTGTATGATTGTGATTGTATGATTGTGATTGTATGATTATGATTGTATGATTGTGATTGTATGATTGTATTTGGGTGATTGTATTTGTCAGATTGTATTTGGGAGATTGTAATTGTATGATTGCGATTGTATGATTGTGATTGTATGATTGCGATTGTATGAATGCGATTGTATGATTGTGATTGTATGATTGTGATTGTATGATTGTGATTGTATGATTGTGATTGTATGATTGTATTTTGGATATTGTAATTGTATGATTGCGATTGTATAATTGTGATTGTATGATTGTGATTGTATGATTGTGATTGTACGAGTGTGATTGTGTGATTGTGGTTGTGCGATTGAGATTGTACGATTGTGATTGAATGATTGTGATTGTATGATTATAATTGTATGATTGTGATTGCATGATTGTGATTGTATGATTGTGATTGCATGATTTTGAATGTATGATTGTGATTGTATGATTGTGATTGTATGATTGTGATTGTATGATTGTGATTGTATGATTGTGATTGTATGATTGTGATAGTATGATTGTGATTGTATGATTGTGATTGTATGATTGTGATTGTATGATTGTATTTGGGAGATTGTATTCGGGAGATTGTATTTGGGAGATTGTAATTGTATGATTGCGATTGTATGATTGTGATTGTATGATTGCGATTGTATGACTGTGATTGTATGATTCTCATGTATGATTGTAATTGTATGATTATGATTGTATGATTGTGATTGTATGATTGTCATTGTATGATTGTATCTGGGAGATTGTATTTGGGAGATTGTATTTGGGAGATTGTAATTGTATGATTGCGATTGTATGATTGTGATTGTATGATTGCGATTGTATGATTGTGATTGTATGATTGTGACGTATGATTGTAATTGTATGATTATGATTGTATGATTGTGATTGTATGATTGTGATGGTATGATTGTGATTGTATGATTGCGATCGTATGATTGTGATTGCATGATTATGATTGTACGAATGTGATTGTATGATTGCGATTGTATGATTGTGATTGTATGATTATGATTGTATTTTTGTGATTGTATGATTGTGATTGTATGATTGTGAAAGTATGATTGTGATTGTATGATTGTGATTGTATGATTATGATTGTATGATTGTGATTGTATGATTGTATTTGGGTGATTGTATTTGGGAGATTGTATTTGGGAGATTGTAATTGTATGATTGCGATTGTATGATTGTGATTGTATGATTGTGATGTATGATTGTAATTGTATGATTATGATTGTATGATTGTGATTGTATGATTGTGATGGTATGATTGTGATTGTATGATTGCGATCGTATGATTGTGATTGCATGATTATGATTGTATGATTGTGATTGTATGATTGCGATTGTATGATTGTGATTGTATGATTATGATTGTATTTTTGTGATTGTATGATTGTGATTGTATGATTGTGATTGTATGATTGTGATTGTATGATTGTGATTGTCTGATTGTGATTGTATGATTGTGATTGTATGATTGTGATAGTATGATTGTGATTGTATGATTGTGATTGTATGATTGTGATTGTATGATTATGATTGTATGATTGTGATTGTATGATTGTATTTGGGTGATTGTATTTGTCAGATTGTATTTGGGAGATTGTAATTGTATGATTGCGATTGTATGATTGTGATTGTATGATTGCGATTGTATGAATGCGATTGTATGATTGTGATTGTATGATTTTGATTGTATGATTGTGATTGTATGATTGTGATTGTATGATTGTGATTGTATGATTGTATTTGGGATATTGTAATTGTATGATTGCGATTGTATGATTGTGATTGTATGATTGTGATTGTATGAGTGTGATTGTGTGATTGTGGTTGTGCGATTGAGATTGTACGATTGTGATTGAATGATTGTGATTGTATGATTATAATTGTATGATTGTGATTGCATGATTGTGATTGTATGACTGTGATTGCATGATTTTGAATGTATGATTGTGATTGTATGATTGTGATTGTATGATTGTGATTGTATGATTGTGATTGTATGATTGTGATTGTATGATTGCGATCGTATGATTGTGATTGCATGATTCTGATTGCATGATTGTGATTGTATGATTGCGATTGTATGATTGTGATTGTATGATTATGATTGTATTTTTGTGATTGTATGATTGTGATTGTATGATTGTGAAAGTATGATTGTGATTGTATGATTATGATTGTATGATTGTGATTGTATGATTGTATTTGGGTGATTGTATTTGGGAGATTGTATTTGGGAGATTGTAATTGTATGATTGCGATTGTATGATTGTGATTGTATGATTGCGATTGTATGATTGTGATTGTATGATTGTGATGTATGATTGTAATTGTATGATTATGATTGTATGATTGTGATTGTATGATTGTCATTGTATGATTGTATCTGGGAGATTGTATTTGGGAGATTGTATTTGGGAGATTGTAATTGTATGATTGCGATTGTATGATTGTGATTGTATGATTGCGATTGTATGATTGTGATTGTATGATTGTGATGTATGATTGTAATTGTATGATTATGATTGTATGATTGTGATTGTATGATTGTGATGGTATGATTGTGATTGTATGATTGCGATCGTATGATTGTGATTGCATGATTCTGATTGCATGATTGTGATTGTATGATTGCGATTGTATGATTGTGATTGTATGATTATGATTGTATGATTGTGATTGTATGATTGTATTTGGGTGATTGTATTTGGGAGATTGTATTTGGGAGATTGTAATTGTATGATTGCGATTGTATGATTGTGATTGTATGATTGCGATTGTATGAATGCGATGGTATGATTGTGATTGTATGATTGTGATTGTATGATTGTGATTGTATGATTGTGATTGTATGATTGTGATTGTATGATTGTGATTGTATGATTGTGATTGTATGATTGTGATTGTATGATTGTATTTGGGAGATTGTATTTGGGATATTGTAATTGTATGATTGCGATTGTATGATTGTGATTGTATGATTGTGACGTATGATTGTAATTGTATGATTATGATTGTATGATTGTGATTGTATGATTGAGATTGTATGATTGTGATTGTATGCTTGCGATTGTATGAATGTGATTGTATGATTGTGATTGTATGATTGTGATTGTATGATTGTGATTGTATGATTGTGATTGTATGATTGTGATTGTATGATTGTGAATTTACGATTGTGATTCTATGATTGTGATTGTATGATTGTGATAGTATGACTGTGATTGTATGACTGTGATTGTATGATTGTGATTGTATGATTGTGATTGTATGATTGTGATTGTATGATTGTGATTGTATGATTGTGATTGTATGATTGTGAGTGTATGATTGTGATTGTATGATTGTATTTGGGATATTGTAATTGTATGATTGCGATTGTATGATTGTGTTTGTATGATTGTGATTGTATGATTGTGATAGTATGATTGTGAAAGTATGAATGCGATGGTATGATTGTGATTGTATGATTGTGATTGTATGATTGTGATTGTATGATTGTGATTGTATGATTGTGATGTATGACTGTAATTGTATGATTATGATTGTATGATTGTGATTGTATGATTGAGATTGTATGATTGTGATTGTTTGCTTGCGATTGTATGACTGTGATTGTATGATTGTGATTGTATGATTGTGATAGTACGATTGTGATTGTATGATTGTGATTGTATGACTGTGATTGTATGATTGTGATTGTATGATTGTGATTGTATGATTGTGAAAGTATGATTGTGATGCTATGATTGTGATTGTATGATTGTGATTGTATGATTGTGATTGTATGAGTGTGATTGTATGATTGTGATTGTATGATTGTGATTGTATGATTGCGATTGTATGATTGTGATTGTATGATTGTGATGTATGATTGTAATTGTATGATTATGATTGTATGATTGTGATTGTATGATTGTGATGGTATGATTGTGATTGTATGATTGCGATCGTATGATTGTGATTGCATGATTATGATTGTATTTTTGTGATTGTATGATTGTGATTGTATGATTGTGATTGTATGATTGTGATTGTATGATTATGATTGTATGATTGTGATTGTATGATTGTATTTGGGTGATTGTATTTGGGAGATTGTATTTGGGGGATTGTAATTGTATGATTGCGATTGTATGATTGTGATTGTATGATTGCGATTGTATGAATGCGATGGTATGATTGTGATTGTATGATTGTGATTGTATGATTGTGATTGTATGATTGTGATTGTATGATTGTATTTGGGAGATTGTATTTGGGATATTGTAATTGTATGATTGCGATTGTATGATTGTGATTGTATGATTGCGATTGTATGATTGTGATTGTATGATTGCGATTGTATGATTGTGATTGTATGGTTGTGATGTATGATTGTAATTGTATGATTATGATTGTATGATTGTGATTGTATGATTGCGATGGTATGATTGTGATTGTATGATTGCGATCGTATGATTGTGATTGCATGATTATGATTGTATGATTGTGATTGTATGATTGCGATTGTATGATTGTGATTGTATGATTATGATTGTATGATTATGATTGTATGATTGTGATTGTATGATTGTATTTGGGTGATTGTATTTGGGAGATTGTATTTGGGAGATTGTAATTGTATGATTGCGATTGTATGATTGTGATTGTATGATTGCGATTGTATGAATGCGATGGTATGATTGTGATTGTATGATTGTGATTGTATGATTGTGATTGTATGATTGTGATTGTATGATTGTGATTGTATGATTGTGATTGTATGATTGTGATGTATGACTGTAATTGTATGATTATGATTGTATGATTGTGATTGTATGATTGAGATTGTATGATTGTGATTGTATGCTTGCGATTGTATGACTGTGATTGTATGATTGTGATTGTATGATTGTGATAGTACGATTGTGATTGTATGATTGTGATTGTATGACTGTGATTGTATGATTGTGATTGTATGATTGTGATTGTATGATTGTGAAAGTATGATTGTGATGCTATGATTGTGATTGTATGATTGTGATTGTATGATTGGGATTGTATGAGTGTGATTGTATGATTGTGATTGTATGATTGTGATTGTATGATTGTGATTGTATGATTGTGAATTTACGATTGTGATTCTATGATTGTGATTGTATGATTGTGATAGTATGACTGTGATTGTATGACTGGGATTGTATGATTGTGATTGTATGATTGTGATTGTATGATTGTGATTGTATGATTGTGATTGTATGATTGTGAGTGTATGATTGTGATTGTATGATTGTGATTGTATGATTGTGATTGTATGATTGTGATTGTATGATTATGATTGTATGATTGTGATTGTATGATTGTGATTGTATGATTGTGATTGTATGATTGTGAGTGTATTATTGTGATTGTATGATTGTATTTGGGATATTGTAATTGTATGATTGCGATTGTATGATTGTGATTGTATGATTGTGATTGTATGATTGTGATAGTATGATTGTGAAAGTATGATGGTGATTGTATGATTGTGATTGTATGATTGTGATGTATGATTGTAATTGTATGATTATGATTGTATGATTGTGATTGTATGATTGTGATTGTATGATTGAGATTGTATGATTGTGATTGTATGCTTGCGATTGTATGATTGTGATTGTATGATTGTGATTGTATGATTGTGATGTATGACTGTAATTGTATGATTATGATTGTATGATTGTGATTGTATGATTGAGATTGTATGATTGTGATTGTATGCTTGCGATTGTATGACTGTGATTGTATGATTGTGATTGTATGATTGTGATTGTATGATTATGATTGTATGATTGTGATTGTATGATTGTGATTGTATGATTGTGATTGTATGACTGTGATAGTACGATTGTGATTGTATGATTGTGATTGTATGACTGTGATTGTATGATTGTGATTGTATGATTGTGATTGTATGATTGTGAAAGTATGATTGTGATGCTATGATTGTGATTGTATGATTGTGATTGTATGATTGTGATTGTATGAGTGTGATTGTCTGATTGTGGTTGTGCGATTGTGATTGAACGATTGTGATTGTACGATTGTTATTGAATGATTGTGATTGTATGATTCTGATTGTATGATTGTGATAGCATGATTGTGATTGTATGATTGTGATTGCATGATTTTGAATGTATGATTGCGATTGTATGATTGTGGTTGTATGATTGTGATTGTATGATTGTGATTGTATGATTGTGATTGTATGATTGTGATAGTATGATTGTGATAGTATGATTGTGATAGTATGATTGTGATTGTATGATTGCGATTGTATGATTGTGATTGTATGATTGTGATTGTATGATTGTGATTGTATGATTGTGATTGTATGATTGTGATTGTATGATTGTGATTGTATGATTGTGATTGTATGATTGTGATTGTATGATTGTGATTGTATGATTGTGATTGTATGATTGTGATTGTATGATTGTGATTGTATGATTGCGATTGTATGATTGTGATTGTATGATTGTGATGTATGATTGTAATTGTATGATTATGATTGTATGATTGTGATTGTATGATTGTGATGGTATGATTGTGATTGTATGATTGCGATCGTATGATCGTGATTGCATGATTATGATTGTATTTTTGTGATTGTATGATTGTGATTGTATGATTGTGAAAGTATGATTGTGATTGTATGATTGTGATTGTATGATTATGATTGTATGATTGTGATTGTATGATTGTATTTGGGTGATTGTATTTGGGAGATTGTAATTGTATGATTGCGATTGTATGATTGTGATTGTATGATTGCGATTGTATGAATGCGATGGTATGATTGTGATTGTATGATTGTGATTGTATGATTGTGATTGTATGATTGTGATTGTATGATTGTATTTGGGATATTGTAATTGTATGATTGCGATTGTATGATTGTGATTGTATGATTGTGATTGTATGAGTGTGATTGTGTGATTGTGGTTGTGCGATTGAGATTGTACGATTGTGATTGAATGATTGTGATTGTATGATTATAATTGTATGATTGTGATTGCATGATTGTGATTGTATGATTGTGATTGCATGATTTTGAATGTATGATTGTGATTGTATGATTGTGATTGTATGATTGTGATTGTATGATTGTGATTGTATGATTGTGATTGTATGATTGTGATTGTATGATTGTGATAGTATGATTGTGATTGTATGATTGTGATTGTATGATTGTGATTGTATGATTGTATTTGGGAGATTGTATTCGGGAGATTGTATTTGGGTGATTGTATTTGGGAGATTGTATTTGGGAGATTGTAATTGTATGATTGCGATTGTATGATTGTGATTGTATGATTGCGATTGTATGAATGCGATGGTATGATTGTGATTGTATGATTGTGATTGTATGATTGTGATTGTATGATTGTGATTGTATGATTGTGATTGTATGATTGTGATTGTATGATTGTGATGTATGACTGTAATTGTATGATTATGATTGTATGATTGTGATTGTATGATTGAGATTGTATGATTGTGATTGTATGCTTGCGATTGTATGACTGTGATTGTATGATTGTGATTGTATGATTGTGATAGTACGATTGTGATTGTATGATTGTGATTGTATGACTGTGATTGTATGATTGTGATTGTATGATTGTGATTGTATGATTGTGAAAGTATGATTGTGATGCTATGATTGTGATTGTATGATTGTGATTGTATGATTGGGATTGTATGAGTGTGATTGTATGATTGTGATTGTATGATTGTGATTGTATGATTGTGATTGTATGATTGTGAATTTACGATTGTGATTCTATGATTGTGATTGTATGATTGTGATAGTATGACTGTGATTGTATGACTGGGATTGTATGATTGTGATTGTATGATTGTGATTGTATGATTGTGATTGTATGATTGTGATTGTATGATTGTGAGTGTATGATTGTGATTGTATGATTGTGATTGTATGATTGTGATTGTATGATTGTGATTGTATGATTATGATTGTATGATTGTGATTGTATGATTGTGATTGTATGATTGTGATTGTATGATTGTGAGTGTATTATTGTGATTGTATGATTGTATTTGGGATATTGTAATTGTATGATTGCGATTGTATGATTGTGATTGTATGATTGTGATTGTATGATTGTGATAGTATGATTGTGAAAGTATGATGGTGATTGTATGATTGTGATTGTATGATTGTGATGTATGATTGTAATTGTATGATTATGATTGTATGATTGTGATTGTATGATTGTGATTGTATGATTGAGATTGTATGATTGTGATTGTATGCTTGCGATTGTATGATTGTGATTGTATGATTGTGATTGTATGATTGTGATGTATGACTGTAATTGTATGATTATGATTGTATGATTGTGATTGTATGATTGAGATTGTATGATTGTGATTGTATGCTTGCGATTGTATGACTGTGATTGTATGATTGTGATTGTATGATTGTGATTGTATGATTATGATTGTATGATTGTGATTGTATGATTGTGATTGTATGATTGTGATTGTATGACTGTGATAGTACGATTGTGATTGTATGATTGTGATTGTATGACTGTGATTGTATGATTGTGATTGTATGATTGTGATTGTATGATTGTGAAAGTATGATTGTGATGCTATGATTGTGATTGTATGATTGTGATTGTATGATTGTGATTGTATGAGTGTGATTGTCTGATTGTGGTTGTGCGATTGTGATTGAACGATTGTGATTGTACGATTGTTATTGAATGATTGTGATTGTATGATTCTGATTGTATGATTGTGATAGCATGATTGTGATTGTATGATTGTGATTGCATGATTTTGAATGTATGATTGCGATTGTATGATTGTGGTTGTATGATTGTGATTGTATGATTGTGATTGTATGATTGTGATTGTATGATTGTGATAGTATGATTGTGATAGTATGATTGTGATAGTATGATTGTGATTGTATGATTGCGATTGTATGATTGTGATTGTATGATTGTGATTGTATGATTGTGATTGTATGATTGTGATTGTATGATTGTGATTGTATGATTGTGATTGTATGATTGTGATTGTATGATTGTGATTGTATGATTGTGATTGTATGATTGTGATTGTATGATTGTGATTGTATGATTGTGATTGTATGATTGCGATTGTATGATTGTGATTGTATGATTGTGATGTATGATTGTAATTGTATGATTATGATTGTATGATTGTGATTGTATGATTGCGATTGTATGATTGTGATTGTATGATTGTGATGTATGATTGTAATTGTATGATTATGATTGTATGATTGTGATTGTATGATTGTGATGGTATGATTGTGATTGTATGATTGCGATCGTATGATCGTGATTGCATGATTATGATTGTATTTTTGTGATTGTATGATTGTGATTGTATGATTGTGAAAGTATGATTGTGATTGTATGATTGTGATTGTATGATTATGATTGTATGATTGTGATTGTATGATTGTATTTGGGTGATTGTATTTGGGAGATTGTAATTGTATGATTGCGATTGTATGATTGTGATTGTATGATTGCGATTGTATGAATGCGATGGTATGATTGTGATTGTATGATTGTGATTGTATGATTGTGATTGTATGATTGTGATTGTATGATTGTATTTGGGATATTGTAATTGTATGATTGCGATTGTATGATTGTGATTGTATGATTGTGATTGTATGAGTGTGATTGTGTGATTGTGGTTGTGCGATTGAGATTGTACGATTGTGATTGAATGATTGTGATTGTATGATTATAATTGTATGATTGTGATTGCATGATTGTGATTGTATGATTGTGATTGCATGATTTTGAATGTATGATTGTGATTGTATGATTGTGATTGTATGATTGTGATTGTATGATTGTGATTGTATGATTGTGATTGTATGATTGTGATTGTATGATTGTGATAGTATGATTGTGATTGTATGATTGTGATTGTATGATTGTGATTGTATGATTGTATTTGGGAGATTGTATTCGGGAGATTGTATTTGGGAGATTGTAATTGTATGATTGCGATTGTATGATTGTGATTGTATGATTGCGATTGTATGATTGTGATTGTATGATTGCGATTGTATGATTGTGATTGTATGATTGTGATGTATGATTGTAATTGTATGATTATGATTGTATGATTGTGATTGTATGATTGTGATGGTATGATTGTGATTGTATGATTGCGATCGTATGATTGTGATTGCATGATTATGATTGTATGATTGTGATTGTATGATTGCGATTGTATGATTGTGATTGTATGATTATGATTGTATTTTTGTGATTGTATGATTGTGATTGTATGATTGTGAAAGTATGATTGTGATTGTATGATTGTGATTGTATGATTATGATTGTATGATTGTGATTGTATGATTGTATTTGGGTGATTGTATTTGGGAGATTGTATTTGGGAGATTGTAATTGTATGATTGCGATTGTATGATTGTGATTTTATGATTGCGATTGTATGAATGCGATGGTATGATTGTGATTGTATGATTGTGATTGTATGATTGAGATTGTATGATTGTGATTGTATGCTTGCGATTGTATGAATGTGATTGTATGATTGTGATTGTATGATTGTGATTGTATGATTGTGATTGTATGATTGTGATTGTATGATTGTTATTGTATGATTGTGAATTTACGATTGTGATTCTATGATTGTGATTGTATGATTGTGATAGTATGACTGTGATTGTATGACTGTGATTGTATGATTGTGATTGTATGATTGTGATTGTATGATTGTGATTGTATGATTGTGATTGTATGATTGTGAGTGTATGATTGTGATTGTATGATTGTATTTGGGATATTGTAATTGTATGATTGCGATTGTATGATTGTGATTGTATGATTGTTATTGAATGATTGTGATTGTATGATTCTGATTGTATGATTGTGATAGCATGATTGTGATTGTATGATTGTGATTGCATGATTTTGAATGTATGATTGCGATTGTATGATTGTGGTTGTATGATTGTGATTGTATGATTGTGATTGTATGATTGTGATTGTATGATTGTGATAGTATGATTGTGATAGTATGATTGTGATTGTGTGATTGCGATTGTATGATTGTGATTGTATGATTGCGATTGTATGATTGTGATTGTATGATTGCGATTGTATGATTGTGATTGTATGATTGTGATGTATGATTGTAATTGTATGATTATGATTGTATGATTGTGATTGTATGATTGTGATGGTATGATTGTGATTGTATGATTGCGATCGTATGATTGTGATTGCATGATTATGATTGCATGATTGTGATTGTATGATTGCGATTGTATGATTGTGATTGTATGATTATGATTGTATTTTTGTGATTGTATGATTGTGATTGTATGATTGTGAAAGTATGATTGTGATTGTATGATTGTGATTGTATGATTATGATTGTATGATTGTGATTGTATGATTGTATTTGGGTGATTGTATTTGGGAGATTGTATTTGGGAGATTGTAATTGTATGATTGCGATTGTATGATTGTGATTGTATGATTGCGATTGTATGAATGCGATGGTATGATTGTGATTGTATGATTGTGATTGTATGATTGTGATTGTATGATTGTGATTGTATGATTGTGATTGTATGATTGTGATTGTATGATTGTGATTGTATGATTGTATTTGGGAGATTGTATTTGGGATATTGTAATTGTATGATTGCGATTGTATGATTGTGATTGTATGATTGTGACGTATGATTGTAATTGTATGATTATGATTGTATGATTGTGATTGTATGATTGAGATTGTATGATTGTGATTGTATGCTTGCGATTGTATGAATGTGATTGTATGATTGTGATTGTATGATTGTGATTGTATGATTGTGATTGTATGATTGTGATTGTATGATTGTGATTGTATGATTGTGATTGTATGATTGTGAATTTACGATTGTGATTCTATGATTGTGATTGTATGATTGTGATAGTACGACTGTGATTGTATGACTGTGATTGTATGATTGTGATTGTATGATTGTGATTGTATGATTGTGATTGTTTGCTTGCGATTGTATGACTGTGATTGTATGATTGTGATTGTATGATTGTGATAGTACGATTGTGATTGTATGATTGTGATTGTATGACTGTGATTGTATGATTGTGATTGTATGATTGTGATTGTATGATTGTGAAAGTATGATTGTGATGCTATGATTGTGATTGTATGATTGTGATTGTATGATTGTGATTGTATGAGAGTGATTGTATGATTGCGATTGTATGATTGTGATTGTATGATTGTGATTGTATGATTGTGATAGTATGATTGTGATAGTATGATTGTGATTGTATGATTGCGATTGTATGATTGTGATTGTATGATTGTGATTGTATGATTGTGATTGTATGATTGTGATTGTATGATTGTGATTGTATGATTGTGATTGTATGATTGTGATTGTATGATTGTGATTGTATGATTGTGATTGTATGATTGTGATTGTATGATTGCGATTGTATGATTGTGATTGTATGATTGTGATGTATGATTGTAATTGTATGATTATGATTGTATGATTGTGATTGTATGATTGCGATTGTATGATTGTGATTGTATGATTGTGATGTATGATTGTAATTGTATGATTATGATTGTATGATTGTGATTGTATGATTGTGATGGTATGATTGTGATTGTATGATTGCGATCGTATGATTGTGATTGCATGATTATGATTGTATTTTTGTGATTGTATGATTGTGATTGTATGATTGTGAAAGTATGATTGTGATTGTATGATTGTGATTGTATGATTATGATTGTATGATTGTGATTGTATGATTGTATTTGGGTGATTGTATTTGGGAGATTGTATTTGGGATATTGTAATTGTATGATTGCGATTGTATGATTGTGATTGTATGATTGTTATTGAATGATTGTGATTGTATGATTCTGATTGTATGATTGTGATAGCATGATTGTGATTGTATGATTGTGATTGCATGATTTTGAATGTATGATTGCGATTGTATGATTGTGGTTGTATGATTGTGATTGTATGATTGTGATTGTATGATTGTGATTGTATGATTGTGATAGTATGATTGTGATAGTATGATTGTGATTGTATGATTGCGATTGTATGATTGTGATTGTATGATTGCGATTGTATGATTGTGATTGTATGATTGCGATTGTATGATTGTGATTGTATGATTGTGATGTATGATTGTAATTGTATGATTATGATTGTATGATTGTGATTGTATGATTGTGATGGTATGATTGTGATTGTATGATTGCGATCGTATGATTGTGATTGCATGATTATGATTGCATGATTGTGATTGTATGATTGCGATTGTATGATTGTGATTGTATGATTATGATTGTATTTTTGTGATTGTATGATTGTGATTGTATGATTGTGAAAGTATGATTGTGATTGTATGATTGTGATTGTATGATTATGATTGTATGATTGTGATTGTATGATTGTATTTGGGTGATTGTATTTGGGAGATTGTATTTGGGAGATTGTAATTGTATGATTGCGATTGTATGATTGTGATTGTATGATTGCGATTGTATGAATGCGATGGTATGATTGTGATTGTATGATTGTGATTGTATGATTGTGATTGTATGATTGTGATTGTATGATTGTGATTGTATGATTGTGATTGTATGATTGTATTTGGGAGATTGTATTTGGGATATTGTAATTGTATGATTGCGATTGTATGATTGTGATTGTATGATTGTGACGTATGATTGTAATTGTATGATTATGATTGTATGATTGTGATTGTATGATTGAGATTGTATGATTGTGATTGTATGCTTGCGATTGTATGAATGTGATTGTATGATTGTGATTGTATGATTGTGATTGTATGATTGTGATTGTATGATTGTGATTGTATGATTGTGATTGTATGATTGTGAATTTACGATTGTGATTCTATGATTGTGATTGTATGATTGTGATAGTACGACTGTGATTGTATGACTGTGATTGTATGATTGTGATTGTATGATTGTGATTGTATGATTGTGATTGTATGATTGTGATTGTATGATTGTGAGTGTATGATTGTGATTGTATGATTGTATTTGGGATATTGTAATTGTATGATTGCGATTGTATGATTGTGATTGTATGATTGTGATTGTATGATTGTGATAGTATGATTGTGAAAGTATGATTGTGATTGTCTGATTGTGATTGTATGATTGTGATGAATGATTGTAATTGTATGATTATGATTGTATGATTGTGATTGTATGATTGTGATTGTATTTTTGTGATTGTATGATTGTGATTGTATGATTGTGAAAGTATGATTGTGATTGTATGATTGTGATTGTATGATTGTGATTGTATGATTGTGATTGTATGATTGTGAGTGTATGATTGTGATTGTATGATTGTATTTGGGATATTGTAATTGTATGATTGCGATTGTATGATTGTGATTGTATGATTGTGATTGTATGATTGTGATAGTATGATTGTGAAAGTATGAATGCGATGGTATGATTGTGATTGTATGATTGTGATTGTATGATTGTGATTGTATGATTGTGATTGTATGATTGTGATGTATGACTGTAATTGTATGATTATGATTGTATGATTGTGATTGTATGATTGAGATTGTATGATTGTGATTGTTTGCTTGCGATTGTATGACTGTGATTGTATGATTGTGATTGTATGATTGTGATTGTATGATTGTGATTGTATGATTGTGATTGTATGATTGTGATTGTATGATTGTGATTGTATGATTGTGATTGTATGATTGTGATTGTATGATTGCGATTGTATGATTGTGATTGTATGATTGTGATGTATGATTGTAATTGTATGATTATGATTGTATGATTGTGATTGTATGATTGCGATTGTATGATTGTGATTGTATGATTGTGATGTATGATTGTAATTGTATGATTATGATTGTATGATTGTGATTGTATGATTGTGATGGTATGATTGTGATTGTATGATTGCGATCGTATGATTGTGATTGCATGATTATGATTGTATTTTTGTGATTGTATGATTGTGATTGTATGATTGTGAAAGTATGATTGTGATTGTATGATTGTGATTGTATGATTATGATTGTATGATTGTGATTGTATGATTGTATTTGGGTGATTGTATTTGGGAGATTGTATTTGGGAGATTGTAATTGTATGATTGCGATTGTATGATTGTGATTGTATGATTGCGATTGTATGAATGCGATGGTATGATTGTGATTGTATGATTGTGATTGTATGATTGTGATTGTATGATTGTGATTGTATGATTGTATTTGGGAGATTGTATTTGGGATATTGTAATTGTATGATTGCGATTGTATGATTGTGATTGTATGATTGCGATTGTATGATTGTGATTGTATGATTGCGATTGTATGATTGTGATTGTATGATTGTGATGTATGATTGTAATTGTATGATTATGATTGTATGATTGTGATTGTATGATTGCGATGGTATGATTGTGATTGTATGATTGCGATCGTATGATTGTGATTGCATGATTATGATTGTATGATTGTGATTGTATGATTGCGATTGTATGATTGTGATTGTATGATTATGATTGTATGATTATGATTGTATGATTGTGATTGTATGATTGTATTTGGGTGATTGTATTTGGGAGATTGTATTTGGGAGATTGTAATTGTATGATTGCGATTGTATGATTGTGATTGTATGATTGCGATTGTATGAATGCGATGGTATGATTGTGATTGTATGATTGTGATTGTATGATTGTGATTGTATGATTGTGATTGTATGATTGTGATTGTATGATTGTGATGTATGACTGTAATTGTATGATTATGATTGTATGATTGTGATTGTATGATTGTGATTGTATGATTGTGATTGTATGATTGCGATTGTATGATTGTGATTGTATGATTGTGATTGTATGATTGTGAAAGTATGATTGTGATGCTATGATTGTGATTGTATGATTGTGATTGTATGATTGTGATTGTATGAGTGTGATTGTCTGATTGTGGTTGTGCGATTGTGATTGAACGATTGTGATTGTACGATTGTTATTGAATGATTGTGATTGTATGATTCTGATTGTATGATTGTGATAGCATGATTGTGATTGTATGATTGTGATTGCATGGTTTTGAATGTATGATTGCGATTGTATGATTGTGGTTGTATGATTGTGATTGTATGATTGTGATTGTATGATTGCGATTGTATGAATGCGATGGTATGATTGTGATTGTATGATTGTGATTGTATGATTGTGATTGTATGATTGTGATTGTATGATTGTATTTGGGAGATTGTATTTGGGATATTGTAATTGTATGATTGCGATTGTATGATTGTGATTGTATGATTGCGATTGTATGATTGTGATTGTATGATTGCGATTGTATGATTGTGATTGTATGATTGTGATGTATGATTGTAATTGTATGATTATGATTGTATGATTGTGATTGTATGATTGTGATGGTATGATTGTGATTGTATGATTGCGATCGTATGATTGTGATTGCATGATTATGATTGTATGATTGTGATTGTATGATTGCGATTGTATGATTGTGATTGTATGATTATGATTGTATGATTATGATTGTATGATTGTGATTGTATGATTGTATTTGGGTGATTGTATTTGGGAGATTGTATTTGGGAGATTGTAATTGTATGATTGCGATTGTATGATTGTGATTGTATGATTGCGATTGTATGAATGCGATGGTATGATTGTGATTGTATGATTGTGATTGTATGATTGTGATTGTATGATTGTGATTGTATGATTGTGATTGTATGATTGTGATTGTATGATTGTGATAGTATGATTGTGAAAGTATGATTGTGATTGTATGATTGTGATTGTATGATTGTGATGTATGATTGTAATTGTATGATTATGATTGTATGATTGTGATTGTATGATTGTGATTGTATGATTGAGATTGTATGATTGTGATTGTATGCTTGCGATTGTATGATTGTGATTGTATGATTGTGATTGTATGATTGTGATGTATGACTGTCATTGTATGATTATGATTGTATGATTGTGATTGTATGATTGAGATTGTATGATTGTGATTGTATGCTTGCGATTGTATGACTGTGATTGTATGGTTGTGATTGTATGATTGTGATTGTATGATTGTGATTGTATGATTATGATTGTATGATTGTGATTGTATGATTGTGATTGTATGATTGTGATTGTATGATTGTGATAGTACGATTGTGATTGTATGATTGTGATTGTATGACTGTGATTGTATGATTGTGATTGTATGATTGTGATTGTATGATTGTGAAAGTATGATTGTGATGCTATGATTGTGATTGTATGATTGTGATTGTATGATTGTGATTGTATGAGTGTGATTGTCTGATTGTGGTTGTGCGATTGTGATTGAACGATTGTGATTGTACGATTGTTATTGAATGATTGTGATTGTATGATTCTGATTGTATGATTGTGATAGCATGATTGTGATTGTATGATTGTGATTGCATGGTTTTGAATGTATGATTGCGATTGTATGATTGTGGTTGTATGATTGTGATTGTATGATTGTGATTGTATGATTGCGATTGTATGAATGCGATGGTATGATTGTGATTGTATGATTGTGATTGTATGATTGTGATTGTATGATTGTGATTGTATGATTGTGATTGTATGATTGTGATTGTATGATTGTATTTGGGAGATTGTATTTGGGATATTGTAATTGTATGATTGCGATTGTATGATTGTGATTGTATGATTGCGATTGTATGATTGTGATTGTATGATTGCGATTGTATGATTGTGATTGTATGATTGTGATGTATGATTGTAATTGTATGATTATGATTGTATGATTGTGATTGTATGATTGTGATGGTATGATTGTGATTGTATGATTGCGATCGTATGATTGTGATTGCATGATTATGATTGTATGATTGTGATTGTATGATTGCGATTGTATGATTGTGATTGTATGATTATGATTGTATGATTATGATTGTATGATTGTGATTGTATGATTGTATTTGGGTGATTGTATTTGGGAGATTGTATTTGGGAGATTGTAATTGTATGATTGCGATTGTATGATTGTGATTGTATGATTGCGATTGTATGAATGCGATGGTATGATTGTGATTGTATGATTGTGATTGTATGATTGTGATTGTATGATTGTGATTGTATGATTGTGATTGTATGATTGTGATGTATGACTGTAATTGTATGATTATGATTGTATGATTGTGATTGTATGATTGAGATTGTATGATTGTGATTGTATGCTTGCGATTGTATGACTGTGATTGTATGATTGTGATTGTATGATTGTGATAGTACGATTGTGATTGTATGATTGTGATTGTATGACTGTGATTGTATGATTGTGATTGTATGATTGTGATTGTATGATTGTGAAAGTATGATTGTGATGCTATGATTGTGATTGTATGATTGTGATTGTATGATTGGGATTGTATGAGTGTGATTGTATGATTGTGATTGTATGATTGTGATTGTATGATTGTGATTGTATGATTGTGAATTTACGATTGTGATTCTATGATTGTGATTGTATGATTGTGATAGTATGACTGTGATTGTATGACTGGGATTGTATGATTGTGATTGTATGATTGTGATTGTATGATTGTGATTGTATGATTGTGATTGTATGATTGTGATTGTATGATTGTGAGTGTATGATTGTGATTGTATGATTGTGATTGTATGATTGTGATTGTATGATTGTGATTGTATGATTATGATTGTATGATTGTGATTGTATGATTGTGATTGTATGATTGTGATTGTATGATTGTGAGTGTATTATTGTGATTGTATGATTGTATTTGGGATATTGTAATTGTATGATTGCGATTGTATGATTGTGATTGTATGATTGTGATTGTATGATTGTGATAGTATGATTGTGAAAGTATGATTGTGATTGTATGATTGTGATTGTATGATTGTGATGTATGATTGTAATTGTATGATTATGATTGTATGATTGTGATTGTATGATTGTGATTGTATGATTGAGATTGTATGATTGTGATTGTATGCTTGCGATTGTATGATTGTGATTGTATGATTGTGATTGTATGATTGTGATGTATGACTGTAATTGTATGATTATGATTGTATGATTGTGATTGTATGATTGAGATTGTATGATTGTGATTGTATGCTTGCGATTGTATGACTGTGATTGTATGATTGTGATTGTATGATTGTGATTGTATGATTATGATTGTATGATTGTGATTGTATGATTGTGATTGTATGATTGTGATTGTATGATTGTGATAGTACGATTGTGATTGTATGATTGTGATTGTATGACTGTGATTGTATGATTGTGATTGTATGATTGTGATTGTATGATTGTGAAAGTATGATTGTGATGCTATGATTGTGATTGTATGATTGTGATTGTATGATTGTGATTGTATGAGTGTGATTGTCTGATTGTGGTTGTGCGATTGTGATTGAACGATTGTGATTGTACGATTGTTATTGAATGATTGTGATTGTATGATTCTGATTGTATGATTGTGATAGCATGATTGTGATTGTATGATTGTGATTGCATGGTTTTGAATGTATGATTGCGATTGTATGATTGTGGTTGTATGATTGTGATTGTATGATTGTGATTGTATGATTGTGATTGTATGATTGTGATAGTATGATTGTGATAGTATGATTGTGATTGTATGATTGCGATTGTATGATTGCGATTGTATGATTGCGATTGTATGATTGTGATTGTATGATTGTGATTGTATGATTGTGATTGTATGATTGTGATTGTATGTTTGTGATTGTATGATTGTGGTTGTATGATTGTGATTGTATGATTGTGATTGTATGATTGTGATTGTATGATTGTGATTGTATGATTGTGATAGTATGATTGTGATTGTATGATTGTGATTGTATGATTGTGATTGTATGATTGTGATTGTATGATTGTGATTGTATGATTGTGATTGTATGATTGTGATAGTATGATTGTGATAGTATGATTGTGATTGTATGATTGCGATTGTATGATTGCGATTGTATGATTGTGATTGTATGATTGTGATTGTATGATTGTGATTGTATGATTGTGATTGTATGATTGTGATTGTATGTTTGTGATTGTATGATTGTGGTTGTATGATTGTGATTGTATGATTGTGATTGTATGATTGTGATTGTATGATTGTGATTGTATGATTGTGATAGTATGATTGTGATTGTATGATTGTGATTGTATGATTGTGATTGTATGATTGTGATTGTATGATTGTGATTGTATGATTGTGATTGTATGATTGTATTTGGGAGATTGTATTTGGGAGATTGTATTTGGGAGATTGTAATTGTATGATTGCGATTGTATGATTGTGATTGTATGATTGCGATTGTATGATTGTGATTGTATGATTGTGAGGTATGATTGTAATTGTATGATTATGATTGTATGATTGTGATTGTATGATTGTGATTGTATGATTGTATTTGGGAGATTGTAGTTGGGAGATTGTATTTGGGAGATTGTATTTGGGAGATTGTAATTGTATGATTGCGATTGTATGATTGTGATTGTATGATTGCGATTGTATGATTGTGATTGTATGATTGCGATTGTATGATTGTGATTGTATGATTGTGATGTATGATTGTAATTGTATGATTATGATTGTATGATTCTGATTGTATGATTGTGATGGTATGATTGTGGTTGTATGATTGTGATTGTATGATTGTGATTGTATGATTGTGATTGTATGATTGTGATTGTATGATTGCGATTGTATGATTGTGATTGTATGATTGTGATGTATGATTGTAATTTTATGATTATGATTGTATGATTGTGATTGTATGATTGTGATGGTATGATTGTGATTGTATGATTGTGATTGTATCATTGAGATTGTCTGATTGTGATTGTGTGATTGTGATTGTATGATTGTATTGGGGAGATTGTATTTGGGATATTGTAATTGTATGATTGCGATTGTATGATTGTGATTCTATGATTGTGACGTATGATTGTAATTGTATGATTATGATTGTATGATTGTGATTGTATGATTGAGATTGTATGATTGTGATTGTATGCTTGCGATTGTATGAATGTGATTGTATGATTGTGATTGTATGATTGTGATTGTATGATTGTGATTGTATGATTGTGATTGTATGATTGTGATTGTATGATTGTGAATTTACGATTGTGATTCTATGATTGTGATTGTATGATTGTGATAGTATGACTGTGATTGTATGACTGTGATTGTATGATTGTGATTGTATGATTGTGATTGTATGATTGTCATTGTATGATTGTGATTGTATGATTGTGAGTGTATGATTGTGATTGTATGATTGTATTTGGGATATTGTAATTGTATGATTGCGATTGTATGATTGTGATTGTATGATTGTGATTGTATGATTGTGATAGTATGATTGTGAAAGTATGATTGTGATTGTATGATTATGATTGTATGATTGTGATTGCATGATTGTATTTGGGTGATTGTATTTGTCAGATTGTATTTGGGAGATTGTAATTGTATGATTGCGATTGTATGATTGTGATTGTATGATTGTGATTGTATGATTGTGATAGTATGATTGTGAAAGTATGATTGTGATTGTATGATTGCGATTGTATGACTGTGATTGTATGATTGTGATTGTATGATTGTGATTGTATGATTGTGATTGTATGATTATGATTGTATGATTGTGATTGTATGATTGTGATTGTATGATTGTGATTGTATGATTGTGATAGTACGATTGTGATTGTATGATTGTGATTGTATGACTGTGATTGTATGACTGTGATTGTATGATTGTGATTGTATGATTGTGAAAGTATGATTGTGATGCTATGATTGTGATTGTATGATTGTGATTGTATGATTGTGATTGTATGAGTGTGATTGTCTGATTGTGGTTGTGCGATTGTGATTGAACGATTGTGATTGTACGATTGTTATTGAATGATTGTGATTGTATGATTCTGATTGTATGATTGTGATAGCATGATTGTGATTGTATGATTGTGATTGCATGATTTTGAATGTATGATTGCGATTGTATGATTGTGGTTGTATGATTGTGATTGTATGATTGTGATTGTATGATTGTGATTGTATGATTGTGATAGTATGATTGTGATAGTATGATTGTGATTGTATGATTGCGATTGTATGATTG
Source organism: Megachile rotundata (assembly GCF_050947335.1). NCBI lineage: Eukaryota > Metazoa > Arthropoda > Insecta > Hymenoptera > Megachilidae > Megachile > Megachile rotundata. Next base: position 644,248 of record NW_027473318.1, on the reverse strand, counting down.
TGATTGTATGATTGTGATTGTATGATTGTGATTGTATGATTGTGATTGTATGATTGTGATTGTATGATTGTGATTGTATGATTGTGATTGTATGATTGTGATTGTATGATTGTGATTGTATGATTGTGATTGTATGATTGCGATTGTATGATTGTGATTGTATGATTGTGATGTATGATTGTAATTGTATGATTATGATTGTATGATTGTGATTGTATGATTGCGATTGTATGATTGTGATTGTATGATTGTGATGTATGATTGTAATTGTATGATTATGATTGTATGATTGTGATTGTATGATTGTGATGGTATGATTGTGATTGTATGATTGCGATCGTATGATTGTGATTGCATGATTATGATTGTATTTTTGTGATTGTATGATTGTGATTGTATGATTGTGAAAGTATGATTGTGATTGTATGATTGTGATTGTATGATTATGATTGTATGATTGTGATTGTATGATTGTATTTGGGTGATTGTATTTGGGAGATTGTATTTGGGAGATTGTAATTGTATGATTGCGATTGTATGATTGTGATTGTATGATTGCGATTGTATGAATGCGATGGTATGATTGTGATTGTATGATTGTGATTGTATGATTGTGATTGTATGATTGTGATTGTATGATTGTATTTGGGAGATTGTATTTGGGATATTGTAATTGTATGATTGCGATTGTATGATTGTGATTGTATGATTGTGACGTATGATTGTAATTGTATGATTATGATTGTATGATTGTGATTGTATGATTGAGATTGTATGATTGTGATTGTATGCTTGCGATTGTATGAATGTGATTGTATGATTGTGATTGTATGATTGTGATTGTATGATTGTGATTGTATGATTGTGATTGTATGATTGTGAATTTACGATTGTGATTCTATGATTGTGATTGTATGATTGTGATAGTATGACTGTGATTGTATGACTGTGATTGTATGATTGTGATTGTATGATTGTGATTGTATGATTGTGATTGTATGATTGTGATTGTATGATTGTGATTGTATGATTGTGAGTGTATGATTGTGATTGTATGATTGTATTTGGGATATTGTAATTGTATGATTGCGATTGTATGATTGTGATTGTATGATTGTGATTGTATGATTGTGATAGTATGATTGTGAAAGTATGATTGTGATTGTATGATTATGATTGTATGATTGTGATTGCATGATTGTATTTGGGTGATTGTATTTGTCAGATTGTATTTGGGAGATTGTAATTGTATGATTGCGATTGTATGATTGTGATTGTATGATTGCGATTGTATGAATGCGATTGTATGATTGTGATTGTATGATTGTGATTGTATGATTGTGATTGTATGATTGTGATTGTATGATTGTATTTGGGATATTGTAATTGTATGATTGCGATTGTATGATTGTGATTGTATGATTGTGATTGTATGAGTGTGATTGTGTGATTGTGGTTGTGCGATTGAGATTGTACGATTGTGATTGAATGATTGTGATTGTATGATTATAATTGTATGATTGTGATTGCATGATTGTGATTGTATGATTGTGATTGCATGATTTTGAATGTATGATTGTGATTGTATGATTGTGATTGTATGATTGTGATTGTATGATTGTGATTGTATGATTGTGATTGTATGATTGTGATAGTATGATTGTGATTGTATGATTGTGATTGTATGATTGTGATTGTATGATTGTATTTGGGAGATTGTATTCGGGAGATTGTATTTGGGAGATTGTAATTGTATGATTGCGATTGTATGATTGTGATTGTATGATTGCGATTGTATGATTGTGATTGTATGATTGCGATTGTATGATTGTGATTGTATGATTGTGATGTATGATTGTAATTGTATGATTATGATTGTATGATTGTGATTGTATGATTGTGATGGTATGATTGTGATTGTATGATTGCGATCGTATGATTGTGATTGCATGATTATGATTGTATGATTGTGATTGTATGATTGCGATTGTATGATTGTGATTGTATGATTGCGATTGTATGATTGTGATTGTATGATTGTGATTGTATGATTGTGATTGTATGAGTGTGATTGTCTGATTGTGGTTGTGCGATTGTGATTGAACGATTGTGATTGTACGATTGTTATTGAATGATTGTGATTGTATGATTCTGATTGTATGATTGTGATAGCATGATTGTGATTGTATGATTGTGATTGCATGATTTTGAATGTATGATTGCGATTGTATGATTGTGGTTGTATGATTATGATTGTATGATTGTGATTGTATGATTGTGATTGTATGATTGTGATAGTATGATTGTGAGTGTATGATTGTGATTGTATGATTGTGATTGTATGATTGTGATTGTGCGATTGTGATTGAACGATTGTGATTGTATGATTGTGATTGTATGATTGTGATTGTATGATTGTGATAGTATGATTGTGATAGTATGATTGTGATTGTATGATTGCGATTGTATGATTGTGATTGTATGATTGTGATTGTATGATTGTGATTGTATGATTGTGATTGTATGATTGTGATTGTATGATTGTGATTGTATGATTGTGATTGTATGATTGTGATTGTATGATTGTGATTGTATGATTGCGATTGTATGATTGTGATTGTATGATTGTGATGTATGATTGTAATTGTATGATTATGATTGTATGATTGTGATTGTATGATTGCGATTGTATGATTGTGATTGTATGATTGTGATGTATGATTGTAATTGTATGATTATGATTGTATGATTGTGATTGTATGATTGTGATGGTATGATTGTGATTGTATGATTGCGATCGTATGATTGTGATTGCATGATTATGATTGTATTTTTGTGATTGTATGATTGTGATTGTATGATTGTGAAAGTATGATTGTGATTGTATGATTGTGATTGTATGATTATGATTGTATGATTGTGATTGTATGATTGTATTTGGGTGATTGTATTTGGGAGATTGTATTTGGCAGATTGTAATTGTATGATTGCGATTGTATGATTGTGATTGTATGATTGCGATTGTATGAATGCGATGGTATGATTGTGATTGTATGATTGTGATTGTATGATTGTGATTGTATGATTGTGATTGTATGATTGTGATTGTATGATTGTATTTGGGAGATTGTATTTGGGATATTGTAATTGTATGATTGCGATTGTATGATTGTGATTGCATGATTTTGAATGTATGATTGTGATTGTATGATTGTGATTGTATGATTGTGATTGTATGATTGTGATTGTATGATTGTGATTGTATGATTGTGAGTGTATGATTGTGATTGTATGATTGTATTTGGGATATTGTAATTGTATGATTGCGATTGTATGATTGTGATTGTATGATTGTGATTGTATGATTGTGATAGTATGATTGTGAAAGTATGATTGTGATTGTATGATTATGATTGTATGATTGTGATTGCATGATTGTATTTGGGTGATTGTATTTGTCAGATTGTATTTGGGAGATTGTAATTGTATGATTGCGATTGTATGATTGTGATTGTATGATTGCGATTGTATGAATGCGATTGTATGATTGTGATTGTATGATTGTGATTGTATGATTGTGATTGTATGATTGTGATTGTATGATTGTATTTGGGATATTGTAATTGTATGATTGCGATTGTATGATTGTGATTGTATGATTGTGATTGTATGAGTGTGATTGTGTGATTGTGGTTGTGCGATTGAGATTGTACGATTGTGATTGAATGATTGTGATTGTATGATTATAATTGTATGATTGTGATTGCATGATTGTGATTGTATGATTGTGATTGCATGATTTTGAATGTATGATTGTGATTGTATGATTGTGATTGTATGATTGTGATTGTATGATTGTGATTGTATGATTGTGATTGTATGATTGTGATAGTATGATTGTGATTGTATGATTGTGATTGTATGATTGTGATTGTATGATTGTATTTGAGAGATTGTATTCGGGAGATTGTATTTGGGAGATTGTAATTGTATGATTGCGATTGTATGATTGTGATTGTATGATTGCGATTGTATGATTGTGATTGTATGATTGCGATTGTATGATTGTGATTGTATGATTGTGATGTATGATTGTAATTGTATGATTATGATTGTATGATTGTGATTGTATGATTGTGATGGTATGATTGTGATTGTATGATTGCGATCGTATGATTGTGATTGCATGATTATGATTGTATGATTGTGATTGTATGATTGCGATTGTATGATTGTGATTGTATGATTGCGATTGTATGATTGTGATTGTATGATTGTGATTGTATGATTGTGATTGTATGAGTGTGATTGTCTGATTGTGGTTGTGCGATTGTGATTGAACGATTGTGATTGTACGATTGTTATTGAATGATTGTGATTGTATGATTCTGATTGTATGATTGTGATAGCATGATTGTGATTGTATGATTGTGATTGCATGATTTTGAATGTATGATTGCGATTGTATGATTGTGGTTGTATGATTATGATTGTATGATTGTGATTGTATGATTGTGATTGTATGATTGTGATAGTATGATTGTGAGTGTATGATTGTGATTGTATGATTGTGATTGTATGATTGTGATTGTGCGATTGTGATTGAACGATTGTGATTGTATGATTGTGATTGTATGATTGTGATTGTATGATTGTGATAGTATGATTGTGATAGTATGATTGTGATTGTATGATTGCGATTGTATGATTGTGATTGTATGATTGTGATTGTATGATTGTGATTGTATGATTGTGATTGTATGATTGTGATTGTATGATTGTGATTGTATGATTGTGATTGTATGATTGTGATTGTATGATTGTGATTGTATGATTGCGATTGTATGATTGTGATTGTATGATTGTGATGTATGATTGTAATTGTATGATTATGATTGTATGATTGTGATTGTATGATTGCGATTGTATGATTGTGATTGTATGATTGTGATGTATGATTGTAATTGTATGATTATGATTGTATGATTGTGATTGTATGATTGTGATGGTATGATTGTGATTGCATGATTGCGATCGTATGATTGTGATTGCATGATTATGATTGTATTTTTGTGATTGTATGATTGTGATTGTATGATTGTGAAAGTATGATTGTGATTGTATGATTGTGATTGTATGATTATGATTGTATGATTGTGATTGTATGATTGTATTTGGGTGATTGTATTTGGGAGATTGTATTTGGGAGATTGTAATTGTATGATTGCGATTGTATGATTGTGATTGTATGATTGCGATTGTATGAATGCGATGGTATGATTGTGATTGTATGATTGTGATTGTATGATTGTGATTGTATGATTGTGATTGTATGATTGTGATTGTATGATTGTATTTGGGAGATTGTATTTGGGATATTGTAATTGTATGATTGCGATTGTATGATTGTGATTGTATGATTGTGACGTATGATTGTAATTGTATGATTATGATTGTATGATTGTGATTGTATGATTGAGATTGTATGATTGTGATTGTATGCTTGCGATTGTATGAATGTGATTGTATGATTGTGATTGTATGATTGTGATTGTATGATTGTGATTGTATGATTGTGATTGTATGATTGTGAATTTACGATTGTGATTCTATGATTGTGATTGTATGATTGTGATAGTATGACTGTGATTGTATGACTGTGATTGTATGATTGTGATTGTATGATTGTGATTGTATGATTGTGATTGTATGATTGTGATTGTATGATTGTGATTGTATGATTGTGATTGTATGATTGTGAGTGTATGATTGTGATTGTATGATTGTATTTGGGATATTGTAATTGTATGATTGCGATTGTATGATTGTGATTGTATGATTGTGATTGTATGATTGTGATTGTATGATTGTGATAGTATGATTGTGAAAGTATGATTGTGATTGTATGATTATGATTGTATGATTGTGATTGCATGATTGTATTTGGGTGATTGTATTTGTCAGATTGTATTTGGGAGATTGTAATTGTATGATTGCGATTGTATGATTGTGATTGTATGATTGCGATTGTATGAATGCGATTGTATGATTGTGATTGTATGATTGTGATTGTATGATTGTGATTGTATGATTGTGATTGTATGATTGTATTTGGGATATTGTAATTGTATGATTGCGATTGTATGATTGTGATTGTATGATTGTGATTGTATGAGTGTGATTGTGTGATTGTGGTTGTGCGATTGAGATTGTACGATTGTGATTGAATGATTGTGATTGTATGATTATAATTGTATGATTGTGATTGTATGATTGTGATTGTATGATTGTGATTGTATGATTGTGATAGTATGATTGTGATTGTATGATTGTGATTGTATGATTGTGATTGTATGATTGTATTTGGGAGATTGTATTCGGGAGATTGTATTTGGGAGATTGTAATTGTATGATTGCGATTGTATGATTGTGATTGTATGATTGCGATTGTATGATTGTGATTGTATGATTGCGATTGTATGATTGTGATTGTATGATTGTGATGTATGATTGTAATTGTATGATTATGATTGTATGATTGTGATTGTATGATTGTGATGGTATGATTGTGATTGTATGATTGCGATCGTATGATTGTGATTGCATGATTATGATTGTATGATTGTGATTGTATGATTGCGATTGTATGATTGTGATTGTATGATTATGATTGTATTTTTGTGATTGTATGATTGTGATTGTATGATTGTGAAAGTATGATTGTGATTGTATGATTGTGATTGTATGATTATGATTGTATGATTGTGATTGTATGATTGTCATTGTATGATTGTATCTGGGAGATTGTATTTGGGAGATTGTATTTGGGAGATTGTAATTGTATGATTGCGATTGTATGATTGTGATTGTATGATTGCGATTGTATGATTGTGATTGTATGATTGTGATGTATGATTGTAATTGTATGATTGTTATTGTATGATTGTGATGGTATGATTGCGATTGTATGATTGCGATCGTATGATTGTGATTGCATGATTATGATTGTATGATTGTGATTGTATGATTGCGATTGTATGATTGTGATTGTACGATTATGATTGTATTTTTGTGATTGTATGATTGTGACTGTATGATTGTGATTGTATGATTGTGATTGTATGATTGTGATTGTCTGATTGTGATTGTATGATTGTGATTGTATGATTGTGATAGTATGATTGTGATTGTATGATTGTGATTGTATGATTGTGATTGTATGATTATGATTGTATGATTGTGATTGTATGATTGTATTTGGGTGATTGTATTTGTCAGATTGTATTTGGGAGATTGTAATTGTATGATTGCGATTGTATGATTGTGATTGTATGATTGCGATTGTACGAATGCGATTGTATGATTGTGATTGTATGATTTTGATTGTATGATTGTGATTGTATGATTGTGATTGTATGATTGTGATTGTATGATTGTATTTGGGAGATTGTATTTGGGATATTGTAATTGTATGATTGCGATTGTATGATTGTGATTGTATGATTGTGACGTATGATTGTAATTGTATGATTATGATTGTATGATTGTGATTGTATGATTGAGATTGTATGATTGTGATTGTATGCTTGCGATTGTATGAATGTGATTGTATGATTGTGATTGTATGATTGTGATTGTATGATTGTGATTGTATGATTGTGATTGTATGATTGTGATTGTATGATTGTGAATTTACGATTGTGATTCTATGATTGTGATTGTATGATTGTGATAGTATGACTGTGATTGTATGACTGTGATTGTATGATTGTGATTGTATGATTGTGATTGTATGATTGTGATTGTATGATTGTGATTGTATGATTGTGATTGTATGATTGTGAGTGTATGATTGTGATTGTATGATTGTATTTGGGATATTGTAATTGTATGATTGCGATTGTATGATTGTGATTGTATGATTGTGATTGTATGATTGTGATAGTATGATTGTGAAAGTATGATTGTGATTGTATGATTATGATTGTATGATTGCGATTGTATGATTGTGATTGTATGATTGCGATTGTATGATTGTGATTGTATGATTGTGATTGTATGATTGTGATTGTATGATTGTGATGTATGATTGTAATTGTATGATTATGATTGTATGATTGTGATTGTATGATTGTGATGGTATGATTGTGATTGTATGATTGCGATCGTATGATTGTGATTGCATGATTATGATTGTATGATTGTGATTGTATGATTGCGATTGTATGATTGTGATTGTATGATTATGATTGTATGATTATGATTGTATGATTGTGATTGTATGATTGTATTTGGGTGATTGTATTTGGGAGATTGTATTTGGGAGATTGTAATTGTATGATTGCGATTGTATGATTGTGATTGTATGATTGCGATTGTATGAATGCGATGGTATGATTGTGATTGTATGATTGTGATTGTATGATTGTGATTGTATGATTGTGATTGTATGATTGTGATTGTATGATTGTGATGTATGACTGTAATTGTATGATTATGATTGTATGATTGTGATTGTATGATTGTGATTGTATGATTGTGATTGTATGATTGTGATTGTATGATTGTGATTGTATGATTGTGATTGTATGATTGTGATTGTATGATTGTGAATTTACGATTGTGATTCTATGATTGTGATTGTATGATTGTGATAGTATGACTGTGATTGTATGACTGTGATTGTATGATTGTGATTGTATGATTGTGATTGTATGATTGTGATTGTATGATTGTGATTGTATGATTGTGAGTGTATGATTGTGATTGTATGATTGTGATTGTATGATTGTGATTGTATGATTGTGATTGTATGATTATGATTGTATGATTGTGATTGTATGATTGTGATTGTATGATTGTGATTGTATGATTGTGATAGTACGATTGTGATTGTATGCTTGCGATTGTATGAATGTGATTGTATGATTGTGATTGTATGATTGTGATTGTATGATTGTGATTGTATGATTGTGACGTATGATTGTAATTGTATGATTATGATTGTATGATTGTGATTGTATGATTGAGATTGTATGATTGTGATTGTATGCTTGCGATTGTATGAATGTGATTGTATGATTGTGATTGTATGATTGTGATTGTATGATTGTGATTGTATGATTGTGATTGTATGATTGTGATTGTATGATTGTGAATTTACGATTGTGATTCTATGATTGTGATTGTATGATTGTGATAGTATGACTGTGATTGTATGACTGTGATTGTATGATTGTGATTGTATGATTGTGATTGTATGATTGTGATTGTATGATTGTGATAGTATGATTGTGATAGTATGATTGTGATTGTATGATTGCGATTGTATGATTGCGATTGTATGATTGTGATTGTATGATTGTGATTGTATGATTGTGATTGTATGATTGTGATTGTATGATTGTGATTGTATGATTGTGATTGTATGATTGTGATTGTATGATTGTGATTGTATGATTGTGATTGTATGATTGCGATTGTATGATTGTGATTGTATGATTGTGATGTATGATTGTAATTGTATGATTATGATTGTATGATTGTGATTGTATGATTGCGATTGTATGATTGTGATTGTATGATTGTGATGTATGATTGTAATTGTATGATTATGATTGTATGATTGTGATGGTATGATTGTGATTGTATGATTGCGATCGTATGATTGTGATTGCATGATTATGATTGTATTTTTGTGATTGTATGATTGTGATTGTATGATTGTGAAAGTATGATTGTGATTGTATGATTGTGATTGTATGATTATGATTGTATGATTGTGATTGTATGATTGTATTTGGGTGATTGTATTTGGGAGATTGTATTTGGGAGATTGTAATTGTATGATTGCGATTGTATGATTGTGATTGTATGATTGCGATTGTATGAATGCGATGGTATGATTGTGATTGTATGATTGTGATTGTATGATTGTGATTGTATGATTGTGATTGTATGATTGTGATTGTATGATTGTGATTGTATGATTGTATTTGGGAGATTGTATTTGGGATATTGTAATTGTATGATTGCGATTGTATGATTGTGATTGTATGATTGTGACGTATGATTGTAATTGTATGATTATGATTGTATGATTGTGATTGTATGATTGAGATTGTATGATTGTGATTGTATGCTTGCGATTGTATGAATGTGATTGTATGATTGTGATTATATGATTGTGATTGTATGATTGTGATTGTATGATTGTGATTGTATGATTGTGAATTTACGATTGTGATTCTATGATTGTGATTGTATGATTGTGATAGTATGACTGTGATTGTATGACTGTGATTGTATGATTGTGATTGTATGATTGTGATTGTATGATTGTGATTGTATGATTGTGATTGTATGATTGTGATTGTATGATTGTGATTGTATGATTGTGAGTGTATGATTGTGATTGTATGATTGTATTTGGGATATTGTAATTGTATGATTGCGATTGTATGATTGTGATTGTATGATTGTGATTGTATGATTGTGATAGTATGATTGTGAAAGTATGATTGTGATTGTATGATTATGATTGTATGATTGTGATTGCATGATTGTATTTGGGTGATTGTATTTGTCAGATTGTATTTGGGAGATTGTAATTGTAAGATTGCGATTGTATGATTGTGATTGTATGATTGCGATTGTATGAATGCGATTGTATGATTGTGATTGTATGATTGTGATTGTATGATTGTGATTGTATGATTGTGATTGTATGATTGTATTTGGGATATTGTAATTGTATGATTGCGATTGTATGATTCTGATTGTATGATTGTGATAGTATGATTGTGATTGTATGATTGTGATTGTATGATTGTGATTGTATGATTGTATTTGGGAGATTGTATTCGGGAGATTGTATTTGGGAGATTGTAATTGTATGATTGCGATTGTATGATTGTAATTGTATGATTGCGATTGTATGATTGTGATTGTATGATTGCGATTGTATGAATGCGATGGTATGATTGTGATTGTATGATTGTGATTGTATGATTGAGATTGTATGATTGTGATTGTATGCTTGCGATTGTATGAATGTGATTGTATGATTGTGATTGTATGATTGTGATTGTATGATTGTGATTGTATGATTGTGATTGTATGATTGTGATTGTATGATTGTGAATTTACGATTGTGATTCTATGATTGTGATTGTATGATTGTGATAGTATGACTGTGATTGTATGACTGTGATTGTATGATTGTGATTGTATGATTGTGATTGTATGATTGTGATTGTATGATTGTGATTGTATGATTGTGAGTGTATGATTGTGATTGTATGATTGTATTTGGGATATTGTAATTGTATGATTGCGATTGTATGATTGTGATTGTATGATTGTGATAGTATGATTGTGAAAGTATGATTGTGATTGTATGATTGTGATTGTATGATTGTGATGTATGATTGTAATTGTATGATTATGATTGTATGATTGTGATTGTATGATTGTGATTGTATGATTGAGATTGTATGATTGTGATTGTATGCTTGCGATTGTATGATTGTGATTGTATGATTGTGATTGTATGATTGTGATGTATGACTGTAATTGTATGATTATGATTGTATGATTGTGATTGTATGATTGAGATTGTATGATTGTGATTGTATGCTTGCGATTGTATGACTGTGATTGTATGATTGTGATTGTATGATTGTGATTGTATGATTGTGATTGTATGATTATGATTGTATGATTGTGATTGTATGATTGTGATTGTATGATTGTGATTGTATGATTGTGATAGTACGATTGTGATTGTATGATTGTGATTGTATGACTGTGATTGTATGATTGTGATTGTATGATTGTGATTGTATGATTGTGAAAGTATGATTGTGATGCTATGATTGTGATTGTATGATTGTGATTGTATGATTGTGATTGTATGAGTGTGATTGTCTGATTGTGGTTGTGCGATTGTGATTGAACGATTGTGATTGTACGATTGTTATTGAATGATTGTGATTGTATGATTCTGATTGTATGATTGTGATAGCATGATTGTGATTGTATGATTGTGATTGCATGATTTTGAATGTATGATTGCGATTGTATGATTGTGGTTGTATGATTGTGATTGTATGATTGTGATTGTATGATTGTGATTGTATGATTGTGATTGTATGATTGTGATAGTATGATTGTGATAGTATGATTGTAATTGTATGATTGCGATTGTATGATTGTGATTGTATGATTGCGATTGTATGATTGTGATTGTATGATTGTGATGTATGATTGTAATTGTATGATTATGATTGTATGATTGTGATTGTATGATTGTGATTGTATGATTGTATTTGGGAGATTGTAGTTGGGAGATTGTATTTGGGAGATTGTATTTGGGAGATTGTAATTGTATGATTGCGATTGTATGATTGTGATTGTATGATTGCGATTGTATGATTGTGATTGTATGATTGCGATTGTATGATTGTGATTGTATGATTGTGATTGTATGATTGTGATTGTATGATTGTGATTGTATGATTGTGATTGTATGATTGTGATTGTATGATTGTGATGTATGACTGTAATTGTATGATTATGATTGTATGATTGTGATTGTATGATTGTGATTGTATGATTGTGATTGTATGATTGTGATTGTATGATTGTGATTGTATGATTGTGATTGTATGATTGTGATTGTATGATTGTGAATTTACGATTGTGATTCTATGATTGTGATTGTATGATTGTGATAGTATGACTGTGATTGTATGACTGTGATTGTATGATTGTGATTGTATGATTGTGATTGTATGATTGTGATTGTATGATTGTGATTGTATGATTGTGAGTGTATGATTGTGATTGTATGATTGTGATTGTATGATTGTGATTGTATGATTGTGATTGTATGATTATGATTGTATGATTGTGATTGTATGATTGTGATTGTATGATTGTGATTGTATGATTGTTATAGTACGATTGTGATTGTATGCTTGCGATTGTATGAATGTGATTGTATGATTGTGATTGTATGATTGTGATTGTATGATTGTGATTGTATGATTGTGATTGTATGATTGTGACGTATGATTGTAATTGTATGATTGTGATTGTATGATTGTATTTGGGAGATTGTATTCGGGAGATTGTATTTGGGAGATTGTAATTGTATGATTGCGATTGTATGATTGTAATTGTATGATTGCGATTGTATGATTGTGATTGTATGATTGCGATTGTATGAATGCGATGGTATGATTGTGATTGTATGATTGTGATTGTATGATTGAGATTGTATGATTGTGATTGTATGCTTGCGATTGTATGAATGTGATTGTATGATTGTGATTGTATGATTGTGATTGTATGATTGTGATTGTATGATTGTGATTGTATGATTGTGATTGTATGATTGTGATTGTATGATTGTGAGTGTATGATTGTGATTGTATGATTGTATTTGGGATATTGTAATTGTATGATTGCGATTGTATGATTGTGATTGTATGATTGTGATTGTATGATTGTGATAGTATGATTGTGAAAGTATGATTGTGATTGTATGATTATGATTGTATGATTGTGATTGCATGATTGTATTTGGGTGATTGTATTTGTCAGATTGTATTTGGGAGATTGTAATTGTAAGATTGCGATTGTATGATTGTGATTGTATGATTGCGATTGTATGAATGCGATTGTATGATTGTGATTGTATGATTGTGATTGTATGATTGTGATTGTATGATTGTGATTGTATGATTGTATTTGGGATATTGTAATTGTATGATTGCGATTGTATGATTCTGATTGTATGATTGTGATTGTATGAGTGTGATTGTGTGATTGTGGTTGTGCGATTGAGTTTGTACGATTGTGATTGAATGATTGTGATTGTATCATTATAATTGTATGATTGTGATTGCATGATTGTGATTGTATGATTGTGATTGCATGATTTTGAATGTATGATTGTGATTGTATGATTGTGATTGTATGATTGTGATTGTATGATTGTGATTGTATGATTGTGATTGTATGATTGTGATAGTATGATTGTGATTGTATGATTGTGATTGTATGATTGTGATTGTATGATTGTATTTGGGAGATTGTATTCGGGAGATTGTATTTGGGAGATTGTAATTGTATGATTGCGATTGTATGATTGTAATTGTATGATTGCGATTGTATGATTGTGATTGTATGATTGCGATTGTATGAATGCGATGGTATGATTGTGATTGTATGATTGTGATTGTATGATTGAGATTGTATGATTGTGATTGTATGCTTGCGATTGTATGAATGTGATTGTATGATTGTGATTGTATGATTGTGATTGTATGATTGTGATTGTATGATTGTGATTGTATGATTGTGATTGTATGATTGTGAATTTACGATTGTGATTCTATGATTGTGATTGTATGATTGTGATAGTATGACTGTGATTGTATGACTGTGATTGTATGATTGTGATTGTATGATTGTGATTGTATGATTGTGATTGTATGATTGTGATTGTATGATTGTGAGTGTATGATTGTGATTGTATGATTGTATTTGGGATATTGTAATTGTATGATTGCGATTGTATGATTGTGATTGTATGATTGTGATAGTATGATTGTGAAAGTATGATTGTGATTGTATGATTGTGATTGTATGATTGTGATGTATGATTGTAATTGTATGATTATGATTGTATGATTGTGATTGTATGATTGTGATTGTATGATTGAGATTGTATGATTGTGATTGTATGCTTGCGATTGTATGATTGTGATTGTATGATTGTGATTGTATGATTGTGATGTATGACTGTAATTGCATGATTATGATTGTATGATTGTGATTGTATGATTGAGATTGTATGATTGTGATTGTATGCTTGCGATTGTATGACTGTGATTGTATGATTGTGATTGTATGATTGTGATTGTATGATTGTGATTGTATGATTATGATTGTATGATTGTGATTGTATGATTGTGATTGTATGATTGTGATTGTATGATTGTGATAGTACGATTGTGATTGTATGATTGTGATTGTATGACTGTGATTGTATGATTGTGATTGTATGATTGTGATTGTATGATTGTGAAAGTATGATTGTGATGCTATGATTGTGATTGTATGATTGTGATTGTATGATTGTGATTGTATGAGTGTGATTGTCTGATTGTGGTTGTGCGATTGTGATTGAACGATTGTGATTGTACGATTGTTATTGAATGATTGTGATTGTATGATTCTGATTGTATGATTGTGATAGCATGATTGTGATTGTATGATTGTGATTGCATGATTTTGAATGTATGATTGCGATTGTATGATTGTGGTTGTATGATTGTGATTGTATGATTGTGATTGTATGATTGTGATTGTATGATTGTGATTGTATGATTGTGATAGTATGATTGTGATAGTATGATTGTAATTGTATGATTGCGATTGTATGATTGTGATTGTATGATTGCGATTGTATGATTGTGATTGTATGATTGTGATGTATGATTGTAATTGTATGATTATGATTGTATGATTGTGATTGTATGATTGTGATTGTATGATTGTATTTGGGAGATTGTAGTTGGGAGATTGTATTTGGGAGATTGTATTTGGGAGATTGTAATTGTATGATTGCGATTGTATGATTGTGATTGTATGATTGCGATTGTATGATTGTGATTGTATGATTGCGATTGTATGATTGTGATTGTATGATTGTGATTGTATGATTGTGATTGTATGATTGTGATTGTATGATTGTGATTGTATGATTGTGATTGTATGATTGTGATGTATGACTGTAATTGTATGATTATGATTGTATGATTGTGATTGTATGATTGTGATTGTATGATTGTGATTGTATGATTGTGATTGTATGATTGTGATTGTATGATTGTGATTGTATGATTGTGATTGTATGATTGTGAATTTACGATTGTGATTCTATGATTGTGATTGTATGATTGTGATAGTATGACTGTGATTGTATGACTGTGATTGTATGATTGTGATTGTATGATTGTGATTGTATGATTGTGATTGTATGATTGTGATTGTATGATTGTGAGTGTATGATTGTGATTGTATGATTGTGATTGTATGATTGTGATTGTATGATTGTGATTGTATGATTATGATTGTATGATTGTGATTGTATGATTGTGATTGTATGATTGTGATTGTATGATTGTTATAGTACGATTGTGATTGTATGCTTGCGATTGTATGAATGTGATTGTATGATTGTGATTGTATGATTGTGATTGTATGATTGTGATTGTATGATTGTGATTGTATGATTGTGACGTATGATTGTAATTGTATGATTATGATTGTATGATTGTGATTGTATGATTGAGATTGTATGATTGTGATTGTATGCTTGCGATTGTATGAATGTGATTGTATGATTGTGATTGTATGATTGTGATTGTATGATTGTGATTGTATGATTGTGATTGTATGATTGTGATTGTATGATTGTGAATTTACGATTGTGATTCTATGATTGTGATTGTATGATTGTGATAGTATGACTGTGATTGTATGACTGTGATTGTATGATTGTGATTGTATGATTGTGATTGTATGATTGTGATTGTATGATTGTGAGTGTATGATTGTGATTGTATGATTGTATTTGGGATATTGTAATTGTATGATTGCGATTGTATGATTGTGATTGTATGATTGTGATTGTATGATTGTGATAGTATCATTGTGAAAGTATGATTGTGATTGTATGATTGTGATTGTATGATTGTGATGTATGATTGTAATTGTATGATTATGATTGTATGATTGTGATTGTATGATTGTGATTGTATGATTGAGATTGTATGATTGTGATTGTATGCTTGCGATTGTATGATTGTGATTGTATGATTGTGATTGTATGATTGTGATGTATGACTGTAATTGTATGATTATGATTGTATGATTGTGATTGTATGATTGAGATTGTATGATTGTGATTGTATGCTTGCGATTGTATGACTGTGATTGTATGATTGTGATTGTATGATTGTGATTGTATGATTGTGATTGTATGATTGTGATTGAATGATTGTGATTGTATGATTCTGATTGTATGATTGTGATAGCATGATTGTGATTGTATGATTGTGATTGCATGATTTTGAATGTATGATTGCGATTGTATGATTGTGGTTGTATGATTGTGATTGTATGATTGTGATTGTATGATTGTGATTGTATGATTGTGATAGTATGATTGTGATAGTATGATTGTGATTGTATGATTGCGATTGTATGATTGTGATTGTATGATTGTGATTGTATGATTGTGATTGTATGATTGTGATTGTATGATTGTGATTGTATGATTGTGATTGTATGATTGTGATTGTATGATTGTGATTGTATGATTGTGATTGTATGATTGTGATTGTATGATTGCGATTGTATGATTGTGATTGTATGATTGTGATGTATGATTGTAATTGTATGATTATGATTGTATGATTGTGATTGTATGATTGCGATTGTATGATTGTGATTGTATGATTGTGATGTATGATTGTAATTGTATGATTATGATTGTATGATTGTGATGGTATGATTGTGATTGTATGATTGCGATCGTATGATTGTGATTGCATGATTATGATTGTATTTTTGTGATTGTATGATTGTGATTGTATGATTGTGAAAGTATGATTGTGATTGTATGATTGTGATTGTATGATTATGATTGTATGATTGTGATTGTATGATTGTATTTGGGTGATTGTATTTGGGAGATTGTATTTGGGAGATTGTAATTGTATGATTGCGATTGTATGATTGTGATTGTATGATTGCGATTGTATGAATGCGATGGTATGATTGTGATTGTATGATTGTGATTGTATGATTGTGATTGTATGATTGTGATTGTATGATTGTGATTGTATGATTGTGATTGTATGATTGTATTTGGGAGATTGTATTTGGGATATTGTAATTGTATGATTGCGATTGTATGATTGTGATTGTATGATTGTGACGTATGATTGTAATTGTATGATTATGATTGTATGATTGTGATTGTATGATTGAGATTGTATGATTGTGATTGTATGCTTGCGATTGTATGAATGTGATTGTATGATTGTGATTATATGATTGTGATTGTATGATTGTGATTGTATGATTGTGATTGTATGATTGTGAATTTACGATTGTGATTCTATGATTGTGATTGTATGATTGCGATAGTATGACTGTGATTGTATGACTGTGATTGTATGATTGTGATTGTATGATTGTGATTGTATGATTGTGATTGTATGATTGTGATTGTATGATTGTGATTGTATGATTGTGATTGTATGATTGTGAGTGTATGATTGTGATTGTATGATTGTATTTGGGATATTGTAATTGTATGATTGCGATTGTATGATTGTGATTGTATGATTGTGATTGTATGATTGTGATAGTATGATTGTGAAAGTATGATTGTGATTGTATGATTATGATTGTATGATTGTGATTGCATGATTGTATTTGGGTGATTGTATTTGTCAGATTGTATTTGGGAGATTGTAATTGTAAGATTGCGATTGTATGATTGTGATTGTATGATTGCGATTGTATGAATGCGATTGTATGATTGTGATTGTATGATTGTGATTGTATGATTGTGATTGTATGATTGTGATTGTATGATTGTATTTGGGATATTGTAATTGTATGATTGCGATTGTATGATTCTGATTGTATGATTGTGATTGTATGAGTGTGATTGTGTGATTGTGGTTGTGCGATTGAGTTTGTACGATTGTGATTGAATGATTGTGATTGTATGATTATAATTGTATGATTGTGATTGCATGATTGTGATTGTATGATTGTGATTGCATGATTTTGAATGTATGATTGTGATTGTATGATTGTGATTGTATGATTGTGATTGTATGATTGTGATTGTATGATTGTGATTGTATGATTGTGATAGTATGATTGTGATTGTATGATTGTGATTGTATGATTGTGATTGTATGATTGTATTTGGGAGATTGTAGTCGGGAGATTGTATTTGGGAGATTGTAATTGTATGATTGCGATTGTATGATTGTGATTGTATGATTGCGATTGTATGATTGTGATTGTATGATTGCGATTGTATGATTGTGATTGTATGATTGTGATGTATGATTGTAATTGTATGATTATGATTGTATGATTGTGATTGTATGATTGTGATGGTATGATTGTGATTGTATGATTGCGATCGTATGATTGTGATTGCATGATTATGATTGTATGATTGTGACTGTATGATTGCGATTGTATGATTGTGATTGTATGATTATGATTGTATTTTTGTGATTGTATGATTGTGATTGTATGATTGTGAAAGTATGATTGTGATTGTATGATTGTGATTGTATGATTATGATTGTATGATTGTGACTGTATGATTGTATTTGGGTGATTGTATTTGGGAGATTGTATTTGGGAGATTGTAATTGTATGATTGCGATTGTATGATTGTGATTGTATGATTGCGATTGTATGAATGCGATGGTATGATTGTGATTGTATGATTGTGATTGTATGATTGAGATTGTATGATTGTGATTGTATGCTTGCGATTGTATGAATGTGATTGTATGATTGTGATTGTATGATTGTGATTGTATGATTGTGATTGTATGATTGTGATTGTATGATTGTGATTGTATGATTGTGAATTTACGATTGTGATTCTATGATTGTGATTGTATGATTGTGATAGTATGACTGTGATTGTATGACTGTGATTGTATGATTGTGATTGTATGATTGTGATTGTATGATTGTGATTGTATGATTGTGATTGTATGATTGTGAGTGTATGATTGTGATTGTATGATTGTATTTGGGATATTGTAATTGTATGATTGCGATTGTATGATTGTGATTGTATGATTGTGATTGTATGATTGTGATAGTATGATTGTGAAAGTATGATTGTGATTGTATGATTGTGATTGTATGATTGTGATGTATGATTGTAATTGTATGATTATGATTGTATGATTGTGATTGTATGATTGTGATTGTATGATTGTGAATTTACGATTGTGATTCTATGATTGTGATTGTATGATTGTGATAGTATGACTGTGATTGTATGACTGTGATTGTATGATTGTGATTGTATGATTGTGATTGTATGATTGTGATTGTATGATTGTGATTGTATGATTGTGAGTGTATGATTGTGATTGTATGATTGTATTTGGGATATTGTAATTGTATGATTGCGATTGTATGATTGTGATTGTATGATTGTGATTGTATGATTGTGATAGTATGATTGTGAAAGTATGATTGTGATTGTATGATTGTGATTGTATGATTGTGATGTATGATTGTAATTGTATGATTATGATTGTATGATTGTGATTGTATGATTGTGATTGTATGATTGAGATTGTATGATTGTGATTGTATGCTTGCGATTGTATGATTGTGATTGTATGATTGTGATTGTATGATTGTGATGTATGACTGTAATTGTATGATTATGATTGTATGATTGTGATTGTATGATTGAGATTGTATGATTGTGATTGTATGCTTGCGATTGTATGACTGTGATTGTATGATTGTGATTGTATGATTGTGATTGTATGATTGTGATTGTATGATTATGATTGTATGATTGTGATTGTATGATTGTGATTGTATGATTGTGATTGTATGATTGTGATAGTACGATTGTGATTGTATGATTGTGATTGTATGACTGTGATTGTATGATTGTGATTGTATGATTGTGATTGTATGATTGTGAAAGTATGATTGTGATGCTATGATTGTGATTGTATGATTGTGATTGTATGATTGTGATTGTATGAGTGTGATTGTCTGATTGTGGTTGTGCGATTGTGATTGAACGATTGTGATTGTACGATTGTTATTGAATGATTGTGATTGTATGATTCTGATTGTATGATTGTGATAGCATGATTGTGATTGTATGATTGTGATTGCATGATTTTGAATGTATGATTGCGATTGTATGATTGTGGTTGTATGATTGTGATTGTATGATTGTGATTGTATGATTGTGATTGTATGATTGTGATTGTATGATTGTGATAGTATGATTGTGATAGTATGATTGTAATTGTATGATTGCGATTGTATGATTGTGATTGTATGATTGCGATTGTATGATTGTGATTGTATGATTGTGATGTATGATTGTAATTGTATGATTATGATTGTATGATTGTGATTGTATGATTGTGATTGTATGATTGTATTTGGGAGATTGTAGTTGGGAGATTGTATTTGGGAGCTTGTATTTGGGAGATTGTAATTGTATGATTGCGATTGTATGATTGTGATTGTATGATTGCGATTGTATGATTGTGATTGTATGATTGCGATTGTATGATTGTGATTGTATGATTGCGATGTATGATTGTAATTGTATGATTATGATTGTATGATTCTGATTGTATGATTGTGATGGTATGATTGTGATTGTATGATTGCGATCGTATGATTGTGATTGTATGATCATGATTGTATGATTGTGATTGTATGATTGCGATTGTATGAATGCGATTGTATGATTGTGATTGCATAATTGTGATTGTATGATTGTGATTGTATGATTGTGATTGTCTGATTGTGGTTGTATGATTGTGATTGTATGATTGTGATTGTATGATTGTGATTGTATGATTGCGATTGTATGATTGTGATTGTATGATTGTGATGTATGATTGTAATTGTATGATTATGATTGTATGATTGTGATTGTATGATTGTGATGGTATGATTGTGATTGTATGATTGTGATTGTATCATTGAGATTGTCTGATTGTGATTGTGTGATTGTGATTGTATGATTGTGATAGTATGATTGTGATTGTATGATTGTAATTGTATGATTGTGATTGTATGATTATGATTGTATGATTGTGATTGTATGATTGTATTTGGGTGATTGTATTTGGGAGATTGTATTTGGGAGATTGTAATTGTATGATTGCGATTGTATGATTGTGATTGTATGATTGCGATTGTATGAATGCGATTGTATGATTGTGATTGTATGATTGTGATTGTATGATTGTGATTGTATGATTGTGATTTTATGATTGTATTTGGGATATTGTAATTGTATGATTGCGATTGTATGATTGTGATTGTATGAGTGTGATTGTGTGATTGTGGTTGTGCGATTGAGATTGTACGATTGTGATTGAATGATTGTGATTGTATGATTATAATTGTATGATTGTGATTGCATGATTGTGATTGTATGATTGTGATTGCATGATTTTGAATGTATGATTGTGATTGTATGATTGTGATTGTATGATTGTGATTGTATGATTGTGATTGTATGATTGTGATTGTATGATTGTGATAGTATGATTGTGATTGTATGATTGTGATTGTATGATTGTTATTGTATGATTGTATTTGGGAGATTGTATTCGGGAGATTGTATTTGGGAGATTGTAGTTGTATGATTGCGATTGTATGATTGTGATTGTATGATTGCGATTGTATGATTGTGATTGTATGATTCTGATGTATGATTGTAATTGTATGATTATGATTGTATGATTGTGATTGTATGATTGTCATTGTATGATTGTATCTGGGAGATTGTATTTGGGAGATTGTATTTGGGAGATTGTAATTGTATGATTGCGATTGTATGATTGTGATTGTATGATTGCGATTGTATGATTGTGATTGTATGATTGTGATTGTATGATTGTGATGTATGATTGTAATTGTATGATTATGATTGTATGATTGTGATTGTATGATTGTGATGTATGATTGTAATTGTATGATTGTGATGTATGATTGTAATTGTATGATTATGATTGTATGATTGTGATTGTATGATTGTGATGGTATGATTGTGATTGTATGATTGCGATCGTATGATTGTGATTGTATGATCATGATTGTATGATTGTGATTGTATGATTGCGATTGTATGAATGCGATTGTATGATTGTGATTGCATAATTGTGATTGTATGATTGTATCTGGGAGATTGTATTTGGGAGATTGTACTTGGGAGATTGTAATTGTATGATTGCGATTGTATGATTGTGATTGTATGATTGCGATTGTATGATTGTGATTGTATGATTGTGATGTATGATTGTAATTGTATGATTATGATTGTATGATTGTGATTGTATGATTGTGATGGTATGATTGTGATTGTATGATTGCGATCGTATGATTGTGATTGCATGATTATGATTGTACGATTGTGATTGTATGATTGCGATTGTATGATTGTGATTGTATGATTGTGATTGTATGATTGTGATTGTATGATTGTGATTGTATGATTGTGATTGTCTGATTGTGATTGTATGATTGTGATTGTATGATTGTGATAGTATGATTGTGATTGTATGATTGTGATTGTATGATTGTGATTGTATGATTGCGATTGTATGAATGCGATTGTATGATTGTGATTGTATGATTTTGATTGTATGATTGTGATTGTATGATTGTGATTGTATGATTGTGATTGTATGATTGTATTTGGGATATTGTAATTGTATGATTGCGATTGTATGATTGTGATTGTATGATTGTGATTGTATGAGTGTGATTGTGTGATTGTGGTTGTGCGATTGAGATTGTACGATTGTGATTGAATGATTGTGATTGTATGATTATAATTGTATGATTGTGATTGCATGATTGTGATTGTATGATTGTGATTGCATGATTTTGAATGTATGATTGTGATTGTATGATTGTGATTGTATGATTGTGATTGTATGATTGTGATTGTATGATTGTGATTGTATGATTGTGATAGTATGATTGTGATTGTATGATTGTGATTGTATGATTGTGATTGTATGATTGTATTTGGGGGATTGTATTCGGGAGATTGTATTTGGGAGATTGTAATTGTATGATTGCGATTGTATGATTGTGATTGTATGATTGCGATTGTATGATTGTGATTGTATGATTCTGATGTATGATTGTAATTGTATGATTATGATTGTATGATTGTGATTGTATGATTGTCATTGTATGATTGTATCTGGGAGATTGTATTTGGGAGATTGTATTTGGGAGATTGTAATTGTATGATTGCGATTGTATGATTGTGATTGTATGATTGCGATTGTATGATTGTGATTGTATGATTGTGATGTATGATTGTAATTGTATGATTATGATTGTATGATTGTGATTGTATGATTGTGATGGTATGATTGTGATTGTATGATTGCGATCGTATGATTGTGATTGCATGATTATGATTGTATGATTGTGATTGTATGATTGCGATTGTATGATTGTGATTGTATGATTATGATTGTATTTTTGTGATTGTATGATTGTGATTGTATGATTGTGAAAGTATGATTGTGATTGTATGATTGTGATTGTATGATTATGATTGTATGATTGTGATTGTATGATTGTATTTGGGTGATTGTATTTGGGAGATTGTATTTGGGAGATTGTAATTGTATGATTGCGATTGTATGATTGTGATTGTATGATTGCGATTGTATGAATGCGATGGTATGATTGTGATTGTATGATTGTGATTGTATGATTGTGATTGTATGATTGTGATTGTATGATTGTGATTGTATGATTGTATTTGGGAGATTGTATTTGGGATATTGTAATTGTATGATTGCGATTGTATGATTGTGATTGTATGATTGTGACGTATGATTGTAATTGTATGATTATGATTGTATGATTGTGATTGTATGATTGAGATTGTATGATTGTGATTGTATGCTTGCGATTGTATGAATGTGATTGTATGATTGTGATTGTATGATTGTGATTGTATGATTGTGATTGTATGATTGTGATTGTATGATTGTGAATTTACGATTGTGATTCTATGATTGTGATTGTATGATTGTGATAGTACGACTGTGATTGTATGACTGTGATTGTATGATTGTGATTGTATGATTGTGATTGTATGATTGTGATTGTATGATTGTGATTGTATGATTGTGAGTGTATGATTGTGATTGTATGATTGTATTTGGGATATTGTAATAGTATGATTGCGATTGTATGATTGTGATTGTATGATTGTGATTGTATGATTGTGATAGTATGATTGTGAAAGTATGATTGTGATTGTATGATTGTGATTGTATGATTGTGATGAATGATTGTAATTGTATGATTATGATTGTATGATTGTGATTGTATGATTGTGATTGTATTTTTGTGATTGTATGATTGTGATTGTATGATTGTGAAAGTATGATTGTGATTGTATGATTGTGATTGTATGATTGAGATTGTATGATTGTGATTGTATGCTTGCGATTGTATGAATGTGATTGTATGATTGTGATTGTATGATTGTGATTGTATGATTGTGATTGTATGATTGTGATTGTATGATTGTGATTGTGTGATTGTGAATTTACGATTGTGATTCTATGATTGTGATTGTATGATTGTGATAGTATGACTGTGATTGTATGACTGTGATTGTATGATTGTGATTGTATGATTGTGATTGTATGATTGTGATTGTATGATTGTGAGTGTATGATTGTGATTGTATGATTGTATTTGGGATATTGTAATTGTATGATTGCGATTGTATGATTGTGATTGTATGATTGTGATTGTATGAGTGTGATTGTGTGATTGTGGTTGTGCGATTGAGATTGTACGATTGTGATTGAATGATTGTGATTGTATGATTATAATTGTATGATTGTGATTGCATGATTGTGATTGTATGATTGTGATTGCATGATTTTGAATGTATGATTGTGATTGTATGATTGTGATTGTATGATTGTGATTGTATGATTGTGATTGTATGATTGTGATTGTATGATTGTGATTGTATGATTGTGATAGTATGATTGTGATTGTATGATTGTGATTGTATGATTGTGATTGTATGATTGTATTTGGGAGATTGTATTCGGGAGATTGTATTTGGGAGATTGTAATTGTATGATTGCGATTGTATGATTGTGATTGTATGATTGCGATTGTATGATTGTGATTGTATGATTCTGGTGTATGATTGTAATTGTATGATTATGATTGTATGATTGTGATTGTATGATTGTCATTGTATGATTGTATCTGGGAGATTGTATTTGGGAGATTGTATTTGGGAGATTGTAATTGTATGATTGCGATTGTATGATTGTGATTGTATGATTGTGATGTATGATTGTAATTGTATGATTATGATTGTATGATTGTGATTGTATGATTGTGATGGTATGATTGTGATTGTATGATTGCGATCGTATGATTGTGATTGCATGATTATGATTGTATGATTGTGATTGTATGATTGCGATTGTATGATTGTGATTGTATGATTATGATTGTATTTTTGTGATTGTATGATTGTGATTGTATGATTGTGAAAGTATGATTGTGATTGTATGATTGTGATTGTATGATTATGATTGTATGATTGTGATTGTATGATTGTATTCGGGTGATTGTATTTGGGAGATTGTATTTGGGAGATTGTAATTGTATGATTGCGATTGTATGATTGTGATTGTATGATTGCGATTGTATGAATGCGATGGTATGATTGTGATTGTATGATTGTGATTGTATGATTGTGATTGTATGATTGTGATTGTATGATTGTGAATTTACGATTGTGATTCTATGATTGTGATTGTATGATTGTGATAGTATGACTGTGATTGTATGACTGTGATTGTATGATTGTGATTGTATGATTGTGATTGTATGATTGTGATTGTATGATTGTGATGGTATGATTGTGATAGTATGATTGTGAAAGTATGATTGTGATTGTATGATTGTGATTGTATGATTGTGATGTATGATTGTAATTGTATGATTATGATTGTTTGATTGTGATTGTATGATTGTGATTGTATGATTGAGATTGTATGATTGTGATTGTATGCTTGCGATTGTATGATTGTGATTGTATGATTGTGATTGTATGATTGTGATGTATGACTGTAATTGTATGATTATGATTGTATGGTTGTGATTGTATGATTGTGATGTATGATTGTAATTGTATGATTGTGATGTATGATTGTAATTGTATGATTATGATTGTATGATTGTGATTGTATGATTGTGATGGTATGATTGTGATTGTATGATTGCGATCGTATGATTGTGATTGTATGATCATGATTGTATGATTGTGATTGTATGATTGCGATTGTATGAATGCGATTGTATGATTGTGATTGCATAATTGTGATTGTATGATTGTATCTGGGAGATTGTATTTGGGAGATTGTACTTGGGAGATTGTAATTGTATGATTGCGATTGTATGATTGTGATTGTATGATTGCGATTGTATGATTGTGATTGTATGATTGTGATGTATGATTGTAATTGTATGATTATGATTGTATGATTGTGATTGTATGATTGTGATGGTATGATTGTGATTGTATGATTGCGATCGTATGATTGTGATTGCATGATTATGATTGTACGATTGTGATTGTATGATTGCGATTGTATGATTGTGATTGTATGATTGTGATTGTATGATTGTGATTGTATGATTGTGATTGTATGATTGTGATTGTCTGATTGTGATTGTATGATTGTGATTGTATGATTGTGATAGTATGATTGTGATTGTATGATTGTGATTGTATGATTGTGATTGTATGATTGCGATTGTATGAATGCGATTGTATGATTGTGATTGTATGATTTTGATTGTATGATTGTGATTGTATGATTGTGATTGTATGATTGTGATTGTATGATTGTATTTGGGATATTGTAATTGTATGATTGCGATTGTATGATTGTGATTGTATGATTGTGATTGTATGAGTGTGATTGTGTGATTGTGGTTGTGCGATTGAGATTGTACGATTGTGATTGAATGATTGTGATTGTATGATTATAATTGTATGATTGTGATTGCATGATTGTGATTGTATGATTGTGATTGCATGATTTTGAATGTATGATTGTGATTGTATGATTGTGATTGTATGATTGTGATTGTATGATTGTGATTGTATGATTGTGATTGTATGATTGTGATAGTATGATTGTGATTGTATGATTGTGATTGTATGATTGTGATTGTATGATTGTATTTGGGGGATTGTATTCGGGAGATTGTATTTGGGAGATTGTAATTGTATGATTGCGATTGTATGATTGTGATTGTATGATTGCGATTGTATGATTGTGATTGTATGATTCTGATGTATGATTGTAATTGTATGATTATGATTGTATGATTGTGATTGTATGATTGTCATTGTATGATTGTATCTGGGAGATTGTATTTGGGAGATTGTATTTGGGAGATTGTAATTGTATGATTGCGATTGTATGATTGTGATTGTATGATTGCGATTGTATGATTGTGATTGTATGATTGTGATGTATGATTGTAATTGTATGATTATGATTGTATGATTGTGATTGTATGATTGTGATGGTATGATTGTGATTGTATGATTGCGATCGTATGATTGTGATTGCATGATTATGATTGTATGATTGTGATTGTATGATTGCGATTGTATGATTGTGATTGTATGATTATGATTGTATTTTTGTGATTGTATGATTGTGATTGTATGATTGTGAAAGTATGATTGTGATTGTATGATTGTGATTGTATGATTATGATTGTATGATTGTGATTGTATGATTGTATTTGGGTGATTGTATTTGGGAGATTGTATTTGGGAGATTGTAATTGTATGATTGCGATTGTATGATTGTGATTGTATGATTGCGATTGTATGAATGCGATGGTATGATTGTGATTGTATGATTGTGATTGTATGATTGTGATTGTATGATTGTGATTGTATGATTGTGATTGTATGATTGTATTTGGGAGATTGTATTTGGGATATTGTAATTGTATGATTGCGATTGTATGATTGTGATTGTATGATTGTGACGTATGATTGTAATTGTATGATTATGAGTGTATGATTGTGATTGTATGATTGAGATTGTATGATTGTGATTGTATGCTTGCGATTGTATGAATGTGATTGTATGATTGTGATTGTATGATTGTGATTGTATGATTGTGATTGTATGATTGTGATTGTATGATTGTGAATTTACGATTGTGATTCTATGATTGTGATTGTATGATTGTGATAGTACGACTGTGATTGTATGACTGTGATTGTATGATTGTGATTGTATGATTGTGATTGTATGATTATGATTGTATGATTGTGATTGTATGATTGTGAGTGTATGATTGTGAATGTATGATTGTATTTGGGATATTGTAATTGTATGATTGCGATTGTATGATTGTGATTGTATGATTGTGATTGTATGATTGTGATAGTATGATTGTGAAAGTATGATTGTGATTGTATGATTGTGATTGTATGATTGTGATGAATGATTGTAATTGTATGATTATGATTGTATGATTGTGATTGTATGATTGTGATTGTATTTTTGTGATTGTATGATTGTGATTGTATGATTGTGAAAGTATGATTGTGATTGTATGATTGTGATTGTATGATTGAGATTGTATGATTGTGATTGTATGCTTGCGATTGTATGAATGTGATTGTATGATTGTGATTGTATGATTGTGATTGTATGATTGTGATTGTATGATTGTGATTGTATGATTGTGATTGTGTGATTGTGAATTTACGATTGTGATTCTATGATTGTGATTGTATGATTGTGATAGTATGACTGTGATTGTATGACTGTGATTGTATGATTGTGATTGTATGATTGTGATTGTATGATTGTGATTGTATGATTGTGAGTGTATGATTGTGATTGTATGATTGTATTTGGGATATTGTAATTGTATGATTGCGATTGTATGATTGTGATTGTATGATTGTGATTGTATGAGTGTGATTGTGTGATTGTGGTTGTGCGATTGAGATTGTACGATTGTGATTGAATGATTGTGATTGTATGATTATAATTGTATGATTGTGATTGCATGATTGTGATTGTATGATTGTGATTGCATGATTTTGAATGTATGATTGTGATTGTATGATTGTGATTGTATGATTGTGATTGTATGATTGTGATTGTATGATTGTGATTGTATGATTGTGATTGTATGATTGTGATAGTATGATTGTGATTGTATGATTGTGATTGTATGATTGTGATTGTATGATTGTATTTGGGAGATTGTATTCGGGAGATTGTATTTGGGAGATTGTAATTGTATGATTGCGATTGTATGATTGTGATTGTATGATTGCGATTGTATGATTGTGATTGTATGATTCTGGTGTATGATTGTAATTGTATGATTATGATTGTATGATTGTGATTGTATGATTGTCATTGTATGATTGTATCTGGGAGATTGTATTTGGGAGATTGTATTTGGGAGATTGTAATTGTATGATTGCGATTGTATGATTGTGATTGTATGATTGTGATGTATGATTGTAATTGTATGATTATGATTGTATGATTGTGATTGTATGATTGTGATGGTATGATTGTGATTGTATGATTGCGATCGTATGATTGTGATTGCATGATTATGATTGTATGATTGTGATTGTATGATTGCGATTGTATGATTGTGATTGTATGATTATGATTGTATTTTTGTGATTGTATGATTGTGATTGTATGATTGTGAAAGTATGATTGTGATTGTATGATTGTGATTGTATGATTATGATTGTATGATTGTGATTGTATGATTGTATTCGGGTGATTGTATTTGGGAGATTGTATTTGGGAGATTGTAATTGTATGATTGCGATTGTATGATTGTGATTGTATGATTGCGATTGTATGAATGCGATGGTATGATTGTGATTGTATGATTGTGATTGTATGATTGTGATTGTATGATTGTGATTGTATGATTGTGAATTTACGATTGTGATTCTATGATTGTGATTGTATGATTGTGATAGTATGACTGTGATTGTATGACTGTGATTGTATGATTGTGATTGTATGATTGTGATTGTATGATTGTGATTGTATGATTGTGATGGTATGATTGTGATAGTATGATTGTGAAAGTATGATTGTGATTGTATGATTGTGATTGTATGATTGTGATGTATGATTGTAATTGTATGATTATGATTGTTTGATTGTGATTGTATGATTGTGATTGTATGATTGAGATTGTATGATTGTGATTGTATGCTTGCGATTGTATGATTGTGATTGTATGATTGTGATTGTATGATTGTGATGTATGACTGTAATTGTATGATTATGATTGTATGGTTGTGATTGTATGATTGAGATTGTATGATTGTGATTGTATGCTTGCGATTGTATGACTGTGATTGTATGATTGTGATTGTATGATTGTGATTGTATGATTGTGATTGTATGATTATGATTGTATGATTGTGATTGTATGATTGTGATTGTATGATTGTGATTGTATGATTGTGATAGTACGATTGTGATTGTATTATTGTGATTGTATGACTGTGATTGTATGATTGTGATTGTATGATTGTGATTGTATGATTGTGAAAGTATGATTGTGATTGTATGATTGTGATTGTATGATTGTGATTGTATGATTGTGATTGTATGATTGTGATTGTATGAGTGTGATTGTCTGATTGTGGTTGTGCGATTGTGATTGAACGATTGTGATTGTACGATTGTTATTGAATGATTGTGATTGTATGATTCTGATTGTATGATTGTGATAGCATGATTGTGATTGTATGATTGTGATTGCATGATTTTGAATGTATGATTGCGATTGTATGATTGTGGTTGTATGATTGTGATTGTATGATTGTGATTGTATGATTGTGATTGTATGATTGTGATAGTATGATTGTGATAGTATGATTGTGATTGTATGATTGCGATTGTATGATTGTGATTGTATGATTGTGATTGTATGATTGTGATTGTATGATTGTGATTGTATGATTGTGATTGTATGATTGTGATTGTATGATTGTGATTGTATGATTGTGATTGTATGATTGCGATTGTATGATTGTGATTGTATGATTGTGATGTATGATTGTAATTGTATGATTATGATTGTATGATTGTGATTGTATGATTGCGATTGTATGATTGTGATTGTATGATTGTGATGTATGATTGTAATTGTATGATTATGATTGTATGATTGTGATTGTATGATTGTGATGGTATGATTGTGATTGTATGATTGCGATCGTATGATTGTGATTGCATGATTATGATTGTATGATTGTGATTGTATGATTGCGATTGTATGATTGTGATTGTATGATTATGATTGTATTTTTGTGATTGTATGATTGTGATTGTATGATTGTGATTGTATGAGTGTGATTGTGTGATTGTGGTTGTGCGATTGAGATTGTACGATTGTGATTGTATGATTGTGATTGTATGCTTGCGATTGTATGATTGTGATTGCATGATTGTGATTGTATGATTGTGATTGCATGATTTTGAATGTATGATTGTGATTGTATGATTGTGGTTGTATGATTGTGATTGTATGATTGTGATTGTATGATTGTGATAGTATGATTGTGATAGTATGATTGTGATTGTATGATTGCGATTGTATGATTGTGATTGTATGATTGTGATTGTATGATTGAGATTGTATGATTGTGATTGTATGCTTGCGATTGTATGACTGTGATTGTATGATTGTGATTGTATGATTGTGATTGTATGATTGTGATTGTATGGTTATGATTGTATGATTGTGATTGTATGATTGTGATTGTATGTTTGTGATTGTATGATTGTGATAGTACGATTGTGATTGTATGATTGTGATTGTATTACTGTGATTGTATGATTGTGATTGTATGATTGTGATTGTATGATTGTGAAAGTATGATTGTGATGCTACGATTGTGATTGTATGATTGTGATTGTATGATTGTGATTGTATGAGTGTGATTGTCTGATTGTGGTTGTATGATTGTGATGTATGATTGTGATTGTATGATTGTGATTGTATGATTTTGAATTTACGATTGTGATTCTATGATTGTGATTGTATGATTGTGATAGTATGACTGTGATTGTATGACTGTGATTGTATGATTGTGATTGTATGATTGTGATTGTATGATTGTGATTGTATGATTGTGGTTGTATGATTGTGATGTATGATTGTGATTGTATGATTGTGATTGTATGATTTTGAATTTACGATTGTGATTCTATGATTGTGATTGTATGATTGTGATAGTATGACTGTGATTGTATGACTGTGATTGTATGACTGTGATTGTATGACTGTGATTGTATGATTGTGATTGTATGATTGTGATTGTATGATTGTGATTGTATGATTGTGATTGTATGATTGTGATTGTATGATTGCGATTGTATGAATGCGATGGTATGATTGTGATTGTATGATTGTGATTGTATGATTGTGATTGTATGATTGTGATTGTATGATTGTATTTGGGAGATTGTATTTGGGATATTGTAATTGTATGATTGCGATTGTATGATTGTGATTGTATGATTGTGACGTATGATTGTAATTGTATGATTATGATTGTATGATTGTGATTGTATGATTGAGATTGTATGATTGTGATTGTATGCTTGCGATTGTATGAATGTGATTGTATGATTGTGAGTGTATGATTGTGATTGTATGATTGTGATTGTATGATTGTGATTGTATGATTGTGAATTTACGATTGTGATTCTATGATTGTGATTGTATGATTGTGATAGTATGACTGTGATTGTATGACTGTGATTGTATGATTGTGATTGTATGATTGTGATTGTATGATTGTGATTGTATGATTGTGATTGTATGATTGTGATTGTATGATTGTGAGTGTATGATTGTGATTGCATGATTGTATTTGGGTGATTGTATTTGTCAGATTGTATTTGGGAGATTGTAATTGTATGATTGCGATTGTATGATTGTGATTGTATGATTGCGATTGTATGAATGCGATTGTATGATTGTGATTGTATGATTGTGATTGTATGATTGTGATTGTATGATTGTGATTGTATGATTGTATTTGGGATATTGTAATTGTATGATTGCGATTGTATGATTGTGATTGTATGATTGTGATTGTATGAGTGTGATTGTGTGATTGTGGTTGTGCGATTGAGATTGTACGATTGTGATTGAATGATTGTGATTGTATGATTATAATTGTATGATTGTGATTGCATGATTGTGATTGTATGATTGTGATTGCATGATTTTGAATGTATGATTGTGATTGTATGATTGTGATTGTATGATTGTGATTGTATGATTGTGATTGTATGATTGTGATTGTATGATTGTGATTGTATGGTTGTGATAGTATGATTGTGATTGTATGATTGTGATTGTATGATTGTGATTGTATGATTGTATTTGGGAGATTGTATTCGGGAGATTGTATTTGGGAGATTGTAATTGTATGATTGCGATTGTATGATTGTGATTGTATGATTGCGATTGTATGATTGTGATTGTATGATTGCGATTGTATGATTGTGATTGTATGATTGTGATGTATGATTGTAATTGTATGATTATGATTGTATGATTGTGGTTGTATGATTGTGATTGTATGATTGTGATTGTATGATTGTGATTGTATGATTGTGATAGTATGATTGTGAGTGTATGATTGTGATTGTATGATTGTGATTGTATGATTGTGATTGTATGATTGTGATTGTATGATTATGATTGTATGATTGTGATTGTATGATTGTGATTGTATGATTGTGATTGTATGATTGTGATAGTACGATTGTGATTGTATGCTTGCGATTGTATGAATGTGATTGTATGATTGTGATTGTATGATTGTGATTGTATGATTGTGATTGTATGATTGTGACGTATGATTGTAATTGTATGATTATGATTGTATGATTGTGATTGTATGATTGAGATTGTATGATTGTGATTGTATGCTTGCGATTGTATGAATGTGATTGTATGATTGTGATTGTATGATTGTGATTGTATGATTGTGATTGTATGATTGTGATTGTATGATTGTGATTGTATGATTGTGAATTTACGATTGTGATTCTATGATTGTGATTGTATGATTGTGATAGTATGACTGTGATTGTATGACTGTGATTGTATGATTGTGATTGTATGATTGTGATTGTATGATTGTGATTGTATGATTGTGAGTGTATGATTGTGATTGTATGATTGTATTTGGGATATTGTAATTGTATGATTGCGATTGTATGATTGTGATTGTATGATTGTGATTGTATGATTGTGATAGTATGATTGTGAAAGTATGATTGTGATTGTATGATTGTGATTGTATGATTGTGATGTATGATTGTAATTGTATGATTATGATTGTATGATTGTGATTGTATGATTGTGATTGTATGATTGAGATTGTATGATTGTGATTGTATGCTTGCGATTGTATGATTGTGATTGTATGATTGTGATTGTATGATTGTGATGTATGACTGTAATTGTATGATTATGATTGTATGATTGTGATTGTATGATTGAGATTGTATGATTGTGATTGTATGCTTGCGATTGTATGACTGTGATTGTATGATTGTGATTGTATGATTGTGATTGTATGATTGTGATTGTATGATTATGATTGTATGATTGTGATTGTATGATTGTGATTGTATGATTGTGATTGTATGATTGTGATAGTACGATTGTGATTGTATGATTGTGATTGTATGACTGTGATTGTATGATTGTGATTGTATGATTGTGATTGTATGATTGTGAAAGTATGATTGTGATGCTATGATTGTGATTGTATGATTGTGATTGTATGATTGTGATTGTATGATTGTGATTGTATGAGTGTGATTGTCTGATTGTGGTTGTGCGATTGTGATTGAACGATTGTGATTGTACGATTGTTATTGAATGATTGTGATTGTATGATTCTGATTGTATGATTGTGATAGCATGATTGTGATTGTATGATTGTGATAGTACGATTGTGATTGTATGATTGTGATTGTATGACTGTGATTGTATGATTGTGATTGTATGATTGTGATTGTATGATTGTGATTGTATGATTGTGATTGTATGATTGTGATTGTATGATTGTGATTGTATGATTATGATTGTATGATTGTGATTGTATGATTGTGATTGTATGATTGTGATTGTATGATTGTGATAGTACGATTGTGATTGTATGCTTGCGATTGTATGAATGTGATTGTATGATTGTGATTGTATGATTGTGATTGTATGATTGTGATTGTATGATTGTGACGTATGATTGTAATTGTATGATTATGATTGTATGATTGTGATTGTATGATTGAGATTGTATGATTGTGATTGTATGCTTGCGATTGTATGAATGTGATTGTATGATTGTGATTGTATGATTGTGATTGTATGATTGTGATTGTATGATTGTGATTGTATGATTGTGATTGTATGATTGTGATTGTATGATTGTGATTGTATGATTGTGATTGTATGATTATGATTGTATGATTGTGATTGTATGATTGTGATTGTATGATTGTGATTGTATGATTGTGATAGTACGATTGTGATTGTATGCTTGCGATTGTATGAATGTGATTGTATGATTGTGATTGTATGATTGTGATTGTATGATTGTGATTGTATGATTGTGACGTATGATTGTAATTGTATGATTATGATTGTATGATTGTGATTGTATGATTGAGATTGTATGATTGTGATTGTATGCTTGCGATTGTATGAATGTGATTGTATGATTGTGATTGTATGATTGTGATTGTATGATTGTGATTGTATGATTGTGATTGTATGATTGTGATTGTATGATTGTGATTGTATGATTGTGATTGTATGATTGTGAATTTACGATTGTGATTCTATGATTGTGATTGTATGATTGTGATAGTATGACTGTGATTGTATGACTGTGATTGTATGATTGTGATTGTATGATTGTGATTGTATGATTGTGATTGTATGATTGTGAGTGTATGATTGTGATTGTATGATTGTATTTGGGATATTGTAATTGTATGATTGCGATTGTATGATTGTGATTGTATGATTGTGATTGTATGATTGTGATAGTATGATTGTGAAAGTATGATTGTGATTGTATGATTGTGATTGTATGATTGTGATGTATGATTGTAATTGTATGATTATGATTGTATGATTGTGATTGTATGATTGTGATTGTATGATTGAGATTGTATGATTGTGATTGTATGCTTGCGATTGTATGATTGTGATTGTATGATTGTGATTGTATGATTGTGATGTATGACTGTAATTGTATGATTATGATTGTATGATTGTGATTGTATGATTGAGATTGTATGATTGTGATTGTATGCTTGCGATTGTATGACTGTGATTGTATGATTGTGATTGTATGATTGTGATTGTATGATTGTGATTGTATGATTATGATTGTATGATTGTGATTGTATGATTGTGATTGTATGATTGTGATTGTATGATTGTGATAGTACGATTGTGATTGTATGATTGTGATTGTATGACTGTGATTGTATGATTGTGATTGTATGATTGTGATTGTATGATTGTGAAAGTATGATTGTGATGCTATGATTGTGATTGTATGATTGTGATTGTATGATTGTGATTGTATGATTGTGATTGTATGAGTGTGATTGTCTGATTGTGGTTGTGCGATTGTGATTGAACGATTGTGATTGTACGATTGTTATTGAATGATTGTGATTGTATGATTCTGATTGTATGATTGTGATAGCATGATTGTGATTGTATGATTGTGATAGTACGATTGTGATTGTATGATTGTGATTGTATGACTGTGATTGTATGATTGTGATTGTATGATTGTGATTGTATGATTGTGAAAGTATGATTGTGATGCTATGATTGTGATTGTATGATTGTGATTGTATGATTGCGATTGTATGATTGTGGTTGTATGATTGTGATTGTATGATTGTGATTGTATGATTGTGATTGTATGATTGTGATAGTATGATTGTGATAGTATGATTGTGATTGTATGATTGCGATTGTATGATTGTGATTGTATGATTGTGATTGTATGATTGTGATTGTATGATTGTGATTGTATGATTGTGATTGTATGATTGTGATTGTATGTTTGTGATTGTATGATTGTGATTGTATGATTGCGATTGTATGATTGTGATTGTATGATTGTGATGTATGATTGTAATTGTATGATTATGATTGTATGATTGTGATTGTATGATTGCGATTGTATGATTGTGATTGTATGATTGTGATGTATGATTGTAATTGTATGATTATGATTGTATGATTGTGATTGTATGATTGTGATGGTATGATTGTGATTGTATGATTGCGATCGTATGATTGTGATTGCATGATTATGATTGTATTTTTGTGATTGTATGATTGTGATTGTATGATTGTGAAAGTATGATTGTGATTGTATGATTGTGATTGTATGATTATGATTGTATGATTGTGATTGTATGATTGTATTTGGGTGATTGTATTTGGGAGATTGTATTTGGGAGATTGTAATTGTATGATTGCGATTGTATGATTGTGATTGTATGATTGCGATTGTATGAATGCGATGGTATGATTGTGATTGTATGATTGTGATTGTATGATTGTGATTGTATGATTGTGATTGTATGATTGTGATTGTATGATTGTATTTGGGAGATTGTATTTGGGATATTGTAATTGTATGATTGCGATTGTATGATTGTGATTGTATGATTGTGACGTATGATTGTAAATGTATGATTATGATTGTATGATTGTGATTGTATGATTGAGATTGTATGATTGTGATTGTATGCTTGCGATTGTATGAATGTGATTGTATGATTGTGATTGTATGATTGTGATTGTATGATTGTGATTGTATGATTGTGATTGTATGATTGTGAATTTACGATTGTGATTCTATGATTGTGATTGTATGATTCTGATAGTATGACTGTGATTGTATGACTGTGATTGTATGATTGTGATTGTATGATTGTGATTGTATGATTGTGATTGTATGATTGTGATTGTATGATTGTGATTGTATGATTGTGATTGTATGATTGTGAGTGTATGATTGTGATTGTATGATTGTATTTGGGATATTGTAATTGTATGATTGCGATTGTATGATTGTGATTGTATGATTGTGATTGTATGATTGTGATTGTATGATTGTGATTGTATGATTGTGATAGTATGATTGTGAAAGTATGATTGTGATTGTATGATTATGATTGTATGATTGTGATTGCATGATTGTATTTGGGTGATTGTATTTGTCAGATTGTATTTGGGAGATTGTAATTGTATGATTGCGATTGTATGATTGTGATTGTATGATTGCGATTGTATGAATGCGATTGTATGATTGTGATTGTATGATTGTGATTGTATGATTGTGATTGTATGATTGTGATTGTATGATTGTATTTGGGATATTGTAATTGTATGATTGCGATTGTATGATTGTGATTGTATGATTGTGATTGTATGAGTGTGATTGTGTGATTGTGGTTGTGCGATTGAGATTGTACGATTGTGATTGAATGATTGTGATTGTATGATTATAATTGTATGATTGTGATTGTATGATTGTGATTGTATGATTGTGATTGTATGATTGTGATAGTATGATTGTGATTGTATGATTGTGATTGTATGATTGTGATTGTATGATTGTATTTGGGAGATTGTATTCGGGAGATTGTATTTGGGAGATTGTAATTGTATGATTGCGATTGTATGATTGTGATTGTATGATTGCGATTGTATGATTGTGATTGTATGATTGCGATTGTATGATTGTGATTGTATGATTGTGATGTATGATTGTAATTGTATGATTATGATTGTATGATTGTGATTGTATGATTGTGATGGTATGATTGTGATTGTATGATTGCGATCGTATGATTGTGATTGCATGATTATGATTGTATGATTGTGATTGTATGATTGCGATTGTATGATTGTGATTGTATGATTATGATTGTATTTTTGTGATTGTATGATTGTGATTGTATGATTGTGAAAGTATGATTGTGATTGTATGATTGTGATTGTATGATTATGATTGTATGATTGTGATTGTATGATTGTCATTGTATGATTGTATCTGGGAGATTGTATTTGGGAGATTGTATTTGGGAGATTGTAATTGTATGATTGCGATTGTATGATTGTGATTGTATGATTGCGATTGTATGATTGTGATTGTATGATTGTGATGTATGATTGTAATTGTATGATTATGATTGTATGATTGTGATTGTATGATTGTGATGTATGATTGTAATTGTATGATTGTGATGTATGATTGTAATTGTATGATTATGATTGTATGATTGTGATTGTATGATTGTGATGGTATGATTGTGATTGTATGATTGCGATCGTATGATTGTGATTGTATGATCATGATTGTATGATTGTGATTGTATGATTGCGATTGTATGAATGCGATTGTATGATTGTGATTGCATAATTGTGATTGTATGATTGTGATTGTATGATTGTGATTGTCTGATTGTGGTTGTATGATTGTGATTGTATGATTGTGATTGTATGATTGTGATTGTATGATTGCGATTGTATGATTGTGATTGTATGATTGTGATGTATGATTGTAATTGTATGATTATGATTGTATGATTGTGATTGTATGATTGTGATGGTATGATTGTGATTGTATGATTGCGATCGTATGATTGTGATTGCATGATTATGATTGTATGATTGTGATTGTATGATTGCGATTGTATGATTGTGATTGTATGATTATGATTGTATTTTTGTGATTGTATGATTGTGATTGTATGATTGTGATTGTATGATTGTGATTGTATGATTGTGATAGTATGATTGTGATTGTATGATTGTGATTGTATGATTGTGATTGTATGATTGTGATGTATGATTGTAATTGTATGATTGTGATGTATGATTGTAATTGTATGATTATGATTGTATGATTGTGATTGTATGATTGTGATGGTATGATTGTGATTGTATGATTGCGATCGTATGATTGTGATTGTATGATCATGATTGTATGATTGTGATTGTATGATTGCGATTGTATGAATGCGATTGTATGATTGTGATTGCATAATTGTGATTGTATGATTGTGATTGTATGATTGTGATTGTCTGATTGTGGTTGTATGATTGTGATTGTATGATTGTGATTGTATGATTGTGATTGTATGATTGCGATTGTATGATTGTGATTGTATGATTGTGATGTATGATTGTAATTGTATGATTATGATTGTATGATTGTGATTGTATGATTGTGATGGTATGATTGTGATTGTATGATTGCGATCGTATGATTGTGATTGCATGATTATGATTGTATGATTGTGATTGTATGATTGCGATTGTATGATTGTGATTGTATGATTATGATTGTATTTTTGTGATTGTATGATTGTGATTGTATGATTGTGATTGTATGATTGTGATTGTATGATTGTGATAGTATGATTGTGATTGTATGATTGTGATTGTATGATTGTGATTGTATGATTGTATTTGGGAGATTGTATTCGGGAGATTGTATTTGGGAGATTGTAATTGTATGATTGCGATTGTATGATTGTGATTGTATGATTGCGATTGTATGATTGTGATTGTATGATTGCGATTGTATGATTGTGATTGTATGATTGTGATGTATGATTGTAATTGTATGATTATGATTGTATGATTGTGATTGTATGATTGTGATGGTATGATTGTGATTGTATGATTGCGATCGTATGATTGTGATTGCATGATTATGATTGTATGATTGTGATTGTATGATTGCGATTGTATGATTGTGATTGTATGATTGTGATTGTATGATTGTGATTGTATGATTGTGATTGTATGATTGTATTTGGGAGATTGTATTTGGGATATTGTAATTGTATGATTGCGATTGTATGATTGTGATTGTATGATTGTGACGTATGATTGTAAATGTATGATTATGATTGTATGATTGTGATTGTATGATTGAGATTGTATGATTGTGATTGTATGCTTGCGATTGTATGAATGTGATTGTATGATTGTGATTGTATGATTGTGATTGTATGATTGTGATTGTATGATTGTGATTGTATGATTGTGAATTTACGATTGTGATTCTATGATTGTGATTGTATGATTCTGATAGTATGACTGTGATTGTATGACTGTGATTGTATGATTGTGATTGTATGATTGTGATTGTATGATTGTGATTGTATGATTGTGATTGTATGATTGTGATTGTATGATTGTGATTGTATGATTGTGAGTGTATGATTGTGATTGTATGATTGTATTTGGGATATTGTAATTGTATGATTGCGATTGTATGATTGTGATTGTATGATTGTGATTGTATGATTGTGATTGTATGATTGTGATTGTATGATTGTGATAGTATGATTGTGAAAGTATGATTGTGATTGTATGATTATGATTGTATGATTGTGATTGCATGATTGTATTTGGGTGATTGTATTTGTCAGATTGTATTTGGGAGATTGTAATTGTATGATTGCGATTGTATGATTGTGATTGTATGATTGCGATTGTATGAATGCGATTGTATGATTGTGATTGTATGATTGTGATTGTATGATTGTGATTGTATGATTGTGATTGTATGATTGTATTTGGGATATTGTAATTGTATGATTGCGATTGTATGATTGTGATTGTATGATTGTGATTGTATGAGTGTGATTGTGTGATTGTGGTTGTGCGATTGAGATTGTACGATTGTGATTGAATGATTGTGATTGTATGATTATAATTGTATGATTGTGA
This sequence comes from Megachile rotundata, assembly GCF_050947335.1. Taxonomy (NCBI): domain Eukaryota; kingdom Metazoa; phylum Arthropoda; class Insecta; order Hymenoptera; family Megachilidae; genus Megachile; species Megachile rotundata. The sequence continues at coordinate 601,468 of NW_027473318.1, read as the reverse complement.
TTGTATGATTGTGATTGTATGATTGTGATTGTATGATTGTGATAGTATGATTGTGATTGTATGATTGTGATTGTATGATTGTGATTGTATGATTGTATTTGGGAGATTGTATTCGGGAGATTGTATTTGGGAGATTGTAATTGTATGATTGCGATTGTATGATTGTGATTGTATGATTGCGATTGTATGATTGTGATTGTATGATTGCGATTGTATGATTGTGATTGTATGATTGTGATGTATGATTGTAATTGTATGATTATGATTGTATGATTGTGATTGTATGATTGTGATGGTATGATTGTGATTGTATGATTGCGATCGTATGATTGTGATTGCATGATTATGATTGTATGATTGTGATTGTATGATTGCGATTGTATGATTGTGATTGTATGATTATGATTGTATTTTTGTGATTGTATGATTGTGATTGTATGATTGTGAAAGTATGATTGTGATTGTATGATTGTGATTGTATGATTATGATTGTATGATTGTGATTGTATGATTGTCATTGTATGATTGTATCTGGGAGATTGTATTTGGGAGATTGTATTTGGGAGATTGTAATTGTATGATTGCGATTGTATGATTGTGATTGTATGATTGCGATTGTATGATTGTGATTGTATGATTGTGATGTATGATTGTAATTGTATGATTATGATTGTATGATTGTGATTGTATGATTGTGATGTATGATTGTAATTGTATGATTGTGATGTATGATTGTAATTGTATGATTATGATTGTATGATTGTGATTGTATGATTGTGATGGTATGATTGTGATTGTATGATTGCGATCGTATGATTGTGATTGTATGATCATGATTGTATGATTGTGATTGTATGATTGCGATTGTATGAATGCGATTGTATGATTGTGATTGCATAATTGTGATTGTATGATTGTGATTGTATGATTGTGATTGTCTGATTGTGGTTGTATGATTGTGATTGTATGATTGTGATTGTATGATTGTGATTGTATGATTGCGATTGTATGATTGTGATTGTATGATTGTGATGTATGATTGTAATTGTATGATTATGATTGTATGATTGTGATTGTATGATTGTGATGGTATGATTGTGATTGTATGATTGCGATCGTATGATTGTGATTGCATGATTATGATTGTATGATTGTGATTGTATGATTGCGATTGTATGATTGTGATTGTATGATTATGATTGTATTTTTGTGATTGTATGATTGTGATTGTATGATTGTGATTGTATGATTGTGATTGTATGATTGTGATTGTCTGATTGTGATTGTATGATTGTGATTGTATGATTGTGATAGTATGATTGTGATTGTATGATTGTGATTGTATGATTGTGATTGTATGATTATGATTGTATGATTGTGATTGTATGATTGTATTTGGGTGATAGTATTTGTCAGATTGTATTTGGGAGATTGTAATTGTATGATTGCGATTGTATGATTGTGATTGTATGATTGCGATTGTATGAATGCGATTGTATGATTGTGATTGTATGATTGTGATTGTATGATTGTGATTGTATGATTGTGATTGTATGATTGTGATTGTATGATTGTATTTTGGATATTGTAATTGTATGATTGCGATTGTATGATTGTGATTGTATGATTGTGATTGTATGATTGTGATTGTATGATTGTGATTGTATGAGTGTGATTGTGTGATTGTGGTTGTGCGATTGAGATTGTACGATTGTGATTGAATGATTGTGATTGTATGATTATAATTGTATGATTGTGATTGCATGATTGTGATTGTATGATTGTGATTGTATGATTATGATTGTATGATTGTGATTGTATGATTGTGATGGTATGATTGTGATTGTATGATTGTGATTGTATGATTGTGATTGTATGATTATGATTGTATGATTGTGATTGTATGATTGTGATTGTATGATTGTAATTGTATGATTATGATTGTATGATTGTGATTGTATGATTGTCATTGTATGATTGTATCTGGGAGATTGTATTTGGGAGATTGTATTTGGGAGATTGTAATTGTATGATTGCGATTGTATGATTGTGATTGTATGATTGCGATTGTATGATTGTGATTGTATGATTGTGATGTATGATTGTAATTGTATGATTATGATTGTATGATTGTGATTGTATGATTGTGATGGTATGATTGTGATTGTATGATTGCGATCGTATGATTGTGATTGCATGATTATGATTGTACGATTGTGATTGTATGATTGCGATTGTATGATTGTGATTGTATGATTATGATTGTATTTTTGTGATTGTATGATTGTGATTGTATGATTGTGAAAGTATGATTGTGATTGTATGATTGTGATTGTATGATTATGATTGTATGATTGTGATTGTATGATTGTATTTGGGTGATTGTATTTGGGAGATTGTATTTGGGAGATTGTAATTGTATGATTGCGATTGTATGATTGTGATTGTATTATTGTGATGTATGATTGTAATTGTATGATTATGATTGTATGATTGTGATTGTATGATTGTGATGGTATGATTGTGATTGTATGATTGCGATCGTATGATTGTGATTGCATGATTATGATTGTATGATTGTGATTGTATGATTGCGATTGTATGATTGTGATTGTACGATTATGATTGTATTTTTGTGATTGTATGATTGTGACTGTATGATTGTGATTGTATGATTGTGATTGTATGATTGTGATTGTCTGATTGTGATTGTATGATTGTGATTGTATGATTGTGATAGTATGATTGTGATTGTATGATTGTGATTGTATGATTGTGATTGTATGATTATGATTGTATGATTGTGATTGTATGATTGTATTTGGGTGATTGTATTTGTCAGATTGTATTTGGGAGATTGTAATTGTATGATTGCGATTGTATGATTGTGATTGTATGATTGCGATTGTATGAATGCGATTGTATGATTGTGATTGTATGATTTTGATTGTATGATTGTGATTGTATGATTGTGATTGTATGATTGTGATTGTATGATTGTATTTGGGAGATTGTATTTGGGATATTGTAATTGTATGATTGCGATTGTATGATTGTGATTGTATGATTGTGACGTATGATTGTAATTGTATGATTATGATTGTATGATTGTGATTGTATGATTGAGATTGTATGATTGTGATTGTATGCTTGCGATTGTATGAATGTGATTGTATGATTGTGATTGTATGATTGTGATTGTATGATTGTGATTGTATGATTGTGATTGTATGATTGTGATTGTATGATTGTGAATTTACGATTGTGATTCTATGATTGTGATTGTATGATTGTGATAGTATGACTGTGATTGTATGACTGTGATTGTATGATTGTGATTGTATGATTGTGATTGTATGATTGTGATTGTATGATTGTGAGTGTATGATTGTGATTGTATGATTGTATTTGGGATATTGTAATTGTATGATTGCGATTGTATGATTGTGATTGTATGATTGTGATTGTATGATTGTGATTGTATGATTGTGATAGTATCATTGTGAAAGTATGATTGTGATTGTATGATTGTGATTGTATGATTGTGATGTATGATTGTAATTGTATGATTATGATTGTATGATTGTGATTGTATGATTGTGATTGTATGATTGAGATTGTATGATTGTGATTGTATGCTTGCGATTGTATGATTGTGATTGTATGATTGTGATTGTATGATTGTGATGTATGACTGTAATTGTATGATTATGATTGTATGATTGTGATTGTATGATTGAGATTGTATGATTGTGATTGTATGCTTGCGATTGTATGACTGTGATTGTATGATTGTGATTGTATGATTGTGATTGTATGATTGTGATTGTATGATTGTGATTGAATGATTGTGATTGTATGATTCTGATTGTATGATTGTGATAGCATGATTGTGATTGTATGATTGTGACTGCATGATTTTGAATGTATGATTGCGATTGTATGATTGTGGTTGTATGATTGTGATTGTATGATTGTGATTGTATGATTGTGATTGTATGATTGTGATAGTATGATTGTGATAGTATGATTGTGATTGTATGATTGCGATTGTATGATTGTGATTGTATGATTGTGATTGTATGATTGTGATTGTATGATTGTGATTGTATGATTGTGATTGTATGATTGTGATTGTATGATTGTGATTGTATGATTGTGATTGTATGATTGTGATTGTATGATTGTGATTGTATGATTGTGATTGTATGATTGCGATTGTATGATTGTGATTGTATGATTGTGATGTATGATTGTAATTGTATGATTATGATTGTATGATTGTGATTGTATGATTGCGATTGTATGATTGTGATTGTATGATTGTGATGTATGATTGTAATTGTATGATTATGATTGTATGATTGTGATGGTATGATTGTGATTGTATGATTGCGATTGTATGAATGCGATTGTATGATTGTGATTGTATGATTGTGATTGTATGATTGTGATTGTATGATTGTGATTGTATGATTGTATTTGGGATATTGTAATTGTATGATTGCGATTGTATGATTCTGATTGTATGATTGTGATTGTATGAGTGTGATTGTGTGATTGTGGTTGTGCGATTGAGTTTGTACGATTGTGATTGAATGATTGTGATTGTATGATTATAATTGTATGATTGTGATTGCATGATTGTGATTGTATGATTGTGATTGCATGATTTTGAATGTATGATTGTGATTGTATGATTGTGATTGTATGATTGTGATTGTATGATTGTGATTGTATGATTGTGATTGTATGATTGTGATAGTATGATTGTGATTGTATGATTGTGATTGTATGATTGTGATTGTATGATTGTATTTGGGAGATTGTATTCGGGAGATTGTATTTGGGAGATTGTAATTGTATGATTGCGATTGTATGATTGTGATTGTATGATTGCGATTGTATGATTGTGATTGTATGATTGCGATTGTATGATTGTGATTGTATGATTGTGATGTATGATTGTAATTGTATGATTATGATTGTATGATTGTGATTGTATGATTGTGATGGTATGATTGTGATTGTATGATTGCGATCGTATGATTGTGATTGCATGATTATGATTGTATGATTGTGATTGTATGATTGCGATTGTATGATTGTGATTGTATGATTATGATTGTATTTTTGTGATTGTATGATTGTGATTGTATGATTGTGAAAGTATGATTGTGATTGTATGATTGTGATTGTATGATTATGATTGTATGATTGTGACTGTATGATTGTATTTGGGTGATTGTATTTGGGAGATTGTATTTGGGAGATTGTAATTGTATGATTGCGATTGTATGATTGTGATTGTATGATTGCGATTGTATGAATGCGATGGTATGATTGTGATTGTATGATTGTGATTGTATGATTGAGATTGTATGATTGTGATTGTATGCTTGCGATTGTATGAATGTGATTGTATGATTGTGATTGTATGATTGTGATTGTATGATTGTGATTGTATGATTGTGATTGTATGATTGTGATTGTATGATTGTGAATTTACGATTGTGATTCTATGATTGTGATTGTATGATTGTGATAGTATGACTGTGATTGTATGACTGTGATTGTATGATTGTGATTGTATGATTGTGATTGTATGATTGTGATTGTATGATTGTGATTGTATGATTGTGAGTGTATGATTGTGATTGTATGATTGTATTTGGGATATTGTAATTGTATGATTGCGATTGTATGATTGTGATTGTATGATTGTGATTGTATGATTGTGATAGTATGATTGTGAAAGTATGATTGTGATTGTATGATTGTGATGTATGATTGTAATTGTATGATTATGATTGTATGATTGTGATTGTATGATTGTGATTGTATGATTGAGATTGTATGATTGTGATTGTATGCTTGCGATTGTATGATTGTGATTGTATGATTGTGATTGTATGATTGTGATGTATGACTGTAATTGTATGATTATGATTGTATGATTGTGATTGTATGATTGAGATTGTATGATTGTGATTGTATGCTTGCGATTGTATGACTGTGATTGTATGATTCTGATTGTATGATTGTGATAGCATGATTGTGATTGTATGATTGTGATTGCATGATTTTGAATGTATGATTGCGATTGTATGATTGTGGTTGTATGATTGTGATTGTATAATTGTGATTGTATGATTGTGATTGTATGATTGTGATTGTATGATTGTGATAGTATGATTGTGATAGTATGATTGTAATTGTATGATTGCGATTGTATGATTGTGATTGTATGATTGCGATTGTATGATTGTGATTGTATGATTGTGATGTATGATTGTAATTGTATGATTATGATTGTATGATTGTGATTGTATGATTGTGATTGTATGATTGTATTTGGGAGATTGTAGTTGGGAGATTGTATTTGGGAGATTGTATTTGGGAGATTGTAATTGTATGATTGCGATTGTATGATTGTGATTGTATGATTGCGATTGTATGATTGTGATTGTATGATTGCGATTGTATGATTGTGATTGTATGATTGTGATGTATGATTGTAATTGTATGATTATGATTGTATGATTCTGATTGTATGATTGTGATGGTATGATTGTGATTGTATGATTGCGATCGTATGATTGTGATTGTATGATCATGATTGTATGATTGTGATTGTATGATTGCGATTGTATGAATGCGATTGTATGATTGTGATTGCATAATTGTGATTGTATGATTGTGATTGTATGATTGTGATTGTCTGATTGTGGTTGTATGATTGTGATTGTATGATTGTGATTGTATGATTGTGATTGTATGATTGCGATTGTATGATTGTGATTGTATGATTGTGATGTATGATTGTAATTGTATGATTATGATTGTATGATTGTGATTGTATGATTGTGATGGTATGATTGTGATTGTATGATTGTGATTGTATCATTGAGATTGTCTGATTGTGATTGTGTGATTGTGATTGTATGATTGTGATAGTATGATTGTGATTGTATGATTGTAATTGTATGATTGTGATTGTATGATTATGATTGTATGATTGTGATTGTATGATTGTATTTGGGTGATTGTATTTGGGAGATTGTATTTGGGAGATTGTAATTGTATGATTGCGATTGTATGATTGTGATTGTATGATTGCGATTGTATGAATGCGATTGTATGATTGTGATTGTATGATTGTGATTGTATGATTGTGATTGTATGATTGTGATTTTATGATTGTATTTGGGATATTGTAATTGTATGATTGCGATTGTATGATTGTGATTGTATGAGTGTGATTGTGTGATTGTGGTTGTGCGATTGAGATTGTACGATTGTGATTGAATGATTGTGATTGTATGATTATAATTGTATGATTGTGATTGCATGATTGTGATTGTATGATTGTGATTGCATGATTTTGAATGTATGATTGTGATTGTATGATTGTGATTGTATGATTGTGATTGTATGATTGTGATTGTATGATTGTGATTGTATGATTGTGATAGTATGATTGTGATTGTATGATTGTGATTGTATGATTGTTATTGTATGATTGTATTTGGGAGATTGTATTCGGGAGATTGTATTTGGGAGATTGTAATTGTATGATTGCGATTGTATGATTGTGATTGTATGATTGCGATTGTATGATTGTGATTGTATGATTCTGATGTATGATTGTAATTGTATGATTATGATTGTATGATTGTGATTGTATGATTGTCATTGTATGATTGTATCTGGGAGATTGTATTTGGGAGATTGTATTTGGGAGATTGTAATTGTATGATTGCGATTGTATGATTGTGATTGTATGATTGCGATTGTATGATTGTGATTGTATGATTGTGATGTATGATTGTAATTGTATGATTATGATTGTATGATTGTGATTGTATGATTGTGATGTATGATTGTAATTGTATGATTGTGATGTATGATTGTAATTGTATGATTATGATTGTATGATTGTGATTGTATGATTGTGATGGTATGATTGTGATTGTATGATTGCGATCGTATGATTGTGATTGTATGATCATGATTGTATGATTGTGATTGTATGATTGCGATTGTATGAATGCGATTGTATGATTGTGATTGCATAATTGTGATTGTATGATTGTATCTGGGAGATTGTATTTGGGAGATTGTACTTGGGAGATTGTAATTGTATGATTGCGATTGTATGATTGTGATTGTATGATTGCGATTGTATGATTGTGATTGTATGATTGTGATGTATGATTGTAATTGTATGATTATGATTGTATGATTGTGATTGTATGATTGTGATGGTATGATTGTGATTGTATGATTGCGATCGTATGATTGTGATTGCATGATTATGATTGTACGATTGTGATTGTATGATTGCGATTGTATGATTGTGATTGTATGATTGTGATTGTATGATTGTGATTGTATGATTGTGATTGTATGATTGGGATTGTCTGATTGTGATTGTATGATTGTGATTGTATGATTGTGATAGTATGATTGTGATTGTATGATTGTGATTGTATGATTGTGATTGTATGATTATGATTGTATGATTGTGATTGTATGATTGTATTTGGGTGATTGTATTTGTCAGATTGTATTTGGGGGATTGTAATTGTATGATTGCGATTGTATGATTGTGATTGTATGATTGCGATTGTATGAATGCGATTGTATGATTGTGATTGTATGATTTTGATTGTATGATTGTGATTGTATGATTGTGATTGTATGATTGTGATTGTATGATTGTATTTGGGATATTGTAATTGTATGATTGCGATTGTATGATTGTGATTGTATGATTGTGATTGTATGAGTGTGATTGTGTGATTGTGGTTGTGCGATTGAGATTGTACGATTGTGATTGAATGATTGTGATTGTATGATTATAATTGTATGATTGTGATTGCATGATTGTGATTGTATGATTGTGATTGCATGATTTTGAATGTATGATTGTGATTGTATGATTGTGATTGTATGATTGTGATTGTATGATTGTGATTGTATGATTGTGATTGTATGATTGTGATAGTATGATTGTGATTGTATGATTGTGATTGTATGATTGTGATTGTATGATTGTATTTGGGGGATTGTATTCGGGAGATTGTATTTGGGAGATTGTAATTGTATGATTGCGATTGTATGATTGTGATTGTATGATTGCGATTGTATGATTGTGATTGTATGATTCTGATGTATGATTGTAATTGTATGATTATGATTGTATGATTGTGATTGTATGATTGTCATTGTATGATTGTATCTGGGAGATTGTATTTGGGAGATTGTATTTGGGAGATTGTAATTGTATGATTGCGATTGTATGATTGTGATTGTATGATTGCGATTGTATGATTGTGATTGTATGATTGTGATGTATGATTGTAATTGTATGATTATGATTGTATGATTGTGATTGTATGATTGTGATTGTATGATTGAGATTGTATGATTGTGATTGTATGCTTGCGATTGTATGATTGTGATTGTATGATTGTGATTGTATGATTGTGATGTATGACTGTAATTGTATGATTATGATTGTATGATTGTGATTGTATGATTGAGATTGTATGATTGTGATTGTATGCTTGCGATTGTATGACTGTGATTGTATGATTGTGATTGTATGATTGTGATTGTATGATTGTGATTGTATGATTATGATTGTATGATTGTGATTGTATGATTGTGATTGTATGATTGTGATTGTATGATTGTGATAGTACGATTGTGATTGTATGATTGTGATTGTATGACTGTGATTGTATGATTGTGATTGTATGATTGTGATTGTATGATTGTGAAAGTATGATTGTGATGCTATGATTGTGATTGTATGATTGTGATTGTATGATTGTGATTGTATGAGTGTGATTGTCTGATTGTGGTTGTGCGATTGTGATGGAACGATTGTGATTGTACGATTGTTATTGAATGATTGTGATTGTATGATTCTGATTGTATGATTGTGATAGCATGATTGTGATTGTATGATTGTGATTGCATGATTTTGAATGTATGATTGCGATTGTATGATTGTGGTTGTATGATTGTGATTGTATAATTGTGATTGTATGATTGTGATTGTATGATTGTGATTGTATGATTGTGATAGTATGATTGTGATAGTATGATTGTAATTGTATGATTGCGATTGTATGATTGTGATTGTATGATTGCGATTGTATGATTGTGATTGTATGATTGTGAATTTACGATTGTGATTCTATGATTGTGATTGTATGATTGTGATAGTATGACTGTGATTGTATGACTGTGATTGTATGATTGTGATTGTATGATTGTGATTGTATGATTGTGATTGTATGATTGTGATTGTATGATTGTGAGTGTATGATTGTGATTGTATGATTGTATTTGGGATATTGTAATTGTATGATTGCGATTGTATGATTGTGATTGTATGATTGTGATTGTATGATTGTGATAGTATGATTGTGAAAGTATGATTGTGATTGTATGATTGTGATGTATGATTGTAATTGTATGATTATGATTGTATGATTGTGATTGTATGATTGTGATTGTATGATTGAGATTGTATGATTGTGATTGTATGCTTGCGATTGTATGATTGTGATTGTATGATTGTGATTGTATGATTGTGATGTATGACTGTAATTGTATGATTATGATTGTATGATTGTGATTGTATGATTGAGATTGTATGATTGTGATTGTATGCTTGCGATTGTATGACTGTGATTGTATGATTGTGATTGTATGATTGTGATTGTATGATTGTGATTGTATGATTATGATTGTATGATTGTGATTGTATGATTGTGATTGTATGATTGTGATTGTATGATTGTGATAGTACGATTGTGATTGTATGATTGTGATTGTATGACTGTGATTGTATGATTGTGATTGTATGATTGTGATTGTATGATTGTGAAAGTATGATTGTGATGCTATGATTGTGATTGTATGATTGTGATTGTATGATTGTGATTGTATGAGTGTGATTGTCTGATTGTGGTTGTGCGATTGTGATGGAACGATTGTGATTGTACGATTGTTATTGAATGATTGTGATTGTATGATTCTGATTGTATGATTGTGATAGCATGATTGTGATTGTATGATTGTGATTGCATGATTTTGAATGTATGATTGCGATTGTATGATTGTGGTTGTATGATTGTGATTGTATAATTGTGATTGTATGATTGTGATTGTATGATTGTGATTGTATGATTGTGATAGTATGATTGTGATAGTATGATTGTAATTGTATGATTGCGATTGTATGATTGTGATTGTATGATTGCGATTGTATGATTGTGATTGTATGATTGTGATGTATGATTGTAATTGTATGATTATGATTGTATGATTGTGATTGTATGATTGTGATTGTATGATTGTATTTGGGAGATTGTAGTTGGGAGATTGTATTTGGGAGATTGTATTTGGGAGATTGTAATTGTATGATTGCGATTGTATGATTGTGATTGTATGATTGCGATTGTATGATTGTGATTGTATGATTGCGATTGTATGATTGTGATTGTATGATTGTGATGTATGATTGTAATTGTATGATTATGATTGTATGATTCTGATTGTATGATTGTGATGGTATGATTGTGATTGTATGATTGCGATCGTATGATTGTGATTGTATGATCATGATTGTATGATTGTGATTGTATGATTGCGATTGTATGAATGCGATTGTATGATTGTGATTGCATAATTGTGATTGTATGATTGTGATTGTATGATTGTGATTGTCTGATTGTGGTTGTATGATTGTGATTGTATGATTGTGATTGTATGATTGTGATTGTATGATTGCGATTGTATGATTGTGATTGTATGATTGTGATGTATGATTGTAATTGTATGATTATGATTGTATGATTGTGATTGTATGATTGTGATGGTATGATTGTGATTGTATGATTGTGATTGTATCATTGAGATTGTCTGATTGTGATTGTGTGATTGTGATTGTATGATTGTGATAGTATGATTGTGATTGTATGATTGTAATTGTATGATTGTGATTGTATGATTATGATTGTATGATTGTGATTGTATGATTGTATTTGGGTGATTGTATTTGGGAGATTGTATTTGGGAGATTGTAATTGTATGATTGCGATTGTATGATTGTGATTGTATGATTGCGATTGTATGAATGCGATTGTATGATTGTGATTGTATGATTGTGATTGTATGATTGTGATTGTATGATTGTGATTTTATGATTGTATTTGGGATATTGTAATTGTATGATTGCGATTGTATGATTGTGATTGTATGAGTGTGATTGTGTGATTGTGGTTGTGCGATTGAGATTGTACGATTGTGATTGAATGATTGTGATTGTATGATTATAATTGTATGATTGTGATTGCATGATTGTGATTGTATGATTGTGATTGCATGATTTTGAATGTATGATTGTGATTGTATGATTGTGATTGTATGATTGTGATTGTATGATTGTGATTGTATGATTGTGATTGTATGATTGTGATAGTATGATTGTGATTGTATGATTGTGATTGTATGATTGTTATTGTATGATTGTATTTGGGAGATTGTATTCGGGAGATTGTATTTGGGAGATTGTAATTGTATGATTGCGATTGTATGATTGTGATTGTATGATTGCGATTGTATGATTGTGATTGTATGATTCTGATGTATGATTGTAATTGTATGATTATGATTGTATGATTGTGATTGTATGATTGTCATTGTATGATTGTATCTGGGAGATTGTATTTGGGAGATTGTATTTGGGAGATTGTAATTGTATGATTGCGATTGTATGATTGTGATTGTATGATTGCGATTGTATGATTGTGATTGTATGATTGTGATGTATGATTGTAATTGTATGATTATGATTGTATGATTGTGATTGTATGATTGTGATGTATGATTGTAATTGTATGATTGTGATGTATGATTGTAATTGTATGATTATGATTGTATGATTGTGATTGTATGATTGTGATGGTATGATTGTGATTGTATGATTGCGATCGTATGATTGTGATTGTATGATCATGATTGTATGATTGTGATTGTATGATTGCGATTGTATGAATGCGATTGTATGATTGTGATTGCATAATTGTGATTGTATGATTGTATCTGGGAGATTGTATTTGGGAGATTGTACTTGGGAGATTGTAATTGTATGATTGCGATTGTATGATTGTGATTGTATGATTGCGATTGTATGATTGTGATTGTATGATTGTGATGTATGATTGTAATTGTATGATTATGATTGTATGATTGTGATTGTATGATTGTGATGGTATGATTGTGATTGTATGATTGCGATCGTATGATTGTGATTGCATGATTATGATTGTACGATTGTGATTGTATGATTGCGATTGTATGATTGTGATTGTATGATTGTGATTGTATGATTGTGATTGTATGATTGTGATTGTATGATTGGGATTGTCTGATTGTGATTGTATGATTGTGATTGTATGATTGTGATAGTATGATTGTGATTGTATGATTGTGATTGTATGATTGTGATTGTATGATTATGATTGTATGATTGTGATTGTATGATTGTATTTGGGTGATTGTATTTGTCAGATTGTATTTGGGAGATTGTAATTGTATGATTGCGATTGTATGATTGTGATTGTATGATTGTGATGGTATGATTGTGATTGTATGATTGCGATCGTATGATTGTGATTGCATGATTATGATTGTACGATTGTGATTGTATGATTGCGATTGTATGATTGTGATTGTATGATTGTGATTGTATGATTGTGATTGTATGATTGTGATTGTATGATTGGGATTGTCTGATTGTGATTGTATGATTGTGATTGTATGATTGTGATAGTATGATTGTGATTGTATGATTGTGATTGTATGATTGTGATTGTATGATTATGATTGTATGATTGTGATTGTATGATTGTATTTGGGTGATTGTATTTGTCAGATTGTATTTGGGAGATTGTAATTGTATGATTGCGATTGTATGATTGTGATTGTATGATTGCGATTGTATGAATGCGATTGTATGATTGTGATTGTATGATTTTGATTGTATGATTGTGATTGTATGATTGTGATTGTATGATTGTGATTGTATGATTGTATTTGGGATATTGTAATTGTATGATTGCGATTGTATGATTGTGATTGTATGATTGTGATTGTATGAGTGTGATTGTGTGATTGTGGTTGTGCGATTGAGATTGTACGATTGTGATTGAATGATTGTGATTGTATGATTATAATTGTATGATTGTGATTGCATGATTGTGATTGTATGATTGTGATTGCATGATTTTGAATGTATGATTGTGATTGTATGATTGTGATTGTATGATTGTGATTGTATGATTGTGATTGTATGATTGTGATTGTATGATTGTGATAGTATGATTGTGATTGTATGATTGTGATTGTATGATTGTGATTGTATGATTGTATTTGGGGGATTGTATTCGGGAGATTGTATTTGGGAGATTGTAATTGTATGATTGCGATTGTATGATTGTGATTGTATGATTGCGATTGTATGATTGTGATTGTATGATTCTGATGTATGATTGTAATTGTATGATTATGATTGTATGATTGTGATTGTATGATTGTCATTGTATGATTGTATCTGGGAGATTGTATTTGGGAGATTGTATTTGGGAGATTGTAATTGTATGATTGCGATTGTATGATTGTGATTGTATGATTGCGATTGTATGATTGTGATTGTATGATTGTGATGTATGATTGTAATTGTATGATTATGATTGTATGATTGTGATTGTATGATTGTGATGGTATGATTGTGATTGTATGATTTCGATCGTATGATTGTGATTGCATGATTATGATTGTATGATTGTGATTGTATGATTGCGATTGTATGATTGTGATTGTGTGATTATGATTGTATTTTTGTGATTGTATGATTGTGATTGTATGATTGTGAAAGTATGATTGTGATTGTATGATTGTGATTGTATGATTATGATTGTATGATTGTGATTGTATGATTGTATTTGGGTGATTGTATTTGGGAGATTGTATTTGGGAGATTGTAATAGTATGATTGCGATTGTATGATTGTGATTGTATGATTGCGATTGTATGAATGCGATGGTATGATTGTGATTGTATGATTGTGATTGTATGATTGTGATTGTATGATTGTGATTGTATGATTGTATTTGGGAGATTGTATTTGGGATATTGTAATTGTATGATTGCGATTGTATGATTGTGATTGTATGATTGTGACGTATGATTGTAATTGTATGATTATGATTGTATGATTGTGATTGTATGATTGAGATTGTATGATTGTGATTGTATGCTTGCGATTGTATGAATGTGATTGTATGATTGTGATTGTATGATTGTGATTGTATGATTGTGATTGTATGATTGTGATTGTATGATTGTGATTGTATGATTGTGAATTTACGATTGTGATTCTATGATTGTGATTGTATGATTGTGATAGTACGACTGTGATTGTATGACTGTGATTGTATGATTGTGATTGTATGATTGTGATTGTATGATTGTGATTGTATGATTGTGATTGTATGATTGTGAGTGTATGATTGTGATTGTATGATTGTATTTGGGATATTGTAATTGTATGATTGCGATTGTATGATTGTGATTGTATGATTGTGATTGTATGATTGTGATAGTATGATTGTGAAAGTATGATTGTGATTGTATGATTGTGATTGTATGATTGTGATGAATGATTGTAATTGTATGATTATGATTGTATGATTGTGATTGTATGATTGTGATTGTATTTTTGTGATTGTATGATTGTGATTGTATGATTGTGAAAGTATGATTGTGATTGTATGATTGTGATTGTATGATTGAGATTGTATGATTGTGATTGTATGCTTGCGATTGTATGAATGTGATTGTATGATTGTGATTGTATGATTGTGATTGTATGATTGTGATTGTATGATTGTGATTGTATGATTGTGATTGTATGATTGTGAATTTACGATTGTGATTCTATGATTGTGATTGTATGATTGTGATAGTATGACTGTGATTGTATGACTGTGATTGTATGATTGTGATTGTATGATTGTGATTGTATGATTGTGATTGTATGATTGTGAGTGTATGATTGTGATTGTATGATTGTATTTGGGATATTGTAATTGTATGATTGCGATTGTATGATTGTGATTGTATGATTGTGATTGTATGAGTGTGATTGTGTGATTGTGGTTGTGCGATTGAGATTGTACGATTGTGATTGAATGATTGTGATTGTATGATTATAATTGTATGATTGTGATTGCATGATTGTGATTGTATGATTGTGATTGCATGATTTTGAATGTATGATTGTGATTGTATGATTGTGATTGTATGATTGTGATTGTATGATTGTGATTGTATGATTGTGATTGTATGATTGTGATAGTATGATTGTGATTGTATGATTGTGATTCTATGATTGTGATTGTATGATTGTATTTGGGAGATTGTATTCGGGAGATTGTATTTGGGAGATTGTAATTGTATGATTGCGATTGTATGATTGTGATTGTATGATTGCGATTGTATGATTGTGATTGTATGATTCTGATGTATGATTGTAATTGTATGATTATGATTGTATGATTGTGATTGTATGATTGTCATTGTATGATTGTATCTGGGAGATTGTATTTGGGAGATTGTATTTGGGAGATTGTAATTGTATGATTGCGATTGTATGAATGTGATTGTATGATTGTGATGTATGATTGTAATTGTATGATTATGATTGTATGATTCTGATTGTATGATTGTGATGGTATGATTGTGATTGTATGATTGCGATCGTATGATTGTGATTGCATGATTATGATTGTATGATTGTGATTGTATGATTGCGATTGTACGATTGTGATTGTATGATTATGATTGTATTTTTGTGATTGTATGATTGTGATTGTATGATTGTGAAAGTATGATTGTGATTGTATGATTGTGATTGTATGATTATGATTGTATGATTGTGATTGTATGATTGTATTCGGGTGATTGTATTTGGGAGATTGTATTTGGGAGATTGTAATTGTATGATTGCGATTGTATGATTGTGATTGTATGATTGCGATTGTATGAATGCGATGGTATGATTGTGATTGTATGATTGTGATTGTATGATTGTGATTGTATGATTGTGATTGTATGATTGTGATTGTATGATTGTGAATTTACGATTGTGATTCTATGATTGTGATTGTATGATTGTGATAGTATGACTGTGATTGTATGACTGTGATTGTATGATTGTGATTGTATGATTGTGATTGTATGATTGTGATTGTATGATTGTGATGGTATGATTGTGATAGTATGATTGTGAAAGTATGATTGTGATTGTATGATTGTGATTGTATGATTGTGATTGTATGATTGTGATTGTATGATTGTGAGTGTATGATTGTGATTGTATGATTGTATTTGGGATATTGTAATTGTATGATTGCGATTGTATGATTGTGATTGTATGATTGTGATTGTATGAGTGTGATTGTGTGATTGTGGTTGTGCGATTGAGATTGTACGATTGTGATTGAATGATTGTGATTGTATGATTATAATTGTATGATTGTGATTGCATGATTGTGATTGTATGATTGTGATTGCATGATTTTGAATGTATGATTGTGATTGTATGATTGTGATTGTATGATTGTGATTGTATGATTGTGATTGTATGATTGTGATTGTATGATTGTGATAGTATGATTGTGATTGTATGATTGTGATTGTATGATTGTGATTGTATGATTGTGATTGTATGATTGTGAGTGTATGATTGTGATTGTATGATTGTATTTGGGATATTGTAATTGTATGATTGCGATTGTATGATTGTGATTGTATGATTGTGATTGTATGAGTGTGATTGTGTGATTGTGGTTGTGCGATTGAGATTGTACGATTGTGATTGAATGATTGTGATTGTATGATTATAATTGTATGATTGTGATTGCATGATTGTGATTGTATGATTGTGATTGCATGATTTTGAATGTATGATTGTGATTGTATGATTGTGATTGTATGATTGTGATTGTATGATTGTGATTGTATGATTGTGATTGTATGATTGTGATAGTATGATTGTGATTGTATGATTGTGATTGTATGATTGTGATTGTATGATTGTATTTGGGAGATTGTATTCGGGAGATTGTATTTGGGAGATTGTAATTGTATGATTGCGATTGTATGATTGTGATTGTATGATTGCGATTGTATGATTGTGATTGTATGATTCTGATGTATGATTGTAATTGTATGATTATGATTGTATGATTGTGATTGTATGATTGTCATTGTATGATTGTATCTGGGAGATTGTATTTGGGAGATTGTATTTGGGAGATTGTAATTGTATGATTGCGATTGTATGATTGTGATTGTATGATTGTGATGTATGATTGTAATTGTATGATTATGATTGTATGATTGTGATTGTATGATTGTGATGGTATGATTGTGATTGTATGATTGCGATCGTATGATTGTGATTGCATGATTATGATTGTATGATTGTGATTGTATGATTGCGATTGTATGATTGTGATTGTATGATTATGATTGTATTTTTGTGATTGTATGATTGTGATTGTATGATTGTGAAAGTATGATTGTGATTGTATGATTGTGATTGTATGATTATGATTGTATGATTGTGATTGTATGATTGTATTCGGGTGATTGTATTTGGGAGATTGTATTTGGGAGATTGTAATTGTATGATTGCGATTGTATGATTGTGATTGTATGATTGCGATTGTATGAATGCGATGGTATGATTGTGATTGTATGATTGTGATTGTATGATTGTGATTGTATGATTGTGATTGTATGATTGTGATTGTATGATTGTGAATTTACGATTGTGATTCTATGATTGTGATTGTATGATTGTGATAGTATGACTGTGATTGTATGACTGTGATTGTATGATTGTGATTGTATGATTGTGATTGTATGATTGTGATTGTATGATTGTGATGGTATGATTGTGATAGTATGATTGTGAAAGTATGATTGTGATTGTATGATTGTGATAGTACGATTGTGATTGTATTATTGTGATTGTATGACTGTGATTGTATGATTGTCATTGTATGATTGTGATTGTATGATTGTGAAAGTATGATTGTGATTGTATGATTGTGATTGTATGATTGTGATTGTATGATTGTGATTGTATGATTGTGATTGTATGAGTGTGATTGTCTGATTGTGGTTGTGCGATTGTGATTGAACGATTGTGATTGTACGATTGTTATTGAATGATTGTGATTGTATGATTCTGATTGTATGATTGTGATAGCATGATTGTGATTGTATGATTGTGATTGCATGATTTTGAATGTATGATTGCGATTGTATGATTGTGGTTGTATGATTGTGATTGTATGATGGTGATTGTATGATTGTGATTGTATGATTGTGATAGTATGATTGTGATAGTATGATTGTGATTGTATGATTGCGATTGTATGATTGTGATTGTATGATTGTGATTGTATGATTGTGATTGTATGATTGTGATTGTATGATTGTGATTGTATGATTGTGATTGTATGATTGTGATTGTATGATTGTGATTGTATGATTGCGATTGTATGATTGTGATTGTATGATTGTGATGTATGATTGTAATTGTATGATTATGATTGTATGATTGTGATTGTATGATTGCGATTGTATGATTGTGATTGTATGATTGTGATGTATGATTGTAATTGTATGATTATGATTGTATGATTGTGATTGTATGATTGTGATGGTATGATTGTGATTGTATGATTGCGATCGTATGATTGTGATTGCATGATTATGATTGTATGATTGTGATTGTATGATTGCGATTGTATGATTGTGATTGTATGATTATGATTGTATTTTTGTGATTGTATGATTGTGATTGTATGATTGTGATTGTATGAGTGTGATTGTGTGATTGTGGTTGTGCGATTGAGATTGTACGATTGTGATTGTATGATTGTGATTGTATGCTTGCGATTGTATGATTGTGATTGCATGATTGTGATTGTATGATTGTGATTGCATGATTTTGAATGTATGATTGTGATTGTATGATTGTGGTTGTATGATTGTGATTGTATGATTGTGATTGTATGATTGTGATAGTATGATTGTGATAGTATGATTGTGATTGTATGATTGCGATTGTATGATTGTGATTGTATGATTGTGATTGTATGATTGTGATTGTATGATTGTGATTGTATGATTGTGATTGTATGATTGAGATTGTATGATTGTGATTGTATGCTTGCGATTGTATGATTGTGATTGTATGATTGTGATTGTATGATTGTGATGTATGACTGTAATTGTATGATTATGATTGTATGATTGTGATTGTATGATTGAGATTGTATGATTGTGATTGTATGCTTGCGATTGTATGACTGTGATTGTATGATTGTGATTGTATGATTGTGATTGTATGATTGTGATTGTATGGTTATGATTGTATGATTGTGATTGTATGATTGTGATTGTATGTTTGTGATTGTATGATTGTGATAGTACGATTGTGATTGTATGATTGTGATTGTATTACTGTGATTGTATGATTGTGATTGTATGATTGTGATTGTATGATTGTGAAAGTATGATTGTGATGCTACGATTGTGATTGTATGATTGTGATTGTATGATTGTGATTGTATGATTGTGATTGTATGAGTGTGATTGTCTGATTGTGGTTGTATGATTGTGATGTATGATTGTGATTGTATGATTGTGATTGTATGATTTTGAATTTACGATTGTGATTCTATGATTGTGATTGTATGATTGTGATAGTATGACTGTGATTGTATGACTGTGATTGTATGATTGTGATTGTATGATTGTGATTGTATGATTGTGATTGTATGATTGTGATTGTATGATTGTGATTGTATGATTGTGATTGTATGATTGTGATTGTATGATTGTGATTGTATGATTGTGATTGTATGATTGTGATTGTATGATTGTGATTGTATGATTGCGATTGTATGATTGTGATTGTATGATTGTGATGTATGATTGTAATTGTATGATTATGATTGTATGATTGTGATTGTATGATTGCGATTGTATGATTGTGATTGTATGATTGTGATGTATGATTGTAATTGTATGATTATGATTGTATGATTGTGATTGTATGATTGTGATGGTATGATTGTGATTGTATGATTGCGATCGTATGATTGTGATTGCATGATTATGATTGTATTTTTGTGATTGTATGATTCTGATTGTATGATTGTGAAAGTATGATTGTGATTGTATGATTGTGATTGTATGATTATGATTGTATGATTGTGATTGTATGATTGTATTTGGGTGATTGTATTTGGGAGATTGTATTTGGGAGATTGTAATTGTATGATTGCGATTGTATGATTGTGATTGTATGATTGCGATTGTATGAATGCGATGGTATGATTGTGATTGTATGATTGTGATTGTATGATTGTGATTGTATGATTGTGATTGTATGATTGTGATTGTATGATTGTATTTGGGAGATTGTATTTGGGATATTGTAATTGTATGATTGCGATTGTATGATTGTGATTGTATGATTGTGACGTATGATTGTAATTGTATGATTATGATTGTATGATTGTGATTGTATGATTGAGATTGTATGATTGTGATTGTATGCTTGCGATTGTATGAATGTGATTGTATGATTGTGATTGTATGATTGTGATTGTATGATTGTGATTGTATGATTGTGATTGTATGATTGTGATTGTATGATTGTGAATTTACGATTGTGATTCTATGATTGTGATTGTATGATTGTGATAGTATGACTGTGATTGTATGACTGTGATTGTATGATTGTGATTGTATGATTGTGATTGTATGATTGTGATTGTATGATTGTGATTGTATGATTGTGATTGTATGATTGTGATTGTATGATTGTGAGTGTATGATTGTGATTGTATGATTGTATTTGGGATATTGTAATTGTATGATTGCGATTGTATGATTGTGATTGTATGATTGTGATTGTATGATTGTGATAGTATGATTGTGAAAGTATGATTGTGATTGTATGATTATGATTGTATGATTGTGATTGCATGATTGTATTTGGGTGATTGTATTTGTCAGATTGTATTTGGGAGATTGTAATTGTATGATTGCGATTGTATGATTGTGATTGTATGATTGCGATTGTATGAATGCGATTGTATGATTGTGATTGTATGATTGTGATTGTATGATTGTGATTGTATGATTGTGATTGTATGATTGTATTTGGGATATTGTAATTGTATGATTGCGATTGTATGATTGTGATTGTATGATTGTGATTGTATGAGTGTGATTGTGTGATTGTGGTTGTGCGATTGAGATTGTACGATTGTGATTGTATGATTGTGATTGTATGATTGTGACGTATGATTGTAATTGTATGATTATGATTGTATGATTGTGATTGTATGATTGAGATTGTATGATTGAGATTGTATGATTGTGATTGTATGCTTGCGATTGTATGATTGTGATTGTATGATTGTGATTGTATGATTGTGATGTATGACTGTAATTGTATGATTATGATTGTATGATTGTGATTGTATGATTGAGATTGTATGATTGTGATTGTATGCTTGCGATTGTATGACTGTGATTGTATGATTGTGACGTATGATTGTAATTGTATGATTATGATTGTATGATTGTGATTGTATGATTGAGATTGTATGATTGTGATTGTATGCTTGCGATTGTATGAATGTGATTGTATGATTGTGATTGTATGATTGTGATTGTATGATTGTGAGTGTATGATTGTGATTGTATGATTGTGATTGTATGATTGTGATTGTATGATTGTGATTGTATGATTATGATTGTATGATTGTGATTGTATGATTGTGATTGTATGATTGTGATTGTATGATTGTGATAGTACGATTGTGATTGTATGCTTGCGATTGTATGAATGTGATTGTATGATTGTGATTGTATGATTGTGATTGTATGATTGTGATTGTATGATTGTGACGTATGATTGTAATTGTATGATTATGATTGTATGATTGTGATTGTATGATTGAGATTGTATGATTGTGATTGTATGATTATGATTGTATGATTGTGATTGTATGATTGTGATTGTATGATTGTGATTGTATGATTGTGATAGTACGATTGTGATTGTATGCTTGCGATTGTATGAATGTGATTGTATGATTGTGATTGTATGATTGTGATTGTATGATTGTGATTGTATGATTGTGACGTATGATTGTAATTGTATGATTATGATTGTATGATTGTGATTGTATGATTGAGATTGTATGATTGTGATTGTATGCTTGCGATTGTATGAATGTGATTGTATGATTGTGATTGTATGATTGTGATTGTATGATTGTGATTGTATGATTGTGATTGTATGATTGTGACGTATGATTGTAATTGTATGATTATGATTGTATGATTGTGATTGTATGATTGAGATTGTATGATTGTGATTGTATGCTTGCGATTGTATGAATGTGATTGTATGATTGTGATTGTATGATTGTGATTGTATGATTGTGATTGTATGATTGTGATTGTATGATTGTGATTGTATGATTGTGAATTTACGATTGTGATTCTATGATTGTGATTGTATGATTGTGATAGTATGACTGTGATTGTATGACTGTGATTGTATGATTGTGATTGTATGATTGTGATTGTATGATTGTGATTGTATGATTGTGATTGTATGATTGTGAGTGTATGATTGTGATTGTATGATTGTATTTGGGATATTGTAATTGTATGATTGCGATTGTATGATTGTGATTGTATGATTGTGATTGTATGATTGTGATAGTATGATTGTGAAAGTATGATTGTGATTGTATGATTGTGATTGTAGGATTGTGATGTATGATTGTAATTGTATGATTATGATTGTATGATTCTGATTGTATGATTGTGATTGTATGATTGAGATTGTATGATTGTGATTGTATGCTTGCGATTGTATGATTGTGATTGTATGATTGTGATTGTATGATTGTGATGTATGACTGTAATTGTATGATTATGATTGTATGATTGTGATTGTATGATTGAGATTGTATGATTGTGATTGTATGCTTGCGATTGTATGACTGTGATTGTATGATTGTGATTGTATCATTGTGATTGTATGATTGTGATTGTATGATTATGATTGTATGATTGTGATTGTATGATTGTGATTGTATGATTGTGATTGTATGATTGTGATAGTACGATTGTGATTGTATGATTGTGATTGTATGACTGTGATTGTATGATTGTGATTGTATGATTGTGATTGTATGATTGTGAAAGTATGATTGTGATGCTATGATTGTGATTGTATGATTGTGATTGTATGAATGTGATTGTATGAGTGTGATTGTCTGATTGTGGTTGTGCGATTGTGATTGAACGATTGTGATTGTACGATTGTTATTGAATGATTGTGATTGTATGATTCTGATTGTATGATTGTGATAGCATGATTGTGATTGTATGATTGTGATTGCATGATTTTGAATGTATGATTGCGATTGTATGATTGTGGTTGTATGATTGTGATTGTATGATTGTGATTGTATGATTGTGATTGTATGATTGTGATAGTATGATTGTGATAGTATGATTGTGATTGTATGATTGCGATTGTATGATTGTGATTGTATGATTGTGATTGTATGATTGTGATTGTATGATTGTGATTGTATGATTGCGATTGTATGATTGTGATTGTATGATTGTGATGTATGATTGTAATTGTATGATTATGATTGTATGATTGTGATTGTATGATTGCGATTGTATGATTGTGATTGTATGATTGTGATGTATGATTGTAATTGTATGATTATGATTGTATGATTGTGATTGTATGATTGTGATGGTATGATTGTGATTGTATGATTGCGATCGTATGATTGTGATTGCATGATTATGATTGTATTTTTGTGATTGTATGATTGTGATTGTATGATTGTGAAAGTATGATTGTGATTGTATGATTGTGATTGTATGATTATGATTGTATGATTGTGATTGTATGATTGTGATAGTATGATTGTGATTGTATGATTGTGATTGTATGATTGTGATTGTATGATTGTATTTGGGAGATTGTATTCGGGAGATTGTATTTGGGAGATTGTAATTGTATGATTGCGATTGTATGATTGTGATTGTATGATTGCGATTGTATGATTGTGATTGTATGATTCTGATGTATGATTGTAATTGTATGATTATGATTGTATGATTGTGATTGTATGATTGTCATTGTATGATTGTATCTGGGAGATTGTATTTGGGAGATTGTATTTGGGAGATTGTAATTGTATGATTGCGATTGTATGATTGTGATTGTATGATTGTGATGTATGATTGTAATTGTATGATTATGATTGTATGATTGTGATTGTATGATTGTGATGGTATGATTGTGATTGTATGATTGCGATCGTATGATTGTGATTGCATGATTATGATTGTATGATTGTGATTGTATGATTGCGATTGTATGATTGTGATTGTATGATTATGATTGTATTTTTGTGATTGTATGATTGTGATTGTATGATTGTGAAAGTATGATTGTGATTGTATGATTGTGATTGTATGATTATGATTGTATGATTGTGATTGTATGATTGTATTCGGGTGATTGTATTTGGGAGATTGTATTTGGGAGATTGTAATTGTATGATTGCGATTGTATGATTGTGATTGTATGATTGCGATTGTATGAATGCGATGGTATGATTGTGATTGTATGATTGTGATTGTATGATTGTGATTGTATGATTGTGATTGTATGATTGTGAATTTACGATTGTGATTCTATGATTGTGATTGTATGATTGTGATAGTATGACTGTGATTGTATGACTGTGATTGTATGATTGTGATTGTATGATTGTGATTGTATAATTATGATTGTATTTTTGTGATTGTATGATTGTGATTGTATGATTGCGATTGTATGATTGTGATTGTACGATTGTGATTGTATGATTGTGATTGTATGATTGCGATTGTATGAATGCGATTGTATGATTGTGATTGCATGATTGTGATTATATGATTGTGATTGTATGATATTGATTGTATGATTGTGATTGTATGATTGTGATTGTATGATTGTGATTGTATGATTGTGATTGTATGATTGCGATTGCATGATTGTGAGTGTATGATTGTGATTGTATGATTGTGATTGTATGATTCTGATTGTATGATTGTGATTGTATGATTGTGATTGTATGATTGCGATTGTATGACTGTGATTGTATGATTGTGATTGTATGATTGTGATTGTATGATTGTGATAGTATGATTGTGATTGTATGATTGTGATTGTATGACTGTGATTGTATGATTGTGATTGTGCGATTGTGATTGTATGATTGTGATTGTATGATTGTGATTGTCTGATTGTGGTTGTATGATTGTGACTGTATGATTGTGATTGTATGATTGCGATAGTATGATTGTGATTGTATGATTGTCATTGTATGATTATGATTGTATGATTGTGATTGCATGATTGTGATTGTATGATTGAGATTGCATGATTTTGTATGTATGATTGTGATTGTATGATTGTGATTGTATGATTGTGATTGTATGATTGTGATTGTATGATTGTGATTGTATGATTGTGATTGTATGATTGTGATTGTATGATTGTGATTGTATGATTGTGATAGTATGATTGTGATTGTATGATTGTGATTGTATTGTTGCGATTGTATGATTGTGATTGTATGATTGTGATTGTATGATTGTGATTGTATGATTGTGATTGTATGATTGTTATTGTGTGATTGTATTTGGGAGATTGTAATCGTATGATTGCGATTTTATGATTGCGATTTTATGCTGGTGACTGTATTATTGTGATTGTATGACTGTGATTGTATGATTGTGATTGTACGATTGTATTTGGGTGATTGTAATTGTATGATTGTGTTTGCATGATTGTGATTGTATGATTGTGATTGTATGATTGTGATGGTATGATTGTGATTGTATGATTGCGATAGTATGATTGTGATTGTATGATTGCGATTGTATGGTAGTGATTGTATGATTGCGATTGTATGATTGTGATTGTATGATTGTGATTTTATAATAATGATTGTATGATTGTGATTGTATGATTGTGATGGTATGATTGTGATTGTATGATTGCGATAGAATTATTGTGATTGTATGATTGTGATTGTATGATTGTGATAGTATGATTGTGATTGTATGATTGTGATTGTATAATTATGATTGTATTTTTGTGATTGTATGATTGCGATTGTATGAATGCGATTGTATGATTGTGATTGCATGATTGTGATTATATGATTGTGATTGTATGATATTGATTGTATGATTGTGATTGTATGATTGTGATTGTATGATTGTGATTGTATGATTGTGATTGTACTATTGCGATTGCATGATTGTGAGTGTATGATTGTGATTGTATGATTGTGATTGTATGATTCTGAATGTATGATTGTGATTGTATGATTGTGATAGTATGATTGCGATTGTATGATTGTGATCGTATGATTGTGATAGTATGATTGTGATTGCATGATTGTGATTGTATGACTGTGATTGTATGATTGTGATTGTGCGATTGTGATTGTATGACTGTGATTGTACGATTGTGATTGTGCGATTGTGATTGTACGATTGTGATTGTACGATTGTGATTGTATGATTATGATTGAATGATTGTGATTGCATGATTGTGATTGTATGATTGTGATTGCATGATTTTGAATGTATGATTGTGATTGTATGATTGTGATTGTATGATTGTGATTGTATGATTGTGATAGTATGATTGTGATTGTATGATTGCGATTGTATGATTGCGATTGTATGATTGTGATTGTATGATTATGATTGTATTTTTGTGATTGTATGATTATGATTGTATGATTGTGATTGTATGATTGTGATTGTATGATTGCGATTGTATGAATGCGATTGTATGATTGTGATTGCATGATTGTGATTGTATGATTGTGATTGTATGATATTGATTGTATGATTGTGATTGTATGATTGTGATGGTATGATTGTGATTGTATGATTGTGATTGTCTGATTGTGGTTGTATGATTGTGACTGTATGATTGTGATTGTATGATTGCGATAGTATGATTGTGATTGTATGATTGTCATTGTATGATTATGATTGTATGATTGTGATTGCATGATTGTGATTGTATGATTGAGATTGCATGATTTTGTATGTATGATTGTGATTGTATGATTGTGATTGTATGATTGTGATTGTATGATTGTGATTGTATGATTGTGATTGTATGATTGTGATAGTATGATTGTGATTGTATGATTGTGATTGTATTGTTGCGATTGTATGATTGTGATTGTATGATTGTGATTGTATGATTGTGATTGTATGATTGTGATTGTATGATTGTTATTGTGTGATTGTATTTGGGAGATTGTAATCGTATGATTGCGATTTTATGATTGCGATTTTATGCTGGTGACTGTATTATTGTGATTGTATGATTGTGATTGTATGATTGTGATTGTACGATTGTATTTGGGTGATTGTAATTGTATGATTGTGATTGTATGATTGTGATTGTATGATTGTGATTGTACGATTGCGATTGCATGATTGTGAGTGTATGATTGTGATTGTATGATTGTGATTGTATGATTCTGATTGTATGATTGTGATTGTATGATTGTGATTGTATGATTGTGATTGTCTGATTGTGGTTGTGTGATTGTGACTGTATGATTGTGATTGTATGATTGCGATAGTATGATTGTGATTGTATGATTGTCATTGTATGATTATGATTGTATGATTGTGATTGCATGATTGTGATTGTATGATTGAGATTGCATGATTTTGTATGTATGATTGTGATTGTATGATTGTGATTGTATGATTGTGATTGTATGATTGTGATTGTATGATTGTGATAGTATGATTGTGATTGTATGATTGTGATTGTATGATTGTGATTGTATGATTGTGATTGTATGATTGTGAATTTACGATTGTGATTCTATGATTGTGATTGTATGATTGTGATAGTATGACTGTGATTGTATGACTGTGATTGTATGATTGTGATTGTATGATTGTGATTGTATAATTATGATTGTATTTTTGTGATTGTATGATTGTGATTGTATGATTGCGATTGTATGATTGTGATTGTACGATTGTGATTGTATGATTGTGATTGTATGATTGCGATTGTATGAATGCGATTGTATGATTGTGATTGCATGATTGTGATTATATGATTGTGATTGTATGATATTGATTGTATGATTGTGATTGTATGATTGTGATTGTATGATTGTGATTGTATGATTGTGATTGTATGATTGCGATTGCATGATTGTGAGTGTATGATTGTGATTGTATGATTGTGATTGTATGATTCTGATTGTATGATTGTGATTGTATGATTGTGATTGTATGATTGCGATTGTATGACTGTGATTGTATGATTGTGATTGTATGATTGTGATTGTATGATTGTGATAGTATGATTGTGATTGTATGATTGTGATTGTATGACTGTGATTGTATGATTGTGATTGTGCGATTGTGATTGTATGATTGTGATTGTATGATTGTGATTGTCTGATTGTGGTTGTATGATTGTGACTGTATGATTGTGATTGTATGATTGCGATAGTATGATTGTGATTGTATGATTGTCATTGTATGATTATGATTGTATGATTGTGATTGCATGATTGTGATTGTATGATTGAGATTGCATGATTTTGTATGTATGATTGTGATTGTATGATTGTGATTGTATGATTGTGATTGTATGATTGTGATTGTATGATTGTTATTGTGTGATTGTATTTGGGAGATTGTAATCGTATGATTGCGATTTTATGATTGCGATTTTATGCTGGTGACTGTATTATTGTGATTGTATGATTGTGATTGTATGATTGTGATTGTACGATTGTATTTGGGTGATTGTAATTGTATGATTGTGTTTGCATGATTGTGATTGTATGATTGTGATTGTATGATTGTGATGGTATGATTGTGATTGTATGATTGCGATAGTATGATTGTGATTGTATGATTGCGATTGTATGGTAGTGATTGTATGATTGCGATTGTATGATTGTGATTGTATGATTGTGATTTTATAATAATGATTGTATGATTGTGATTGTATGATTGTGATGGTATGATTGTGATTGTATGATTGCGATAGAATTATTGTGATTGTATGATTGTGATTGTATGATTGTGATAGTATGATTGTGATTGTATGATTGTGATTGTATAATTATGATTGTATTTTTGTGATTGTATGATTGCGATTGTATGAATGCGATTGTATGATTGTGATTGCATGATTGTGATTATATGATTGTGATTGTATGATATTGATTGTATGATTGTGATTGTATGATTGTGATTGTATGATTGTGATTGTATGATTGTGATTGTACTATTGCGATTGCATGATTGTGAGTGTATGATTGTGATTGTATGATTGTGATTGTATGATTCTGAATGTATGATTGTGATTGTATGATTGTGATAGTATGATTGCGATTGTATGATTGTGATCGTATGATTGTGATAGTATGATTGTGATTGCATGATTGTGATTGTATGACTGTGATTGTATGATTGTGATTGTGCGATTGTGATTGTATGACTGTGATTGTACGATTGTGATTGTGCGATTGTGATTGTACGATTGTGATTGTACGATTGTGATTGTATGATTATGATTGAATGATTGTGATTGCATGATTGTGATTGTATGATTGTGATTGCATGATTTTGAATGTATGATTGTGATTGTATGATTGTGATTGTATGATTGTGATTGTATGATTGTGATAGTATGATTGTGATTGTATGATTGCGATTGTATGATTGCGATTGTATGATTGTGATTGTATGATTATGATTGTATTTTTGTGATTGTATGATTATGATTGTATGATTGTGATTGTATGATTGTGATTGTATGATTGCGATTGTATGAATGCGATTGTATGATTGTGATTGCATGATTGTGATTGTATGATTGTGATTGTATGATATTGATTGTATGATTGTGATTGTATGATTGTGATGGTATGATTGTGATTGTATGATTGTGATTGTCTGATTGTGGTTGTATGATTGTGACTGTATGATTGTGATTGTATGATTGCGATAGTATGATTGTGATTGTATGATTGTCATTGTATGATTATGATTGTATGATTGTGATTGCATGATTGTGATTGTATGATTGAGATTGCATGATTTTGTATGTATGATTGTGATTGTATGATTGTGATTGTATGATTGTGATTGTATGATTGTGATTGTATGATTGTGATTGTATGATTGTGATAGTATGATTGTGATTGTATGATTGTGATTGTATTGTTGCGATTGTATGATTGTGATTGTATGATTGTGATTGTATGATTGTGATTGTATGATTGTGATTGTATGATTGTTATTGTGTGATTGTATTTGGGAGATTGTAATCGTATGATTGCGATTTTATGATTGCGATTTTATGCTGGTGACTGTATTATTGTGATTGTATGATTGTGATTGTATGATTGTGATTGTACGATTGTATTTGGGTGATTGTAATTGTATGATTGTGATTGTATGATTGTGATTGTATGATTGTGATTGTACGATTGCGATTGCATGATTGTGAGTGTATGATTGTGATTGTATGATTGTGATTGTATGATTCTGATTGTATGATTGTGATTGTATGATTGTGATTGTATGATTGTGATTGTCTGATTGTGGTTGTGTGATTGTGACTGTATGATTGTGATTGTATGATTGCGATAGTATGATTGTGATTGTATGATTGTCATTGTATGATTATGATTGTATGATTGTGATTGCATGATTGTGATTGTATGATTGAGATTGCATGATTTTGTATGTATGATTGTGATTGTATGATTGTGATTGTATGATTGTGATTGTATGATTGTGATTGTATGATTGTGATAGTATGATTGTGATTGTATGATTGTGATTGTATGACTGTGATTGTATGATTGTGATTGTATGATTGTGATTGTATGATTGTGATAGTATGATTGTGATTGTATGATTGTGATTGTATGATTGTGACTGTATGATTGTGATAGTATGATTGTGATTGTATGATTGTGATTGTATCATTGTGATTGTATGATTGTGATTGTATGATTGTGATTGTATGATTGTGATTGTATGATTGTGATTGTATGATTGTGATTGTATGATTGTGATTGTATGATTGTGATTGTATGATTGTGATTGTATGATTGCGATTGTATGATTGTGATTGTATGATTGTGATGTATGATTGTAATTGTATGATTATGATTGTATGATTGTGATTGTATGATTGCGATTGTATGATTGTGATTGTATGATTGTGATGTATGATTGTAATTGTATGATTATGATTGTATGATTGTGATTGTATGATTGTGATGGTATGATTGTGATTGTATGATTGCGATCGTATGATTGTGATTGCATGATTATGATTGTATGATTGTGATTGTATGATTGCGATTGTATGATTGTGATTGTATGATTATGATTGTATTTTTGTGATTGTATGATTGTGATTGTATGATTGTGATTGTATGAGTGTGATTGTGTGATTGTGGTTGTGCGATTGAGATTGTACGATTGTGATTGTATGATTGTGATTGTATGCTTGCGATTGTATG
This sequence comes from Megachile rotundata, assembly GCF_050947335.1. NCBI lineage: Eukaryota > Metazoa > Arthropoda > Insecta > Hymenoptera > Megachilidae > Megachile > Megachile rotundata. The sequence continues at coordinate 568,640 of NW_027473318.1, read as the reverse complement.
ATTGTGATTGCATGATTGTGATTGTATGATTGTGATTGCATGATTTTGAATGTATGATTGTGATTGTATGATTGTGGTTGTATGATTGTGATTGTATGATTGTGATTGTATGATTGTGATAGTATGATTGTGATAGTATGATTGTGATTGTATGATTGCGATTGTATGATTGTGATTGTATGATTGTGATTGTATGATTGTGATTGTATGATTGTGATTGTATGATTGTGATTGTATGATTGAGATTGTATGATTGTGATTGTATGCTTGCGATTGTATGATTGTGATTGTATGATTGTGATTGTATGATTGTGATGTATGACTGTAATTGTATGATTATGATTGTATGATTGTGATTGTATGATTGAGATTGTATGATTGTGATTGTATGCTTGCGATTGTATGACTGTGATTGTATGATTGTGATTGTATGATTGTGATTGTATGATTGTGATTGTATGGTTATGATTGTATGATTGTGATTGTATGATTGTGATTGTATGTTTGTGATTGTATGATTGTGATAGTACGATTGTGATTGTATGATTGTGATTGTATTACTGTGATTGTATGATTGTGATTGTATGATTGTGATTGTATGATTGTGAAAGTATGATTGTGATGCTACGATTGTGATTGTATGATTGTGATTGTATGATTGTGATTGTATGATTGTGATTGTATGAGTGTGATTGTCTGATTGTGGTTGTATGATTGTGATGTATGATTGTGATTGTATGATTGTGATTGTATGATTTTGAATTTACGATTGTGATTCTATGATTGTGATTGTATGATTGTGATAGTATGACTGTGATTGTATGACTGTGATTGTATGATTGTGATTGTATGATTGTGATTGTATGATTGTGATTGTATGATTGTGATTGTATGATTGTGATTGTATGATTGTGATTGTATGATTGTGATTGTATGATTGTGATTGTATGATTGTGATTGTATGATTGTGATTGTATGATTGTGATTGTATGATTGCGATTGTATGATTGTGATTGTATGATTGTGATGTATGATTGTAATTGTATGATTATGATTGTATGATTGTGATTGTATGATTGCGATTGTATGATTGTGATTGTATGATTGTGATGTATGATTGTAATTGTATGATTATGATTGTATGATTGTGATTGTATGATTGTGATGGTATGATTGTGATTGTATGATTGCGATCGTATGATTGTGATTGCATGATTATGATTGTATTTTTGTGATTGTATGATTCTGATTGTATGATTGTGAAAGTATGATTGTGATTGTATGATTGTGATTGTATGATTATGATTGTATGATTGTGATTGTATGATTGTATTTGGGTGATTGTATTTGGGAGATTGTATTTGGGAGATTGTAATTGTATGATTGCGATTGTATGATTGTGATTGTATGATTGCGATTGTATGAATGCGATGGTATGATTGTGATTGTATGATTGTGATTGTATGATTGTGATTGTATGATTGTGATTGTATGATTGTGATTGTATGATTGTATTTGGGAGATTGTATTTGGGATATTGTAATTGTATGATTGCGATTGTATGATTGTGATTGTATGATTGTGACGTATGATTGTAATTGTATGATTATGATTGTATGATTGTGATTGTATGATTGAGATTGTATGATTGTGATTGTATGCTTGCGATTGTATGAATGTGATTGTATGATTGTGATTGTATGATTGTGATTGTATGATTGTGATTGTATGATTGTGATTGTATGATTGTGATTGTATGATTGTGAATTTACGATTGTGATTCTATGATTGTGATTGTATGATTGTGATAGTATGACTGTGATTGTATGACTGTGATTGTATGATTGTGATTGTATGATTGTGATTGTATGATTGTGATTGTATGATTGTGATTGTATGATTGTGATTGTATGATTGTGATTGTATGATTGTGAGTGTATGATTGTGATTGTATGATTGTATTTGGGATATTGTAATTGTATGATTGCGATTGTATGATTGTGATTGTATGATTGTGATTGTATGATTGTGATAGTATGATTGTGAAAGTATGATTGTGATTGTATGATTATGATTGTATGATTGTGATTGCATGATTGTATTTGGGTGATTGTATTTGTCAGATTGTATTTGGGAGATTGTAATTGTATGATTGCGATTGTATGATTGTGATTGTATGATTGCGATTGTATGAATGCGATTGTATGATTGTGATTGTATGATTGTGATTGTATGATTGTGATTGTATGATTGTGATTGTATGATTGTGATTGTATGATTGTATTTGGGATATTGTAATTGTATGATTGCGATTGTATGATTGTGATTGTATGATTGTGATTGTATGAGTGTGATTGTGTGATTGTGGTTGTGCGATTGAGATTGTACGATTGTGATTGTATGATTGTGATTGTATGATTGTGACGTATGATTGTAATTGTATGATTATGATTGTATGATTGTGATTGTATGATTGAGATTGTATGATTGAGATTGTATGATTGTGATTGTATGCTTGCGATTGTATGATTGTGATTGTATGATTGTGATTGTATGATTGTGATGTATGACTGTAATTGTATGATTATGATTGTATGATTGTGATTGTATGATTGAGATTGTATGATTGTGATTGTATGCTTGCGATTGTATGACTGTGATTGTATGATTGTGACGTATGATTGTAATTGTATGATTATGATTGTATGATTGTGATTGTATGATTGAGATTGTATGATTGTGATTGTATGCTTGCGATTGTATGAATGTGATTGTATGATTGTGATTGTATGATTGTGATTGTATGATTGTGAGTGTATGATTGTGATTGTATGATTGTGATTGTATGATTGTGATTGTATGATTGTGGTAGTATGGTTGTGATTTTATGATTGTGATTGTATGATTGTGATTGTATTGTTGCGATTGTATGATTGTGATTGTATGATTGTGATTGTATGATTGTGATTGTATGATTGTGATTGTATGATTGTGATTGTATGATTGTTATTGTGTGATTGTATTTGGGAGATTGTAATTGTATGATTGCGATTTTATGATTGCGATTTTATGCTGGTGACTGTATTATTGTGATTGTATGATTGTGATTGTATGATTGTGATTGTACGATTGTATTTGGGTGATTGTAATTGTATGATTGTGATTGTATGATTGTGATGGTATGATTGTGATTGTATGATTGCGATAGTATGATTGTGATTGTATGATTGTGATTGTATGGTTGTGATTGTATGATTGCGATTGTATGATTGTGATTGTATGATTGTGATTTTATGATAATGATTGTATGATTGTGATTGTATGATTGTGATGGTATGATTGTGATTGTATGATTGCGATCGAATTATTGTGATTGTATGATTGTGATTGTATGGTTGTGATTGTATGATTGTGATTGTATGATTGCGATTGTATGATTGTGATTGTATGATTGTGATTGCATGATTGTGATAGTATGATTGTGATTGTATGATTGTGATTGTATGACTGTGATTATATGATTGTGATTGTGCGATTGTGATTGTACGATTGTGATTGTACGGTTGTGATTGTATGGTTGTGATTGTATGATTATGATTGAATGATTGTGATTGCATGATTGTGATTGTATGATTGTGATTGCATGATTTTGAATGTATGATAGTGATTGTATGATTGTGATTGTATGATTGTGATTGTATGATTGTGATTGTATGATTGTGATTGTATGATTGTGATTGTATGATTGTGATTGTCTGATTGTGGTCGTATGATTGTGACTGTATGATTGTGATTGTATGATTGTGATTGTATGATTGTGATTGTATGATTGTCATTGTATGATTATGATTGTATGATTGTGATTGCATGATTGTGATTGTATGATTGAGATTGCATGATTTTGTATGTATGATTGTGATTGTATGATTGTGATTGTATGATTGTGATTGTATGATGGTGATTGTATGATTGTGATTGTATGATTGTGATAGTATGATTGTGATTGTATGATTGTGATTGTATGACTGTGATTGTATGATTGTGATTGTATGATTGTGATTGTATGATTGTGATAGTATGATTGTGATTGTATGATTGTGATTGTATGATTGTGACTGTATGATTGTGATAGTATGATTGTGATTGTAAGATTGTGATTTTATGACTGTCATTGTATGATTATGATTCTATTTTTGTGATTGTATGATTATGATTGTATGATTGTGATTGCATGATTGTGATTGTATGATTGTGATTGTATGATATTGATTGTATGATTGCGATTGTATGATTGTGATTGTCTGATTGTGGTTGTATGTTTGTGAGTGTATGATTGTGATTGTATGATTGTGATTGTATGATTGTGATTGTATGATTGTGATTGTATGATTGTGATTGTATGATTGTGATTGTATGATTGTGATTGTATGATTGTAATTGTATGATTATGATTGTACGATTGTGATTGCATGATTGTGATTGTATGGTTGTGATTGTAAGATTGTGATTGTATGACTGTGATTGTATGATTGTCATTGTATGATTGTGATTGTATGATTATGATTGTATGATTGTGATTGTATGATTGTGATGGTATGATTGTGATTGTATGATTGCGATCGTATGATTGTGATTGTATGATTATGATTGTATGATTGTGAATGTATGATTGCGATTGTATGATTGTGATTGTATGATTATGATTGTATTTTTGTGATTGTATGATTGTGATTGTATGATTGCGATTGTATTATTGTGATTGTATGATTGTGATAGTATGATTGTGATTGTATGATTGTGATTGTATGATTGCGATTGTATGATTGTAATTGTATGATTGTGATTGTATGATTGTGATTGTATGATTGTGATTGTGTGATTGTGATTGTATGATTGTGATTGTATGTTTGTGGTTGTGTGATCGTATTTGGGAGATTGTAATTGTATGATTGCGATTTTATAATTGCGATTGTATGCTGGTGACTGTATTATTGTAATTGTATGATTGTGATTGTATGATTGTGATTGTATGATTGTGATTGTATGATTGTGATTGCATGATTGTGATTGTATGATTGTGTTTGTATGATTGTGATTGTATGATTGTGATTGTATGATTGTGTTTGGGCGATTGTAATTGTATGATTGCGATTGTATGATGGTGATTGTATGATTATTATCGTATGATTGTGATTGTTTGACTGCGATTGTATGATTGTGATTGTATGATTGTGATTGTATGATTGTGATTGTATGATTGTGATTGTATGATTGTGTTTGTATGATTTTGATTGGATGATTGTGATTGCATGATTGTGATTGTATGATTGTGATTGTATGATTGTGATTGTATGATTGTGATTGTATCATTGTGATTGTATGATTGTGATTGTGTGATTGTGATTGTATGATTGTGATTGTATGATTGCGTGTGTATGATTGTGATTCTATGATTGTGATTGTATGATTGTGATCGTATGGTTGTGATTGTTCGATTGCAATTGTACGATTGCGATTGTTTTATTGTGATTGTATGATTGTGGTAGTATGGTTGTGATTTTATGATTGTGATTGTATGATTGTGATTGTATTGTTGCGATTGTATGATTGTGATTGTATGATTGTGATTGTATGATTGTGATTGTATGATTGTGATTGTATGATTGTGATTGTATGATTGTTATTGTGTGATTGTATTTGGGAGATTGTAATTGTATGATTGCGATTTTATGATTGCGATTTTATGCTGGTGACTGTATTATTGTGATTGTATGATTGTGATTGTATGATTGTGATTGTATTTGGGTGATTGTAATTGTATGATTGTGATTGTATGGTTGTGATGGTATGATTGTGATTGTATGATCGCGATAGTATGATTGTGATTGTATGATTGTGATTGTATGGTTGTGATTGTATGATTGCGATTGTATGATTGTGATTGTATGATTGTGATTTTATGATAATGATTGTATGATTGTGATTGTATGATTGTGATGGTATGATTGTGATTGTATGATTGCGATAGAATTATTGTGATTGTATGATTGTGATTGTATGGTTGTGATTGTATGATTGTGATTGTATGATTGCGATTGTATGATTGTGATTGTATGATTGTGATTGCATGATTGTGATAGTATGATTGTGATTGTATGATTGTGATTGTATGACTGTGATTATATGATTGTGATTGTGCGATTGTGATTGTACGATTGTGATTGTACGGTTGTGATTGTATGGTTGTGATTGTATGATTATGATTGAATGATTGTGATTGCATGATTGTGATTGTATGATTGTGATTGCATGATTTTGAATGTATGATAGTGATTGTATGATTGTGATTGTATGATTGTGATTGTATGATTGTGATTGTATGATTGTGATTGTATGTTTGTGATTGTATGATTGTGATTGTCTGATTGTGGTCGTATGATTGTGACTGTATGATTGTGATTGTATGATTGTGATTGTATGATTGTGATTGTATGATTGTCATTGTATGATTATGATTGTATGATTGTGATTGCATGATTGTGATTGTATGATTGAGATTGCATGATTTTGTATGTATGATTGTGATTGTATGATTGTGATTGTATGATTGTGATTGTATGATTGTGATTGTATGATTGTGATTGTATGATTGTGATTGTATGATTGTGATTGTATGTTTGTGATTGTGTGATCGTATTTGGGAGATTGTAATTGTATGATTGCGATTTTATAATTGCGATTGTATGCTGGTGACTGTATTATTGTAATTGTATGATTGTGATTGTATGATTGTGATTGTATGATTGTGATTGCATGATTGTGATTGTATGATTGTGTTTGTATGATTGTGATTGTATGATTGTGATTGTATGATTGTGTTTGGGCGATTGTAATTGTATGATTGCGATTGTATGATGGTGATTGTATGATTATTATCCTATGATTGTGATTGTTTGACTGCGAATGTATGATTGTGATTGTATGATTGTGATTGTATGATTGTGATTGTATGATTGTGATTGTATGATTGTGATTGTATGATTGTGTTTGTATGATTTTGATTGGATGATTGTGATTGCATGATTGTGATTGTATGATTGTGATTGTATGATTGTGATTGTATGATTGTGATTGTATCATTGTGATTGTATGATTGTGATTGTGTGATTGTGATTATATGATTGTGATTGTATGATTGCGTGTGTATGATTGTGATTCTATGATTGTGATTGTATGATTGTGATCGTATGGTTGTAATTGTTCGATTGCAATTGTACGATTGCGATTGTATTATTGTGATTGTATGATTGTGGTAGTATGGTTGTGATTTTATGATTGTGATTGTATGATTGTGATTGTATTGTTGCGATTGTATGATTGTGATTGTATGATTGTGATTGTATGATTGTGATTGTATGATTGTGATTGTATGATTGTGATTGTATGATTGTTATTGTGTGATTGTATTTGGGAGATTGTAATTGTATGATTGCGATTTTATGATTGCGATTTTATGCTGGTGACTGTATTATTGTGATTGTATGATTGTGATTGTATGATTGTGATTGTACGATTGTATTTGGGTGATTGTAATTGTATGATTGTGATTGTATGATTGTGATGGTATGATTGTGATTGTATGATTGCGATAGTATGATTGTGATTGTATGATTGTGATTGTATGGTTGTGATTGTATGATTGCGATTGTATGATTGTGATTGTATGATTGTGATTTTATGATAATGATTGTATGATTGTGATTGTATGATTGTGATGGTATGATTGTGATTGTATGATTGCGATCGAATTATTGTGATTGTATGATTGTGATTGTATGGTTGTGATTGTATGATTGTGATTGTATGATTGCGATTGTATGATTGTGATTGTATGATTGTGATTGCATGATTGTGATAGTATGATTGTGATTGTATGATTGTGATTGTATGACTGTGATTATATGATTGTGATTGTGCGATTGTGATTGTACGATTGTGATTGTACGGTTGTGATTGTATGGTTGTGATTGTATGATTATGATTGAATGATTGTGATTGCATGATTGTGATTGTATGATTGTGATTGCATGATTTTGAATGTATGATAGTGATTGTATGATTGTGATTGTATGATTGTGATTGTATGATTGTGATTGTATGATTGTGATTGTATGATTGTGATTGTATGATTGTGATTGTATGATTGTGATTGTCTGATTGTGGTCGTATGATTGTGACTGTATGATTGTGATTGTATGATTGTGATTGTATGATTGTGATTGTATGATTGTCATTGTATGATTATGATTGTATGATTGTGATTGCATGATTGTGATTGTATGATTGAGATTGCATGATTTTGTATGTATGATTGTGATTGTATGATTGTGATTGTATGATTGTGATTGTATGATGGTGATTGTATGATTGTGATTGTATGATTGTGATAGTATGATTGTGATTGTATGATTGTGATTGTATGACTGTGATTGTATGATTGTGATTGTATGATTGTGATTGTATGATTGTGATAGTATGATTGTGATTGTATGATTGTGATTGTATGATTGTGACTGTATGATTGTGATAGTATGATTGTGATTGTAAGATTGTGATTTTATGACTGTCATTGTATGATTATGATTCTATTTTTGTGATTGTATGATTATGATTGTATGATTGTGATTGCATGATTGTGATTGTATGATTGTGATTGTATGATATTGATTGTATGATTGCGATTGTATGATTGTGATTGTCTGATTGTGGTTGTATGTTTGTGAGTGTATGATTGTGATTGTATGATTGTGATTGTATGATTGTGATTGTATGATTGTGATTGTATGATTGTGATTGTATGATTGTGATTGTATGATTGTGATTGTATGATTGTAATTGTATGATTATGATTGTACGATTGTGATTGCATGATTGTGATTGTATGGTTGTGATTGTAAGATTGTGATTGTATGACTGTGATTGTATGATTGTCATTGTATGATTGTGATTGTATGATTATGATTGTATGATTGTGATTGTATGATTGTGATGGTATGATTGTGATTGTATGATTGCGATCGTATGATTGTGATTGTATGATTATGATTGTATGATTGTGAATGTATGATTGCGATTGTATGATTGTGATTGTATGATTATGATTGTATTTTTGTGATTGTATGATTGTGATTGTGTGATTGTGATTGTATGATTGTGATTGTATGTTTGTGGTTGTGTGATCGTATTTGGGAGATTGTAATTGTATGATTGCGATTTTATAATTGCGATTGTATGCTGGTGACTGTATTATTGTAATTGTATGATTGTGATTGTATGATTGTGATTGTATGATTGTGATTGTATGATTGTGATTGCATGATTGTGATTGTATGATTGTGTTTGTATGATTGTGATTGTATGATTGTGATTGTATGATTGTGTTTGGGCGATTGTAATTGTATGATTGCGATTGTATGATGGTGATTGTATGATTATTATCGTATGATTGTGATTGTTTGACTGCGATTGTATGATTGTGATTGTATGATTGTGATTGTATGATTGTGATTGTATGATTGTGATTGTATGATTGTGTTTGTATGATTTTGATTGGATGATTGTGATTGCATGATTGTGATTGTATGATTGTGATTGTATGATTGTGATTGTATGATTGTGATTGTATCATTGTGATTGTATGATTGTGATTGTGCGATTGTGATTGTACGATTGTGATTGTACGGTTGTGATTGTATGGTTGTGATTGTATGATTATGATTGAATGATTGTGATTGCATGATTGTGATTGTATGATTGTGATTGCATGATTTTTAATGTATGATAGTGATTGTATGATTGTGATTGTATGATTGTGATTGTATGATTGTGATTGTATGATTGTGATTGTATGTTTGTGATTGTATGATTGTGATTGTCTGATTGTGGTCGTATGATTGTGACTGTATGATTGTGATTGTATGATTGTGATTGTATGATTGTGATTGTATGATTGTCATTGTATGATTATGATTGTATGATTGTGATTGCATGATTGTGATTGTATGATTGAGATTGCATGATTTTGTATGTATGATTGTGATTGTATGATTGTGATTGTATGATTGTGATTGTATGATTGTGATTGTATGATTGTGATTGTATGATTGTGATTGTATGATTGTGATTGTATGTTTGTGATTGTGTGATCGTATTTGGGAGATTGTAATTGTATGATTGCGATTTTATAATTGCGATTGTATGCTGGTGACTGTATTATTGTAATTGTATGATTGTGATTGTATGATTGTGATTGTATGATTGTGATTGCATGATTGTGATTGTATGATTGTGTTTGTATGATTGTGATTGTATGATTGTGATTGTATGATTGTGTTTGGGCGATTGTAATTGTATGATTGCGATTGTATGATGGTGATTGTATGATTATTATCCTATGATTGTGATTGTTTGACTGCGAATGTATGATTGTGATTGTATGATTGTGATTGTATGATTGTGATTGTATGATTGTGATTGTATGATTGTGATTGTATGATTGTGTTTGTATGATTTTGATTGGATGATTGTGATTGCATGATTGTGATTGTATGATTGTGATTGTATGATTGTGATTGTATGATTGTGATTGTATCATTGTGATTGTATGATTGTGATTGTGTGATTGTGATTATATGATTGTGATTGTATGATTGCGTGTGTATGATTGTGATTCTATGATTGTGATTGTATGATTGTGATCGTATGGTTGTAATTGTTCGATTGCAATTGTACGATTGCGATTGTATTATTGTGATTGTATGATTGTGGTAGTATGGTTGTGATTTTATGATTGTGATTGTATGATTGTGATTGTATTGTTGCGATTGTATGATTGTGATTGTATGATTGTGATTGTATGATTGTGATTGTATGATTGTGATTGTATGATTGTGATTGTATGATTGTTATTGTGTGATTGTATTTGGGAGATTGTAATTGTATGATTGCGATTTTATGATTGCGATTTTATGCTGGTGACTGTATTATTGTGATTGTATGATTGTGATTGTATGATTGTGATTGTACGATTGTATTTGGGTGATTGTAATTGTATGATTGTGATTGTATGATTGTGATGGTATGATTGTGATTGTATGATTGCGATAGTATGATTGTGATTGTATGATTGTGATTGTATGGTTGTGATTGTATGATTGCGATTGTATGATTGTGATTGTATGATTGTGATTTTATGATAATGATTGTATGATTGTGATTGTATGATTGTGATGGTATGATTGTGATTGTATGATTGCGATCGAATTATTGTGATTGTATGATTGTGATTGTATGGTTGTGATTGTATGATTGTGATTGTATGATTGCGATTGTATGATTGTGATTGTATGATTGTGATTGCATGATTGTGATAGTATGATTGTGATTGTATGATTGTGATTGTATGACTGTGATTATATGATTGTGATTGTGCGATTGTGATTGTACGATTGTGATTGTACGGTTGTGATTGTATGGTTGTGATTGTATGATTATGATTGAATGATTGTGATTGCATGATTGTGATTGTATGATTGTGATTGCATGATTTTGAATGTATGATAGTGATTGTATGATTGTGATTGTATGATTGTGATTGTATGATTGTGATTGTATGATTGTGATTGTATGATTGTGATTGTATGATTGTGATTGTCTGATTGTGGTCGTATGATTGTGACTGTATGATTGTGATTGTATGATTGTGATTGTATGATTGTGATTGTATGATTGTCATTGTATGATTATGATTGTATGATTGTGATTGCATGATTGTGATTGTATGATTGAGATTGCATGATTTTGTATGTATGATTGTGATTGTATGATTGTGATTGTATGATTGTGATTGTATGATGGTGATTGTATGATTGTGATTGTATGATTGTGATAGTATGATTGTGATTGTATGATTGTGATTGTATGACTGTGATTGTATGATTGTGATTGTATGATTGTGATTGTATGATTGTGATAGTATGATTGTGATTGTATGATTGTGATTGTATGATTGTGACTGTATGATTGTGATAGTATGATTGTGATTGTAAGATTGTGATTTTATGACTGTCATTGTATGATTATGATTCTATTTTTGTGATTGTATGATTATGATTGTATGATTGTGATTGCATGATTGTGATTGTATGATTGTGATTGTATGATATTGATTGTATGATTGTGATTGCATGATTGTGATTGTATGATTGTGATTGTATGATATTGATTGTATGATTGCGATTGTATGATTGTGATTGTCTGATTGTGGTTGTATGTTTGTGAGTGTATGATTGTGATTGTATGATTGTGATTGTATGATTGTGATTGTATGATTGTGATTGTATGATTGTGATTGTATGATTGTGATTGTATGATTGTGATTGCATGATTGTGATTGTATGATTGTGATTGCATGATTTTTAATGTATGATAGTGATTGTATGATTGTGATTGCATGATTTTGAATGTATGATAGTGATTGTATGATTGTGATTGTATGACTGTGATTGTATGATTGTCATTGTATGATTGTGATTGTATGATTATGATTGTATGATTGTGATTGTATGATTGTGATGGTATGATTGTGATTGTATGATTGCGATCGTATGATTGTGATTGTATGATTATGATTGTATGATTGTGAATGTATGATTGCGATTGTATGATTGTGATTGTATGATTATGATTGTATTTTTGTGATTGTATGATTGTGATTGTATGATTGCGATTGTATTATTGTGATTGTATGATTGTGATAGTATGATTGTGATTGTATGATTGTGATTGTATGATTGCGATTGTATGATTGTAATTGTATGATTGTGATTGTATGATTGTGATTGTATGATTGTGATTGTGTGATTGTGATTGTATGATTGTGATTGTATGTTTGTGGTTGTGTGATCGTATTTGGGAGATTGTAATTGTATGATTGCGATTTTATAATTGCGATTGTATGCTGGTGACTGTATTATTGTAATTGTATGATTGTGATTGTATGATTGTGATTGTATGATTGTGATTGTATGATTGTGATTGCATGATTGTGATTGTATGATTGTGTTTGTATGATTGTGATTGTATGATTGTGATTGTATGATTGTGTTTGGGCGATTGTAATTGTATGATTGCGATTGTATGATGGTGATTGTATGATTATTATCGTATGATTGTGATTGTTTGACTGCGATTGTATGATTGTGATTGTATGATTGTGATTGTATGATTGTGATTGTATGATTGTGATTGTATGATTGTGTTTGTATGATTTTGATTGGATGATTGTGATTGCATGATTGTGATTGTATGATTGTGATTGTATGATTGTGATTGTATGATTGTGATTGTATCATTGTGATTGTATGATTGTGATTGTGTGATTGTGATTGTATGATTGTGATTGTATGATTGCGTGTGTATGATTGTGATTCTATGATTGTGATTGTATGATTGTGATCGTATGGTTGTGATTGTTCGATTGCAATTGTACGATTGCGATTGTATTATTGTGATTGTATGATTGTGGTAGTATGGTTGTGATTTTATGATTGTGATTGTATGATTGTGATTGTATTGTTGCGATTGTATGATTGTGATTGTATGATTGTGATTGTATGATTGTGATTGTATGATTGTGATTGTATGATTGTGATTGTATGATTGTTATTGTGTGATTGTATTTGGGAGATTGTAATTGTATGATTGCGATTTTATGATTGCGATTTTATGCTGGTGACTGTATTATTGTGATTGTATGATTGTGATTGTATGATTGTGATTGTATTTGGGTGATTGTAATTGTATGATTGTGATTGTATGGTTGTGATGGTATGATTGTGATTGTATGATCGCGATAGTATGATTGTGATTGTATGATTGTGATTGTATGGTTGTGATTGTATGATTGCGATTGTATGATTGTGATTGTATGATTGTGATTTTATGATAATGATTGTATGATTGTGATTGTATGATTGTGATGGTATGATTGTGATTGTATGATTGCGATAGAATTATTGTGATTGTATGATTGTGATTGTATGGTTGTGATTGTATGATTGTGATTGTATGATTGCGATTGTATGATTGTGATTGTATGATTGTGATTGCATGATTGTGATAGTATGATTGTGATTGTATGATTGTGATTGTATGACTGTGATTATATGATTGTGATTGTGCGATTGTGATTGTACGATTGTGATTGTACGGTTGTGATTGTATGGTTGTGATTGTATGATTATGATTGAATGATTGTGATTGCATGATTGTGATTGTATGATTGTGATTGCATGATTTTGAATGTATGATAGTGATTGTATGATTGTGATTGTATGATTGTGATTGTATGATTGTGATTGTATGATTGTGATTGTATGATTGTGATTGTATGATTGTGATTGTCTGATTGTGGTCGTATGATTGTGACTGTATGATTGTGATTGTATGATTGTGATTGTATGATTGTGATTGTATGATTGTCATTGTATGATTATGATTGTATGATTGTGATTGCATGATTGTGATTGTATGATTGAGATTGCATGATTTTGTATGTATGATTGTGATTGTATGATTGTGATTGTATGATTGTGATTGTATGATTGTGATTGTATGATTGTGATTGTATGATTGTGATTGTATGTTTGTGATTGTGTGATCGTATTTGGGAGATTGTAATTGTATGATTGCGATTTTATAATTGCGATTGTATGCTGGTGACTGTATTATTGTAATTGTATGATTGTGATTGTATGATTGTGATTGTATGATTGTGATTGCATGATTGTGATTGTATGATTGTGTTTGTATGATTGTGATTGTATGATTGTGATTGTATGATTGTGTTTGGGCGATTGTAATTGTATGATTGCGATTGTATGATGGTGATTGTATGATTATTATCGTATGATTGTGATTGTTTGACTGCGATTGTATGATTGTGATTGTATGATTGTGATTGTATGATTGTGATTGTATGATTGTGATTGTATGATTGTGATTGTATGATTGTGATTGTATGATTGTGTTTGTATGATTTTGATTGGATGATTGTGATTGCATGATTGTGATTGTATGATTGTGATTGTATGATTGTGATTGTATGATTGTGATTGTATCATTGTGATTGTATGATTGTGATTGTGTGATTGTGATTGTATGATTGTGATTGTATGATTGCGTGTGTATGATTGTGATTCTATGATTGTGATTGTATGATTGTGATCGTATGGTTGTGATTGTTCGATTGCAATTGTACGATTGCGATTGTATTATTGTGATTGTATGATTGTGGTAGTATGGTCGTGATTTTATGATTGTGATTGTATGATTGTGATTGTATTGTTGCGATTGTATGATTGTGATTGTATGATTGTGATTGTATGATTGTGATTGTATGATTGTGATTGTATGATTGTGATTGTATGATTGTGATTGTATGATTGTTATTGTGTGATTGTATTTGGGAGATTGTAATTGTATGATTGCGATTTTATGATTGCGATTTTATGCTGGTGACTGTATTATTGTGATTGTATGATTGTGATTGTATGATTGTGATTGTATGATTGTGATTGTACGATTGTATTTGGGTGATTGTAATTGTATGATTGTGATTGTATGATTGTGATGGTATGATTGTGATTGTATGATTGCGATAGTATGATTGTGATTGTATGATTGTGATTGTATGGTTGTGATTGTATGATTGCGATTGTATGATTGTGATTGTATGATTGTGATTTTATGATAATGATTGTATGATTGTGATTGTATGATTGTGATGGTATGATTGTGATTATATGATTGCGATAGAATTATTGTGATTGTATGATTGTGATTGTATGGTTGTGATTGTATGATTGTGATTGTATGATTGCGATTGTATGATTGTGATTGTATGATTGTGATTGCATGATTGTGATAGTATGATTGTGATTGTATGATTGTGATTGTATGACTGTGATTATATGATTGTGATTGTGCGATTGTGATTGTACGATTGTGATTGTACGGTTGTGATTGTATGGTTGTGATTGTATGATTATGATTGAATGATTGTGATTGCATGATTGTGATTGTATGATTGTGATTGCATGATTTTGAATGTATGATAGTGATTGTATGATTGTGATTGTATGATTGTGATTGTATGATTGTGATTGTATGATTGTGATTGTATGATTGTGATTGTATGATTGTGATTGTCTGATTGTGGTCGTATGATTGTGACTGTATGATTGTGATTGTATGATTGTGATTGTATGATTGTGATTGTATGATTGTCATTGTATGATTATGATTGTATGATTGTGATTGCATGATTGTGATTGTATGATTGAGATTGCATGATTTTGTATGTATGATTGTGATTGTATGATTGTGATTGTATGATTGTGATTGTATGATTGTGATTGTATGATTGTGATAGTATGATTGTGATTGTATGATTGTGATTGTATGACTGTGATTGTATGATTGTGATTGTATGATTGTGATTGTATGATTGTGATAGTATGATTGTGATTGTATGATTGTGATTGTATGATTGTGACTGTATGATTGTGATAGTATGATTGTGATTGTAAGATTGTGATTTTATGACTGTCATTGTATGATTATGATTCTATTTTTGTGATTGTATGATTATGATTGTATGATTGTGATTGTATGATTGTGATTGTATGATTGCGATTGTATGAATGCGATTGTATGATTGTGATTGTATGAATGCGATTGTATGATTGTGATTGCATGATTGTGATTGTATGATTGTGATTGTATGATATTGATTGTATGATTGTGATTGTATGATTGTGATTGTATGATTGTGATTGTATGATTGTGATTGTCTGATTGTGGTTGTATGATTGTGACTGTATGATTGTGATTGTATGATTGTGATTGTATGATTGTGATTGTATGATTGTCATTGTATGATTATGATTGTATGATTGTGATTGCATGATTGTGATTGTATGATTGAGATTGCATGATTTTGTATGTATGATTGTGATTGTATGATTGTGATTGTATGATTGTGATTGTATGATTGTGATTGTATGATTGTGATTGTATGATTGTGATTGTATGATTGTGATTGTATGATTGTGATTCTATGATTGTGATAGTATGATTGTGATTGTATGATTGTGATTGTATGACTGTGATTGTATGATTGTGATTGTATGATTGTGATTGTATGATTGTGATAGTATGATTGTGATTGTATGATTGTGATTGTATGATTGTGACTGTATGATTGTGATAGTATGATTGTGATTGTAAGATTGTGATTTTATGACTGTCATTGTATGATTGTGATTGTATGATTGTGATTGTATGATTGTGATGTATGATTGTAATTGTATGATTATGATTGAATGATTGTGATTGTATGATTGTGATTGTATGACTGTGATTGTATGATTGTGATTGTGCGATTGTGATTGTATGACTGTGATTGTATGATTGTGATTGTGCGATTGTGATTGTACGATTGTGATTGTACGATTGTGATTGTACGATTGTGATTGTATGATTATGATTGAATGATTGTGATTGCATGATTATGATTGAATGATTGTGATTGCATGATTGTGATTGTATGATTGGGATTGCATGATTTTGAATGTATGATTGTGATTGTATGATTGTGATTGTATGATTGTGATTGTATGATTGTGATTGTATGATTGTGATAGTATGATTGTGATTGTATGATTGCGATTGTATGATTGTGATTGTATGATTATGATTGTATTTTTGTGATTGTATGATTGTGATTGTATGATTGTGATTGTATGATTGCGATTGTATGAATGCGATTGTATGATTGTGATTGCATGATTGTGATTGTATGATTGTGATTGTATGATATTGATTGTATGATTGTGATTGTATGATTGTGATTGTCTGATTGTGGTTGTATGTTTGTGAGTGTATGATTCTGATTGTATGATTGTGATTGTATGATTGTGATTGTATGATTGTAATTGTATGATTATGATTGTACGATTGTGATTGCATGATTGTGATTGTATGATTGAGGTTGCATGATTTTGTACGTATGGTTGTGATTGTATGATTGTGACTGTATGATTGTGATTGTATGATTGTGATTGTATGATTGTGATTGTATGATTGTGATTGTATGATTGTGATTGTATGATTGTGATTGTATGATTGTGATTGTATGATTGTGATTGTATCATTGTGATTGTATGATTGTGATTGTGTGATTGTGATTGTATGATTGTGATTGTATGATTGCGTGTGTATGATTGTGATTCTATGATTGTGATTGTATGATTGTGATCGTATGGTTGTGATTGTTCGATTGCAATTGTACGATTGCGATTGTATTATTGTGATTGTATGATTGTGGTAGTATGGTTGTGATTTTATGATTGTGATTGTATGATTGTGATTGTATTGTTGCGATTGTATGATTGTGATTGTATGATTGTGATTGTATGATTGTGATTGTATGATTGTGATTGTATGATTGTGATTGTATGATTGTTATTGTGTGATTGTATTTGGGAGATTGTAATTGTATGATTGCGATTTTATGATTGCGATTTTATGCTGGTGACTGTATTATTGTGATTGTATGATTGTGATTGTATGATTGTGATTGTACGATTGTATTTGGGTGATTGTAATTGTATGATTGTGATTGCATGATTGTGATTGTATGATTGTGATTGTATGATTGTGATGGTATGATTGTGATTGTATGATTGCGATAGTATGATTGCGATTGTATGACTGTGATTGTATGATTGTGATTGTATCATTGTGATTGTATGATTGTGATAGTATGATTGTGATTGTATGATTGTGATTGTACGATTGTGATTGTATTATTGTGATTGTATGATTGTGATAGTATGATTGTGATTGTATGATTGTGATTGTATGATTGCGATTGTATGATTGTAATTGTATGATTGTGATTGTATGATTGTGATTGTATTGTTGCGATTGTATGATTGTGATTGTATGATTGTGATTGTATGATTGTGATTGTATGATTGTGATTGTATGATTGTTATTGTGTGATTGTATTTGGGAGATTGTAATCGTATGATTGCGATTTTATGATTGCGATTTTATGCTGGTGACTGTATTATTGTGATTGTATGGTTGTGATTGTATGATTGTGATTGTACGATTGTATTTGGGTGATAGTAATTGTATGATTGTGATTGCATGATTGTGATTGTATGATTGTGATTGTATGATTGTGATGGTATGATTGTGATTGTATGATTGCGATAGTATGATTGTGATTGTATGATTGTGATTGTATGGTAGTGATTGTATGATTGCGATTGTATGATTGTGATTGTATGATTGTGATTTTATGATAATGATTGTATGATTGTGATTGTATGATTGTGATGGTATGATTGTGATTGTATGATTGCGATAGAATTATTGTGATTGTATGATTGTGATTGTATGGTTGTGATTGTATGATTGTGATTGTATGATTGCGATTGTATGATTGTGATTGTATGATTGTGATTGCATGATTGTGATAGTATGATTGTGATTGTATGATTGTGATTGTATGACTGTGATTGTATGATTGTGATTGTATGATTGTGATTGTATGATTGTGATTGTATGATTGTGATTGTATGATTATGATTGTATTTTTGTGATTGTATGATTATGATTGAATGATTGTGATTGCATGATTGTGATTGTATGATTGTGATTGCATGATTTTGAATGTATGATTGTGATTGTATGATTGTGATTGTATGATTGTGATTGTATGATTGTGATTGTATGATTGTGATAGTATGATTGTGATTGTATGATTGTGATTGTATAATTATGATTGTATTTTTGTGATTGTATGATTGTGATTGTATGACTGCGATTGTATGATTGTGATTGTACGATTGTGATTGTATGATTGTGATTGTATGATTGCGATTGTATGAATGCGATTGTATGATTGTGATTGCATGATTGTGATTATATGATTGTGATTGTATGATATTGATTGTATGATTGTGATTGTATGATTGTGATTGTATGATTGTGATTGTATGATTGTGATTGTATGATTGTGATTGTATGATTGTGATTGTATGATTGTGATTGTATGATTGTGATTGTATGATTGTAATTGTATGATTATGATTGTACGATTGTGATTGCATGATTGTGATTGTATGGTTGTGATTGTAAGATTGTGATTGTATGACTGTGATTGTATGATTGTCATTGTATGATTGTGATTGTATGATTATGATTGTATGATTGTGATTGTATGATTGTGATGGTATGATTGTGATTGTATGATTGCGATCGTATGATTGTGATTGTATGATTATGATTGTATGATTGTGAATGTATGATTGCGATTGTATGATTGTGATTGTATGATTATGATTGTATTTTTGTGATTGTATGATTGTGATTGTATGATTGCGATTGTATTATTGTGATTGTATGATTGTGATAGTATGATTGTGATTGTATGATTGTGATTGTATGATTGCGATTGTATGATTGTAATTGTATGATTGTGATTGTATGATTGTGATTGTATGATTGTGATTGTGTGATTGTGATTGTATGATTGTGATTGTATGTTTGTGGTTGTGTGATCGTATTTGGGAGATTGTAATTGTATGATTGCGATTTTATAATTGCGATTGTATGCTGGTGACTGTATTATTGTAATTGTATGATTGTGATTGTATGATTGTGATTGTATGATTGTGATTGTATGATTGTGATTGCATGATTGTGATTGTATGATTGTGTTTGTATGATTGTGATTGTATGATTGTGATTGTATGATTGTGTTTGGGCGATTGTAATTGTATGATTGCGATTGTATGATGGTGATTGTATGATTATTATCGTATGATTGTGATTGTTTGACTGCGATTGTATGATTGTGATTGTATGATTGTGATTGTATGATTGTGATTGTATGATTGTGATTGTATGATTGTGTTTGTATGATTTTGATTGGATGATTGTGATTGCATGATTGTGATTGTATGATTGTGATTGTATGATTGTGATTGTATGATTGTGATTGTATCATTGTGATTGTATGATTGTGATTGTGTGATTGTGATTGTATGATTGTGATTGTATGATTGCGTGTGTATGATTGTGATTCTATGATTGTGATTGTATGATTGTGATCGTATGGTTGTGATTGTTCGATTGCAATTGTACGATTGCGATTGTATTATTGTGATTGTATGATTGTGGTAGTATGGTTGTGATTTTATGATTGTGATTGTATGATTGTGATTGTATTGTTGCGATTGTATGATTGTGATTGTATGATTGTGATTGTATGATTGTGATTGTATGATTGTGATTGTATGATTGTGATTGTATGATTGTTATTGTGTGATTGTATTTGGGAGATTGTAATTGTATGATTGCGATTTTATGATTGCGATTTTATGCTGGTGACTGTATTATTGTGATTGTATGATTGTGATTGTATGATTGTGATTGTATGATTGTGATTGTATTTGGGTGATTGTAATTGTATGATTGTGATTGTATGGTTGTGATGGTATGATTGTGATTGTATGATCGCGATAGTATGATTGTGATTGTATGATTGTGATTGTATGGTTGTGATTGTATGATTGCGATTGTATGATTGTGATTGTATGATTGTGATTTTATGATAATGATTGTATGATTGTGATTGTATGATTGTGATGGTATGATTGTGATTGTATGATTGCGATAGAATTATTGTGATTGTATGATTGTGATTGTATGGTTGTGATTGTATGATTGTGATTGTA
Organism: Megachile rotundata; assembly: GCF_050947335.1. Classification (NCBI taxonomy): domain Eukaryota; kingdom Metazoa; phylum Arthropoda; class Insecta; order Hymenoptera; family Megachilidae; genus Megachile; species Megachile rotundata. The sequence continues at coordinate 546,765 of NW_027473318.1, read as the reverse complement.
TGATTGCGATTGTATGATTGTGATTGTATGATTGTGATTGCATGATTGTGATAGTATGATTGTGATTGTATGATTGTGATTGTATGACTGTGATTATATGATTGTGATTGTGCGATTGTGATTGTACGATTGTGATTGTACGGTTGTGATTGTATGGTTGTGATTGTATGATTATGATTGAATGATTGTGATTGCATGATTGTGATTGTATGATTGTGATTGCATGATTTTGAATGTATGATAGTGATTGTATGATTGTGATTGTATGATTGTGATTGTATGATTGTGATTGTATGATTGTGATTGTATGATTGTGATTGTATGATTGTGATTGTATGATTGTGATTGTCTGATTGTGGTCGTATGATTGTGACTGTATGATTGTGATTGTATGATTGTGATTGTATGATTGTGATTGTATGATTGTCATTGTATGATTATGATTGTATGATTGTGATTGCATGATTGTGATTGTATGATTGAGATTGCATGATTTTGTATGTATGATTGTGATTGTATGATTGTGATTGTATGATTGTGATTGTATGATTGTGATTGTATGATTGTGATTGTATGATTGTGATTGTATGTTTGTGATTGTGTGATCGTATTTGGGAGATTGTAATTGTATGATTGCGATTTTATAATTGCGATTGTATGCTGGTGACTGTATTATTGTAATTGTATGATTGTGATTGTATGATTGTGATTGTATGATTGTGATTGCATGATTGTGATTGTATGATTGTGTTTGTATGATTGTGATTGTATGATTGTGATTGTATGATTGTGTTTGGGCGATTGTAATTGTATGATTGCGATTGTATGATGGTGATTGTATGATTATTATCGTATGATTGTGATTGTTTGACTGCGATTGTATGATTGTGATTGTATGATTGTGATTGTATGATTGTGATTGTATGATTGTGATTGTATGATTGTGATTGTATGATTGTGATTGTATGATTGTGTTTGTATGATTTTGATTGGATGATTGTGATTGCATGATTGTGATTGTATGATTGTGATTGTATGATTGTGATTGTATGATTGTGATTGTATCATTGTGATTGTATGATTGTGATTGTGTGATTGTGATTGTATGATTGTGATTGTATGATTGCGTGTGTATGATTGTGATTCTATGATTGTGATTGTATGATTGTGATCGTATGGTTGTGATTGTTCGATTGCAATTGTACGATTGCGATTGTATTATTGTGATTGTATGATTGTGGTAGTATGGTCGTGATTTTATGATTGTGATTGTATGATTGTGATTGTATTGTTGCGATTGTATGATTGTGATTGTATGATTGTGATTGTATGATTGTGATTGTATGATTGTGATTGTATGATTGTGATTGTATGATTGTGATTGTATGATTGTTATTGTGTGATTGTATTTGGGAGATTGTAATTGTATGATTGCGATTTTATGATTGCGATTTTATGCTGGTGACTGTATTATTGTGATTGTATGATTGTGATTGTATGATTGTGATTGTATGATTGTGATTGTACGATTGTATTTGGGTGATTGTAATTGTATGATTGTGATTGTATGATTGTGATGGTATGATTGTGATTGTATGATTGCGATAGTATGATTGTGATTGTATGATTGTGATTGTATGGTTGTGATTGTATGATTGCGATTGTATGATTGTGATTGTATGATTGTGATTTTATGATAATGATTGTATGATTGTGATTGTATGATTGTGATGGTATGATTGTGATTATATGATTGCGATAGAATTATTGTGATTGTATGATTGTGATTGTATGGTTGTGATTGTATGATTGTGATTGTATGATTGCGATTGTATGATTGTGATTGTATGATTGTGATTGCATGATTGTGATAGTATGATTGTGATTGTATGATTGTGATTGTATGACTGTGATTATATGATTGTGATTGTGCGATTGTGATTGTACGATTGTGATTGTACGGTTGTGATTGTATGGTTGTGATTGTATGATTATGATTGAATGATTGTGATTGCATGATTGTGATTGTATGATTGTGATTGCATGATTTTGAATGTATGATAGTGATTGTATGATTGTGATTGTATGATTGTGATTGTATGATTGTGATTGTATGATTGTGATTGTATGATTGTGATTGTATGATTGTGATTGTCTGATTGTGGTCGTATGATTGTGACTGTATGATTGTGATTGTATGATTGTGATTGTATGATTGTGATTGTATGATTGTCATTGTATGATTATGATTGTATGATTGTGATTGCATGATTGTGATTGTATGATTGAGATTGCATGATTTTGTATGTATGATTGTGATTGTATGATTGTGATTGTATGATTGTGATTGTATGATTGTGATTGTATGATTGTGATAGTATGATTGTGATTGTATGATTGTGATTGTATGACTGTGATTGTATGATTGTGATTGTATGATTGTGATTGTATGATTGTGATAGTATGATTGTGATTGTATGATTGTGATTGTATGATTGTGACTGTATGATTGTGATAGTATGATTGTGATTGTAAGATTGTGATTTTATGACTGTCATTGTATGATTATGATTCTATTTTTGTGATTGTATGATTATGATTGTATGATTGTGATTGTATGATTGTGATTGTATGATTGCGATTGTATGAATGCGATTGTATGATTGTGATTGTATGAATGCGATTGTATGATTGTGATTGCATGATTGTGATTGTATGATTGTGATTGTATGATATTGATTGTATGATTGTGATTGTATGATTGTGATTGTATGATTGTGATTGTATGATTGTGATTGTCTGATTGTGGTTGTATGATTGTGACTGTATGATTGTGATTGTATGATTGTGATTGTATGATTGTGATTGTATGATTGTCATTGTATGATTATGATTGTATGATTGTGATTGCATGATTGTGATTGTATGATTGAGATTGCATGATTTTGTATGTATGATTGTGATTGTATGATTGTGATTGTATGATTGTGATTGTATGATTGTGATTGTATGATTGTGATTGTATGATTGTGATTGTATGATTGTGATTGTATGATTGTGATTGTATGATTGTGATAGTATGATTGTGATTGTATGATTGTGATTGTATGACTGTGATTGTATGATTGTGATTGTATGATTGTGATTGTATGATTGTGATAGTATGATTGTGATTGTATGATTGTGATTGTATGATTGTGACTGTATGATTGTGATAGTATGATTGTGATTGTAAGATTGTGATTTTATGACTGTCATTGTATGATTGTGATTGTATGATTGTGATTGTATGATTGTGATGTATGATTGTAATTGTATGATTATGATTGAATGATTGTGATTGTATGATTGTGATTGTATGACTGTGATTGTATGATTGTGATTGTGCGATTGTGATTGTATGACTGTGATTGTATGATTGTGATTGTGCGATTGTGATTGTACGATTGTGATTGTACGATTGTGATTGTACGATTGTGATTGTATGATTATGATTGAATGATTGTGATTGCATGATTATGATTGAATGATTGTGATTGCATGATTGTGATTGTATGATTGGGATTGCATGATTTTGAATGTATGATTGTGATTGTATGATTGTGATTGTATGATTGTGATTGTATGATTGTGATTGTATGATTGTGATAGTATGATTGTGATTGTATGATTGCGATTGTATGATTGTGATTGTATGATTATGATTGTATTTTTGTGATTGTATGATTGTGATTGTATGATTGTGATTGTATGATTGCGATTGTATGAATGCGATTGTATGATTGTGATTGCATGATTGTGATTGTATGATTGTGATTGTATGATATTGATTGTATGATTGTGATTGTATGATTGTGATTGTCTGATTGTGGTTGTATGTTTGTGAGTGTATGATTCTGATTGTATGATTGTGATTGTATGATTGTGATTGTATGATTGTAATTGTATGATTATGATTGTACGATTGTGATTGCATGATTGTGATTGTATGATTGAGGTTGCATGATTTTGTACGTATGGTTGTGATTGTATGATTGTGACTGTATGATTGTGATTGTATGATTGTGATTGTATGATTGTGATTGTATGATTGTGATTGTATGATTGTGATTGTATGATTGTGATTGTATGATTGTGATTGTATGATTGTGATTGTATCATTGTGATTGTATGATTGTGATTGTGTGATTGTGATTGTATGATTGTGATTGTATGATTGCGTGTGTATGATTGTGATTCTATGATTGTGATTGTATGATTGTGATCGTATGGTTGTGATTGTTCGATTGCAATTGTACGATTGCGATTGTATTATTGTGATTGTATGATTGTGGTAGTATGGTTGTGATTTTATGATTGTGATTGTATGATTGTGATTGTATTGTTGCGATTGTATGATTGTGATTGTATGATTGTGATTGTATGATTGTGATTGTATGATTGTGATTGTATGATTGTGATTGTATGATTGTTATTGTGTGATTGTATTTGGGAGATTGTAATTGTATGATTGCGATTTTATGATTGCGATTTTATGCTGGTGACTGTATTATTGTGATTGTATGATTGTGATTGTATGATTGTGATTGTACGATTGTATTTGGGTGATTGTAATTGTATGATTGTGATTGCATGATTGTGATTGTATGATTGTGATTGTATGATTGTGATGGTATGATTGTGATTGTATGATTGCGATAGTATGATTGCGATTGTATGACTGTGATTGTATGATTGTGATTGTATCATTGTGATTGTATGATTGTGATAGTATGATTGTGATTGTATGATTGTGATTGTACGATTGTGATTGTATTATTGTGATTGTATGATTGTGATAGTATGATTGTGATTGTATGATTGTGATTGTATGATTGCGATTGTATGATTGTAATTGTATGATTGTGATTGTATGATTGTGATTGTATTGTTGCGATTGTATGATTGTGATTGTATGATTGTGATTGTATGATTGTGATTGTATGATTGTGATTGTATGATTGTTATTGTGTGATTGTATTTGGGAGATTGTAATCGTATGATTGCGATTTTATGATTGCGATTTTATGCTGGTGACTGTATTATTGTGATTGTATGGTTGTGATTGTATGATTGTGATTGTACGATTGTATTTGGGTGATAGTAATTGTATGATTGTGATTGCATGATTGTGATTGTATGATTGTGATTGTATGATTGTGATGGTATGATTGTGATTGTATGATTGCGATAGTATGATTGTGATTGTATGATTGTGATTGTATGGTAGTGATTGTATGATTGCGATTGTATGATTGTGATTGTATGATTGTGATTTTATGATAATGATTGTATGATTGTGATTGTATGATTGTGATGGTATGATTGTGATTGTATGATTGCGATAGAATTATTGTGATTGTATGATTGTGATTGTATGGTTGTGATTGTATGATTGTGATTGTATGATTGCGATTGTATGATTGTGATTGTATGATTGTGATTGCATGATTGTGATAGTATGATTGTGATTGTATGATTGTGATTGTATGACTGTGATTGTATGATTGTGATTGTATGATTGTGATTGTATGATTGTGATTGTATGATTGTGATTGTATGATTATGATTGTATTTTTGTGATTGTATGATTATGATTGAATGATTGTGATTGCATGATTGTGATTGTATGATTGTGATTGCATGATTTTGAATGTATGATTGTGATTGTATGATTGTGATTGTATGATTGTGATTGTATGATTGTGATTGTATGATTGTGATAGTATGATTGTGATTGTATGATTGTGATTGTATAATTATGATTGTATTTTTGTGATTGTATGATTGTGATTGTATGACTGCGATTGTATGATTGTGATTGTACGATTGTGATTGTATGATTGTGATTGTATGATTGCGATTGTATGAATGCGATTGTATGATTGTGATTGCATGATTGTGATTATATGATTGTGATTGTATGATATTGATTGTATGATTGTGATTGTATGATTGTGATTGTATGATTGTGATTGTATGATTGTGATTGTATGATTGTGATTGTATGATTGTGATTGTATGATTGCGATTGCATGATTGTGAGTGTATGATTGTGATTGTATGATTGTGCTAGTATGATTCTGATTGTATGATTGTGGTTGTATGATTGTGATTGTATGATTGTGATTGTATGATTGTGATTGTATGATTATGATTGTATTTTTGTGATTGTATGATTATGATTGAATGATTGTGATTGCATGATTGTGATTGTATGATTGTGATTGCATGATTTTGAATGTATGATTGTGATTGTATGATTGTGATTGTATGATTGTGATTGTATGATTGTGATAGTATGATTGTGATTGTATGATTGTGATTGTATAATTATGATTGCATTTTTGTGATTGTATGATTGCGATTGTATGAATGCGATTGTATGATTGTGATTGCATGATTGTGATTATATGATTGTGATTGTATGATATTGATTGTATGATTGTGATTGTATGATTGTGATTGTATGATTGTGATTGTATGATTGTGATTGTATGATTGCGATTGCATGATTGTGAGTGTATGATTGTGATTGTATGATTGTGATTGTATGATTGTGATTGTATGATTGTGATTGTATGATTGTGATTGTATGATTGCGATTGCATGATTGTGATTATATGATTGTGATTGTATGATATTGATTGTATGATTGTGATTGTATGATTGTGATTGTATGATTGTGATTGTACGATTGTGATTGTATGATTGTGATTGTATGATTGCGATTATATGATTGTGATTGTATGATATTGATTGTATGATTGTGATTGTATGATTGTGATTGTATGATTGTGATTGTATGATTGTGATTGTATGATTGCGATTGCATGATTGTGAGTGTATGATTGTGATTGTATGATTGTGATTGTATGATTCTGATTGTATGATTGTGATTGTATGATTGTGATTGTATGATTGTGATTGTCTGATTGTGGTTGTATGATTTTGTATGTATGATTGTGATTGTATGATTGTGATTGTATGATTGTGATTGTATGATTGTGATTGTATGATTGTGATTGTATGACTGTGATTGTATGATTGTGATTGTATGATTGTGATTGTATGATTGTGATAGTATGATTGTGATTGTATGATTGTGATTGTATGATTGTGACTGTATGATTGTGATAGTATGATTGTGATTGTATGATTGTGATTGTATCATTGTGGTTGTATGATTGTGATTGTGTGATTGTGATTGTATGATTGTGATTGTATGATTGCGTGTGTATGATTGTGATTCTATGATTGTGATTGTATGATTGTGATCGTATGGTTGTGATTGTTCGATTGCAATTGTACGATTGCGATTGTATTATTGTGATTGTATGATTGTGGTAGTATGGTTGTGATTTTATGATTGTGATTGTATGATTGTGATTGTATTGTTGCGATTGTATGATTGTGATTGTATGATTGTGATTGTATGATTGTGATTGTATGATTGTGATTGTATGATTGTGATTGTATGATTGTGATTGTATGATTGTGATTGTATGATTGTTATTGTGTGATTGTATTTGGGAGATTGTAATCGTATGATTGCGATTTTATGATTGCGATTTTATGCTGGTGACTGTATTATTGTGATTGTATGATTGTGATTGTATGATTGTGATTGTATGATTGTGATTGTACGATTGTATTTGGGTGATTGTAATTGTATGATTGTGATTGCATGATTGTGATTGTATGATTGTGATTGTATGATTGTGATGGTATGATTGTGATTGTATGACTGCGATAGTATGATTGTGATTGTATGATTGTGATTGTATGGTAGTGATTGTATGATTGCGATTGTATGATTGTGATTGTATGATTGTGATTTTATGATAATGATTGTATGATTGTGATTGTATGATTGTGATGGTATTATTGTGATTGTATGATTGCGATAGAATTATTGTGATTGTATGATTGTGATTGTATGGTTGTGATTGTATGATTGTGATTGTATGATTGCGATTGTATGATTGTGATTGTATGATTGTGATTGCATGATTGTGATAGTATGATTGTGATTGTATGATTGTGATTGTATGACTGTGATTGTATGATTGTGATTGTATGATTGTGATTGTATGATTGTGATTATATGATTGTGATTGTATGATTATGATTGTATTTTTGTGATTGTATGATTATGATTGAATGATTGTGATTGCATGATTGTGATTGTATGATTGTGATTGCATGATTTTGAATGTATGATTGTGATTGTATGATTGTGATTGTATGATTGTTATTGTGTGATTGTATTTGGGAGATTGTAATCGTATGATTGCGATTTTATGATCGCGATTTTATGCTGGTGACTGTATTATTGTGATTGTATGATTGTGATTGTATGATTGTGATTGTATGGTTGTGATTGTATGATTGTGATTGTATGATTGCGATTGTATGATTGTGATTGTATGATTGTGATTGCATGATTGTGATAGTATGATTGTGATTGTATGATTGTGATTGTATGACTGTGATTGTATGATTGTGATTGTATGATTGTGATTGTATGATTGTGATTGTATGATTGTGATTGTATGATTATGATTGTATTTTTGTGATTGTATGATTATGATTGAATGATTGTGATTGCATGATTGTGATTGTATGATTGTGATTGCATGATTTTGAATGTATGATTGTGATTGTATGATTGTGATTGTATGAATGTGATTGTATGATTGTGATAGTATGATTGTGATTGTATGATTGCGATTGTACGATTGCGATTGTATGATTGTGATTGTATGATTATGATTGTATTTTTGTGATTGTATGATTATGATTGTATGATTGTGATTGTATGATTGTGATTGTATGATTGCGATTGTATGAATGCGTTTGTATGATTGTGATTGCATGATTGTGATTGTATGATTGTGATTGTATGATATTGATTGTATGATTGTGATTGTATGATTGTGATTGTATGATTGTGATTGTATGATTGTGATTGTCTGATTGTGGTTGTATGATTGTGACTGTATGATTGTGATTGTATGATTGCGATTGTATGATTGTGATTGTATGATTGTCATTGTATGATTATGATTGTATGATTGTGATTGCATGATTGTGATTGTATGATTGAGATTGCATGATTTTGTATGTATGATTGTGATTGTATGATTGTGATTGTATGATTGTGATTGTATGATTGTGATTGTATGATTGTGATAGTATGATTGTGATTGTATGATTGTGATTGTATGACTGTGATTGTATGATTGTGATTGTATGATTGTGATTGTATGATTGTGATAGTATGATTGTGATTGTATGATTGTGATTGTATGATTGTGACTGTATGATTGTGATAGTATGATTGTGATTGTAAGATTGTGATTTTATGACTGTCATTGTATGATTGTGATTGTATGATTGTGATTGTATGATTGTGATGTATGATTGTAATTGTATGATTATGATTGAATGATTGTGATTGTATGATTGTGATTGTATGATTGTGATGGTATGATTGTGATTGTATGATTGCGATTGTACGATTGTGATTGTATGATTATGATTGTATGATTGTGATTGTATGATTGTGATTGTATGATTGTGATTGTATGATTGTGAATGTATGATTGTGATTGTATGATTGTGATTGTATGATTGTGATTGTATGATTGCGATTGTATGAATGCGATTGTATGATTGTGATTGCATGATTGTGATTGTATGATTGTGATTGTATGATATTGATTGTATGATTGTGATTGTATGATTGTGATTGTCTGATTGTGGTTGTATGTTTGTGAGTGTATGATTGTGATTGTATGATTGTGATTGTATGATTGTGATTGTATGATTGTGATTGTATGATTGTGATTGTATGATTGTAATTGTATGATTATGATTGTACGATTGTGATTGCATGATTGTGATTGTATGGTTGAGATTGCATGATTTTGTATGTATGATTGTGATTGTATGATTGTGATTGTATGATTGTGATTGTATGATTGTGATAGTATGATTGTGATTGTATGATTGCGATTGTATGACTGTGATTGTATGATTGTGATTGTATGATTGTGATTGTATGATTGTGATAGTATGATTGTGATTGTATGATTGTGATTGTATGACTGTGATTGTATGATTGTGATTGTGCGATTGTGATTGTACGATTGTGATTGTACGATTGTGATTGTATGATTATGATTGAATGACTGTGATTGCATGATTGTGATTGTATGATTGTGATTGCATGATTTTGAATATATGATTGTGATTGTATGATTGTGATTGTATGATTGTGATTGTATGATTGTGATTGTACGATTGTGATTGTATGATTGTGATAGTATGATTGTGATTGTAAGATTGTGATTGTATGACTGTGATTGTATGATTGTCATTGTATGATTGTGATTGTATGATTATGATTGTATGATTGTGATTGTATGATTGTGATGGTATGATTGTGATTGTATGATTGCGATCGTATGATTGTGATTGTATGATTATGATTGTATGATTGTGAATGTATGATTGCGATTGTATGATTGTGATTGTATGATTATGATTGTATTTTTGTGATTGTATGATTGTGATTGTATGATTGCGATTGTATTATTGTGATTGTATGATTGTGATAGTATGATTGTGATTGTATGATTGTGATTGTATGATTGCGATTGTATGATTGTAATTGTATGATTGTGATTGTATGATTGTGATTGTATGATTGTGATTGTGTGATTGTGATTGTATGATTGTGATTGTATGTTTGTGGTTGTGTGATCGTATTTGGGAGATTGTAATTGTATGATTGCGATTTTATAATTGCGATTGTATGCTGGTGACTGTATTATTGTAATTGTATGATTGTGATTGTATGATTGTGATTGTATGATTGTGATTGTATGATTGTGATTGCATGATTGTGATTGTATGATTGTGTTTGTATGATTGTGATTGTATGATTGTGATTGTATGATTGTGTTTGGGCGATTGTAATTGTATGATTGCGATTGTATGATGGTGATTGTATGATTATTATCGTATGATTGTGATTGTTTGACTGCGATTGTATGATTGTGATTGTATGATTGTGATTGTATGATTGTGATTGTATGATTGTGATTGTATGATTGTGTTTGTATGATTTTGATTGGATGATTGTGATTGCATGATTGTGATTGTATGATTGTGATTGTATGATTGTGATTGTATGATTGTGATTGTATCATTGTGATTGTATGATTGTGATTGTGTGATTGTGATTGTATGATTGTGATTGTATGATTGCGTGTGTATGATTGTGATTCTATGATTGTGATTGTATGATTGTGATTGTATGATTGTGATCGTATGGTTGTGATTGTTCGATTGCAATTGTACGATTGCGATTGTATTATTGTGATTGTATGATTGTGGTAGTATGGTTGTGATTTTATGATTGTGATTGTATGATTGTGATTGTATTGTTGCGATTGTATGATTGTGATTGTATGATTGTGATTGTATGATTGTGATTGTATGATTGTGATTGTATGATTGTGATTGTATGATTGTTATTGTGTGATTGTATTTGGGAGATTGTAATTGTATGATTGCGATTTTATGATTGCGATTTTATGCTGGTGACTGTATTATTGTGATTGTATGATTGTGATTGTATGATTGTGATTGTACGATTGTATTTGGGTGATTGTAATTGTATGATTGTGATTGTATGATTGTGATGGTATGATTGTGATTGTATGATTGCGATAGTATGATTGTGATTGTATGATTGTGATTGTATGGTTGTGATTGTATGATTGCGATTGTATGATTGTGATTGTATGATTGTGATTTTATGATAATGATTGTATGATTGTGATTGTATGATTGTGATGGTATGATTGTGATTGTATGATTGCGATAGAATTATTGTGATTGTATGATTGTGATTGTATGGTTGTGATTGTATGATTGTGATTGTATGATTGCGATTGTATGATTGTGATTGTATGATTGTGATTGCATGATTGTGATAGTATGATTGTGATTGTATGATTGTGATTGTATGACTGTGATTATATGATTGTGATTGTGCGATTGTGATTGTACGATTGTGATTGTACGGTTGTGATTGTATGGTTGTGATTGTATGATTATGATTGAATGATTGTGATTGCATGATTGTGATTGTATGATTGTGATTGCATGATTTTGAATGTATGATAGTGATTGTATGATTGTGATTGTATGATTGTGATTGTATGATTGTGATTGTATGATTGTGATTGTATGATTGTGATTGTATGATTGTGATTGTCTGATTGTGGTCGTATGATTGTGACTGTATGATTGTGATTGTATGATTGTGATTGTATGATTGTGATTGTATGATTGTCATTGTATGATTATGATTGTATGATTGTGATTGCATGATTGTGATTGTATGATTGAGATTGCATGATTTTGTATGTATGATTGTGATTGTATGATTGTGATTGTATGATTGTGATTGTATGATTGTGATTGTATGATTGTGATTGTATGTTTGTGATTGTGTGATCGTATTTGGGAGATTGTAATTGTATGATTGCGATTTTATAATTGCGATTGTATGCTGGTGACTGTATTATTGTAATTGTATGATTGTGATTGTATGATTGTGATTGTATGATTGTGATTGCATGATTGTGATTGTATGATTGTGTTTGTATGATTGTGATTGTATGATTGTGATTGTATGATTGTGTTTGGGCGATTGTAATTGTATGATTGCGATTGTATGATGGTGATTGTATGATTATTATCCTATGATTGTGATTGTTTGACTGCGATTGTATGATTGTGATTGTATGATTGTGATTGTATGATTGTGATTGTATGATTGTGATTGTATGATTGTGATTGTATGATTGTGTTTGTATGATTTTGATTGGATGATTGTGATTGCATGATTGTGATTGTATGATTGTGATTGTATGATTGTGATTGTATGATTGTGATTGTATCATTGTGATTGTATGATTGTGATTGTGTGATTGTGATTGTATGATTGTGATTGTATGATTGCGTGTGTATGATTGTGATTCTATGATTGTGATTGTATGATTGTGATCGTATGGTTGTGATTGTTCGATTGCAATTGTACGATTGCGATTGTATTATTGTGATTGTATGATTGTGGTAGTATGGTTGTGATTTTATGATTGTGATTGTATGATTGTGATTGTATTGTTGCGATTGTATGATTGTGATTGTATGATTGTGATTGTATGATTGTGATTGTATGATTGTGATTGTATGATTGTGATTGTATGATTGTGTTTGTATGATTTTGATTGGATGATTGTGATTGCATGATTGTGATTGTATGATTGTGATTGTATGATTGTGATTGTATGATTGTGATTGTATCATTGTGATTGTATGATTGTGATTGTGTGATTGTGATTGTATGATTGTGATTGTATGATTGCGTGTGTATGATTGTGATTCTATGATTGTGATTGTATGATTGTGATCGTATGGTTGTGATTGTTCGATTGCAATTGTACGATTGCGATTGTATTATTGTGATTGTATGATTGTGGTAGTATGGTTGTGATTTTATGATTGTGATTGTATGATTGTGATTGTATTGTTGCGATTGTATGATTGTGATTGTATGATTGTGATTGTATGATTGTGATTGTATGATTGTGATTGTATGATTGTGATTGTATGATTGTGATTGTATGATTGTGATTGTATGATTGTTATTGTGTGATTGTATTTGGGAGATTGTAATTGTATGATTGCGATTTTATGATTGCGATTTTATGCTGGTGACTGTATTATTGTGATTGTATGATTGTGATTGTATGATTGTGATTGTACGATTGTATTTGGGTGATTGTAATTGTATGATTGTGATTGTATGATTGTGATGGTATGATTGTGATTGTATGATTGCGATAGAATTATTGTGATTGTATGATTGTGATTGTATGGTTGTGATTGTATGATTGTGATTGTATGATTGCAATTGTATGATTGTGATTGTATGATTGTGATTGCATGATTGTGATAGTATGATTGTGATTGTATGATTGTGATTGTATGACTGTGATTATATGATTGTGATTGTGCGATTGTGATTGTACGATTGTGATTGTACGGTTGTGATTGTATGGTTGTGATTGTATGATTATGATTGAATGATTGTGATTGCATGATTGTGATTGTATGATTGTGATTGCATGATTTTGAATGTATGATAGTGATTGTATGATTGTGATTGTATGATTGTGATTGTATGATTGTGATTGTATGATTGTGATTGTATGATTGTGATTGTATGATTGTGATTGTCTGATTGTGGTCGTATGATTGTGACTGTATGATTGTGATTGTATGATTGTGATTGTATGATTGTGATTGTATGATTGTCATTGTATGATTATGATTGTATGATTGTGATTGCATGATTGTGATTGTATGATTGAGATTGCATGATTTTGTATGTATGATTGTGATTGTATGATTGTGATTGTATGATTGTGATTGTATGATGGTGATTGTATGATTGTGATTGTATGATTGTGATAGTATGATTGTGATTGTATGATTGTGATTGTATGACTGTGATTGTATGATTGTGATTGTATGATTGTGATTGTATGATTGTGATTGTATGATTGTGATTGTATGATTGTGATTGTATGATTGTGACTGTATGATTGTGATAGTATGATTGTGATTGTAAGATTGTGATTTTATGACTGTCATTGTATGATTATGATTCTATTTTTGTGATTGTATGATTATGATTGTATGATTGTGATTGCATGATTGTGATTGTATGATTGTGATTGTATGATATTGATTGTATGATTGCGATTGTATGATTGTGATTGTCTGATTGTGGTTGTATGTTTGTGAGTGTATGATTGTGATTGTATGATTGTGATTGTATGATTGTGATTGTATGATTGTGATTGTATGATTGTGATTGTATGATTGTGATTGTATGATTGTGATTGTATGATTGTGATTGTATGATTGTGATTGTATGATTGTGATTGTATGATTGTAATTGTATGATTATGATTGTACGATTGTGATTGCATGATTGTGATTGTATGGTTGGGATTGTAAGATTGTGATTGTATGACTGTGATTGTATGATTGTCATTGTATGATTGTGATTGTATGATTATGATTGTATGATTGTGATTGTATGATTGTGATGGTATGATTGTGATTGTATGATTGCGATCGTATGATTGTGATTGTATGATTATGATTGTATGATTGTGAATGTATGATTGCGATTGTATGATTGTGATTGTATGATTATGATTGTATTTTTGTGATTGTATGATTGTGATTGTATGATTGCGATTGTCTTATTGTGATTGTATGATTGTGATAGTATGATTGTGATTGTATGATTGTGATTGTATGATTGCGATTGTATGATTGTAATTGTATGATTGTGATTGTATGATTGTGATTGTATGATTGTGATTGTGTGATTGTGATTGTATGATTGTGACTGTATGTTTGTGGTTGTGTGATCGTATTTGGGAGATTGTAATTGTATGATTGCGATTTTATAATTGCGATTGTATGCTGGTGACTGTATTATTGTAATTGTATGATTGTGATTGTATGATTGTGATTGTATGATTGTGATTGTATGATTGTGATTGCATGATTGTGATTGTATGATTGTGTTTGTATGATTGTGATTGTATGATTGTGATTGTATGATTGTGTTTGGGCGATTGTAATTGTATGATTGCGATTGTATGATGGTGATTGTATGATTATTATCGTATGATTGTGATTGTTTGACTGCGATTGTATGATTGTGATTGTATGATTGTGATTGTATGATTGTGATTGTATGATTGTGATTGTATGATTGTGTTTGTATGATTTTGATTGGATGATTGTGATTGCATGATTGTGATTGTATGATTGTGATTGTATGATTGTGATTGTATGATTGTGATTGTATCATTGTGATTGTATGATTGTGATTGTGTGATTGTGATTGTATGATTGTGATTGTATGATTGCGTGTGTATGATTGTGATTCTATGATTGTGATTGTATGATTGTGATCGTATGGTTGTGATTGTTCGATTGCAATTGTACGATTGCGATTGTATTATTGTGATTGTATGATTGTGGTAGTATGGTTGTGATTTTATGATTGTGATTGTATTGTTGCGATTGTATGATTGTGATTGTATGATTGTGATTGTATGATTGTGATTGTATGATTGTGATTGTATGATTGTGATTGTATGATTGTTATTGTGTGATTGTATTTGGGAGATTGTAATTGTATGATTGCGATTTTATGATTGCGATTTTATGCTGGTGACTGTATTATTGTGATTGTATGATTGTGATTGTATGATTGTGATTGTATTTGGGTGATTGTAATTGTATGATTGTGATTGTATGGTTGTGATGGTATGATTGTGATTGTATGATTGCGATAGTATGATTGTGATTGTATGATTGTGATTGTATGGTTGTGATTGTATGATTGCGATTGTATGATTGTGATTGTATGATTGTGATTTTATGATAATGATTGTATGATTGTGATTGTATGATTGTGATGGTATGATTGTGATTGTATGATTGCGATAGAATTATTGTGATTGTATGATTGTGATTGTATGGTTGTGATTGTATGATTGTGATTGTATGATTGCGATTGTATGATTGTGATTGTATGATTGTGATTGCATGATTGTGATAGTATGATTGTGATTGTATGATTGTGATTGTATGACTGTGATTATATGATTGTGATTGTGCGATTGTGATTGTACGATTGTGATTGTACGGTTGTGATTGTATGGTTGTGATTGTATGATTATGATTGAATGATTGTGATTGCATGATTGTGATTGTATGATTGTGATTGCATGATTTTGAATGTATGATAGTGATTGTATGATTGTGATTGTATGATTGTGATTGTATGATTGTGATTGTATGACTGTGATTGTATGATTGTGATTGTATGATTGTGATTGTCTGATTGTGGTCGTATGATTGTGACTGTATGATTGTGATTGTATGATTGTGATTGTATGATTGTGATTGTATGATTGTCATTGTATGATTATGATTGTATGATTGTGATTGCATGATTGTGATTGTATGATTGAGATTGCATGATTTTGTATGTATGATTGTGATTGTATGATTGTGATTGTATGATTGTGATTGTATGATTGTGATTGTATGATTGTGATTGTATGATTGTGATAGTATGATTGTGATTGTATGATTGTGATTGTATGACTGTGATTGTATGATTGTGATTGTATGATTGTGATTGTATGATTGTGATAGTATGATTGTGATTGTATGATTGTGATTGTATGATTGTGACTGTATGATTGTGATAGTATGATTGTGATTGTAAGATTGTGATTTTATGACTGTCATTGTATGATTATGATTCTATTTTTGTGATTGTATGATTATGATTGTATGATTGTGATTGTATGATTGTGATTGTATGATTGCGATTGTATGAATGCGATTGTATGATTGTGATTGTATGAATGCGATTGTATGATTGTGATTGCATGATTGTGATTGTATGATTGTGATTGTATGATATTGATTGTATGATTGTGATTGTATGATTGTGATTGTATGATTGTGATTGTATGATTGTGATTGTATGATTGTGATTGTCTGATTGTGGTTGTATGATTGTGACTGTATGATTGTGATTGTATGATTGTGATTGTATGATTGTGATTGTATGATTGTCATTGTATGATTATGATTGTATGATTGTGATTGCATGATTGTGATTGTATGATTGAGATTGCATGATTTTGTATGTATGATTGTGATTGTATGATTGTGATTGTATGATTGTGATTGTATGATTGTGATTGTATGATTGTGATTGTATGATTGTGATTGTATGATTGTGATTGTATGATTGTGATTGTATGATTGTGATTCTATGATTGTGATAGTATGATTGTGATTGTATGATTGTGATTGTATGACTGTGATTGTATGATTGTGATTGTATGATTGTGATTGTATGATTGTGATAGTATGATTGTGATTGTATGATTGTGATTGTATGATTGTGACTGTATGATTGTGATAGTATGATTGTGATTGTAAGATTGTGATTTTATGACTGTCATTGTATGATTGTGATTGTATGATTGTGATTGTATGATTGTGATGTATGATTGTAATTGTATGATTATGATTGAATGATTGTGATTGTATGATTGTGATTGTATGACTGTGATTGTATGATTGTGATTGTGCGATTGTGATTGTATGACTGTGATTGTATGATTGTGATTGTGCGATTGTGATTGTACGATTGTGATTGTACGATTGTGATTGTACGATTGTGATTGTATGATTATGATTGAATGATTGTGATTGCATGATTATGATTGAATGATTGTGATTGCATGATTGTGATTGTATGATTGGGATTGCATGATTTTGAATGTATGATTGTGATTGTATGATTGTGATTGTATGATTGTGATTGTATGATTGTGATTGTATGATTGTGATTGTATGATTGTGATAGTATGATTGTGATTGTATGATTGCGATTGTATGATTGTGATTGTATGATTATGATTGTATTTTTGTGATTGTATGATTGTGATTGTATGATTGTGATTGTATGATTGCGATTGTATGAATGCGATTGTATGATTGTGATTGCATGATTGTGATTGTATGATTGTGATTGTATGATATTGATTGTATGATTGTGATTGTATGATTGTGATTGTCTGATTGTGGTTGTATGTTTGTGAGTGTATGATTCTGATTGTATGATTGTGATTGTATGATTGTGATTGTATGATTGTGATTGTATGATTGTAATTGTATGATTATGATTGTACGATTGTGATTGCATGATTGTGATTGTATGATTGAGGTTGCATGATTTTGTACGTATGGTTGTGATTGTATGATTGTGACTGTATGATTGTGATTGTATGATTGTGATTGTATGATTGTGATTGTATGATTGTGATTGTATGATTGTGATTGTATGATTGTGATTGTATGATTGTGATTGTATGATTGTGTTTGTATGATTTTGATTGGATGATTGTGATTGCATGATTGTGATTGTATGATTGTGATTGTATGATTGTGATTGTATGATTGTGATTGTATCATTGTGATTGTATGATTGTGATTGTGTGATTGTGATTGTATGATTGTGATTGTATGATTGCGTGTGTATGATTGTGATTCTATGATTGTGATTGTATGATTGTGATCGTATGGTTGTGATTGTTCGATTGCAATTGTACGATTGCGATTGTATTATTGTGATTGTATGATTGTGGTAGTATGGTTGTGATTTTATGATTGTGATTGTATGATTGTGATTGTATTGTTGCGATTGTATGATTGTGATTGTATGATTGTGATTGTATGATTGTGATTGTATGATTGTGATTGTATGATTGTGATTGTATGATTGTTATTGTGTGATTGTATTTGGGAGATTGTAATTGTATGATTGCGATTTTATGATTGCGATTTTATGCTGGTGACTGTATTATTGTGATTGTATGATTGTGATTGTATGATTGTGATTGTACGATTGTATTTGGGTGATTGTAATTGTATGATTGTGATTGCATGATTGTGATTGTATGATTGTGATTGTATGATTGTGATGGTATGATTGTGATTGTATGATTGCGATAGTATGATTGCGATTGTATGACTGTGATTGTATGATTGTGATTGTATCATTGTGATTGTATGATTGTGATAGTATGATTGTGATTGTATGATTGTGATTGTACGATTGTGATTGTATGATTGTGATTGTATGATTGCGATTGTATGAATGCGATTGTATGATTGTGATTGCATGATTGTGATTATATGATTGTGATTGTATGATATTGATTGTATGATTGTGATTGTATGATTGTGATTGTATGATTGTGATTGTATGATTGTGATTGTATGATTGCGATTGCATGATTGTGAGTGTATGATTGTGATTGTATGATTGTGATTGTATGATTCTGATTGTATGATTGTGATTGTATGATTGTGATTGTATGATTGCAATTGTATGATTATGATTGTACGATTGTGATTGCATGATTGTGATTGTATGATTGAGATTGCATGATTTTGTACGTATGGTTGTGATTGTATGATTGTGACTGTATGATTGTGATTGTATGATTGTGATTGTATGATTGTGATTGTATAATGTGGTTGTATGTTTGTGAGTGTATGATTGTGATTGTATGATTGTGATTGTATGATTGTGATTGTATGATTGTGATTGTATGATTGTGATTGTATGATTGTGATTGTATGATTGTGATTGTATGATTGTGATTGTATGATTGTGATTGTATGATTGTGATTGTATGATTGTAATTGTATGATTATGATTGTACGATTGTGATTGCATGATTGTGATTGTATGATTGAGATTGCATGATTTTGTATGTATGATTGTGATTGTATGATTGTGATTGTATGATTGTGATTGTATGATTGTGATTGTATGATTGTGATAATATGATTGTGATTGTAAGATTGTGATTGTATAACCGTGATTGTATGATTGTGATTGTATGATTATGATTGTATGATTGTGATTGTATGATTGCGATTGTATGATTGTGATTGTATGATTGTGATTGTATAATTATGATTGTATTTTTGTGATTGTATGATTGTGATTGTATGATTGCGATTGTATGATTGTGATTGTACGATTGTGATTGTATGATTGTGATTGTATGATTGCGATTGTATGAATGCGATTGTATGATTGTGATTGCATGATTGTGATTATATGATTGTGATTGTATGATATGGATTGTATGATTGTGATTGTATGATTGTGATTGTATGATTGTGATTGTATGATTGTGATTGTATGATTGTGATTGTATGATTGCGATTGCATGATTGTGAGTGTATGATTGTGATTGTATGATTGTGATTGTATGATTCTGATTGTATGATTGTGATTGTATGATTGCGGTTGTATGATTATTATCGTATGATTGTGATTGTTTGACTGCGATTGTATG
This sequence comes from Megachile rotundata, assembly GCF_050947335.1. Taxonomy (NCBI): domain Eukaryota; kingdom Metazoa; phylum Arthropoda; class Insecta; order Hymenoptera; family Megachilidae; genus Megachile; species Megachile rotundata. The sequence continues at coordinate 525,649 of NW_027473318.1, read as the reverse complement.
ATTGTGATTGTATGATTGTGATTGTATGATTGTGATTGTATGATTGTGATTGTATGATTGTGATTGTATGATTGTGATTGTATGATTGTGTTTGTATGATTTTGATTGGATGATTGTGATTGCATGATTGTGATTGTATGATTGTGATTGTATGATTGTGATTGTATGATTGTGATTGTATCATTGTGATTGTATGATTGTGATTGTGTGATTGTGATTGTATGATTGTGATTGTATGATTGTGGTAGTATGGTTGTGATTTTATGATTGCGATTGTATGATTGTGATTGTATTGTTGCGATTGTATGATTGTGATTGTATGATTGTGATTGTATGATTGTGATTGTATGATTGTGATTGTATGATTGTGATTGTATGATTGTTATTGTGTGATTGTATTTGGGAGATTGTAATTGTATGATTGCGATTTTATGATTGCGATTTTATGCTGGTGACTGTATTATTGTGATTGTATGATTGTGATTGTATGATTGTGATTGTACGATTGTATTTGGGTGATTGTAATTGTATGATTGTGATTGCATGATTGTGATTGTATGATTGTGATTGTATGATTGTGATGGTATGATTGTGATTGTATGATTGCGATAGTATGATTGCGATTGTATGACTGTGATTGTATGATTGTGATTGTATCATTGTGATTGTATGATTGTGATAGTATGATTGTGATTGTATGATTGTGATTGTACGATTGTGTTTGTATGATTGTGATTGTATGATTGCGATTGTATGAATGCGATTGTATGATTGTGATTGCATGATTGTGATTATATGATTGTGATTGTATGATATTGATTGTATGATTGTGATTGTATGATTGTGATTGTATGATTGTGATTGTATGATTGTGATTGTATGATTGTGATTGTATGATTGCGATTGCATGATTGTGAGTGTATGATTGTGATTGTATGATTGTGATTGTATGATTCTGATTGTATGATTGTGATTGTATGATTGTGATTGTATGATTGTAATTGTATGATTATGATTGTACGATTGTGATTGCATGATTGTGATTGTATGATTGAGATTGCATGATTTTGTACGTATGGTTGTGATTGTATTATTGTGACTGTATGATTGTGATTGTATGATTGTGATTGTATGATTGTGATTGTATGATGTGGTTGTATGTTTGTGAGTGTATGATTGTGATTGTATGATTGTGATTGTATGATTGTGATTGTATGATTGTGATTGTATGATTGTGATTGTATGATTGTAATTGTATGATTATGATTGTACGATTGTGATTGCATGATTGTGATTGTATGATTGAGATTGCATGATTTTGTATGTATGATTGTGATTGTATGATTGTGATTGTATGATTGTGATTGTATGATTGTGATTGTATGATTGTGATGATATGATTGTGATTGTAAGATTGTGATTGTATAACCGTGATTGTATGATTGTGATTGTATGATTATGATTGTATGATTGTGATTGTATGATTGCGATTGTATGATTGTGATTGTATGATTGTGATTGTATAATTATGATTGTATTTTTGTGATTGTATGATTGTGATTGTATGATTGCGATTGTATGATTGTGATTGTACGATTGTGATTGTATGATTGTGATTGTATGATTGCGATTGTATGAATGCGATTGTATGATTGTGATTGCATGATTGTGATTATATGATTGTGATTGTATGATATTGATTGTATGATTGTGATTGTATGATTGTGATTGTATGATTGTGATTGTATGATTGTGATTGTATGATTGCGATTGCATGATTGTGAGTGTATGATTGTGATTGTATGATTGTGATTGTATGATTCTGATTGTATGATTGTGATTGTATGATTGTGCTTGTATGATTGTAATTGTATGATTATGATTGTACGATTGTGATTGCATGATTGTGATTGTATGATTGAGATTGCATGATTTTGTACGTATGGTTGTGATTGTATGATTGTGATTGTATGATTGTGATTGTATGATTGTGATAGTATGATTGTGATTGTGTGATTGTGATTGTATGATTGTGATTGTATGATTGTGATTGTATGATTGTGATTGTCTGATTGTGGTTGTATGATTGTGATTGTATGATTGTGATTGTATGACTGTGATTGTATGATTGTGATTGTATGATTGTGATAGTATGATTGCGATTGTATGATTGTGATTGTATGATTCTGATAGTATGATTTTGATTGTATGATTGTGATTGTATGACTGTGATTGTATGATTGTGATTGTGCGATTGTGATTGTATGACTGTGATTGTATGATTGTGATTGTGCGATTGTGATTGTACGATTGTGATTGTATGATTGTGATTGTATGATTGTGATAGTATGATTGTGATTATATGATTGTGATTGTATGACTGTGATTGTATGATTGTGATTGTGCGATTGTGATTGTACGATTGTGATTGTACGATTGTGATTGTATGATTATGATTGAATGATTGTGATTGCATGATTATGATTGAATGATTGTGATTGCATGATTGTGATTGTACGATTGGGATTGCATGATTTTGAATGTATGATTGTGATTGTATGATTGTGATTGTATGATTGTGATAGTATGATTGTGATTGTATGATTGCGATTGTATGATTGTGATTGTATGATTATGATTGTATTTTTGTGATTGTATGATTGTGATTGTATGATTGTGATTGTATGATTGCGATTGTATGAATGCGATTGTATGATTGTGATTGCATGATTGTGATTGTATGACTGTGATTGTATGATATTGATTGTATGATTGTGATTGTATGATTGTGATTGTCTGATTGTGGTTGTATGTTTGTGAGTGTATGATTGTGATTGTATGATTGTGATTGTATGATTGTGATTGTATGATTGTGATTGTATGATTGTGATTGTATGATTGTGATTGTATGATTGTAATTGTATGATTATGATTATACGATTGTGATTGCATGATTGTGATTGTATGATTGAGATTGCATGATTTTGTATGTATGATTGTGATTGTATGATTGTGATTGTATGATTGTGATTGTATGATTGTGATTGTATGATTGTGATTGTATGATTGTGATAATATGATTGTGATTGTAAGATTGTGATTGTATAACCGTGATTGTATGATTGTGATTGTATGATTATGATTGTATGATTGTGATTGTATGATTGCGATTGTATGATTGTGATTGTATGATTGTGATTGTATAATTATGATTGTATTTTTGTGATTGTATGATTGTGATTGTATGATTGCGATTGTATGATTGTGATTGTACGATTGTGATTGTATGATTGTGATTGTGTGATTGCGATTGTATGAATGCGATTGTATGATTGTGATTGCATGATTGTGATTATATGATTGTGATTGTATGATATTGATTGTATGATTGTGATTGTATGATTGTGATTGTATGATTGTGATTGTATGATTGTGATTGTATGATTGTGATTCTATGATTGTTATTGTGTGATTGTATTTGGGAGATTGTAATTGTATGATTGCGATTTTATGATTGCGATTTTATGCTGGTGACTGTATTATTGTGATTGTATGATTGTGATTGTATGACTGTGATTGTATGATTGTGATTGTGCGATTGTGATTGTACGATTGTGATTGTACGGTTGTGATTGTATGGTTGTGATTGTATGATTATGATTGAATGATTGTGATTGCATGATTGTGATTGTATGATTGTGATTGCATGATTTTGAATGTATGATAGTGATTGTATGATTGCGATTGTATGATTGTGATTGTATGATTGTGATAGTATGATTGTGATTGTAAGATTGTGATTGTATGACCGTGATTGTATGATTGTGATTGTATGATTGTGATTGTATGATTATGATTGTATGATTGTGATTGTATGATTGTGATTGTATGATTGTGATTGTATGATTGTGATTGTATGATTATGATTGTATTTTTGTGATTGTATGATTATGATTGAATGATTGTGATTGCATGATTGTGATTGTATGATTGTGATTGCATGATTTTGAATGTATGATTGTGATTGTATGATTGTGATTGTATGATTGTAATTGTATGATTGTGATAGTATGATTGTGATTGTATGATTGCGATTGTATGATTGCGATTGTATGCTTGTGATTGTATGATTATGATTGTATTTTTGTGATTGTATGATTATGATTGTATGATTGTGATTGTATGATTGTGATTGTATGATTGCGATTGTATGAATGCGATTGTATGATTGTGATTGCATGATTGTGATTGTATGATTGTGATTGTATGATTGTGATTGTATGATTGTGATTGTATGAATGCGACTGTATGATTGTGATTGCATGATTGTGATTATATGATTGTGATTGTATGATATTGATTGTATGATTGTGATTGTATGATTGTGATTGTATGATTGTGATAGTATGATTGTGATTGTATGATTGTGATTCTATGACTGTGATTGTATGATTGTGATTGTGCGATTGTGATTGTGCGTTTGTGATTGTACGATTGTGATTGTACGATCGTGATTGTATGATTGTGATTGTATGATTATGATTGAATGATCGTGATTGCATGATTGTGATTGTATGATTGTGATTGCATGATTTTTAATGTATGACTGTGATTGTACGATTGTGATTGTATGATTGTGATTGTATGATTGTGATAGTATGATTGTGATTGTAAGATTGTGATTGTATGATTGTGATTGTAAGATTGTGATTGAATTACTGTGATTGTATGATTGTGATTGTATGATTGTGATGTATGATTGCAATTGTATGATTATGATTGTATGATTGTGATTGTATGGTTGTGATGGTATGATTGTGATTGTATGATTGCGATCGTATGATTGAGATTGTATGATTATGATTGTATGATTGTGATTGTATGATTGCGATTGTACGATTGTGATTGTACGATTGTGATTGTATGATTATGATTGTATTTTTGTGATTGTATGATTGTGAATGTATGATTGTGATTGTATGATTGTGATTGTATGATTGCGATTGTATGAATGCGATTGTATGATTGTGATTGCACGATTGCGATTGTATGATTGTGATTGTATGATATTCATTGTATGATTGTGATTGTATGGTTGTGATTGTAGTTTGTGATGTATGATTGTAATTGTATGATTGTGAATGCATGATTTTGAATGTATGATTGTGATTGTATGATTGTGATTGTATGATTGTGATTGTATGATTGTGATAGTATGATTGCGATCGTAAGATTGTGATTGTATGATTGTGATTGTATGATTGTGATTGTATGATTGTGATTGTATGATTGTGATTGTATGATTGTGATTGTATGATTGTGATAGTATGATTGTGATTGTATGATTGCGATTGTATGATTGTGATTGTATGATTATGATTGTATTTTTGTGATTGTATGATTGTGATTGTATGATTGTGATTGTATGATTGCGATTGTATGAATGCGATTGTATGATTGTGATTGCATGATTGTGATTGTATGATTGTGATTGTATGATTGCGATCGTATGATTGAGATTGTATGATTATGATTGTATGATTGTGATTGTATGATTGCGATTGTACGATTGTGATTGTATGATTATGATTGTATTTTTGTGATTGTATGATTGTGATTGTATGATTGTGAATGTATGATTGTGATTGTATGATTGTGATTGTATGATTGCGATTGTATGAATGCGATTGTATGATTGTGATTGCACGATTGCGATTGTATGATTGTGATTGTATGATATTCATTGTATGATTGTGATTGTATGATTGTGATTGTAGTTTGTGATGTATGATTGTAATTGTATGATTGTGAATGCATGATTTTCAATGTATGATTGTGATTGTATGATTGTGATTGTATGATTGTGATTGTCTGATTGAGGTTGTATGATTGTGAGTGTATGATTGTGATTGTATGATTGTGATTGTATGATTGTGATTGTATGATTGTGATTGTATGATTGTGATTGTATGATTGTAATTGTATGATTATGATTGTACGATTGTGATTGCATGATTGTGATTGTATGATTGAGATTGCATGATTTTGTATGTATGATTGTGATTGTATGATTGTGATTGTATGATTGTGATTGTATGATTGTGATACTATGACTGTGATTGTATGATTGCGATTGTATGACTGTGATTGTATGATTGTGATTGTATGATTGTGATTGTATGATTGGGATAGTATGATTGTGATTGTATGATTGTGATTGTATGACTGTGATTGTATGATTGTGATTGTGCGATTGTGATTGTACGATTGTGATTGTATGACGGTGATTGTGTGACTGTGATTGTATGATTGTGATTGTATGATTGTGAGTGTATGATTGTGATTGTATGATTGTGATTGTATGATTGTGATTGTATGATTGTGATTGTATGATTGTGATTGTATGATTGTAATTGTATGATTATGATTGTACGATTGTGATTGCATGATTGTGATTGTATGATTGAGATTGCATGATTTTGTATGTATGATTGTGATTGTATGATTGTGATTGTATGATTGTGATTGTATGATTGTGATACTATGACTGTGATTGTATGATTGCGATTGTATGACTGTGATTGTATGATTGTGATTGTATGATTGTGATTGTATGATTGGGATAGTATGATTGTGATTGTATGATTGTGATTGTATGACTGTGATTGTATGATTGTGATTGTGCGATTGTGATTGTACGATTGTGATTGTATGACGGTGATTGTGTGACTGTGATTGTATGATTGTGATTGTATGATTGTGATTGTATGATTGTGATAGTATGATTGTGATTGTATGATAGTGATTGTATGATTGTGATTGTATGATTGTGATTGTATGATTGTGATTGTATGATTGTGATTGTATGATTGTGATTGTATGATTGTGATTGTATGATTGTGATTGTATGATTGTGATTGTACGATTGTGATTGTATGATTGCGATTGTACGATTGCGATTGTATGGTTGTGATTGCATGATTGTGATTGTATGATTGTGATTGTATGATTGTGATTGTATGATTGTGATTGTACGATTGTGATTGTATGATTGCGATTGTACGATTGCGATTGTATGGTTGTGATTGCATGATTGTGATTGTATGATTGTGATTGTATGATATTGATTGTATGATTGTGATTGTACGATTGTGATTGTATGATTGTGATTGTATGATTGTGAGAGTATGATTGTGATTGTATGATTGGGATCGTATGACTGTGATTGTATGATTATGGTTGTATGATTGTGATGGTATGATTGCGATTGTATGATTGTGATTGTATGATTATGATTGTATTTTTGTGATTGTATGATTGTGATTGTATGATTGCGATTGTATTATTGTGATTGTATGATTGTGATAGTATGGTTGTGATTGTATGATTGTGATTGTATGATTGCGATTGTATGATTGTAATTGTATGATTGTCATTGTATGATTGTGATTGTATGATTGTGATTGTATGATTGTGATTGTATGATTGTGATTGTATGATTGTGATTGTATGATTGTGATTGTATGATTGTGATTGTATGATTGTGATTGTGTGATTGTATTTGGGAGATTGTAATTGTATGATTGCGATTTTATAATTGCGATTGTATGCTGGTGACTGTATTATTGTGATTGTATGATTGTGATTGTATGATTGTGATTGTATGATTGTGATTGCATGATTGTGATTGCATGATTGTGATTGTATGATTGTGTTTGTATGATTGTGATTGTATGATTGTGATTGTATGATTGTATTTGGGTGATTGTAATTGTATGATTGCGATTGTATGATTGTGATTGTATGATTGTTATCGTATGATTGTGATTGTTTGACTGCGAGTGTATGATTGTGATTGTATGATTGTGATTGTATGATTGTGATTGTATGATTGTGATTGTATGATTGTGATTGCATGATTGTGATTGTATGATTGTGATTGTATGATTGTGATAGTATGATTGTGATTGTAAGATTGTGATTGAATGACTGTCATTGTATGATTGTGATTGTATGATTGTGATTGTATGATTATGATTGTATGATTGTGATTGTATGATTGTGATGGTATGATTGTGATTGTATGATTGGGATCGTATGATTGTGATTGTATGACTATGATTGTATGATTGTGATTGTATGATTGCGATTGTATGATTATGGTTGTATTTTTGTGATTGTATGATTGTGATTGTATGATTGCGATTGTATTGTTGTGATTGTATGATTGTGATAGTATGGTTGTGATTGTATGATTGTGATTGTATGATTGGGATTGTATGATTGTAATTGTATGATTGTCATTGTATGATTGTGATTGTATGATTGTGATTGTATGATTGTGATTGTATGATTGTGATTGTATGATTGTGATTGTATGATTGTGATTGTATGATTGTGATTGTATGATTGTGATTGTAAGATTGTGATTGTGTGATTGTATTTGGGAGATTGTAATTGTATGATTGCGATTTTATAATTGCGATTGTATGCTGGTGACTGTATTATTGTGATTGTATGATTGTGATTGTATGATTGTGATTGCATGATTGTGATTGTATGATTGTGATTGTATGATTGTGATGGTAGGATTGTGATTGTATGATTGCGATAGTATGATTGTGATTGTATGATTGTGATTGTATGGTTGTGATTGTATGATTGCGATTGTATGATTGTGATTGTATGATTGTATTTGGGTGATTGTAATTGTATGATTGCGATTGTATGATTGTGATTGTGTGATTGTTATCGTATGATTGTGATTGTTTGACTGCGAGTGTATGATTGTGATTGTATGATTGTGATTGTATGATTGTGATTGTATGATTGTGATTGTATGATTGTGATTGTATGATTGTGATAGTATGATTGTGATTGTATGATTGCGATTGTATGATTGTGATTGTATGATTATGATTGTATTTTTGTGATTGTATAATTATGATTGTATGATTGTGATTGTATGATTGTGATTGTATGAATGTGATTGTATGATTGTGATTGTATGATTGTGATTGTATGATTGTGATTGTATGATTGTGATTGTATGATTGCGATTGTATGATTGTGATTGTGTGATTGTGATTGTATGACTGTGATTGTATGAATGCGATTGTATGATTGTGATTGCATGATTGTGATTGTATGATTGTGATTGTATGATTGTGATTGTGTGATTGTGATAGTATGATTGTGATTGTATGATTGTGATTGTATGACTGTGATTGTATGATTGTGATTCTACGATTGTGATTGTATGATTGTGATTGTATGATTGCGATTATATGAATGAAATTGTATGATTGTGATTGCATGATTGTGATTATATGATTGTGATTGTATGATATTGATTGTATGATTGTGATTGTATGATTGTGATTGTATGATTGTGATAGTATGATTGTGATTGTATGAATGTGATTGTATGACTGTGATTGTATGATTGTGATTGTGCGATTGTGATTGTGCGATTGTGATTGTACGATTGTGATTGCACGATCGTGATTGTATGATTGTGATTGTATGATTATGATTGAATGATTGTGATTGCATGATTGTGATTGTATGATTGTGATTGCATGATTTTTAATGTATGATTGTGATTGTACGATTGTGATTGTATGATTGTGATTGTATGATTGTGATAGTATGATTGCGATTGTAAGATTGTGATTGTATGACTGTGATTGTATGATTGTGATTGTATGATTGTCATTGTATGATTATGATTGTATGATAGCGATTGCATAATTGTGATTGTATGATTGAGATTGCATGATTTTGTATGTATGATTGTGATTGTATGATTGTGATTGTATGATTGTGATTGTATCATTGCGATTGTATGAATGCGATTGTATGATTGTGATTGCATGATTGTGATTGTATGATTGTGATTGTATGATATTGATTGTATGATTGTGATTGTATGATTGTGATTGTATGATTGTGATTGTATGATTGTGATTGTATGATTGTGATTGTATGATTGTAATTGTATGATTATGATTGTACGATTGTGATTGCATGATTGTGATTGTATGATTGAGATTGCATGATTTTGTATGTATGATTGTGATTGTATGATTGTGATTGTATGATTGTGATTGTATGATTGTGATACTATGACTGTGATTGTATGATTGCGATTGTATGACTGTGATTGTATGATTGTGATTGTATGATTGTGATTGTATGATTGGGATAGTATGATTGTGATTGTATGATTGTGATTGTATGACTGTGATTGTATGATTGTGATTGTGCGATTGTGATTGTACGATTGTGATTGTATGACGGTGATTGTGTGACTGTGATTGTATGATTGTGATTGTATGATTGTGATTGTATGATTGTGATAGTATGATTGTGATTGTATGATAATGATTGTATGATTGTGATTGTATGATTGTGATTGTATGATTGTGATTGTATGATTGTGATTGTATGATTGTGATTGTATGATTGTGATTGTATGATTGTGATTGTATGATTGTGATTGTATGATTGTGATTGTATGATTGTGATTGTACGATTGTGATTGTATGATTGCGATTGTACGATTGCGATTGTATGGTTGTGATTGCATGATTGTGATTGTATGATTGTGATTGTATGATATTGATTGTATGATTGTGATTGTACGATTGTGATTGTATGATTGTGATTGTATGATTGTGATAGTATGATTGTGATTGTATGATTGCGATTGTATGATTGTGATTGTATGATTATGATTGTATTTTTGTGATTGTATAATTATGATTGTATGATTGTGATTGTATGATTGTTATTGTATGATTGTTATTGTATGATTGTGATTGTATGATCGTGATAGTATGATTGTGATTGTATGATTGTGATTGTATGACTGTGATTGTATGATTGTGATTGTGCGATTGTGATTGTATGATTGTGATTGTATGATTGCGATTGTATGAATGCGATTGTATGATTGTGATTGCATGATTGTGATTGTATGATTGTGATTGTATGATATTGATTGTATGATTGTGATGGTATGATTGTGATTGTATGATTGGGATCGTATGACTGGTATTGTATGATTATGATTGTATGATTGTGATGGTATGATTGCGATTGTATGATTGTGATTGTATGATTATGATTGTATTTTTATGATTGTATGATTGTGATTGTATGATTGCGATTGTATTATTGTGATTGTATGATTGTGATAGTATGGTTGTGATTTTATGATTGTGATTGTATGATTGCGATTGTATGATTGTAATTGTATGATTGTCATTGTATGATTGTGATTGTATGATTGTGATTGTATGATTGTGATTGTATGATTGTGATTGTATGATTGTGATTGTATGATTGTGATTGTATGATTGTGATTGTATGATTGTGATTGTATGATTGTGATTGTATGATTGTGATTATATGATTGTGATTGTATGATTGCGATTGTATGATTGTGATTGTGTGATTGTGATTGTATGACTGTGATTGTATGAATGCGATTGTATGATTGTGATTGCATGATTGTGATTGTATGATTGTGATTGTATGATATTGATTGTATGATTGTGATTGTATGATTGTGATTGTATGATTGTGATTGTATGATTGTGATTGTATGATTGTGATTGTGTGATTGTGATAGTATGATTGTGATTGTATGATTGTGATTGTATGACTGTGATTGTATGATTGTGATTGTATGATTGTGATTGTATGACTGTGATTGTATGATTGTGATTGTGCGATTGTGATTGTACGATTGTGATTGTATGATTGTGATTGTATGGTTATGATTGAATGATTGTGATTGCATGATTGTGATTGTATGGTTGTGATTGCATGATTTTGAATGTATGATTGTGATTGTATGATTGTGATCGTATGATTGTGATTGTATGATTGTGATTGTATGATTGTGATTGTATGATTGTGATAGTATGATTGTGATTGTAAGATTGTGATTGAATGACTGTCATTGTATGATTGTGATTGTATGATTGTGATTGTATGATTATGATTGTATGATTGTGATTGTATGATTGTGATGGTATGATTGTGATTGTATGATTGGGATCGTATGATTGTGATTGTATGACTATGATTGTATGATTGTGATTGTATGATTGCGATTGTATGATTGTAATTGTATGATTGTCATTGTATGATTGTGATTGTATGATTGTGATTGTATGATTGTGATTGTATGATTGTGATTGTATGATTGTGATTGTATGATTGTGATTGTATGATTGTGATTGTATGATTGTGATTGTATGATTGTGATAGTAAGATTGTGATTGTGTGATTGTATTTGGGAGATTGTAATTGTATGATTGCGATTTTATAATTGCGATTGTATGCTGGTGACTGTATTATTGTGATTGTATGATTGTGATTGTATGATTGTGATTGCATGATTGTGATTGTATGATTGTGATTGTATGATTGTGATGGTATGATTGTGATTGTATGATTGCGATAGTATGATTGTGATTGTATGATTGTGATTGTATGGTTGTGATTGTATGATTGCGATTGTATGATGGTGATTGTATGATTGTGATTGTATGATAATGAGTGTATGATTGTGATTGTATGATTGTGATGGTATGATTGTGACTGTATGATTGCGATAGTATGATTGTGATTGTAAGATTGTGATTGTATGACTGTGATTGTATGATTGTGATTGTATGATTGTCATTGTATGATTATGATTGTATGATTGTGATTGTATGATTGTGATTGTGCGATTGTGATTGTGCGATTGTGATTGTACGATTGTGATTGTACGATCGTGATTGTATGATTGGGATTGTATGATTATGATTGAATGATTGTAATTGTATGACTGTGATTGTATGATTGTGATTGTATGATTGTAATTGTATGATTGTGATTGTGTGATTGTGATTGTGTGATTGCGATTGTGTGATTGCGATTGTATGATTGTGATTGCATGATTGTGATTGTATGATTGTGATAGTATGATTGTGATTGTATGACTGTGATTGTATGACTGTGATTGTATGATTGTGATTGTATGATTGTGATTGTTAGATTGTGATTGTATGACTGTGATTGTATGATTGTGATTGTATGATTGTGATTGTATGATTGTGATTGTATGATTGTGATTGTATGATTGTGATTGTATGATTGTGATTGTATGATTGTGATTGTATGATTGTGATTGTATGATTGTATTTGGGAGATTGTAGTTGTATGATTGCGATTGTATGATTGTGATTGTATGATTGTGATGTATGATTGTAATTGTATGATTATGATTGTATGATTGTGATTGTATGATTGTGGTGGTATGATTGTGATTGTATGATTGCGATCGTATGATTGTGATTGTATGATTATGATTGTATGATTGTGATTGTATGATTGCGATTGTATGATTGTGATTGTATGATTATGATTGCATTTTTGTGATTGTATGATGAGATTGTATGATTGTGATTGTATGATTGTGATTGTATGATTGTGATTGTACGATTGTGATTGTATGATTGTGATTGTATGATTGCGATTATATGAATGAAATTGTATGATTGTGATTGCATGATTGTGATTATATGATTGTGATTGTATGATATTGATTGTATGATTGTGATTGTATGATTGTGATTGTATGATTGTGATAGTATGATTGTGATTGTATGTTTGTGATTGTATGACTGTGATTGTATGATTGTGATTGTGCGATTGTGATTGTGCGATTGTGATTGTACGATTGTGATTGCACGATCGTGATTGTATGATTGTGATTGTATGATTACGATTGAATGATTGTGATTGCATGATTGTGATTGTATGATTGTGATTGTATGATTGTGATTGTATGATTGTGATTGTCTGATTGTGGTTGTATGATTGTGATTGTATGATTGTGATTGTATGATTGTAATTGTATGATTATGATTGTACGATTGTGATTGTATGATTGTGATTGTATGATTATGATTGTATGATTGTGATTGTATGATTGTGATTGTCTGATTGTGGTTGTATGTTTGTGAGTGTATGATTGTGATTGTATGATTGTGATTGTATGATTGTGATTGTATGATTGTGATTGTATGATTGTGATGATATGATTGTGATTGTAAGATTGTGATTGTATAACCGTGATTGTATGATTGTGATTGTATGATTATGATTGTATGATTGTGATTGTATGATTGCGATTGTATGATTGTGATTGTATGATTGTGATTGTATAATTATGATTGTATTTTTGTGATTGTATGATTGTGATTGTATGATTGCGATTGTATGATTGTGATTGTACGATTGTGATTGTATGATTGTGATTGTATGATTGCGATTGTATGAATGCGATTGTATGATTGTGATTGCATGATTGTGATTATATGATTGTGATTGTATGATATTGATTGTATGATTGTGATTGTATGATTGTGATTGTATGATTGTGATTGTATGATTGTGATTGTATGATTGCGATTGCATGATTGTGAGTGTATGATTGTGATTGTATGATTGTGATTGTATGATTCTGATTGTATGATTGTGATTGTATGATTGTGCTTGTATGATTGTAATTGTATGATTATGATTGTACGATTGTGATTGCATGATTGTGATTGTATGATTGAGATTGCATGATTTTGTACGTATGGTTGTGATTGTATGATTGTGATTGTATGATTGTGATTGTATGATTGTGATAGTATGATTGTGATTGTATGATTGCGATTGTATGACTGTGATTGTATGATTGTGATTGTATGATTGTGATTGTATGATTGTGATAGTATGATTGTGATTGTATGATTGTGATTGTATGACTGTGATTGTATGATTGTGATTGTGCGATTGTGATTGTACGATTGTGATTGTACGATTGTGATTGTATGATTATGATTGAATGATTGTGATTGCATGATTGTGATTGTATGATTGTGATTGCATGATTTTGAATATATGATTGTGATTGTATGATTGTGATTGTATGATTGTGATTGTATGATTGTGATTGTATGATTGTGATTGTATGATTGTGATTGTATGATTGTGATTGTATGATTGTGATTGTATGATTGTGATTGTATGATTGTGATAGGATGATTGTGATTGTAAGATTGTGATTGTATGACTGTGATTGTATGATTGTCATTGTATGATTGTGATTGTGTGATTGTGATTGTATGATTGTGATTGTATGATTGTGATTGTATGATTGTGATTGTCTGATTGTGGTTGTATGATTGTGATTGTATGATTGTGATTGTATGACTGTGATTGTATGATTGTGATTGTATGATTGTGATAGTATGATTGCGATTGTATGATTGTGATTGTATGATTCTGATGGTATGATTTTGATTGTATGATTGTGATTGTATGACTGTGATTGTATGATTGTGATTGTGCGATTGTGATTGTATGACTGTGATTGTATGATTGTGATTGTGCGATTGTGATTGTACGATTGTGATTGTATGATTGTGATTGTATGATTGTGATAGTATGATTGTGATTGTATGATTGTGATTGTATGACTGTGATTGTATGATTGTGATTGTGCGATTGTGATTGTACGATTGTGATTGTACGATTGTGATTGTATGATTATGATTGAATGATTGTGATTGCATGATTATGATTGAATGATTGTGATTGCATGATTGTGATTGTATGATTGGGATTGCATGATTTTGAATGTATGATTGTGATTGTATGATTGTGATTGTATGATTGTGATTGTATGATTGTGATAGTATGATTGTGATTGTATGATTGCGATTGTATGATTGTGATTGTATGATTATGATTGTATTTTTGTGATTGTATGATTGTGATTGTATGATTGTGATTGTATGATTGCGATTGTATGAATGCGATTGTATGATTGTGATTGCATGATTGTGATTGTATGACTGTGATTGTATGATATTGATTGTATGATTGTGATTGTATGATTGTGATTGTCTGATTGTGGTTGTATGTTTGTGAGTGTATGATTGTGATTGTATGATTGTGATTGTATGATTGTGATTGTATGATTGTGATTGTATGATTGTGATTGTATGATTGTGATTGTATGATTGTAATTGTATGATTATGATTATACGATTGTGATTGCATGATTGTGATTGTATGATTGAGATTGCATGATTTTGTATGTATGATTGTGATTGTATGATTGTGATTGTATGATTGTGATTGTATGATTGTGATTGTATGATTGTGATTGTATGATTGTGATTGTATGATTGTGATAATATGATTGTGATTGTAAGATTGTGATTGTATAACCGTGATTGTATGATTGTGATTGTATGATTATGATTGTATGATTGTGATTGTATGATTGCGATTGTATGATTGTGATTGTATGATTGTGATTGTATAATTATGATTGTATTTTTGTGATTGTATGATTGTGATTGTATGATTGCGATTGTATGATTGTGATTGTACGATTGTGATTGTATGATTGTGATTGTGTGATTGCGATTGTATGAATGCGATTGTATGATTGTGATTGCATGATTGTGATTATATGATTGTGATTGTATGATATTGATTGTATGATTGTGATTGTATGATTGTGATTGTATGATTGTGATTGTATGATTGTGATTGTATGATTGTGATTCTATGATTGTTATTGTGTGATTGTATTTGGGAGATTGTAATTGTATGATTGCGATTTTATGATTGCGATTTTATGCTGGTGACTGTATTATTGTGATTGTATGATTGTGATTGTATGACTGTGATTGTATGATTGTGATTGTGCGATTGTGATTGTACGATTGTGATTGTACGGTTGTGATTGTATGGTTGTGATTGTATGATTATGATTGAATGATTGTGATTGCATGATTGTGATTGTATGATTGTGATTGCATGATTTTGAATGTATGATAGTGATTGTATGATTGCGATTGTATGATTGTGATTGTATGATTGTGATAGTATGATTGTGATTGTAAGATTGTGATTGTATGACCGTGATTGTATGATTGTGATTGTATGATTGTGATTGTATGATTATGATTGTATGATTGTGATTGTATGATTGTGATTGTATGATTGTGATTGTATGATTGTGATTGTATGATTATGATTGTATTTTTGTGATTGTATGATTATGATTGAATGATTGTGATTGCATGATTGTGATTGTATGATTGTGATTGCATGATTTTGAATGTATGATTGTGATTGTATGATTGTGATTATATGATTGTAATTGTATGATTGTGATAGTATGATTGTGATTGTATGATTGCGATTGTATGATTGCGATTGTATGCTTGTGATTGTATGATTATGATTGTATTTTTGTGATTGTATGATTATGATTGTATGATTGTGATTGTATGATTGTGATTGTATGATTGCGATTGTATGAATGCGATTGTATGATTGTGATTGCATGATTGTGATTGTATGATTGTGATTGTATGATTGTGATTGTATGATTGTGATTGTATGAATGCGACTGTATGATTGTGATTGCATGATTGTGATTATATGATTGTGATTGTATGATATTGATTGTATGATTGTGATTGTATGATTGTGATTGTATGATTGTGATAGTATGATTGTGATTGTATGATTGTGATTCTATGACTGTGATTGTATGATTGTGATTGTGCGATTGTGATTGTGCGTTTGTGATTGTACGATTGTGATTGTACGATCGTGATTGTATGATTGTGATTGTATGATTATGATTGAATGATCGTGATTGCATGATTGTGATTGTATGATTGTGATTGCATGATTTTTAATGTATGACTGTGATTGTACGATTGTGATTGTATGATTGTGATTGTATGATTGTGATAGTATGATTGTGATTGTAAGATTGTGATTGTATGATTGTGATTGTAAGATTGTGATTGAATTACTGTGATTGTATGATTGTGATTGTATGATTGTGATGTATGATTGCAATTGTATGATTATGATTGTATGATTGTGATTGTATGATTGTGATGGTATGATTGTGATTGTATGATTGCGATCGTATGATTGAGATTGTATGATTATGATTGTATGATTGTGATTGTATGATTGCGATTGTACGATTGTGATTGTACGATTGTGATTGTATGATTATGATTGTATTTTTGTGATTGTATGATTGTGAATGTATGATTGTGATTGTATGATTGTGATTGTATGATTGCGATTGTATGAATGCGATTGTATGATTGTGATTGCACGATTGCGATTGTATGATTGTGATTGTATGATATTCATTGTATGATTGTGATTGTATGGTTGTGATTGTAGTTTGTGATGTATGATTGTAATTGTATGATTGTGAATGCATGATTTTGAATGTATGATTGTGATTGTATGATTGTGATTGTATGATTGTGATTGTATGATTGTGATAGTATGATTGCGATCGTAAGATTGTGATTGTATGATTGTGATTGTATGATTGTGATTGTATGATTGTGATTGTATGATTGTGATTGTATGATTGTGATTGTATGATTGTGATAGTATGATTGTGATTGTATGATTGCGATTGTATGATTGTGATTGTATGATTATGATTGTATTTTTGTGATTGTATGATTGTGATTGTATGATTGTGATTGTATGATTGCGATTGTATGAATGCGATTGTATGATTGTGATTGCATGATTGTGATTGTATGATTGTGATTGTATGATTGCGATCGTATGATTGAGATTGTATGATTATGATTGTATGATTGTGATTGTATGATTGCGATTGTACGATTGTGATTGTATGATTATGATTGTATTTTTGTGATTGTATGATTGTGATTGTATGATTGTGAATGTATGATTGTGATTGTATGATTGTGATTGTATGATTGCGATTGTATGAATGCGATTGTATGATTGTGATTGCACGATTGCGATTGTATGATTGTGATTGTATGATATTCATTGTATGATTGTGATTGTATGATTGTGATTGTAGTTTGTGATGTATGATTGTAATTGTATGATTGTGAATGCATGATTTTGAATGTATGATTGTGATTGTATGATTGTGATTGTATGATTGTGATTGTCTGATTGAGGTTGTATGATTGTGAGTGTATGATTGTGATTGTATGATTGTGATTGTATGATTGTGATTGTATGATTGTGATTGTATGATTGTGATTGTATGATTGTAATTGTATGATTATGATTGTACGATTGTGATTGCATGATTGTGATTGTATGATTGAGATTGCATGATTTTGTATGTATGATTGTGATTGTATGATTGTGATTGTATGATTGTGATTGTATGATTGTGATACTATGACTGTGATTGTATGATTGCGATTGTATGACTGTGATTGTATGATTGTGATTGTATGATTGTGATTGTATGATTGGGATAGTATGATTGTGATTGTATGATTGTGATTGTATGACTGTGATTGTATGATTGTGATTGTGCGATTGTGATTGTACGATTGTGATTGTATGACGGTGATTGTGTGACTGTGATTGTATGATTGTGATTGTATGATTGTGAGTGTATGATTGTGATTGTATGATTGTGATTGTATGATTGTGATTGTATGATTGTGATTGTATGATTGTGATTGTATGATTGTAATTGTATGATTATGATTGTACGATTGTGATTGCATGATTGTGATTGTATGATTGAGATTGCATGATTTTGTATGTATGATTGTGATTGTATGATTGTGATTGTATGATTGTGATTGTATGATTGTGATTGTATGATTGTGATACTATGACTGTGATTGTATGATTGCGATTGTATGACTGTGATTGTATGATTGTGATTGTATGATTGTGATTGTATGATTGGGATAGTATGATTGTGATTGTATGATTGTGATTGTATGACTGTGATTGTATGATTGTGATTGTGCGATTGTGATTGTACGATTGTGATTGTATGACGGTGATTGTGTGACTGTGATTGTATGATTGTGATTGTATGATTGTGATTGTATGATTGTGATAGTATGATTGTGATTGTATGATAGTGATTGTATGATTGTGATTGTATGATTGTGATTGTATGATTGTGATTGTATGATTGTGATTGTATGATTGTGATTGTATGATTGTGATTGTATGATTGTGATTGTATGATTGTGATTGTACGATTGTGATTGTATGATTGCGATTGTACGATTGCGATTGTATGGTTGTGATTGCATGATTGTGATTGTATGATTGTGATTGTATGATTGTGATTGTATGATTGTGATTGTACGATTGTGATTGTATGATTGCGATTGTACGATTGCGATTGTATGGTTGTGATTGCATGATTGTGATTGTATGATTGTGATTGTATGATATTGATTGTATGATTGTGATTGTACGATTGTGATTGTATGATTGTGATTGTATGATTGTGAGAGTATGATTGTGATTGTATGATTGGGATCGTATGACTGTGATTGTATGATTATGGTTGTATGATTGTGATGGTATGATTGCGATTGTATGATTGTGATTGTATGATTATGATTGTATTTTTGTGATTGTATGATTGTGATTGTATGATTGCGATTGTATTATTGTGATTGTATGATTGTGATAGTATGGTTGTGATTGTATGATTGTGATTGTATGATTGCGATTGTATGATTGTAATTGTATGATTGTCATTGTATGATTGTGATTGTATGATTGTGATTGTATGATTGTGATTGTATGATTGTGATTGTATGATTGTGATTGTATGATTGTGATTGTATGATTGTGATTGTGTGATTGTATTTGGGAGATTGTAATTGTATGATTGCGATTTTATAATTGCGATTGTATGCTGGTGACTGTATTATTGTGATTGTATGATTGTGATTGTATGATTGTGATTGTATGATTGTGATTGCATGATTGTGATTGCATGATTGTGATTGTATGATTGTGTTTGTATGATTGTGATTGTATGATTGTGATTGTATGATTGTATTTGGGTGATTGTAATTGTATGATTGCGATTGTATGATTGTGATTGTATGATTGTTATCGTATGATTGTGATTGTTTGACTGCGAGTGTATGATTGTGATTGTATGATTGTGATTGTATGATTGTGATTGTATGATTGTGATTGTATGATTGTGATTGCATGATTGTGATTGTATGATTGTGATTGTATGATTGTGATAGTATGATTGTGATTGTAAGATTGTGATTGAATGACTGTCATTGTATGATTGTGATTGTATGATTGTGATTGTATGATTATGATTGTATGATTGTGATTGTATGATTGTGATGGTATGATTGTGATTGTATGATTGGGATCGTATGATTGTGATTGTATGACTATGATTGTATGATTGTGATTGTATGATTGCGATTGTATGATTATGGTTGTATTTTTGTGATTGTATGATTGTGATTGTATGATTGCGATTGTATTGTTGTGATTGTATGATTGTGATAGTATGGTTGTGATTGTATGATTGTGATTGTATGATTGGGATTGTATGATTGTAATTGTATGATTGTCATTGTATGATTGTGATTGTATGATTGTGATTGTATGATTGTGATTGTATGATTGTGATTGTATGATTGTGATTGTATGATTGTGATTGTATGATTGTGATTGTATGATTGTGATTGTAAGATTGTGATTGTGTGATTGTATTTGGGAGATTGTAATTGTATGATTGCGATTTTATAATTGCGATTGTATGCTGGTGACTGTATTATTGTGATTGTATGATTGTGATTGTATGATTGTGATTGCATGATTGTGATTGTATGATTGTGATTGTATGATTGTGATGGTAGGATTGTGATTGTATGATTGCGATAGTATGATTGTGATTGTATGATTGTGATTGTATGGTTGTGATTGTATGATTGCGATTGTATGATTGTGATTGTATGATTGTATTTGGGTGATTGTAATTGTATGATTGCGATTGTATGATTGTGATTGTGTGATTGTTATCGTATGATTGTGATTGTTTGACTGCGAGTGTATGATTGTGATTGTATGATTGTGATTGTATGATTGTGATTGTATGATTGTGATTGTATGATTGTGATTGTATGATTGTGATAGTATGATTGTGATTGTATGATTGCGATTGTATGATTGTGATTGTATGATTATGATTGTATTTTTGTGATTGTATAATTATGATTGTATGATTGTGATTGTATGATTGTGATTGTATGAATGTGATTGTATGATTGTGATTGTATGATTGTGATTGTATGATTGTGATTGTATGATTGTGATTGTATGATTGCGATTGTATGATTGTGATTGTGTGATTGTGATTGTATGACTGTGATTGTATGAATGCGATTGTATGATTGTGATTGCATGATTGTGATTGTATGATTGTGATTGTATGATTGTGATGGTATGATTGTGATTGTATGATTGCGATAGTATGATTGTGATTGTATGATTGTGATTGTATGGTTGTGATTGTATGATTGCGATTGTATGATGGTGATTGTATGATTGTGATTGTATGATAATGAGTGTATGATTGTGATTGTATGATTGTGATGGTATGATTGTGACTGTATGATTGCGATAGTATGATTGTGATTGTAAGATTGTGATTGTATGACTGTGATTGTATGATTGTGATTGTATGATTGTGATTGTGTGATTGTGATAGTATGATTGTGATTGTATGATTGTGATTGTATGACTGTGATTGTATGATTGTGATTGTACGATTGTGATTGTATGATTGTGATTGTATGATTGCGATTATATGAATGAAATTGTATGATTGTGATTGCATGATTGTGATTATATGATTGTGATTGTATGATATTGATTGTATGATTGTGATTGTATGATTGTGATTGTATGATTGTGATAGTATGATTGTGATTGTATGAATGTGATTGTATGACTGTGATTGTATGATTGTGATTGTGCGATTGTGATTGTGCGATTGTGATTGTACGATTGTGATTGCACGATCGTGATTGTATGATTGTGATTGTATGATTATGATTGAATGATTGTGATTGCATGATTGTGATTGTATGATTGTGATTGCATGATTTTTAATGTATGATTGTGATTGTACGATTGTGATTGTATGATTGTGATTGTATGATTGTGATAGTATGATTGCGATTGTAAGATTGTGATTGTATGACTGTGATTGTATGATTGTGATTGTATGATTGTCATTGTATGATTATGATTGTATGATAGCGATTGCATAATTGTGATTGTATGATTGAGATTGCATGATTTTGTATGTATGATTGTGATTGTATGATTGTGATTGTATGATTGTGATTGTATCATTGCGATTGTATGAATGCGATTGTATGATTGTGATTGCATGATTGTGATTGTATGATTGTGATTGTATGATATTGATTGTATGATTGTGATTGTATGATTGTGATTGTATGATTGTGATTGTATGATTGTGATTGTATGATTGTGATTGTATGATTGTAATTGTATGATTATGATTGTACGATTGTGATTGCATGATTGTGATTGTATGATTGAGATTGCATGATTTTGTATGTATGATTGTGATTGTATGATTGTGATTGTATGATTGTGATTGTATGATTGTGATACTATGACTGTGATTGTATGATTGCGATTGTATGACTGTGATTGTATGATTGTGATTGTATGATTGTGATTGTATGATTGGGATAGTATGATTGTGATTGTATGATTGTGATTGTATGACTGTGATTGTATGATTGTGATTGTGCGATTGTGATTGTACGATTGTGATTGTATGACGGTGATTGTGTGACTGTGATTGTATGATTGTGATTGTATGATTGTGATTGTATGATTGTGATAGTATGATTGTGATTGTATGATAATGATTGTATGATTGTGATTGTATGATTGTGATTGTATGATTGTGATTGTATGATTGTGATTGTATGATTGTGATTGTATGATTGTGATTGTATGATTGTGATTGTATGATTGTGATTGTACGATTGTGATTGTATGATTGCGATTGTACGATTGCGATTGTATGGTTGTGATTGCATGATTGTGATTGTATGATTGTGATTGTATGATATTGATTGTATGATTGTGATTGTACGATTGTGATTGTATGATTGTGATTGTATGATTGTGATAGTATGATTGTGATTGTATGATTGCGATTGTATGATTGTGATTGTATGATTATGATTGTATTTTTGTGATTGTATAATTATGATTGTATGATTGTGATTGTATGATTGTTATTGTATGATTGTTATTGTATGATTGTGATTGTATGATCGTGATAGTATGATTGTGATTGTATGATTGTGATTGTATGACTGTGATTGTATGATTGTGATTGTGCGATTGTGATTGTATGATTGTGATTGTATGATTGCGATTGTATGAATGCGATTGTATGATTGTGATTGCATGATTGTGATTGTATGATTGTGATTGTATGATATTGATTGTATGATTGTGATGGTATGATTGTGATTGTATGATTGGGATCGTATGACTGGTATTGTATGATTATGATTGTATGATTGTGATGGTATGATTGCGATTGTATGATTGTGATTGTATGATTATGATTGTATTTTTGTGATTGTATGATTGTGATTGTATGATTGCGATTGTATTATTGTGATTGTATGATTGTGATAGTATGGTTGTGATTTTATGATTGTGATTGTATGATTGCGATTGTATGATTGTAATTGTATGATTGTCATTGTATGATTGTGATTGTATGATTGTGATTGTATGATTGTGATTGTATGATTGTGATTGTATGATTGTGATTGTATGATTGTGATTGTATGATTGTGATTGTATGATTGTGATTGTATGATTGTGATTGTATGATTGTGATTGTATGATTGTGATTGTATGATTGTGATTATATGATTGTGATTGTAT
Source organism: Megachile rotundata (assembly GCF_050947335.1). Lineage (NCBI taxonomy): Eukaryota > Metazoa > Arthropoda > Insecta > Hymenoptera > Megachilidae > Megachile > Megachile rotundata. Next base: position 500,785 of record NW_027473318.1, on the reverse strand, counting down.
GATTGCGATTGTATGATTGTGATTGTGTGATTGTGATTGTATGACTGTGATTGTATGAATGCGATTGTATGATTGTGATTGCATGATTGTGATTGTATGATTGTGATTGTATGATATTGATTGTATGATTGTGATTGTATGATTGTGATTGTATGATTGTGATTGTATGATTGTGATTGTATGATTGTGATTGTGTGATTGTGATAGTATGATTGTGATTGTATGATTGTGATTGTATGACTGTGATTGTATGATTGTGATTGTATGATTGTGATTGTATGACTGTGATTGTATGATTGTGATTGTGCGATTGTGATTGTACGATTGTGATTGTATGATTGTGATTGTATGGTTATGATTGAATGATTGTGATTGCATGATTGTGATTGTATGGTTGTGATTGCATGATTTTGAATGTATGATTGTGATTGTATGATTGTGATCGTATGATTGTGATTGTATGATTGTGATTGTATGATTGTGATTGTATGATTGTGATAGTATGATTGTGATTGTAAGATTGTGATTGAATGACTGTCATTGTATGATTGTGATTGTATGATTGTGATTGTATGATTATGATTGTATGATTGTGATTGTATGATTGTGATGGTATGATTGTGATTGTATGATTGGGATCGTATGATTGTGATTGTATGACTATGATTGTATGATTGTGATTGTATGATTGCGATTGTATGATTGTAATTGTATGATTGTCATTGTATGATTGTGATTGTATGATTGTGATTGTATGATTGTGAATGTATGATTGTGATTGTATGATTGTGATTGTATGATTGTGATTGTCTGATTGAGGTTGTATGATTGTGAGTGTATGATTGTGATTGTATGATTGTGATTGTATGATTGTGATTGTATGATTGTGATTGTATGATTGTGATTGTATGATTGTAATTGTATGATTATGATTGTACGATTGTGATTGCATGATTGTGATTGTATGATTGAGATTGCATGATTTTGTATGTATGATTGTGATTGTATGATTGTGATTGTATGATTGTGATTGTATGATTGTGATACTATGACTGTGATTGTATGATTGCGATTGTATGACTGTGATTGTATGATTGTGATTGTATGATTGTGATTGTATGATTGGGATAGTATGATTGTGATTGTATGATTGTGATTGTATGACTGTGATTGTATGATTGTGATTGTGCGATTGTGATTGTACGATTGTGATTGTATGACGGTGATTGTGTGACTGTGATTGTATGATTGTGATTGTATGATTGTGAGTGTATGATTGTGATTGTATGATTGTGATTGTATGATTGTGATTGTATGATTGTGATTGTATGATTGTGATTGTATGATTGTAATTGTATGATTATGATTGTACGATTGTGATTGCATGATTGTGATTGTATGATTGAGATTGCATGATTTTGTATGTATGATTGTGATTGTATGATTGTGATTGTATGATTGTGATTGTATGATTGTGATACTATGACTGTGATTGTATGATTGCGATTGTATGACTGTGATTGTATGATTGTGATTGTATGATTGTGATTGTATGATTGGGATAGTATGATTGTGATTGTATGATTGTGATTGTATGACTGTGATTGTATGATTGTGATTGTGCGATTGTGATTGTACGATTGTGATTGTATGACGGTGATTGTGTGACTGTGATTGTATGATTGTGATTGTATGATTGTGATTGTATGATTGTGATAGTATGATTGTGATTGTATGATAGTGATTGTATGATTGTGATTGTATGATTGTGATTGTATGATTGTGATTGTATGATTGTGATTGTATGATTGTGATTGTATGATTGTGATTGTATGATTGTGATTGTATGATTGTGATTGTACGATTGTGATTGTATGATTGCGATTGTACGATTGCGATTGTATGGTTGTGATTGCATGATTGTGATTGTATGATTGTGATTGTATGATTGTGATTGTATGATTGTGATTGTACGATTGTGATTGTATGATTGCGATTGTACGATTGCGATTGTATGGTTGTGATTGCATGATTGTGATTGTATGATTGTGATTGTATGATATTGATTGTATGATTGTGATTGTACGATTGTGATTGTATGATTGTGATTGTATGATTGTGAGAGTATGATTGTGATTGTATGATTGGGATCGTATGACTGTGATTGTATGATTATGGTTGTATGATTGTGATGGTATGATTGCGATTGTATGATTGTGATTGTATGATTATGATTGTATTTTTGTGATTGTATGATTGTGATTGTATGATTGCGATTGTATTATTGTGATTGTATGATTGTGATAGTATGGTTGTGATTGTATGATTGTGATTGTATGATTGCGATTGTATGATTGTAATTGTATGATTGTCATTGTATGATTGTGATTGTATGATTGTGATTGTATGATTGTGATTGTATGATTGTGATTGTATGATTGTGATTGTATGATTGTGATTGTATGATTGTGATTGTGTGATTGTATTTGGGAGATTGTAATTGTATGATTGCGATTTTATAATTGCGATTGTATGCTGGTGACTGTATTATTGTGATTGTATGATTGTGATTGTATGATTGTGATTGTATGATTGTGATTGCATGATTGTGATTGCATGATTGTGATTGTATGATTGTGTTTGTATGATTGTGATTGTATGATTGTGATTGTATGATTGTATTTGGGTGATTGTAATTGTATGATTGCGATTGTATGATTGTGATTGTATGATTGTTATCGTATGATTGTGATTGTTTGACTGCGAGTGTATGATTGTGATTGTATGATTGTGATTGTATGATTGTGATTGTATGATTGTGATTGTATGATTGTGATTGCATGATTGTGATTGTATGATTGTGATTGTATGATTGTGATAGTATGATTGTGATTGTAAGATTGTGATTGAATGACTGTCATTGTATGATTGTGATTGTATGATTGTGATTGTATGATTATGATTGTATGATTGTGATTGTATGATTGTGATGGTATGATTGTGATTGTATGATTGGGATCGTATGATTGTGATTGTATGACTATGATTGTATGATTGTGATTGTATGATTGCGATTGTATGATTATGGTTGTATTTTTGTGATTGTACGATTGTGATTGTATGATTGCGATTGTATTGTTGTGATTGTATGATTGTGATAGTATGGTTGTGATTGTATGATTGTGATTGTATGATTGGGATTGTATGATTGTAATTGTATGATTGTCATTGTATGATTGTGATTGTATGATTGTGATTGTATGATTGTGATTGTATGATTGTGATTGTATGATTGTGATTGTATGATTGTGATTGTATGATTGTGATTGTATGATTGTGATTGTAAGATTGTGATTGTGTGATTGTATTTGGGAGATTGTAATTGTATGATTGCGATTTTATAATTGCGATTGTATGCTGGTGACTGTATTATTGTGATTGTATGATTGTGATTGTATGATTGTGATTGCATGATTGTGATTGTATGATTGTGATTGTATGATTGTGATGGTAGGATTGTGATTGTATGATTGCGATAGTATGATTGTGATTGTATGATTGTGATTGTATGGTTGTGATTGTATGATTGCGATTGTATGATTGTGATTGTATGATTGTATTTGGGTGATTGTAATTGTATGATTGCGATTGTATGATTGTGATTGTGTGATTGTTATCGTATGATTGTGATTGTTTGACTGCGAGTGTATGATTGTGATTGTATGATTGTGATTGTATGATTGTGATTGTATGATTGTGATTGTATGATTGTGATTGTATGATTGTGATAGTATGATTGTGATTGTATGATTGCGATTGTATGATTGTGATTGTATGATTATGATTGTATTTTTGTGATTGTATAATTATGATTGTATGATTGTGATTGTATGATTGTGATTGTATGAATGTGATTGTATGATTGTGATTGTATGATTGTGATTGTATGATTGTGATTGTATGATTGTGATTGTATGATTGCGATTGTATGATTGTGATTGTGTGATTGTGATTGTATGACTGTGATTGTATGAATGCGATTGTATGATTGTGATTGCATGATTGTGATTGTATGATTGTGATTGTATGATTGTGATGGTATGATTGTGATTGTATGATTGCGATAGTATGATTGTGATTGTATGATTGTGATTGTATGGTTGTGATTGTATGATTGCGATTGTATGATGGTGATTGTATGATTGTGATTGTATGATAATGAGTGTATGATTGTGATTGTATGATTGTGATGGTATGATTGTGACTGTATGATTGCGATAGTATGATTGTGATTGTAAGATTGTGATTGTATGACTGTGATTGTATGATTGTGATTGTATGATTGTGATTGTGTGATTGTGATAGTATGATTGTGATTGTATGATTGTGATTGTATGACTGTGATTGTATGATTGTGATTGTACGATTGTGATTGTATGATTGTGATTGTATGATTGCGATTATATGAATGAAATTGTATGATTGTGATTGCATGATTGTGATTATATGATTGTGATTGTATGATATTGATTGTATGATTGTGATTGTATGATTGTGATTGTATGATTGTGATAGTATGATTGTGATTGTATGAATGTGATTGTATGACTGTGATTGTATGATTGTGATTGTGCGATTGTGATTGTGCGATTGTGATTGTACGATTGTGATTGCACGATCGTGATTGTATGATTGTGATTGTATGATTATGATTGAATGATTGTGATTGCATGATTGTGATTGTATGATTGTGATTGCATGATTTTTAATGTATGATTGTGATTGTACGATTGTGATTGTATGATTGTGATTGTATGATTGTGATAGTATGATTGCGATTGTAAGATTGTGATTGTATGACTGTGATTGTATGATTGTGATTGTATGATTGTCATTGTATGATTATGATTGTATGATAGCGATTGCATAATTGTGATTGTATGATTGAGATTGCATGATTTTGTATGTATGATTGTGATTGTATGATTGTGATTGTATGATTGTGATTGTATCATTGCGATTGTATGAATGCGATTGTATGATTGTGATTGCATGATTGTGATTGTATGATTGTGATTGTATGATATTGATTGTATGATTGTGATTGTATGATTGTGATTGTATGATTGTGATTGTATGATTGTGATTGTATGATTGTGATTGTATGATTGTAATTGTATGATTATGATTGTACGATTGTGATTGCATGATTGTGATTGTATGATTGAGATTGCATGATTTTGTATGTATGATTGTGATTGTATGATTGTGATTGTATGATTGTGATTGTATGATTGTGATACTATGACTGTGATTGTATGATTGCGATTGTATGACTGTGATTGTATGATTGTGATTGTATGATTGTGATTGTATGATTGGGATAGTATGATTGTGATTGTATGATTGTGATTGTATGACTGTGATTGTATGATTGTGATTGTGCGATTGTGATTGTACGATTGTGATTGTATGACGGTGATTGTGTGACTGTGATTGTATGATTGTGATTGTATGATTGTGATTGTATGATTGTGATAGTATGATTGTGATTGTATGATAATGATTGTATGATTGTGATTGTATGATTGTGATTGTATGATTGTGATTGTATGATTGTGATTGTATGATTGTGATTGTATGATTGTGATTGTATGATTGTGATTGTATGATTGTGATTGTACGATTGTGATTGTATGATTGCGATTGTACGATTGCGATTGTATGGTTGTGATTGCATGATTGTGATTGTATGATTGTGATTGTATGATATTGATTGTATGATTGTGATTGTACGATTGTGATTGTATGATTGTGATTGTATGATTGTGATAGTATGATTGTGATTGTATGATTGCGATTGTATGATTGTGATTGTATGATTATGATTGTATTTTTGTGATTGTATAATTATGATTGTATGATTGTGATTGTATGATTGTTATTGTATGATTGTTATTGTATGATTGTGATTGTATGATCGTGATAGTATGATTGTGATTGTATGATTGTGATTGTATGACTGTGATTGTATGATTGTGATTGTGCGATTGTGATTGTATGATTGTGATTGTATGATTGCGATTGTATGAATGCGATTGTATGATTGTGATTGCATGATTGTGATTGTATGATTGTGATTGTATGATATTGATTGTATGATTGTGATGGTATGATTGTGATTGTATGATTGGGATCGTATGACTGGTATTGTATGATTATGATTGTATGATTGTGATGGTATGATTGCGATTGTATGATTGTGATTGTATGATTATGATTGTATTTTTGTGATTGTATGATTGTGATTGTATGATTGCGATTGTATTATTGTGATTGTATGATTGTGATAGTATGGTTGTGATTTTATGATTGTGATTGTATGATTGCGATTGTATGATTGTAATTGTATGATTGTCATTGTATGATTGTGATTGTATGATTGTGATTGTATGATTGTGATTGTATGATTGTGATTGTATGATTGTGATTGTATGATTGTGATTGTATGATTGTGATTGTATGATTGTGATTGTATGATTGTGATTGTATGATTGTGATTGTATGATTGTGATTATATGATTGTGATTGTATGATTGCGATTGTATGATTGTGATTGTGTGATTGTGATTGTATGACTGTGATTGTATGAATGCGATTGTATGATTGTGATTGCATGATTGTGATTGTATGATTGTGATTGTATGATATTGATTGTATGATTGTGATTGTATGATTGTGATTGTATGATTGTGATTGTATGATTGTGATTGTATGATTGTGATTGTGTGATTGTGATAGTATGATTGTGATTGTATGATTGTGATTGTATGACTGTGATTGTATGATTGTGATTGTATGATTGTGATTGTATGACTGTGATTGTATGATTGTGATTGTGCGATTGTGATTGTACGATTGTGATTGTATGATTGTGATTGTATGGTTATGATTGAATGATTGTGATTGCATGATTGTGATTGTATGGTTGTGATTGCATGATTTTGAATGTATGATTGTGATTGTATGATTGTGATCGTATGATTGTGATTGTATGATTGTGATTGTATGATTGTGATTGTATGATTGTGATAGTATGATTGTGATTGTAAGATTGTGATTGAATGACTGTCATTGTATGATTGTGATTGTATGATTGTGATTGTATGATTATGATTGTATGATTGTGATTGTATGATTGTGATGGTATGATTGTGATTGTATGATTGGGATCGTATGATTGTGATTGTATGACTATGATTGTATGATTGTGATTGTATGATTGCGATTGTATGATTGTAATTGTATGATTGTCATTGTATGATTGTGATTGTATGATTGTGATTGTATGATTGTGATTGTATGATTGTGATTGTATGATTGTGATTGCATGATTGTGATTGTATGATTGTGATAGTATGATTGTGATTGTATGACTGTGATTGTATGACTGTGATTGTATGATTGTGATTGTATGATTGTGATTGTTAGATTGTGATTGTATGACTGTGATTGTATGATTGTGATTGTATGATTGTGATTGTATGATTGTGATTGTATGATTGTGATTGTATGATTGTGATTGTATGATTGTGATTGTATGATTGTGATTGTATGATTGTGATTGTATGATTGTATTTGGGAGATTGTAGTTGTATGATTGCGATTGTATGATTGTGATTGTATGATTGTGATGTATGATTGTAATTGTATGATTATGATTGTATGATTGTGATTGTATGATTGTGGTGGTATGATTGTGATTGTATGATTGCGATCGTATGATTGTGATTGTATGATTATGATTGTATGATTGTGATTGTATGATTGCGATTGTATGATTGTGATTGTATGATTATGATTGCATTTTTGTGATTGTATGATGAGATTGTATGATTGTGATTGTATGATTGTGATTGTATGATTGTGATTGTACGATTGTGATTGTATGATTGTGATTGTATGATTGCGATTATATGAATGAAATTGTATGATTGTGATTGCATGATTGTGATTATATGATTGTGATTGTATGATATTGATTGTATGATTGTGATTGTATGATTGTGATTGTATGATTGTGATAGTATGATTGTGATTGTATGTTTGTGATTGTATGACTGTGATTGTATGATTGTGATTGTGCGATTGTGATTGTGCGATCGTGATTGTACGATTGTGATTGCACGATCGTGATTGTATGATTGTGATTGTATGATTACGATTGAATGATTGTGATTGCATGATTGTGATTGTATGATTGTGATTGTATGATTGTGATTGTATGATTGTGATTGTCTGATTGTGGTTGTATGATTGTGATTGTATGATTGTGATTGTATGATTGTAATTGTATGATTATGATTGTACGATTGTGATTGTATGATTGTGATTGTATGATTATGATTGTATGATTGTGATTGTATGATTATGATTGTACGGTTGTGACTGTATGATTGTGATGGTATGATTGCGATTGTATGATTGCGATAGTATGTTTGTGATTGTATGATTGTGATTGTATGATTGTGACAGTATGATTGTGATTGTATGATTGTGATTGTGTGATTGCGATTGTATGATTGTGATTGTATGATTGTGATTGTATGATTGTGATGTATGATTGTAATTGTATGATTATGATTGTATGATTGTGATTGTATGATTGTGATGGTATGATTGTGATTGTATGATTGCGAGTGTATGATTGTGATTGTATGATTATGATTGTATGATTGTGATTGTATGATTATGATTGTACGGTTGTGACTGTATGATTGTGATGGTATGATTGCGATTGTATGATTGCGATAGTATGACTGTGATTGTATGATTGTGATTGTGCGATTGTGATTGTACGATTGTGATTGTACGGTTGTGATTGTATGGTTGTGATTGTATGATTATGATTGAATGATTGTGATTGCATGATTGTGATTGTATGATTGTGATTGCATGATTTTGAATGTATGATAGTGATTGTATGATTGTGATTGTATGATTGTGATTGTATGATTGTGATTGTATGACTGTGATTGTATGATTGTGATTGTGCGATTGTGATTGTGCGATTGTGATTGTACGATTGTGATTGTACGATTGTGATTGTACGATTGTGATTGTATGATTATGATTGAATGATTGTGATTGCATGATTGTGATTGTATGATTGTGATTGCATGATTTTGAATGTATGATTGTGATTGTATGATTGTGATTGTATGATTGTGATTGTATGATTGTGACAGTACGATTGTGATTGTATGATTGTGACAGTATGATTGTGATTGTATGATTGTGATTGTGTGATTGCGATTGTATGATTGCGATTGTATGATTGTGATTGTATGATTGTGATTGTATGATTGTGATAGTATGATTGTGATTGTATGACTGTGATTGTATGACTGTGATTGTATGATTGTGATTGTATGATTGTGATTGTAAGATTGTGATTGTATGACTGTGATTGTATGACTGTGATTGTATGATTGTGATTGTATGATTGTGATTGTATGATTGTGATAGTATGATTGTGATTGTATGATTGTGATTGTATGATTGTGATTGTATGATTGTGATTGTATGATTGTGATTGTATGATTGTGATTGTATGATTGTGATTGTATGATTGTGATTGTATGATTGTGATTGTATGATTGCGATTGTATGAATGCGATTGTATGATTGTGATTGCATGATTGTGATTGTATGATTGTGATTGTACGATATTGATTGTATGATTGTGATTGTATGATTGTGATTGTATGATTGTGACTGTATGATTGTGATAGTATGATTGTGATTGTATGATTGTGATTGTATGACTGTGAGTGTATGATTGTGATTGTGCGATCGTGATTGTGCGATTGTGATTGTACGATTGTGATTGTACGATTGTGATTGTATGATTGTGATTGTATGATTGTGATTGAATGATTGTGATTGCATGATTGTGATTGTATGATTGTGATTGCATGATTTTGAATGTATGATTGTGATTGTATGATTGTGATTGTATGATTGTGATTGTATGATTGTGATAGTATGATTGTGATTGTATGATTGCGATTGTATGATTGCGATTGTAAGATTGTGATTGTACGGTTATGATTGTATTTTTGTGATTGTATGATAATGATTGTATGATTGTGATTGTATGATTGTGATTGTATGATTGCGATTGTATGAATGCGATTGTATGATTGTGATTGCATGATTGTGATTGTATGATTGTGATTGTATGATTGTGATTGTATGATATTGATTGTATGATTGTGATTGTAAGATTGTGATTGTATGATTGTGATTGTATGATTGTGATTGTATGACCGTGATTGTATGATTGTGATTGTGCGATTGTGATTGTGCGATTGTGATTGTGCGATTGTGATTGTACGATTGTGATTGTATGATTATGATTGAATGATTGTGATTGCATGATTGTGATTGTATGATTGTGATTGTATGATTGTGATTGTCTGATTGTGGTTGTATCATTGTGATTGTATGATTGTGATTGTATGATTGTAATTGTATGATTATGATTGTACGATTATGATTGCATGATTGTGATTGTATGATTGAGATTGCATGATTTTGTATGTATGATTGTGATTGTATGATTGTGATTGTATGATTGTGATTGTATGATTGTGATAGTATGATTGTGATTGTATGATTGTGATTGTATGACTGTGATTGTATGATTGTGATTGTATGATTGTGATTGTATGACTGTGATTGTATGATTGTGATTGTAAGATTGTGATTGTATGACTGTCATTGTATGATTGTGATTGTATGATTGTGATTGTATGATTATGATTGTATGATTGTGATTGTATGATTGGGATCGTATGATTGTGATTGTATGATTGTGATGGTATGATTGTGATTGTATGATTGCGATAGTATGATTGTGATTGTAAGATTGTGATTGTATGACTGTGATTGTATGATTGTGATTGTATGATTGTCATTGTATGATTATGATTGTATGATTGTGATTGTACGATTGTGATTGTACTATTGTGATTGTGCGATTGTGATTGTGCGATTGTGATTGTACGATCGTGATTGTACGATCGTGATTGTATGATCGTGATAGTATGACTGTGATTGTATGATTGTGATTGTATGACTGTGATTGTATGATTGTGATTGTATGATTGTGATTGTATGATTGTGATTGTATGATATTGATTGTATGATTGTGATTGTATGATTGTGATTGTATGATTGTGATTGTATGATTGTGATTGTATGACTGTGATTGTGTGATTGTGATTGTGCGATTGTGATTGTGCGATTGTGATTGTATGATTGTGATTGTATGATTATGATTGTATGATTGTGATTGTATGATTATGATTGTACGGTTGTGACTGTATGATTGTGATGGTATGATTGCGATTGTATGATTGCGATAGTATGTTTGTGATTGTATGATTGTGATTGTATGATTGTGACAGTATGATTGTGATTGTATGATTGTGATTGTGTGATTGCGATTGTATGATTGTGATTGTATGATTGTGATTGTATGATTGTGATGTCTGATTGTAATTGTATGATTATGATTGTATGATTGTGATTGTATGATTGTGATGGTATGATTGTGATTGTATGATTGCGAGTGTATGATTGTGATTGTATGATTATGATTGTATGATTGTGATTGTATGATTGCGATTGTATGATTGTGATTGTATGATTATGATTGTATTTTTGTGATTGTATGATTGTGATTGTATGATTGTGATTGTATGATTGTGATTGTATGATTGTGATTGCATGATTGCGGTTGTATGAATGCGATTGTATGATTGTGATTGCATGATTGTGATTGCATGATTGTGATTGTATGATATTGATTGTATGATTGCGATTGTATGATTGTGATTGTATGACTGTGATTGTATGATTGTTATTGTGCGATTGTGATTGTGCGATTGTGATTGTACGATTGTGATTGTATGATTATGATTGAATGATTGTGATTGCATGATTGTGATTGTATGATTGTGATTGCATGATTTTGAATGTATGATTGTGATTGTATGATTGTGATTGTATGATTGTGATTGTATGATTGTGATAGTATGATTGTGATTGTAAGATTGTGATTGTATGATTGTGATTGTATGATTGTGATTGTGTGATTGTGATAGAATTATTGTGATTGTATGATTGTGATTGTATGGTTGTGATTGTATGATTGTGATTGTATGATTGCGATTGTATGATTGTGATTGTATGATTGTGATTGCATGATTGTGATAGTATGATTGTGATTGTATGATTGTGATTGTACGACTGTGATTGTATGATTGTGATTGTGCGATTGTGATTGTACGATTGTGATTGTACGGTTGTGATTGTATGGTTGTGATTGTATGATTATGATTGAATGATTGTGATTGCATGATTGTGATTGTATGAATGTGATTGTATGATTGTGATTGTATGATTGTGATTGTATGATTGCGATTGTATGATTGTGATTGTGTGATTGTGATAGAATTATTGTGATTGTATGATTGTGATTGTATGGTTGTGATTGTATGATTGTGATTGTATGATTGCTATTGTATGATTGTGATTGTATGATTGTGATTGCATGATTGTGATAGTATGATTGCGATTGTATGATTGTGATTGTATGATTATGATTGTATTTTTGTGATTGTATGATTGTGATTGTATGATTGCGATTGTATTATTGTGATTGTATGATTGTGATAGTATGATTGTGATTGTATGATTGTGATTGTATGATTGCGATTGTATGATTGTAATTGTATGATTGTGATTGTATGATTGTGATTGTATGATTGTGATTGTATGATTGTGATTGTGTGATTGTGATAGAATTATTGTGATTGTATGATTGTGATTGTATGGTTGTGATTGTATGATTGTGATTGTATGATTGCGATTGTATGATTGTGATTGTATGATTGTGATTGCATGATTGTGATAGTATGATTGTGATTGTATGATTGTGATTGTACGACTGTGATTGTATGATTGTGATTGTGCGATTGTGATTGTACGATTGTGATTGTACGGTTGTGATTGTATGGTTGTGATTGTATGATTATGATTGAATGATTGTGATTGCATGATTGTGATTGTATGATTGTGATTGCATGATTTTGAATGTATGATAGTGATTGTATGATTGTGATTGTATGATTGTGATTGTATGATTGTGACAGTATGATTGTGATTGTAAGATTGTGATTGTATGACCGTGATTGTATGATTGTGATTGTATGATTGTGATTGTATGATTATGATTGTATGATTGTGATTGTATGATTGTATTTGGGAGATTGTATTTTGGAGATTGTAATTGTAGGATTGCGATTGTACGATTGTGATTGTATGATTGTGATTGTATGATTGTGATTGTATGATTGCGATAGTATGATTGTGATTGTATGATTGTGATTGTATGATTGCGATTGTATGATTGTGATTGTATGATTATGATTGTATGACTGTGATTGTATGATTATGATTGTACGGTTGTGACTGTATGATTGTGATGGTATGATTGCGATTGTATGATTGCGATAGTATGACTGTGATTGTATGATTGTGATTGTGCGATTGTGATTGTACGATTGTGATTGTACGGTTGTGATTGTATGGTTGTGATTGTATGATTATGATTGAATGATTGTGATTGCATGATTGTGATTGTATGATTGTGATTGCATGATTTTGAATGTATGATAGTGATTGTATGATTGTGATTGTATGATTGTGATTGTATGATTGTGATAGTATGATTGTGATTGTAAGATTGTGATTGTATGACCGTGATTGTATGATTGTGATTGTATGATTGTGATTGTATGATTGTGATTGTATGATTATGATTGTATGATTGTGATAGTATGATTGTGATTGTATGATTGCGATTGTATGATTGTGATTGTATGATTATGATTGTATTTTTGTGATTGTATAATTATGATTGTATGATTGTGACTGTATGATTGTGATTGTATGATTGCGATTGTATGAATGCGATTGTATGATTGTGATTGCATGATTGTGATTGTATGATTGTGATTGTATGATATTGATTGTATGATTGTGATTGTATGATTGTGATTGTATGATTGTGATTGTATGATTGTGATTGTATGACTGTGATTGTATGATTGTGATTGTGCGATTGTGATTGTGCGATTGTGATTGTACGATTGTGATTGTACGATTGTGATTGTACGATTGTGATTGTATGATTATGATTGAATGATTGTAATTGCATGATTGTGATTGTATGATTGTGATTGCATGATTTTGAATGTATGATTGTGATTGTATGATTGTGATTGTATGATTGTGATTGTATGATTGTGACAGTACGATTGTGATTGTATGATTGTGACAGTATGATTGTGATTGTATGATTGTGATTGTGTGATTGCGATTGTATGATTGCGATTGTATGATTGTGATTGTATGATTGTGATTGTATGATTGTGATAGTATGATTGTGATTGTATGACTGTGATTGTATGACTGTGATTGTATGATTGTGATTGTATGATTGTGATTGTAAGATTGTGATTGTATGACTGTGATTGTATGACTGTGATTGTATGATTGTGATTGTATGATTGTGATTGTATGATTGTGATAGTATGATTGTGATTGTATGATTGTCATTGTATGATTGTGATTGTATGATTGTGATTGTATGATTGTGATTGTATGATTGTGATTGTATGATTGTGATTGTATGATTGCGATTGTATGAATGCGATTGTATGATTGTGATTGCATGATTGTGATTGTATGATTGTGATGGTACGATATTGATTGTATGATTGTGATTGTATGATTGTGATTGTATGATTGTGACTGTATGATTGTGATAGTATGATTGTGATTGTATGATTGTGATTGTATGACTGTGAGTGTATGATTGTGATTGTGCGATTATGATTGTGCGATTGTGATTGTACGATTGTGATTGTACGATTGTGATTGTATGATTGTGATTGTATGATTGTGATTGAATGATTGTGATTGCATGATTGTGATTGTATGATTGTGATTGCATGATTTTGAATGTATGATTGTGATTGTATGATTGTGATTGTATGATTGTGATTGTATGATTGTGATAGTATGATTGTGATTGTATGATTGCGATTGTATGATTGCGATTGTAAGATTGTGATTGTACGGTTATGATTGTATTTTTGTGATTGTATGATAATGATTGTATGATTGTGATTGTATGATTGTGATTGTATGATTGCGATTGTATGAATGCGATTGTATGATTGTGATTGCATGATTGTGATTGTATGATTGTGATTGTATGATTGTGATTGTATGATATTGATTGTATGATTGTGATTGTATGATTGTGATTGTATGATTGTGATTGTATGATTGTGATTGTATGACTGTGATTGTATGATTGTGATTGTGCGATTGTGATTGTGCGATTGTGATTGTACGATTGTGATTGTACGATTGTGATTGTATGATTGTGATTGTATGATTATGATTGAATGACTGTGATTGCATGATTGTGATTGTATGATTGTGATTGCATGATTTTGAATGTATGATTGTGATTGTATGATTGTGATTGTATGATTGTGATTGTATGATTGTGATAGTATGATTGTGATTGTATGATTGCGATTGTATGATTGTGATTGTATAATTATGATTGTATTTTTGTGATTGTATAATTATGATTGTATGATTGTGATTGTATGATTGTGATTGTATGATTGTGATTGTATGATTGCGATTGTATGAATGCGATTGTATGATTGTGATTGCATGATTGTGATTGTATGATTGTGATTGTATGATATTGATTGTATGATTGTGATTGTATGATTGTGATTGTATGGTTGTGATTGTATGATTGTGATAGTATGATTGTGATTGTATGATTGTGATTGTATGACTGTGATTGTATGATTGTGATTGTGCGATTGTGATTGTGCGATTGTGATTGTACGATTGTGATTGTACGATTGTGATTGTATGATTGTGATTGTATGATTATGATTGAATGATTGTGATTGCATGATTGTGATTGTATGATTGTGATTGCATGATTTTGAATGTATGATTGTGATTGTATGATTGTGATTGTATGATTGTGATTGTATGATTATGATTGTATTTTTGTGATTGTATGATTGTGATTGTATGATTGTGATTGTATGATTGCGATTGTATGAATGCGATTGTATGATTGTGATTGCATGATTGTGATTGTATGATTGTGATTGTATGATATTGATTGTATGATTGTGATTGTATGATTGTGATTGTCTGATTGTGGTTGTATGATTGTGAGTGTATGATTGTGATTGTATGATAGTGATTGCATGATTTTGAATGTATGATAGTGATTGTATGATTGTGATTGTATGATTGTGATTGTATGATTGTGATAGTATGATTGTGATTGTAAGATTGTGATTGTATGACCGTGATTGTATGATTGTGATTGTATGATTGTGATTGTATGATTATGGTTGTATGATTGTGATTGTATGATTGTATTTGGGAGATTGTATTTTGGAGATTGTAATTGTAGGATTGCGATTGTACGATTGTGATTGTATGAATGTAATTGTATGATTGTGATTGTACGATCGTGATTGTATGATCGTGATAGTATGATTGTGATTGTATGATTGTGATTGTATGTCTGTGATTGTATGATTGTGATTGTATGATTGTGATTGTATGATTGTGATTGTATGATATTGATTGTATGATTGTGATTGTATGATTGTGATTGTATGATTGTGATTGTATGATTGTGATTGTATGACTGTGATTGTATGATTGTGATTGTGCGATTGTGATTGTGCGATTGTGATTGTATGATTGTGATTGTATGATTATGATTGTATGATTGTGATTGTATGATTATGATTGTACGGTTGTGACTGTATGATTGTGATGGTATGATTGCGATTGTATGATTGCGATAGTATGTTTGTGATTGTATGATTGTGATTGTATGATTGTGACAGTATGATTGTGATTGTATGATTGTGATTGTGTGATTGCGATTGTATGATTGTGATTGTATGATTGTGATTGTATGATTGTGATGTATGATTGTAATTGTATGATTATGATTGTATGATTGTGATTGTATGATTGTGATGGTATGATTGTGATTGTATGATTGCGAGTGTATGATTGTGATTGTATGATTATGATTGTATGATTGTGATTGTATGATTGCGATTGTATGATTGTGATTGTATGATTATGATTGTATTTTTGTGATTGTATGATTGTGATTGTATGATTGTGATTGTATGATTGTGATTGCATGATTGCGGTTGTATGAATGCGATTGTATGATTGTGATTGCATGATTGTGATTGCATGATTGTGATTGTATGATATTGATTGTATGATTGCGATTGTATGATTGTGATTGTATGACTGTGATTGTATGATTGTGATTGTGCGATTGTGATTGTGCGATTGTGATTGTACGATTGTGATTGTATGATTATGATTGAATGATTGTGATTGCATGATTGTGATTGTATGATTGTGATTGCATGATTTTGAATGTATGATTGTGATTGTATGATTGTGATTGTATGATTGTGATTGTATGATTGTGATAGTATGATTGTGATTGTAAGATTGTGATTGTATGATTGTGATTGTATGATTGTGATTGTGTGATTGTGATAGAATTATTGTGATTGTATGATTGTGATTGTATGGTTGTGATTGTATGATTGTGATTGTATGATTGCGATTGTATGATTGTGATTGTATGATTGTGATTGCATGATTGTGATAGTATGATTGTGATTGTATGATTGTGATTGTACGACTGTGATTGTATGATTGTGATTGTGCGATTGTGATTGTACGATTGTGATTGTACGGTTGTGATTGTATGGTTGTGATTGTATGATTATGATTGAATGATTGTGATTGCATGATTGTGATTGTATGATTGTGATTGTATGATTGTGATTGTATGATTGTGATTGTATGATTGCGATTGCATGATTGTGATTGTGTGATTGTGATAGAATTATTGTGATTGTATGATTGTGATTGTATGGCTGTGATTGTATGATTGTGATTGTATGACTGCGATTGTATGATTGTGATTTTATGATTGTGATTGCATGATTGTGATAGTATGATTGCGATTGTATGATTGTGATTGTATGATTATGATTGTATTTTTGTGATTGTATGATTGTGATTGTATGATTGCGATTGTATTATTGTGATTGTATGATTGTGATAGTATGATTGTGATTGTATGATTGTGATTGTATGATTGCGATTGTATGATTGTAATTGTATGATTGTGATTGTATGATTGTGATTGTATGATTGTGATTGTATGATTGTGATTGTGTGATTGTGATAGAATTATTGTGATTGTATGATTGTGATTGTATGGTTGTGATTGTATGATTGTGATTGTATGATTGCGATTGTATGATTGTGATTGTATGATTGTGATTGCATGATTGTGATAGTATGATTGTGATTGTATGATTGTGATTGTACGACTGTGATTGTATGATTGTGATTGTGCGATTGTGATTGTACGATTGTGATTGTACGGTTGTGATTGTATGGTTGTGATTGTATGATTATGATTGAATGATTGTGATTGCATGATTGTGATTGTATGATTGTGATTGCATGATTTTGAATGTATGATAGTGATTGTATGATTGTGATTGTATGATTGTGATTGTATGATTGTGATAGTATGATTGTGATTGTAAGATTGTGATTGTATGACCGTGATTGTATGATTGTGATTGTATGATTGTGATTGTATGATTATGATTGTATGATTGTGATTGTATGATTGTATTTGGGAGATTGTATTTTGGAGATTGTAATTGTAGGATTGCGATTGTACGATTGTGATTGTATGATTGTGATTGTATGATTGTGATTGTATGATTGTGATTGTATGATTGTGATTGTATGATGGTGATTGTATGATTGTGATTGTATGATTGTGATTGTATGATTGTGATTGTATGATTGTGATTGTATGACTGTGATTGTATGATTGCGATAGTATGATTGTGATTGTATGATTGTGATTGTATGATTGCGATTGTATGATTGTGATTGTATGATTATGATTGTATGATTGTGATTGTATGATTATGATTGTACGGTTGTGACTGTATGATTGTGATGGTATGATTGCGATTGTATGATTGCGATAGTATGACTGTGATTGTATGATTGTGATTGTGCGATTGTGATTGCACGATTGTGATTGTACGGTTGTGATTGTATGGTTGTGATTGTATGATTATGATTGAATGATTGTGATTGCATGATTGTGATTGTATGATTGTGATTGCATGATTTTGAATGTATGATAGTGATTGTATGATTGTGATTGTATGATTGTGATTGTATGATTGTGATAGTATGATTGTGATTGTAAGATTGTGATTGTATGACCGTGATTGTATGATTGTGATTGTATGATTGTGATTGTATGATTGTGATTGTATGATTATGATTGTATGATTGTGATAGTATGATTGTGATTGTATGATTGCGATTGTATGATTGTGATTGTATGATTATGATTGTATTTTTGTGATTGTATAATTATGATTGTATGATTGTGATTGTATGATTGTGATTGTATGATTGCGATTGTATGAATGCGATTGTATGATTGTGATTGCATGATTGTGATTGTATGATTGTGATTGTATGATTGTGATTGTATGATATTGATTGTATGATTGTGATTGTATGATTGTGATTGTCTGATTGTGGTTGTATGATTGTGAGTGTATGATTGTGATTGTATGATAGTGATTGCATGATTTTGAATGTATGATAGTGATTGTATGATTGTGATTGTATGATTGTGATTGTATGATTGTGATTGTATGATTGTGATAGTATGATTGTGATTGTAAGATTGTGATTGTATGACCGTGATTGTATGATTGTGATTGTATGATTGTGATTGTATGATTGTGACAGTATGATTGTGATTGTATGATTGCGATTGTATGATTGTGATTGTATGATTATGATTGTATTTTTGTGATTGTATGATTGTGATTGTATGATTGTGATTGTATGATTGTGATTGCATGATTGCGGTTGTATGAATGCGATTGTATGATTGTGATTGCATGATTGTGATTGCATGATTGTGATTGTATGATATTGATTGTATGATTGCGATTGTATGATTGTGATTGTATGACTGTGATTGTATGATTGTGATTGTGCGATTGTGATTGTGCGATTGTGATTGTACGATTGTGATTGTATGATTATGATTGAATGATTGTGATTGCATGATTGTGATTGTATGATTGTGATTGCATGATTTTGAATGTATGATTGTGATTGTATGATTGTGATTGTATGATTGTGATTGTATGATTGTGATAGTATGATTGTGATTGTAAGATTGTGATTGTATGATTGTGATTGTATGATTGTGATTGTGTGATTGTGATAGAATTATTGTGATTGTATGATTGTGATTGTATGGTTGTGATTGTATGATTGTGATTGTATGATTGCGATTGTATGATTGTGATTGTATGATTGTGATTGCATGATTGTGATAGTATGATTGTGATTGTATGATTGTGATTGTACGACTGTGATTGTATGATTGTGATTGTGCGATTGTGATTGTACGATTGTGATTGTACGGTTGTGATTGTATGGTTGTGATTGTATGATTATGATTGAATGATTGTGATTGCATGATTGTGATTGTATGATTGTGATTGTATGATTGTGATTGTATGATTGTGATTGTATGATTGCGATTGCATGATTGTGATTGTGTGATTGTGATAGAATTATTGTGATTGTATGATTGTGATTGTATGGCTGTGATTGTATGATTGTGATTGTATGATTGCGATTGTATGATTGTGATTGTATGATTGTGATTGCATGATTGTGATAGTATGATTGCGATTGTATGATTGTGATTGTATGATTATGATTGTATTTTTGTGATTGTATGATTGTGATTGTATGATTGCGATTGTATTATTGTGATTGTATGATTGTGATAGTATGATTGTGATTGTATGATTGTGATTGTATGATTGCGATTGTATGATTGTAATTGTATGATTGTGATTGTATGATTGTGATTGTATGATTGTGATTGTATGATTGTGATTGTGTGATTGTGATAGAATTATTGTGATTGTATGATTGTGATTGTATGGCTGTGATTGTATGATTGTGATTGTATGATTGCGATTGTATGATTGTGATTGTATGATTGTGATTGCATGATTGTGATAGTATGATTGTGATTGTATGATTGTGATTGTACGACTGTGATTGTATGATTGTGATTGTGCGATTGTGATTGTACGATTGTGATTGTACGGTTGTGATTGTATGGTTGTGATTGTATGATTATGATTGAATGATTGTGATTGCATGATTGTGATTGTATGATTGTGATTGCATGATTTTGAATGTATGATAGTGATTGTATGATTGTGATTGTATGATTGTGATTGTATGATTGTGATAGTATGATTGTGATTGTAAGATTGTGATTGTATGACCGTGATTGTATGATTGTGATTGTATGATTGTGATTGTATGATTATGATTGTATGATTGTGATTGTATGATTGTATTTGGGAGATTGTATTTTGGAGATTGTAATTGTAGGATTGCGATTGTACGATTGTGATTGTATGATTGTGATTGTATGATTGTGATTGTATGATTGTGATTGTATGATTGTGATTGTATGATTGTGATTGTATGATTGTGATTGTATGATGGTGATTGTATGATTGTGATTGTATGATTGTGATTGTATGATTGTGATTGTATGATTGTGATTGTATGACTGTGATTGTATGATTGCGATAGTATGATTGTGATTGTATGATTGTGATTGTATGATTGCGATTGTATGATTGTGATTGTATGATTATGATTGTATGATTGTGATTGTATGATTATGATTGTACGGTTGTGACTGTATGATTGTGATGGTATGATTGCGATTGTATGATTGCGATAGTATGACTGTGATTGTATGATTGTGATTGTGCGATTGTGATTGCACGATTGTGATTGTACGGTTGTGATTGTATGGTTGTGATTGTATGATTATGATTGAATGATTGTGATTGCATGATTGTGATTGTATGATTGTGATTGCATGATTTTGAATGTATGATAGTGATTGTATGATTGTGATTGTATGATTGTGATTGTATGATTGTGATAGTATGATTGTGATTGTAAGATTGTGATTGTATGACCGTGATTGTATGATTGTGATTGTATGATTGTGATTGTATGATTGTGATTGTATGATTATGATTGTATGATTGTGATAGTATGATTGTGATTGTATGATTGCGATTGTATGATTGTGATTGTATGATTATGATTGTATTTTTGTGATTGTATAATTATGATTGTATGATTGTGATTGTATGATTGTGATTGTATGATTGCGATTGTATGAATGCGATTGTATGATTGTGATTGCATGATTGTGATTGTATGATTGTGATTGTATGATTGTGATTGTATGATATTGATTGTATGATTGTGATTGTATGATTGTGATTGTCTGATTGTGGTTGTATGATTGTGAGTGTATGATTGTGATTGTATGATAGTGATTGCATGATTTTGAATGTATGATAGTGATTGTATGATTGTGATTGTATGATTGTGATTGTATGATTGTGATAGTATGATTGTGATTGTAAGATTGTGATTGTATGACCGTGATTGTATGATTGTGATTGTATGATTGTGATTGTATGATTATGATTGTATGATTGTGATTGTATGATTGTATTTGGGAGATTGTATTTTGGAGATTGTAATTGTAGGATTGCGATTGTACGATTGTGATTGTATGATTGTAATTGTATGATTGTGATTGTATGATTGTGATTGTATGATTGTGATTGTATGATTGTGATTGTATGATTGTGATTGTATGATTGTAATTGTATGATTGTGATTGTATGATTGTGATTGTATGACTGTGATTGTATGATTGCGATAGTATGATTGTGATTGTATGATTGTGATTGTATGATTGCGATTGTATGATTGTGATTGTATGATTATGATTGTATGATTGTGATTGTATGATTGTGATTGTATGATTGTGATTGTATGATTGTGACAGTATGATTGTGATTGTATGATTGTGATTGTGTGATTGCGATTGTATGATTGTGATTGTATGATTGTGATTGTATGATTGCGATTGTATGATTGTGATTGTATGATTATGATTGTATGATTGTGATTGTATGATTATGATTGTACGGTTGTGACTGTATGATTGTGATGGTATGATTGCGATTGTATGATTGCGATAGTATGACTGTGACTGTATGATTGTGATTGTGCGATTGTGATTGTACGATTGTGATTGTACGGTTGTGATTGTATGGTTGTGATTGTATGATTATGATTGAATGATTGTGATTGCATGATTGTGATTGTATGATTGTGATTACATGATTTTGAATGTATGATAGTGATTGTATGATTGTGATTGTATGATTGTGATTGTATGATTGTGATAGTATGATTGTGATTGTGAGATTGTGATTGTATGACCGTGATTGTATGATTGTGATTGTATGATTGTGATTGTATGATTATGATTGTATGATTGTGATAGTATGATTGTGATTGTATGATTGTGATTGTATGACTGTGATTGTATGATTGTGATTGTATGATTGTGATTGTATGACTGTGATTGTATGATTGTGATTGTAAGATTGTGATTGTATGACTGTCATTGTATGATTGTGATTGTATGATTGTGATTGTATGATTATGATTGTATGATTGTAATTGTATGATTGGGATCGTATGATTGTGATTGTATGATTGTGATGGTATGATTGTGATTGTATGATTGCGATAGTATGATTGTGATTGTAAGATTGTGATTGTATGACTGTGATTGTATGATTGTGATTGTATGATTGTCATTGTATGATTATGATTGTATGATTGTGATTGTACGATTGTGATTGTACTATTGTGATTGTGCGATTGTGATTGTACGATTGTGATTGTACGATCGTGATTGTATGATCGTGATAGTATGATTGTGATTGTATGATTGTGATTGTATGACTGTGATTGTATGATTGTGATTGTATGATTGTGATTGTATGATTGTGATTGTATGATATTGATCGTATGATATTGATTGTATGATTGTGATTGTATGATTGTGATTGTATGATTGTGATTGTATGATTGTGATTGTATGACTGTGATTGTATGATTGTGATTGTGCGATTGTGATTGTGCGATTGTGATTGTATGATTGTGATTGTATGATTATGATTGTATGATTGTGATTGTATGATTATGATTGTACGGTTGTGACTGTATGATTGTGATGGTATGATTGCGATTGTATGATTGCGATAGTATGTTTGTGATTGTATGATTGTGATTGTATGATTGTGACAGTATGATTGTGATTGTATGATTGTGATTGTGTGATTGCGATTGTATGATTGTGATTGTATGATTGTGATTGTATGATTGTGATGTATGATTGTAATTGTATGATTATGATTGTATGATTGTGATTGTATGATTGTGATGGTATGATTGTGATTGTATGATTGCGAGTGTATGATTGTGATTGTATGATTATGATTGTATGATTGTGATTGTATGATTGCGATTGTATGATTGTGATTGTATGATTATGATTGTATTTTTGTGATTGTATGATTGTGATTGTATGATTGTGATTGTATGATTGTGATTGCATGATTGCGGTTGTATGAATGCGATTGTATGATTGTGATTGCATGATTGTGATTGCATGATTGTGATTGTATGATATTGATTGTATGATTGCGATTGTATGATTGTGATTGTATGACTGTGATTGTATGATTGTGATTGTGCGATTGTGATTGTGCGATTGTGATTGTACGATTGTGATTGTATGATTATGATTGAATGATTGTGATTGCATGATTGTGATTGTATGATTGTGATTGCATGATTTTGAATGTATGATTGTGATTGTATGATTGTGATTGTATGATTGTGATTGTATGATTGTGATAGTATGATTGTGATTGTAAGATTGTGATTGTATGATTGTGATTGTATGATTGTGATTGTGTGATTGTGATAGAATTATTGTGATTGTATGATTGTGATTGTATGGTTGTGATTGTATGATTGTGATTGTATGATTGCGATTGTATGATTGTGATTGTATGATTGTGATTGCATGATTGTGATAGTATGATTGTGATTGTATGATTGTGATTGTACGACTGTGATTGTATGATTGTGATTGTGCGATTGTGATTGTACGATTGTGATTGTACGGTTGTGATTGTATGGTTGTGATTGTATGATTATGATTGAATGATTGTGATTGCATGATTGTGATTGTATGATTGTGATTGTATGATTGTGATTGTATGATTGTGATTGTATGATTGCGATTGTATGATTGTGATTGTGTGATTGTGATAGAATTATTGTGATTGTATGATTGTGATTGTATGGTTGTGATTGTATGATTGTGATTGTATGATTGCGATTGTATGATTGTGATTGTATGATTGTGATTGCATGATTGTGATAGTATGATTGCGATTGTATGATTGTGATTGTATGATTATGATTGTATTTTTGTGATTGTATGATTGTGATTGTATGATTGCGATTGTATTATTGTGATTGTATGATTGTGATGGTATGATTGTGATTGTATGATTGTGATTGTATGATTGCGATTGTATGATTGTAATTGTATGATTGTGATTGTATGATTGTGATTGTATGATTGTGATTGTATGATTGTGATTGTGTGATTGTGATAGAATTATTGTGATTGTATGATTGTGATTGTATGGTTGTGATTGTATGATTGTGATTGTATGATTGCGATTGTATGATTGTGATTGTATGATTGTGATTGCATGATTGTGATAGTATGATTGTGATTGTATGATTGTGATTGTACGACTGTGATTGTATGATTGTGATTGTGCGATTGTGATTGTACGATTGTGATTGTACGGTTGTGATTGTATGGTTGTGATTGTATGATTATGATTGAATGATTGTGATTGCATGATTGTGATTGTATGATTGTGATTGCATGATTTTGAATGTATGATAGTGATTGTATGATTGTGATTGTATGATTGTGATTGTATGATTGTGATAGTATGATTGTGATTGTAAGATTGTGATTGTATGACCGTGATTGTATGATTGTGATTGTATGATTGTGATTGTATGATTATGATTGTATGATTGTGATTGTATGATTGTATTTGGGAGATTGTATTTTGGAGATTGTAATTGTAGGATTGCGATTGTACGATTGTGATTGTATGATTGTGATTGTATGATTGTGATTGTATGATTGTGATTGTATGATTGTGATTGTATGATTGTGATTGTATGATTGTGATTGTATGATTCTGATTGTATGATTGTGATTGTATGACTGTGATTGTATGATTGCGATAGTATGATTGTGATTGTATGATTGTGATTGTATGATTGCGATTGTATGATTGTGATTGTATGATTATGATTGTATGATTGTGATTGTATGATTATGATTGTACGGTTGTGACTGTATGATTGTGATGGTATGATTGCGATTGTATGATTGCGATAGTATGACTGTGATTGTATGATTGTGATTGTGCGATTGTGATTGTACGATTGTGATTGTACGGTTGTGATTGTATGGTTGTGATTGTATGATTATGATTGAATGATTGTGATTGCATGATTGTGATTGTATGATTGTGATTGCATGATTTTGAATGTATGATAGTGATTGTATGATTGTGATTGTATGATTGTGATTGTATGATTGTGATAGTATGATTGTGATTGTAAGATTGTGATTGTATGACCGTGATTGTATGATTGTGATTGTATGATTGTGATTGTATGATTGTGATTGTATGATTATGATTGTATGATTGTGATAGTATGATTGTGATTGTATGATTGCGATTGTATGATTGTGATTGTATGATTATGATTGTATTTTTGTGATTGTATAATTATGATTGTATGATTGTGATTGTATGATTGTGATTGTATGATTGCGATTGTATGATTGCGATTGTATGATTGTGATTGTATGATTATGATTGTATGATTGTGATTGTATGATTATGATTGTACGGTTGTGACTGTATGATTGTGATGGTATGATTGCGATTGTATGATTGCGATAGTATGACTGTGATTGTATGATTGTGATTGTGCGATTGTGATTGCACGATTGTGATTGTACGGTTGTGATTGTATGGTTGTGATTGTATGATTATGATTGAATGATTGTGATTGCATGATTGTGATTGTATGATTGTGATTGCATGATTTTGAATGTATGATAGTGATTGTATGATTGTGATTGTATGATTGTGATTGTATGATTGTGATAGTATGATTGTGATTGTAAGATTGTGATTGTATGACCGTGATTGTATGATTGTGATTGTATGATTGTGATTGTATGATTGTGATTGTATGATTATGATTGTATGATTGTGATAGTATGATTGTGATTGTATGATTGCGATTGTATGATTGTGATTGTATGATTATGATTGTATTTTTGTGATTGTATAATTATGATTGTATGATTGTGATTGTATGATTGTGATTGTATGATTGCGATTGTATGAATGCGATTGTATGATTGTGATTGCATGATTGTGATTGTATGATTGTGATTGTATGATATTGATTGTATGACTGTGATTGTATGATTGTGATTGTATGATTGTGATTGTATGATTGTGATTGTATGACTGTGATTGTATGATTGTGATTGTGCGATTGTGATTGTGCGATTGTGATTGTACGATTGTGATTGTACGATTGTGATTGTACGATTGTGATTGTATGATTGTGATTGTATGATTGTGATTGCATGATTGTGATTGTATGATTGTGATTGCATGATTTTGAATGTATGATTTTGAATGTATGATTGTGATTGTATGATTGTGATTGTATGATTGTGATTGTATGATTGTGACAGTACGATTGTGATTGTATGATTGTGACAGTATGATTGTGATTGTATGATTGTGATTGTGTGATTGCGATTGTATGATTGCGATTGTATGATTGTGATTGTATGATTGTGATTGTATGATTGTGATAGTATGATTGTGATTGTATGACTGTGATTGTATGACTGTGATTGTATGATTGTGATTGTATGATTGTGATTGTAAGATTGTGATTGTATGACTGTGATTGTATGACTGTGATTGTATGACTGTGATTGTATGATTGTGATTGTATGATTGTGATTGTATGATTGTGATAGTATGATTGTGATTGTATGATTGTGATTGTATGATTGTGATTGTATGATTGTGATTGTATGATTGTGATTGTATGATTGTGATTGTATGATTGTGATTGTATGATTGCGATTGTATGAATGCGATTGTATGATTGTGATTGCATGATTGTGATTGTATGATTGTGATGGTACGATATTGATTGTATGATTGTGATTGTATGATTGTGATTGTATGATTGTGACTGTATGATTGTGATAGTATGATTGTGATTGTATGATTGTGATTGTATGACTGTGAGTGTATGATTGTGATTGTGCGATTGTGATTGTGCGATTGTGATTGTACGATTGTGATTGTACGATTGTGATTGTATGATTGTGATTGTATGATTGTGATTGAATGATTGTGATTGCATGA
This sequence comes from Megachile rotundata, assembly GCF_050947335.1. Lineage (NCBI taxonomy): Eukaryota > Metazoa > Arthropoda > Insecta > Hymenoptera > Megachilidae > Megachile > Megachile rotundata. Next base: position 471,977 of record NW_027473318.1, on the reverse strand, counting down.
TTGTGATTGTATGATTGTGATTGCATGATTTTGAATGTATGATTGTGATTGTATGATTGTGATTGTATGATTGTGATTGTATGATTGTGATTGCATGATTTTGAATGTATGATAGTGATTGTATGATTGTGATTGTATGATTGTGATTGTATGATTGTGATAGTATGATTGTGATTGTAAGATTGTGATTGTATGACCGTGATTGTATGATTGTGATTGTATGATTGTGATTGTATGATTGTGATTGTATGATTATGATTGTATGATTGTGATAGTATGATTGTGATTGTATGATTGCGATTGTATGATTGTGATTGTATGATTATGATTGTATTTTTGTGATTGTATAATTATGATTGTATGATTGTGATTGTATGATTGTGATTGTATGATTGCGATTGTATGAATGCGATTGTATGATTGTGATTGCATGATTGTGATTGTATGATTGTGATTGTATGATTGTGATTGTATGATATTGATTGTATGATTGTGATTGTATGATTGTGATTGTCTGATTGTGGTTGTATGATTGTGAGTGTATGATTGTGATTGTATGATAGTGATTGCATGATTTTGAATGTATGATAGTGATTGTATGATTGTGATTGTATGATTGTGATTGTATGATTGTGATAGTATGATTGTGATTGTAAGATTGTGATTGTATGACCGTGATTGTATGATTGTGATTGTATGATTGTGATTGTATGATTATGATTGTATGATTGTGATTGTATGATTGTATTTGGGAGATTGTATTTTGGAGATTGTAATTGTAGGATTGCGATTGTACGATTGTGATTGTATGATTGTAATTGTATGATTGTGATTGTATGATTGTGATTGTATGATTGTGATTGTATGATTGTGATTGTATGATTGTAATTGTATGATTGTGATTGTATGATTGTGATTGTATGACTGTGATTGTATGATTGCGATAGTATGATTGTGATTGTATGATTGTGATTGTATGATTGCGATTGTATGATTGTGATTGTATGATTATGATTGTATGATTGTGATTGTATGATTGTGATTGTATGATTGTGATTGTATGATTGTGACAGTATGATTGTGATTGTATGATTGTGATTGTGTGATTGCGATTGTATGATTGTGATTGTATGATTGTGATTGTATGATTGCGATTGTATGATTGTGATTGTATGATTATGATTGTATGATTGTGATTGTATGATTATGATTGTACGGTTGTGACTGTATGATTGTGATGGTATGATTGCGATTGTATGATTGCGATAGTATGACTGTGACTGTATGATTGTGATTGTGCGATTGTGATTGTACGATTGTGATTGTACGGTTGTGATTGTATGGTTGTGATTGTATGATTATGATTGAATGATTGTGATTGCATGATTGTGATTGTATGATTGTGATTACATGATTTTGAATGTATGATAGTGATTGTATGATTGTGATTGTATGATTGTGATTGTATGATTGTGATAGTATGATTGTGATTGTGAGATTGTGATTGTATGACCGTGATTGTATGATTGTGATTGTATGATTGTGATTGTATGATTATGATTGTATGATTGTGATAGTATGATTGTGATTGTATGATTGTGATTGTATGACTGTGATTGTATGATTGTGATTGTATGATTGTGATTGTATGACTGTGATTGTATGATTGTGATTGTAAGATTGTGATTGTATGACTGTCATTGTATGATTGTGATTGTATGATTGTGATTGTATGATTATGATTGTATGATTGTAATTGTATGATTGGGATCGTATGATTGTGATTGTATGATTGTGATGGTATGATTGTGATTGTATGATTGCGATAGTATGATTGTGATTGTAAGATTGTGATTGTATGACTGTGATTGTATGATTGTGATTGTATGATTGTCATTGTATGATTATGATTGTATGATTGTGATTGTACGATTGTGATTGTACTATTGTGATTGTGCGATTGTGATTGTACGATTGTGATTGTACGATCGTGATTGTATGATCGTGATAGTATGATTGTGATTGTATGATTGTGATTGTATGACTGTGATTGTATGATTGTGATTGTATGATTGTGATTGTATGATTGTGATTGTATGATATTGATCGTATGATATTGATTGTATGATTGTGATTGTATGATTGTGATTGTATGATTGTGATTGTATGATTGTGATTGTATGACTGTGATTGTATGATTGTGATTGTGCGATTGTGATTGTGCGATTGTGATTGTATGATTGTGATTGTATGATTATGATTGTATGATTGTGATTGTATGATTATGATTGTACGGTTGTGACTGTATGATTGTGATGGTATGATTGCGATTGTATGATTGCGATAGTATGTTTGTGATTGTATGATTGTGATTGTATGATTGTGACAGTATGATTGTGATTGTATGATTGTGATTGTGTGATTGCGATTGTATGATTGTGATTGTATGATTGTGATTGTATGATTGTGATGTATGATTGTAATTGTATGATTATGATTGTATGATTGTGATTGTATGATTGTGATGGTATGATTGTGATTGTATGATTGCGAGTGTATGATTGTGATTGTATGATTATGATTGTATGATTGTGATTGTATGATTGCGATTGTATGATTGTGATTGTATGATTATGATTGTATTTTTGTGATTGTATGATTGTGATTGTATGATTGTGATTGTATGATTGTGATTGCATGATTGCGGTTGTATGAATGCGATTGTATGATTGTGATTGCATGATTGTGATTGCATGATTGTGATTGTATGATATTGATTGTATGATTGCGATTGTATGATTGTGATTGTATGACTGTGATTGTATGATTGTGATTGTGCGATTGTGATTGTGCGATTGTGATTGTACGATTGTGATTGTATGATTATGATTGAATGATTGTGATTGCATGATTGTGATTGTATGATTGTGATTGCATGATTTTGAATGTATGATTGTGATTGTATGATTGTGATTGTATGATTGTGATTGTATGATTGTGATAGTATGATTGTGATTGTAAGATTGTGATTGTATGATTGTGATTGTATGATTGTGATTGTGTGATTGTGATAGAATTATTGTGATTGTATGATTGTGATTGTATGGTTGTGATTGTATGATTGTGATTGTATGATTGCGATTGTATGATTGTGATTGTATGATTGTGATTGCATGATTGTGATAGTATGATTGTGATTGTATGATTGTGATTGTACGACTGTGATTGTATGATTGTGATTGTGCGATTGTGATTGTACGATTGTGATTGTACGGTTGTGATTGTATGGTTGTGATTGTATGATTATGATTGAATGATTGTGATTGCATGATTGTGATTGTATGATTGTGATTGTATGATTGTGATTGTATGATTGTGATTGTATGATTGCGATTGTATGATTGTGATTGTGTGATTGTGATAGAATTATTGTGATTGTATGATTGTGATTGTATGGTTGTGATTGTATGATTGTGATTGTATGATTGCGATTGTATGATTGTGATTGTATGATTGTGATTGCATGATTGTGATAGTATGATTGCGATTGTATGATTGTGATTGTATGATTATGATTGTATTTTTGTGATTGTATGATTGTGATTGTATGATTGCGATTGTATTATTGTGATTGTATGATTGTGATGGTATGATTGTGATTGTATGATTGTGATTGTATGATTGCGATTGTATGATTGTGATTGTATGATTATGATTGTATGATTGTGATTGTATGATTATGATTGTACGGTTGTGACTGTATGATTGTGATGGTATGATTGCGATTGTATGATTGCGATAGTATGACTGTGATTGTATGATTGTGATTGTGCGATTGTGATTGTACGATTGTGATTGTACGGTTGTGATTGTATGGTTGTGATTGTATGATTGTGATTGTATGATTGTGATTGTATGATTGTGATTGTATGATTATGATTGTATGATTGTGATAGTATGATTGTGATTGTATGATTGCGATTGTATGATTGTGATTGTATGATTATGATTGTATTTTTGTGATTGTATAATTATGATTGTATGATTGTGATTGTATGATTGTGATTGTATGATTGCGATTGTATGAATGCGATTGTATGATTGTGATTGCATGATTGTGATTGTATGATTGTGATTGTATGATATTGATTGTATGACTGTGATTGTATGATTGTGATTGTATGATTGTGATTGTATGATTGTGATTGTATGACTGTGATTGTATGATTGTGATTGTGCGATTGTGATTGTGCGATTGTGATTGTACGATTGTGATTGTACGATTGTGATTGTACGATTGTGATTGTATGATTGTGATTGTATGATTGTGATTGCATGATTGTGATTGTATGATTGTGATTGCATGATTTTGAATGTATGATTGTGATTGTATGATTGTGATTGTATGATTGTGATTGTATGATTGTGACAGTACGATTGTGATTGTATGATTGTGACAGTATGATTGTGATTGTATGATTGTGATTGTGTGATTGCGATTGTATGATTGCGATTGTATGATTGTCATTGTATGATTGTGATTGTATGATTGTGATAGTATGATTGTGATTGTATGACTGTGATTGTATGACTGTGATTGTATGATTGTGATTGTATGATTGTGATTGTAAGATTGTGATTGTATGACTGTGATTGTATGACTGTGATTGTATGACTGTGATTGTATGATTGTGATTGTATGATTGTGATTGTATGATTGTGATAGTATGATTGTGATTGTATGATTGTGATTGTATGATTGTGATTGTATGATTGTGATTGTATGATTGTGATTGTATGATTGTGATTGTATGATTGTGATTGTATGATTGTGATTGTATGATTGCGATTGTATGAATGCGATTGTATGATTGTGATTGCATGATTGTGATTGTATGATTGTGATGGTACGATATTGATTGTATGATTGTGATTGTATGATTGTGATTGTATGATTGTGACTGTATGATTGTGATAGTATGATTGTGATTGTATGATTGTGATTGTATGACTGTGAGTGTATGATTGTGATTGTGCGATTGTGATTGTGCGATTGTGATTGTACGATTGTGATTGTACGATTGTGATTGTATGATTGTGATTGTATGATTGTGATTGAATGATTGTGATTGCATGATTGTGATTGTATGATTGTGATTGCATGATTTTGAATGTATGATTGTGATTGTATGATTGTGATTGTATGATTGTGATTGTATGATTGTGATAGTATGATTGTGATTGTATGATTGCGATTGTATGATTGCGATTGTAAGATTGTGATTGTACGGTTATGATTGTATTTTTGTGATTGTATGATAATGATTGTATGATTGTGATTGTATGATTGTGATTGTATGATTGCGATTGTATGAATGCGATTGTATGATTGTGATTGCATGATTGTGATTGTATGATTGTGATTGTATGATTGTGATTGTATGATATTGATTGTATGATTGTGATTGTATGATTGTGATTGTATGATTGTGATTGTATGATTGTGATTGTATGACTGTGATTGTATGATTGTGATTGTGCGATTGTGATTGTGCGATTGTGATTGTACGATTGTGATTGTACGATTGTGATTGTATGATTGTGATTGTATGATTATGATTGAATGACTGTGATTGCATGATTGTGATTGTATGATTGTGATTGCATGATTTTGAATGTATGATTGTGATTGTATGATTGTGATTGTATGATTGTGATTGTATGATTGTGATAGTATGATTGTGATTGTATGATTGCGATTGTATGATTGTGATTGTATAATTATGATTGTATTTCTGTGATTGTATAATTATGATTGTATGATTGTGATTGTATGATTGTGATTGTATGATTGTGATTGTATGATTGCGATTGTATGAATGCGATTGTATGATTGTGATTGCATGATTGTGATTGTATGATTGTGATTGTATGATATTGATTGTATGATTGTGATTGTATGATTGTGATTGTATGATTGTGATTGTATGATTGTGATAGTATGATTGTGATTGTATGATTGTGATTGTATGACTGTGATTGTATGATTGTGATTGTGCGATTGTGATTGTGCGATTGTGATTGTACGATTGTGATTGTACGATTGTGATTGTATGATTGTGATTGTATGATTATGATTGAATGATTGTGATTGCATGATTGTGATTGTATGATTGTGATTGCATGATTTTGAATGTATGATTGTGATTGTATGATTGTGATTGTATGATTGTGATTGTATGATTATGATTGTATTTTTGTGATTGTATGATTGTGATTGTATGATTGTGATAGTATGATTGTGATTGTAAGATTGTGATTGTATGACCGTGATTGTATGATTGTGATTGTGCGATTGTGATTGTGCGATTGTGATTGTACGATTGTGATTGTACGATTGTGATTGTACGATTGTGATTGTATGATTGTGATTGTATGATTGTGATTGCATGATTGTGATTGTATGATTGTGATTGCATGATTTTGAATGTATGATTGTGATTGTATGATTGTGATTGTATGATTGTGATTGTATGATTGTGACAGTACGATTGTGATTGTATGATTGTGACAGTATGATTGTGATTGTATGATTGTGATTGTGTGATTGCGATTGTATGATTGCGATTGTATGATTGTGATTGTATGATTGTGATTGTATGATTGTGATAGTATGATTGTGATTGTATGACTGTGATTGTATGACTGTGATTGTATGATTGTGATTGTATGATTGTGATTGTAAGATTGTGATTGTATGACTGTGATTGTATGACTGTGATTGTATGACTGTGATTGTATGATTGTGATTGTATGATTGTGATTGTATGATTGTGATAGTATGATTGTGATTGTATGATTGTGATTGTATGATTGTGATTGTATGATTGTGATTGTATGATTGTGATTGTATGATTGTGATTGTATGATTGTGATTGTATGATTGTGATTGTATGATTGCGATTGTATGAATGCGATTGTATGATTGTGATTGCATGATTGTGATTGTATGATTGTGATGGTACGATATTGATTGTATGATTGTGATTGTATGATTGTGATTGTATGATTGTGACTGTATGATTGTGATAGTATGATTGTGATTGTATGATTGTGATTGTATGACTGTGAGTGTATGATTGTGATTGTGCGATTGTGATTGTGCGATTGTGATTGTACGATTGTGATTGTACGATTGTGATTGTATGATTGTGATTGTATGATTGTGATTGAATGATTGTGATTGCATGATTGTGATTGTATGATTGTGATTGCATGATTTTGAATGTATGATTGTGATTGTATGATTGTGATTGTATGATTGTGATTGTATGATTGTGATAGTATGATTGTGATTGTATGATTGCGATTGTATGATTGCGATTGTAAGATTGTGATTGTACGGTTATGATTGTATTTTTGTGATTGTATGATAATGATTGTATGATTGTGATTGTATGATTGTGATTGTATGATTGCGATTGTATGAATGCGATTGTATGATTGTGATTGCATGATTGTGATTGTATGATTGTGATTGTATGATTGTGATTGTATGATATTGATTGTATGATTGTGATTGTATGATTGTGATTGTATGATTGTGATTGTATGAGTGTGATTGTATGACTGTGATTGTATGATTGTGATTGTGCGATTGTGATTGTGCGATTGTGATTGTACGATTGTGATTGTACGATTGTGATTGTATGATTGTGATTGTATGATTATGATTGAATGACTGTGATTGCATGATTGTGATTGTATGATTGTGATTGCATGATTTTGAATGTATGATTGTGATTGTATGATTGTGATTGTATGATTGTGATTGTATGATTGTGATAGTATGATTGTGATTGTAAGATTGTGATTGTATGACCGTGATTGTATGATTGTGATTGTATGATTGTGATTGTATGATTATGATTGTATGATTGTGATTGTATGATTGTATTTGGGAGATTGTATTTTGGAGATTGTAATTGTAGGATTGCGATTGTACGATTGTGATTGTATGATTGTGATTGTATGATTGTGATTGTATGATTGTGATTGTATGATTGTGATTGTATGATTGTGATTGTATGATTGTGATTGTATGATTCTGATTGTATGATTGTGATTGTATGACTGTGATTGTATGATTGCGATAGTATGATTGTGATTGTATGATTGTGATTGTATGATTGCGATTGTATGATTGTGATTGTATGATTATGATTGTATGATTGTGATTGTATGATTATGATTGTACGGTTGTGACTGTATGATTGTGATGGTATGATTGCGATTGTATGATTGCGATAGTATGACTGTGATTGTATGATTGTGATTGTGCGATTGTGATTGTACGATTGTGATTGTACGGTTGTGATTGTATGGTTGTGATTGTATGATTATGATTGAATGATTGTGATTGCATGATTGTGATTGTATGATTGTGATTGCATGATTTTGAATGTATGATAGTGATTGTATGATTGTGATTGTATGATTGTGATTGTATGATTGTGATAGTATGATTGTGATTGTAAGATTGTGATTGTATGACCGTGATTGTATGATTGTGATTGTATGATTGTGATTGTATGATTGTGATTGTATGATTATGATTGTATGATTGTGATAGTATGATTGTGATTGTATGATTGCGATTGTATGATTGTGATTGTATGATTATGATTGTATTTTTGTGATTGTATAATTATGATTGTATGATTGTGATTGTATGATTGTGATTGTATGATTGCGATTGTATGATTGCGATTGTATGATTGTGATTGTATGATTATGATTGTATGATTGTGATTGTATGATTATGATTGTACGGTTGTGACTGTATGATTGTGATGGTATGATTGCGATTGTATGATTGCGATAGTATGACTGTGATTGTATGATTGTGATTGTGCGATTGTGATTGCACGATTGTGATTGTACGGTTGTGATTGTATGGTTGTGATTGTATGATTATGATTGAATGATTGTGATTGCATGATTGTGATTGTATGATTGTGATTGCATGATTTTGAATGTATGATAGTGATTGTATGATTGTGATTGTATGATTGTGATTGTATGATTGTGATAGTATGATTGTGATTGTAAGATTGTGATTGTATGACCGTGATTGTATGATTGTGATTGTATGATTGTGATTGTATGATTGTGATTGTATGATTATGATTGTATGATTGTGATAGTATGATTGTGATTGTATGATTGCGATTGTATGATTGTGATTGTATGATTATGATTGTATTTTTGTGATTGTATAATTATGATTGTATGATTGTGATTGTATGATTGTGATTGTATGATTGCGATTGTATGAATGCGATTGTATGATTGTGATTGCATGATTGTGATTGTATGATTGTGATTGTATGATATTGATTGTATGACTGTGATTGTATGATTGTGATTGTATGATTGTGATTGTATGATTGTGATTGTATGACTGTGATTGTATGATTGTGATTGTGCGATTGTGATTGTGCGATTGTGATTGTACGATTGTGATTGTACGATTGTGATTGTACGATTGTGATTGTATGATTGTGATTGTATGATTGTGATTGCATGATTGTGATTGTATGATTGTGATTGCATGATTTTGAATGTATGATTTTGAATGTATGATTGTGATTGTATGATTGTGATTGTATGATTGTGATTGTATGATTGTGACAGTACGATTGTGATTGTATGATTGTGACAGTATGATTGTGATTGTATGATTGTGATTGTGTGATTGCGATTGTATGATTGCGATTGTATGATTGTGATTGTATGATTGTGATTGTATGATTGTGATAGTATGATTGTGATTGTATGACTGTGATTGTATGACTGTGATTGTATGATTGTGATTGTATGATTGTGATTGTAAGATTGTGATTGTATGACTGTGATTGTATGACTGTGATTGTATGACTGTGATTGTATGATTGTGATTGTATGATTGTGATTGTATGATTGTGATAGTATGATTGTGATTGTATGATTGTGATTGTATGATTGTGATTGTATGATTGTGATTGTATGATTGTGATTGTATGATTGTGATTGTATGATTGTGATTGTATGATTGCGATTGTATGAATGCGATTGTATGATTGTGATTGCATGATTGTGATTGTATGATTGTGATGGTACGATATTGATTGTATGATTGTGATTGTATGATTGTGATTGTATGATTGTGACTGTATGATTGTGATAGTATGATTGTGATTGTATGATTGTGATTGTATGACTGTGAGTGTATGATTGTGATTGTGCGATTGTGATTGTGCGATTGTGATTGTACGATTGTGATTGTACGATTGTGATTGTATGATTGTGATTGTATGATTGTGATTGAATGATTGTGATTGCATGATTGTGATTGTATGATTGTGATTGCATGATTTTGAATGTATGATTGTGATTGTATGATTGTGATTGTATGATTGTGATTGTATGATTGTGATTGCATGATTTTGAATGTATGATAGTGATTGTATGATTGTGATTGTATGATTGTGATTGTATGATTGTGATAGTATGATTGTGATTGTAAGATTGTGATTGTATGACCGTGATTGTATGATTGTGATTGTATGATTGTGATTGTATGATTGTGATTGTATGATTATGATTGTATGATTGTGATAGTATGATTGTGATTGTATGATTGCGATTGTATGATTGTGATTGTATGATTATGATTGTATTTTTGTGATTGTATAATTATGATTGTATGATTGTGATTGTATGATTGTGATTGTATGATTGCGATTGTATGAATGCGATTGTATGATTGTGATTGCATGATTGTGATTGTATGATTGTGATTGTATGATTGTGATTGTATGATATTGATTGTATGATTGTGATTGTATGATTGTGATTGTCTGATTGTGGTTGTATGATTGTGAGTGTATGATTGTGATTGTATGATAGTGATTGCATGATTTTGAATGTATGATAGTGATTGTATGATTGTGATTGTATGATTGTGATTGTATGATTGTGATAGTATGATTGTGATTGTAAGATTGTGATTGTATGACCGTGATTGTATGATTGTGATTGTATGATTGTGATTGTATGATTATGATTGTATGATTGTGATTGTATGATTGTATTTGGGAGATTGTATTTTGGAGATTGTAATTGTAGGATTGCGATTGTACGATTGTGATTGTATGATTGTAATTGTATGATTGTGATTGTATGATTGTGATTGTATGATTGTGATTGTATGATTGTGATTGTATGATTGTAATTGTATGATTGTGATTGTATGATTGTGATTGTATGACTGTGATTGTATGATTGCGATAGTATGATTGTGATTGTATGATTGTGATTGTATGATTGCGATTGTATGATTGTGATTGTATGATTATGATTGTATGATTGTGATTGTATGATTGTGATTGTATGATTGTGATTGTATGATTGTGACAGTATGATTGTGATTGTATGATTGTGATTGTGTGATTGCGATTGTATGATTGTGATTGTATGATTGTGATTGTATGATTGCGATTGTATGATTGTGATTGTATGATTATGATTGTATGATTGTGATTGTATGATTATGATTGTACGGTTGTGACTGTATGATTGTGATGGTATGATTGCGATTGTATGATTGCGATAGTATGACTGTGACTGTATGATTGTGATTGTGCGATTGTGATTGTACGATTGTGATTGTACGGTTGTGATTGTATGGTTGTGATTGTATGATTATGATTGAATGATTGTGATTGCATGATTGTGATTGTATGATTGTGATTACATGATTTTGAATGTATGATAGTGATTGTATGATTGTGATTGTATGATTGTGATTGTATGATTGTGATAGTATGATTGTGATTGTGAGATTGTGATTGTATGACCGTGATTGTATGATTGTGATTGTATGATTGTGATTGTATGATTATGATTGTATGATTGTGATAGTATGATTGTGATTGTATGATTGTGATTGTATGACTGTGATTGTATGATTGTGATTGTATGATTGTGATTGTATGACTGTGATTGTATGATTGTGATTGTAAGATTGTGATTGTATGACTGTCATTGTATGATTGTGATTGTATGATTGTGATTGTATGATTATGATTGTATGATTGTAATTGTATGATTGGGATCGTATGATTGTGATTGTATGATTGTGATGGTATGATTGTGATTGTATGATTGCGATAGTATGATTGTGATTGTAAGATTGTGATTGTATGACTGTGATTGTATGATTGTGATTGTATGATTGTCATTGTATGATTATGATTGTATGATTGTGATTGTACGATTGTGATTGTACTATTGTGATTGTGCGATTGTGATTGTACGATTGTGATTGTACGATCGTGATTGTATGATCGTGATAGTATGATTGTGATTGTATGATTGTGATTGTATGACTGTGATTGTATGATTGTGATTGTATGATTGTGATTGTATGATTGTGATTGTATGATATTGATCGTATGATATTGATTGTATGATTGTGATTGTATGATTGTGATTGTATGATTGTGATTGTATGATTGTGATTGTATGACTGTGATTGTATGATTGTGATTGTGCGATTGTGATTGTGCGATTGTGATTGTATGATTGTGATTGTATGATTATGATTGTATGATTGTGATTGTATGATTATGATTGTACGGTTGTGACTGTATGATTGTGATGGTATGATTGCGATTGTATGATTGCGATAGTATGTTTGTGATTGTATGATTGTGATTGTATGATTGTGACAGTATGATTGTGATTGTATGATTGTGATTGTGTGATTGCGATTGTATGATTGTGATTGTATGATTGTGATTGTATGATTGTGATGTATGATTGTAATTGTATGATTATGATTGTATGATTGTGATTGTATGATTGTGATGGTATGATTGTGATTGTATGATTGCGAGTGTATGATTGTGATTGTATGATTATGATTGTATGATTGTGATTGTATGATTGCGATTGTATGATTGTGATTGTATGATTATGATTGTATTTTTGTGATTGTATGATTGTGATTGTATGATTGTGATTGTATGATTGTGATTGCATGATTGCGGTTGTATGAATGCGATTGTATGATTGTGATTGCATGATTGTGATTGCATGATTGTGATTGTATGATATTGATTGTATGATTGCGATTGTATGATTGTGATTGTATGACTGTGATTGTATGATTGTGATTGTGCGATTGTGATTGTGCGATTGTGATTGTACGATTGTGATTGTATGATTATGATTGAATGATTGTGATTGCATGATTGTGATTGTATGATTGTGATTGCATGATTTTGAATGTATGATTGTGATTGTATGATTGTGATTGTATGATTGTGATTGTATGATTGTGATAGTATGATTGTGATTGTAAGATTGTGATTGTATGATTGTGATTGTATGATTGTGATTGTGTGATTGTGATAGAATTATTGTGATTGTATGATTGTGATTGTATGGTTGTGATTGTATGATTGTGATTGTATGATTGCGATTGTATGATTGTGATTGTATGATTGTGATTGCATGATTGTGATAGTATGATTGTGATTGTATGATTGTGATTGTACGACTGTGATTGTATGATTGTGATTGTGCGATTGTGATTGTACGATTGTGATTGTACGGTTGTGATTGTATGGTTGTGATTGTATGATTATGATTGAATGATTGTGATTGCATGATTGTGATTGTATGATTGTGATTGTATGATTGTGATTGTATGATTGTGATTGTATGATTGCGATTGTATGATTGTGATTGTGTGATTGTGATAGAATTATTGTGATTGTATGATTGTGATTGTATGGTTGTGATTGTATGATTGTGATTGTATGATTGCGATTGTATGATTGTGATTGTATGATTGTGATTGCATGATTGTGATAGTATGATTGCGATTGTATGATTGTGATTGTATGATTATGATTGTATTTTTGTGATTGTATGATTGTGATTGTATGATTGCGATTGTATTATTGTGATTGTATGATTGTGATGGTATGATTGTGATTGTATGATTGTGATTGTATGATTGCGATTGTATGATTGTGATTGTATGATTATGATTGTATGATTGTGATTGTATGATTATGATTGTACGGTTGTGACTGTATGATTGTGATGGTATGATTGCGATTGTATGATTGCGATAGTATGACTGTGATTGTATGATTGTGATTGTGCGATTGTGATTGTACGATTGTGATTGTACGGTTGTGATTGTATGGTTGTGATTGTATGATTGTGATTGTATGATTGTGATTGTATGATTGTGATTGTATGATTATGATTGTATGATTGTGATAGTATGATTGTGATTGTATGATTGCGATTGTATGATTGTGATTGTATGATTATGATTGTATTTTTGTGATTGTATAATTATGATTGTATGATTGTGATTGTATGATTGTGATTGTATGATTGCGATTGTATGAATGCGATTGTATGATTGTGATTGCATGATTGTGATTGTATGATTGTGATTGTATGATATTGATTGTATGACTGTGATTGTATGATTGTGATTGTATGATTGTGATTGTATGATTGTGATTGTATGACTGTGATTGTATGATTGTGATTGTGCGATTGTGATTGTGCGATTGTGATTGTACGATTGTGATTGTACGATTGTGATTGTACGATTGTGATTGTATGATTGTGATTGTATGATTGTGATTGCATGATTGTGATTGTATGATTGTGATTGCATGATTTTGAATGTATGATTGTGATTGTATGATTGTGATTGTATGATTGTGATTGTATGATTGTGACAGTACGATTGTGATTGTATGATTGTGACAGTATGATTGTGATTGTATGATTGTGATTGTGTGATTGCGATTGTATGATTGCGATTGTATGATTGTCATTGTATGATTGTGATTGTATGATTGTGATAGTATGATTGTGATTGTATGACTGTGATTGTATGACTGTGATTGTATGATTGTGATTGTATGATTGTGATTGTAAGATTGTGATTGTATGACTGTGATTGTATGACTGTGATTGTATGACTGTGATTGTATGATTGTGATTGTATGATTGTGATTGTATGATTGTGATAGTATGATTGTGATTGTATGATTGTGATTGTATGATTGTGATTGTATGATTGTGATTGTATGATTGTGATTGTATGATTGTGATTGTATGATTGTGATTGTATGATTGTGATTGTATGATTGTGATTGTATGATTGCGATTGTATGAATGCGATTGTATGATTGTGATTGCATGATTGTGATTGTATGATTGTGATGGTACGATATTGATTGTATGATTGTGATTGTATGATTGTGATTGTATGATTGTGACTGTATGATTGTGATAGTATGATTGTGATTGTATGATTGTGATTGTATGACTGTGAGTGTATGATTGTGATTGTGCGATTGTGATTGTGCGATTGTGATTGTACGATTGTGATTGTACGATTGTGATTGTATGATTGTGATTGTATGATTGTGATTGAATGATTGTGATTGCATGATTGTGATTGTATGATTGTGATTGCATGATTTTGAATGTATGATTGTGATTGTATGATTGTGATTGTATGATTGTGATTGTATGATTGTGATAGTATGATTGTGATTGTATGATTGCGATTGTATGATTGCGATTGTAAGATTGTGATTGTACGGTTATGATTGTATTTTTGTGATTGTATGATAATGATTGTATGATTGTGATTGTATGATTGTGATTGTATGATTGCGATTGTATGAATGCGATTGTATGATTGTGATTGCATGATTGTGATTGTATGATTGTGATTGTATGATTGTGATTGTATGATATTGATTGTATGATTGTGATTGTATGATTGTGATTGTATGATTGTGATTGTATGATTGTGATTGTATGACTGTGATTGTATGATTGTGATTGTGCGATTGTGATTGTGCGATTGTGATTGTACGATTGTGATTGTACGATTGTGATTGTATGATTGTGATTGTATGATTATGATTGAATGACTGTGATTGCATGATTGTGATTGTATGATTGTGATTGCATGATTTTGAATGTATGATTGTGATTGTATGATTGTGATTGTATGATTGTGATTGTATGATTGTGATAGTATGATTGTGATTGTATGATTGCGATTGTATGATTGTGATTGTATAATTATGATTGTATTTCTGTGATTGTATAATTATGATTGTATGATTGTGATTGTATGATTGTGATTGTATGATTGTGATTGTATGATTGCGATTGTATGAATGCGATTGTATGATTGTGATTGCATGATTGTGATTGTATGATTGTGATTGTATGATATTGATTGTATGATTGTGATTGTATGATTGTGATTGTATGATTGTGATTGTATGATTGTGATAGTATGATTGTGATTGTATGATTGTGATTGTATGACTGTGATTGTATGATTGTGATTGTGCGATTGTGATTGTGCGATTGTGATTGTACGATTGTGATTGTACGATTGTGATTGTATGATTGTGATTGTATGATTATGATTGAATGATTGTGATTGCATGATTGTGATTGTATGATTGTGATTGCATGATTTTGAATGTATGATTGTGATTGTATGATTGTGATTGTATGATTGTGATTGTATGATTATGATTGTATTTTTGTGATTGTATGATTGTGATTGTATGATTGTGATAGTATGATTGTGATTGTAAGATTGTGATTGTATGACCGTGATTGTATGATTGTGATTGTGCGATTGTGATTGTGCGATTGTGATTGTACGATTGTGATTGTACGATTGTGATTGTACGATTGTGATTGTATGATTGTGATTGTATGATTGTGATTGCATGATTGTGATTGTATGATTGTGATTGCATGATTTTGAATGTATGATTGTGATTGTATGATTGTGATTGTATGATTGTGATTGTATGATTGTGACAGTACGATTGTGATTGTATGATTGTGACAGTATGATTGTGATTGTATGATTGTGATTGTGTGATTGCGATTGTATGATTGCGATTGTATGATTGTGATTGTATGATTGTGATTGTATGATTGTGATAGTATGATTGTGATTGTATGACTGTGATTGTATGACTGTGATTGTATGATTGTGATTGTATGATTGTGATTGTAAGATTGTGATTGTATGACTGTGATTGTATGACTGTGATTGTATGACTGTGATTGTATGATTGTGATTGTATGATTGTGATTGTATGATTGTGATAGTATGATTGTGATTGTATGATTGTGATTGTATGATTGTGATTGTATGATTGTGATTGTATGATTGTGATTGTATGATTGTGATTGTATGATTGTGATTGTATGATTGTGATTGTATGATTGCGATTGTATGAATGCGATTGTATGATTGTGATTGCATGATTGTGATTGTATGATTGTGATGGTACGATATTGATTGTATGATTGTGATTGTATGATTGTGATTGTATGATTGTGATTGTATGATTGTGACTGTATGATTGTGATAGTATGATTGTGATTGTATGATTGTGATTGTATGACTGTGAGTGTATGATTGTGATTGTGCGATTGTGATTGTGCGATTGTGATTGTACGATTGTGATTGTACGATTGTGATTGTATGATTGTGATTGTATGATTGTGATTGAATGATTGTGATTGCATGATTGTGATTGTATGATTGTGATTGCATGATTTTGAATGTATGATTGTGATTGTATGATTGTGATTGTATGATTGTGATTGTATGATTGTGATAGTATGATTGTGATTGTATGATTGCGATTGTATGATTGCGATTGTAAGATTGTGATTGTACGGTTATGATTGTATTTTTGTGATTGTATGATAATGATTGTATGATTGTGATTGTATGATTGTGATTGTATGATTGCGATTGTATGAATGCGATTGTATGATTGTGATTGCATGATTGTGATTGTATGATTGTGATTGTATGATTGTGATTGTATGATATTGATTGTATGATTGTGATTGTATGATTGTGATTGTATGATTGTGATTGTATGATTGTGATTGTATGACTGTGATTGTATGATTGTGATTGTGCGATTGTGATTGTGCGATTGTGATTGTACGATTGTGATTGTACGATTGTGATTGTATGATTGTGATTGTATGATTATGATTGAATGACTGTGATTGCATGATTGTGATTGTATGATTGTGATTGCATGATTTTGAATGTATGATTGTGATTGTATGATTGTGATTGTATGATTGTGATTGTATGATTGTGATAGTATGATTGTGATTGTATGATTGCGATTGTATGATTGTGATTGTATAATTATGATTGTATTTCTGTGATTGTATAATTATGATTGTATGATTGTGATTGTATGATTGTGATTGTATGATTGTGATTGTATGATTGCGATTGTATGAATGCGATTGTATGATTGTGATTGCATGATTGTGATTGTATGATTGTGATTGTATGATATTGATTGTATGATTGTGATTGTATGATTGTGATTGTATGATTGTGATTGTATGATTGTGATAGTATGATTGTGATTGTATGATTGTGATTGTATGACTGTGATTGTATGATTGTGATTGTGCGATTGTGATTGTGCGATTGTGATTGTACGATTGTGATTGTACGATTGTGATTGTATGATTGTGATTGTATGATTATGATTGAATGATTGTGATTGCATGATTGTGATTGTATGATTGTGATTGCATGATTTTGAATGTATGATTGTGATTGTATGATTGTGATTGTATGATTGTGATTGTATGATTATGATTGTATTTTTGTGATTGTATGATTGTGATTGTATGATTGTGATAGTATGATTGTGATTGTAAGATTGTGATTGTATGACCGTGATTGTATGATTGTGATTGTATGATTGTGATTGTATGATTATGATTGTATGATTGTGATAGTATGATTGTGATTGTATGATTGCGATTGTATGATTGTGATTGTATGATTATGATTGTATTTTTGTGACTGTATAATTATGATTGTATGATTGTGATTGTATGATTGTGATTGTATGATTGCGATTGTATGAAAGCGATTGTATGATTGTGATTGCATGATTGTGATTGTATGATTGCGATTGTATGATATTGATTATATGATTGTGATTGTATGATTGTGATTGTATGATTGTGATAGTATGATTGTGATTGTATGATTGCGATTGTATGACTGTGATTGTATGATTGTGATTGTGCGATTGTGATTGTGCGATTGTGATTGTACGATTGTGATTGTACGATTGTGATTGTACGATTGTGATTGTATGATTATGATTGAATGATTGTGATTGCATGATTGTGATTGTATGATTGTGATTGCATGATTTTGAATGTATGATTGTGATTGTATGATTGTGATTGTATGATTGTGATTGTATGATTGTGATAGTATGATTGTGATTGTATGATTGTGATTGTATGATTATGATTGTATGATTGTGATTGTATGATTGTGATTGTATGATTGTGATTGTATGATTGCGATTGTATGATTGTGATTGTATGATTGTAATTGTATGATTGTGATTGTTTGATTATGATTGTATGATTGTGATTGTATGATTGTATTTGGGAGATTGTATTTTGGAGATTGTAATTGTAGGATTGCGATTGTACGATTGTGATTGTATGATTGTAATTGTATGATTGTGATTGTTTGATTGTGATTGTATGATTGTGATTGTATGATTGTGATTGTATGATTGTAATTGTATGATTGTGATTGTATGATTGTGATTGTATGACTGTGATTGTATGATTGCGATAGTATGATTGTGATTGTATGATTGTGATTGTATGATTGCGATTGTATGATTGTGATTGTATGATTATGATTGTATGATTGTGATTGTATGATTGTGATTGTATGATTGTGATTGTATGATTGTGACAGTATGATTGTGATTGTATGATTGTGATTGTGTGATTGCGATTGTATGATTGTGATTGTATGATTGTGATTGTATGATTGCGATTGTATGATTGTGATTGTATGATTATGATTGTATGATTGTGATTGTATGATTATGATTGTACGGTTGTGACTGTATGATTGTGATGGTATGATTGCGATTGTATGATTGCGATAGTATGACTGTGACTGTATGATTGTGATTGTGCGATTGTGATTGTACGATTGTGATTGTACGGTTGTGATTGTATGGTTGTGATTGTATGATTATGATTGAATGATTGTGATTGCATGATTG
This sequence comes from Megachile rotundata, assembly GCF_050947335.1. Classification (NCBI taxonomy): domain Eukaryota; kingdom Metazoa; phylum Arthropoda; class Insecta; order Hymenoptera; family Megachilidae; genus Megachile; species Megachile rotundata. Next base: position 451,746 of record NW_027473318.1, on the reverse strand, counting down.
TGATTGTATGATTGTGATTTCATGATTTTGAATGTATGATAGTGATTGTATGATTGTGATTGTATGATTGTGATTGTATGATTGTGATAGTATGATTGTGATTGTAAGATTGTGATTGTATGACCGTGATTGTATGATTGTGATTGTATGATTGTGATTGTATGATTATGATTGTATGATTGTGATAGTATGATTGTGATTGTATGATTGCGATTGTATGATTGTGATTGTATGATTATGATTGTATTTTTGTGACTGTATAATTATGATTGTATGATTGTGATTGTATGATTGTGATTGTATGATTGCGATTGTATGAATGCGATTGTATGATTGTGATTGCATGATTGTGATTGTATGATTGCGATTGTATGATATTGATTATATGATTGTGATTGTATGATTGTGATTGTATGATTGTGATAGTATGATTGTGATTGTATGATTGCGATTGTATGACTGTGATTGTATGATTGTGATTGTGCGATTGTGATTGTGCGATTGTGATTGTACGATTGTGATTGTACGATTGTGATTGTACGATTGTGATTGTATGATTATGATTGAATGATTGTGATTGCATGATTGTGATTGTATGATTGTGATTGCATGATTTTGAATGTATGATTGTGATTGTATGATTGTGATTGTATGATTGTGATTGTATGATTGTGATAGTATGATTGTGATTGTATGATTGCGATTGTATGATTGTGATTGTACGGTTGTGACTGTATGATTGTGATGGTATGATTGCGATTGTATGATTGCGATAGTATGATTGTGATTGTATGATTGTGATTGTATGATTGCGATTGTATGAATGCGATTGTATGATTGTGATTGCGTGATTGTGATTGTATGATTGTGATTGTATGATTGTGATTGTATGACTGTGATTGTATGATTGTGATTGTGCGATTGTGATTGTGCGATTGTGATTGTACGATTGTGATTGTACGATTGTGATTGTACGATTGTGATTGTATGATTGTGATTGTATGATTGTGATTGCATGATTGTGATTGTATGATTGTGATTGCATGATTTTGAATGTATGATTGTGATTGTATGATTGTGATTGTATGATTGTGATTGTATGATTGTGACAGTACGATTGTGATTGTATGATTGTGACAGTATGATTGTGATTGTATGATTGTGATTGTGTGATTGCGATTGTATGATTGCGATTGTATGATTGTGATTGTATGATTGTGATTGTATGATTGTGATAGTATGATTGTGATTGTATGACTGTGATTGTATGACTGTGATTGTATGATTGTGATTGTATGATTGTGATTGTAAGATTGTGATTGTATGACTGTGATTGTATGACTGTGATTGTATGATTGTGATTGTATGATTGTGATTGTATGATTGTGATAGTATGATTGTGATTGTATGATTGTGATTGTATGATTGTGATTGTATGATTGTGATTGTATGATTGTGATTGTATGATTGTGATTGTATGATTGTGATTGTATGATTGTGATTGTATGATTGCGATTGTATGAATGCGATTGTATGATTGTGATTGCATGATTGTGATTGTATGATTGTGATGGTACGATATTGATTGTATGATTGTGATTGTATGATTGTGATTGTATGATTGTGATTGTATGATTGTGATTGTATGACTGTGATTGTATGATTGTGATTGTGCGATTGTGATTGTGCGATTGTGATTGTACGATTGTGATTGTACGATTGTGATTGTACGATTGTGATTGTATGATTGTGATTGTATGATTGTGATTGCATGATTGTGATTGTATGATTGTGATTGCATGATTTTGAATGTATGATTGTGATTGTATGATTGTGATTGTATGATTGTGATTGTATGATTGTGACAGTACGATTGTGATTGTATGATTGTGACAGTATGATTGTGATTGTATGATTGTGATTGTGTGATTGCGATTGTATGATTGCGATTGTATGATTGTGATTGTATGATTGTGATTGTATGATTGTGATAGTATGATTGTGATTGTATGACTGTGATTGTATGACTGTGATTGTATGATTGTGATTGTATGATTGTGATTGTAAGATTGTGATTGTATGACTGTGATTGTATGACTGTGATTGTATGATTGTGATTGTATGATTGTGATTGTATGATTGTGATAGTATGATTGTGATTGTATGATTGTGATTGTATGATTGTGATTGTATGATTGTGATTGTATGATTGTGATTGTATGATTGTGATTGTATGATTGTGATTGTATGATTGTGATTGTATGATTGCGATTGTATGAATGCGATTGTATGATTGTGATTGCAGGATTGTGATTGTATGATTGTGATGGTACGATATTGATTGTATGATTGTGATTGTATGATTGTGATTGTATGATTGTGACTGTATGATTGTGATAGTATGATTGTGATTGTATGATTGTGATTGTATGACTGTGAGTGTATGATTGTGATTGTGCGATTGTGATTGTGCGATTGTGATTGTACGATTGTGATTGTACGATTGTGATTGTATGATTGTGATTGTATGATTGTGATTGAATGATTGTGATTGCATGATTGTGATTGTATGATTGTGATTGCATGATTTTGAATGTATGATTGTGATTGTATGATTGTGATTGTATGATTGTGATTGTATGATTGTGATAGTATGATTGTGATTGTATGATTGCGATTGTATGATTGCGATTGTAAGATTGTGATTGTACGGTTATGATTGTATTTTTGTGATTGTATGATAATGATTGTATGATTGTGATTGTATGATTGTGATTGTATGATTGCGATTGTATGAATGCGATTGTATGATTGTGATTGCATGATTGTGATTGTATGATTGTGATTCTATGATTGTGATTGTATGATATTGATTGTATGATTGTGATTGTATGATTGTGATTGTATGATTGTGATTATATGATTGTGATTGTATGACTGTGATTGTATGATTGTGATTGTGCGATTGTGATTGTGCGATTGTGATTGTACGATTGTGATTGTACGATTGTGATTGTATGATTGTGATTGTATGATTATGATTGAATGACTGTGATTGCATGATTGTGATTGTATGATTGTGATTGCATGATTTTGAATGTATGATTGTGATTGTATGATTGTGATTGTATGATTGTGATTGTATGATTGTGATAGTATGATTGTGATTGTATGATTGCGATTGTATGATTGTGATTGTATAATTATGATTGTATTTCTGTGATTGTATAATTATGATTGTATGATTGTGATTGTATGATTGTGATTGTATGATTGTGATTGTATGATTGCGATTGTATGAATGCGATTGTATGATTGTGATTGCATGATTGTGATTGTATGATTGTGATTGTATGATATTGATTGTATGATTGTGATTGTATGATTGTGATTGTATGATTGTGATTGTATGATTGTGATAGTATGATTGTGATTGTATGATTGTGATTGTATGACTGTGATTGTATGATTGTGATTGTGCGATTGTGATTGTGCGATTGTGATTGTACGATTGTGATTGTACGATTGTGATTGTATGATTGTGATTGTATGATTATGATTGAATGATTGTGATTGCATGATTGTGATTGTATGATTGTGATTGCATGATTTTGAATGTATGATTGTGATTGTATGATTGTGATTGTATGATTGTGATTGTATGATTATGATTGTATTTTTGTGATTGTATGATTGTGATTGTATGATTGTGATAGTATGATTGTGATTGTAAGATTGTGATTGTATGACCGTGATTGTATGATTGTGATTGTATGATTGTGATTGTATGATTATGATTGTATGATTGTGATAGTATGATTGTGATTGTATGATTGCGATGGTCGATTGTGATTGTATGATTATGATTGTATTTTTGTGACTGTATAATTATGATTGTATGATTGTGATTGTATGATTGTGATTGTATGATTGCGATTGTATGAAAGCGATTGTATGATTGTGATTGCATGATTGTGATTGTATGATTCCGATTGTATGATATTGATTATATGATTGTGATTGTATGATTGTGATTGTATGATTGTGATAGTATGATTGTGATTGTATGATTGCGATTGTATGACTGTGATTGTATGATTGTGATTGTGCGATTGTGATTGTGCGATTGTGATTGTACGATTGTGATTGTACGATTGTGATTGTACGATTGTGATTGTATGATTATGATTGAATGATTGTGATTGCATGATTGTGATTGTATGATTGTGATTGCATGATTTTGAATGTATGATTGTGATTGTATGATTGTGATTGTATGATTGTGATTGTATGATTGTGATAGTATGATTGTGATTGTATGATTGTGATTGTATGATTATGATTGTATGATTGTGATTGTATGATTGTGATTGTATGATTGTGATTGTATGATTGCGATTGTATGATTGTGATTGTATGATTGTAATTGTATGATTGTGATTGTTTGATTATGATTGTATGATTGTGATTGTATGATTGTATTTGGGAGATTGTATTTTGGAGATTGTAATTGTAGGATTGCGATTGTACGATTGTGATTGTATGATTGTAATTGTATGATTGTGATTGTTTGATTGTGATTGTATGATTGTGATTGTATGATTGTGATTGTATGATTCTAATTGTATGATTGTGATTGTATGATTGTGATTGTATGACTGTGATTGTATGATTGCGATAGTATGATTGTGATTGTATGATTGTGATTGTATGATTGCGATTGTATGATTGTGATTGTATGATTATGATTGTATGATTGTGATTGTATGATTGTGATTGTATGATTGTGATTGTATGATTGTGACAGTATGATTGTGATTGTATGATTGTGATTGTGTGATTGCGATTGTATGATTGTGATTGTATGATTGTGATTGTATGATTGCGATTGTATGATTGTGATTGTATGATTATGATTGTATGATTGTGATTGTATGATTATGATTGTACGGTTGTGACGGTATGATTGTGATGGTATGATTGCGATTGTATGATTGCGATAGTATGACTGTGACTGTATGATTGTGATTGTGCGATTGTGATTGTACGATTGTGATTGTACGGTTGTGATTGTATGGTTGTGATTGTATGATTATGATTGAATGATTGTGATTGCATGATTGTGATTGTATGATTGTGATTTCATGATTTTGAATGTATGATAGTGATTGTATGATTGTGATTGTATGATTGTGATTGTATGATTGTGATAGTATGATTGTGATTGTAAGATTGTGATTGTATGACCGTGATTGTATGATTGTGATTGTATGATTGTGATTGTATGATTATGATTGTATGATTGTGATAGTATGATTGTGATTGTATGATTGCGATTGTATGATTGTGATTGTATGATTATGATTGTATTTTTGTGACTGTATAATTATGATTGTATGATTGTGATTGTATGATTGTGATTGTATGATTGCGATTGTATGAATGCGATTGTATGATTGTGATTGCATGATTGTGATTGTATGATTGCGATTGTATGATATTGATTATATGATTGTGATTGTATGATTGTGATTGTATGATTGTGATAGTATGATTGTGATTGTATGATTGCGATTGTATGACTGTGATTGTATGATTGTGATTGTGCGATTGTGATTGTGCGATTGTGATTGTACGATTGTGATTGTACGATTGTGATTGTACGATTGTGATTGTATGATTATGATTGAATGATTGTGATTGCATGATTGTGATTGTATGATTGTGATTGCATGATTTTGAATGTATGATTGTGATTGTATGATTGTGATTGTATGATTGTGATTGTATGATTGTGATAGTATGATTGTGATTGTATGATTGCGATTGTATGATTGTGATTGTACGGTTGTGACTGTATGATTGTGATGGTATGATTGCGATTGTATGATTGCGATAGTATGATTGTGATTGTATGATTGTGATTGTATGATTGCGATTGTATGAATGCGATTGTATGATTGTGATTGCATGATTGTGATTGTATGATTGTGATTGTATGATTGTGATTGTATGATTGTGAGAGTATGATTCTGATTGTATGATTGCGATTGTATGACCGTGATTGTATGATTGTGATTGTATGATTGTGATTGTATGATTGTGATATTATGATTGTGATTGTATGATTGTGATTGTATGACTGTGATTGTATGATTGTGATTGTGCGATTGTGATTGTACGATTGTGATTGTGCGCTTGTGATTGTATGATTATGATTGAATGATTGTGATTGCATGATTGTGATTGTCTGATTGTGATTGCATGATTTTGAATATACGATTGTGATTGTATGATTGTGATTGCATGATTGTGATTGTATGATTGTGATAGTATGATTGTGATTGTAAGATTGTGATTGTATGACTGTGATTGTATGATTGTGATGGTACGATATTGATTGTATGATTGTGATTGTATGATTGTGATTGTATGATTGTGACTGTATGATTGTGATAGTATGATTGTGATTGTATGACTGTGATTGTATGATTGTGATTGTATGATTGCGATTGTAAGATTGTGATTGTATGACTGTGATTGTATGACTGTGATTGTATGATTGTGATTGTATGATTGTGATTGTATGATTGTGATAGTATGATTGTGATTGTATGATTGTGAATTTATTATTGTGATTGTATGATTGTGATTGTATGATTGTGATTGTATGATTGTGATTGTATGATTGTGATTGTATGATTGTGATTGTATGATTGTGATTGTATGATTGCGATTGTATGAATGCGATTGTATGATTGTGATTGCATGATTGTGATTGTATGATTGTGATGGTACGATATTGATTGTATGATTGTGATTGTATGATTGTGATTGTATGATTGTGACTGTATGATTGTGATAGTATGATTGTGATTGTATGATTGTGATTGTATGACTGTGAGTGTATGATTGTGATTGTGCGATTGTGATTGTGCGATTGTGATTGTACGATTGTGATTGTACGATTGTGATTGTATGATTGTGATTGTATGATTGTGATTGAATGATTGTGATTGCATGATTGTGATTGTATGATTGTGATTGCATGATTTTGAATGTATGATTGTGATTGTATGATTGTGATTGTATGATTGTGATTGTATGATTGTGATAGTATGATTGTGATTGTATGATTGCGATTGTATGATTGCGATTGTAAGATTGTGATTGTACGGTTATGATTGTATTTTTGTGATTGTATGATAATGATTGTATGATTGTGATTGTATGATTGTGATTGTATGATTGCGATTGTATGAATGCGATTTTATGGTTGTGATTGCATGATTGTGATTGTATGATTGTGATTGTATGATTGTGATTGTATGATATTGATTGTATGATTGTGATTGTATGATTGTGATTGTATGATTGTGATTGTATGATTGTGATTGTATGACTGTGATTGTATGATTGTGATTGTGCGATTGTGATTGTGCGATTGTGATTGTACGATTGTGATTGTACGATTGTGATTGTATGATTGTGATTGTATGATTATGATTGAATGACTGTGATTGCATGATTGTGATTGTATGATTGTGATTGCATGATTTTGAATGTATGATTGTGATTGTATGATTGTGATTGTATGATTGTGATTGTATGATTGTGATAGTATGATTGTGATTGTATGATTGCGATTGTATGATTGTGATTGTATAATTATGATTGTATTTTTGTGATTGTATAATTATGATTGTATGATTGTGATTGTATGATTGTGATTGTATGATTGTGATTGTATGATTGCGATTGTATGAATGCGATTGTATGATTGCGATTGTATGATTGTGATTGTATGATTATGATTGTATTTTTGTGATTGTATGATTGTGATTGTATGATTGCGATTGTATTATTGTGATTGTATGATTGTGATAGTATGGTTGTGATTGTATGATTGTGATTGTATGACTGTGATTGTATGATTGTGATTGTGCGATTGTGATTGTGCGATTGTGATTGTACGATTGTGATTGTACGATTGTGATTGTATGATTGTGATTGTATGATTGTGATTGTATGATTGCGATTGTATGATTGTGATTGTATGATTATGATTGTATGATTGTGATTGTATGATTGTGATTGTATGATTATGATTGAATGATTGTGATTGCATGATTGTGATTGTATGATTGTGATTGCATGATTTTGAATGTATGATTGTGATTGTATGATTGTGATTGTATGATTGTGATTGTATGATTATGATTGTATTTTTGTGATTGTATGATTGTGATTGTATGATTGTGATTGTATGATTGCGATTGTATGAATGCGATTGTATGATTGTGATTGCATGATTGTGATTGTATAATTGTGATTGTATGATATTGATTGTATGATTGTGATTGTATGATTGTGATTGTATGATTGTGATTGTATGATTGTAATTGTATGATTGTGATTGTATGATTGTGATTGTATGACTGTGATTGTATGATTGCGATAGTATGATTGTGATTGTATGATTGTGATTGTATGATTGCGATTGTATGATTGTGATTGTATGATTATGATTGTATGATTGTGATTGTATGATTGTGATTGTATGATTGTGATTGTATGATTGCGATTGTATGATTGTGATTGTGTGATTGTGATAGAATTATTGTGATTGTATGATTGTGATTGTATGGTTGTGATTGTATGATTGTGATTGTATGATTGCGATTGTATGATTGTGATTGTATGATTGTGATTGCATGATTGTGATAGTATGATTGCGATTGTATGATTGTGATTGTATGATTATGATTGTATTTTTGTGATTGTATGATTGTGATTGTATGATTGCGATTGTATTATTGTGATTGTATGATTGTGATAGTATGATTGTGATTGTATGATTGTGATTGTATGATTGCGATTGTATGATTGTAATTGTATGATTGTGATTGTATGATTGTGATTGTATGATTGTGATTGTATGATTGTGATTGTGTGATTGTGATAGAATTATTGTGATTGTATGATTGTGATTGTATGGTTGTGATTGTATGATTGTGATTGTATGATTGCGATTGTATGATTGTGATTGTATGATTGTGATTGCATGATTGTGATAGTATGATTGTGATTGTATGATTGTGATTGTACGACTGTGATTGTATGATTGTGATTGTGCGATTGTGATTGTACGATTGTGATTGTACGGTTGTGATTGTATGGTTGTGATTGTATGATTATGATTGAATGATTGTGATTGCATGATTGTGATTGTATGATTGTGATTGCATGATTTTGAATGTATGATAGTGATTGTATGATTGTGATTGTATGATTGTGATTGTATGATTGTGATTGTATGATAGTGATAGTATGATTGTGATTGTGCGATTGTGATTGTGCGATTGTGATTGTACGATCGTGATTGTATGATTGTGATATTATGATTGTGATTGTATGATTGTGATTGTATGATTATGATTGTATGATTGTGATTGTATGATTGGGATCGTATGATTGTGATTGTATGATTGTGATGGTATGATTGTGATTGTATGATTGCGATAGTATGATTGTGATTGTAAGATTGTGATTGTATGACTGTGATTGTATGATTGTGATTGTATGATTGTCATTGTATGATTATGATTGTATGATTGTGATTGTACGATTGTGATTGTACGATTGTGATTGTGCGATTGTGATTGTACGATTGTGATTGTACGATCGTGATTGTATGATTGTGATTGTATGATTATGATTGAATGATTGTGATTGTATGGCTGTGATTGTATGATTGTGATTGTATGATTGTGATTGTATGATTGTGATTGTATGATTGTGATAATATGATTGTGATTGTAAGATTGTGATTGTATGACCGTGATTGTATGTTTGTGATTGTATGATTGTGATTGTATGATTATGATTGTATGATTGTGATTGTATGATTGTATTTGGGAGATTGTATTTTGGAGATTGTAATTGTAGGATTGCGATTGTGCGATTGTGATTGTATGATTGTGATTGTATGAATGCGATTGTATGATTGTGATTGCATGATTGTGATTGTATGATTGTGATTGTATGATTGTGATTGTATGATATTGATTGTATGATTGTGATTGTATGATTGTGATTGTATGATTGTGATTGTATGGTTGTGATTGTATGACTGTGATTGTATGATTGTGATTGTGCGATTGTGATTGTGCGATTGTGATTGTATGATTGTGATTGTATGATTATGATTGTATGATTGTGATTGTATGATTATGATTGTACGGTTGTGACTGTATGATTGTGATGGTATGATTGCGATTGTATGATTGCGATAGTATGTTTGTGATTGTATGATTGTGATTGTATGATTGTGACAGTATGATTGTGATTGAATGATTGTGATTGTGTGATTGCGATTGTATGATTGTGATTGTATGATTGTGATTGTATGATTGTGATGTATGATTGTAATTGTATGATTATGATTGTATGATTGTGATTGTATGATTGTGATGGTATGATTGTGATTGTATGATTGCGAGTGTATGATTGTGATTGTATGATTGTGGTTGTATGATTGTGAGTGTATGATTGTGATTGTATGATTGTGATTGTATGATTGTGATTTTATGATTGTGATTGTATGATTGTGATTGTATGATTGTGATTGTATGATTGTGATTGTATGATTGTGATTGTATGATTGCGATTGTATGAATGCGATTTTATGATTGTGATTGCATGATTGTGATTGTATGATTGTGATTGTATGATTGTGATTGTATGATTGTGAGAGTATGATTCTGATTGTATGATTGCGATTGTATGACCGTGATTGTATGATTGTGATTGTATGATTGTGATAGTATGATTGTGATTGTAAGATTGTGATTGTATGACTGTGATTGTATGATTGTGATGGTACGATATTGATTGTATGATTGTGATTGTATGATTGTGATTGTATGATTGTGATTGTATGATTGTGATTGTATGATTGTGACTGTATGATTGTGATAGTATGATTGTGATTGTATGACTGTGATTGTATGATTGTGATTGTATGATTGTGATTGTATGATTGTGGTAGTATGATTGTGATTGTATGATTGTGATTGTATGATTGTGAATTTATGATTGTGATTGTATGATTGTGATTGTATGATTGTGATTGTATGATTGTGATTGTATGATTGTGATTGTATGATTGTGATTGTATGATTGTGATTGTATGATTGCGATTGTATGAATGCGATTGTATGATTGTGATTGCATGATTGTGATTGTATGATTGTGATGGTACGATATTGATTGTATGATTGTGATTGTATGATTGTGACTGTATGATTGTGATAGTATGATTGTGATTGTATGATTGTGATTGTATGACTGTGAGTGTATGATTGTGATTGTGCGATTGTGATTGTGCGATTGTGATTGTACGATTGTGATTGTACGATTGTGATTGTATGATTGTGATTGTATGATTGTGATTGAATGATTGTGATTGCATGATTGTGATTGTATGATTGTGATTGCATGATTTTGAATGTATGATTGTGATTGTATGATTGTGATTGTATGATTGTGATTGTATGATTGTGATAGTATGATTGTGATTGTATGATTGCGATTGTATGATTGCGATTGTAAGATTGTGATTGTACGGTTATGATTGTATTTTTGTGATTGTATGATAATGATTGTATGATTGTGATTGTATGATTGTGATTGTATGATTGCGATTGTATGAATGCGATTGTATGGTTGTGATTGCATGATTGTGATTGTATGATTGTGATTGTATGATTGTGATTGTATGATATTGATTGTATGATTGTGATTGTATGATTGTGATTGTATGATTGTGATTGTATGATTGTGATTGTATGACTGTGATTGTATGATTGTGATTGTGCGATTGTGATTGTGCGATTGTGATTGTACGATTGTGATTGTACGATTGTGATTGTATGATTGTGATTGTATGATTATGATTGAATGACTGTGATTGCATGATTGTGATTGTATGATTGTGATTGCATGATTTTGAATGTATGATTGTGATTGTATGATTGTGATTGTATGATTGTGATTGTATGATTGTGATAGTATGATTGTGATTGTATGATTGCGATTGTATGATTGTGATTGTATAATTATGATTGTATTTTTGTGATTGTATAATTATGATTGTATGATTGTGATTGTATGATTGTGATTGTATGATTGTGATTGTATGATTGCGATTGTATGAATGCGATTGTATGATTGTGATTGCATGATTGTGATTGTATGATTGTGATTGTATGATATTGATTGCATGATTGTGATTGTATGATTGTGATTGTATGATTGTGATTGTATGATTGTGATAGTATGATTGTGATTGTATGATTGTGATTGTATGACTGTGATTGTATGATTGTGATTGTGCGATTGTGATTGTGCGATTGTGATTGTACGATTGTGATTGTACGATTGTGATTGTATGATTGTGATTGTATGATTATGATTGAATGATTGTGATTGCATGATTGTGATTGTATGATTGTGATTGCATGATTTTGAATGTATGATTGTGATTGTATGATTGTGATTGTATGATTGTGATTGTATGATTGTGATTGTATGATTATGATTGTATTTTTGTGATTGTATGATTGTGATTCTATGATTGTGATTGTAGGATTGCGATTGTATGAATGCGATTGTATGATTGTGATTGCATGATTGTGATTGTATGATTGTGATTGTATGATATTGATTGTATGATTGTGATTGTATGATTGTGATTGTCTGATTGTGGTTGTATGATTGTGAGTGTATGATTGTGATTGTATGATTGTGATTGCATGATTTTGAATGTATGATAGTGATTGTATGATTGTGATTGTATGATTGTGATTGTATGATTGTGATAGTATGATTGTGATTGTAAGATTGTGATTGTATGACCGTGATTGTATGATTGTGATTGTATGATTGTGATTGTATGATTATGATTGTATGATTGTGATTGTATGATTGTATTTGGGAGATTGTATTTTGGAGATTGTAATTGTAGGATTGCGATTGTACGATTGTGATTGTATGATTGTAATTGTATGATTGTGATTGTATGATTGTGATTGTATGATTGTGATTGTATGATTGTGATTGTATGATTGTAATTGTATGATTGTGATTGTATGATTGTGATTGTATGACTGTGATTGTATGATTGCGATAGTATGATTGTGATTGTATGATTGTGATTGTATCATTGCGATTGTATGATTGTGATTGTATGATTATGATTGTATGATTGTGATTGTATGATTGTGATTGTATGATTGTGATTGTATGATTGTGACAGTATGATTGTGATTGTATGATTGTGATTGTGTGATTGCGATTGTATGATTGTGATTGTATGATTGTGATTGTATGATTGCGATTGTATGATTGTGATTGTATGATTATGATTGTATGATTGTGATTGTATGATTATGATTGTACGGTTGTGACTGTATGATTGTGATGGTATGATTGCGATTGTATGATTGCGATAGTATGACTGTGACTGTATGATTGTGATTGTGCGATTGTGATTGTACGATTGTGATTGTACGGTTGTGATTGTATGGTTGTGATTGTATGATTATGATTGAATGATTGTGATTGCATGATTGTGATTGTATGATTGTGATTACATGATTTTGAATGTATGATAGTGATTGTATGATTGTGATTGTATGATTGTGATTGTATGATTGTGATAGTATGATTGTGATTGTAAGATTGTGATTGTATGACTGTGATTGTATGATTGTGATTGTATGATTGTGATTGTATGATTATGATTGTATGATTGTGATAGTATGATTGTGATTGTATGATTGCGATTGTATGATTGTGATTGTATGATTATGATTGTATTTTTGTGATTGTATAATTATGATTGTATGATTGTGATTGTATGATTGTGATTGTATGATTGCGATTGTATGAATGCGATTGTATGATTGTGATAGCATGATTGTGATTGTATGATTGTGATTGTATGATATTGATTATATGATTGTGATTGTATGATTGTGATTGTATGATTGTGATTGTATGATTGTGATAGTATGATTGTGATTGTATGATTGCGATTGTATGACTGTGATTGTATGATTGTGATTGTGCGATTGTGATTGTGCGATTGTGATTGTACGATTGTGATTGTACGATTGTGATTGTACGATTGTGATTGTATGATTATGATTGAATGATTGTGATTGCATGATTGTGATTGTATGATTGTGATTGCATGATTTTGAATGTATGATTGTGATTGTATGATTGTGATTGTATGATTGTGATTGTATGATTGTGATAGTATGATTGTGATTGTATGATTGCGATTGTATGATTATGATTGTACGGTTGTGACTGTATGATTGTGATGGTATGATTGCGATTGTATGATTGCGATAGTATGATTGTGATTGTATGATTATGATTGTATGATTGTGACAGTATGATTGTGATTGTATGATTGTGATTGTGTGATTGCGATTGTATGATTGCGATTGTATGATTGTGATTGTATGATTGTGATTGTATGATTGTGATAGTATGATTGTGATTGTGCGATTGTGATTGTGCGATTGTGATTGTACGATCGTGATTGTATGATCGTGATAGTATGATTGTGATTGTATGATTGTGATTGTATGATTATGATTGTATGATTGTGATTGTATGATTGGGATCGTATGATTGTGATTGTATGATTGTGATGGTATGATTGTGATTGTATGATTGCGATAGTATGATTGTGATTGTAAGATTGTGATTGTATGACTGTGATTGTATGATTGTGATTGTATGATTGTGATTGTATGATTATGATTGTATGATTGTGATTGTACGATTGTGATTGTACGATTGTGATTGTGCGATTGTGATTGTACGATTGTGATTGTACGATCGTGATTGTACGATTGTGATTGTATGATTATGATTGAATGATTGTGATTGTATGACTGTGATTGTATGATTGTGATTGTATGATTGTGATTGTATGATTGTGATTGTATGATTGTGATAATATGATTGTGATTGTAAGATTGTGATTGTATGACCGTGATTGTATGTTTGTGATTGTATGATTGTGATTGTATGATTATGATTGTATGATTGTGATTGTATGATTGTATTTGGGAGATTGTATTTTGGAGATTGTAATTGTAGGATTGCGATTGTGCGATTGTGATTGTATGATTGTGATTGTATGAATGCGATTGTATGATTGTGATTGCATGATTGTGATTGTATGATTGTGATTGTATGATTGTGATTGTATGATATTGATTGTATGATTGTGATTGTATGATTGTGATTGTATGATTGTGATTGTATGGTTGTGATTGTATGACTGTGATTGTATGATTGTGATTGTGCGATTGTGATTGTGCGATTGTGATTGTATGATTGTGATTGTATGATTATGATTGTATGATTGTGATTGTATGATTATGATTGTACGGTTGTGACTGTATGATTGTGATGGTATGATTGCGATTGTATGATTGCGATAGTATGTTTGTGATTGTATGATTGTGATTGTATGATTGTGACAGTATGATTGTGATTGTATGATTGTGATTGTGTGATTGCGATTGTATGATTGTGATTGTATGATTGTGATTGTATGATTGTGATGTATGATTGTAATTGTATGATTATGATTGTATGATTGTGATTGTATGATTGTGATGGTATGATTGTGATTGTATAATTGCGAGTGTATGATTGTGATTGTATGATTATGATTGTATGATTGTGATTGTATGATTGCGATTGTATGATTGTGATTGTATGATTATGATTGTATTTTTGTGATTGTATGAATGCGATTGTACGATTGTGATTGCATGATTGTGATTGCATGATTGTGATTGTATGATATTGATTGTATGATTGCGATTGTATGACTGTGATTGTATGACTGTGATTGTATGATTGTGATTGTGCGATTGTGGTTGTGCGATTGTGATTGTACGATTGTGATTGTATGATTATGATTGAATGATTGTGATTGCATGATTGTGATTGTATGATTGTGATTGCATGATTTTGAATGTATGATTGTGATTGTATGATTGTGATTGTATGATTGTGATTGTATGATTGTATTTGGGAGATTGTATTTTGGAGATTGTAATTGTAGGAATGCGATTGTACGATTGTGATTGTATGATTGTGATTGTATGATTGTGATTGTATGATTGTGATTGTATGATTGTGATTGTATGATTGTGATTGTATGATTGTGATTGTATGATTGTGATTGTATGATTGTGATTGTATGATTGTGATTGTATGATTGTAATTGTATGATTGTGATTGTATGATTGTGATTGTATGACTGTGATTGTATGATTGCGATAGTATGATTGTGATTGTATGATTGCGATTGTATGAATGCGATTGTATGATTGTGATTGCATGATTGTGATTGTATGATTGTGATTGTATGATTGTGATTGTATGATTGTGATTGTATGATTGTGATTGTATGATTGTGATTGTATGATTGTGATTGTATGATTGTAATTGTATGATTGTGATTGTATGATTGTGATTGTATGACTGTGATTGTATGATTGCGATAGTATGATTGTGATTGTATGATTGCGATTGTATGAATGCGATTGTATGATTGTGATTGCATGATTGTGATTGTATGATTGTGATTGTATGATTGTGATTGTATGATTGTATTTGGGAGATTGTATTTTGGAGATTGTAATTGTAGGAATGCGATTGTACGATTGTGATTGTATGATTGTGATTGTATGATTGTGATTGTATGATTGTGATTGTATGATTGCGATTGTATGATTGCGATAGTATGATTGTGATTGTATGATTGTGATTGTATGATTGTGACAGTATGATTGTGATTGTATGATTGTGATTGTGTGATTGCGATTGTATGATTGTGATTGTATGATTGTGATTGTATGATTGCGATTGTATGATTGTGATTGTATGATTATGATTGTATGATTGTGATTGTATGATTATGATTGTACGGTTGTGACTGTATGATTGTTATGGTATGATTGCGATTGTATGATTGCGATAGTATGACTGTGATTGTATGATTGTGATTGTGCGATTGTGATTGTACGATTGTGATTGTACGGTTGTGATTGTATGGTTGTGATTGTATGATTATGATTGAATGATTGTGATTGCATGATTGTGATTGTATGATTGTGATTACATGATTTTGAATGTATGATAGTGATTGTATGATTGTGATTGTATGATTGTGATTGTATCATTGTGATAGTATGATTGTGATTGTAAGATTGTGATTGTATGACCGTGATTGTATGATTGTGATTGTATGATTGTGATTGTATGATTATGATTGTATTTTTGTGATTGTATAATTATGATTGTATGATTGTGATTGTATGATTGCGATTGTATGAATGCGATTGTATGATTGTGATTGCATGATTGTGATTGTATGATTATGATTGTACGGTTGTGACTGTATGATTGTTATGGTATGATTGCGATTGTATGATTGCGATAGTATGACTGTAATTGTATGAATGCGATTGTATGATTGTGATTGCATGATTGTGATTGTATGATTGTGATTGTATGATTGTGATTGTATGATTGTGATAGTATGATTCTGATTGTATGATTGCGATTGTATGACCGTGATGGTATGATTGTGATTGTATGATTGTGATTGTGTGATTGTGATAGTATGATTGTGATTGTATGATTGTGATTGTATGACTGTGATTGTATGATTGTGATTGTGCGTTTGTGAATGTACGATTGTGATTGTACGATTGTGATTGTACGATTGTGATTGTAGGATTGTGATTGTATGATTATGATTGAATGATTGTAATTGCATGATTGTGATTGTGTGATTGTGATTGCATGATTTTGAATGCATGATTGTGATTGTATGATTGTGATTGTATGATTGTGATTGTATGATTGTGATTGTATGATTGTGATTGTATGACTGTGATTGTATGATTGTGATTGTGCGATTGTGAATGTACGATTGTGATTGTACGATTGTGATTGTACGATTGTGATTGTACGACTGTGATTGTAGGATTGTGATTGTATGATTGTGATTGTATGATTATGATTGAATGATTGTGATTGCATGATTGTGATTGTATGATTGTGATTACATGATTTTGAATGTATGATAGTGATTGTATGATTGTGATTGTATGATTGTGATTGTATGATTGTGATAGTATGATTGTGATTGTAAGATTGTGATTGTATGACCGTGATTGTATGATTGTGATTGTATGATTGTGATTGTATGATTATGATTGTATGAATGTGATAGTATGATTGTGATTGTATGATTGCGATTGTATGATTGTGATTGTATGATTATGATTGTATTTTTGTGATTGTATAATTATGATTGTATGATTGTGATTGTATGATTGTGATTGTATGATTGCGATTGTATGAATGCGATTGTATGATTGTGATTGCATGATTGTGATTGTATGATTGTGATTGTATGATATTGATTATATGATTGTGATTGTATGATTGTGATTGTATGATTGTGATAGTATGATTGTGATTGTATGATTGCGATTGTATGACTGTGATTGTATGATTGTGATTGTGCGATTGTGATTGTGCGATTGTGATTGTACGATTGTGATTGTACGATTGTGATTGTACGATTGTGATTGTATGATTATGATTGAATGATTGTGATTGCATGATTGTGATTGTATGATTGTGATTGCATGATTTTGAATGTATGATTGTGATTGTATGATTGTGATTGTATGATTGTGATTGTATGATTGTGATAGTATGATTGTGATTGTATGATTGCGATTGTATGATTGTGATTGTACGGTTGTGACTGTATGATTGTGATGGTATGATTGCGATTGTATGATTGCGATAGTATGATTGTGATTGTATGATTGTGATTGTATGATTGTGATTGTATGATTGCGATTGTATGATTGTGATTGTATGATTGTGATTGTATGATTGTGATTGTATGATTATGATTGTACGGTTGTGACTGTATGATTGTGATGGTATGATTGCGATTGTATGATTGCGATAGTATGATTGTGATTGTATGATTATGATTGTATGATTGTGACAGTATGATTGTGATTGTATGATTGTGATTGTGTGATTGCGATTGTATGATTGCGATTGTATAATTGTGATTGTATGATTGTGATTGTATGATTGTGATAGTATGATTGTGATTGTGCGATTGTGATTGTGCGATTGTGATTGTACGATCGTGATTGTATGATTGTGATAGTATGATTGTGATTGTATGATTGTGATTGTATGATTATGATTGTATGATTGTGATTGTATGATTGGGATCGTATGATTGTGATTGTATGATTGTGATGGTATGATTGTGATTGTATGATTGCGATAGTATGATTGTGATTGTAAGATTGTGATTGTATGACTGTGATTGTATGATTGTGATTGTATGATTGTCATTGTATGATTATGATTGTATGATTGTGATTGTACGATTGTGATTGTACGATTGTGATTGTGCGATTGTGATTGTACGATTGTGATTGTACGATCGTGATTGTATGATTGTGATTGTATGATTATGATTGAATGATTGTGATTGTATGACTGTGATTGTATGATTGTGATTGTATGATTGTGATTGTATGATTGTGATTGTATGATTGTGATAATATGATTGTGATTGTAAGATTGTGATTGTATGACCGTGATTGTATGTTTGTGATTGTATGATTGTGATTGTATGATTATGATTGTATGATTGTGATTGTATGATTGTATTTGGGAGATTGTATTTTGGAGATTGTAATTGTAGGATTGCGATTGTGCGATTGTGATTGTATGATTGTGATTGTATGAATGCGATTGTATGATTGTGAGTGCATGATTGTGATTGTATGATTGTGATTGTATGATTGTGATTGTATGATATTGATTGTATGATTGTGATTGTATGATTGTGATTGTATGATTGTGATTGTATGGTTGTGATTGTATGACTGTGATTGTATGATTGTGATTGTGCGATTGTGATTGTGCGATTGTGATTGTATGATTGTGATTGTATGATTATGATTGTATGATTGTGACTGTATGATTATGATTGTACGGTTGTGACTGTATGATTCTGATGGTATGATTGCGATTGTATGATTGCGATAGTATGTTTGTGATTGTATGATTGTGATTGTATGATTGTGACAGTATGATTGTGATTGTATGATTGTGATTGTGTGATTGCGATTGTATGATTGTGATTGTATGATTGTGATTGTATGATTGTGATGTATGATTGTAATTGTATGATTATGATTGTATGATTGTGATTGTATGATTGTGATGGTATGATTGTGATTGTATGATTGCGAGTGTATGATTGTGATTGTATGATTATGATTGTATGATTGTGATTGTATGATTGCGATTGTATGATTGTGATTGTATGATTATGATTGTATTTTTGTGATTGTATGAATGCGATTGTACGATTGTGATTGCATGATTGTGATTGCATGATTGTGATTGTATGATATTGATTGTATGATTGCGATTGTATGATTGTGATTGTATGACTGTGATTGTATGATTGTGATTGTGCGATTGTGGTTGTGCGATTGTGATTGTACGATTGTGATTGTATGATTATGATTGAATGATTGTGATTGCATGATTGTGATTGTATGATTGTGATTTTATGATTGTGATTGTATGATTGTGATTGTATGATTGTAATTGTATGATTGTGATTGTACGATTGTGATTGCATGATTGTGATTGTATGATTGAGATTGCATGATTTTGTATGTATGATTGTGATTGTATGATTGCGATTGTATGATTGTGATTGTATAATTATGATTGTATTTTTGTGATTGTATAATTATGATTGTATGATTGTGATTGTATGATTGTGATTGTATGATTGTGATTGTATGATTGCGATTGTATGAATGCGATTGTATGATTGTGATTGCATGATTGTGATTGTATGATTGTGATTGTATGATTGTGATTGTATGATTGTGAGAGTATGATTCTGATTGTATGATTGCGATTGTATGACCGTGATTGTATGATTGTGATTGTATGATTGTGATAGTATGATTGTGATTGTATGATTGTGATTGTATGACTGTGATTGTATGATTGTGATTGTGCGATTGTGATTGTACGATTGTGATTGTACGGTTATGATTGTATTTTTGTGATTGTATGATAATGATTGTATGATTGTGATTGTATGATTGTGATTGTATGATTGCGATTGTATGAATGCGATTGTATGGTTGTGATTGCATGATTGTGATTGTATGATTGTGATTGTATGAGTGTGATTGTATGATATTGATTGTATGATTGTGATTGTATGATTGTGGTTGTATGATTGTGATTGTATGATTGTGATTGTATGACTGTGATTGTATGATTGTGATTGTGCGATTGTGATTGTGCGATTGTGATTGTACGATTGTGATTGTACGATTGTGATTGTACGATTGTGATTGTATGATTATGATTGAATGACTGTGATTGCATGATTGTGATTGTATGATTGTGATTGCATGATTTTGAATGTATGATTGTGATTGTATGATTGTGATTGTATGATTGTGATTGTATGATTGTGATAGTATGATTGTGATTGTATGATTGCGATTGTATGATTGTGATTGTATAATTATGATTGTATTTTTGTGATTGTATAATTATGATTGTATGATTGTGATTGTATGATTGTGATTGTATGATTGTGATTGTATGATTGCGATTGTATGAATGCGATTGTATGATTGTGATTGCATGATTGTGATTGTATGATTGTGATTGTATGATATTGATTGTATGATTGTGATTGTATGATTGTGATTGTATGATTGTGATTGTATGATTGTGATAGTATGATTGTGATTGTATGATTGTGATTGTATGACTGTGATTGTATGATTGTGATTGTGCGATTGTGATTGTGCGATTGTGATTGTACGATTGTGATTGTACGATTGTGATTGTATGATTGTGATTGTATGATTATGATTGAATGATTGTGATTGCATGATTGTGATTGTATGATTGTGATTGCATGATTTTGAATGTATGATTGTGATTGTATGATTGTGATTGTATGATTGTGATTGTATGATTATGATTGTATTTTTGTGATTGTATGATTGTGATTCTATGATTGTGATTGTAGGATTGCGATTGTATGAATGCGATTGTATGATTGTGATTGCATGATTGTGATTGTATGATTGTGATTGTATGATATTGATTGTATGATTGTGATTGTATGATTGTGATTGTCTGATTGTGGTTGTATGATTGTGAGTGTATGATTGTGATTGTATGATTGTGATTGCATGATTTTGAATGTATGATAGTGATTGTATGATTGTGATTGTATGATTGTGATTGTATGATTGTGATAGTATGATTGTGATTGTAAGATTGTGATTGTATGACCGTGATTGTATGATTGTGATTGTATGATTGTGATTGTATGATTATGATTGTATGATTGTGATTGTATGATTGTATTTGGGAGATTGTATTTTGGAGATTGTAATTGTAGGATTGCGATTGTACGATTGTGATTGTATGATTGTAATTGTATGATTGTGATTGTATGATTGTGATTGTATGATTGTGATTGTATGATTGTGATTGTATGATTGTAATTGTATGATTGTGATTGTATGATTGTGATTGTATGACTGTGATTGTATGATTGCGATAGTATGATTGTGATTGTATGATTGTGATTGTATCATTGCGATTGTATGATTGTGATTGTATGATTATGATTGTATGATTGTGATTGTATGATTGTGATTGTATGATTGTGATTGTATGATTGCGATTGTATGAATGCGATTGTATGGTTGTGATTGCATGATTGTGATTGTATGATTGTGATTGTATGAGTGTGATTGTATGATATTGATTGTATGATTGTGATTGTATGATTGTGATTGTATGATTGTGATTGTATGATTGTGATTGTATGACTGTGATTGTATGATTGTGATTGTGCGATTGTGATTGTGCGATTGTGATTGTACGATTGTGATTGTACGATTGTGATTGTATGATTGTGATTGTATGATTATGATTGAATGACTGTGATTGCATGATTGTGATTGTATGATTGTGATTGCATGATTTTGAATGTATGATTGTGATTGTATGATTGTGATTGTATGATTGTGATTGTATGATTGTGATAGTATGATTGTGATTGTATGATTGCGATTGTATGATTGTGATTGTATAATTATGATTGTATTTTTGTGATTGTATAATTATGATTGTATGATTGTGATTGTATGATTGTGATTGTATGATTGTGATTGTATGATTGCGATTGTATGAATGCGATTGTATGATTGTGATTGCATGATTGTGATTGTATGATTGTGATTGTATGATATTGATTGTATGATTGTGATTGTATGATTGTGATTGTATGATTGTGATTGTATGATTGTGATAGTATGATTGTGATTGTATGATTGTGATTGTATGACTGTGATTGTATGATTGTGATTGTGCGATTGTGATTGTGCGATTGTGATTGTACGATTGTGATTGTACGATTGTGATTGTATGATTGTGATTGTATGATTATGATTGAATGATTGTGATTGCATGATTGTGATTGTATGATTGTGATTGCATGATTTTGAATGTATGATTGTGATTGTATGATTGTGATTGTATGATTGTGATTGTATGATTGTGATTGTATGATTATGATTGTATTTTTGTGATTGTATGATTGTGATTCTATGATTGTGATTGTAGGATTGCGATTGTATGAATGCGATTGTATGATTGTGATTGCATGATTGTGATTGTATGATTGTGATTGTATGATATTGATTGTATGATTGTGATTGTATGATTGTGATTGTCTGATTGTGGTTGTATGATTGTGAGTGTATGATTGTGATTGTATGATTGTGATTGCATGATTTTGAATGTATGATAGTGATTGTATGATTGTGATTGTATGATTGTGATTGTATGATTGTGATAGTATGATTGTGATTGTAAGATTGTGATTGTATGACCGTGATTGTATGATTGTGATTGTATGATTGTGATTGTATGATTATGATTGTATGATTGTGATTGTATGATTGTATTTGGGAGATTGTATTTTGGAGATTGTAATTGTAGGATTGCGATTGTACGATTGTGATTGTATGATTGTAATTGTATGATTGTGATTGTATGATTGTGATTGTATGATTGTGATTGTATGATTGTGATTGTATGATTGTAATTGTATGATTGTGATTGTATGATTGTGATTGTATGACTGTGATTGTATGATTGCGATAGTATGATTGTGATTGTATGATTGTGATTGTATCATTGCGATTGTATGATTGTGATTGTATGATTATGATTGTATGATTGTGATTGTATGATTGTGATTGTATGATTGTGATTGTATGATTGTGACAGTATGATTGCGATTGTATGATTGTGATTGTGTGATTGCGATTGTATGATTGTGATTGTATGATTGTGATTGTATGATTGCGATTGTATGATTGTGATTGTATGATTATGATTGTATGATTGTGATTGTATGATTATGATTGTACGGTTGTGACTGTATCATTGTGATGGTATGATTGCGATTGTATGATTGCGATAGTATGACTGTGACTGTATGATTGTGATTGTGCGATTGTGATTGTACGATTGTGATTGTACGGTTGTGATTGTATGGTTGTGATTGTATGATTATGATTGAATGATTGTGATTGCATGATTGTGATTGTATGATTGTGATTACATGATTTTGAATGTATGATAGTGATTGTATGATTGTGATTGTATGATTGTGATTGTATGATTGTGATAGTATGATTGTGATTGTAAGATTGTGATTGTATGACCGTGATTGTATGATTGTGATTGTATGATTGTGATTGTATGATTATGATTGTATGATTGTGATAGTATGATTGTGATTGTATGATTGCGATTGTATGATTGTGATTGTATGATTATGATTGTATTTTTGTGATTGTATAATTATGATTGTATGATAGTGATTGTATGATTGTGATTGTATGATTGCGATTGTATGAATGCGATTGTATGATTGTGATTGCATGATTGTGATTGTATGATTGTGATTGTATGATATTGATTATATGATTGTGATTGTATGATTGTGATTGTATGATTGTGATAGTATGATTGTGATTGTACGATTGTGATTGTACGATTGTGATTGTATGATTATGATTGAATGATTGTGATTGCATGATTGTGATTGTATGATTGTGATTGCATGATTTTGAATGTATGATTGTGATTGTATGATTGTGATTGTATGATTGTGATTGTATGATTGTGATAGTATGATTGTGATTGTATGATTGCGATTGTATGATTGTGATTGTACGGTTGTGACTGTATGATTGTGATGGTATGATTGCGATTGTATGATTGCGATAGTATGATTGTGATTGTGTGATTGCGATTGTATGATTGCGATTGTATGATTGTGATTGTATGATTGTGATTGTATGATTGTGATAGTATGATTGTGATTGTGCGACTGTGATTGTGCGATTGTGATTGTACGATCGTGATTGTATGATTGTGATAGTATGATTGTGATTGTATGATTGTGATTGTATGATTATGATTGTATGATTGTGATGGTATGATTGGGATCGTATGATTGTGATTGTATGATTGCGATGGTATGATTGTGATTGTATGATTGCGATAGTATGATTGTGATTGTAAGATTGTGATTGTATGACTGTGATTGTATGATTGTGATTGTATGATTGTGATTGTATGATTATGATTGTATGATTGTGATTGTACGATTGTGATTGTACGATTGTGATTGTGCGATTGTGATTGTACGATTGTGATTGTACGATCGTGATTGTATGATTGTGATTGTATGATTATGATTGAATGATTGTGATTGTATGACTGTGATTGTATGATTGTGATTGTATGATTGTGATTGTATGATTGTGATTGTATGATTGTGATAATATGATTGTGATTGTAAGATTGTGATTGTATGACCGTGATTGTATGTTTGTGATTGTATGATTGTGATTGTATGATTATGATTGTATGATTGTGATTGTATGATTGTATTTGGGAGATTGTATTTTGGAGATTGTAATTGTAGGATTGCGATTGTGCGATTGTGATTGTATGATTGTGATTGTATGAATGCGATTGTATGATTGTGATTGCATGATTGTGATTGTATGATTGTGATTGTATGATTGTGATTGTATGATATTGATTGTATGATTGTGATTGTATGATTGTGATTGTATGATTGTGATTGTATGGTTGTGATTGTATGACTGTGATTGTATGATTGTATTTGGGAGATTGTATTTTGGAGATTGTAATTGTAGGAATGCGATTGTACGATTGTGATTGTATGATTGTGATTGTATGATTGTGATTGTATGATTGTGATTGTATGATTGTGATTGTATGATTGTGATTGTATGATTGTGATTGTATGATTGTAATTGTATGATTGTGATTGTATGATTGTGATTGTATGACTGTGATTGTATGATTGCGATAGTATGATTGTGATTGTATGATTGCGATTGTATGAATGCGATTGTATGATTGTGATTGCATGATTGTGATTGTATGATTGTGATTGTATGATATTGATTGTATGATTGTGATTGTATGATTGTGATTGTATGATTGTGACTCTATGATTGTGATAGTATGATTGTGATTGTATGATTGTGATTGTATGACTGTGAGTGTATGATTGTGATTGTCTGATTGTGGTTGTATGATTGTGAGTGTATGATTGTGATTGTATGATTGTGATTGTATGATTGTGATTGTACGATTGTGATTGTATGATTGTGATTGTATGATTGTGATTGTATGATTGTAATTGTATGATTGTGATTGTACGATTGTGATTGCATGATTGTGATTGTATGATTGAGATTGCATGATTTTGTATGTATGATTGTGATTGTATGATTGCGATTGTATGATTGTGATTGTATAATTATGATTGTATTTTTGTGATTGTATAATTATGATTGTATGATTGTGATTGTATGATTGTGATTGTATGATTGTGATTGTATGATTGCGATTGTATGAATGCGATTGTATGATTGTGATTGCATGATTGTGATTGTATGATTGTGATTGTATGATTGTGATTGTATGATTGTGATTGTATGATTGTGAGAGTATGATTCTGATTGTATGATTGCGATTGTATGACCGTGATTGTATGATTGTGATTGTATGATTGTGATTGTATGATTGTGATAGTATGATTGTGATTGTATGATTGTGATTGTATGACTGTGATTGTATGATTGTGATTGTGCGATTGTGATTGTACGATTGTGATTGTACGCTTGTGATTGTATGATTATGATTGAATGATTGTGATTGCATGATTGTGATTGTCTGATTGTGATTGCATGATTTTGAATATACGATTGTGATTGTATGATTTTGATTGTATGATTGTGATTGTATGATTGTGTTAGTATGATTGTGATTGTAAGATTGTGATTGTATGACTGTGATTGTATGATTGTCATTGTATGATTGTGATTGTATGATTGTGATTGTATGACTGTGATTGTATGATTGTGATTGTGCGATTGTGATTGTACGATTGTGATTGTACGGTTGTGATTGTATGGTTGTGATTGTATGATTATGATTGAATGATTGTGATTGCATGATTGTGATTGTATGATTGTGATTGCATGATTTTGAATGTATGATAGTGATTGTATGATTGTGATTGTATGATTGTGATTGTATGATTGTGATAGTATGATTGTGATTGTAAGATTGTGATTGTATGACCGTGATTGTATGATTGTGATTGTATGATTGTGATTGTATGATTATGATTGTATGATTGTGATTGTATGATTGTATTTGGGAGATTGTATTTTGGAGATTGTAATTGTAGGATTGCGATTGTACGATTGTGATTGTATGATTGTAATTGTATGATTGTGATTGTATGATTGTGATTGTATGATTGTGATTGTATGATTGTGATTGTATGATTGTAATTGTATGATTGTGATTGTATGATTGTGATTGTATGATTGTGATTGTATGACTGTGATTGTATGATTGCGATAGTATGATTGTGATTGTATGATTGTGATTGTATGATTGCGATTGTATGATTGTGATTGTATGATTATGATTGTATGATTGTGATTGTATGATTATGATTGTACGGTTGTGACTGTATGATTATGATGGTATGATTGCGATTGTATGATTGCGATAGTATGATTGTGATTGTATGATTGTGATTGTATGATTGTGACAGTATGATTGTGATTGTATGATTGTGATTGTGTGATTGCGATTGTATGATTGTGATTGTATGATTGTGATTGTATGATTGCGATTGTATGATTGTGATTGTATGATTATGATTGTATGATTGTGATTGTATGATTATGATTGTACGGTTGTGACTGTATGATTGTTATGGTATGATTGCGATTGTATGATTGCGATAGTATGACTGTGATTGTATGATTGTGATTGTGCGATTGTGATTGTACGATTGTGATTGTACGGCTGTGATTGTATGGTTGTGATTGTATGATTATGATTGAATGATTGTGATTGCATGATTGTGATTGTATGATTGTGATTACATGATTTTGAATGTATGATAGTGATTGTATGATTGTGATTGTATGATTGTGATTGTATGATTGTGATAGTATGATTGTGATTGTAAGATTGTGATTGTATGACCGTGATTGTATGATTGTGATTGTATGATTGTGATTGTATGATTATGATTGTATTTTTGTGATTGTATAATTATGATTGTATGATTGTGATTGTATGATTGTGATTGTATGATTGTGATTGTATGATTGCGATTGTATGAATGCGATTGTATGATTGTGATTGCATGATTGTGATTGTATGATTGTGATTGTATGATTGTGATTGTATGATTGTGATAGTATGATTCTGATTGTATGATTGCGATTGTATGACCGTGATGGTATGATTGTGATTGTATGATTGTGATTGTGTGATTGTGATAGTATGATTGTGATTGTATGATTGTGATTGTATGACTGTGATTGTATGATTGTGATTGTGCGTTTGTGAATGTACGATTGTGATTGTACGATTGTGATTGTACGATTGTGATTGTAGGATTGTGATTGTATGATTATGATTGAATGATTGTGATTGCATGATTGTGATTGTGTGATTGTGATTGCATGATTTTGAATGTATGATTGTGATTGTATGATTGTGATTGTATGATTGTGATTGTATGATTGTGATTGTATGATTGTGATTGTATGACTGTGATTGTATGATTGTGATTGTGCGATTGTGAATGTACGATTGTGATTGTACGATTGTGATTGTACGATTGTGATTGTACGATTGTGATTGTAGGATTGTGATTGTATGATTATGATTGAATGATTGTGATTGCATGATTGTGATTGTGTGATTGTGATTGCATGATTTTGAATGTATGATTGTGATTGTATGATTGTGATTGTATGATTGTGATTGTATGATTGTGATTACATGATTTTGAATGTATGATAGTGATTGTATGATTGTGATTGTATGATTGTGATTGTATGATTGTGATAGTATGATTGTGATTGTAAGATTGTGATTGTATGACCGTGATTGTATGATTGTGATTGTATGATTGTGATTGTATGATTATGATTGTATGATTGGGATAGTATGATTGTGATTGTATGATTGCGATTGTATGATTGTGATTGTATGATTATGATTGTATTTTTGTGATTGTATAATTATGATTGTATGATTGTGATTGTATGATTGTGATTGTATGATTGCGATTGTATGAATGCGATTGTATGATTGTGATTGCATGATTGTGATTGTATGATTGTGATTGTATGATATTGATTATATGATTGTGATTGTATGATTGTGATTGTATGATTGTGATAGTATGATTGTGATTGTATGATTGCGATTGTATGACTGTGATTGTATGATTGTGATTGTGCGATTGTGATTGTGCGATTGTGATTGTACGATTGTGATTGTACGATTGTGATTGTACGATTGTGATTGTATGATTATGATTGAATGATTGTGATTGCATGATTGTGATTGTATGATTGTGATTGCATGATTTTGAATGTATGATTGTGATTGTATGATTGTGATTGTGTGATTGCGATTGTATGATTGTGATTGTATGATTGTGATTGTATGATTGTGATGTATGATTGTAATTGTATGATTATGATTGTATGATTGTGATTGTATGATTGTGATGGTATGATTGTGATTGTATGATTGCGAGTGTATGATTGTGATTGTATGATTATGATTGTATGATTGTGATTGTATGATTGCGATTGTATGATTGTGATTGTATGATTATGATTGTATTTTTGTGATTGTATGAATGCGATTGTACGATTGTGATTGCATGATTGTGATTGCATGATTGTGATTGTATGATATTGATTGTATGATTGCGATTGTATGATTGTGATTGTATGACTGTGATTGTATGATTGTGATTGTGCGATTGTGGTTGTGCGATTGTGATTGTACGATTGTGATTGTATGATTATGATTGAATGATTGTGATTGCATGATTGTGATTGTATGATTGTGATTGCATGATTTTGAATGTATGATTGTGATTGTATGATTGTGATTGTATGATTGTGATTGTATGATTGTGATAGTATGATTGTGATTGTAAGATTGTGATTGTATGACTGTGATTGTATGATTGTCACTGTATGATTGTGATTGTATGATTATGATTGTATGATTGTGATTGTATGATTGTGATGGTATGATTGTGATTGTATGATTGCGATCGTATGATTGTGATTGTATGATTATGATTGTATGATTGTGATTGTATGATTGCGATTTTATGATTGTGATTGTATGATTATGATTGCATTTTTGTGATTGTATGATTGTGATTGTATGATTGCGATTGTATTATTGTGATTGTATGATTGTGATAGTATGATTGTGATTGTGTGATTGTGATTGTACGATTGCGATTGTATGATTGTAATTGTATGATTGTGATTGTATGATTGTGATTGTATGATTGTGATTGTGTGATTGTGATAGAATTATTGTGATTGTATGATTGTGATTGTATGGTTGTGATTGTATGATTGTGATTGTATGATTGTGATTGTATGATTGTGATTGTATGATTATGATTGTATGATTGTGATTGTATGATTGTATTTGGGAGATTGTATTTTGGAGATTGTAATTGTAGGATTGCGATTGTACGATTGTGATTGTATGATTGTGATTGTATGATTGTGATTGTATGACTGTGATTGTATGATTGTGATTGTATGATTGTGATTGTATGATTGTAATTTTATGATTGTGATTGTATGATTGTGATTGTATGACTGTGATTGTATGATTGCGATAGTATGATTGTGATTGTATGATTGTGATTGTATGATTGCGATTGTATGATTGTGACTATATGATTATGATTGTATGATTGTGATTGTAGGATTATGATTGTACGGTTGTGACTGTATGATTGTGATGGTATGATTGCGATTGTATGATTGCGATAGTATGACTGTGATTGTATGATTGTGATTGTGCGATTGTGATTGTACGATTGTGATTGTACGGTTGTGATTGTATGGTTGTGATTGTATGATTATGATTGAATGATTGTGATTGCATGATTGTGATTGTATGATTGTGATTGCATGATTTTGAATGTATGATAGTGATTGTATGATTGTGTTTGTATGATTGTGATTGTATGATTGTGATAGTATGATTGTGATTGTAAGATTGTGATTGTATGACCGTGATTGTATGATTGTGATTGTATGATTGTGATTGTATGATTATGATTGTATGATTGTGATAGTATGATTGTGATTGTATGATTGCGATTGTATGATTGTGATTGTATGATTATGACTGTATTTTTGTGATTGTATAATTATGATTGTATGATTGTGATTGTATGATTGTGATTGTATGATTGCGATTGTATGAATGCGATTGTATGATTGTGATTGCACGATTGTGATTTTATGATTGTGATTGTATGATATTGATTGTATGATTGTGATTGTATGAT
Source organism: Megachile rotundata (assembly GCF_050947335.1). NCBI lineage: Eukaryota > Metazoa > Arthropoda > Insecta > Hymenoptera > Megachilidae > Megachile > Megachile rotundata. The sequence continues at coordinate 419,525 of NW_027473318.1, read as the reverse complement.
TGTGATTGTATGATTGTGATTGTATGATTGTGATTGTATGACTGTGATTGTATGATTGTGATTGTGCGATTGTGATTGTGCGATTGTGATTGTACGATTGTGATTGTACGATTGTGATTGTACGATTGTGATTGTATGATTATGATTGAATGATTGTGATTGCATGATTGTGATTGTATGATTGTGATTGCATGATTTTAAATGTATGATTGTGATTGTATGATTGTGATTGTATGATTGTGATTGTATAATTGTGATAGTATGATTGTGATTGTATTATTGCGATTGTATGATTGTGATTGTACGGGTGTGTCTGTATGATTGTGATGGTATGATTGCGATTGTATGATTGCGATAGTATGATTGTGATTGTATGATTGTGATTGTATGATTGTGATTGTATGATTGCGATTGCATGATTGTGATTGTATGATTATGATTGTATGATTGTGATTGTATGATTATGATTGTACGGTTGTGACTGTATGATTGTGATGGTATGATTGCGATTGTATGATTGCGATAGTATGATTGTGATTGTATGATTGTGATTGTATGATTGTGACAGTATGATTGTGATTGTATGATTGTGATTGTGTGATTGCGATTGTATGATTGCGATTGTATGATTGTGATTGTATGATTGTGATTGTATGTTTGTGATAGTATGATTGTGATTGTATGACTGTGATTGTATGACTGTGATTGTATGATTGTGATTGTATGATTGTGATTGTAAGATTGTGATTGTATGACTGTGATTGTATGACTGTGATTGTATGATTGTGATTGTATGATTGTGATTGTATGATTGTGATAGTATGATTGTGATTGTATGATTGTGATTGTATGATTGTGATTGTATGATTGTGATTGTATGATTGTGATTGTATGATTGTGATTGTACGATTGTGATTGTATGATTGCGATTGTATGAATGCTATTGTATGATTGTGATTGCATGATTGTGATTGTATGATTGTGATTGTATGATATTGATTGTATGATTGTGATTGTATGATTGTGATTGTATGATTGTGACTCTATGATTGTGATAGTATGATTGTGATTGTATGACTGTGAGTGTATGATTGTGATTGTCTGATTGTGGTTGTATGATTGTGAGTGTATGATTGTGATTGTATGATTGTGATTGTATGATTGTGATTGTATGATTGTGATTGTATGATTGTGATTGTATGATTGTAATTGTATGATTATGATTGTACGATTGTGATTGCATGATTGTGATTGTATGATTGAGATTGCATGATTTTGTATGTATGATTGTGATTGTATGATTGCGATTGTATGATTGTGATTGTATAATTATGATTGTATGATTGTGATTGTATGATTGTGATTGTATGATTGTGATTGTATGATTGCGATTGTATGATTGTGATTGTATGATTGTGATTGTATGATTGCGATTGCATGATTGTGATTGTATGGTTGTGACTGTATGATTATGATTGAATGATTGTGATTGCATGATTGTGATTGTATGATTGTGATTACATGATTTTGAATGTATGATAGTGATTGTATGATTGTGATTGTATGATTGTGATTGTATGATTGTGATAGTATGATTGTGATTGTAAGATTGTGATTGTATGACCGTGATTGTATGATTGTGATTGTATGATTGTGATTGTATGATTATGATTGTATTTTTGTGATTGTATAATTATGATTGTATGATTGTGATTGTATGATTGTGATTGTATGATTGTGATTGTATGATTGTGATTGTATGATTGTGATTGTATGATTGCGATTGTATGAATGCGATTGTATGATTGTGATTGCATGATTGTGATTGTATGATTGTGATTGTATGATTGTGATTGTATGATTGTGATAGTATGATTCTGATTGTATGATTGCGATTGTATGACCGTGATGGTATGATTGTGATTGTATGATTGTGATTGTGTGATTGTGATAGTATGATTGTGATTGTATGATTGTGATTGTATGACTGTGATTGTATGATTGTGATTGTGCGATTGTGAATGTACGATTGTGATTGTACGATTGTGATTGTACGATTGTGATTGTACGATTGTGATTGTAGGATTGTGATTGTATGATTATGATTGAATGACTGTGATTGCATGATTGTGATTGTGTGATTGTGATTGCATGATTTTGAATGTATGATTGTGATTGTATGATTGTGATTGTATGATTGTCATAGTATGATTGCGATTGTATGATTGTGATTGTATGATTGTGATAGTATGATTGTGATTGTATGATTGTGATTGTATGACTGTGATTGTATGATTGTGATTATACGATTGTGATTGTACGATTGTGATTGTACGATTGTGATTGTATGATTATGATTGAATGATTGTGATTGCATGATTATGATTGAATGATTGTGATTGCATGATTGTGATTGTGTGATTGGGATTGCATGATTTTGAATGTATGATTGTGATTGTATGATTGTGATTGTATGATTGTGATAGTATGATTGTGATTGTATGATTGCGATTGTATGATTGTGATTGTATGATTATGATTGTATTTTTGTGATTGTATGATTGTGATTGTATGATTGTGATTGTATGATTGCGATTGTATGAATGCGATTGTGTGATTGTGATAGTATGATTGTGATTGTATGATTGTGATTGTATGACTGTGATTGTATGATTGTGATTGTGCGATTGTGAATGTACGATTGTGATTGTACGATTGTGATTGTACGATTGTGATTGTACGATTGTGATTGTAGGATTGTGATTGTATGATTATGATTGAATGACTGTGATTGCATGATTGTGATTGTGTGATTGTGATTGCATGATTTTGAATGTATGATTGTGATTGTATGATTGTGATTGTATGATTGTGATTGTATGATTGCGATTGTATTATTGTGATTGTATGATTGTGATAGTATGATTGTGATTGTATGATTGTGATTGTGCGATTGCGATTGTATGATTGTAATTGTATGATTGTGATTGTATGATTGTGATTGTATGATTGTGATTGTGTGATTGTGATAGAATTATTGTGATTGTATGATTGTGATTGTATGGTTGTGATTGTATGATTGTGATTGTATGATTGCGATTGTATGATTGTGATTGTATGATTGTGATTGCATGATTGTGATAGTATGATTGTGATTGTATGATTGTGATTGTACGACTGTGATTGTATGATTGTGATTGTGCGATTGTGATTGTACGATTGTGATTGTACGGTTGTGATTGTATGGTTGTGATTGTATGATTATGATTGAATGATTGTGATTGCATGATTGTTATTGTATGATTGTGATTGCATGATTTTGAATGTATGATAGTGATTGTATGATTGTGATTGTATGATTGTGATTGTATGATTGTGATTGTATGATTGTGATAGTATGATTGTGATTGTAAGATTGTGATTGTATGACCGTGATTGTATGATTGTGATTGTATGATTGTGATTGTATGATTATGATTGTATGATTGTGATTGTATGATTGTATTTGGGAGATTGTATTTTGGAGATTGTAATTGTAGGATTGCGATTGTACGATTGTGATTGTATGATTGTGATTGTATGATTGTGATTGTATGATTGTGATTGTATGATTGTGATTGTATGATTGTGATTGTATGATTGTAATTTTATGATTGTGATTGTATGATTGTGATTGTATGACTGTGATGGTATGATTGCGATAGTATGATTGTGATTGTATGATTGTGATTGTATGATTGCGATTGTATGATTGTGACTGTATGATTATGATTGTATGATTGTGATTGTAGGATTATGATTGTACGGTTGTGACTGTATGATTGTGATGGTATGATTGCGATTGTATGATTGCGATAGTATGACTGTGATTGTATGATTGTGATTGTGCGATTGTGATTGTACGATTGTGATTGTACGGTTGTGATTGTATGGTTGTGATTGTATGATTATGATTGAATGATTGTGATTGCATGATTGTGATTGTATGATTGTGATTGCATGATTTTGAATGTATGATAGTGATTGTATGATTGTGTTTGTATGATTGTGATTGTATGATTGTGATAGTATGATTGTGATTGTAAGATTGTGATTGTATGACCGTGATTGTATGATTGTGATTGTATGATTGTGATTGTATGATTATGATTGGATGATTGTGATAGTATGATTGTGATTGTATGATTGCGATTGTATGATTGTGATTGTATGATTATGATTGTATTTTTGTGATTGTATAATTATGATTGTATGATTGTGATTGTATGATTGTGATTGTATGATTGCGATTGTATGAATGCGATTGTATGATTGTGATTGCATGATTGTGATTGTATGATTGTGATTGTATGATATTGATTATATGATTGTGATTGTATGATTGTGATTGTATGATTGTGATAGTATGATTGTGATTGTATGATTGCGATTGTATGACTGTGATTGTAAGATTGTGATTGTGCGATTGTGATTGTGCGATTGTGATTGTACGATTGTGATTGTACGATTGTGATTGTACGATTGTGATTGTATGATTATGATTGAATGATTGTGATTGCATGATTGTGATTGTATGATTGTGATTGCATGATTTTGAATGTATGATTGTGATTGTATGATTGTGATTGTATGATTGTGATTGTATGATTGTGATAGTATGATTGTGATTGTATGATTGCGATTGTATGATTGTGATTGTACGGTTGTGACTGTATGATTGTGATGGTATGATTGCGATTGTATGATTGCGATAGTATGATTGTGATTGTATGATTGTGATTGTATGATTGCGATTGTATGATTGTGATTGTATGATTGTGATTGTATGATTGTGATTGTATGATTATGATTGTACGGTTGTGACTGTATGATTGTGATGGTATGATTGCGATTGTATGATTGCGATAGTATGATTGTGATTGTATGATTATGATTGTATGATTGTGACAGTATGATTGTGATTGTATGATTGTGATTGTGTGATTGCGATTGTATGATTGCGATTGTATAATTGTGATTGTATGATTGTGATTGTATGATTGTGATAGTATGATTGTGATTGTATGATTGTGATTGTATGATTGTGATAATATGATTGTGATTGTAAGATTGTGATTGTATGACCGTGATTGTATGTTTGTGATTTTATGATTGTGATTGTATGATTATGATTGTATGATTGTGATTGTATGATTGTATTTGGGAGATTGTATTTTGGAGATTGTAATTGTAGGATTGCGATTGTGCGATTGTGATTGTATGATTGTGATTGTATGAATGCGATTGTATGATTGTGAGTGCATGATTGTGATTGTATGATTGTGATTGTATGATTGTGATTGTATGATATTGATTGTATGATTGTGATTGTATGATTGTGATTGTATGATTGTGATTGTATGGTTGTGATTGTATGACTGTGATTGTATGATTGTGATTGTGCGATTGTGATTGTATGATTGTGATTGTATGATTATGATTGTATGATTGTGATTGTATGATTATGATTGTACGGTTGTGACTGTATGATTCTGATGGTATGATTGCGATTGTATGATTGCGATAGTATGTTTGTGATTGTATGATTGTGATTGTATGATTGTGACAGTATGATTGTGATTGTATGATTGTGATTGTGTGATTGCGATTGTATGATTGTGATTGTATGATTGTGATTGTATGATTGTGATGTATGATTGTAATTGTATGATTATGATTGTATGATTGTGATTGTATGATTGTGATGGTATGATTGTGATTGTATGATTGCGAGTGTATGATTGTGATTGTATGATTATGATTGTATGATTGTGATTGTATGATTGCGATTGTATGATTGTGATTGTATGATTATGATTGTATTTTTGTGATTGTATGAATGCGATTGTACGATTGTGATTGCATGATTGTGATTGCATGATTGTGATTGTATGATATTGATTGTATGATTGCGATTGTATGATTGTGATTGTATGACTGTGATTGTATGATTGTGATTGTGCGATTGTGGTTGTGCGATTGTGATTGTACGATTGTGATTGTATGATTATGATTGAATGATTGTGATTGCATGATTGTGATTGTATGATTGTGATTGCATGATTTTGAATGTATGATTGTGATTGTATGATTGTGATTGTATGATTGTGATTGTATGATTGTGATTGTATGATTGTGATAGTATGATTGTGATTGTAAGATTGTGATTGTATGATTGTCACTGTATGATTGTGATTGTATGATTATGATTGTATGATTGTGATTGTATGATTGTGATGGTATGATTGTGATTGTATGATTGCGATCGTATGATTGTGATTGTATGATTATGATTGTATGATTGTGATTGTATGATTGCGATTTCATGATTGTGATTGTATGATTATGATTGCATTTTTGTGATTGTATGATTGTGATTGTATGATTGCGATTGTATTATTGTGATTGTATGATTGTGATAGTATGATTGTGATTGTGTGATTGTGATTGTACGATTGCGATTGTATGATTGTAATTGTATGATTGTGATTGTATGATTGTGATTGTATGATTGTGATTGTGTGATTGTGATAGAATTATTGTGATTGTATGATTGTGATTGTATGGTTGTGATTGTATGATTGTGATTGTATGATTGTGATTGTATGATTGTGATTGTATGATTATGATTGTATGATTGTGATTGTATGATTGTATTTGGGAGATTGTATTTTGGAGATTGTAATTGTAGGATTGCGATTGTACGATTGTGATTGTATGATTGTGATTGTATGATTGTGATTGTATGACTGTGATTGTATGATTGTGATTGTATGATTGTGATTGTATGATTGTAATTTTATGATTGTGATTGTATGATTGTGATTGTATGACTGTGATTGTATGATTGCGATAGTATGATTGTGATTGTATGATTGTGATTGTATGATTGCGATTGTATGATTGTGACTATATGATTATGATTGTATGATTGTGATTGTAGGATTATGATTGTACGGTTGTGACTGTATGATTGTGATGGTATGATTGCGATTGTATGATTGCGATAGTATGACTGTGATTGTATGATTGTGATTGTGCGATTGTGATTGTACGATTGTGATTGTACGGTTGTGATTGTATGGTTGTGATTGTATGATTATGATTGAATGATTGTGATTGCATGATTGTGATTGTATGATTGTGATTGCATGATTTTGAATGTATGATAGTGATTGTATGATTGTGTTTGTATGATTGTGATTGTATGATTGTGATAGTATGATTGTGATTGTAAGATTGTGATTGTATGACCGTGATTGTATGATTGTGATTGTATGATTGTGATTGTATGATTATGATTGTATGATTGTGATAGTATGATTGTGATTGTATGATTGCGATTGTATGATTGTGATTGTATGATTATGACTGTATTTTTGTGATTGTATAATTATGATTGTATGATTGTGATTGTATGATTGTGATTGTATGATTGCGATTGTATGAATGCGATTGTATGATTGTGATTGCACGATTGTGATTTTATGATTGTGATTGTATGATATTGATTGTATGATTGTGATTGTATGATTGTGATTGTATGATTGTGATTGTATGATTGTGATTGTATGACTGTGATTGTATGATTGTGATTGTGCGATTGTGATTGTGCGATTGTGATTGTACGATTGTGATTGTACGATTGTGATTGTACGATTGTGATTGTATGATTATGATTGAATGATTGTGATTGCATGATTGTGATTGTATGATTGTGATTGCATGATTTTAAATGTATGATTGTGATTGTATGATTGTGATTGTATGATTGTGATTGTATAATTGTGATAGTATGATTGTGATTGTATTATTGCGATTGTATGATTGTGATTGTACGGGTGTGTCTGTATGATTGTGATGGTATGATTGCGATTGTATGATTGCGATAGTATGATTGTGATTGTATGATTGTGATTGTATGATTGTGATTGTATGATTGCGATTGCATGATTGTGATTGTATGATTATGATTGTATGATTGTGATTGTATGATTATGATTGTACGGTTGTGACTTTATGATTGTGATGGTATGATTGCGATTGTATGATTGCGATAGTATGATTGTGATTGTATGATTGTGATTGTATGATTGTGACAGTATGATTGTGATTGTATGATTGTGATTGTGTGATTGCGATTGTATGATTGCGATTGTATGATTGTGATTGTATGATTGTGATTGTATGTTTGTGATAGTATGATTGTGATTGTATGACTGTGATTGTATGACTGTGATTGTATGATTGTGATTGTATGATTGTGATTGTAAGATTGTGATTGTATGACTGTGATTGTATGACTGTGATTGTATGATTGTGATTGTATGATTGTGATTGTATGATTGTGATAGTATGATTGTGATTGTATGATTGTGATTGTATGATTGTGATTGTATGATTGTGATTGTATGATTGTGATTGTATGATTGTGATTGTACGATTGTGATTGTATGATTGCGATTGTATGAATGCTATTGTATGATTGTGATTGCATGATTGTGATTGTATGATTGTGATTGTATGATATTGATTGTATGATTGTGATTGTATGATTGTGATTGTATGATTGTGACTCTATGATTGTGATAGTATGATTGTGATTGTATGACTGTGAGTGTATGATTGTGATTGTCTGATTGTGGTTGTATGATTGTGAGTGTATGATTGTGATTGTATGATTGTGATTGTATGATTGTGATTGTATGATTGTGATTGTATGATTGTGATTGTATGATTGTAATTGTATGATTATGATTGTACGATTGTGATTGCATGATTGTGATTGTATGATTGAGATTGCATGATTTTGTATGTATGATTGTGATTGTATGATTGCGATTGTATGATTGTGATTGTATAATTATGATTGTATGATTGTGATTGTATGATTGTGATTGTATGATTGTGATTGTATGATTGCGATTGTATGATTGTGATTGTATGATTGTGATTGTATGATTGCGATTGCATGATTGTGATTGTATGGTTGTGACTGTATGATTATGATTGAATGATTGTGATTGCATGATTGTGATTGTATGATTGTGATTACATGATTTTGAATGTATGATAGTGATTGTATGATTGTGATTGTATGATTGTGATTGTATGATTGTGATAGTATGATTGTGATTGTAAGATTGTGATTGTATGACCGTGATTGTATGATTGTGATTGTATGATTGTGATTGTATGATTATGATTGTATTTTTGTGATTGTATAATTATGATTGTATGATTGTGATTGTATGATTGTGATTGTATGATTGTGATTGTATGATTGTGATTGTATGATTGTGATTGTATGATTGCGATTGTATGAATGCGATTGTATGATTGTGATTGCATGATTGTGATTGTATGATTGTGATTGTATGATTGTGATTGTATGATTGTGATAGTATGATTCTGATTGTATGATTGCGATTATATGACCGTGATGGTATGATTGTGATTGTATGATTGTGATTGTGTGATTGTGATAGTATGATTGTGATTGTATGATTGTGATTGTATGACTGTGATTGTATGATTGTGATTGTGCGATTGTGAATGTACGATTGTGATTGTACGATTGTGATTGTACGATTGTGATTGTACGATTGTGATTGTAGGATTGTGATTGTATGATTATGATTGAATGACTGTGATTGCATGATTGTGATTGTGTGATTGTGATTGCATGATTTTGAATGTATGATTGTGATTGTATGATTGTGATTGTACGACTGTGATTGTATGATTGTGATTGTGCGATTGTGATTGTACGATTGTGATTGTACGGTTGTGATTGTATGGTTGTGATTGTATGATTATGATTGAATGATTGTGATTGCATGATTGTTATTGTATGATTGTGATTGCATGATTTTGAATGTATGATAGTGATTGTATGATTGTGATTGTATGATTGTGATTGTATGATTGTGATTGTATGATTGTGATAGTATGATTGTGATTGTAAGATTGTGATTGTATGACCGTGATTGTATGATTGTGATTGTATGATTGTGATTGTATGATTATGATTGTATGATTGTGATTGTATGATTGTATTTGGGAGATTGTATTTTGGAGATTGTAATTGTAGGATTGCGATTGTACGATTGTGATTGTATGATTGTGATTGTATGATTGTGATTGTATGATTGTGATTGTATGATTGTGATTGTATGATTGTGATTGTATGATTGTAATTTTATGATTGTGATTGTATGATTGTGATTGTATGACTGTGATGGTATGATTGCGATAGTATGATTGTGATTGTATGATTGTGATTGTATGATTGCGATTGTATGATTGTGACTGTATGATTATGATTGTATGATTGTGATTGTAGGATTATGATTGTACGGTTGTGACTGTATGATTGTGATGGTATGATTGCGATTGTATGATTGCGATAGTATGACTGTGATTGTATGATTGTGATTGTGCGATTGTGATTGTACGATTGTGATTGTACGGTTGTGATTGTATGGTTGTGATTGTATGATTATGATTGAATGATTGTGATTGCATGATTGTGATTGTATGATTGTGATTGCATGATTTTGAATGTATGATAGTGATTGTATGATTGTGTTTGTATGATTGTGATTGTATGATTGTGATAGTATGATTGTGATTGTAAGATTGTGATTGTATGACCGTGATTGTATGATTGTGATTGTATGATTGTGATTGTATGATTATGATTGGATGATTGTGATAGTATGATTGTGATTGTATGATTGCGATTGTATGATTGTGATTGTATGATTATGATTGTATTTTTGTGATTGTATAATTATGATTGTATGATTGTGATTGTATGATTGTGATTGTATGATTGCGATTGTATGAATGCGATTGTATGATTGTGATTGCATGATTGTGATTGTATGATTGTGATTGTATGATATTAATTATATGATTGTGATTGTATGATTGTGATTGTATGATTGTGATAGTATGATTGTGATTGTATGATTGCGATTGTATGACTGTGATTGTATGATTGTGATTGTGCGATTGTGATTGTGCGATTGTGATTGTACGATTGTGATTGTACGATTGTGATTGTACGATTGTGATTGTATGATTATGATTGAATGATTGTGATTGCATGATTGTGATTGTATGATTGTGATTGCATGATTTTGAATGTATGATTGTGATTGTATGATTGTGATTGTATGATTGTGATTGTATGATTGTGATAGTATGATTGTGATTGTATGATTGCGATTGTATGATTGTGATTGTACGGTTGTGACTGTATGATTGTGATGGTATGATTGCGATTGTATGATTGCGATAGTATGATTGTGATTGTATGATTGTGATTGTATGATTGCGATTGTATGATTGTGATTGTATGATTGTGATTGTATGATTGTGATTGTATGATTATGATTGTACGGTTGTGACTGTATGATTGTGATGGTATGATTGCGATTGTATGATTGCGATAGTATGATTGTGATTGTATGATTATGATTGTATGATTGTGACAGTATGATTGTGATTGTATGATTGTGATTGTGTGATTGCGATTGTATGATTGCGATTGTATAATTGTGATTGTATGATTGTGATTGTATGATTGTGATAGTATGATTGTGATTGTATGATTGTGATTGTATGATTGTGATAATATGATTGTGATTGTAAGATTGTGATTGTATGACCGTGATTGTATGTTTGTGATTTTATGATTGTGATTGTATGATTATGATTGTATGATTGTGATTGTATGATTGTATTTGGGAGATTGTATTTTGGAGATTGTAATTGTAGGATTGCGATTGTGCGATTGTGATTGTATGATTGTGATTGTATGAATGCGATTGTATGATTGTGAGTGCATGATTGTGATTGTATGATTGTGATTGTATGATTGTGATTGTATGATATTGATTGTATGATTGTGATTGTATGATTGTGATTGTATGATTGTGATTGTATGGTTGTGATTGTATGACTGTGATTGTATGATTGTGATTGTGCGATTGTGATTGTATGATTGTGATTGTATGATTATGATTGTATGATTGTGATTGTATGATTATGATTGTACGGTTGTGACTGTATGATTCTGATGGTATGATTGCGATTGTATGATTGCGATAGTATGTTTGTGATTGTATGATTGTGATTGTATGATTGTGACAGTATGATTGTGATTGTATGATTGTGATTGTGTGATTGCGATTGTATGATTGTGATTGTATGATTGTGATTGTATGATTGTGATGTATGATTGTAATTGTATGATTATGATTGTATGATTGTGATTGTATGATTGTGATGGTATGATTGTGATTGTATGATTGCGAGTGTATGATTGTGATTGTATGATTATGATTGTATGATTGTGATTGTATGATTGCGATTGTATGATTGTGATTGTATGATTATGATTGTATTTTTGTGATTGTATGAATGCGATTGTACGATTGTGATTGCATGATTGTGATTGCATGATTGTGATTGTATGATATTGATTGTATGATTGCGATTGTATGATTGTGATTGTATGACTGTGATTGTATGATTGTGATTGTGCGATTGTGGTTGTGCGATTGTGATTGTACGATTGTGATTGTATGATTATGATTGAATGATTGTGATTGCATGATTGTGATTGTATGATTGTGATTGCATGATTTTGAATGTATGATTGTGATTGTATGATTGTGATTGTATGATTGTGATTGTATGATTGTGATTGTATGATTGTGATAGTATGATTGTGATTGTAAGATTGTGATTGTATGATTGTCACTGTATGATTGTGATTGTATGATTATGATTGTATGATTGTGATTGTATGATTGTGATGGTATGATTGTGATTGTATGATTGCGATCGTATGATTGTGATTGTATGATTATGATTGTATGATTGTGATTGTATGATTGCGATTTTATGATTGTGATTGTATGATTATGATTGCATTTTTGTGATTGTATGATTGTGATTGTATGATTGCGATTGTATTATTGTGATTGTATGATTGTGATAGTATGATTGTGATTGTATGATTGTGATTGTACGATTGCGATTGTATGATTGTAATTGTATGATTGTGATTGTATGATTGTGATTGTATGATTGTGATTGTGTGATTGTGATAGAATTATTGTGATTGTATGATTGTGATTGTATGGTTGTGATTGTATGATTGTGATTGTATGATTGCGATTGTATGATTGTGATTGTATGATTGTGATTGCATGATTGTGATAGTATGATTGTGATTGTATGATTGTGATTGTACGACTGTGATTGTATGATTGTGATTGTGCGATTGTGATTGTACGATTGTGATTGTACGGTTGTGATTGTATGGTTGTGATTGTATGATTATGATTGAATGATTGTGATTGCATGATTGTGATTGTATGATTGTGATTGCATGATTTTGAATGTATGATAGTGATTGTATGATTGTGATTGTATGATTGTGATTGTATGATTGTGATAGTATGATTGTGATTGTAAGATTGTGATTGTATGACCGTGATTGTATGATTGTGATTGTATGATTGTGATTGTATGATTATGATTGTATGATTGTGATTGTATGATTGTATTTGGGAGATTGTATTTTGGAGATTGTAATTGTAGGATTGCGATTGTACGATTGTGATTGTATGATTGTGATTGTATGATTGTGATTGTATGACTGTGATTGTATGATTGTGATTGTATGATTGTGATTGTATGATTGTAATTTTATGATTGTGATTGTATGATTGTGATTGTATGACTGTGATTGTATGATTGCGATAGTATGATTGTGATTGTATGATTGTGATTGTATGATTGCGATTGTATGATTGTGACTGTATGATTATGATTGTATGATTGTGATTGTAGGATTATGATTGTACGGTTGTGACTGTATGATTGTGATGGTATGATTGCGATTGTATGATTGCGATAGTATGACTGTGATTGTATGATTGTGATTGTGCGATTGTGATTGTACGATTGTGATTGTACGGTTGTGATTGTATGGTTGTGATTGTATGATTATGATTGAATGATTGTGATTGCATGATTGTGATTGTATGATTGTGATTGCATGATTTTGAATGTATGATAGTGATTGTATGATTGTGTTTGTATGATTGTGATTGTATGATTGTGATAGTATGATTGTGATTGTAAGATTGTGATTGTATGACCGTGATTGTATGATTGTGATTGTATGATTGTGATTGTATGATTATGATTGTATGATTGTGATAGTATGATTGTGATTGTATGATTGCGATTGTATGATTGTGATTGTATGATTATGATTGTATTTTTGTGATTGTATAATTATGATTGTATGATTGTGATTGTATGATTGTGATTGTATGATTGCGATTGTATGAATGCGATTGTATGATTGTGATTGCACGATTGTGATTTTATGTTTGTGATTGTATGATATTGATTGTATGATTGTGATTGTATGATTGTGATTGTATGATTGTGATTGTATGATTGTGATTGTATGACTGTGATTGTATGATTGTGATTGTGCGATTGTGATTGTGCGATTGTGATTGTACGATTGTGATTGTACGATTGTGATTGTACGATTGTGATTGTATGATTATGATTGAATGATTGTGATTGCATGATTGTGATTGTATGATTGTGATTGCATGATTTTAAATGTATGATTGTGATTGTATGATTGTGATTGTATGATTGTGATTGTATAATTGTGATAGTATGATTGTGATTGTATTATTGCGATTGTATGATTGTGATTGTACGGGTGTGTCTGTATGATTGTGATGGTATGATTGCGATTGTATGATTGCGATAGTATGATTGTGATTGTATGATTGTGATTGTATGATTGTGATTGTATGACTGTGATTGTATGATTGTGATTGTATGATTGTGATTGTATGATTGTGATAGTATGATTGTGATTGTATGATTGTGATTGTATGATTGTGATTGTATGATTGTGATTGTATGATTGTGATTGTATGATTGTGATTGTATGATTGTGATTGTACGATTGTGATTGTATGATTGCGATTGTATGAATGCTATTGTATGATTGTGATTGCATGATTGTGATTGTATGATTGTGATTGTATGATATTGATTGTATGATTGTGATTGTATGATTGTGATTGTATGATTGTGACTCTATGATTGTGATAGTATGATTGTGATTGTATGATTGTGATTGTATGACTGTGAGTGTATGATTGTGATTGTCTGATTGTGGTTGTATGATTGTGAGTGTATGATTGTGATTGTATGATTGTGATTGTATGATTGTGATTGTATGATTGTGATTGTATGATTGTGATTGTATGATTGTAATTGTATGATTATGATTGTACGATTGTGATTGCATGATTGTGATTGTATGATTGAGATTGCATGATTTTGTATGTATGATTGTGATTGTATGATTGCGATTGTATGATTGTGATTGTATAATTATGATTGTATGATTGTGATTGTATGATTGTGATTGTATGATTGTGATTGTATGATTGCGATTGTATGAATGCGATTGTATGATTGTGATTGCATGATTGTGATTGTATGATTGTGATTGTATGATTGTGATTGTATGATTGTGAGAGTATGATTCTGATTGTATGATTGCGATTGTATGACCGTGATTGTATGATTGTGATTGTATGATTGTGATTGTATGATTGTGATAGTATGATTGTGATTGTATGATTGTGATTGTATGACTGCGATTGTATGATTGTGATTGTGCGATTGTGATTGTACGATTGTGATTGTACGCTTGTGATTGTATGATTATGATTGAATGATTGTGATTGCATGATTGTGATTGTCTGATTGTGATTGCATGATTTTGAATATACGATTGTGATTGTATGATTGTGATTGTATGATTGTGATTGTATGATTGTGATAGTATGATTGTGATTGTAAGATTGTGATTGTATGACTGTGATTGTATGATTGTCATTGTATGATTGTGATTGTATGATTGTGATTGTATGACTGTGATTGTATGATTGTGATTGTGCGATTGTGATTGTACGATTGTGATTGTACGGTTGTGATTGTATGGTTGTGATTGTATGATTATGATTGAATGATTGTGATTGCATGATTGTGATTGTATGATTGTGATTGCATGATTTTGAATGTATGATAGTGATTGTATGATTGTGATTGTATGATTGTGATTGTATGATTGTGATAGTATGATTGTGATTGTAAGATTGTGATTGTATGACCGTGATTGTATGATTGTGATTGTATGACTGTGATTGTATGATTGCTATAGTATGATTGTGATTGTATGATTGTGATTGTATGATTGCGATTGTATGATTGCGATTGTATGATTATGATTGTATGATTGTGATTGTATGATTATGATTGTACGGTTGTGACTGTATGATTGTGATGGTATGATTGCGATTGTATGATTGCGATAGTATGATTGTGATTGTATGATTGTGATTGTATGATTGTGACAGTATGATTGTGATTGTATGATTGTGATTGTGTGATTGCGATTGTATGATTGTGATTGTATGATTGTGATTGTATGATTGCGATTGTATGATTGTGATTGTATGATTATGATTGTATGATTGTGATTGTATGATTATGATTGTACGGTTGTGACTGTATGTTTGTTATGGTATGATTGCGATTGTATGATTGCGATAGTATGACTGTGATTGTATGATTGTGATTGTGCGATTGTGATTGTACGATTGTGATTGTACGGTTGTGATTGTATGGTTGTGACTGTATGATTATGATTGAATGATTGTGATTGCATGATTGTGATTGTATGATTGTGATTACATGATTTTGAATGTATGATAGTGATTGTATGATTGTGATTGTATGATTGTGATTGTATGATTGTGATAGTATGATTGTGATTGTAAGATTGTGATTGTATGACCGTGATTGTATGATTGTGATTGTATGATTGTGATTGTATGATTATGATTGTATTTTTGTGATTGTATAATTATGATTGTATGATTGTGATTGTATGATTGTGATTGTATGATTGTGATTGTATGATTGTGATTGTATGATTGTGATTGTATGATTGCGATTGTATGAATGCGATTGTATGATTGTGATTGCATGATTGTGATTGTATGATTGTGATTGTATGATTGTGATTGTATGATTGTGATAGTATGATTCTGATTGTATGATTGCGATTGTATGACCGTGATGGTATGATTGTGATTGTATGATTGTGATTGTGTGATTGTGATAGTATGATTGTGATTGTATGATTGTGATTGTATGACTGTGATTGTATGATTGTGATTGTGCGATTGTGAATGTACGATTGTGATTGTACGATTGTGATTGTACGATTGTGATTGTACGATTGTGATTGTAGGATTGTGATTGTATGATTATGATTGAATGACTGTGATTGCATGATTGTGATTGTGTGATTGTGATTGCATGATTTTGAATGTATGATTGTGATTGTATGATTGTGATTGTATGATTGTGATTGTATGATTGTCATAGTATGATTGCGATTGTATGATTGTGATTGTATGATTGTGATAGTATGATTGTGATTGTATGATTGTGATTGTATGACTGTGATTGTATGATTGTGATTATACGATTGTGATTGTACGATTGTGATTGTACGATTGTGATTGTATGATTATGATTGAATGATTGTGATTGCATGATTATGATTGAATGATTGTGATTGCATGATTGTGATTGTGTGATTGGGATTGCATGATTTTGAATGTATGATTGTGATTGTATGATTGTGATTGTATGATTGTGATAGTATGATTGTGATTGTATGATTGCGATTGTATGATTGTGATTGTATGATTATGATTGTATTTTTGTGATTGTATGATTGTGATTGTATGATTGTGATTGTATGATTGCGATTGTATGAATGCGATTGTATGATTGTGATTGTATGATTATGATTGTATTTTTGTGATTGTATGAATGCGATTGTACGATTGTGATTGCATGATTGTGATTGCATGATTGTGATTGTATGATATTGATTGTATGATTGCGATTGTATGATTGTGATTGTATGATTGTGATTGTATGATTGTGATTGTATGATTGTGATAGTATGAGTGTGATTGTAGGATTGTGATTGTATGACTGTGATTGTATGATTGTCACTGTATGATTGTGATTGTATGATTATGATTGTATGATTGTGATTGTATGATTGTGATGGTATGATTGTGATTGTATGATTGCGATCGTATGATTGTGATTGTATGATTATGATTGTATGATTGTGATTGTATGATTGCGATTTTATGATTGTGATTGTATGATTATGATTGCATTTTTGTGATTGTATGATTGTGATTGTATGATTGCGATTGTATTATTGTGATTGTATGATTGTGATAGTATGATTGTGATTGTATGATTGTGATTGTGCGATTGCGATTGTATGATTGTAATTGTATGATTGTGATTGTATGATTGTGATTGTATGATTGTGATTGTATGATTGCGATTGTACGACTGTGATTGTATGATTGTGATTGTGCGATTGTGATTGTACGATTGTGATTGTACGGTTGTGATTGTATGGTTGTGATTGTATGATTATGATTGAATGATTGTGATTGCATGATTGTGATTGTATGATTGTGATTGCATGATTTTGAATGTATGATAGTGATTGTATGATTGTGATTGTATGATTGTGATTGTATGATTGTGATAGTATGATTGTGATTGTAAGATTGTGATTGTATGACCGTGATTGTATGATTGTGATTGTATGATTGTGATAGTATGATTGTGATTGTAAGATTGTGATTGTATGACCGTGATTGTATGATTGTGATTGTATGATTGTGATTGTATGATTATGATTGTATGATTGTGATTGTATGATTGTATTTGGGAGATTGTATTTTGGAGATTGTAATTGTAGGATTGCGATTGTACGATTGTGATTGTATGATTGTGATTGTATGATTGTGATTGTATGACTGTGATTGTATGATTGTGATTGTATGATTGTGATTGTATGATTGTAATTTTATGATTGTGATTGTATGATTGTGATTGTATGACTGTGATTGTATGATTGCGATAGTATGATTGTGATTGTATGATTGTGATTGTATGATTGCGATTGTATGATTGTGACTGTATGATTATGATTGTATGATTGTGATTGTAGGATTATGATTGTACGGTTGTGACTGTATGATTGTGATGGTATGATTGCGATTGTATGATTGCGATAGTATGACTGTGATTGTATGATTGTGATTGTGCGATTGTGATTGTACGATTGTGATTGTACGGTTGTGATTGTATGGTTGTGATTGTATGATTATGATTGAATGATTGTGATTGCATGATTGTGATTGTATGATTGTGATTGCATGATTTTGAATGTATGATAGTGATTGTATGATTGTGTTTGTATGATTGTGATTGTATGATTGTGATAGTATGATTGTGATTGTAAGATTGTGATTGTATGACCGTGATTGTATGATTGTGATTGTATGATTGTGATTGTATGATTATGATTGTATGATTGTGATAGTATGATTGTGATTGTATGATTGCGATTGTATGATTGTGATTGTATGATTATGATTGTATTTTTGTGATTGTATAATTATGATTGTATGATTGTGATTGTATGATTGTGATTGTATGATTGCGATTGTATGAATGCGATTGTATGATTGTGATTGCACGATTGTGATTTTATGATTGTGATTGTATGATATTGATTGTATGATTGTGATTGTATGATTGTGATTGTATGATTGTGATTGTATGATTGTGATTGTATGACTGTGATTGTATGATTGTGATTGTGCGATTGTGATTGTGCGATTGTGATTGTACGATTGTGATTGTACGATTGTGATTGTACGATTGTGATTGTATGATTATGATTGAATGATTGTGATTGCATGATTGTGATTGTATGATTGTGATTGCATGATTTTAAATGTATGATTGTGATTGTATGATTGTGATTGTATGATTGTGATTGTATAATTGTGATAGTATGATTGTGATTGTATTATTGCGATTGTATGATTGTGATTGTACGGGTGTGTCTGTATGATTGTGATGGTATGATTGCGATTGTATGATTGCGATAGTATGATTGTGATTGTATGATTGTGATTGTATGATTGTGATTGTATGATTGCGATTGCATGATTGTGATTGTATGATTATGATTGTATGATTGTGATTGTATGATTATGATTGTACGGTTGTGACTGTATGATTGTGATGGTATGATTGCGATTGTATGATTGCGATAGTATGATTGTGATTGTATGATTGTGATTGTATGATTGTGACAGTATGATTGTGATTGTATGATTGTGATTGTGTGATTGCGATTGTATGATTGCGATTGTATGATTGTGATTGTATGATTGTGATTGTATGTTTGTGATAGTATGATTGTGATTGTATGACTGTGATTGTATGACTGTGATTGTATGATTGTGATTGTATGATTGTGATTGTAAGATTGTGATTGTATGACTGTGATTGTATGACTGTGATTGTATGATTGTGATTGTATGATTGTGATTGTATGATTGTGATAGTATGATTGTGATTGTATGATTGTGATTGTATGATTGTGATTGTATGATTGTGATTGTATGATTGTGATTGTATGATTGTGATTGTATGATTGTGATTGTACGATTGTGATTGTATGATTGCGATTGTATGAATGCTATTGTATGATTGTGATTGCATGATTGTGATTGTATGATTGTGATTGTATGATATTGATTGTATGATTGTGATTGTATGATTGTGATTGTATGATTGTGACTCTATGATTGTGATAGTATGATTGTGATTGTATGATTGTGATTGTATGACTGTGAGTGTATGATTGTGATTGTCTGATTGTGGTTGTATGATTGTGAGTGTATGATTGTGATTGTATGATTGTGATTGTATGATTGTGATTGTATGATTGTGATTGTATGATTGTGATTGTATGATTGTAATTGTATGATTATGATTGTACGATTGTGATTGCATGATTGTGATTGTATGATTGAGATTGCATGATTTTGTATGTATGATTGTGATTGTATGATTGCGATTGTATGATTGTGATTGTATAATTATGATTGTATGATTGTGATTGTATGATTGTGATTGTATGATTGTGATTGTATGATTGCGATTGTATGAATGCGATTGTATGATTGTGATTGCATGATTGTGATTGTATGATTGTGATTGTATGATTGTGATTGTATGATTGTGAGAGTATGATTCTGATTGTATGATTGCGATTGTATGACCGTGATTGTATGATTGTGATTGTATGATTGTGATTGTATGATTGTGATAGTATGATTGTGATTGTATGATTGTGATTGTATGACTGCGATTGTATGATTGTGACAGTATGATTGTGATTGTATGATTGTGATTGTGTGATTGCGATTGTATGATTGCGATTGTATGATTGTGATTGTATGATTGTGATTGTATGTTTGTGATAGTATGATTGTGATTGTATGACTGTGATTGTATGACTGTGATTGTATGATTGTGATTGTATGATTGTGATTGTAAGATTGTGATTGTATGACTGTGATTGTATGACTGTGATTGTATGATTGTGATTGTATGATTGTGATTGTATGATTGTGATAGTATGATTGTGATTGTATGATTGTGATTGTATGATTGTGATTGTATGATTGTGATTGTATGATTGTGATTGTATGATTGTGATTGTATGATTGTGATTGTACGATTGTGATTGTATGATTGCGATTGTATGAATGCTATTGTATGATTGTGATTGCATGATTGTGATTGTATGATTGTGATTGTATGATATTGATTGTATGATTGTGATTGTATGATTGTGATTGTATGATTGTGACTCTATGATTGTGATAGTATGATTGTGATTGTATGATTGTGATTGTATGACTGTGAGTGTATGATTGTGATTGTCTGATTGTGGTTGTATGATTGTGAGTGTATGATTGTGATTGTATGATTGTGATTGTATGATTGTGATTGTATGATTGTGATTGTATGATTGTGATTGTATGATTGTAATTGTATGATTATGATTGTACGATTGTGATTGCATGATTGTGATTGTATGATTGAGATTGCATGATTTTGTATGTATGATTGTGATTGTATGATTGCGATTGTATGATTGTGATTGTATAATTATGATTGTATGATTGTGATTGTATGATTGTGATTGTATGATTGTGATTGTATGATTGCGATTGTATGAATGCGATTGTATGATTGTGATTGCATGATTGTGATTGTATGATTGTGATTGTATGATTGTGATTGTATGATTGTGAGAGTATGATTCTGATTGTATGATTGCGATTGTATGACCGTGATTGTATGATTGTGATTGTATGATTGTGATTGTATGATTGTGATAGTATGATTGTGATTGTATGATTGTGATTGTATGACTGCGATTGTATGATTGTGATTGTGCGATTGTGATTGTACGATTGTGATTGTACGCTTGTGATTGTATGATTATGATTGAATGATTGTGATTGCATGATTGTGATTGTCTGATTGTGATTGCATGATTTTGAATATACGATTGTGATTGTATGATTGTGATTGTATGATTGTGATTGTATGATTGTGATAGTATGATTGTGATTGTAAGATTGTGATTGTATGACTGTGATTGTATGATTGTCATTGTATGATTGTGATTGTATGATTGTGATTGTATGACTGTGATTGTATGATTGTGATTGTGCGATTGTGATTGTACGATTGTGATTGTACGGTTGTGATTGTATGGTTGTGATTGTATGATTATGATTGAATGATTGTGATTGCATGATTGTGATTGTATGATTGTGATTGCATGATTTTGAATGTATGATAGTGATTGTATGATTGTGATTGTATGATTGTGATTGTATGATTGTGATAGTATGATTGTGATTGTAAGATTGTGATTGTATGACCGTGATTGTATGATTGTGATTGTATGACTGTGATTGTATGATTGCTATAGTATGATTGTGATTGTATGATTGTGATTGTATGATTGCGATTGTATGATTGCGATTGTATGATTATGATTGTATGATTGTGATTGTATGATTATGATTGTACGGTTGTGACTGTATGATTGTGATGGTATGATTGCGATTGTATGATTGCGATAGTATGATTGTGATTGTATGATTGTGATTGTATGATTGTGACAGTATGATTGTGATTGTATGATTGTGATTGTGTGATTGCGATTGTATGATTGTGATTGTATGATTG
This sequence comes from Megachile rotundata, assembly GCF_050947335.1. Taxonomy (NCBI): domain Eukaryota; kingdom Metazoa; phylum Arthropoda; class Insecta; order Hymenoptera; family Megachilidae; genus Megachile; species Megachile rotundata. Next base: position 396,173 of record NW_027473318.1, on the reverse strand, counting down.
TGATTGTATGATTGCGATTGTATGATTGTGATTGTATGATTATGATTGTATGATTGTGATTGTATGATTATGATTGTACGGTTGTGACTGTATGTTTGTTATGGTATGATTGCGATTGTATGATTGCGATAGTATGACTGTGATTGTATGATTGTGATTGTGCGATTGTGATTGTACGATTGTGATTGTACGGTTGTGATTGTATGGTTGTGACTGTATGATTATGATTGAATGATTGTGATTGCATGATTGTGATTGTATGATTGTGATTACATGATTTTGAATGTATGATAGTGATTGTATGATTGTGATTGTATGATTGTGATTGTATGATTGTGATAGTATGATTGTGATTGTAAGATTGTGATTGTATGACCGTGATTGTATGATTGTGATTGTATGATTGTGATTGTATGATTATGATTGTATTTTTGTGATTGTATAATTATGATTGTATGATTGTGATTGTATGATTGTGATTGTATGATTGTGATTGTATGATTGTGATTGTATGATTGTGATTGTATGATTGCGATTGTATGAATGCGATTGTATGATTGTGATTGCATGATTGTGATTGTATGATTGTGATTGTATGATTGTGATTGTATGATTGTGATAGTATGATTCTGATTGTATGATTGCGATTGTATGACCGTGATGGTATGATTGTGATTGTATGATTGTGATTGTGTGATTGTGATAGTATGATTGTGATTGTATGATTGTGATTGTATGACTGTGATTGTATGATTGTGATTGTGCGATTGTGAATGTACGATTGTGATTGTACGATTGTGATTGTACGATTGTGATTGTACGATTGTGATTGTAGGATTGTGATTGTATGATTATGATTGAATGACTGTGATTGCATGATTGTGATTGTGTGATTGTGATTGCATGATTTTGAATGTATGATTGTGATTGTATGATTGTGATTGTATGATTGTGATTGTATGATTGTCATAGTATGATTGCGATTGTATGATTGTGATTGTATGATTGTGATAGTATGATTGTGATTGTATGATTGTGATTGTATGACTGTGATTGTATGATTGTGATTATACGATTGTGATTGTACGATTGTGATTGTACGATTGTGATTGTATGATTATGATTGAATGATTGTGATTGCATGATTATGATTGAATGATTGTGATTGCATGATTGTGATTGTGTGATTGGGATTGCATGATTTTGAATGTATGATTGTGATTGTATGATTGTGATTGTATGATTGTGATAGTATGATTGTGATTGTATGATTGCGATTGTATGATTGTGATTGTATGATTATGATTGTATTTTTGTGATTGTATGATTGTGATTGTATGATTGTGATTGTATGATTGCGATTGTATGAATGCGATTGTATGATTGTGATTGTATGATTATGATTGTATTTTTGTGATTGTATGAATGCGATTGTACGATTGTGATTGCATGATTGTGATTGCATGATTGTGATTGTATGATATTGATTGTATGATTGCGATTGTATGATTGTGATTGTATGATTGTGATTGTATGATTGTGATAGTATGATTGTGATTGTAAGATTGTGATTGTATGACTGTGATTGTATGATTGTCACTGTATGATTGTGATTGTATGATTATGATTGTATGATTGTGATTGTATGATTGTGATGGTATGATTGTGATTGTATGATTGCGATCGTATGATTGTGATTGTATGATTATGATTGTATGATTGTGATTGTATGATTGCGATTTTATGATTGTGATTGTATGATTATGATTGCATTTTTGTGATTGTATGATTGTGATTGTATGATTGCGATTGTATTATTGTGATTGTATGATTGTGATAGTATGATTGTGATTGTATGATTGTGATTGTGCGATTGCGATTGTATGATTGTAATTGTATGATTGTGATTGTATGATTGTGATTGTATGATTGTGATTGTGTGATTGTGATAGAATTATTGTGATTGTATGATTGTGATTGTATGGTTGTGATTGTATGATTGTGATTGTATGATTGCGATTGTATGATTGTGATTGTATGATTGTGATTGCATGATTGTGATAGTATGATTGTGATTGTATGATTGTGATTGTACGACTGTGATTGTATGATTGTGATTGTGCGATTGTGATTGTACGATTGTGATTGTACGGTTGTGATTGTATGGTTGTGATTGTATGATTATGATTGAATGATTGTGATTGCATGATTGTGATTGTATGATTGTGATTGCATGATTTTGAATGTATGATAGTGATTGTATGATTGTGATTGTATGATTGTGATTGTATGATTGTGATAGTATGATTGTGATTGTAAGATTGTGATTGTATGACCGTGATTGTATGATTGTGATTGTATGATTGTGATTGTATGATTATGATTGTATGATTGTGATTGTATGATTGTATTTGGGAGATTGTATTTTGGAGATTGTAATTGTAGGATTGCGATTCTACGATTGTGATTGTATGATTGTGATTGTATGATTGCGATTGTATGATTGTGACTGTATGATTGTGATTGTATGATTGTGATTGTAGGATTATGATTGTACGGTTGTGACTGTATGATTGTGATGGTATGATTGCGATTGTATGATTGCGATAGTATGACTGTGATTGTATGATTGTGATTGTGCGATTGTGATTGTACGATTGTGATTGTACGGTTGTGATTGTATGGTTGTGATTGTATGATTATGATTGAATGATTGTGATTGCATGATTGTGATTGTATGATTGTGATTGCATGATTTTGAATGTATGATAGTGATTGTATGATTGTGTTTGTATGATTGTGATTGTATGATTGTGATAGTATGATTGTGATTGTAAGATTGTGATTGTATGACCGTGATTGTATGATTGTGATTGTATGATTGTGATTGTATGATTATGATTGGATGATTGTGATAGTATGATTGTGAGTGTATGATTGCGATTGTATGATTGTGATTGTATGATTATGATTGTATTTTTGTGATTGTATAATTATGATTGTATGATTGTGATTGTATGATTGTGATTGTATGATTGCGATTGTATGAATGCGATTGTATGATTGTGATTGCACGATTGTGATTTTATGATTGTGATTGTATGATATTGATTGTATGATTGTGATTGTATGATTGTGATTGTATGATTGTGATTGTATGATTGTGATTGTATGATTGTGATTGTATGACTGTGATTGTATGATTGTGATTGTATGATTATGATTGTATTTTTGTGATTGTATAATTATGATTGTATGATTGTGATTGTATGATTGTGATTGTATGATTGCGATTGTATGAATGCGATTGTATGATTGTGATTGCACGATTGTGATTTTATGATTGTGATTGTATGATATTGATTGTATGATTGTGATTGTATGATTGTGATTGTATGATTGTGATTGTATGATTGTGATTGTATGATTGTGATTGTATGACTGTGATTGTATGATTGTGATTGTGCGATTGTGATTGTGCGATTGTGATTGTACGATTGTGATTGTACGATTGTGATTGTACGATTGTGATTGTATGATTATGATTGAATGATTGTGATTGCATGATTGTGATTGTATGATTGTGATTGCATGATTTTGAATGTATGATTGTGATTGTATGATTGTGATTGTATGATTGTGATTGTATAATTGTGATAGTATGATTGTGATTGTATTATTGCGATTGTATGATTGTGATTGTACGGGTGTGTCTGTATGATTGTGATGGTATGATTGCGATTGTATGATTGCGATAGTATGATTGTGATTGTATGATTGTGATTGTATGATTGTGATTGTATGATTGCGATTGCATGATTGTGATTGTATGATTATGATTGTATGATTGTGATTGTATGATTATGATTGTACGGTTGTGACTGTATGATTGTGATGGTATGATTGCGATTGTATGATTGCGATAGTATGATTGTGATTGTATGATTGTGATTGTATGATTGTGACAGTATGATTGTGATTGTATGATTGTGATTGTGTGATTGCGATTGTATGATTGCGATTGTATGATTGTGATTGTATGATTGTGATTGTATGTTTGTGATAGTATGATTGTGATTGTATGACTGTGATTGTATGACTGTGATTGTATGATTGTGATTGTATGATTGTGATTGTAAGATTGTGATTGTATGACTGTGATTGTATGACTGTGATTGTATGATTGTGATTGTATGATTGTGATTGTATGATTGTGATAGTATGATTGTGATTGTATGATTGTGATTGTATGATTGTGATTGTATGATTGTGATTGTATGATTGTGATTGTATGATTGTGATTGTATGATTGTGATTGTATGATTGTGATTGTATGATTGCGATTGTATGAATGCTATTGTATGATTGTGATTGCATGATTGTGATTGTATGATTGTGATTGTATGATATTGATTGTATGATTGTGATTGTATGATTGTGATTGTATGATTGTGACTCTATGATTGTGATAGTATGATTGTGATTGTATGATTGTGATTGTATGACTGTGAGTGTATGATTGTGATTGTCTGATTGTGGTTGTATGATTGTGAGTGTATGATTGTGATTGTATGATTGTGATTGTATGATTGTGATTGTATGATTGTGATTGTATGATTGTAATTGTATGATTATGATTGTACGATTGTGATTGCATGATTGTGATTGTATGATTGAGATTGCATGATTTTGTATGTATGATTGTGATTGTATGATTGCGATTGTATGATTGTGATTGTATAATTATGATTGTATGATTGTGATTGTATGATTGTGATTGTATGATTGTGATTGTATGATTGCGATTGTATGAATGCGATTGTATGATTGTGATTGCATGATTGTGATTGTATGATTGTGATTGTATGATTGTGATTGTATGATTGTGATTGTATGATTGTGAGAGTATGATTCTGATTGTATGATTGCGATTGTATGACCGTGATTGTATGATTGTGATTGTATGATTGTGATTGTATGATTGTGATAGTATGATTGTGATTGTATGATTGTGATTGTATGACTGTGATTGTATGATTGTGATTGTGCGATTGTGATTGTACGATTGTGATTGTACGCTTGTGATTGTATGATTATGATTGAATGATTGTGATTGCATGATTGTGATTGTCTGATTGTGATTGCATGATTTTGAATATACGATTGTGATTGTATGATTGTGATTGTATGATTGTGATTGTATGATTGTGATAGTATGATTGTGATTGTAAGATTGTGATTGTATGACTGTGATTGTATGATTGTCATTGTATGATGGTGATTGTATGATTGTGATTGTATGACTGTGATTGTATGATTGTGATTGTGCGATTGTGATTGTACGATTGTGATTGTACGGTTGTGATTGTATGGTTGTGATTGTATGATTATGATTGAATGATTGTGATTGCATGATTGTGATTGTATGATTGTGATTGCATGATTTTGAATGTATGATAGTGATTGTATGATTGTGATTGTATGATTGTGATTGTATGATTGTGATAGTATGATTGTGATTGTAAGATTGTGATTGTATGACCGTGATTGTATGATTGTGATTGTATGATTGTGATTGTATGATTATGATTGTATGATTGCGATTGTATGATTGTATTTGGGAGATTGTATTTTGGAGATTGTAATTGTAGGATTGCGATTGTACGATTGTGATTGTATGATTGTAATTGTATGATTGTGATTGTATGATTGTGATTGTATGATTGTGATTGTATGATTGAGATTGTATGATTGTAATTGTATGATTGTGATTGTATGATTGTGATTGTATGACTGTGATTGTATGATTGCTATAGTATGATTGTGATTGTATGATTGTGATTGTATGATTGCGATTGTATGATTGTGATTGTATGATTATGATTGTATGATTGTGATTGTATGATTATGATTGTACGGTTGTGACTGTATGATTGTGATGGTATGATTGTGATTGTATGATTGCGATAGTATGATTGTGATTGTATGATTGTGATTGTATGATTGTGACAGTATGATTGTGATTGTATGATTGTGATTGTGTGATTGCGATTGTATGATTGTGATTGTATGATTGTGATTGTATGATTGCGATTGTATGATTGTGATTGTATGATTATGATTGTATGATTGTGATTGTATGATTATGATTGTACGGTTGTGACTGTATGTTTGTTATGGTATGATTGCGATTGTATCATTGCGATAGTATGACTGTGATTGTATGATTGTGATTGTATGATTGTGATTGTATGATTGTGATAGTATGATTGTGATTGTATGATTGTGATTGTATGATTGTGATTGTATGATTGTGATTGTATGATTGTGATTGTATGATTGTGATTGTATGATTGTGATTGTATGATTGTGATTGTATGATTGCGATTGTATGAATGCTATTGTATGATTGTGATTGCATGATTGTGATTGTATGATTGTGATTGTATGATATTGATTGTATGATTGTGATTGTATGATTGTGATTGTATGATTGTGACTCTATGATTGTGATAGTATGATTGTGATTGTATGATTGTGATTGTATGACTGTGAGTGTATGATTGTGATTGTCTGATTGTGGTTGTATGATTGTGAGTGTATGATTGTGATTGTATGATTGTGATTGTATGATTGTGATTGTATGATTGTGATTGTATGATTGTAATTGTATGATTATGATTGTACGATTGTGATTGCATGATTGTGATTGTATGATTGAGATTGCATGATTTTGTATGTATGATTGTGATTGTATGATTGCGATTGTATGATTGTGATTGTATAATTATGATTGTATGATTGTGATTGTATGATTGTGATTGTATGATTGTGATTGTATGATTGCGATTGTATGAATGCGATTGTATGATTGTGATTGCATGATTGTGATTGTATGATTGTGATTGTATGATTGTGATTGTATGATTGTGATTGTATGATTGTGAGAGTATGATTCTGATTGTATGATTGCGATTGTATGACCGTGATTGTATGATTGTGATTGTATGATTGTGATTGTATGATTGTGATAGTATGATTGTGATTGTATGATTGTGATTGTATGACTGTGATTGTATGATTGTGATTGTGCGATTGTGATTGTACGATTGTGATTGTACGCTTGTGATTGTATGATTATGATTGAATGATTGTGATTGCATGATTGTGATTGTCTGATTGTGATTGCATGATTTTGAATATACGATTGTGATTGTATGATTGTGATTGTATGATTGTGATTGTATGATTGTGATAGTATGATTGTGATTGTAAGATTGTGATTGTATGACTGTGATTGTATGATTGTCATTGTATGATGGTGATTGTATGATTGTGATTGTATGACTGTGATTGTATGATTGTGATTGTGCGATTGTGATTGTACGATTGTGATTGTACGGTTGTGATTGTATGGTTGTGATTGTATGATTATGATTGAATGATTGTGATTGCATGATTGTGATTGTATGATTGTGATTGCATGATTTTGAATGTATGATAGTGATTGTATGATTGTGATTGTATGATTGTGATTGTATGATTGTGATAGTATGATTGTGATTGTAAGATTGTGATTGTATGACCGTGATTGTATGATTGTGATTGTATGATTGTGATTGTATGATTATGATTGTATGATTGCGATTGTATGATTGTATTTGGGAGATTGTATTTTGGAGATTGTAATTGTAGGATTGCGATTGTACGATTGTGATTGTATGATTGTAATTGTATGATTGTGATTGTATGATTGTGATTGTATGATTGTGATTGTATGATTGAGATTGTATGATTGTAATTGTATGATTGTGATTGTATGATTGTGATTGTATGACTGTGATTGTATGATTGCTATAGTATGATTGTGATTGTATGATTGTGATTGTATGATTGCGATTGTATGATTGTGATTGTATGATTATGATTGTATGATTGTGATTGTATGATTATGATTGTACGGTTGTGACTGTATGATTGTGATGGTATGATTGTGATTGTATGATTGCGATAGTATGATTGTGATTGTATGATTGTGATTGTATGATTGTGACAGTATGATTGTGATTGTATGATTGTGATTGTGTGATTGCGATTGTATGATTGTGATTGTATGATTGTGATTGTATGATTGCGATTGTATGATTGTGATTGTATGATTATGATTGTATGATTGTGATTGTATGATTATGATTGTACGGTTGTGACTGTATGTTTGTTATGGTATGATTGCGATTGTATCATTGCGATAGTATGACTGTGATTGTATGATTGTGATTGTGCGATTGTGATTGTACGATTGTGATTGTACGGTTGTGATTGTATGGTTGTGATTGTATGATTATGATTGAATGATTGTGATTGCATGATTGTGATTGTATGATTGTGATTACATGATTTTGAATGTATGATAGTGATTGTATGATTGCGATTGTATGATTGTGATTGTATGATTATGATTGTATTTTTGTGATTGTATAATTATGATTGTATGATTGAGATTGTATGATTGTGATTGTATGATTGTGATTGTATGATTGTGATTGTATGATTGTGATTGTATGATTGCGATTGTATGAATGCGATTGTATGATTGTGATTGCATGATTGTGATTGTATGATTGTGATTGTATGATTGTGATTGTATGATTGTGATAGTATGATTCTGATTGTATGATTGCGATTGTATGACCGTGATGGTATGATTGTGATTGTATGATTGTGATTGTGTGATTGTGATAGTATGATTGTGATTGTATGATTGTGATTGTATGACTGTGATTGTATGATTGTGATTGTGCGATTGTGATTGTACGATTGTGATTGTACGATTGTGATTGTACGATTGTGATTGTAGGATTGTGATTGTATGATTATGATTGAATGACTGTGATTGCATGATTGTGATTGTGTGATTGTGATTGCATGATTTTGAATTTATGATTGTGATTGTATGATTGTGATTGTATGATTGTGATTGTATGATTGTCATAGTATGATTGCGATTGTATGATTGTGATTGTATGATTGTGATAGTATGATTGTGATTGTATGATTGTGATTGTATGACTGTGATTGTATGATTGTGATTATACGATTGTGATTGTACGATTGTGATTGTACGATTGTGATTGTATGATTATGGTTGAATGATTGTGATTGCATGATTATGATTGAATGATTGTGATTGCATGATTGTGATTGTGTGATTGGGATTGCATGATTTTGAATGTATGATTGTGATTGTATGATTGTGATTGTATGATTGTGATAGTATGATTGTGATTGTATGATTGCGATTGTATGATTGTGATTGTATGATTATGATTGTATTTTTGTGATTGTATGATTGTGATTGTATGATTGTGATTGTATGATTGCGATTGTATGAATGCGATTGTATGATTGTGATTGCATGATTGTGATTGTATGATTGTGATTGTATGATATTGATTGTATGATTGTGATTGTATGATTGTGATTGTCTGATTGTGGTTGTATGTTTGTGAGTGTATGATTGTGATTGTATGATTGTGATTGTATGATTGTGATTGTATGATTGTGATTGTATGATTGTGATTGTATGATTGTGATTGTATGATTGTGATTGTATGATTGTAATTGTATGATTATGATTGTACGATTGTGATTGCATGATTGTGATTGTATGATTGAGATTGCATGATTTTGTATGTATGATTGTGTTTGTATGATTGTGATTGTATGATTGTGATTGTATGATTGTGATAATATGATTGTGATTGTAAGATTGTGATTGTATAACCGTGATTGTATGATTGTGATTGTATGATTATGATTGTATGATTGTGATTGTATGATTGTGATTGTATGATTGTGATTGTATGATTGTGATTGTATGATTGTGATTGTATGATTGTGATTGTATAATTATGATTGTGTTTTTGTGATTGTATGATTGTGATTGTATGATTGCGATTGTATGATTGTGATTGTATGATTGTGATTGTATGATTGTAATTGTATGATTATGATTGTACGATTGTGATTGCATGATTGTGATTGTATGATTGAGATTGCATGATTTTGTACGTATGGTTGTGATTGCATGATTGTGATTGTATGATTGAGATTGCATGATTTTGTATGTATGATTGTGTTTGTATGATTGTGATTGTATGATTGTGATTGTATGATTGCGATTGCATGATTGTGAGTGTATGATTGTGATTGTATGATTGTGATTGTATGATTCTGATTGTATGATTGTGATTGTATGATTGTGATTGTATGATTGTAATTGTATGATTATGATTGTACGATTGTGATTGCATGATTGTGATTGTATGATTGAGATTGCATGATTTTGTACGTATGGTTGTGATTGTATGATTGTGATTGTATGATTGTGATTGTATGATTGTGATTGTATGATTGTGGTTGTATGTTTGTGAGTGTATGATTGTGATTGTATGATTGTGATTGTATGATTGTGATTGTATGATTGTGATTGTATGATTGTGATTGTATGATTGTGATTGTATGATTGTGATTGTATGATTGTAATTGTATGATTATGATTGTACGATTGTGATTGCATGATTGTGATTGTATGATTGAGATTGCATGATTTTGTATGTATGATTGTGATTGTATGATTGTGATTGTATGATTGTGATTGTATAATTATGATTGTATTTTTGTGATTGTATGATTGTGATTGAATGATTGCGATTGTATGATTGTGATTTTACGATTGTGATTGTATGATTGTGATTGTATGATTGCGATTGTATGAATGCGATTGTATGATTGTGATTGCATGATTGTGATTATATGATTGTGATTGAATGATATTGATTGTATGATTGTGATTGTATGATTGTGATTGTATGATTGTGATTGTATGATTGCGATTGCATGATTGTGAGTGTATGATTGTGATTGTATGATTGTGATTGTATGATTCTGATTGTATGATTGTGATTGTATGATTGTGATTGTATGATTGTAATTGTATGATTATGATTGTACGATTGTGATTGCATGATTGTGATTGTATGATTGAGATTGCATGATTTTGTACGTATTGTTGTGATTGTATGATTGTGATTGTATGATTGCGATTGTATGACTGTGATTGTATGATTGTGATTGTATGATTGTGATTGTATGATTGTGATAGTATGATTGTGATTGTATGATTGTGATTGTATGACTGTGATTGTATGATTGTGATTGTGCGATTGTGACTGTATGATTGTGATTGTCTGATTGTGGTTGTATGATTGTGATTGTATGATTGTGATTGTATGACTGTGATTGTATGATTGTGATTGTATGATTGTGATAGTATGATTGCGATTGTATGATTGTGATTGTATGATTGTGATAGTATGATTGTGATTGTATGATTGTGATTGTATGACTGTGATTGTATGATTGTGATTGTGCGATTGTGATTGTATGACTGTGATTGTATGATTGTGATTGTGCGATTGTGATTGTACGATTGTGATTGTACGATTGTGATTGTATGATTATGATTGAATGATTGTGATTGCATGATTATGATTGAATGATTGTGATTGCATGATTGTGATTGTATGATTGGGATTGCATGATTTTGAATGTATGATTGTGATTGTATGATTGTGATTGTATGATTGTGATTGTATGATTGTGATAGTATGATTGTGATTGTATGATTGCGATTGTATGATTGTGATTGTATGATTATGATTGTATTTTTGTGATTGTATGATTGTGATTGTATGATTGTGATTGTATGATTGCGATTGTATGAATGCGATTGTATGATTGTGATTGCATGATTGTGATTGTATGATTGTGATTGTATGATATTGATTGTATGATTGTGATTGTATGATTGTGATTGTCTGATTGTGGTTGTATGTTTGTGAGTGTATGATTGTGATTGTATGATTGTGATTGTATGATTGTGATTGTATGATTGTGATTGTATGATTGTGATTGTATGATTGTGATTGTATGATTGTAATTGTATGATTATGATTGTACGATTGTGATTGCATGATTGTGATTGTATGATTGAGATTGCATGATTTTGTATGTATGATTGTGATTGTATGATTGTGATTGTATGATTGTGATTGTATGATTGTGATTGTATGATTGTGATTGTATGGTTGTGATAATATGATTGTGATTGTAAGATTGTGATTGTATAACCGTGATTGTATGATTGTGATTGTATGATTATGATTGTATGATTTTGATTGTATGATTGCGATTGTATGATTGTGATTGTATGATTGTGATTGTATAATTATGATTGTATTTTTGTGATTGTATGATTGTGATTGTATGATTGCGATTGTATGATTGTGATTGTACGATTGTGATTGTATGATTGTGATTGTATGATTGCGATTGTATGAATGCGATTGTATGATTGTGATTGCATGATTGTGATTATATGATTGTGATTGTATGATATTGATTGTATGATTGTGATTGTATGATTGTGATTGTATGATTGTGATTGTATGATTGTGATTGTATGATTGTGATTGTATGATTGTGATTGTATGATTGTGATTGTATGATTGTGATTGTATGATTGTGATTGTATGATTGTGATTGCATGATTGTGATTGTATGATTGTGTTTGTATGATTGTGATTGTATGATTGGGATTGTATGATTGTGTTTGGGTGATTGTAATTGTATGATTGCGATTGTATGATGGTGATTGTATGATTATTATCGTATGATTGTGATTGTTTGACTGCGATTGTATGATTGTGATTGTATGATTGTGATTGTATGATTGTGATTGTATGATTGTGATTGTATGATTGTGATTGTATGATTGTGATTGTATGATTGTGTTTGTATGATTTTGAATGGATGATTGTGATTGCATGATTGTGATTGTATGATTGTGATTGTATGATTGTGATTGTATGATTGTGATTGTATGATTGTGATTGTATGATTGTGATTGTGTGATTGTGATTGTATGATTGTGATTGTATGATTGCGTGTGTATGATTGTGATTCTATGATTGTGATTGTATGATTGTGATCGTATGGTTGTGATTGTTCGATTGCAATTGTACGATTGCGATTGTATTATTGTGATTGTATGATTGTGGTAGTATGGTTGTGATTTTATGATTGTGATTGTATGATTGTGATTGTATTGTTGCGATTGTATGATTGTGATTGTATGATTTTGATTGTATGATTGTGATTGTATGATTGTGATTGTATGATTGTGATTGTATGATTGTTATTGTGTGATTGTATTTGGGAGATTGTAATTGTATGATTGCGATTTTATGATTGCGATTTTATGCTGGTGACTGTATTATTGTGATTGTATGATTGTGATTGTATGATTGTGATTGTACGATTGTATTTGGGTGATTGTAATTGTATGATTGTGATTGCATGATTGTGATTGTATGATTGTGATTGTATGATTGTGATGGTATGATTGTGATTGTATTATTGCGATAGTATGATTGTGATTGTATGATTGTGATTGTATGGTAGTGATTGTATGATTGCGATTGTATGATTGTGATTGTATGATTGTGATTTTATGATAATGATTGTATGATTGTGATTGTATGATTGTGATGGTATGATTGTGATTGTATGATTGCGATAGAATTATTGTGATTGTATGATTGTGATTGTATGGTTGTGATTGTATGATTGTGATTGTATGATTGCGATTGTATGATTGTGATTGTATGATTGTGATTGCATGATTGTGATAGTATGATTGTGATTGTATGATTGTGATTGTATGACTGTGATTGTATGATTGTGATTGTGCGATTGTGATTGTACGATTGTGATTGTACGGTTGTGATTGTATGGTTGTGATTGTATGATTATGATTGAATGATTGTGATTGCATGATTGTGATTGTATGATTGTGATTGCATGATTTTGAATGTATGATAGTGATTGTATGATTGTGATTGTATGATTATGATTGTATGATTGTGATTGTATGATTGTGATTGTATGATTGTGATTGTATGATTGTGATTGTATGATTGTGGTTGTATGTTTGTGAGTGTATGATTGTGATTGTACGATTGTGATTGTATGATTGTGATTGTATGATTGCGATTGTATGAATGCGATTGTATGATTGTGATTGCATGATTGTGATTATATGATTGTGATTGTATGATATTGATTGTATGATTGTGATTGTATGATTGTGATTGTATGATTGTGATTGTATGATTGTGATTGTATGATTGCGATTGCATGATTGTGAGTGTATGATTGTGATTGTATGATTGTGATTGTATGATTCTGATTGTATGATTGTGATTGTATGATTGTGATTGTATGATTGTAATTGTATGATTATGATTGTACGATTGTGATTGCATGATTGTGATTGTATGATTGAGATTGCATGATTTTGTACGTATGGTTGTGATTGTATGATTGTGATTATATGATTGTGATTGTATGATTGTGATTGTATGATTGTGATTGTCTGATTGTGGTTGTATGATTGTGATTGTATGACTGTGATTGTATGATTCTGATTGTATGATTGTGATAGTATGATTGCGATTGTATGATTGTGATTTTATGATTGTGATAGTATGATTGTGATTGTATGATTGTGATTGTATGACTGTGATTGTATGATTGTGATTGTGCGATTGTGATTGTATGACTGTGATTGTATGATTGTGATTGTGCGATTGTGATTGTACGATTGTGATTGTACGATTGTGATTGTATGATTATGATTGAATGATTGTGATTGCATGATTATGATTGAATGATTGTGATTGCATGATTGTGATTGTATGATTGTGATTGCATGATTTTGAATGTATGATTGTGATTGTATGATTGTGATTGTATGATTGTGATTGTATGATTGTGATAGTATGATTGTGATTGTATGATTGCGATTGTATGATTGTGATTGTATGATTATGATTGTATTTTTGTGATTGTGTGATTGTGATTGTATGATTGTGATTGTATGATTGCGATTGTATGAATGCGATTGTATGATTGTGATTGCATGATTGTGATTGTATGATTGTGATTGTATGATATTGATTGTATGATTGTGATTGTATGATTGTGATTGTCTGATTGTGGTTGTATGTTTGTGAGTGTATGATTGTGATTGTATGATTGTGATTGTATGATTGTGATTGTATAACCGTGATTGTATGATTGTGATTGTATGATTATGATTGTATGATTGTGATTGTATGATTGCGATTGTATGATTGTGATTGTATGATTGTGATTGTATAATTATGATTGTATTTTTGTGATTGTATGATTGTTATTGTATGATTGCGATTGTATGATTGTGATTGTACGATTGTGATTGTATGATTGTGATTGTATGATTGCGATTGTATGAATGCGATTGTATGATTGTGATTGCATGATTGTGATTATATGATTGTGATTGTATGATATTGATTGTATGATTGTGATTGTATGATTGTGATTGTATGATTGTGATTGTATGATTGTGATTGTATGATTGCGATTGCATGATTGTGAGTGTATGATTGTGATTGTATGATTGTGATTGTATGATTCTGATTGTATGATTGTGATTGTATGATTGTGATTGTATGATTGTAATTGTATGATTATGATTGTACGATTGTGATTGCATGATTGTGATTGTATGATTGAGATTGCATGATTTTGTACGTATGGTTGTGATTGTATGATTGTGATTATATGATTGTGATTGTATGATTGTGATTGTATGATTGTGATTGTATGATTGTGATAGTATGATTGTGATTGTATGATTGCGATTGTATGACTGTGATTGTATGATTGTGATTGTATGATTGTGATTGTATGATTGTGATTGTATGATTGTGATAGTATGATTGTGATTGTATGATTGTGATTGTATGACTGTGATTGTATGATTGTGATTGTGCGATTGTGATTGTACGACTGTGATTGTACGAATGTGATTGTATGATTATGATTGAATGATTGTGATTGCATGATTGTGATTGTATGATTGTGATTGCATGATTTTGAATATATGATTGTGATTGTATGATTGTGATTGTATGATTGTGATTGTATGATTGTGATTGTATGATTGTGATTGTATGATTGTGATTGTATGATTGTGATTGTATGATTGTGATTGTATGATTGTGATAGTATGATTGTGATTGTAAGATTGTGATTGTATGACTGTGATTGTATGATTGTCATTGTATGATTGTGATTGTATGATTGTGATTGTATGATTGTGATTGTCTGATTGCGGTTGTATGATTGTGATTGTATGACTGTGATTGTATGATTCTGATTGTATGATTGTGATAGTATGATTGCGATTGTATGATTGTGATTGTATGATTGTGATAGTATGATTGTGATTGTATGATTGTGATTGTATGACTGTGATTGTATGATTGTGATTGTGCGATTGTGATTGTATGACTGTGACTGTATGATTGTGATTGTGCGATTGTGATTGTACGATTGTGATTGTACGATTGTGATTGTATGATTATGATTGAATGATTGTGATTGCATGATTATGATTGAATGATTGTGATTGCATGATTGTGATTGTATGATTGTGATTGCATGATTTTGAATGTATGATTGTGATTGTATGATTGTGATTGTATGATTGTGATTGTATGATTGTGATAGTATGATTGTGATTGTATGATTGCGATTGTATGATTGTGATTGTATGATTATGATTGTATTTTTGTGATTGTGTGATTGTGATTGTATGATTGTGATTGTATGATTGCGATTGTATGAATGCGATTGTATGATTGTGATTGCATGATTGTGATTGTATGATTGTGATTGTATGATTGTGATTGTATGATTGTGATTGTATGATTGTGATTGTATGATTGTGATTGTATGATTCTGATTGTATGATTGTAATTGTATGATTATGATTGTACGATTGTGATTGCATGATTGTGATTGTATGATTGAGATTGCATGATTTTGTATGTATGATTGTGATTGTATGATTGTGATTGTATGATTGTGATTGTATGATTGTGATTGTATGATTGTGATTGTATGATTGTGATAATATGATTGTGATTGTAAGATTGTGATTGTATAACCGTGATTGTATGATTGTGATTGTATGATTATGATTGTATGATTGTGATTGTATGATTGCGATTGTATGATTGTGATTGTATGATTGTGATTGTATAATTATGATTGTATTTTTGTGATTGTATGATTGTTATTGTATGATTGCGATTGTATGATTGTGATTGTACGATTGTGATTGTATGATTGTGATTGTATGATTGCGATTGTATGAATGCGATTGTATGATTGTGATTGCATGATTGTGATTATATGATTGTGATTGTATGATATTGATTGTATGATTGTGATTGTATGATTGTGATTGTATGATTGTGATTGTATGATTGTGATTGTATGATTGCGATTGCATGATTGTGAGTGTATGATTGTGATTGTATGATTGTGATTGTATGATTCTGATTGTATGATTGTGATTGTATGATTGTGATTGTATCATTGTAATTGTATGATTATGATTGTACGATTGTGATTGCATGATTGTGATTGTATGATTGAGATTGCATGATTTTGTACGTATGGTTGTGA
Organism: Megachile rotundata; assembly: GCF_050947335.1. Lineage (NCBI taxonomy): Eukaryota > Metazoa > Arthropoda > Insecta > Hymenoptera > Megachilidae > Megachile > Megachile rotundata. The sequence goes on along the minus strand of NW_027473318.1, from coordinate 378,530 downwards.
TTGTATGATTGTGATTATATGATTGTGATTGTATGATTGTGATAGTATGATTCTGATTGTATGATTGCGATTGTATGACCGTGATGGTATGATTGTGATTGTATGATTGTGATTGTGTGATTGTGATAGTATGATTGTGATTGTATGATTGTGATTGTATGACTGTGATTGTATGATTGTGATTGTGCGATTGTGAATGTACGATTGTGATTGTACGATTGTGATTGTACGATTGTGATTGTAGGATTGTGATTGTATGATTATGATTGAATGACTGTGATTGCATGATTGTGATTGTGTGATTGTGATTGCATGATTTTGAATTTATGATTGTGATTGTATGATTGTGATTGTATGATTGTGATTGTATGATTGTCATAGTATGATTGCGATTGTATGATTGTGATTGTATGATTGTGATAGTATGATTGTGATTGTATGATTGTGATTGTATGACTGTGATTGTATGATTGTGATTAACGATTGTGATTGTACGATTGTGATTGTACGATTGTGATTGTATGATTATGGTTGAATGATTGTGATTGCATGATTATGATTGAATGATTGTGATTGCATGATTGTGATTGTGTGATTGGGATTGCATGATTTTGAATGTATGATTGTGATTGTATGATTGTGATTGTATGATTGTGATAGTATGATTGTGATTGTATGATTGCGATTGTATGATTGTGATTGTATGATTATGATTGTATTTTTGTGATTGTATGATTGTGATTGTATGATTGTGATTGTATGATTGCGATTGTATGAATGCGATTGTATGATTGTGATTGCATGATTGTGATTGTATGATTGTGATTGTATGATATTGATTGTATGATTTTGATTGTATGATTGTGATTGTCTGATTGTGGTTGTATGTTTGTGAGTGTATGATTGTGATTGTATGATTGTGATTGTATGATTGTGATTGTATGATTGTGATTGTATGATTGTGATTGTATGATTGTGATTGTATGATTGTGATTGTATGATTGTGATTGTATGATTGTAATTGTATGATTATGATTGTATGATTGCGATTGTATGACTGTGATTGTATGATTGTGATTGTATGATTGTGATTGTATGATTGTGATAGTATGATTGTGATTGTATGATTGTGATTGTATGACTGTGATTGTATGATTGTGATTGTGCGATTGTGATTGTATGATTGTGATTGTCTGATTGTGGTTGTATGATTGTGATTGTATGATTGTGATTGTATGACTGTGATTGTATGATTGTGATTGTATGATTGTGATAGTATGATTGCGATTGTATGATTGTGATTGTATGATTGTGATAGTATGATTGTGATTGTATGATTGTGATTGTATGACTATGATTGTATGATTGTGATTGTGCGATTGTGATTGTATGACTGTGATTGTATGATTGTGATTGTGCGATTGTGATTGTACGATTGTGATTGTACGATTGTGATTGTATGATTATGATTGAATGATTGTGATTGCATGATTATGATTGAATGATTGTGATTGCATGATTGTGATTGTATGATTGGGATTGCATGATTTTGAATGTATGATTGTGATTGTATGATTGTGATTGTATGATTGTGATTGTATGATTGTGATAGTATGATTGTGATTGTATGATTGCGATTGTATGATTGTGATTGTATGATTATGATTGTATTTTTGTGATTGTATGATTGTGATTGTATGATTGTGATTGTATGATTGCGATTGTATGAATGCGATTGTATGATTGTGATTGCATGATTGTGATTGTATGATTGTGATTGTATGATATTGATTGTATGATTGTGATTGTATGATTGTGATTGTCTGATTGTGGTTGTATGTTTGTGAGTGTATGATTGTGATTGTATGATTGTGATTGTATGATTGTGATTGTATGATTGTGATTGTATGATTGTGATTGTATGATTGTGATTGTATGATTGTAATTGTATGATTATGATTGTACGATTGTGATTGCATGATTGTGATTGTATGATTGAGATTGCATGATTTTGTATGTATGATTGTGATTGTATGATTGTGATTGTATGATTGTGATTGTATGATTGTGATTGTATGATTGTGATTGTATGATTGTGATTGTATGGTTGTGATAATATGATTGTGATTGTAAGATTGTGATTGTATAACCGTGATTGTATGATTGTGATTGTATGATTATGATTGTATGATTTTGATTGTATGATTGCGATTGTATGATTGTGATTGTATGATTGTGATTGTATAATTATGATTGTATTTTTGTGATTGTATGATTGTGATTGTATGATTGCGATTGTATGATTGTGATTGTACGATTGTGATTGTATGATTGTGATTGTATGATTGCGATTGTATGAATGCGATTGTATGATTGTGATTGCATGATTGTGATTATATGATTGTGATTGTATGATATTGATTGTATGATTGTGATTGTATGATTGTGATTGTATGATTGTGATTGTATGATTGTGATTGTATGATTGTGATTGTATGATTGTGATTGTATGATTGTGATTGTATGATTGTGATTGTATGATTGTGATTGAATGATTGCGATTGTATGATTGTGATTTTACGATTGTGATTGTATGATTGTGATTGTATGATTGCGATTGTATGAATGCGATTGTATGATTGTGATTGCATGATTGTGATTATATGATTGTGATTGAATGATATTGATTGTATGATTGTGATTGTATGATTGTGATTGTATGATTGTGATTGTATGATTGCGATTGCATGATTGTGAGTGTATGATTGTGATTGTATGATTGTGATTGTATGATTGTGATTGTATGATTGTGATTGTATGATTGTGATTGTATGATTGCGATTGCATGATATTGATTGTATGATTGTGATTGTATGATTGTGATTGTATGATTGTGATTGTATGATTGTGATTGTATGATTGCGATTGCATGATTGTGAGTGTATGATTGTGATTGTATGATTGTGATTGTATGATTCTGATTGTATGATTGTGATTGTATGATTGTGATTGTATGATTGTAATTGTATGATTATGATTGTACGATTGTGATTGCATGATTGTGATTGTATGATTGAGATTGCATGATTTTGTACGTATGGTTGTGATTGTATGATTGTGATTATATGATTGTGATTGTATGATTGTGATTGTATGATTGTGATTGTATGATTGTGATAGTATGATTGTGATTGTATGATTGCGATTGTATGACTGTGATTGTATGATTGTGATTGTATGATTGTGATTGTATGATTGTGATTGTATGATTGTGATAGTATGATTGTGATTGTATGATTGTGATTGTATGACTGTGATTGTATGATTGTGATTGTGCGATTGTGATTGTACGACTGTGATTGTACGAATGTGATTGTATGATTATGATTGAATGATTGTGATTGCATGATTGTGATTGTATGATTGTGATTGCATGATTTTGAATATATGATTGTGATTGTATGATTGTGATTGTATGATTGTGATTGTATGATTGTGATTGTATGATTGTGATTGTATGATTGTGATTGTATGATTGTGATTGTATGATTGTGATTGTATGATTGTGATAGTATGATTGTGATTGTAAGATTGTGATTGTATGACTGTGATTGTATGATTGTCATTGTATGATTGTGATTGTATGATTGTGATTGTATGATTGTGATTGTCTGATTGTGGTTGTATGATTGTGATTGTATGACTGTGATTGTATGATTCTGATTGTATGATTGTGATAGTATGATTGCGATTGTATGATTGTGATTGTATGATTGTGATAGTATGATTGTGATTGTATGATTGTGATTGTATGACTGTGATTGTATGATTGTGATTGTGCGATTGTGATTGTATGACTGTGACTGTATGATTGTGATTGTGCGATTGTGATTGTACGATTGTGATTGTACGATTGTGATTGTATGATTATGATTGAATGATTGTGATTGCATGATTATGATTGAATGATTGTGATTGCATGATTGTGATTGTATGATTGTGATTGCATGATTTTGAATGTATGATTGTGATTGTATGATTGTGATTGTATGATTGTGATTGTATGATTGTGATAGTATGATTGTGATTGTATGATTGCGATTGTATGATTGTGATTGTATGATTATGATTGTATTTTTGTGATTGTGTGATTGTGATTGTATGATTGTGATTGTATGATTGCGATTGTATGAATGCGATTGTATGATTGTGATTGCATGATTGTGATTGTATGATTGTGATTGTATGATATTGATTGTATGATTGTGATTGTATGATTGTGATTGTCTGATTGTGGTTGTATGTTTGTGAGTGTATGATTGTGATTGTATGATTGTGATTGTATGATTGTGATTGTATGATTGTGATTGTATGATATTGATTGTATGATTGTGATTGTATGATTGTGATTGTATGATTGTGATTGTATGATTGTGATTGTATGATTGTGATTGCATGATTGTGATTGTATGATTGTGTTTGTATGATTGTGATTGTATGATTGTGATTGTATGATTGTGTTTGGGTGATTGTAATTGTATGATTGCGATTGTATGATGGTGATTGTATGATTATTATCGTATGATTGTGATTGTTTGACTGCGATTGTATGATTGTGATTGTATGATTGCGATTGTATGATTGTGATTGTATGATTGTGATAGTATGATTGTGATTGTATGATTGTGATTGTATGATTGTGTTTGTATGATTTTGATTGGATGATTGTGATTGCATGATTGTGATTGTATGATTGTGATTGTATGATTGTGATTGTATGATTGTGATTGTATGATTGTGGTTGTATGTTTGTGAGTGTATGATTGTGATTGTATGATTGTGATTGTATGATTGTGATTGTATGATTGTGATTGTATGATTGTGATTGTATGATTGTGATTGTATGATTCTGATTGTATGATTGTAATTGTATGATTATGATTGTACGATTGTGATTGCATGATTGTGATTGTATGATTGAGATTGCATGATTTTGTATGTATGATTGTGATTGTATGATTGTGATTGTATGATTGTGATTGTATGATTGTGATTGTATGATTGTGATAATATGATTGTGATTGTAAGATTGTGATTGTATAACCGTGATTGTATGATTGTGATTGTATGATTATGATTGTATGATTGTGATTGTATGATTGCGATTGTATGATTGTGATTGTATGATTGTGATTGTATAATTATGATTGTATTTTTGTGATTGTATGATTGTTATTGTATGATTGCGATTGTATGATTGTGATTGTACGATTGTGATTGTATGATTGTGATTGTATGATTGCGATTGTATGAATGCGATTGTATGATTGTGATTGCATGATTGTGATTATATGATTGTGATTGTATGATATTGATTGTATGATTGTGATTGTATGATTGTGATTGTATGATTGTGATTGTATGATTGTGATTGTATGATTGCGATTGCATGATTGTGAGTGTATGATTGTGATTGTATGATTGTGATTGTATGATTCTGATTGTATGATTGTGATTGTATGATTGTGATTGTATCATTGTAATTGTATGATTATGATTGTACGATTGTGATTGCATGATTGTGATTGTATGATTGAGATTGCATGATTTTGTACGTATGGTTGTGATTGTATGATTGTGATTATATGATTGTGATTGTATGATTGTGATAGTATGATTCTGATTGTATGATTGCGATTGTATGACCGTGATGGTATGATTGTGATTGTATGATTGTGATTGTGTGATTGTGATAGTATGATTGTGATTGTATGATTGTGATTGTATGACTGTGATTGTATGATTGTGATTGTGCGATTGTGAATGTACGATTGTGATTGTACGATTGTGATTGTACGATTGTGATTGTAGGATTGTGATTGTATGATTATGATTGAATGACTGTGATTGCATGATTGTGATTGTGTGATTGTGATTGCATGATTTTGAATTTATGATTGTGATTGTATGATTGTGATTGTATGATTGTGATTGTATGATTGTCATAGTATGATTGCGATTGTATGATTGTGATTGTATGATTGTGATAGTATGATTGTGATTGTATGATTGTGATTGTATGACTGTGATTGTATGATTGTGATTAACGATTGTGATTGTACGATTGTGATTGTACGATTGTGATTGTATGATTATGGTTGAATGATTGTGATTGCATGATTATGATTGAATGATTGTGATTGCATGATTGTGATTGTGTGATTGGGATTGCATGATTTTGAATGTATGATTGTGATTGTATGATTGTGATTGTATGATTGTGATAGTATGATTGTGATTGTATGATTGCGATTGTATGATTGTGATTGTATGATTATGATTGTATTTTTGTGATTGTATGATTGTGATTGTATGATTGTGATTGTATGATTGCGATTGTATGAATGCGATTGTATGATTGTGATTGCATGATTGTGATTGTATGATTGTGATTGTATGATATTGATTGTATGATTTTGATTGTATGATTGTGATTGTCTGATTGTGGTTGTATGTTTGTGAGTGTATGATTGTGATTGTATGATTGTGATTGTATGATTGTGATTGTATGATTGTGATTGTATGATTGTGATTGTATGATTGTGATTGTATGATTGTGATTGTATGATTGTGATTGTATGATTGTAATTGTATGATTATGATTGTACGATTGTGATTGCATGATTGTGATTGTATGATTGAGATTGCATGATTTTGTATGTATGATTGTGATTGTATGATTGTGATTGTATGATTGTGATAATATGATTGTGATTGTAAGATTGTGATTGTATAACCGTGATTGTATGATTGTGATTGTATGATTATGATTGTATGATTGTGATTGTATGATTGTGATTGTATGATTGTGATTGTATGATTGTGATTGTATGATTGTGATTGTATGATTGTGATTGTATAATTATGATTGTGTTTTTGTGATTGTATGATTGTGATTGTATGATTGCGATTGTATGATTGTGATTGTACGATTGTGATTGTATGATTGTGATTGTATGATTGCGATTGCATGATTGTGAGTGTATGATTGTGATTGTATGATTGTGATTGTATGATTCTGATTGTATGATTGTGATTGTATGATTGTGATTGTATGATTGTAATTGTATGATTATGATTGTACGATTGTGATTGCATGATTGTGATTGTATGATTGAGATTGCATGATTTTGTACGTATGGTTGTGATTGCATGATTGTGATTGTATGATTGAGATTGCATGATTTTGTATGTATGATTGTGTTTGTATGATTGTGATTGTATGATTGTGATTGTATGATTGCGATTGCATGATTGTGAGTGTATGATTGTGATTGTATGATTGTGATTGTATGATTCTGATTGTATGATTGTGATTGTACGATTGTGATTGTATAATTGTAATTGTATGATTATGATTGTACGATTGTGATTGCATGATTGTGATTGTATGATTGAGATTGCATGATTTTGTACGTATGGTTGTGATTGTATGATTGTGATTGTATGATTGTGATTGTATGATTGTGATTGTATGATTGTGGTTGTATGTTTGTGAGTGTATGATTGTGATTGTATGATTGTGATTGTATGATTGTGATTGTATGATTGTGATTGTATGATTGTGATTGTATGATTGTGATTGTATGATTGTGATTGTATGATTGTAATTGTATGATTATGATTGTACGATTGTGATTGCATGATTGTGATTGTATGATTGAGATTGCATGATTTTGTATGTATGATTGTGATTGTATGATTGTGATTGTATGATTGTGATTGTATGATTGTGATTGTATGATTGTGATTGTATGATTGCGATTGTATGAATGCGATTGTATGATTGTGATTGCATGATTGTGATTATATGATTGTGATTGAATGATATTGATTGTATGATTGTGATTGTATGATTGTGATTGTATGATTGTGATTGTATGATTGTGATTGTATGATTGCGATTGCATGATTGTGAGTGTATGATTGTGATTGTATGATTGTGATTGTATGATTCTGATTGTATGATTGTGATTGTATGATTGTGATTGTATGATTGTAATTGTATGATTATGATTGTACGATTGTGATTGCATGATTGTGATTGTATGATTGAGATTGCATGATTTTGTACGTATTGTTGTGATTGTATGATTGTGATTGTATGATTGCGATTGTATGACTGTGATTGTATGATTGTGATTGTATGATTGTGATTGTATGATTGTGATAGTATGATTGTGATTGTATGATTGTGATTGTATGACTGTGATTGTATGATTGTGATTGTGCGATTGTGATTGTATGATTGTGATTGTCTGATTGTGGTTGTATGATTGTGATTGTATGATTGTGATTGTATGACTGTGATTGTATGATTGTGATTGTATGATTGTGATAGTATGATTGCGATTGTATGATTGTGATTGTATGATTGTGATAGTATGATTGTGATTGTATGATTGTGATTGTATGACTGTGATTGTATGATTGTGATTGTGCGATTGTGATTGTATGACTGTGATTGTATGATTGTGATTGTGCGATTGTGATTGTACGATTGTGATTGTACGATTGTGATTGTATGATTATGATTGAATGATTGTGATTGCATGATTATGATTGAATGATTGTGATTGCATGATTGTGATTGTATGATTGGGATTGCATGATTTTGAATGTATGATTGTGATTGTATGATTGTGATTGTATGATTGTGATTGTATGATTGTGATAGTATGATTGTGATTGTATGATTGCGATTGTATGATTGTGATTGTATGATTATGATTGTATTTTTGTGATTGTATGATTGTGATTGTATGATTGTGATTGTATGATTGCGATTGTATGAATGCGATTGTATGATTGTGATTGCATGATTGTGATTGTATGATTGTGATTGTATGATATTGATTGTATGATTGTGATTGTATGATTGTGATTGTCTGATTGTGGTTGTATGTTTGTGAGTGTATGATTGTGATTGTATGATTGTGATTGTATGATTGTGATTGTATGATTGTGATTGTATGATTGTGATTGTATGATTGTGATTGTATGATTGTAATTGTATGATTATGATTGTACGATTGTGATTGCATGATTGTGATTGTATGATTGAGATTGCATGATTTTGTATGTATGATTGTGATTGTATGATTGTGATTGTATGATTGTGATTGTATGATTGTGATTGTATGATTGTGATTGTATGATTGTGATTGTATGGTTGTGATAATATGATTGTGATTGTAAGATTGTGATTGTATAACCGTGATTGTATGATTGTGATTGTATGATTATGATTGTATGATTTTGATTGTATGATTGCGATTGTATGATTGTGATTGTATGATTGTGATTGTATAATTATGATTGTATTTTTGTGATTGTATGATTGTGATTGTATGATTGCGATTGTATGATTGTGATTGTACGATTGTGATTGTATGATTGTGATTGTATGATTGCGATTGTATGAATGCGATTGTATGATTGTGATTGCATGATTGTGATTATATGATTGTGATTGTATGATATTGATTGTATGATTGTGATTGTATGATTGTGATTGTATGATTGTGATTGTATGATTGTGATTGTATGATTGTGATTGTATGATTGTGATTGTATGATTGTGATTGTATGATTGTGATTGTATGATTGTGATTGAATGATTGCGATTGTATGATTGTGATTTTACGATTGTGATTGTATGATTGTGATTGTATGATTGCGATTGTATGAATGCGATTGTATGATTGTGATTGCATGATTGTGATTATATGATTGTGATTGAATGATATTGATTGTATGATTGTGATTGTATGATTGTGATTGTATGATTGTGATTGTATGATTGCGATTGCATGATTGTGAGTGTATGATTGTGATTGTATGATTGTGATTGTATGATTCTGATTGTATGATTGTGATTGTATGATTGTGATTGTATGATTGTAATTGTATGATTATGATTGTACGATTGTGATTGCATGATTGTGATTGTATGATTGAGATTGCATGATTTTGTACGTATTGTTGTGATTGTATGATTGTGATTGTATGATTGCGATTGTATGACTGTGATTGTATGATTGTGATTGTATGATTGTGATTGTATGATTGTGATAGTATGATTGTGATTGTATGATTGTGATTGTATGACTGTGATTGTATGATTGTGATTGTGCGATTGTGATTGTATGATTGTGATTGTCTGATTGTGGTTGTATGATTGTGATTGTATGATTGTGATTGTATGACTGTGATTGTATGATTGTGATTGTATGATTGTGATAGTATGATTGCGATTGTATGATTGTGATTGTATGATTGTGATAGTATGATTGTGATTGTATGATTGTGATTGTATGACTGTGATTGTATGATTGTGATTGTGCGATTGTGATTGTATGACTGTGATTGTATGATCGTGATTGTGCGATTGTGATTGTACGATTGTGATTGTACGATTGTGATTGTATGATTATGATTGAATGATTGTGATTGCATGATTATGATTGAATGATTGTGATTGCATGATTGTGATTGTATGATTGGGATTGCATGATTTTGAATGTATGATTGTGATTGTATGATTGTGATTGTATGATTGTGATTGTATGATTGTGATAGTATGATTGTGATTGTATGATTGCGATTGTATGATTGTGATTGTATGATTATGATTGTATTTTTGTGATTGTATGATTGTGATTGTATGATTGTGATTGTATGATTGCGATTGTATGAATGCGATTGTATGATTGTGATTGCATGATTGTGATTGTATGATTGTGATTGTATGATATTGATTGTATGATTGTGATTGTATGATTGTGATTGTCTGATTGTGGTTGTATGTTTGTGAGTGTATGATTGTGATTGTATGATTGTGATTGTATGATTGTGATTGTATGATTGTGATTGTATGATTGTGATTGTATGATTGTAATTGTATGATTATGATTGTACGATTGTGATTGCATGATTGTGATTGTATGATTGAGATTGCATGATTTTGTATGTATGATTGTGATTGTATGATTGTGATTGTATGATTGTGATTGTATGATTGTGATTGTATGATTGTGATTGTATGATTGTGATTGTATGGTTGTGATAATATGATTGTGATTGTAAGATTGTGATTGTATAACCGTGATTGTATGATTGTGATTGTATGATTATGATTGTATGATTTTGATTGTATGATTGCGATTGTATGATTGTGATTGTATGATTGTGATTGTATAATTATGATTGTATTTTTGTGATTGTATGATTGTGATTGTATGATTGCGATTGTATGATTGTGATTGTACGATTGTGATTGTATGATTGTGATTGTATGATTGCGATTGTATGAATGCGATTGTATGATTGTGATTGCATGATTGTGATTATATGATTGTGATTGTATGATATTGATTGTATGATTGTGATTGTATGATTGTGATTGTATGATTGTGATTGTATGATTGTGATTGTATGATTGTGATTGTATGATTGTGATTGTATGATTGTGATTGTATGATTGTGATTGTATGATTGTGATTGCATGATTGTGATTGTATGATTGTGTTTGTATGATTGTGATTGTATGACTGTGATTGTATGATTGTGTTTGGGTGATTGTAATTGTATGATTGCGATTGTATGATGGTGATTGTATGATTATTATCGTATGATTGTGATTGTTTGACTGCGATTGTATGATTGTGATTGTATGATTGTGATTGTATGATTGTGATTGTATGATTGTGATTGTATGATTGTGATTGTATGATTGTGATTGTATGATTGTGATTGTATGATTGTGTTTGTATGATTTTGAATGGATGATTGTGATTGCATGATTGTGATTGTATGATTGTGATTGTATGATTGTGATTGTATGATTGTGATTGTATGATTGTGATTGTATGATTGTGATTGTGTGATTGTGATTGTATGATTGTGATTGTATGATTGCGTGTGTATGATTGTGATTCTATGATTGTGATTGTATGATTGTGATCGTATGGTTGTGATTGTTCGATTGCAATTGTACGATTGCGATTGTATTATTGTGATTGTATGATTGTGGTAGTATGGTTGTGATTTTATGATTGTGATTGTATGATTGTGATTGTATTGTTGCGATTGTATGACTGTGATTGTATGATTTTGATTGTATGATTGTGATTGTATGATTGTGATTGTATGATTGTGATTGTATGATTGTTATTGTGTGATTGTATTTGGGAGATTGTAATTGTATGATTGCGATTTTATGATTGCGATTTTATGCTGGTGACTGTATTATTGTGATTGTATGATTGTGATTGTATGATTGTGATTGTACGATTGTATTTGGGTGATTGTAATTGTATGATTGTGATTGCATGATTGTGATTGTATGATTGTGATTGTATGATTGTGATGGTATGATTGTGATTGTATGATTGCGATAGCATGATTGTGATTGTATGATTGTGATTGTATGGTAGTGATTGTATGATTGCGATTGTATGATTGTGATTGTATGATTGCGATTTTATGATAATGATTGTATGATTGTGATTGTATGATTGTGATTGTATGATTGTAATTGTATGATTATGATTGTACGATTGTGATTGCATGATTGTGATTGTATGATTGAGATTGCATGATTTTGTATGTATGATTGTGATTGTATGATTGTGATTGTATGATTGTGATTGTATGATTGTGATTGTATGATTGTGATTGTATGATTGTGATTGTATGGTTGTGATAATATGATTGTGATTGTAAGATTGTGATTGTATAACCGTGATTGTATGATTGTGATTGTATGATTATGATTGTATGATTTTGATTGTATGATTGCGATTGTATGATTGTGATTGTATGATTGTGATTGTATAATTATGATTGTATTTTTGTGATTGTATGATTGTGATTGTATGATTGCGATTGTATGATTGTGATTGTACGATTGTGATTGTATGATTGTGATTGTATGATTGCGATTGTATGAATGCGATTGTATGATTGTGATTGCATGATTGTGATTATATGATTGTGATTGTATGATATTGATTGTATGATTGTGATTGTATGATTGTGATTGTATGATTGTGATTGTATGATTGTGATTGTATGATTGTGATTGTATGATTGTGATTGTATGATTGTGATTGTATGATTGTGATTGTATGATTGTGATTGCATGATTGTGATTGTATGATTGTGTTTGTATGATTGTGATTGTATGATTGTGATTGTATGATTGTGATTGTATGATTGTGTTTGGGTGATTGTAATTGTATGATTGCGATTGTATGATGGTGATTGTATGATTATTATCGTATGATTGTGATTGTTTGACTGCGATTGTATGATTGTGATTGTATGATTGTGATTGTATGATTGTGATTGTATGATTGTGATTGTATGATTGTGATTGTATGATTGTGATTGTATGATTGTGATTGTATGATTGTGATTGTATGATTGTGTTTGTATGATTTTGAATGGATGATTGTGATTGCATGATTGTGATTGTATGATTGTGATTATATGATTGTGATTGTATGATTGTGATTGTATGATTGTGATTGTATGATTGTGATAGTATGATTGTGATTGTATGATTGCGATTGTATGACTGTGATTGTATGATTGTGATTGTATGATTGTGATTGTATGATTGTGATTGTATGATTGTGATAGTATGATTGTGATTGTATGATTGTGATTGTATGACTGTGATTGTATGATTGTGATTGTGCGATTGTGATTGTACGACTGTGATTGTACGAATGTGATTGTATGATTATGATTGAATGATTGTGATTGCATGATTGTGATTGTATGATTGTGATTGCATGATTTTGAATATATGATTGTGATTGTATGATTGTGATTGTATGATTGTGATTGTATGATTGTGATTGTATGATTGTGATTGTATGATTGTGATTGTATGATTGTGATAGTATGATTGTGATTGTAAGATTGTGATTGTATGACTGTGATTGTATGATTGTCATTGTATGATTGTGATTGTATGATTGTGATTGTATGATTGTGATTGTCTGATTGTGGTTGTATGATTGTGATTGTATGACTGTGATTGTATGATTGTGATTGTATGATATTGATTGTATGATTGTGATTGTATGATTGTGATTGTCTGATTGTGGTTGTATGTTTGTGAGTGTATGATTGTGATTGTATGATTGTGATTGTATGATTGTGATTGTATGATTGTGATTGTATGATATTGATTGTATGATTGTGATTGTATGATTGTGATTGTATGATTGTGATTGTATGATTGTGATTGTATGATTGTGATTGCATGATTGTGATTGTATGATTGTGTTTGTATGATTGTGATTGTATGATTGTGATTGTATGATTGTGTTTGGGTGATTGTAATTGTATGATTGCGATTGTATGATGGTGATTGTATGATTATTATCGTATGATTGTGATTGTTTGACTGCGATTGTATGATTGTGATTGTATGATTGTGATTGTATGATTGTGATTGTATGATTGTGATAGTATGATTGTGATTGTATGATTGTGATTGTATGATTGTGTTTGTATGATTTTGATTGGATGATTGTGATTGCATGATTGTGATTGTATGATTGTGATTGTATGATTGTGATTGTATGATTGTGATTGTATGATTGTGGTTGTATGTTTGTGAGTGTATGATTGTGATTGTATGATTGTGATTGTATGATTGTGATTGTATGATTGTGATTGTATGATTGTGATTGTATGATTGTGATTGTATGATTGTGATTGTATGATTCTGATTGTATGATTGTAATTGTATGATTATGATTGTACGATTGTGATTGCATGATTGTGATTGTATGATTGAGATTGCATGATTTTGTATGTATGATTGTGATTGTATGATTGTGATTGTATGATTGTGATTGTATGATTGTGATTGTATGATTGTGATAATATGATTGTGATTGTAAGATTGTGATTGTATAACCGTGATTGTATGATTGTGATTGTATGATTATGATTGTATGATTGTGATTGTATGATTGCGATTGTATGATTGTGATTGTATGATTGTGATTGTATAATTATGATTGTATTTTTGTGATTGTATGATTGTTATTGTATGATTGCGATTGTATGATTGTGATTGTACGATTGTGATTGTATGATTGTGATTGTATGATTGCGATTGTATGAATGCGATTGTATGATTGTGATTGCATGATTGTGATTATATGATTGTGATTGTATGATATTGATTGTATGATTGTGATTGTATGATTGTGATTGTATGATTGTGATTGTATGATTGTGATTGTATGATTGTGATTTTATGATTGCGATTGCATGATTGTGAGTGTATGATTGTGATTGTATGATTGTGATTGTATGATTCTGATTGTATGATTGTGATTGTATGATTGTGATTGTATGATTGTAATTGTATGATTATGATTGTACGATTGTGATTGCATGATTGTGATTGTATGATTGAGATTGCATGATTTTGTACGTATGGTTGTGATTGTATGATTGTGATTATATGATTGTGATTGTATGATTGTGATTGTATGATTGTGATTGTATGATTGTGATAGTATGATTGTGATTGTATGATTGCGATTGTATGACTGTGATTGTATGATTGTGATTGTATGATTGTGATTGTATGATTGTGATTGTATGATTGTGATAGTATGATTGTGATTGTATGATTGTGATTGTATGACTGTGATTGTATGATTGTGATTGTGCGATTGTGATTGTACGACTGTGATTGTACGAATGTGATTGTATGATTATGATTGAATGATTGTGATTGCATGATTGTGATTGTATGATTGTGATTGCATGATTTTGAATATATGATTGTGATTGTATGATTGTGATTGTATGATTGTGATTGTATGATTGTGATTGTATGATTGTGATTGTATGATTGTGATTGTATGATTGTGATTGTATGATTGTGATAGTATGATTGTGATTGTAAGATTGTGATTGTATGACTGTGATTGTATGATTGTCATTGTATGATTGTGATTGTATGATTGTGATTGTATGATTGTGATTGTCTGATTGTGGTTGTATGATTGTGATTGTATGACTGTGATTGTATGATTCTGATTGTATGATTGTGATAGTATGATTGTGATTGTATGATTGTGATTGTATGATTGTGATTGTATGATTGTGATTGTATGATTGTGATTGTATGATTGTGATAGTATGATTGTGATTGTAAGATTGTGATTGTATGACTGTGATTGTATGATTGTCATTGTATGATTGTGATAGTATGATTGTGATTGTATGATTGTGATTGTATGATTATGATTGAATGATTGTGATTGCATGATTATGATTGAATGATTGTGATTGCATGATTGTGATTGTATGATTGGGATTGCATGATTTTGAATGTATGATTGTGATTGTATGATTGTGATTGTATGATTGTGATTGTATGATTGTGATAGTATGATTGTGATTGTATGATTGCGATTGTATGATTGTGATTGTATGATTATGATTGTATTTTTGTGATTGTGTGATTGTGATTGTATGATTGTGATTGTATGATTGCGATTGTATGAATGCGATTGTATGATTGTGATTGCATGATTGTGATTGTATGATTGTGATTGTATGATATTGATTGTATGATTGTGATTGTATGATTGTGATTGTCTGATTGTGGTTGTATGTTTGTGAGTGTATGATTGTGATTGTATGATTGTGATTGTATGATTGTGATTGTATGATTGTGATTGTATGATATTGATTGTATGATTGTGATTGTATGATTGTGATTGTATGATTGTGATTGTATGATTGTGATTGTATGATTGTGATTGCATGATTGTGATTGTATGATTGTGTTTGTATGATTGTGATTGTATGATTGTGATTGTATGATTGTGTTTGGGTGATTGTAATTGTATGATTGCGATTGTATGATGGTGATTGTATGATTATTATCGTATGATTGTGATTGTTTGACTGCGATTGTATGATTGTGATTGTATGATTGTGATTGTATGATTGTGATTGTATGATTGTGATAGTATGATTGTGATTGTATGATTGTGATTGTATGATTGTGTTTGTATGATTTTGATTGGATGATTGTGATTGCATGATTGTGATTGTATGATTGTGATTGTATGATTGTGATTGTATGATTGTGATTGTATGATTGTGATTGTATCATTGTGATTGTATGATTGTGATTGTGTGATTGTGATTGTATGATTGTGATTGTATGATTGCGTGTGTATGATTGTGATTCTATGATTGTGATTGTATGATTGTGATCGTATGGTTGTGATTGTTCGATTGCAATTGTACGATTGCGATTGTATTATTGTGATTGTATGATTGTGGTAGTATGGTTGTGATTTTATGATTGTGATTGTATGGTTGTGATTGTATTGTTGCGATTGTATGATTGTGATTGTATGATTGTGATTGTATGATTATGATTGAATGATCGTGATTGCATGATTGTGATTGTATGATTGTGATTGCATGATTTTTAATGTATGACTGTGATTGTACGATTGTGATTGTATGATTGTGATTGTATGATTGTGATAGTATGATTGTGATTGTAAGATTGTGATTGTATGACAGTGATTGTATGATTGTGATTGTATGATTGTCATTGTATGATTATGATTGTATGATTGTGATTGCATGATTGTGATTGTATGATTGAGATTGCATGATTTTGTATGTATGATTGTGATTGTATGATTGTGATTGTATGATTGTGATTGTATGATTGTAATTGTATGATTATGATTGTACGATTGTGATTGCATGATTGTGATTGTATGATTGAGATTGCATGATTTTGTATGTATGATTGTGATTGTATGATTGTGATTGTATGATTGTGATTGTATGATTGTGATAGTATGATTGTGATTGTATGATTGTGATTGTATGACTGTGATTGTATGATTGTGATTGTATGATTGTGATTGTATGATAGTGATAGTATGATTGTGATTGTATGATTGTGATTGTATGATTGTGACTGTATGATTGTGATAGTATGATTGTGATTGTAAGATTGTGATTTTATGACTGTCATTGTATGATTGTGATTGTATGATTGTGATTGTATGATTGTGATGTATGATTGTAATTGTATGATTATGATTGTATGACTGTGATTGTATGATTGTGATTGTATGATTGTGATTGTAAGATTGTGATTGTATTACTGTGATTGTATGATTGTGATTGTATGATTGTGATTGTATGATTGCGATTGTATGATTGTGATAGTATGATTGTGATTGTATGATTGTGATTGTATGATTGTGATTGTATGATTGCGATTGTATGAATGCGACTGTATGATTGTGATTGCATGATTGTGATTGCATGATTGTGATTATATGATTGTGATTGTATGATATTGATTTTATGATTGTGATTGTATGATTGTGATTGTATGATTGTGATAGTATGATTGTGATTGGATGAATGTGATTCTATGACTGTGATTGTATGATTGTGTTTGTGCGATTGTGATTGTGCGTTTGTGATTGTACGATTGTGATTGTACGATCGTGATTGTATGATTGTGATTGTATGATTATGATTGAATGATCGTGATTGCATGATTGTGATTGTATGATTGTGATTGTATGACTGTGATTGTATGATTGTGATTGTATGATTGTGATCGCATGATTGTGATAGTATGATTGTGATTGTATGATTGTGATTTTATGATTGTGACTGTATGATTGTGATAGTATGATTGTGATTGTAAGATTGTGATTTTATGACTGTCATTGTATGATTGTGATTGTATGATTGTGATTGTATGATTGTGATGTATGATTGTAATTGTATGATTATGATTGTATGATTGTGATTGTATGATTGTGATGGTATGATTGTGATTGTATGATTGCGATCGTATGATTGAGATTGTATGATTATGATTGTATGATTGTGATTGTATGATTGCGATTGTACGATTGTGATTGTATGATTGTGATTGTATGATATTGATTGTATGATTGTGATTGTATGATTGTGATTGTATGATTGTGATTGTATGATTGTGATTGTATGATTGTGATTGCATGATTGTGATTGTATGATTGTGATTGTATGATTGTGATTGTATGATTGTGATTGCATGATTGTGATTGTATGATTGTGTTTGTATGATTGTGATTGTATGATTGTGATTGTATGATTGTGTTTGGGTGATTGTAATTGTATGATTGCGATTGTATGATGGTGATTGTATGATTATTATCGTATGATTGTGATTGTTTGACTGCGATTGTATGATTGTGATTGTATGATTGTGATTGAATGATTGTGATTGTATCATTGTGATTGTATGATTGTGATTGTGTGATTGTGATTGTATGATTGTGATTGTATGATTGTGATTGTATGATTGCGTGGGTATGATTGTGATTCTATGATTGTGATTGTATGATTGTTATTGTGTGATTGTATTTGGGAGATTGTAATTGTATGATTGCGATTTTATGATTGCGACTTTATGCTGGTGACTGTATTATTGTGATTGTATGATTGTGATTGTATGATTGTGATTGTACGATTGCATTTGGGTGATTGTAATTGTATGATTGTGATTGCATGATTGTGATTGTATGATTGTGATTGTATGATTGTGATGGTATGATTGTGATTGTATGATTGCGATAGTATAATTGTGATTGTATGATTGTGATTGTATGGTAGTGATTGTATGATTGCGATTGTATGATTGTGATTGTATGATTGTGATTTTATGATAATGATTGTATGATTGTGATTGTATGATTGTGATGGTATGATTGTGATTGTATGATTGCGATAGAATTATTGTGATTGTATGATTGTGATTGTATGGTTGTGATTGTATGATTGTGATTGTATGATTGCGATTGTATGATTGTGATTGTATGATTGTGATTGCATGATTGTGATAGTATGATTGTGATTGTATGATTGTGATTGTATGACTGTGATTGTATGATTGTGATTGTGCGATTGTGATTGTACGATTGTGATTGTACGGTTGTGATTGTATGGTTGTGATTGTATGATTATGATTGAATGATTGTGATTGCATGATTGTGATTGTATGATTGTGATTGCATGATTTTGAATGTATGATAGTGATTGTATGATTGTGATTGTATGATTGTGATTGTATGATTGTGATAGTATGATTGTGATTGTAAGATTGTGATTGTATGACCGTGATTGTATGATTGTGATTGTATGATTGTGATTGTATGATTATGATTGTATGATTGTGATTGTATGATTGTGATTGTATGATTGTGATTGTATGGTTGTGATTGTATGATTATGATTGTATTTTTGTGATTGTATGATTATGATTGAATGATTGTGATTGCATGATTGTGATTGTATGATTGTGATTGCATGATTTTGAATGTATGATTGTGATTGTATGATTGTGATTGTATGATTGTGATTGTATGATTGTGATAGTATGATTGTGATAGTATGATTGTGATTGTATGATTGCGATTGTATGATTGCGATTGTATGATTGTGATTGTATGATTATGATTGTATTTTTGTGATTGTATGATTATGATTGTATGATTGTGATTGTATGATTGTGATTGTATGATTGCGATTGTATGAATGCGATTGTATGATTGTGATTGCATGATTGTGATTGTATGATTGTGATTGTATGACATTGATTGTATGTTTGTGATTGTATGATTGTGATTGTATGATTGTGATTGTATGATTGTGATTGTCTGATTGTGGTTGTATGATTGTGACTGTATGATTGTGATTGTATGATTGTGATTGTATGATTGTGATTGTATGATTGTCATTGTATGATTATGATTGTATGATTGTGATTGCATGATTGTGATTGTATGATTGAGATTGCATGATTTTGTATGTATGATTGTGATTGAATGATTGTGATTGTATGATTGTAATTGTATGATTGCGATTGTTTGATTGTGATTGTATGATTGTGATAGTATGATTGTGATTGTATGATTGCGATTGTATGATTGTGATTGTATGATTATGATTGTATTTTTGTCATTGTATAATTATGATTGTATGTTTGTGATTGTATGTTTGTGATTGTATGATTGTGATTGTATGATTGCGATTGTATGAATGCGATTGTTTGATTTTTATTGTATGACTGTGATTGTATGATTGTGATTGTATGATTGTGATTGTATGATTGTGATAGAATGATTGTGATTGTGTGATTGCGATTGTATGATTGCGATTGTATGATTGTGATTGTATGATTATGATTGTATGACTGTGATAGTATGATTGTGATTGTATGACTGTGATTGTATGACTGTGATTGTATGATTGTGATTGTATGATTGTGATTGTAAGATTGTGATTGAGTTACTGTGATTGTATGATTGTGATTGTATGATTGTGATTGTATGATTGCGATTGTATGATTGTGATAGTATGATTGTGATTGTATGATTGTGATTGTATGATTGTGATTGTATGATTGTGATTGTACGATTGTGATTGTATGATTGTGATTGTATGATTGCGATTGTATGAATGCGACTGTATGATTGTGATTGCATGATTGTGATTATATGATTGTGATTGTATGATATTGATTGTATGATTGTGATTGTATGATTGTGATTGTATGATTGTGATAGTATGATTGTGATTGTATGAATGTGATTCTATGACTGTGATTGTATGATTGTGATTGTGCGATTGTGATTGTGCGTTTGTGATTGTACGATTGTGATTGTACGATCGTGATTGTATGATTGTGATTGTATGATTATGATTGAATGATCGTGATTGCATGATTGTGATTGTATGATTGTGATTGTATGACTGTGATTGTATGATTGTGATTGTATGATTGTGATCGTATGATTGTGATAGTATGATTGTGATTGTATGATTGTGATTTTATGATTGTGACTGTATGATTGTGATAGTATGATTGTGATTGTAAGATTGTGATTTTATGACTGTCATTGTATGATTGTGATTGTATGATTGTGATTGTATGATTGTGATGTATGATTGTAATTGTATGATTATGATTGTATGATTGTGATTTTATGATTGTGATGGTATGATTGTGATTGTATGATTGCGATCGTATGATTGAGATTGTATGATTATGATTGTATGATTGTGATTGTATGATTGCGATTGTACGATTGTGATTGTATGATTGTGATTGTATGATTGTGATTGTATGATATTGATTGTATGATTGTGATTGTATGATTGTGATTGTATGATTGTGATTGTATGATTGTGATTGTATGATTGTGATTGCATGATTGTGATTGTATGATTGTGATTGTATGATTGTGATTGTATGATTGTGATTGCATGATTGTGATTGTATGATTGTGTTTGTATGATTGTGATTGTATGATTGTGATTGTATGATTGTGTTTGGGTGATTGTAATTGTATGATTGCGATTGTATGATTGTGATTGTATGATTATGATTGTATTTTTGTGATTGTATGATTATGATTGTATGATTGTGATTGTATGATTGTGATTGTATGATTGCGATTGTATGAATGCGATTGTATGATTGTGATTGCATGATTGTGATTGTATGATTGTGATTGTATGACATTGATTGTATGTTTGTGATTGTATGATTGTGATTGTATGATTGTGATTGTATGATTGTGATTGTCTGATTGTGGTTGTATGATTGTGACTGTATGATTGTGATTGTATGATTGTGATTGTATGATTGTGATTGTATGATTGTCATTGTATGATTATGATTGTATGATTGTGATTGCATGATTGTGATTGTATGATTGAGATTGCATGATTTTGTATGTATGATTGTGATTGAATGATTGTGATTGTATGATTGTAATTGTATGATTGCGATTGTTTGATTGTGATTGTATGATTGTGATAGTATGATTGTGATTGTATGATTGCGATTGTATGATTGTGATTGTATGATTATGATTGTATTTTTGTCATTGTATAATTATGATTGTATGTTTGTGATTGTATGATTGTGATTGTATGATTGTGATTGTATGATTGCGATTGTATGAATGCGATTGTTTGATTGTGATTGTATGACTGTGATTGTATGATTGTGATTGTATGATTGTGATTGTATGATTGTGATAGAATGATTGTGATTGTGTGATTGCGATTGTATGATTGCGATTCTTTGATTGTGATTGTATGATTATGATTGTATGACTGTGATAGTATGATTGTGATTGTATGACTGTGATTGTATGACTGTGATTGTATGATTGTGATTGTATGATTGTGATTGTAAGATTGTGATTGAATTACTGTGATTGTATGATTGTGATTGTATGATTGTGATTGTATGATTGCGATTGTATGATTGTGATAGTATGATTGTGATTGTATGATTGTGATTGTATGATTGTGATTGTATGATTGTGATTGTACGATTGTGATTGTATGATTGTGATTGTATGATTGCGATTGTATGAATGCGACTGTATGATTGTGATTGCATGATTGTGATTATATGATTGTGATTGTATGATATTGATTGTATGATTGTGATTGTATGATTGTGATTGTATGATTGTGATAGTATGATTGTGATTGTATGAATGTGATTCTATGACTGTGATTGTATGATTGTGATTGTGCGATTGTGATTGTGCGTTTGTGATTGTACGATTGTGATTGTACGATCGTGATTGTATGATTGTGATTGTATGATTATGATTGAATGATCGTGATTGCATGATTGTGATTGTATGATTGTGATTGCATGATTTTTAATGTATGACTGTGATTGTACGATTGTGATTGTATGATTGTGATTGTATGATTGTGATTGTATGATTGTGATTGTAAGATTGTGATTGTATGACAGTGATTGTATCATTGTGATTGTATGATTGTCATTGTATGATTATGATTGTATGATTGTGATTGCATGATTGTGATTGTATGATTGAGATTGCATGATTTTGTATGTATGATTGTGATTGTATGATTGTGATTGTATGATTGTGATTGTATGATTGTGATTGTATGATTGTGATTGTATGATTGTGATTGTATGATTGTAATTGTATGATTATGATTGTACGATTGTGATTGCATGATTGTGATTGTATGATTGAGATTGCATGATTTCGTATGTATGATTGTGATTGTATGATTGTGATTGTATGATTGTGATTGTATGATTGTGATAGTATGATTGTGATTGTATGATTGTGATTGTATGACTGTGATTGTATGATTGTGATTGTATGATTGTGATTGTATGATTGTGATAGTATGATTGTGATTGTATGATTGTGATTGTATGATTGTGACTGTATGATTGTGATAGTATGATTGTGATTGTAAGATTGCGATTTTATGACTGTCATTGTATGATTGTGATTGTATGATTGTGATGTATGATTGTAATTGTATGATTATGATTGTATGACTGTGATTGTATGATTGTGATTGTATGATTGTGATTGTAAGATTGTGATTGTATTACTGTGATTGTATGATTGTGATTGTATGATTGTGATTGTATGATTGCGATTGTATGATTGTGATAGTATGATTGTGATTGTATGATTGTGATTGTATGATTGTGATTGTATGATTGTATTTGGGAGATTGTAGTTGTATGATTGCGGTGGTATGATTGTGATTGTATGATTGCGATCGTATGATTGTGAATCAATTATTATGATTGTATGATTGTGATTGTATGATTGCGATTGTATGATTGTGATTGTATGATTATGATTGTATTTTTGTGATTGTATGATTGTGATTGTATGATTGTGATTGTATGATTGTGATTGTATGATTGTGATTGTATGATTGTGATTGTATGATTGTGATTGTATGATTGTGATTGTACGATTGTGATTGTATGATTGTGATTGTATGATTGCGATTGTATGAATGCGACTGTATGATTGTGATTGCATGATTGTGATTATATGATTGTGATTGTATGATATTGATTTTATGATTGTGATTGTATGATTGTGATTGTATGATTGTGATAGTATGATTGTGATTGTATGAATGTGATTCTATGACTGTGATTGTATGATTGTGTTTGTGCGATTGTGATTGTGCGTTTGTGATTGTACGATTGTGATTGTACAATCGTGATTGTATGATTGTGATTGTATGATTATGATTGAATGATCGTGATTGCATGATTGTGATTGTATGATTGTGATTGTATGACTGTGATTGTATGATTGTGATTGTATGATTGTGATTGTATGATTGTGATAGTATGATTGTGATTGTATGATTGTGATTTTATGATTGTGACTGTATGATTGTGATAGTATGATTGTGATTGTAAGATTGTGATTTTATGACTGTCATTGTATGATTGTAATTGTATGATTGTGATTGTATGATTGTGATGTATGATTGTAATTGTATGATTATGATTGTATGATTGTGATTGTATGATTGTGATGGTATGATTGTGATTGTATGATTGCGATCGTATGATTGAGATTGTATGATGATGGTTGTATAATTGTGATTGTATGATTGCGATTGTACGATTGTGATTGTATGATTATGATTGTATTTTTGTGATTGTATGATTGTGATTGTATGATTGTGATTGTATGATTGTGATTGTATGCTTGTGAATGTATGATTGTGATTGTATGATTGTGATTGTATGATTGCGATTGTATGAATGCGATTGTATGATTGTGATTGCACGATTGCGATTGTATGATTGTGATTGTATGATATTGATTGTATGATTGTGATTGTATGATTGTGATTGTATGATTGTGATTGTATTTTGTGATGTATGATTGTAATTGTATGATTATGATTGTATGATTGTGATTGTATGATTGTGATGGTATGATTGTGATTGTATGATTGCGATCGTATGATTGTGATAGTATGATTGTGATTGTAAGATTTTGATTGTATGACTGTGATTGTATGATTGTGATTGTGCGATTGTGATTGTACGATTGTGATTGTACGATTGTGATTGTAGGATTGTGATTGTATGATTATGATTGAATGATTGTGATTGCATGATTGTGATTGTGTGATTGTGATTGCATGATTTTGAATGTATGATTGTGATTGTATGATTGTGATTGTATGATTGTGATTGTATGATTGTGATTGTATGATTGTGATAGTATGATTGTGATCGTAAGATTGTGATTGTATGATTGTGATTGTACGATTGTGATTGTATGATTGTGATTGTATGATTGTGATTGTATGATTGTGATTGTATGATTGTGATAGTATGATTGTAATTGTATGATTGCGATTGTATGATTGTGATTGTATGATTATGATTGTATTTTTGTGATTGTATGATTGTGATTGTATGATTGTGATTGTATGATTGCGATTGTATGAATGCGATTGTATGATTGTGATTGTATGATTGTGATTGTCTGATTGTGGTTGTATGATTGTGAGTGTATGATTGTGATTGTATGATTGTGATTGTATGATTGGGATAGTATGATGGTGATTGTATGATTGTGATTGTATGACTGTGATTGTATGATTGTGATTGTGCGATTGTGATTGTACGATTGTGATTGTATGACGGTGATTGTGTGACTGTGATTGTATGATTGTGATTGTATGATTGTGATTGTATGATTGTGATAGTATGATTGTGATTGTATGATAGTGATTGTATGATTGTGATTGTATGATTGCGATTGTATTATTGTGATTGTATGATTGTGATAGTATGGTTGTGATTGTATGATTGTGATTGTATGATTGCGATTGTATGATTGTAATTGTATGATTGTCATTGTATGATTGTGATTGTATGATTGTGATTGTATGATTGTGATTGTATGATTGTGATTGTATGATTGTGATTGTATGATTGTGATTGTATGATTGTGATTGTGTGATTGTATTTGGGAGATTGTAATTGTATGATTGCGATTTTATAATTGCGATTGTATGCTGGTGACTGTATTATTGTGATTGTATGATTGTGATTGTATGATTGTGATTGCATGATTGTGATTGTATGATTGTATTTGGGTGATTGTAATTGTATGATTGCGATTGTATGATTGTGATTGTATGATTGTGATTGTATGATTGCGATTGTATGAATGCGATTGTATGATTGTGATTGTATGATTGTGATTGTCTGATTGTGGTTGTATGATTGTGAGTGTATGATTGTGATTGTATGATTGTGATTGTATGATTGTGATTGTATGATTGTGATTGTATGATTGTGATTGTATGATTGTGATAGTATGATTGTAATTGTATGATTGCGATTGTATGATTGTGATTGTATGATTATGATTGTATTTTTGTGATTGTATGATTGTGTTTGTATGATTGTGATTGTATGATTGCGATTGTATGAATGCGATTGTATGATTGTGATTGTATGATTGTGATTGTATGATTGTGATTGTATGATTGTGATTGTATGATTGTGATAGTATGATTGTGATCGTAAGATTGTGATTGTATGATTGTGATTGTAAGATTTTGATTGTATGACTGTGATTGTATGACTGTGATTGTATGATTGTGACTGTGCGATTGTGATTGTACGATTGTGATTGTACGATTGTGATTGTAGGATTGTGATTGTATGATTATGATTGAATGATTGTGATTGTGTGATTGTGATTGCATGATTTTGAATGTATGATTGTGATTGTATGATTGTGATTGTATGATTGTGATTGTATGATTGTGATTGTATGATTGTGATAGTATGATTGTGATCGTAAGATTGTGATTGTATGATTGTGATTGTATGATTGTGATTGTATGATTGTGATTGTATGATTGTGATTGTATGATTGTGATTGTATGATTGTGATAGTATGATTGTAATTGTATGATTGCGATTGTATGATTGTGATTGTATGATTATGATTGTATTTTTGTGATTGTATGATTGTGATTGTATGATTGTGATTGTATGATTGCGATTGTATGAATGCGATTGTATGATTGTGATTGTATGATTGTGATTGTCTGATTGTGGTTGTATGATTGTGAGTGTATGATTGTGATTGTATGATTGTGATTGTATGATTGGGATAGTATGATGGTGATTGTATGATTGTGATTGTATGACTGTGATTGTATGCTTGTGATTGTGCGATTGTGATTGTACGATTGTGATTGTATGACGGTGATTGTGTGACTGTGATTGTATGATTGTGATTGTATGATTGTGATTGTATGATTGTGATAGTATGATTGTGATTGTATGATAGTGATTGTATGATTGTGATTTTATGATTGTGATTGTATGATTGTGATTGTATGATTGTGATTGTATGATTGTGATTGTATGATTGTGATTGTATGATTGTGATTGTACGATTGTGATTGTATGATTGCGATTGTACGATTGCGATTGTATGGTTGTGATTGCATGATTGTGATTGTATGATTGTGATTGTATGATATTGATTGTATGATTGTGATTGTACGATTGTGATTGTATGATTGTGATTGTATGATTGTGATAGTATGATTGTGATTGTATGATTGCGATTGTATGATTGTGATTGTATGATGATGATTGTATTTTTGTGATTGTATAAATATGATTGTATGATTGTGATTGTATGATTGTTATTGTATGATTGTGATTGTATGATTGTGATGGTATGATTGTGATTGTATGATTGTGATTGTATGACTGTGATTGTATGATTGTGATTGTGCGATTGTGATTGTATGATTGTGATTGTATGATTGCGATTGTATGAATGCGATTGTATGATTGTGATTGCATGATTGTGATTGTATGATTGTGATTGTATGATATTGATTGTATGATTGTGATGGTACGATTGTGATTGTATGATTGGGATCGTATGACTGTGATTGTATGATTATGATTGTATGATTGTGATGGTATGATTGCGATTGTATGATTGTGATTGTATGATTATGATTGTATTTTTGTGATTGTATGATTGTGATTGTATGATTGCGATTGTATTATTGTGATTGTATGATTGTGATAGTATGGTTGTGATTGTATGATTGTGATTGTATGATTGTGATTGTATGATTGTGATTGTATGATTGTGATTGTATGATTGTGATTGTGTGATTGTATTTGGGAGATTGTAATTGTATGATTGCGATTTTATAATTGCGATTGTATGCTGGTGACTGTATTATTGTGATTGTATGATTGTGATTGTATGATTGTGATTGTATGATTGTGATTGTATGATTGTGATTGTATGATTGTGATTGCATGATTGTGATTGCATGATTGTGATTGTATGATTATGTTTGTATGATTGTGATTGTATGATTGTGATTGTATGATTGTATTTGGGTGATTGTAATTGTATGATTGCGATTGTATGATTGTGATTGTATGATTATGATTGTATTTTTGTGATTGTATAATTATGATTGTATGATTGTGATTGTATGATTGTGATTGTATGATTGTGATTGTATGATTGTGATTGTATGATTGTGATTGTATGATTGTGATTGTATGATTGTGATTGTATGATTGTGATTGTATGATTGTGATTGTATGATTGTGATTGTATGATTGCGATTGTATGATTGTGATTGTGTGATTGTGATTGTATGATTGTGATTGTATGAATGCGATTGTATGATTGTGATTGCATGATTGTGATTGTATGATTGTGATTGTATGATATTGATTGTATGATTGTGATTGTATGATTGTGATTGTATGATTGTGATTGTATGATTGTGATTGTATGATTGTGATTGTCTGATTGTGATTGTATGATTGTGATTGTATGATTGTGATTGTATGATTGTAATTGTATGATTATGATTGTACGATTGTGATTGCATGATTGTGATTGTATGATTGAGATTGCATGATTTTGAATGTATGATTGTGATTGTATGATTGTGATTGTATGATTGTGATTGTGTGATTGTGATAGTATGATTGTGATTGTATGATTGTGATTGTATGACTGTGATTGTATGATTGTGATTGTATGATTGTGATTGTATGTCTGTGATTGTATGATTGTGATTGTGCGATTGTGATTGTACGATTGTGATTGTATGATTGTGATTGTATGATTATGATTGAATGATTGTGATTGCATGATTGTGATTGTATGGTTGTGATTGCATGATTTTGAATGTATGATTGTGATTGTATGATTGTGATTGTATGATTGTGATTGTATGATTGCGATTGTATGATTGTGATAGTATGATTGTGATTGTAAGATTGTGATTGAATGACTGTCATTGTATGATTGTGATTGTATGATTGTGATTGTATGATTATGATTGTATGATTGTGATTGTATGATTTTGATGGTGTGATTGTGATTGTATGATTGGGATCGTATGATTGTGATTGTATGACTATGATTGTATGATTGTGATTGTATGATTGCGATTGTATGATTAGGGTTGTATTTTTGTGATTGTATGATTGTGATTGTATGATTGCGATTGTATTGTTGTGATTGTATGATTGTGATAGTATGGTTGTGATTGTATGATTGTGATTGTATGATTGCGATTGTATGATTGTAATTGTATGATTGTCATTGTATGATTGTGATTGTATGATTGTGATTGTATGACTGTGATTGTATGATTGTGATTGTATGATTGTGATTGTATGATTGTGATTGTATGATTGTGATTGTATGATTGTGATTGTAAGATTGTGATTGTGTGATTGTATTTGGGAGATTGTAATTGTATGATTGCGATTTTATAATTGCGATTGTATGCTGGTGACTGTATTATTGTGATTGTATGATTGTGATTGTATGATTGTGATTGCATGATGGTGATTGTATGATTGTGATTGTATGATAATGAGTGTATGATTGTGATTGTATGATTGTGATGGTATGATTGTGACTGTATGATTGCGATAGTATGATTGTGATTGTAAGATTGTGATTGTATGACTGTGATTGTATGATTGTGATTGTATGATTGTCATTGTATGATTATGATTGTATGATTGTGATTGTATGATTGTGATTGTGCGATTGTGATTGTGCGATTGTGATTGTACGATTGTGATTGGACGATCGTGATTGTATGATTGTGATTGTATGATTATGATTGAATGATTGTAATTGTATGACTGTGATTGTATGATTGTGATTGTATGATTGTAATTGTATGATTGTGATTGTATGATTGTGATTGTATGATTGTGATTGTATGATTGCGATAGTATGATTGTGATTGTATGATTGTGATTGTATGATTGCGATTGTATGATTGTGATTGTATGATTATGATTGTATGATTGTGATTGTATGATTATGATTGTACGGTTGTGACTGTATGGTTGTGATGGTATGATTGCGATTGTATGATTGCGATAGTATGATTGTGATTGTATGATTGTGATTGTATGATTGTGACAGTATCATTGTGATTGTATGATTATGATTGTATTTTTGTGATTGTATGATTGTGTTTGTATGATTGTGATTGTATGATTGCGATTGTATGAATGCGATTGTATGATTGTGATTGTATGATTGTGATTGTATGATTGTGATTGTATGATTGTGATTGTATGATTGTGATAGTATGATTGTGATCGTAAGATTGTGATTGTATGATTGTGATTGTAAGATTTTGATTGTATGACTGTGATTGTATGACTGTGATTGTATGATTGTGACTGTGCGATTGTGATTGTACGATTGTGATTGTACGATTGTGATTGTAGGATTGTGATTGTATGATTATGATTGAATGATTGTGATTGTGTGATTGTGATTGCATGATTTTGAATGTATGATTGTGATTGTATGATTGTGATTGTATGATTGTGATTGTATGATTGTGATTGTATGATTGTGATTGTATGATTGTGATAGTATGATTGTGATCGTAAGATTGTGATTGTATGATTGTGATTGTATGATTGTGATTGTATGATTGTGATTGTAT
The DNA here is from genome assembly GCF_050947335.1 of Megachile rotundata. NCBI lineage: Eukaryota > Metazoa > Arthropoda > Insecta > Hymenoptera > Megachilidae > Megachile > Megachile rotundata. The sequence continues at coordinate 346,529 of NW_027473318.1, read as the reverse complement.
GATTGTGATAGTATGATTGTAATTGTATGATTGCGATTGTATGATTGTGATTGTATGATTATGATTGTATTTTTGTGATTGTATGATTGTGATTGTATGATTGTGATTGTATGATTGCGATTGTATGAATGCGATTGTATGATTGTGATTGTATGATTGTGATTGTCTGATTGTGGTTGTATGATTGTGAGTGTATGATTGTGATTGTATGATTGTGATTGTATGATTGGGATAGTATGATGGTGATTGTATGATTGTGATTGTATGACTGTGATTGTATGATTGTGATTGTGCGATTGTGATTGTACGATTGTGATTGTATGTCGGTGATTGTGTGACTGTGATTGTATGATTGCGATTGTATGATTGTGATTGTATGATTGTGATAGTATGATTGTGATTGTATGATAGTGATTGTATGATTGTGATTGTATGATTGTGATTGTATGATTGTGATTGTATGATTGTGATTGTATGATTGTGATTGTATGATTGTGATTGTATGATTGTGATTGTACGATTGTGATTGTATGATTGCGATTGTACGATTGCGATTGTATGGTTGTGATTGCATGATTGTGATTGTATGATTGTGATTGTATGATATTGATTGTATGATTGTGATTGTACGATTGTGATTGTATGATTGTGATTGTATGATTGTGATAGTATGATTGTGATTGTATGATTGCGATTGTATGATTGTGATTGTATGATTATGATTGTATTTTTGTGATTGTATAAATATGATTGTATGATTGTGATTGTATGATTGTTATTGTATGATTGTGATTGTATGATTGTGATGGTATGATTGTGATTGTATGATTGTGATTGTATGACTGTGATTGTATGATTGTGATTGTGCGATTGTGATTGTATGATTGTGATTGTATGATTGCGATTGTATGAATGCGATTGTATGATTGTGATTGCATGATTGTGATTGTATGATTGTGATTGTATGATATTGATTGTATGATTGTGATGGTACGATTGTGATTGTATGATTGGGATCGTATGACTGTGATTGTATGATTATGATTGTATGATTGTGATGGTATGATTGCGATTGTATGATTGTGATTGTATGATTATGATTGTATTTTTGTGATTGTATGATTGTGATTGTATGATTGCGATTGTATTATTGTGATTGTATGATTGTGATAGTATGGTTGTGATTGTATGATTGGGATCGTATGATTGTGATTGTATGACTATGATTGTATGATTGTGATTGTATGATTGCGATTGTATGATTAGGGTTGTATTTTTGTGATTGTATGATTGTGATTGTATGATTGCGATTGTATTGTTGTGATTGTATGATTGTGATAGTATGGTTGTGATTGTATGATTGTGATTGTATGATTGCGATTGTATGATTGTAATTGTATGATTGTCATTGTATGATTGTGATTGTATGATTGTGATTGTATGATTGTGATTGTATGATTGTGATTGTATGATTGTGATTGTATGATTGTGATTGTATGATTGTGATTGTATGATTGTGATTGTAAGATTGTGATTGTGTGATTGTATTTGGGAGATTGTAATTGTATGATTGCGATTTTATAATTGCGATTGTATGCTGGTGACTGTATTATTGTGATTGTATGATTGTGATTGTATGATTGTGATTGCATGATTGTGATTGTATGATTGTATTTGGGTGATTGTAATTGTATGATTGCGATTGTATGATTGTGATTGTATGATTGTGATTGTATGATTGCGATTGTATGAATGCGATTGTATGATTGTGATTGTATGATTGTGATTGTCTGATTGTGGTTGTATGATTGTGAGTGTATGATTGTGATTGTATGATTGTGATTGTATGATTGTGATTGTATGATTGTGATTGTATGATTGTGATTGTATGATTGTGATAGTATGATTGTAATTGTATGATTGCGATTGTATGATTGTGATTGTATGATTGTGATTGTATGATTGTGATTGTATGATTGTGATAGTATGATTGTGATCGTAAGATTGTGATTGTATGATTGTGATTGTATGATTGTGATTGTATGATTGTGATTGTATGATTGTGATTGTATGATTGTGATTGTATGATTGTGATAGTATGATTGTAATTGTATGATTGCGATTGTATGATTGTGATTGTATGATTATGATTGTATTTTTGTGATTGTATGATTGTGATTGTATGATTGTGATTGTATGATTGCGATTGTATGAATGCGATTGTATGATTGTGATTGTATGATTGTGATTGTCTGATTGTGGTTGTATGATTGTGAGTGTATGATTGTGATTGTATGATTGTGATTGTATGACTGGGATAGTATGATGGTGATTGTATGATTGTGATTGTATGACTGTGATTGTATGCTTGTGATTGTGCGATTGTGATTGTACGATTGTGATTGTATGACGGTGATTGTGTGACTGTGATTGTATGATTGTGATTGTATGATTGTGATTGTATGATTGTGATAGTATGATTGTGATTGTATGATAGTGATTGTATGATTGTGATTTTATGATTGTGATTGTATGATTGTGATTGTATGATTGTGATTGTATGATTGTGATTGTATGATTGTGATTGTATGATTGTGATTGTACGATTGTGATTGTATGATTGCGATTGTACGATTGCGATTGTATGGTTGTGATTGCATGATTGTGATTGTATGATTGTGATTGTATGATATTGATTGTATGATTGTGATTGTACGATTGTGATTGTATGATTGTGATTGTATGATTGTGATAGTATGATTGTGATTGTATGATTGCGATTGTATGATTGTGATTGTATGATGATGATTGTATTTTTGTGATTGTATAAATATGATTGTATGATTGTGATTGTATGATTGTTATTGTATGATTGTGATTGTATGATTGTGATGGTATGATTGTGATTGTATGATTGTGATTGTATGACTGTGATTGTATGATTGTGATTGTGCGATTGTGATTGTATGATTGTGATTGTATGATTGCGATTGTATGAATGCGATTGTATGATTGTGATTGCATGATTGTGATTGTATGATTGTGATTGTATGATATTGATTGTATGATTGTGATGGTACGATTGTGATTGTATGATTGGGATCGTATGACTGTGATTGTATGATTATGATTGTATGATTGTGATGGTATGATTGCGATTGTATGATTGTGATTGTATGATTATGATTGTATTTTTGTGATTGTATGATTGTGATTGTATGATTGCGATTGTATTATTGTGATTGTATGATTGTGATAGTATGGTTGTGATTGTATGATTGTGATTGTATGATTGTGATTGTATGATTGTGATTGTATGATTGTGATTGTATGATTGTGATTGTGTGATTGTATTTGGGAGATTGTAATTGTATGATTGCGATTTTATAATTGCGATTGTATGCTGGTGACTGTATTATTGTGATTGTATGATTGTGATTGTATGATTGTGATTGTATGATTGTGATTGTATGATTGTGATTGCATGATTGTGATTGCATGATTGTGATTGTATGATTATGTTTGTATGATTGTGATTGTATGATTGTGATTGTATGATTGTATTTGGGTGATTGTAATTGTATGATTGCGATTGTATGATTGTGATTGTATGATTATGATTGTATTTTTGTGATTGTATAATTATGATTGTATGATTGTGATTGTATGATTGTGATTGTATGATTGTGATTGTATGATTGTGATTGTATGATTGTGATTGTATGATTGTGATTGTATGATTGTGATTGTATGATTGTGATTGTATGATTGTGATTGTATGATTGCGATTGTATGATTGTGATTGTGTGATTGTGATTGTATGATTGTGATTGTATGAATGCGATTGTATGATTGTGATTGCATGATTGTGATTGTATGATTGTGATTGTATGATATTGATTGTATGATTGTGATTGTATGATTGTGATTGTATGATTGTGATTGTATGATTGTGATTGTATGATTGTGATTGTCTGATTGTGATTGTATGATTGTGATTGTATGATTGTGATTGTATGATTGTAATTGTATGATTATGATTGTACGATTGTGATTGCATGATTGTGATTGTATGATTGAGATTGCATGATTTTGAATGTATGATTGTGATTGTATGATTGTGATTGTATGATTGTGATTGTGTGATTGTGATAGTATGATTGTGATTGTATGATTGTGATTGTATGACTGTGATTGTATGATTGTGATTGTATGATTGTGATTGTATGTCTGTGATTGTATGATTGTGATTGTGCGATTGTGATTGTACGATTGTGATTGTATGATTGTGATTGTATGATTATGATTGAATGATTGTGATTGCATGATTGTGATTGTATGGTTGTGATTGCATGATTTTGAATGTATGATTGTGATTGTATGATTGTGATTGTATGATTGTGATTGTATGATTGCGATTGTATGATTGTGATAGTATGATTGTGATTGTAAGATTGTGATTGAATGACTGTCATTGTATGATTGTGATTGTATGATTGTGATTGTATGATTATGATTGTATGATTGTGATTGTATGATTTTGATGGTGTGATTGTGATTGTATGATTGGGATCGTATGATTGTGATTGTATGACTATGATTGTATGATTGTGATTGTATGATTGCGATTGTATGATTAGGGTTGTATTTTTGTGATTGTATGATTGTGATTGTATGATTGCGATTGTATTGTTGTGATTGTATGATTGTGATAGTATGGTTGTGATTGTATGATTGTGATTGTATGATTGCGATTGTATGATTGTAATTGTATGATTGTCATTGTATGATTGTGATTGTATGATTGTGATTGTATGACTGTGATTGTATGATTGTGATTGTATGATTGTGATTGTATGATTGTGATTGTATGATTGTGATTGTATGATTGTGATTGTAAGATTGTGATTGTGTGATTGTATTTGGGAGATTGTAATTGTATGATTGCGATTTTATAATTGCGATTGTATGCTGGTGACTGTATTATTGTGATTGTATGATTGTGATTGTATGATTGTGATTGCATGATTGTGATTCTTTGATTGTGATTGTATGATTGTGATGGTATGATTGTGATTGTATGATTGCGATAGTATGATTGTGATTGTATGATTGTGATTGTATGGTTGTGATTGTATGATTGCGATTGTATGATGGTGATTGTATGATTGTGATTGTATGATAATGAGTGTATGATTGTGATTGTATGATTGTGATGGTATGATTGTGACTGTATGATTGCGATAGTATGATTGTGATTGTAAGATTGTGATTGTATGACTGTGATTGTATGATTGTGATTGTATGATTGTCATTGTATGATTATGATTGTATGATTGTGATTGTATGATTGTGATTGTGCGATTGTGATTGTGCGATTGTGATTGTACGATTGTGATTGTACGATCGTGATTGTATGATTGTGATTGTATGATTATGATTGAATGATTGTAATTGTATGACTGTGATTGTATGATTGTGATTGTATGATTGTAATTGTATGATTGTGATTGTATGATTGTGATTGTATGATTGTGATTGTATGATTGCGATAGTATGATTGTGATTGTATGATTGTGATTGTATGATTGCGATTGTATGATTGTGATTGTATGATTATGATTGTATGATTGTGATTGTATGATTATGATTGTACGGTTGTGACTGTATGGTTGTGATGGTATGATTGCGATTGTATGATTGCGATAGTATGATTGTGATTGTATGATTGTGATTGTATGATTGTGACAGTATCATTGTGATTGTGTGATTGTGATTGTGTGATTGCGATTGTGTGATTGCGATTGTATGATTGTGATTGTATGATTGGGATTGTATGATTGTGATAGTATGATTGTGATTGTATGACTGTGATTGTATGACTGTGATTGTATGATTGTGATTGTATGATTGTGATTGTTAGATTGTGATTGTATGACTGTGATTGTATGATTGTGATTGTATGATTGTGATTGTATGATTGTGATTGTACGGTTGTGATTGTATGATTGTGATTGTATGATTGTGATTGTATGATTGTGATTGTATGATTGTGATTGTATGATTGTGATTGTATGATTGTGATTGTATGATTGTATTTGGGAGATTGTAGTTGTATGATTGCGATTGTATGATTGTGATTGTATGATTGTGATGTATGATTGTAATTGTATGATTATGATTGTATGATTGTGATTGTATGATTGTGGTGGTATGATTGTGATTGTATGATTGCGATCGTATGATTGTGATTGTATGATTATGATTGTATGATTGTGATTGTATGATTGCGATTGTATGATTGTGATTGTATGATTATGATTGTATGATTGTGATTGTATGATTATGATTGTACGGTTGTGACTGTATGGTTGTGATGGTATGATTGCGATTGTATGATTGCGATAGTATGATTGTGATTGTATGATTGTGATTGTATGATTGTGACAGTATCATTGTGATTGTGTGATTGTGATTGTGTGATTGCGATTGTGTGATTGCGATTGTATGATTGTGATTGTATGATTGGGATTGTATGATTGTGATAGTATGATTGTGATTGTATGACTGTGATTGTATGACTGTGATTGTATGATTGTGATTGTATGATTGTGATTGTTAGATTGTGATTGTATGACTGTGATTGTATGATTGTGATTGTATGATTGTGATTGTATGATTGTGATTGTATGATTGTGATTGTATGATTGTGATTGTATGATTGTGATTGTATGATTCTGATTGTATGATTGTGATTGTATGATTGTGATTGTATGATTGTATTTGGGAGATTGTAGTTGTATGATTGCGATTGTATGATTGTGATTGTATGATTGTGATGTATGATTGTAATTGTATGATTATGATTGTATGATTGTGATAGTATGATTGTGGTGGTATGATTGTGATTGTATGATTGCGATCGTATGATTGTGATTGTATGATTATGATTGTATGATTGTGATTGTATGATTGCGATTGTATGATTGTGATTGTATGATTCTGATTGCATTTTTGTGATTGTATGATTGAGATTGTATGATTGTGATTGTATGATTGTGATTGTATGATTGTGATTGTACGATTGTGATTGTATGATTGTGATTGTATGATTGCGATTATATGAATGAAATTGTATGATTGTGATTGCATGATTGTGATTATATGATTGTGATTGTATGATATTGATTGTATGATTGTGATTGTATGATTGTGATTGTATGATTGTGATAGTATGATTGTGATTGTATGAATGTGATTGTATGACTGTGATTGTATGATTGTGATTGTGCGATTGTGATTGTGCGATTGTGATTGTACGATTGTGATTGCACGATCGTGATTGTATGATTGTGATTGTATGATTATGATTGAATGATTGTGATTGCATGATTGTGATTGTATGATTGTGATTGCATGATTTTTAATGTATGATTGTGATTGTACGATTGTGATTGTATGATTGTGATTGTATGATTGTGATAGTATGATTGCGATTGTAAGATTGTGATTGTATGACTGTGATTGTATGATTGTGATTGTATGATTGTCATTGTATGATTATGATTGTATGATAGCGATTGCATGATTGTGATTGTATGATTGAGATTGCATGATTTTGTATGTATGATTGTGATTGTATGATTGTGATTGTATGATTGTGATTGTATGATTGCGATTGTATGAATGCGATTGTATGATTGTGATTGCATGATTGTGATTGTATGATTGTGATTGTATGATATTGATTGTATGATTGTGATTGTATGATTGTGATTGTATGATTGTCATTGTATGATTGTGATTGTATGATTGTGATTGTATGATTGTGATTGTAAGATTTTGATTGTATGACTGTGATTGTATGACTGTGATTGTATGATTGTGACTGTGCGATTGTGATTGTACGATTGTGATTGTACGATTGTGATTGTAGGATTGTGATTGTATGATTATGATTGAATGATTGTGATTGTGTGATTGTGATTGCATGATTTTGAATGTATGATTGTGATTGTATGATTGTGATTGTATGATTGTGATTGTATGATTGTGATTGTATGATTGTGATTGTATGATTGTGATAGTATGATTGTGATCGTAGGATTGTGATTGTATGATTGTGATTGTATGATTGTGATTGTATGATTGTGATTGTATGATTGTGATAGTATGATTGTAATTGTATGATTGCGATTGTATGATTGTGATTGTATGATTATGATTGTATTTTTGTGATTGTATGATTGTGATTGTATGATTGTGATTGTATGATTGCGATTGTATGAATGCGATTGTATGATTGTGATTGTATGATTGTGATTGTCTGATTGTGGTTGTATGATTGTGAGTGTATGATTGTGATTGTATGATTGTGATTGTATGATTGGGATAGTATGATGGTGATTGTATGATTGTGATTGTATGACTGTGATTGTATGATTGTGATTGTGCGATTGTGATTGTACGATTGTGATTGTATGTCGGTGATTGTGTGACTGTGATTGTATGATTGCGATTGTATGATTGTGATTGTATGATTGTGATAGTATGATTGTGATTGTATGATAGTGATTGTATGATTGTGATTGTATGATTGTGATTGTATGATTGTGATTGTATGATTGTGATTGTATGATTGTGATTGTATGATTGTGATTGTATGATTGTGATTGTACGATTGTGATTGTATGATTGCGATTGTACGATTGCGATTGTATGGTTGTGATTGCATGATTGTGATTGTATGATTGTGATTGTATGATATTGATTGTATGATTGTGATTGTACGATTGTGATTGTATGATTGTGATTGTATGATTGTGATAGTATGATTGTGATTGTATAATTGCGATTGTATGATTGTGATTGTATGATTATGATTGTATTTTTGTGATTGTATAAATATGATTGTATGATTGTGATTGTATGATTGTTATTGTATGATTGTGATTGTATGATTGTGATGGTATGATTGTGATTGTATGATTGTGATTGTATGACTGTGATTGTATGATTGTGATTGTGCGATTGTGATTGTATGATTGTGATTGTATGATTGCGATTGTATGAATGCGATTGTATGATTGTGATTGCATGATTGTGATTGTATGATTGTGATTGTATGATATTGATTGTATGATTGTGATGGTACGATTGTGATTGTATGATTGGGATCGTATGACTGTGATTGTATGATTATGATTGTATGATTGTGATGGTATGATTGCGATTGTATGATTGTGATTGTATGATTATGATTGTATTTTTGTGATTGTATGATTGTGATTGTATGATTGCGATTGTATTATTGTGATTGTATGATTGTGATAGTATGGTTGTGATTGTATGATTGGGATCGTATGATTGTGATTGTATGACTATGATTGTATGATTGTGATTGTATGATTGCGATTGTATGATTAGGGTTGTATTTTTGTGATTGTATGATTGTGATTGTATGATTGCGATTGTATTGTTGTGATTGTATGATTGTGATAGTATGGTTGTGATTGTATGATTGTGATTGTATGATTGCGATTGTATGATTGTAATTGTATGATTGTCATTGTATGATTGTGATTGTATGATTGTGATTGTATGATTGTGATTGTATGATTGTGATTGTATGATTGTGACTGTGCGATTGTGATTGTACGATTGTGATTGTACGATTGTGATTGTAGGATTGTGATTGTATGATTATGATTGAATGATTGTGATTGTGTGATTGTGATTGCATGATTTTGAATGTATGATTGTGATTGTATGATTGTGATTGTATGATTGTGATTGTATGATTGTGATTGTATGATTGTGATTGTATGATTGTGATAGTATGATTGTGATCGTAGGATTGTGATTGTATGATTGTGATTGTATGATTGTGATTGTATGATTGTGATTGTATGATTGTGATAGTATGATTGTAATTGTATGATTGCGATTGTATGATTGTGATTGTATGATTATGATTGTATTTTTGTGATTGTATGATTGTGATTGTATGATTGTGATTGTATGATTGCGATTGTATGAATGCGATTGTATGATTGTGATTGTATGATTGTGATTGTCTGATTGTGGTTGTATGATTGTGAGTGTATGATTGTGATTGTATGATTGTGATTGTATGATTGGGATAGTATGATGGTGATTGTATGATTGTGATTGTATGACTGTGATTGTATGATTGTGATTGTGCGATTGTGATTGTACGATTGTGATTGTATGTCGGTGATTGTGTGACTGTGATTGTATGATTGCGATTGTATGATTGTGATTGTATGATTGTGATAGTATGATTGTGATTGTATGATAGTGATTGTATGATTGTGATTGTATGATTGTGATTGTATGATTGTGATTGTATGATTGTGATTGTATGATTGTGATTGTATGATTGTGATTGTATGATTGTGATTGTACGATTGTGATTGTATGATTGCGATTGTACGATTGCGATTGTATGGTTGTGATTGCATGATTGTGATTGTATGATTGTGATTGTATGATATTGATTGTATGATTGTGATTGTACGATTGTGATTGTATGATTGTGATTGTATGATTGTGATAGTATGATTGTGATTGTATAATTGCGATTGTATGATTGTGATTGTATGATTATGATTGTATTTTTGTGATTGTATAAATATGATTGTATGATTGTGATTGTATGATTGTTATTGTATGATTGTGATTGTATGATTGTGATGGTATGATTGTGATTGTATGATTGTGATTGTATGACTGTGATTGTATGATTGTGATTGTGCGATTGTGATTGTATGATTGTGATTGTATGATTGCGATTGTATGAATGCGATTGTATGATTGTGATTGCATGATTGTGATTGTATGATTGTGATTGTATGATATTGATTGTATGATTGTGATGGTACGATTGTGATTGTATGATTGGGATCGTATGACTGTGATTGTATGATTATGATTGTATGATTGTGATGGTATGATTGCGATTGTATGATTGTGATTGTATGATTATGATTGTATTTTTGTGATTGTATGATTGTGATTGTATGATTGCGATTGTATTATTGTGATTGTATGATTGTGATAGTATGGTTGTGATTGTATGATTGGGATCGTATGATTGTGATTGTATGACTATGATTGTATGATTGTGATTGTATGATTGCGATTGTATGATTAGGGTTGTATTTTTGTGATTGTATGATTGTGATTGTATGATTGCGATTGTATTGTTGTGATTGTATGATTGTGATTGTATGATTGTGATTGTATGATTGTGATTGTATGATTGTGATTGTATGATTGTGATTGTATGATTGTGATTGTATGATTGTGATTGTATGATTGTGATTGTATGATTGTGATTGTAAGATTGTGATTGTGTGATTGTATTTGGGAGATTGTAATTGTATGATTGCGATTTTATAATTGCGATTGTATGCTGGTGACTGTATTATTGTGATTGTATGATTGTGATTGTATGATTGTGATTGCATGATTGTGATTGTATGATTGTATTTGGGTGATTGTAATTGTATGATTGCGATTGTATGATTGTGATTGTATGATTGTGATTGTATGATTGCGATTGTATGAATGCGATTGTATGATTGTGATTGTATGATTGTGATTGTCTGATTGTGGTTGTATGATTGTGAGTGTATGATTGTGATTGTATGATTGTGATTGTATGATTGTGATTGTATGATTGTGATTGTATGATTGTGATTGTATGATTGTGATAGTATGATTGTAATTGTATGATTGCGATTGTATGATTGTGATTGTATGATTATGATTGTATTTTTGTGATTGTATGATTGTGATTGTATGATTGTGATTGTATGATTGCGATTGTATGAATGCGATTGTATGATTGTGATTGTATGATTGTGATTGTATGATTGTGATTGTATGATTGTGATTGTATGATTGTGATTGTATGATTGTGATTGTATGATTGTGATAGTATGATTGTGATCGTAAGATTGTGATTGTATGATTGTGATTGTAAGATTTTGATTGTATGACTGTGATTGTATGACTGTGATTGTATGATTGTGACTGTGCGATTGTGATTGTACGATTGTGATTGTACGATTGTGATTGTACGATTGTGATTGTAGGATTGTGATTGTATGATTATGATTGAATGATTGTGATTGCGTGATTGTGATTGCATGATTTTGAATGTATGATTGTGATTGTATGATTGTGATTGTATGATTGTGATTGTATGATTGTGATTGTATGATTGTGATAGTATGATTGTGATCGTAAGATTGTGATTGTATGATTGTGATTGTATGATTGTGATTGTATGATTGTGATTGTATGATTGTGATTGTATGATTGTGATTGTATGATTGTGATTGTATGATTGTGATAGTATGATTGTAATTGTATGATTGCGATTGTATGATTGCGATTGTATGATTATGATTGTATTTTTGTGATTGTATGATTGTGATTGTATGATTGTGATTGTATGATTGCGATTGTATGAATGCGATTGTATGATTGTGATTGTATGATTGTGATTGTCTGATTGTGGTTGTATGATTGTGAGTGTATGATTGTGATTGTATGATTGTGATTGTATGATTGGGATAGTATGATGGTGATTGTATGATTGTGATTGTATGACTGTGATTGTATGCTTGTGATTGTGCGATTGTGATTGTACGATTGTGATTGTATGACGGTGATTGTGTGACTGTGATTGTATGATTGTGATTGTATGATTGTGATTGTATGATTGTGATAGTATGATTGTGATTGTATGATAGTGATTGTATGATTGTGATTTTATGATTGTGATTGTATGATTGTGATTGTATGATTGTGATTGTATGATTGTGATTGTATGATTGTGATTGTATGATTGTGATTGTACGATTGTGATTGTATGATTGCGATTGTACGATTGCGATTGTATGGTTGTGATTGCATGATTGTGATTGTATGATTGTGATTGTATGATATTGATTGTATGATTGTGATTGTACGATTGTGATTGTATGATTGTGATTGTATGATTGTGATAGTATGATTGTGATTGTATGATTGCGATTGTATGATTGTGATTGTATGATGATGATTGTATTTTTGTGATTGTATAAATATGATTGTATGATTGTGATTGTATGATTGTTATTGTATGATTGTGATTGTATGATTGTGATGGTATGATTGTGATTGTATGATTGTGATTGTATGACTGTGATTGTATGATTGTGATTGTGCGATTGTGATTGTATGATTGTGATTGTATGATTGCGATTGTATGAATGCGATTGTATGATTGTGATTGCATGATTGTGATTGTATGATTGTGATTGTATGATATTGATTGTATGATTGTGATGGTACGATTGTGATTGTATGATTGGGATCGTATGACTGTGATTGTATGATTATGATTGTATGATTGTGATGGTATGATTGCGATTGTATGATTGTGATTGTATGATTATGATTGTATTTTTGTGATTGTATGATTGTGATTGTATGATTGCGATTGTATTATTGTGATTGTATGATTGTGATAGTATGGTTGTGATTGTATGATTGTGATTGTATGATTGTGATTGTATGATTGTGATTGTATGATTGTGATTGTATGATTGTGATTGTGTGATTGTATTTGGGAGATTGTAATTGTATGATTGCGATTTTATAATTGCGATTGTATGCTGGTGACTGTATTATTGTGATTGTATGATTGTGATTGTATGATTGTGATTGTATGATTGTGATTGTATGATTGTGATTGCATGATTGTGATTGCATGATTGTGATTGTATGATTATGTTTGTATGATTGTGATTGTATGATTGTGATTGTATGATTGTATTTGGGTGATTGTAATTGTATGATTGCGATTGTATGATTGTGATTGTATGATTATGATTGTATTTTTGTGATTGTATAATTATGATTGTATGATTGTGATTGTATGATTGTGATTGTATGATTGTGATTGTATGATTGTGATTGTATGATTGTGATTGTATGATTGTGATTGTATGATTGTGATTGTATGATTGTGATTGTATGATTGTGATTGTATGATTGCGATTGTATGATTGTGATTGTGTGATTGTGATTGTATGATTGTGATTGTATGAATGCGATTGTATGATTGTGATTGCATGATTGTGATTGTATGATTGTGATTGTATGATATTGATTGTATGATTGTGATTGTATGATTGTGATTGTATGATTGTGATTGTATGATTGTGATTGTATGATTGTGATTGTCTGATTGTGATTGTATGATTGTGATTGTATGATTGTGATTGTATGATTGTAATTGTATGATTATGATTGTACGATTGTGATTGCATGATTGTGATTGTATGATTGAGATTGCATGATTTTGAATGTATGATTGTGATTGTGTGATTGTGATTGTATGATTGTGATTGTGTGATTGTGATAGTATGATTGTGATTGTATGATTGTGATTGTATGACTGTGATTGTATGATTGTGATTGTATGATTGTGATTGTATGTCTGTGATTGTATGATTGTGATTGTGCGATTGTGATTGTACGATTGTGATTGTATGATTGTGATTGTATGATTATGATTGAATGATTGTGATTGCATGATTGTGATTGTATGGTTGTGATTGCATGATTTTGAATGTATGATTGTGATTGTATGATTGTGATTGTATGATTGTGATTGTATGATTGCGATTGTATGATTGTGATAGTATGATTGTGATTGTAAGATTGTGATTGAATGACTGTCATTGTATGATTGTGATTGTATGATTGTGATTGTATGACTATGATTGTATGATTGTGATTGTATGATTGCGATTGTATGATTAGGGTTGTATTTTTGTGATTGTATGATTGTGATTGTATGATTGCGATTGTATTGTTGTGATTGTATGATTGTGATAGTATGGTTGTGATTGTATGATTGTGATTGTATGATTGCGATTGTATGATTGTAATTGTATGATTGTCATTGTATGATTGTGATTGTATGATTGTGATTGTATGACTGTGATTGTATGATTGTGATTGTATGATTGTGATTGTATGATTGTGATTGTATGATTGTGATTGTATGATTGTGATTGTAAGATTGTGATTGTGTGATTGTATTTGGGAGATTGTAATTGTATGATTGCGATTTTATAATTGCGATTGTATGCTGGTGACTGTATTATTGTGATTGTATGATTGTGATTGTATGATTGTGATTGCATGATTGTGATTGTATGATTGTGATTGTATGATTGTGATGGTATGATTGTGATTGTATGATTGCGATAGTATGATTGTGATTGTATGATTGTGATTGTATGGTTGTGATTGTATGATTGCGATTGTATGATGGTGATTGTATGATTGTGATTGTATGATAATGAGTGTATGATTGTGATTGTATGATTGTGATGGTATGATTGTGACTGTATGATTGCGATAGTATGATTGTGATTGTAAGATTGTGATTGTATGACTGTGATTGTATGATTGTGATTGTATGATTGTCATTGTATGATTATGATTGTATGATTGTGATTGTATGATTGTGATTGTGCGATTGTGATTGTGCGATTGTGATTGTACGATTGTGATTGTACGATCGTGATTGTATGATTGTGATTGTATGATTATGATTGAATGATTGTAATTGTATGACTGTGATTGTATGATTGTGATTGTATGATTGTAATTGTATGATTGTGATTGTATGATTGTGATTGTATGATTGTGATTGTATGATTGCGATAGTATGATTGTGATTGTATGATTGTGATTGTATGATTGCGATTGTATGATTGTGATTGTATGATTATGATTGTATGATTGTGATTGTATGATTATGATTGTACGGTTGTGACTGTATGGTTGTGATGGTATGATTGCGATTGTATGATTGCGATAGTATGATTGTGATTGTATGATTGTGATTGTATGATTGTGACAGTATCATTGTGATTGTGTGATTGTGATTGTGTGATTGCGATTGTGTGATTGCGATTGTATGATTGTGATTGTATGATTGGGATTGTATGATTGTGATAGTATGATTGTGATTGTATGACTGTGATTGTATGACTGTGATTGTATGATTGTGATTGTATGATTGTGATTGTTAGATTGTGATTGTATGACTGTGATTGTATGATTGTGATTGTATGATTGTGATTGTATGATTGTGATTGTATGATTGTGATTGTATGATTGTGATTGTATGATTGTGATTGTATGATTGTGATTGTATGATTGTGATTGTATGATTGTGATTGTATGATTGTATTTGGGAGATTGTAGTTGTATGATTGCGATTGTATGATTGTGATTGTATGATTGTGATGTATGATTGTAATTGTATGATTATGATTGTATGATTGTGATTGTATGATTGTGGTGGTATGATTGTGATTGTATGATTGCGATCGTATGATTGTGATTGTATGATTATGATTGTATGATTGTGATTGTATGATTGCGATTGTATGATTGTGATTGTATGATTATGATTGTATGATTGTGATTGTATGATTATGATTGTACGGTTGTGACTGTATGGTTGTGAAGGTATGATTGCGATTGTATGATTGCGATAGTATGATTGTGATTGTATGATTGTGATTGTATGATTGTGACAGTATCATTGTGATTGTGTGATTGTGATTGTGTGATTGCGATTGTGTGATTGCGATTGTATGATTGTGATTGTATGATTGGGATTGTATGATTGTGATAGTATGATTGTGATTGTATGACTGTGATTGTATGACTGTGATTGTATGATTGTGATTGTATGATTGTGATTGTTAGATTGTGATTGTATGACTGTGATTGTATGATTGTGATTGTATGATTGTGATTGTATGATTGTGATTGTATGATTGTGATTGTATGATTGTGATTGTATGATTGTGATTGTATGATTGTGATTGTATGATTGTGATTGTATGATTGTGATTGTATGATTGTATTTGGGAGATTGTAGTTGTATGATTGCGATTGTATGATTGTGATTGTATGATTGTGATGTATGATTGTAATTGTATGATTATGATTGTATGATTGTGATTGTATGATTGTGGTGGTATGATTGTGATTGTATGATTGCGATCGTATGATTGTGATTGTATGATTATGATTGTATGATTGTGATTGTATGATTGCGATTGTATGATTGTGATTGTATGATTCTGATTGCATTTTTGTGATTGTATGATTGAGATTGTATGATTGTGATTGTATGATTGTGATTGTATGATTGTGATTGTACGATTGTGATTGTATGATTGTGATTGTATGATTGCGATTATATGAATGAAATTGTATGATTGTGATTGCATGATTGTGATTATATGATTGTGATTGTATGATATTGATTGTATGATTGTGATTGTATGATTGTGATTGTATGATTGTGATAGTATGATTGTGATTGTATGAATGTGATTGTATGACTGTGATTGTATGATTGTGATTGTGCGATTGTGATTGTGCGATTGTGATTGTACGATTGTGATTGCACGATCGTGATTGTATGATTGTGATTGTATGATTATGATTGAATGATTGTGATTGCATGATTGTGATTGTATGATTGTGATTGCATGATTTTTAATGTATGATTGTGATTGTACGATTGTGATTGTATGATTGTGATTGTATGATTGTGATAGTATGATTGCGATTGTAAGATTGTGATTGTATGACTGTGATTGTATGATTGTGATTGTATGATTGTCATTGTATGATTATGATTGTATGATAGCGATTGCATGATTGTGATTGTATGATTGAGATTGCATGATTTTGTATGTATGATTGTGATTGTATGATTGTGATTGTATGATTGTGATTGTATGATTGCGATTGTATGAATGCGATTGTATGATTGTGATTGCATGATTGTGATTGTATGATTGTGATTGTATGATATTGATTGTATGATTGTGATTGTATGATTGTGATTGTATGATTGTCATTGTATGATTATGATTGTATGATTGTGATTGTATGATTGTGATTGTGCGATTGTGATTGTGCGATTGTGATTGTACGATTGTGATTGTACCATCGTGATTGTATGATTGTGATTGTATGATTATGATTGAATGATTGTAATTGTATGACTGTGATTGTATGATTGTGATTGTATGATTGTAATTGTATGATTGTGATTGTATGATTGTGATTGTATGATTGTGATTGTATGATTGCGATAGTATGATTGTGATTGTATGATTGTGATTGTATGATTGCGATTGTATGATTGTGATTGTATGATTATGATTGTATGATTGTGATTGTATGATTATGATTGTACGGTTGTGACTGTATGGTTGTGATGGTATGATTGCGATTGTATGATTGCGATAGTATGATTGGGATCGTATGATTGTGATTGTATGATTGTGATGGTATGATTGTGATTGTATGATTGGGGTAGTATGATTGTGATTGCATGATTGTGATTGTATGATTGTGATTGTATGATATTGATTGTATGACTGTGATTGTATGATTGTGATTGTATGATTGTGATTGTATGATTGTGATAGTATGATTGTGATCGTAAGATTGTGATTGTATGATTGTGATTGTATGATTGTGGTTGTATGATTGTGATTGTATGATTGTGATTGTATGATTATGATTGTATTTTTGTGATTGTATGATTGTGATTGTATGATTGTGATTGTATGATTGCGATTGTATGAATGCGATTGTATGATTGTGATTGTATGATTGTGATTGTATGATTGTGATTGTATGATTGTGATTGTATGATTGCGATTGTATGATTGTGATTGTATGATTATGATTGTATGATTGTGATTGTATGATTATGATTGTACGGTTGTGACTGTATGGTTGTGATGGTATGATTGCGATTGTATGATTGCGATAGTATGATTGTGATTGTATGATTGTGATTGTATGATTGTGACAGTATCATTGTGATTGTGTGATTGTGATTGTGTGATTGCGATTGTGTGATTGCGATTGTATGATTGTGATTGTATGATTGGGATTGTATGATTGTGATAGTATGATTGTGATTGTATGACTGTGATTGTATGACTGTGATTGTATGATTGTGATTGTATGATTGTGATTGTTAGATTGTGATTGTATGACTGTGATTGTATGATTGTGATTGTATGATTGTGATTGTATGATTGTGATTGTATGATTGTGATTGTATGATTGTGATTGTATGATTGTGATTGTATGATTGTGATTGTATGATTGTGATTGTATGATTGTGATTGTATGATTGTATTTGGGAGATTGTAGTTGTATGATTGCGATTGTATGATTGTGATTGTATGATTGTGATGTATGATTGTAATTGTATGATTATGATTGTATGATTGTGATTGTATGATTGTGGTGGTATGATTGTGATTGTATGATTGCGATCGTATGATTGTGATTGTATGATTATGATTGTATGATTGTGATTGTATGATTGCGATTGTATGATTGTGATTGTATGATTATGATTGTATGATTGTGATTGTATGATTATGATTGTACGGTTGTGACTGTATGGTTGTGATGGTATGATTGCGATTGTATGATTGCGATAGTATGATTGTGATTGTATGATTGTGATTGTATGATTGTGACAGTATCATTGTGATTGTGTGATTGTGATTGTGTGATTGCGATTGTGTGATTGCGATTGTATGATTGTGATTGTATGATTGGGATTGTATGATTGTGATAGTATGATTGTGATTGTATGACTGTGATTGTATGACTGTGATTGTATGATTGTGATTGTATGATTGTGATTGTTAGATTGTGATTGTATGACTGTGATTGTATGATTGTGATTGTATGATTGTGATTGTATGATTGTGATTGTATGATTGTGATTGTATGATTGTGATTGTATGATTGTGATTGTATGATTGTGATTGTATGATTGTGATTGTATGATTGTGATTGTATGATTGTATTTGGGAGATTGTAGTTGTATGATTGCGATTGTATGATTGTGATTGTATGATTGTGATGTATGATTGTAATTGTATGATTATGATTGTATGATTGTGATTGTATGATTGTGGTGGTATGATTGTGATTGTATGATTGCGATCGTATGATTGTGATTGTATGATTATGATTGTATGATTGTGATTGTATGATTGCGATTGTATGATTGTGATTGTATGATTCTGATTGCATTTGTGTGATTGTATGATTGAGATTGTATGATTGTGATTGTATGATTGTGATTGTATGATTGTGATTGTACGATTGTGATTGTATGATTGTGATTGTATGATTGCGATTATATGAATGAAATTGTATGATTGTGATTGCATGATTGTGATTATATGATTGTGATTGTATGATATTGATTGTATGATTGTGATTGTATGATTGTGATTGTATGATTGTGATAGTATGATTGTGATTGTATGAATGTGATTGTATGACTGTGATTGTATGATTGTGATTGTGCGATTGTGATTGTGCGATTGTGATTGTACGATTGTGATTGCACGATCGTGATTGTATGATTGTGATTGTATGATTATGATTGAATGATTGTGATTGCATGATTGTGATTGTATGATTGTGATTGCATGATTTTTAATGTATGATTGTGATTGTACGATTGTGATTGTATGATTGTGATTGTATGATTGTGATAGTATGATTGCGATTGTAAGATTGTGATTGTATGACTGTGATTGTATGATTGTGATTGTATGATTGTCATTGTATGATTATGATTGTATGATAGCGATTGCATGATTGTGATTGTATGATTGAGATTGCATGATTTTGTATGTATGATTGTGATTGTATGATTGTGATTGTATGATTGTGATTGTATGATTGCGATTGTATGAATGCGATTGTATGATTGTGATTGCATGATTGTGATTGTATGATTGTGATTGTATGATATTGATTGTATGATTGTGATTGTATGATTGTGATTGTATGATTGTCATTGTATGATTATGATTGTATGATTGTGATTGTATGATTGTGATTGTGCGATTGTGATTGTGCGATTGTGATTGTACGATTGTGATTGTACCATCGTGATTGTATGATTGTGATTGTATGATTATGATTGAATGATTGTAATTGTATGACTGTGATTGTATGATTGTGATTGTATGATTGTAATTGTATGATTGTGATTGTATGATTGTGATTGTATGATTGTGATTGTATGATTGCGATAGTATGATTGTGATTGTATGATTGTGATTGTATGATTGCGATTGTATGATTGTGATTGTATGATTATGATTGTATGATTGTGATTGTATGATTATGATTGTACGGTTGTGACTGTATGGTTGTGATGGTATGATTGCGATTGTATGATTGCGATAGTATGATTGGGATCGTATGATTGTGATTGTATGATTGTGATGGTATGATTGTGATTGTATGATTGGGGTAGTATGATTGTGATTGCATGATTGTGATTGTATGATTGTGATTGTATGATATTGATTGTATGACTGTGATTGTATGATTGTGATTGTATGATTGTGATTGTATGATTGTGATAGTATGATTGTGATCGTAAGATTGTGATTGTATGATTGTGATTGTATGATTGTGGTTGTATGATTGTGATTGTATGATTGTGATTGTATGATTATGATTGTATTTTTGTGATTGTATGATTGTGATTGTATGATTGTGATTGTATGATTGCGATTGTATGAATGCGATTGTATGATTGTGATTGTATGATTGTGATTGTCTGACTGTGGTTGTATGATTGTGAGTGTATGATTGTGATTGTATGATTGTGATTGTATGATTGGGATAGTATGATGGTGATTGTATGATTGTGATTGTATGATTGTGATTGTCTGACTGTGGTTGTATGATTGTGAGTGTATGATTGTGATTGTATGATTGTGATTGTATGATTGGGATAGTATGATGGTGATTGTATGATTGTGATTGTATGACTGTGATTGTATGATTGTGATTGTGCGATTGTGATTGTACGATTGTGATTGTATGACGGTGATTGTGTGACTGTGATTGTATGATTGTGATTGTATGATTGTGATTGTATGATTGTGATAGTATGATTGTGATTGTATGATAGTGATTGTATGATTGTGATTGTATGATTGTGATTGTATGATTGTGATTGTATGATTGTGATTGTATGATTGTGATTGTATGATTGTGATTGTATGATTGTGATTGTACGATTGTGATTGTATGATTGCGATTGTACGATTGCGATTGTATGGTTGTGATTGCATGATTGTGATTGTATGATTGTGATTGTATGATATTGATTGTATGATTGTGATTGTACGATTGTGATTGTATGATTGTGATTGTATGATTGTGATAGTATGATTGTGATTGTATGATTGCGATTGTATGATTGTGATTGTATGATTATGATTGTATTTTTGTGATTGTATAATTATGATTGTATGATTGTGATTGTATGATTGTTATTGTATGATTGTGATTGTATGATTGTGATGGTATGATTGTGATTGTATGATTGTGATTGTATGACTGTGATTGTATGATTGTGATTGTGCGATTGTGATTGTATGATTGTGATTGTATGATTGCGATTGTATGAATGCGATTGTATGATTGTGATTGCATGATTGTGATTGTATGATTGTGATTGTATGATATTGATTGTATGATTGTGATGGTACGATTGTGATTGTATGATTGGGATCGTATGACTGTGATTGTATGATTATGATTGTATGATTGTGATGGTATGATTGCGATTGTATGATTGTGATTGTATGATTATGATTGTATTTTTGTGATTGTATGATTGTGATTGTATGATTGCGATTGTATTATTGTGATTGTATGATTGTGATAGTATGGTTGTGATTGTATGATTGTGATTGTATGATTGCGATTGTATGATTGTAATTGTATGATTGTCATTGTATGATTGTGATTGTATGATTGTGATTGTATGATTGTGATTGTATGATTGTGATTGTATGATTGTGATTGTATGATTGTGATTGTATGATTGTGATTGTATGATTGTGATTGTGTGATTGTATTTGGGAGATTGTAATTGTATGATTGCGATTTTATAATTGCGATTGTATGCTGGTGACTGTATTATTGTGATTGTATGATTGTGATTGTATGATTGTGATTGTATGATTGTGATTGTATGATTGTGATTGCATGATTGTGATTGCATGATTGTGATTGTATGATTGTGTTTGTATGATTGTGATTGTATGATTGTGATTGTGTGATTGTATTTGGGAGATTGTAATTGTATGATTGCGATTTTATAATTGCGATTGTATGCTGGTGACTGTATTATTGTGATTGTATGATTGTGATTGTATGATTGTGATTGCATGATTGTGATTGTATGATTGTATTTGGGTGATTGTAATTGTATGATTGCGATTGTATGATTGTGATTGTATGATTGTGATTGTATGATTGCGATTGTATGAATGCGATTGTATGATTGTGATTGTATGATTGTGATTGTCTGATTGTGGTTGTATGATTGTGAGTGTATGATTGTGATTGTATGATTGTGATTGTATGATTGTGATTGTATGATTGTGATTGTATGATTGTGATTGTATGATTGTGATAGTATGATTGTAATTGTATGATTGCGATTGTATGATTGTGATTGTATGATTATGATTGTATTTTTGTGATTGTATGATTGTGATTGTATGATTGTGATTGTATGATTGCGATTGTATGAATGCGATTGTATGATTGTGATTGTATGATTGTGATTGTATGATTGTGATTGTATGATTGTGATTGTATGATTGTGATAGTATGATTGTGATCGTAAGATTGTGATTGTATGATTGTGATTGTAAGATTTTGATTGTATGACTGTGATTGTATGACTGTGATTGTATGATTGTGACTGTGCGATTGTGATTGTACGATTGTGATTGTACGATTGTGATTGTAGGATTGTGATTGTATGATTATGATTGAATGATTGTGATTGTGTGATTGTGATTGCATGATTTTGAATGTATGATTGTGATTGTATGATTGTGATTGTATGATTGTGATTGTATGATTGTGATTGTATGATTGTGATTGTATGATTGTGATTGTATGATTGTGATAGTATGATTGTGATCGTAAGATTGTGATTGTATGATTGTGATTGTATGATTGTGATTGTATGATTGTGATTGTATGATTGTGATTGTATGATTGTGATTGTATGATTGTGATAGTATGATTGTAATTGTATGATTGCGATTGTATGATTGTGATTGTATGATTATGATTGTATTTTTGTGATTGTATGATTGTGATTGTATGATTGTGATTGTATGATTGCGATTGTATGAATGCGATTGTATGATTGTGATTGTATGATTGTGATTGTCTGATTGTGGTTGTATGATTGTGAGTGTATGATTGTGATTGTATGATTGTGATTGTATGATTGGGATAGTATGATGGTGATTGTATGATTGTGATTGTATGACTGTGATTGTATGATGGTGATTGTGCGATTGTGATTGTACGATTGTGATTGTATGACGGTGATTGTGTGACTGTGATTGTATGATTGTGATTGTATGATTGTGATTGTATGATTGTGATAGTATGATTGTGATTGTATGATAGTGATTGTATGATTGTGATTGTATGATTGTGATTGTATGATTGTGATTGTATGATTGTGATTGTATGATTGTGATTGTATGATTGTGATTGTATGATTGTGATTGTACGATTGTGATTGTATGATTGCGATTGTACGATTGCGATTGTATGGTTGTGATTGCATGATTGTGATTGTATGATTGTGATTGTATGATATTGATTGTATGATTGTGATTGTACGATTGTGATTGTATGATTGTGATTGTATGATTGTGATAGTATGATTGTGATTGTATGATTGCGATTGTATGATTGTGATTGTATGATGATGATTGTATTTTTGTGATTGTATAAATATGATTGTATGATTGTGATTGTATGATTGTTATTGTATGATTGTGATTGTATGATTGTGATGGTATGATTGTGATTGTATGATTGTGATTGTATGACTGTGATTGTATGATTGTGATTGTGCGATTGTGATTGTATGATTGTGATTGTATGATTGCGATTGTATGAATGCGATTGTATGATTGTGATTGCATGATTGTGATTGTATGATTGTGATTGTATGATATTGATTGTATGATTGTGATGGTACGATTGTGATTGTATGATTGGGATCGTATGACTGTGATTGTATGATTATGATTGTATGATTGTGATGGTATGATTGCGATTGTATGATTGTGATTGTATGATTATGATTGTATTTTTGTGATTGTATGATTGTGATTGTATGATTGCGATTGTATTATTGTGATTGTATGATTGTGATAGTATGGTTGTGATTGTATGATTGTGATTGTATGATTGTGATTGTATGATTGTGATTGTATGATTGTGATTGTATGATTGTGATTGTGTGATTGTATTTGGGAGATTGTAATTGTATGATTGCGATTTTATAATTGCGATTGTATGCTGGTGACTGTATTATTGTGATTGTATGATTGTGATTGTATGATTGTGATTGTATGATTGTGATTGTATGATTGTGATTGCATGATTGTGATTGCATGATTGTGATTGTATGATTATGTTTGTATGATTGTGATTGTATGATTGTGATTGTATGATTGTATTTGGGTG
This sequence comes from Megachile rotundata, assembly GCF_050947335.1. NCBI lineage: Eukaryota > Metazoa > Arthropoda > Insecta > Hymenoptera > Megachilidae > Megachile > Megachile rotundata. The sequence goes on along the minus strand of NW_027473318.1, from coordinate 320,816 downwards.
ATTGTAATTGTATGATTGCGATTGTATGATTGTGATTGTATGATTATGATTGTATTTTTGTGATTGTATAATTATGATTGTATGATTGTGATTGTATGATTGTGATTGTATGATTGTGATTGTATGATTGTGATTGTATGATTGTGATTGTATGATTGTGATTGTATGATTGTGATTGTATGATTGTGATTGTATGATTGTGATTGTATGATTGCGATTGTATGATTGTGATTGTGTGATTGTGATTGTATGATTGTGATTGTATGAATGCGATTGTATGATTGTGATTGCATGATTGTGATTGTATGATTGTGATTGTATGATATTGATTGTATGATTGTGATTGTATGATTGTGATTGTATGATTGTGATTGTATGATTGTGATTGTATGATTGTGATTGTCTGATTGTGATTGTATGATTGTGATTGTATGATTGTGATTGTATGATTGTGATTGTATGATTGTAATTGTATGATTATGATTGTACGATTGTGATTGCATGATTGTGATTGTATGATTGAGATTGCATGATTTTGAATGTATGATTGTGATTGTATGATTGTGATTGTATGATTGTGATTGTGTGATTGTGATAGTATGATTGTGATTGTATGATTGTGATTGTATGACTGTGATTGTATGATTGTGATTGTATGATTGTGATTGTATGTCTGTGATTGTATGATTGTGATTGTGCGATTGTGATTGTACGATTGTGATTGTATGATTGTGATTGTATGATTATGATTGAATGATTGTGATTGCATGATTGTGATTGTATGGTTGTGATTGCATGATTTTGAATGTATGATTGTGATTGTATGATTGTGATTGTATGATTGTGATTGTATGATTGCGATTGTAAGATTGTGATTGAATGACTGTCATTGTATGATTGTGATTGTATGATTGTGATTGTATGATTATGATTGTATGATTGTGATTGTATGATTGTGATGGTGTGATTGTGATTGTATGATTGGGATCGTATGATTGTGATTGTATGACTATGATTGTATGATTGTGATTGTATGATTGCGATTGTATGATTAGGGTTGTATTTTTGTGATTGTATGATTGTGATTGTATGATTGCGATTGTATTGTTGTGATTGTATGATTGTGATAGTATGGTTGTGATTGTATGATTGTGATTGTATGATTGTGATTGTATGATTGCGATTGTATGATTGTAATTGTATGATTGTCATTGTATGATTGTGATTGTATGATTGTGATTGTATGACTGTGATTGTATGATTGTGATTGTATGATTGTGATTGTATGATTGTGATTGTATGATTGTGATTGTATGATTGTGATTGTATGATTGTGATTGTAAGATTGTGATTGTGTGATTGTATTTGGGAGATTGTAATTGTATGATTGCGATTTTATAATTGCGATTGTATGCTGGTGACTGTATTATTGTGATTGTATGATTGTGATTGTATGATTGTGATTGCATGATTGTGATTGTATGATTGTGATTGTATGATTGTGATGGTATGATTGTGATTGTATGATTGCGATAGTATGATTGTGATTGTATGATTGTGATTGTATGGTTGTGATTGTATGATTGCGATTGTATGATGGTGATTGTATGATTGTGATTGTATGATAATGAGTGTATGATTGTGATTGTATGATTGTGATGGTATGATTGTGACTGTATGATTGCGATAGTATGATTGTGATTGTAAGATTGTGATTGTATGACTGTGATTGTATGATTGTGATTGTATGATTGTCATTGTATGATTATGATTGTATGATTGTGATTGTATGATTGTGATTGTGCGATTGTGATTGTGCGATTGTGATTGTACGATTGTGATTGTACGATCGTGATTGTATGATTGTGATTGTATGATTATGATTGAATGATTGTAATTGTATGACTGTGATTGTATGATTGTGATTGTATGATTGTAATTGTATGATTGTGATTGTATGATTGTGATTGTATGATTGTGATTGTATGATTGCGATAGTATGATTGTGATTGTATGATTGTGATTGTATGATTGCGATTGTATGATTGTGATTGTATGATTATGATTGTATGATTGTGATTGTATGATTATGATTGTACGGTTGTGACTGTATGGTTGTGATGGTATGATTGCGATTGTATGATTGCGATAGTATGATTGTGATTGTATGATTGTGATTGTATGATTGTGACAGTATCATTGTGATTGTGTGATTGTGATTGTGTGATTGCGATTGTGTGATTGCGATTGTATGATTGTGATTGTATGATTGTGATTGTATGATTGTGATAGTATGATTGTGATTGTATGACTGTGATTGTATGACTGTGATTGTATGATTGTGATTGTATGATTGTGATTGCATGATTGTGATTGTATGATTGTGATTGTATGATATTGATTGTATGATTGTGATTGTATGATTGTGATTGTATGATTGTGATTGTATGATTGTGATTGTATGATTGTGATTGTCTGATTGTGATTGTATGATTGTGATTGTATGATTGTGATTGTATGATTGTGACTGTATGATTGTAATTGTATGATTATGATTGTACGATTGTGATTGCATGATTGTGATTGTATGATTGAGATTGCATGATTTTGAATGTATGATTGTGATTGTATGATTGTGATTGTATGATTGTGATTGTGTGATTGTGATAGTATGATTGTGATTGTATGATTGTGATTGTATGACTGTGATTGTATGATTGTGATTGTATGATTGTGATTGTATGTCTGTGATTGTATGATTGTGATTGTGCGATTGTGATTGTACGATTGTGATTGTATGATTGTGATTGTATGATTATGATTGAATGATTGTGATTGCATGATTGTGATTGTATGGTTGTGATTGCATGATTTTGAATGTATGATTGTGATTGTATGATTGTGATTGTATGATTGTGATTGTATGATTGCGATTGTAAGATTGTGATTGAATGACTGTCATTGTATGATTGTGATTGTATGATTGTGATTGTATGATTATGATTGTATGATTGTGATTGTATGATTGTGATGGTGTGATTGTGATTGTATGATTGGGATCGTATGATTGTGATTGTATGACTATGATTGTATGATTGTGATTGTATGATTGCGATTGTATGATTAGGGTTGTATTTTTGTGATTGTATGATTGTGATTGTATGATTGCGATTGTATTGTTGTGATTGTATGATTGTGATAGTATGGTTGTGATTGTATGATTGTGATTGTATGATTGCGATTGTATGATTGTAATTGTATGATTGTCATTGTATGATTGTGATTGTATGATTGTGATTGTATGACTGTGATTGTATGATTGTGATTGTATGATTGTGATTGTATGATTGTGATTGTATGATTGTGATTGTATGATTGTGATTGTAAGATTGTGATTGTGTGATTGTATTTGGGAGATTGTAATTGTATGATTGCGATTTTATAATTGCGATTGTATGCTGGTGACTGTATTATTGTGATTGTATGATTGTGATTGTATGATTGTGATTGCATGATTGTGATTGTATGATTGTGATTGTATGATTGTGATGGTATGATTGTGATTGTATGATTGCGATAGTATGATTGTGATTGTATGATTGTGATTGTATGGTTGTGATTGTATGATTGCGATTGTATGATGGTGATTGTATGATTGTGATTGTATGATAATGAGTGTATGATTGTGATTGTATGATTGTGATGGTATGATTGTGACTGTATGATTGCGATAGTATGATTGTGATTGTAAGATTGTGATTGTATGACTGTGATTGTATGATTGTGATTGTATGATTGTCATTGTATGATTATGATTGTATGATTGTGATTATATGATTGTGATTGTGCGATTGTGATTGTGCGATTGTGATTGTACGATTGTGATTGTACGATCGTGATTGTATGATTGTGATTGTATGATTATGATTGAATGATTGTAATTGTATGACTGTGATTGTATGATTGTGATTGTATGATTGTAATTGTATGATTGTGATTGTATGATTGTGATTGTATGATTGTGATTGTATGATTGCGATAGTATGATTGTGATTGTATGATTGTGATTGTATGATTGCGATTGTATGATTGTGATTGTATGATTATGATTGTATGATTGTGATTGTATGATTATGATTGTACGGTTGTGACTGTATGGTTGTGATGGTATGATTGCGATTGTATGATTGCGATAGTATGATTGTGATTGTATGATTGTGATTGTATGATTGTGACAGTATCATTGTGATTGTGTGATTGTGATTGTGTGATTGCGATTGTGTGATTGCGATTGTATGATTGTGATTGTATGATTGTGATTGTATGATTGTGATAGTATGATTGTGATTGTATGACTGTGATTGTATGACTGTGATTGTATGATTGTGATTGTATGATTGTGATTGTTAGATTGTGATTGTATGACTGTGATTGTATGATTGTGATTGTATGATTGTGATTGTATGATTGTGATTGTATGATTGTGATTGTATGATTGTGATTGTATGATTGTGATTGTATGATTGTGATTGTATGATTGTGATTGTATGATTGTGATTGTATGATTGTGATTGTATGATTGTATTTGGGAGATTGTAGTTGTATGATTGCGATTGTATGATTGTGATTGTATGATTGTGATGTATGATTGTAATTGTATGATTATGATTGTATGATTGTGATTGTATGATTGTGGTGGTATGATTGTGATTGTATGATTGCGATCGTATGATTGTGATTGTATGATTATGATTGTATGATTGTGATTGTATGATTGCGATTGTATGATTGTGATTGTATGATTATGATTGCATTTTTGTGATTGTATGATTGAGATTGTATGATTGTGATTGTATGATTGTGATTGTATGATTGTGATTGTACGATTGTGATTGTATGATTGTGATTGTATGATTGCGATTATATGAATGAAATTGTATGATTGTGATTGCATGATTGTGATTATATGATTGTGATTGTATGATATTGATTGTATGATTGTGATTGTATGATTGTGATTGTATGATTGTGATAGTATGATTGTGATTGTATGAATGTGATTGTATGACTGTGATTGTATGATTGTGATTGTGCGATTGTGATTGTGCGATTGTGATTGTACGATTGTGATTGCACGATCGTGATTGTATGATTGTGATTGTATGATTATGATTGAATGATTGTGATTGCATGATTGTGATTGTATGATTGTGATTGCATGATTTTTAATGTATGATTGTGATTGTACGATTGTGATTGTATGATTGTGATTGTATGATTGTGATAGTATGATTGCGATTGTAAGATTGTGATTGTATGACTGTGATTGTATGATTGTGATTGTATGATTGTCATTGTATGATTATGATTGTATGATAGCGATTGCATGATTGTGATTGTATGATTGAGTTTGCATGATTTTGTATGTATGATTGTGATTGTATGATTGTGATTGTATGATTCAGATTGTATGATTGCGATTGTATGAATGCGATTGTATGATTGTGATTGCATGATTGTGATTGTATGATTGTGATTGTATGATATTGATTGTATGATTGTGATTGTATGATTGTGATTGTATGATTGTCATTGTATGATTATGATTGTATGATTGTGATTGTATGATTGTGATTGTGCGATTGTGATTGTGCGATTGTGATTGTACGATTGTGATTGTACCATCGTGATTGTATGATTGTGATTGTATGATTATGATTGAATGATTGTAATTGTATGACTGTGATTGTATGATTGTGATTGTATGATTGTAATTGTATGATTGTGATTGTATGATTGTGATTGTATGATTGTGATTGTATGATTGCGATAGTATGATTGTGATTGTATGATTGTGATTGTATGATTGCGATTGTATGATTGTGATTGTATGATTATGATTGTATGATTGTGATTGTATGATTGTGATTGTATGATTATGATTGTACGGTTGTGACTGTATGGTTGTGATGGTATGATTGCGATTGTATGATTGCGATAGTATGATTGGGATCGTATGATTGTGATTGTATGATTGTGATGGTATGATTGTGATTGTATGATTGGGGTAGTATGATTGTGATTGCATGATTGTGATTGTATGATTGTGATTGTATGATATTGATTGTATGACTGTGATTGTATGATTGTGATTGTATGATTGTGATTGTATGATTGTGATAGTATGATTGTGATCGTAAGATTGTGATTGTATGATTGTGATTGTATGATTGTGGTTGTATGATTGTGATTGTATGATTGTGATTGTATGATTATGATCGTATTTTTGTGATTGTATGATTGTGATTGTATGATTGTGATTGTATGATTGCGATTGTATGAATGCGATTGTATGATTGTGATTGTATGATTGTGATTGTCTGACTGTGGTTGTATGATTGTGAGTGTATGATTGTGATTGTATGATTGTGATTGTATGATTGGGATAGTATGATGGTGATTGTATGATTGTGATTGTATGACTGTGATTGTATGATTGTGATTGTGCGATTGTGATTGTACGATTGTGATTGTATGACGGTGATTGTGTGACTGTGATTGTATGATTGTGATTGTATGATTGTGATTGTATGATTGTGATAGTATGATTGTGATTGTATGATAGTGATTGTATGATTGTGATTGTATGATTGTGATTGCATGATTGTGATTGTATGATTGTGATTGTATGATTGTGATTGTATGATTGTGATTGTATGATTGTGATTGTACGATTGTGATTGTATGATTGCGATTGTACGATTGCGATTGTATGGTTGTGATTGCATGATTGTGATTGTATGATTGTGATTGTATGATATTGATTGTATGATTGTGATTGTACGATTGTGATTGTATGATTGTGATTGTATGATTGTGATAGTATGATTGTGATTGTATGATTGCGATTGTATGATTGTGATTGTATGATTATGATTGTATTTTTGTGATTGTATAATTATGATTGTATGATTGTGATTGTATGATTGTTATTGTATGATTGTGATTGTATGATTGTGATGGTATGATTGTGATTGTATGATTGTGATTGTATGACTGTGATTGTATGATTGTGATTGTGCGATTGTGATTGTATGATTGTGATTGTATGATTGCGATTGTATGAATGCGATTGTATGATTGTGATTGCATGATTGTGATTGTATGATTGTGATTGTATGATATTGATTGTATGATTGTGATGGTACGATTGTGATTGTATGATTGGGATCGTATGACTGTGATTGTATGATTATGATTGTATGATTGTGATGGTATGATTGCGATTGTATGATTGTGATTGTATGATTATGATTGTATTTTTGTGATTGTATGATTGTGATTGTATGATTGCGATTGTATTATTGTGATTGTATGATTGTGATAGTATGGTTGTGATTGTATGATTGTGATTGTATGATTGCGATTGTATGATTGTAATTGTATGATTGTCATTGTATGATTGTGATTGTATGATTGTGATTGTATGATTGTGATTGTATGATTGTGATTGTATGATTGTGATTGTATGATTGTGATTGTATGATTGTGATTGTATGATTGTGATTGTGTGATTGTATTTGGGAGATTGTAATTGTATGATTGCGATTTTATAATTGCGATTGTATGCTGGTGACTGTATTATTGTGATTGTATGATTGTGATTGTATGATTGTGATTGTATGATTGTGATTGTATGATTGTGATTGCATGATTGTGATTGCATGATTGTGATTGTATGATTGTGATTGTATGATTGCGATTGTATGATTGTGATTGTGTGATTGTGGTTGTATGATTGTGATTGTATGAATGCGATTGTATGATTGTGATTGCATGATTGTGATTGTATGATTGTGATTGTATGATATTGATTGTATGATTGTGATTGTATGATTGTGATTGTATGATTGTGATTGTATGATTGTGATTGTATGATTGTGATTGTCTGATTGTGATTGTATGATTGTGATTGTATGATTGTGATTGTATGATTGTAATTGTATGATTATGATTGTACGATTGTGATTGCATGATTGTGATTGTATGATTGAGATTGCATGATTTTGAATGTATGATTGTGATTGTATGATTGTGATTGTATGACTGTGATTGTATGATTGTGATTGTATGATTGTGACTGTATGACTGTGATTGTATGATTGTGATTGTGCGATTGTGATTGTACGATTGTGATTGTATGATTGTGATTGTATGATTATGATTGAATGATTGTGATTGCATGATTGTGATTGTATGGTTGTGATTGCATGATTTTGAATGTATGATTGTGATTGTATGATTGTGATTGTATGATTGTGATTGTATGATTGTGATTGTATGTTTGTGATAGTATGATTGTGATTGTAAGATTGTGATTGAATGACTGTCATTGTATGATTGTGATTGTATGATTGTGATTGTATGATTATGATTGTATGATTGTGATTGTATGATTGTGATGGTGTGATTGTGATTGTATGATTGGGATCGTATGATTGTGATTGTATGACTATGATTGTATGATTGTGATTGTATGATTGCGATTGTATGATTATGGTTGTATTTTTGTGATTGTATGATTGTGATTGTATGATTGCGATTGTATTGTTGTGATTGTATGATTGTGATAGTATGGTTGTGATTGTATGATTGTGATTGTATGATTGCGATTGTATGATTGTAATTGTATGATTGTCATTGTATGATTGTGATTGTATGATTGTGATTGTATGATTGTGATTGTATGATTGTGATTGTATGATTGTGATTGTATGATTGTGATTGTATGATTGTGATTGTATGATTGTGATTGTATGATTGTGATTGTAAGATTGTGATTGTGTGATTGTATTTGGGAGATTGTAATTGTATGATTGCGATTTTATAATTGCGATTGTATGCTGGTGACTGTATTATTGTGATTGTATGATTGTGATTGTATGATTGTGATTGCATGATTGTGATTGTATGATTGTGATTGTATGATTGTGATGGTATGATTGTGATTGTATGATTGCGATAGTATGATTGTGATTGTATGATTGTGATTGTATGGTTGTGATTGTATGATTGCGATTGTATGATGGTGATTGTATGATTGTGATTGTATGATAATGAGTGTATGATTGTGATTGTATGATTGTGATGGTATGATTGTGACTGTATGATTGCGATAGTATGATTGTGATTGTAAGATTGTGATTGTATGACTGTGATTGTATGATTGTGATTGTATGATTGTCATTGTATGATTATGATTGTATGATTGTGATTGTATGATTGTGATTGTGCGATTGTGATTGTGCGATTGTGATTGTACGATTGTGATTGTACGATCGTGATTGTATGATTGTGATTGTATGATTATGATTGAATGATTGTAATTGTATGACTGTGATTGTATGATTGTGATTGTATGATTGTAATTGTATGATTGTGATTGTATGATTGTGATTGTATGATTGTGATTGTATGATTGCGATAGTATGATTGTGATTGTATGATTGTGATTGTATGATTGCGATTGTATGATTGTGATTGTATGATTATGATTGTATGATTGTGATTGTATGATTATGATTGTACGGTTGTGACTGTATGGTTGTGATGGTATGATTGCGATTGTATGATTGCGATAGTATGATTGTGATTGTATGATTGTGATTGTATGATTGTGACAGTATCATTGTGATTGTGTGATTGTGATTGTGTGATTGCGATTGTGTGATTGCGATTGTATGATTGTGATTGTATGATTGTGATTGTATGATTGTGACAGTATGATTGTGATTGTATGACTGTGATTGTATGACTGTGATTGTATGATTGTGATTGTATGATTGTGATTGTTAGATTGTGATTGTATGACTGTGATTGTATGATTGTGATTGTATGATTGTGATTGTATGATTGTGATTGTATGATTGTGATTGTATGATTGTGATTGTATGATTGTGATTGTATGATTGTGATTGTATGATTGTGATTGTATGATTGTGATTGTATGATTGTGATTGTATGATTGTATTTGGGAGATTGTAGTTGTATGATTGCGATTGTATGATTGTGATTGTATGATTGTGATGTATGATTGTAATTGTATGATTATGATTGTATGATTGTGATTGTATGATTGTGGTGGTATGATTGTGATTGTATGATTGCGATCGTATGATTGTGATTGTATGATTATGATTGTATGATTGTGATTGTATGATTGCGATTGTATGATTGTGATTGTATGATTATGATTGCATTTTTGTGATTGTATGATTGAGATTGTATGATTGTGATTGTATGATTGTGATTGTATGATTGTGATTGTACGATTGTGATTGTATGATTGTGATTGTATGATTGCGATTATATGAATGAAATTGTATGATTGTGATTGCATGATTGTGATTATATGATTGTGATTGTATGATATTGATTGTATGATTGTGATTGTACGATTGTGATTGTATGATTGTGATTGTATGACTGCGATTATATGAATGAAATTGTATGATTGTGATTGCATGATTGTGATTATATGATTGTGATTGTATGATATTGATTGTATGATTGTGATTGTATGATTGTGATTGTATGATTGTGATTGTATGAATGTGATTGTATGAATGTGATTGTATGACTGTGATTGTATGATTGTGATTGTGCGATTGTGATTGTGCGATTGTGATTGTACGATTGTGATTGCACGATCGTGATTGTATGATTGTGATTGTATGATTATGATTGAATGATTGTGATTGCATGATTGTGATTGTATGATTGTGATTGTGTGATTGTATTTGGGAGATTGTAATTGTATGATTGCGATTTTATAATTGCGATTGTATGCTGGTGACTGTATTATTGTGATTGTATGATTGTGATTGTATGATTGTGATTGCATGATTGTGATTGTATGATTGTGATTGTATGATTGTGATGGTATGATTGTGATTGTATGATTGCGATAGTATGATTGTGATTGTGTGATTGTGATTGTGTGATTGCGATTGTGTGATTGCGATTGTATGATTGTGATTGTATGATTGTGATTGTATGATTGTGATAGTATGATTGTGATTGTATGACTGTGATTGTATGACTGTGATTGTATGATTGTGATTGTATGATTGTGATTGTTAGATTGTGATTGTATGACTGTGATTGTATGATTGTGATTGTATGATTGTGATTGTATGATTGTGATTGTATGATTGTGATTGTATGGTTGTGATTGTATGATTGTGATTGTATGATTGTGATTGTATGATTGTATTTGGGAGATTGTAGTTGTATGATTGCGATTGTATGATTGTGATTGTATGATTGTGATGTATGATTGTAATTGTATGATTATGATTGTATGATTGTGATTGTATGATTGTGGTGGTATGATTGTGATTGTATGATTGCGATCGTATGATTGTGATTGTATGGTTATGATTGTATGATTGTGATTGTATGATTGCGATTGTATGATTGTGATTGTATGATTATGATTGCATTTTTGTGATTGTATGATTGAGATTGTATGATTGTGATTGTATGATTGTGATTGTATGATTGTGATTGTACGATTGTGATTGTATGATTGTGATTGTATGATTGCGATTATATGAATGAAATTGTATGATTGTGATTGCATGATTGTGATTATATGATTGTGATTGTATGATATTGATTGTATGATTGTGATTGTATGATTGTGATTGTATGATTGTGATAGTATGATTGTGATTGTATGAATGTGATTGTATGACTGTGATTGTATGATTGTGATTGTGCGATTGTGATTGTGCAATTGTGATTGTACGATTGTGATTGCACGATCGTGATTGTATGATTGTGATTGTATGATTATGATTGAATGATTGTGATTGCATGATTGTGATTGTATGATTGTGATTGTATGATTGAGATTGCATGATTTTGTATGTATGATTGTGATTGTATGATTGTGATTGTATGATTGTGATTGTATGATTGCGATTGTATGAATGCGATTGTATGATTGTGATTGCATGATTGTGATTGTATGATTGTGATTGTATGATATTGATTGTATGATTGTGATTGTATGATTGTGATTGTATGATTGTGATTGTATGATTGTGATTGTATGATTGTGATTGTCTGATTGTGGTTGTATGATTGTGATTGTATGATTGTGATTGTATGATTGTAATTGTATGATTATGATTGTACGATTGTGATTGCATGATTGTGATTGTATGATTGAGATTGCATGATTTTGTATGTATGATTGTGATTGTATGATTGTGATTGTATGATTGTGATTGTATGATTGTGATTGTATGATTGTGATAGTATGATTGTGATTGTATGATTGTGATTGTATGACTGTGATTGTATGATTGTGATTGTATGATTGTGATTGTATGACTGTGATTGTATGATTGTGATTGTAAGATTGTGATTGTATGACTGTCATTGTATGATTGTGATTGTATGATTGTGATTGTATGATTATGATTGTATGATTGTGATTGTATGATTGGGATCGTATGATTGTGATTGTATGATTGTGATGGTATGATTGTGATTGTATGATTGCGGTAGTATGATTGTGATTGTAAGATTGTGATTGTATGACTGTGATTGTATGATTGTGATTGTATGATTGTCATTGTATGATTATGATTGTATGATTGTGATTGTACGATTGTGATTGTACTATTGTGATTGTGCGATTGTGATTGTACGATTGTGATTGTACGATCGTGATTGTATGATTGTGATAGTATGATTGTGATTGTATGATTGTGATTGTATGACTGTGATTGTATGATTGTGATTGTATGATTGTGATTGTATGATTGTGATTGTATGATTGTGATTGTAAGATTGTGATTGTATGACTGTCATTGTATGATTGTGATTGTGCGATTGTGATTGTACGATTGTGATTGTATGATTGTGATTGTATGATTGTGATTGTATGATTGTAATTGTATGATTATGATTGAACGATTGTGATTGCATGATTGTGATTGTATGATTGAGATTGCATGATTTTGAATGTATGATTGTGATTGTATTATTGTGATTGTATGATTGTGATTGTGTGATTGTGATAGTATGATTGTGATTGTATGATTGTGATTGTATGACTGTGATTGTATGATTGTGATTGTATGATTGTGATTGTATGACTGTGATTGTATGATTGTGATTGTGCGATTGTGATTGTATGATTGCGATTGTATTGTTGTGATTGTATGATTGTGATAGTATGGTTGTGATTGTATGATTGTGATTGTATGATTGCGATTGTATGATTGTAATTGTATGATTGTCATTGTATGATTGTGATTGTATGATTGTGATTGTATGATTGTGATTGTATGATTGTGATTGTATGATTGTGATTGTATGATTGTGATTGTATGATTGTGATTGTATGATTGTGATTGTAAGATTGTGATTGTGTGATTGTATTTGGGAGATTGTAATTGTATGATTGCGATTTTATAATTGCGATTGTATGCTGGTGACTGTATTATTGTGATTGTATGATTGTGATTGTATGATTGTGATTGCATGATTGTGATTGTATGATTGTGATTGTATGATTGTGATGGTATGATTGTGATTGTATGATTGCGATAGTATGATTGTGATTGTATGATTGTGATTGTATGGTTGTGATTGTATGATTGCGATTGTATGATGGTGATTGTATGATTGTGATTGTATGATAATGAGTGTATGATTGTGATTGTATGATTGTGATGGTATGATTGTGACTGTATGATTGCGATAGTATGATTGTGATTGTAAGATTGTGATTGTATGACTGTGATTGTATGATTGTGATTGTATGATTGTCATTGTATGATTATGATTGTATGATTGTGATTGTATGATTGTGATTGTGCGATTGTGATTGTACGATTGTGATTGTACGATCGTGATTGTATGATTGTGATTGTATGATTATGATTGAATGATTGTAATTGTATGACTGTGATTGTATGATTGTGATTGTATGATTGTAATTGTATGATTGTGATTGTATGATTGTGATTGTATGATTGTGATTGTATGATTGCGATAGTATGATTGTGATTTTATGATTGTGATTGTACGATTGCGATTGTATGATTGTGATTGTATGATTATGATTGTATGATTGTGATTGTATGATTATGATTGTACGGTTGTGACTGTATGGTTGTGATGGTATGATTGCGATTGTATGATTGCGATAGTATGATTGTGATTGTATGATTGTGATTGTATGATTGTGACAGTATCATTGTGATTGTGTGATTGTGATTGTGTGATTGCGATTGTGTGATTGCGATTGTATGATTGTGATTGTATGATTGTGATTGTATGATTGTGATAGTATGATTGTGATTGTATGACTGTGATTGTATGACTGTGATTGTATGATTGTGATTGTATGATTGTGATTGTTAGATTGTGATTGTATGATTGTGATTGTATGATTATGATTGCATTTTTGTGATTGTATGATTGAGATTGTATGATTGTGATTGTATGATTGTGATTGTATGATTGTGATTGTACGATTGTGATTGTATGATTGTGATTGTATGATTGCGATTATATGAATGAAATTGTATGATTGTGATTGCATGATTGTGATTATATGATTGTGATTGTATGATATTGATTGTATGATTGTGATTGTATGATTGTGATTGTATGATTGTGATAGTATGATTGTGATTGTATGAATGTGATTGTATGACTGTGATTGTATGATTGTGATTGTGCGATTGTGATTGTGCGATTGTGATTGTACGATTGTGATTGCACGATCGTGATTGTATGATTGTGATTGTATGATTATGATTGAATGATTGTGATTGCATGATTGTGATTGTATGATTGTGATTGCATGATTTTTAATGTATGATTGTGATTGTACGATTGTGATTGTATGATTGTGATTGCATGATTGTGATTATATGATTGTGATTGTATGATATTGATTGTATGATTGTGATTGTATGATTGTGATTGTATGATTGTGATAGTATGATTGTGATTGTATGAATGTGATTGTATGACTGTGATTGTATGATTGTGATTGTGCGATTGTGATTGTGCGATTGTGATTGTACGATTGTGATTGCACGATCGTGATTGTATGATTGTGATTGTATGATTATGATTGAATGATTGTGATTGCATGATTGTGATTGTATGATTGTGATTGCATGATTTTTAATGTATGATTGTGATTGTACGATTGTGATTGTATGATTGTGATTGTATGATTGTGATAGTATGATTGCGATTGTAAGATTGTGATTGTATGACTGTGATTGTATGATTGTGATTGTATGATTGTCATTGTATGATTATGATTGTATGATAGCGATTGCATGATTGTGATTGTATGATTGAGATTGCATGATTTTGTATGTATGATTGTGATTGTATGATTGTGATTGTATGATTGTGATTGTATGATTGTGATTGTATGATTGCGATTGTATGAATGCGATTGTATGATTGTGATTGCATGATTGTGATTGTATGATTGTGATTGTATGATATTGATTGTATGATTGTGATTGTATGATTGTGATTGTATGATTGTGACTGTATGATTGTGATTGTCTGATTGTGGTTGTATGATTGTGATTGTATGATTGTGATTGTATGACTGTGATTGTATGATTGTGATTGTATGATTGTGATTGTATGATTGTGATTGTATGATTGTGATTGTATGATT
Source organism: Megachile rotundata (assembly GCF_050947335.1). NCBI lineage: Eukaryota > Metazoa > Arthropoda > Insecta > Hymenoptera > Megachilidae > Megachile > Megachile rotundata. Next base: position 305,080 of record NW_027473318.1, on the reverse strand, counting down.
GTGATTGTATGATTGCGATTGTATTGTTGTGATTGTATGATTGTGATAGTATGGTTGTGATTGTATGATTGTGATTGTATGATTGCGATTGTATGATTGTAATTGTATGATTGTCATTGTATGATTGTGATTGTATGATTGTGATTGTATGATTGTGATTGTATGATTGTGATTGTATGATTGTGATTGTATGATTGTGATTGTATGATTGTGATTGTATGATTGTGATTGTAAGATTGTGATTGTGTGATTGTATTTGGGAGATTGTAATTGTATGATTGCGATTTTATAATTGCGATTGTATGCTGGTGACTGTATTATTGTGATTGTATGATTGTGATTGTATGATTGTGATTGCATGATTGTGATTGTATGATTGTGATTGTATGATTGTGATGGTATGATTGTGATTGTATGATTGCGATAGTATGATTGTGATTGTATGATTGTGATTGTATGGTTGTGATTGTATGATTGCGATTGTATGATGGTGATTGTATGATTGTGATTGTATGATAATGAGTGTATGATTGTGATTGTATGATTGTGATGGTATGATTGTGACTGTATGATTGCGATAGTATGATTGTGATTGTAAGATTGTGATTGTATGACTGTGATTGTATGATTGTGATTGTATGATTGTCATTGTATGATTATGATTGTATGATTGTGATTGTATGATTGTGATTGTGCGATTGTGATTGTGCGATTGTGATTGTACGATTGTGATTGTACGATCGTGATTGTATGATTGTGATTGTATGATTATGATTGAATGATTGTAATTGTATGACTGTGATTGTATGATTGTGATTGTATGATTGTAATTGTATGATTGTGATTGTATGATTGTGATTGTATGATTGTGATTGTATGATTGCGATAGTATGATTGTGATTTTATGATTGTGATTGTACGATTGCGATTGTATGATTGTGATTGTATGATTATGATTGTATGATTGTGATTGTATGATTATGATTGTACGGTTGTGACTGTATGGTTGTGATGGTATGATTGCGATTGTATGATTGCGATAGTATGATTGTGATTGTATGATTGTGATTGTATGATTGTGACAGTATCATTGTGATTGTGTGATTGTGATTGTGTGATTGCGATTGTGTGATTGCGATTGTATGATTGTGATTGTATGATTGTGATTGTATGATTGTGATAGTATGATTGTGATTGTATGACTGTGATTGTATGACTGTGATTGTATGATTGTGATTGTATGATTGTGATTGTTAGATTGTGATTGTATGATTGTGATTGTATGATTATGATTGCATTTTTGTGATTGTATGATTGAGATTGTATGATTGTGATTGTATGATTGTGATTGTATGATTGTGATTGTACGATTGTGATTGTATGATTGTGATTGTATGATTGCGATTATATGAATGAAATTGTATGATTGTGATTGCATGATTGTGATTATATGATTGTGATTGTATGATATTGATTGTATGATTGTGATTGTATGATTGTGATTGTATGATTGTGATAGTATGATTGTGATTGTATGAATGTGATTGTATGACTGTGATTGTATGATTGTGATTGTGCGATTGTGATTGTGCGATTGTGATTGTACGATTGTGATTGCACGATCGTGATTGTATGATTGTGATTGTATGATTATGATTGAATGATTGTGATTGCATGATTGTGATTGTATGATTGTGATTGCATGATTTTTAATGTATGATTGTGATTGTACGATTGTGATTGTATGATTGTGATTGCATGATTGTGATTATATGATTGTGATTGTATGATATTGATTGTATGATTGTGATTGTATGATTGTGATTGTATGATTGTGATAGTATGATTGTGATTGTATGAATGTGATTGTATGACTGTGATTGTATGATTGTGATTGTGCGATTGTGATTGTGCGATTGTGATTGTACGATTGTGATTGCACGATCGTGATTGTATGATTGTGATTGTATGATTATGATTGAATGATTGTGATTGCATGATTGTGATTGTATGATTGTGATTGCATGATTTTTAATGTATGATTGTGATTGTACGATTGTGATTGTATGATTGTGATTGTATGATTGTGATAGTATGATTGCGATTGTAAGATTGTGATTGTATGACTGTGATTGTATGATTGTGATTGTATGATTGTCATTGTATGATTATGATTGTATGATAGCGATTGCATGATTGTGATTGTATGATTGAGATTGCATGATTTTGTATGTATGATTGTGATTGTATGATTGTGATTGTATGATTGTGATTGTATGATTGCGATTGTATGAATGCGATTGTATGATTGTGATTGCATGATTGTGATTGTATGATTGTGATTGTATGATATTGATTGTATGATTGTGATTGTATGACTGTGATTGTATGATTGTGATTGTATGATTGTGATTGTCTGATTGTGGTTGTATGATTGTGATTGTATGATTGTGATTGTATGATTGTGATTGTATGATTGTGATTGTAAGATTGTGATTGTATGACTGTCATTGTATGATTGTGATTGTATGATTGTGATTGTATGATTATGATTGTATGATTGTGATTGTATGATTGGGATCGTATGATTGTGATTGTATGATTGTGATGGTATGATTGTGATTGTATGATTGCGGTAGTATGATTGTGATTGTAAGATTGTGATTGTATGACTGTGATTGTATGATTGTGATTGTATGATTGTCATTGTATGATTATGATTGTATGATTGTGATTGTACGATTGTGATTGTACTATTGTGATTGTGCGATTGTGATTGTACGATTGTGATTGTACGATCGTGATTGTATGATTGTGATAGTATGATTGTGATTGTATGATTGTGATTGTATGACTGTGATTGTATGATTGTGATTGTATGATTGTGATTGTATGATTGTGATTGTATGATTGTGATTGTAAGATTGTGATTGTATGACTGTCATTGTATGATTGTGATTGTATGATTGTGATTGTATGATTATGATTGTATGATTGTGATTGTATGATTGGGATCGTATGATTGTGATTGTAAGATTGTGATTGTATGACTGTGATTGTATGATTGTGATTGTATGATTGTCATTGTATGATTATGATTGTATGATTGTGATTGTACGATTGTGATTGTACGATTGTGATTGTGCGATTATGATTGTACGATTGTGATTGTACGATCGTGATTGTATGATTGTGGTTGTATGATTATGATTGAATGATTGTGATTGTATGATATTGATTGTATGATTGTGATTGTATGATTGTGATTGTATGATTGTGATTGTATGATTGTGATTGTATGACTGTGATTGTATGATTGTGATTGTGCGATTGTGATTGTGCGATTGTGATTGTATGATTGTGATTTAATGATTATGATTGTATGATTGTGATTGTATGATTATGATTGTACGGTTGTGACTGTATGATTGTGATGGTATGATTGCGATTGTATGATTGCGATAGTATGTTTGTGATTGTATGATTGTGATTGTATGATTGTGACAGTATGATTGTGATTGTATGATTGTGATTGTGTGATTGCGATTGTATGATTGTGATTGTATGATTGTGATTGTATGATTGTGATGTATTATTGTAATTGTATGATTATGATTGTATGATTGTGATTGTATGATTGTGATGGTATGATTGTGATTGTATGATTGCGAGTGTATGATTGTGATTGTATGATTATGATTGTATGATTGTGATTGTATGATTGCGATTGTATGATTGTGATTGTATGATTATGATTGTATTTTTGTGATTGTATGATTGTGATTGTATGATTGTGATTGTATGATTGTGATTGTATGATTGTGATTGCATGATTGCGGTTGTATGAATGCGATTGTATGATTGTGATTGCATGATTGTGATTGCATGATTGTGATTGTATGATATTGATTGTATGATTGCGATTGTATGATTGTGATTGTATGACTGTGATTGTATGATTGTGATTGTGCGATTGTGATTGTGCGATTGTGATTGTACGATTGTGATTGTATGATTATGATTGAATGATTGTGATTGCATGATTGTTATTGTATGATTGTGATTGCATGATTTTGAATGTATGATTGTGATTGTATGATTGTGATTGTATGATTGTGATTGTATGATTGTGATTGTATGATTGTGACAGTATCATTGTGATTGTGTGATTGTGATTGTGTGATCGCGATTGTGTGATTGCGATTGTATGATTGTGATTGTATGATTGTGATTGTATGATTGTGATAGTATGATTGTGATTGTATGACTGTGATTGTATGACTGTGATTGTATGATTGTGATTGTATGATTGTGATTGTTAGATTGTGATTGTATGATTGTGATTGTATGATTATGATTGCATTTTTGTGATTGTATGATTGAGATTGTATGATTGTGATTGTATGATTGTGATTGTATGATTGTGATTGTACGATTGTGATTGTATGATTGTGATTGTATGATTGCGATTATATGAATGAAATTGTATGATTGTGATTGCATGATTGTGATTATATGATTGTGATTGTATGATATTGATTGTATGATTGTGATTGTATGATTGTGATTGTATGATTGTGATAGTATGATTGTGATTGTATGAATGTGATTGTATGACTGTGATTGTATGATTGTGATTGTGCGATTGTGATTGTGCGATTGTGATTGTACGATTGTGATTGCACGATCGTGATTGTATGATTGTGATTGTATGATTATGATTGAATGATTGTGATTGCATGATTGTGATTGTATGATTGTGATTGCATGATTTTTAATGTATGATTGTGATTGTACGATTGTGATTGTATGATTGTGATTGCATGATTGTGATTATATGATTGTGATTGTATGATATTGATTGTATGATTGTGATTGTATGATTGTGATTGTATGATTGTGATAGTATGATTGTGATTGTATGAATGTGATTGTATGACTGTGATTGTATGATTGTGATTGTGCGATTGTGATTGTGCGATTGTGATTGTACGATTGTGATTGCACGATCGTGATTGTATGATTGTGATTGTATGATTATGATTGAATGATTGTGATTGCATGATTGTGATTGTATGATTGTGATTGCATGATTTTTAATGTATGATTGTGATTGTACGATTGTGATTGTATGATTGTGATTGTATGATTGTGATAGTATGATTGCGATTGTAAGATTGTGATTGTATGACTGTGATTGTATGATTGTGATTGTATGATTGTCATTGTATGATTATGATTGTATGATAGCGATTGCATGATTGTGATTGTATGATTGAGATTGCATGATTTTGTATGTATGATTGTGATTGTATGATTGTGATTGTATGATTGTGATTGTATGATTGCGATTGTATGAATGCGATTGTATGATTGTGATTGCATGATTGTGATTGTATGATTGTGATTGTATGATATTGATTGTATGATTGTGATTGTATGATTGTGATTGTATGATTGTGATTGTATGATTGTGATTGTCTGATTGTGGTTGTATGATTGTGATTGTATGATTGTGATTGTATGATTGTGATTGTAAGATTGTGATTGTATGACTGTCATTGTATGATTGTGATTGTATGATTGTGATTGTATGATTATGATTGTATGATTGTGATTGTATGATTGGGATCGTATGATTGTGATTGTATGATTGTGATGGTATGATTGTGATTGTATGATTGCGGTAATATGATTGTGATTGTAAGATTGTGATTGTATGACTGTGATTGTATGATTGTGATTGTATGATTGTCATTGTATGATTATGATTGTATGATTGTGATTGTACGATTGTGATTGTACTATTGTGATTGTGCGATTGTGATTGTACGATTGTGATTGTACGATCGTGATTGTATGATTGTGATAGTATGATTGTGATTGTATGATTGTGATTGTATGACTGTGATTGTATGATTGTGATTGTATGATTGTGATTGTATGATTGTGATTGTATGATTGTGATTGTAAGATTGTGATTGTATGACTGTCATTGTATGATTGTGATTGTATGATTGTGATTGTATGATTATGATTGTATGATTGTGATTGTATGATTGGGATCGTATGATTGTGATTGTAAGATTGTGATTGTATGACTGTGATTGTATGATTGTGATTGTATGATTGTCATTGTATGATTACGATTGTATGATTGTGATTGTACGATTGTGATTGTACGATTGTGATTGTGCGATTATGATTGTACGATTGTGATTGTACGATCGTGATTGTATGATTGTGATTGTATGATTATGATTGAATGATTGTGATTGTATGATATTGATTGTATGATTGTGATTGTATGATTGTGATTGTATGATTGTGATTGTATGATTGTGATTGTATGACTGTGATTGTATGATTGTGATTGTGCGATTGTGATTGTGCGATTGTGATTGTATGATTGTGATTTAATGATTATGATTGTATGATTGTGATTGTATGATTATGATTGTACGGTTGTGACTGTATGATTGTGATGGTATGATTGCGATTGTATGATTGCGATAGTATGTTTGTGATTGTATGATTGTGATTGTATGATTGTGACAGTATGATTGTGATTGTATGATTGTGATTGTGTGATTGCGATTGTATGATTGTGATTGTATGATTGTGATTGTATGATTGTGATGTATTATTGTAATTGTATGATTATGATTGTATGATTGTGATTGTATGATTGTGATGGTATGATTGTGATTGTATGATTGCGAGTGTATGATTGTGATTGTATGATTATGATTGTATGATTGTGATTGTATGATTGCGATTGTATGATTGTGATTGTATGATTATGATTGTATTTTTGTGATTGTATGATTGTGATTGTATGATTGTGATTGTATGATTGTGATTGTATGATTGTGATTGCATGATTGCGGTTGTATGAATGCGATTGTATGATTGTGATTGCATGATTGTGATTGCATGATTGTGATTGTATGATATTGATTGTATGATTGCGATTGTATGATTGTGATTGTATGACTGTGATTGTATGATTGTGATTGTGCGATTGTGATTGTGCGATTGTGATTGTACGATTGTGATTGTATGATTATGATTGAATGATTGTGATTGCATGATTGTGATTGTATGATTGTGATTGCATGATTTTGAATGTATGATTGTGATTGTATGATTGTGATTGTATGATTGTGATTGTATGATTGTGATAGTATGATTGTGATTGTAAGATTGTGACTGTATGACTGTGATTGTATGATTGTCACTGTATGATTGTGATTGAATGATTATGATTGTATGATTGTGATTGTATGATTGTGATGGTATGATTGTGATTGTATGATTGCGATCGTATGATTGTGATTGTATGATTATGATTGTATGATTGTGATTGTATGATTGCGATTGTATGATTGTGATTGTATGATTATGATTGTATTTTTGTAATTGTATGATTGTGATTGTATGATTGCGATTGTATTATTGTGATTGTATGATTGTGATAGTATGATTGTGATTGTATGATTGTGATTGTATGATTGCGATTGTATGATTGTAATTGTATGATTGTGATTGTATGATTGTGATTGTATGATTGTGATTGTATGATTGTGATTGTATGACTGTGATTGTAAGATTGTGATTGTATGACTGTCATTGTATGATTATGATTGTATGATTGTGATTGTATGATTGGGATCGTATGATTGTGATTGTAAGATTGTGATTGTATGACTGTGATTGTATGATTGTGATTGTATGATTGTCATTGTATGATTACGATTGTATGATTGTGATTGTACGATTGTGATTGTACGATTGTGATTGTGCGATTATGATTGTACGACTGTGATTGTATGATTATGATTGTACGGTTGTGACTGTATGATTGTGATGGTATGATTGCGATTGTATGATTGCGATAGTATGTTTGTGATTGTATGATTGTGATTGTATGATTGTGACAGTATGATTGTGATTGTATGATTGTGATTGTGTGATTGCGATTGTATGATTGTGATTGTATGATTGTGATTGTATGATTGTGATGTATTATTGTAATTGTATGATTATGATTGTATGATTGTGATTGTATGATTGTGATGGTATGATTGTGATTGTATGATTGCGAGTGTATGATTGTGATTGTATGATTATGATTGTATGATTGTGATTGTATGATTGCGATTGTATGATTGTGATTGTATGATTATGATTGTATTTTTGTGATTGTATGATTGTGATTGTATGATTGTGATTGTATGATTGTGATTGTATGATTGTGATTGCATGATTGCGGTTGTATGAATGCGATTGTATGATTGTGATTGCATGATTGTGATTGCATGATTGTGATTGTATGATATTGATTGTATGATTGCGATTGTATGATTGTGATTGTATGACTGTGATTGTATGATTGTGATTGTGCGATTGTGATTGTGCGATTGTGATTGTACGATTGTGATTGTATGATTATGATTGAATGATTGTGATTGCATGATTGTGATTGTATGATTGTGATTGCATGATTTTGAATGTATGATTGTGATTGTATGATTGTGATTGTATGATTGTGATTGTATGATTGTGATAGTATGATTGTGATTGTAAGATTGTGACTGTATGACTGTGATTGTATGATTGTCACTGTATGATTGTGATTGAATGATTATGATTGTATGATTGTGATTGTATGATTGTGATGGTATGATTGTGATTGTATGATTGCGATCGTATGATTGTGATTGTATGATTATGATTGTATGATTGTGATTGTATGATTGCGATTGTATGATTGTGATTGTATGATTATGATTGTATTTTTGTAATTGTATGATTGTGATTGTATGATTGCGATTGTATTATTGTGATTGTATGATTGTGATAGTATGATTGTGATTGTATGATTGTGATTGTATGATTGCGATTGTATGATTGTAATTGTATGATTGTGATTGTATGATTGTGATTGTATGATTGTGATTGTATGATTGTGATTGTATGACTGTGATTGTAAGATTGTGATTGTATGACTGTCATTGTATGATTATGATTGTATGATTGTGATTGTATGATTGGGATCGTATGATTGTGATTGTAAGATTGTGATTGTATGACTGTGATTGTATGATTGTGATTGTATGATTGTCATTGTATGATTATGATTGTATGATTGTGATTGTACGATTGTGATTGTACGATTGTGATTGTGCGATTATGATTGTACGATTGTGATTGTACGATCGTGATTGTATGATTGTGATTGTATGATTATGATTGAATGATTGTGATTGTATGATATTGATTGTATGATTGTGATTGTATGATTGTGATTGTATGATTGTGGTTGTATGATTGTGATTGTATGACTGTGATTGTATGATTGTGATTGTGCGATTGTGATTGTGCGATTGTGATTGTATGATTGTGATTTAATGATTATGATTGTATGATTGTGATTGTATGATTATGATTGTACGGTTGTGACTGTATGATTGTGATGGTATGATTGCGATTGTATGATTGCGATAGTATGTTTGTGATTGTATGATTGTGATTGTATGATTGTGACAGTATGATTGTGATTGTATGATTGTGATTGTGTGATTGCGATTGTATGATTGTGATTGTATGATTATGATTGTATTTTTGTGATTGTATGATTGTGATTGTATGATTGTGATTGTATGATTGTGATTGCATGATTGCGGTTGTATGAATGCGATTGTATGATTGTGATTGCATGATTGTGATTGCATGATTGTGATTGTATGATATTGATTGTATGATTGCGATTGTATGATTGTGATTGTATGACTGTGATTGTATGATTGTGATTGTGCGATTGTGATTGTGCGATTGTGATTGTACGATTGTGATTGTATGATTATGATTGAATGATTGTGATTGCATGATTGTGATTGTATGATTGTGATTGCATGATTTTGAATGTATGATTGTGATTGTATGATTGTGATTGTATGATTATGATTGCATTTTTGTGATTGTATGATTGAGATTGTATGATTGTGATTGTATGATTGTGATTGTATGATTGTGATTGTACGATTGTGATTGTATGATTGTGATTGTATGATTGCGATTATATGAATGAAATTGTATGATTGTGATTGCATGATTGTGATTATATGATTGTGATTGTATGATATTGATTGTATGATTGTGATTGTATGATTGTGATTGTATGATTGTGATAGTATGATTGTGATTGTATGAATGTGATTGTATGACTGTGATTGTATGATTGTGATTGTGCGATTGTGATTGTGCGATTGTGATTGTACGATTGTGATTGCACGATCGTGATTGTATGATTGTGATTGTATGATTATGATTGAATGATTGTGATTGCATGATTGTGATTGTATGATTGTGATTGCATGATTTTTAATGTATGATTGTGATTGTACGATTGTGATTGTATGATTGTGATTGCATGATTGTGATTATATGATTGTGATTGTATGATATTGATTGAATGATTGTGATTGTATGATTGTGATTGTATGATTGTGATAGTATGATTGTGATTGTATGAATGTGATTGTGTGACTGTGATTGTATGATTGTGATTGTGCGATTGTGATTGTGCGATTGTGATTGTACGATTGTGATTGCACGATCGTGATTGTATGATTGTGATTGTATGATTATGATTGAATGATTGTGATTGCATGATTGTGATTGTATGATTGTGATTGCATGATTTTTAATGTATGATTGTGATTGTACGATTGTGATTGTATGATTGTGATTGTATGATTGTGATAGTATGATTGCGATTGTAAGATTGTGATTGTATGACTGTGATTGTATGATTGTGATTGTATGATTGTCATTGTATGATTATGATTGTATGATAGCGATTGCATGATTGTGATTGTATGATTGAGATTGCATGATTTTGTATGTATGATTGTGATTGTGTGATTGTGATTGTATGATTGTGATTGTATGATTGCGATTGTATGAATGCGATTGTATGATTGTGATTGCATGATTGTGATTGTATGATTGTGATTGTATGATATTGATTGTATGATTGTGATTGTATGATTGTGATTGTATGATTGTGATTGTATGATTGTGATTGTATGATTGTGATTGTCTGATTGTGGTTGTATGATTGTGATTGTATGATTGTGATTGTATGATTGTGATTGTAAGATTGTGATTGTATGACTGTCATTGTATGATTGTGATTGTATGATTGTGATTGTATGATTATGATTGTATGATTGTGATTGTATGATTATGATTGTACGGTTGTGACTGTATGATTGTGATGGTATGATTGCGATTGTATGATTGCGATAGTATGTTTGTGATTGTATGATTGTGATTGTATGATTGTGACAGTATGATTGTGATTGTATGATTGTGATTGTGTGATTGCGATTGTATGATTGTGATTGTATGATTATGATTGTATTTTTGTGATTGTATGATTGTGATTGTATGATTGTGATTGTATGATTGTGATTGCATGATTGCGGTTGTATGAATGCGATTGTATGATTGTGATTGCATGATTGTGATTGCATGATTGTGATTGTATGATATTGATTGTATGATTGCGATTGTATGATTGTGATTGTATGACTGTGATTGTATGATTGTGATTGTGCGATTGTGATTGTGCGATTGTGATTGTACGATTGTGATTGTATGATTATGATTGAATGATTGTGATTGCATGATTGTGATTGTATGATTGTGATTGCATGATTTTGAATGTATGATTGTGATTGTATGATTGTGATTGTATGATTATGATTGCATTTTTGTGATTGTATGATTGAGATTGTATGATTGTGATTGTATGATTGTGATTGTATGATTGTGATTGTACGATTGTGATTGTATGATTGTGATTGTATGATTGCGATTATATGAATGAAATTGTATGATTGTGATTGCATGATTGTGATTATATGATTGTGATTGTATGATATTGATTGTATGATTGTGATTGTATGATTGTGATTGTATGATTGTGATAGTATGATTGTGATTGTATGAATGTGATTGTATGACTGTGATTGTATGATTGTGATTGTGCGATTGTGATTGTGCGATTGTGATTGTACGATTGTGATTGCACGATCGTGATTGTATGATTGTGATTGTATGATTATGATTGAATGATTGTGATTGCATGATTGTGATTGTATGATTGTGATTGCATGATTTTTAATGTATGATTGTGATTGTACGATTGTGATTGTATGATTGTGATTGCATGATTGTGATTATATGATTGTGATTGTATGATATTGATTGTATGATTGTGATTGTATGATTGTGATTGTATGATTGTGATAGTATGATTGTGATTGTATGAATGTGATTGTGTGACTGTGATTGTATGATTGTGATTGTGCGATTGTGATTGTGCGATTGTGATTGTACGATTGTGATTGCACGATCGTGATTGTATGATTGTGATTGTATGATTATGATTGAATGATTGTGATTGCATGATTGTGATTGTATGATTGTGATTGCATGATTTTTAATGTATGATTGTGATTGTACGATTGTGATTGTATGATTGTGATTGTATGATTGTGATAGTATGATTGCGATTGTAAGATTGTGATTGTATGACTGTGATTGTATGATTGTGATTGTATGATTGTCATTGTATGATTATGATTGTATGATAGCGATTGCATGATTGTGATTGTATGATTGAGATTGCATGATTTTGTATGTATGATTGTGATTGTGTGATTGTGATTGTATGATTGTGATTGTATGATTGCGATTGTATGAATGCGATTGTATGATTGTGATTGCATGATTGTGATTGTATGATTGTGATTGTATGATATTGATTGTATGATTGTGATTGTATGATTGTGATTGTATGATTGTGATTGTATGATTGTGATTGTATGATTGTGATTGTCTGATTGTGGTTGTATGATTGTGATTGTATGATTGTGATTGTATGATTGTGATTGTAAGATTGTGATTGTATGACTGTCATTGTATGATTGTGATTGTATGATTGTGATTGTATGATTGCGGTAGTATGATTGTGATTGTAAGATTGTGATTGTATGACTGTGATTGTATGATTGTGATTGTATGATTGTCATTGTATGATTATGATTGTATGATTGTGATTGTACGATTGTGATTGTACTATTGTGATTGTGCGATTGTGATTGTACGATTGTGATTGTACGATCGTGATTGTATGATTGTGATAGTATGATTGTGATTGTATGATTGTGATTGTATGACTGTGATTGTATGATTGTGATTGTATGATTGTGATTGTATGATTGTGATTGTATGATTGTGATTGTAAGATTGTGATTGTATGACTGTCATTGTATGATTGTGATTGTATGATTGTGATTGTATGATTATGATTGTATGATTGTGATTGTATGATTGGGATCGTATGATTGTGATTGTAAGATTGTGATTGTATGACTGTGATTGTATGATTGTGATTGTATGATTGTCATTGTATGATTATGATTGTATGATTGTGATTGTACGATTGTGATTGTACGATTGTGATTGTGCGATTATGATTGTACGATTGTGATTGTACGATCGTGATTGTATGATTGTGATTGTATGATTATGATTGAATGATTGTGATTGTATGATATTGATTGTATGATTGTGATTGTATGATTGTGATTGTATGATTGTGATTGTATGACTGTGATTGTATGACTGTGATTGTATGATTGTGATTGTGCGATTGTGATTGTGCGATTGTGATTGTATGATTGTGATTTAATGATTATGATTGTATGATTGTGATTGTATGATTATGATTGTACGGTTGTGACTGTATGATTGTGATGGTATGATTGCGATTGTATGATTGCGATAGTATGTTTGTGATTGTATGATTGTGATTGTATGATTGTGACAGTATGATTGTGATTGTATGATTGTGATTGTGTGATTGCGATTGTATGATTGTGATTGTATGATTGTGATTGTATGATTGTGATGTATGATTGTAATTGTATGATTATGATTGTATGATTGTGATTGTATGATTGTGATGGTATGATTGTGATTGTATGATTGCGAGTGTATGACTGTGATTGTATGATTGTGATTGTGCGATTGTGATTGTGCGATTGTGATTGTACGATTGTGATTGTATGATTATGATTGAATGATTGTGATTGCATGATTGTGATTGTATGATTGTGATTGCATGATTTTGAATGTATGATTGTGATTGTATGATTGTGATTGTATGATTGTGATTGTATGATTGTGATAGTATGATTGTGATTGTAAGATTGTGACTGTATGACTGTGATTGTATGATTGTCACTGTATGATTGTGATTGAATGATTATGATTGTATGATTGTGATTGTATGATTGTGATGGTATGATTGTGATTGTATGATTGCGATCGTATGATTGTGATTGTATGATTATGATTGTATGATTGTGATTGTATGATTGCGATTGTATGATTGTGATTGTATGATTATGATTGTATTTTTGTGATTGTATGATTGTGATTGTATGATTGCGATTGTATTATTGTGATTGTATGATTGTGATAGTATGATTGTGATTGTATGATTGTGATTGTATGATTGCGATTGTATGATTGTAATTGTATGATTGTGATTGTATGATTGTGATTGTATGATTGTGATTGTATGATTGTGATTGTGTGATTGTGATAGAATTATTGTGTTTGTATGATTGTGATTGTATGGTTGTGATTGTATGATTGTGATTGTATGATTGCGATTGTATGATTGTGATTGTATGATTGTGATTGCATGATTGTGATAGTATGATTGTGATTGTATGATTGTGATTGTACGACTGTGATTGTATGATTGTGATTGTGCGATTGTGATTGTACGATTGCGATTGTACGATTGTGATTGTATGATTGTGATTGTATGATTGTGATTGTATGATTGTGATTGTATGATTGTGATTGTATGATTGTGATTGTATGATTGTGATTGTATGATTGTGATTGTATGACTGTGATTGTATGATTGTGATTGTGCGATTGTGATTGTACGATTG
The DNA here is from genome assembly GCF_050947335.1 of Megachile rotundata. NCBI lineage: Eukaryota > Metazoa > Arthropoda > Insecta > Hymenoptera > Megachilidae > Megachile > Megachile rotundata. The sequence goes on along the minus strand of NW_027473318.1, from coordinate 290,033 downwards.
TGATTGTACGGTTGTGATTGTATGGTTGTGATTGTATGATTATGATAGTATGATTGTGATTGTAAGAATGTGATTGTATGACCGTGATTGTATGATTGTGATTGTATGATTGTGATTGTATGATTGTGATTGTATGATTATGATTGTATGATTGTGATAGTATGATTGTAATTGTATGATTGCGATTGTATGATTGTGATTGTATGATTATGATTGTATTTTTGTGATTGTATAATTATGATTGTATGATTGTGATTGTATGATTGTGATTGTATGATTGCGATTGTATGAATGCGATTGTATGATTGTGATTGCATGATTGTGATTGTATGATTGTGATTGTATGATATTGATTGTACGATTGTGATTGTATGATTGTGATTGTATGATTGTGATTGTATGATTGTGATTGTATGATTGTGATTGTATGACTGTGATTGTATGATTGTGATTGTGCGATTGTGATTGTGCGATTGTGATTGTACGATTGTGATTGTACGATTGTGATTGTACGATTGTGATTGTATGATTATGATTGAATGATTGTGATTGCATGATTGTGATTGTATGATTGTGATTGCATGATTTTGAATGTATGATTGTGATTGTATGATTGTGATTGTATGATTGTGATTGTATGATTGTGACAGTACGATTGTGATTGTATGATTGTGACAGTATGATTGTGATTGTATGATTGTGATTGTGTGATTGCGATTGTATGATTGCGATTGTATGATTGTGATTGTATGATTGTGATTGTATGATTGTGATAGTATGATTGTGATTGTATGACTGTGATTGTATGACTGTGATTGTATGATTGTGATTGTATGATTGTGATTGTATGATTGTGATAGTATGATTGTGATTGTATGATTGTGATTGTATGATTGTGATTGTATGATTGTGATTGTATGATTGTGATTGTATGATTGTGATTGTATGACTGTGAGTGTATGATTGTGATTGTGCGATTGTGATTGTGCGATTGTGATTGTACGATTGTGATTGTACGATTGTGATTGTACGATTGTGATTGTATGATTGTGATTGAATGATTGTGATTGCATGATTGTGATTGTATGATTGTGATTGCATGATTTTGAATGTATGATTGTGATTGTATGATTGTGATTGTATGATTGTGATTGTACGATTGTGATTGTACGATTGTGATTGTACGATTGTGATTGTATGATTGTGATTGAATGATTGTGATTGCATGATTGTGATTGTATGATTGTGATTGCATGATTTTGAATGTATGATTGTGATTGTATGATTGTGATTGTATGATTGTGATTGTATGATTGTGATTGTATGATTGTGATTGTATGATATTGATTGTATGATTGTGATTGTATGATTGTGATTGTATGATTGTGATTGTATGACTGTGATTGTATGATTGTGATTGTGCGATTGTGATTGTGCGATTGTGATTGTACGATTGTGATTGTACGATTGTGATTGTACGATTGTGATTGTATGATTATGATTGAATGACTGTGATTGCATGATTGTGATTGTATGATTGTGATTGCATGATTTTGAATGTATGATTGTGATTGTATGATTGTGATTGTATGATTGTGATTGTATGATTGTGATTGTATGATTGTGATAGTATGATTGTGATTGTATGATTGCGATTGTATGATTGTGATTGTATAATTATGATTGTATTTTTGTGATTGTATAATTATGATTGTATGATTGTGATTGTATGATTGTGATTGTATGATTGTGATTGTATGATTGCGATTGTATGAATGCGATTGTATGATTGTGATTGCATGATTGTGATTGTATGACTGTGATTGTATGATATTGATTGTATGATTGTGATTGTATGATTGTGATTGTATGATTGTGATTGTATGATTGTGATTGTATGATTGTCATTGTATGATTATGATTGTATGATTGTGATTGTACGATTGTGATTGTACGATTGTGATTGTGCGATTATGATTGTACGATTGTGATTGTACGATCGTGATTGTATGATTGTGATTGTATGATTATGATTGAATGATTGTGATTGTATGATATTGATTGTATGATTGTGATTGTATGATTGTGATTGTATGATTGTGATTGTATGATTGTGATTGTATGACTGTGATTGTATGATTGTGATTGTGCGATTGTGATTGTGCGATTGTGATTGTATGATTGTGATTTAATGATTATGATTGTATGATTGTGATTGTATGATTATGATTGTACGGTTGTGACTGTATGATTGTGATGGTATGATTGCGATTGTATGATTGCGATAGTATGTTTGTGATTGTATGATTGTGATTGTATGATTGTGACAGTATGATTGTGATTGTATGATTGTGATTGTGTGATTGCGATTGTATGATTGTGATTGTATGATTGTGATTGTATGATTGTGATGTATGATTGTAATTGTATGATTATGATTGTATGATTGTGATTGTATGATTGTGATGGTATGATTGTGATTGTATGATTGCGAGTGTATGACTGTGATTGTATGATTGTGATTGTGCGATTGTGATTGTGCGATTGTGATTGTACGATTGTGATTGTATGATTATGATTGAATGATTGTGATTGCATGATTGTGATTGTATGATTGTGATTGCATGATTTTGAATGTATGATTGTGATTGTATGATTGTGATTGTATGATTGTGATTGTATGATTGTGATAGTATGATTGTGATTGTAAGATTGTGACTGTATGACTGTGATTGTATGATTGTCACTGTATGATTGTGATTGAATGATTATGATTGTATGATTGTGATTGTATGATTGTGATGGTATGATTGTGATTGTATGATTGCGATCGTATGATTGTGATTGTATGATTATGATTGTATGATTGTGATTGTATGATTGCGATTGTATGATTGTGATTGTATGATTATGATTGTATTTTTGTGATTGTATGATTGTGATTGTATGATTGCGATTGTATTATTGTGATTGTATGATTGTGATAGTATGATTGTGATTGTATGATTGTGATTGTATGATTGCGATTGTATGATTGTAATTGTATGATTGTGATTGTATGATTGTGATTGTATGATTGTGATTGTATGATTGTGATTGTGTGATTGTGATAGAATTATTGTGTTTGTATGATTGTGATTGTATGGTTGTGATTGTATGATTGTGATTGTATGATTGCGATTGTATGATTGTGATTGTATGATTGTGATTGCATGATTGTGATAGTATGATTGTGATTGTATGATTGTGATTGTACGACTGTGATTGTATGATTGTGATTGTGCGATTGTGATTGTACGATTGCGATTGTACGATTGTGATTGTATGATTGTGATTGTATGATTGTGATTGTATGATTGTGATTGTATGATTGTGATTGTATGATTGTGATTGTATGATTGTGATTGTATGATTGTGATTGTATGACTGTGATTGTATGATTGTGATTGTGCGATTGTGATTGTACGATTGTGATTGTACGGTTGTGATTGTATGGTTGTGATTGTATGATTATGATAGTATGATTGTGATTGTAAGAATGTGATTGTATGACCGTGATTGTATGATTGTGATTGTATGATTGTGATTGTATGATTGTGATTGTATGATTATGATTGTATGATTGTGATAGTATGATTGTAATTGTATGATTGCGATTGTATGATTGTGATTGTATGATTATGATTGTATTTTTGTGATTGTATAATTATGATTGTATGATTGTGATTGTATGATTGTGATTGTATGATTGCGATTGTATGAATGCGATTGTATGATTGTGATTGCATGATTGTGATTGTATGATTGTGATTGTATGATATTGATTGTACGATTGTGATTGTATGATTGTGATTGTATGATTGTGATTGTATGATTGTGATTGTATGATTGTGATTGTATGACTGTGATTGTATGATTGTGATTGTGCGATTGTGATTGTGCGATTGTGATTGTACGATTGTGATTGTACGATTGTGATTGTACGATTGTGATTGTATGATTATGATTGAATGATTGTGATTGCATGATTGTGATTGTATGATTGTGATTGCATGATTTTGAATGTATGATTGTGATTGTATGATTGTGATTGTATGATTGTGATTGTATGATTGTGACAGTACGATTGTGATTGTATGATTGTGACAGTATGATTGTGATTGTATGATTGTGATTGTGTGATTGCGATTGTATGATTGCGATTGTATGATTGTGATTGTATGATTGTGATTGTATGATTGTGATAGTATGATTGTGATTGTATGACTGTGATTGTATGACTGTGATTGTATGATTGTGATTGTATGATTGTGATTGTATGATTGTGATAGTATGATTGTGATTGTATGATTGTGATTGTATGATTGTGATTGTATGATTGTGATTGTATGATTGTGATTGTATGATTGTGATTGTATGACTGTGAGTGTATGATTGTGATTGTGCGATTGTGATTGTGCGATTGTGATTGTACGATTGTGATTGTACGATTGTGATTGTATGATTGTGATTGTATGATTGTGATTGAATGATTGTGATTGCATGATTGTGATTGTATGATTGTGATTGCATGATTTTGAATGTATGATTGTGATTGTATGATTGTGATTGTATGATTGTGATTGTATGATTGTGATTGTATGATTGTGATTGTATGATTGTGATTGTATGATTGTGATTGTATGATTGTGATTGTATGACTGTGATTGTATGATTGTGATTGTGCGATTGTGATTGTGCGATTGTGATTGTACGATTGTGATTGTACGATTGTGATTGTACGATTGTGATTGTATGATTATGATTGAATGACTGTGATTGCATGATTGTGATTGTATGATTGTGATTGCATGATTTTGAATGTATGATTGTGATTGTATGATTGTGATTGTATGATTGTGATTGTATGATTGTGATAGTATGATTGTGATTGTATGATTGCGATTGTATGATTGTGATTGTATAATTATGATTGTATTTTTGTGATTGTATAATTATGATTGTATGATTGTGATTGTATGATTGTGATTGTATGATTGTGATTGTATGATTGCGATTGTATGAATGCGATTGTATGATTGTGATTGCATGATTGTGATTGTATGACTGTGATTGTATGATATTGATTGTATGATTGTGATTGTATGATTGTGATTGTATGATTGTGATTGTATGATTGTGATAGTATGATTGTGATTGTATGATTGTGATTGTATGACTGTGATTGTATGATTGTGATTGTGCGATTGTGATTGTGCGATTGTGATTGTACGATTGTGATTGTACGATTGTGATTGTATGATTGTGATTGTATGATTATGATTGTATTTTTGTGATTGTATGATTGTGATTGTATGATTGTGATTGTATGATTGCGATTGTATGAATGCGATTGTATGATTGTGTTTGCATGATTGTGATTGTATGATTGTGGTTATATGATATTGATTGTATGATTGTGATTGTATGATTGTGATTGTCTGATTGTGGTTGTATGATTGTGAGTGTATGATTGTGATTGTATGATTGTGATTGTATGATTGTGATTGTATGATTGTGATTGTATGATTGTAATTGTATGATTATGATTGTACGACTGTGATTGCATGATTGTGATTGTATGATTGAGATTGCATGATTTTGTATGTATGATTGTGATTGTATGATTGCGATTGTATGATTGTGATTGTATAATTATGATTGTATTTTTGTGATTGTATAATTATGATTGTATGATTGTGATTGTATGATTGTGATTGTATGATTGTGATTGTATGATTGTGATTGTATGATTGCGATTGTATGAATGCGATTGTATGGTTGTGATTGCATGATTGTGATTGTATGATTGTGATTGTATGATTGTGATTGTATGATTGTGATAGTATGATTCTGATTGTATGATTGCGATTGTATGACCGTGATTGTATGATTGTGATTGTATGATTGTGATTGTATGATTGTGATAGTATGATTGTGATTGTATGATTGTGATTGTATGACTGTGATTGTATGATTGTGATTGTGCGATTGTGATTGTACGATTGTGATTGTACGCTTGTGATTGTATGATTATGATTGAATGATAGTGATTGCATGATTGTGATTGTCTGATTGTGATTGCATGATTTTGAATATACGATTGTGATTGTATGATTGTTATTGTAGGATTGTGATAGTATGATTGTGATTGTAAGATTGTGATTGTATGACTGTGATTGTATGATTGTCATTGTATGGTTGTGATTGTATGATTGTGATTGTATGACTGTGATTGTATGATTGTGATTGTGCGATTGTGATTGTACGGTTGTGATTGTACGGTTGTGATTGTATGGTTGTGATTGTATGATTATGATTGAATGATTGTGATTGCATGATTGTGATTGTATGATTGTGATTGCATGATTTTGAATGTATGATAGTCATTGTATGATTGTGATTGTATGAGTGTGATTGTAGGATTGTGATTGTATGATTGTGATAGTATGATTGTGATTGTAAAATTGTGATTGTATGACCGTGATTGTATGATTGTGATTGTATGATTGTGATTGTATGATTATGATTGTATGATTGTGATTGTATGATTGTATTTGGGAGATTGTATTTTGGAGATTGTAATTGTAGGATTGCGATTGTACGATTGTGATTGTATGATTGTAATTGTATGATTGTGATTGTATGATTGTGATTGTATGATTGTGATTGTATGATTGTGATTGTATGATTGTAATTGTATGATTGTGATTGTATGATTGTGATTGTATGACTGTGATTGTATGGTTGCGATAGTATGATTGTGATTGTATGATTGTGATTGTATGATTGCGATTGTATGATTGTGATTGTATGATTATGATTGTATGATTGTGACTGTATGATTATGATTGTACGGTTGTGACTGTATGATTGTGATGGTATGATTGCGATTGTATGATTGCGATAGTATGATTGTGATTGTATGATTGTGATTGTATGATTGTGACAGTATGATTGTGATTGTATGATTGTGATTGTGTGATTGCGATTGTATGATTGTGATTGTATGATTGTGATTGTATGATTGCGATTGTATGATTGTGATTGTATGATTATGATTGTATGATTGTGATTGTATGATTATGATTGTACGGTTGTGACTGTATGATTGTGATGGTATGATTGCGATTGTATGATTGCGATAGTATGACTGTGATTGTATGATTGTGATTGTGCGATTGTGATTGTACGATTGTGATTGTACGGTTGTGATTGTATGGTTGTGATTGTATGATTATGATTGAATGATTGTGATTGCATGATTGTGATTGTATGATTGTGATTACATGATTTTGAATGTATGATAGTGATTGTATGATTGTGATTGTATGATTGTGATTGTATGATTGTGATTGTATGATTGTGATTGTAAGATTGTGATTGTATGATTGTGATTGTATGATTATGATTGTATTTTTGTGATTGTATAATTATGATTGTATGATTGTGATTGTATGATTGTGATTGTATGATTGCGATTGTATGAATGCGATTGTATGATTGTGATTGCATGATTGTGATTGTATGATTGTGATTGTATGATATTGATTGTATGATTGTGATTGTATGATTGTGATTGTATGATTGTGATAGTATGATTGTGATTGTATGATTGCGATTGTATGACTGTGATTGTATGATTGTGATTGTGCGATTGTGATTGTGCGATTGTGATTGTACGATTGTGATTGTACGATTGTGATTGTACGATTGTGATTGTACGATTATGATTGAATGATTGTGATTGCATGATTGTGATTGTATGATTGTGATTGCATGATTTTGAATGTATGATTGTGATTGTATGATTGTGATTGTATGATTGTGATTGTATGATTGTGATAGTATGATTGTGATTGTATGATTGCGATTGTATGATTGTGATTGTACGGTTGTGACTGTATGATTGTGATGGTATGATTGCGATTGTATGATTGCGATAGTATGATTGCGATTGTATGATTGTGATTGTATGATTGTGATTGTATGATTGCGATTGTATGATTGCGATTGTATGATTATGATTGTATGATTGTGATTGTATGATTATGATTGTACGGTTGTGACTGTATGATTGTGATGGTATGATTGCGATTGTATGATTGCGATAGTATGATTGTGATTGTATGATTATGATTGTATGATTGTGACAGTATGATTGTGATTGTATGATTGTGATTGTGTGATTGCGATTGTATGATTGCGATTTTATGATTGTGATTGTATGATTGTGATAGTATGATTGTGATTGTAAGATTGTGATTGTATGACCGTGATTGTATGATTGTGATTGTATGATTGTGATTGTATGATTGTGATTGTATGATTGTAATTGTATGATTGTGATTGTATGATTGTGATTGTATGACTGTGATTGTATGATTGCGATAGTATGATTGTGATTGTATGATTGTGATTGTATGATTGCGATTGTATGATTGTGACTGTATGATTATGATTGTATGATTGTGATTGTAGGATTATGATTGTACGGTTGTGACTGTATGATTGTGATGGTATGATTGCGATTGTATGATTGCGATAGTATGACTGTGATTGTATGATTGTGATTGTGCGATTGTGATTGTACGATTGTGATTGTACGGTTGTGATTGTATGGTTGTGATTGTATGATTATGATTGAATGATTGTGATTGCATGATTGTGATTGTATGATTGTGATTGTATGATTGTGATTGTATGATTGTGATAGTATGATTCTGATTGTATGATTGCGATTGTATGACCGTGATTGTATGATTGTGATTGTATGATTGTGATTGTATGATTGTGATAGTATGATTGTGATTGTATGATTGTGATTGTATGACTGTGATTGTATGATTGTGATTGTGCGATTGTGATTGTACGATTGTGATTGTACGCTTGTGATTGTATGATTATGATTGAATGATAGTGATTGCATGATTGTGATTGTCTGATTGTGATTGCATGATTTTGAATATACGATTGTGATTGTATGATTGTGATTGTAGGATTGTGATAGTATGATTGTGATTGTAAGATTGTGATTGTATGACTGTGATTGTATGATTGTCATTGTATGGTTGTGATTGTATGATTGTGATTGTATGACTGTGATTGTATGATTGTGATTGTGCGATTGTGATTGTACGGTTGTGATTGTACGGTTGTGATTGTATGGTTGTGATTGTATGATTATGATTGAATGATTGTGATTGCATGATTGTGATTGTATGATTGTGATTGCATGATTTTGAATGTATGATAGTCATTGTATGATTGTGATTGTATGAGTGTGATTGTAGGATTGTGATTGTATGATTGTGATAGTATGATTGTGATTGTAAAATTGTGATTGTATGACCGTGATTGTATGATTGTGATTGTATGATTGTGATTGTATGATTATGATTGTATGATTGTGATTGTATGATTGTATTTGGGAGATTGTATTTTGGAGATTGTAATTGTAGGATTGCGATTGTACGATTGTGATTGTATGATTGTAATTGTATGATTGTGATTGTATGATTGTGATTGTATGATTGTGATTGTATGATTGTGATTGTATGATTGTAATTGTATGATTGTGATTGTATGATTGTGATTGTATGACTGTGATTGTATGGTTGCGATAGTATGATTGTGATTGTATGATTGTGATTGTATGATTGCGATTGTATGATTGTGATTGTATGATTATGATTGTATGATTGTGACTGTATGATTATGATTGTACGGTTGTGACTGTATGATTGTGATGGTATGATTGCGATTGTATGATTGCGATAGTATGATTGTGATTGTATGATTGTGATTGTATGATTGTGACAGTATGATTGTGATTGTATGATTGTGATTGTGTGATTGCGATTGTATGATTGTGATTGTATGATTGTGATTGTATGATTGCGATTGTATGATTGTGATTGTATGATTATGATTGTATGATTGTGATTGTATGATTATGATTGTACGGTTGTGACTGTATGATTGTGATGGTATGATTGCGATTGTATGATTGCGATAGTATGACTGTGATTGTATGATTGTGATTGTGCGATTGTGATTGTACGATTGTGATTGTACGGTTGTGATTGTATGGTTGTGATTGTATGATTATGATTGAATGATTGTGATTGCATGATTGTGATTGTATGATTGTGATTACATGATTTTGAATGTATGATAGTGATTGTATGATTGTGATTGTATGATTGTGATTGTATGATTGTGATTGTATGATTGTGATTGTAAGATTGTGATTGTATGATTGTGATTGTATGATTATGATTGTATTTTTGTGATTGTATAATTATGATTGTATGATTGTGATTGTATGATTGTGATTGTATGATTGCGATTGTATGAATGCGATTGTATGATTGTGATTGCATGATTGTGATTGTATGATTGTGATTGTATGATATTGATTGTATGATTGTGATTGTATGATTGTGATTGTATGATTGTGATAGTATGATTGTGATTGTATGATTGCGATTGTATGACTGTGATTGTATGATTGTGATTGTGCGATTGTGATTGTGCGATTGTGATTGTACGATTGTGATTGTACGATTGTGATTGTACGATTGTGATTGTACGATTATGATTGAATGATTGTGATTGCATGATTGTGATTGTATGATTGTGATTGCATGATTTTGAATGTATGATTGTGATTGTATGATTGTGATTGTATGATTGTGATTGTATGATTGTGATAGTATGATTGTGATTGTATGATTGCGATTGTATGATTGTGATTGTACGCTTGTGACTGTATGATTGTGATGGTATGATTGCGATTGTATGATTGCGATAGTATGATTGCGATTGTATGATTGTGATTGTATGATTGTGATTGTATGATTGCGATTGTATGATTGCGATTGTATGATTATGATTGTATGATTGTGATTGTATGATTATGATTGTACGGTTGTGACTGTATGATTGTGATGGTATGATTGCGATTGTATGATTGCGATAGTATGATTGTGATTGTATGATTATGATTGTATGATTGTGACAGTATGATTGTGATTGTATGATTGTGATTGTGTGATTGCGATTGTATGATTGCGATTTTATGATTGTGATTGTATGATTGTGATAGTATGATTGTGATTGTAAGATTGTGATTGTATGACCGTGATTGTATGATTGTGATTGTATGATTGTGATTGTATGATTGTGATTGTATGATTGTGATTGTATGATTGTGATTGTATGATTGTGATTGTATGATTGTGATTGTATGATTGTGATTGTATGATTGTAATTGTATGATTGTGATTGTATGATTGTGATTGTATGACTGTGATTGTATGATTGCGATAGTATGATTGTGATTGTATGATTGTGATTGTATGATTGCGATTGTATGATTGTGACTGTATGATTATGATTGTATGATTGTGATTGTAGGATTATGATTGTACGGTTGTGACTGTATGATTGTGATGGTATGATTGCGATTGTATGATTGCGATAGTATGACTGTGATTGTATGATTGTGATTGTGCGATTGTGATTGTACGATTGTGATTGTACGGTTGTGATTGTATGGTTGTGATTGTATGATTATGATTGAATGATTGTGATTGCATGATTGTGATTGTATGATTGTGATTGTATGATTGTGATTGTATGATTGTGATAGTATGATTCTGATTGTATGATTGCGATTGTATGACCGTGATTGTATGATTGTGATTGTATGATTGCGATTGTATGATTGTGATAGTATGATTGTGATTGTATGATTGTGATTGTATGACTGTGATTGTATGATTGTGATTGTGCGATTGTGATTGTACGATTGTGATTGTACGCTTGTGATTGTATGATTATGATTGAATGATAGTGATTGCATGATTGTGATTGTCTGATTGTGATTGCATGATTTTGAATATACGATTGTGATTGTATGATTGTGATTGTAGGATTGTGATAGTATGATTGTGATTGTAAGATTGTGATTGTATGACTGTGATTGTATGATTGTCATTGTATGGTTGTGATTGTATGATTGTGATTGTATGACTGTGATTGTATGATTGTGATTGTGCGATTGTGATTGTACGGTTGTGATTGTACGGTTGTGATTGTATGGTTGTGATTGTATGATTATGATTGAATGATTGTGATTGCATGATTGTGATTGTATGATTGTGATTGCATGATTTTGAATGTATGATAGTCATTGTATGATTGTGATTGTATGAGTGTGATTGTAGGATTGTGATTGTATGATTGTGATAGTATGATTGTGATTGTAAAATTGTGATTGTATGACCGTGATTGTATGATTGTGATTGTATGATTGTATTTGGGAGATTGTATTTTGGAGATTGTAATTGTAGAATTGCGATTGTACGATTGTGATTGTATGATTGTAATTGTATGATTGTGATTGTATGATTGTGATTGTATGATTGTGATTGTATGATTGTGATTGTATGATTGTAATTGTATGATTGTGATTGTATGATTGTGATTGTATGACTGTGATTGTATGGTTGCGATAGTATGATTGTGATTGTATGATTGTGATTGTATGATTGCGATTGTATGATTGTGATTGTATGATTATGATTGTATGATTGTGACTGTATGATTATGATTGTACGGTTGTGACTGTATGATTGTGATGGTATGATTGCGATTGTATGATTGCGATAGTATGATTGTGATTGTATGATTGTGATTGTATGATTGTGACAGTATGATTGTGATTGTATGATTGTGATTGTGTGATTGCGATTGTATGATTGTGATTGTATGATTGTGATTGTATGATTGCGATTGTATGATTGTGATTGTATGATTATGATTGTATGATTGTGATTGTATGATTATGATTGTACGGTTGTGACTGTATGATTGTGATGGTATGATTGCGATTGTATGATTGCGATAGTATGACTGTGATTGTATGATTGTGATTGTGCGATTGTGATTGTACGATTGTGATTGTACGGTTGTGATTGTATGGTTGTGATTGTATGATTATGATTGAATGATTGTGATTGCATGATTGTGATTGTATGATTGTGATTACATGATTTTGAATGTATGATAGTGATTGTATGATTGTGATTGTATGATTGTGATTGTATGATTGTGATTGTATGATTGTGATTGTAAGATTGTGATTGTATGATTGTGATTGTATGATTATGATTGTATTTTTGTGATTGTATAATTATGATTGTATGATTGTGATTGTATGATTGTGATTGTATGATTGCGATTGTATGAATGCGATTGTATGATTGTGATTGCATGATTGTGATTGTATGATTGTGATTGTATGATATTGATTGTATGATTGTGATTGTATGATTGTGATTGTATGATTGTGATAGTATGATTGTGATTGTATGATTGCGATTGTATGACTGTGATTGTACGATTGTGATTGTACGATTGTGATTGTACGATTGTGATTGTACGATTGTGATTGTACGATTGTGATTGTACGATTGTGATTGTACGATTATGATTGAATGATTGTGATTGCATGATTGTGATTGTATGATTGTGATTGCATGATTTTGAATGTATGATTGTGATTGTATGATTGTGATTGTATGATCGTGATTGTATGATTGTGATAGTATGATTGTGATTGTATGATTGCGATTGTATGATTGTGATTGTACGGTTGTGACTGTATGATTGTGATGGTATGATTGCGATTGTATGATTGCGATAGTATGATTGCGATTGTATGATTGTGATTGTATGATTGTGATTGTATGATTGCGATTGTATGATTGCGATTGTATGATTATGATTGTATGATTGTGATTGTATGATTATGATTGTACGGTTGTGACTGTATGATTGTGATGGTATGATTGCGATTGTATGATTGCGATAGTATGATTGTGATTGTATGATTATGATTGTATGATTGTGACAGTATGATTGTGATTGTATGATTGTGATTGTGTGATTGCGATTGTATGATTGCGATTTTATGATTGTGATTGTATGATTGTGATAGTATGATTGTGATTGTAAGATTGTGATTGTATGACCGTGATTGTATGATTGTGATTGTATGATTGTGATTGTATGATTGTGATTGTATGATTGTGATTGTATGATTATGATTGTATGATTGTGATTGTATGATTGTATTTGGGAGATTGTATTTTGGAGATTGTAATTGTAGGATTGCGAATGTACGATTGTGATTGTATGATTGTGATTGTATGATTGTGATTGTATGATTGTGATTGTATGATTGTGATTGTATGATTGTGATTGTATGATTGTAATTGTATGATTGTGATTGTATGATTGTGATTGTATGACTGTGATTGTATGATTGCGATAGTATGATTGTGATTGTATGATTGTGATTGTATGATTGCGATTGTATGATTGTGACTGTATGATTATGATTGTATGATTGTGATTGTAGGATTATGATTGTACGGTTGTGACTGTATGATTGTGATGGTATGATTGCGATTGTATGATTGCGATAGTATGACTGTGATTGTATGAATGTGATTGTGCGATTGTGATTGTACGATTGTGATTGTACGGTTGTGATTGTATGGTTGTGATTGTATGATTATGATTGAATGATTGTGATTGCATGATTGTGATTGTATGATTGTGATTGTATGATTGTGATTGCATGATTTTGAATGTATGATAGTGATTGTATGATTGTGATTGAATGATTGTGATTGTATGATTGTGATAGTATGATTGTGATTGTAAGATTGTGATTGTATGACCGTGATTGTGTGATTGTGATTGTATGATTGTGATTGTATGATTATGATTGTATGATTGTGATAGTATGATTGTGATTGTATGATTGCGATTGTATGATTGTGATTGTATGATTATGATTGTATTTTTGTGATTGTATAATTATGATTGTATGATTGTGATTGTATGATTGTGATTGTATGATTGCGATTGTATGAATGCGATTGTATGATTGTGATTGCATGATTGTGATTGTATGATTGTGATTGTATGATATTGATTGTATGATTGTGATTGTATGATTGTGATTGTATGATTGTGATTGTATGATTGTGATTGTATGACTGTGATTGTATGATTGTGATTGTGCGATTGTGATTGTGCGATTGTGATTGTACGATCGTGATTGTATGATTGTGATAGTATGATTGTGATTGTATGATTGTGATTGTATGACTGTGATTGTATGATTGTGATTGTATGATTGTGATTGTATGATTGTGATTGTATGATTGTGATTGTAAGATTGTGATTGTATGACTGTCATTGAATGATTGTGATTGTATGATTGTGATTGTATGATTATGATTGTATGATTGTGATTGTATGATTGGGATCGTATGATTGTGATTGTATGATTGTGATGGTATGATTGTGATTGTATGATTGCGATAGTATGATTGTGATTGTAAGATTGTGATTGTATGACTGTGATTGTATGATTGTGATTGTATGATTGTCATTGTATGATTATGATTGTATGATTGTGATTGTACGATTGTGATTGTACGATTGTGATTGTATGACCGTGATTGTATGTTTGTGATTGTATGATTGTGATTGTATGATTATGATTGTATGATTGTGATTGTATGATTGTATTTGGGAGATTGTATTTTGGAGATTGTAATTGTAGGATTGCGATTGTGCGATTGCGATTGTATGATTGTGATTGTATGAATGCGATTGTATGATTGTGATTGCATGATTGTGATTGTATGATTGTGATTGTATGATTGTGATTGTATGATATTGATTGTATGATTGTGATTGTATGATTGTGATTGTATGATTGTGATTGTATGACTGTGATTGTATGATTGTGATTGTGCGATTGTGATTGTGCGATTGTGATTGTATGATTGTGATTGTATGATTATGATTGTATGATTGTGATTGTATGATTATGATTGTACGGTTGTGACTGTATGATTGTGATGGTATGATTGCGATTGTATGATTGCGATAGTATGTTTGTGATTGTATGATTGTGATTGTATGATTGTGAGAGTATGATTGTGATTGTATGCTTGTGATTGTGTGATTGCGATTGTATGATTGTGATTGTATGATTGTGATTGTATGACTGTGATGTATGATTGTAATTGTATGATTATGATTGTATGATTGTGATTGTATGATTGTGATGGTATGATTGTGATTGTATGATTGCGAGTGTATGATTGTGATTGTATGATTATGATTGTATGATTGTGATTGTATGATTGCGATTGTATGATTGTGATTGTATGATTATGATTGTATTTTTGTGATTGTATGATTGTGGTTGTATGATTGTGATTGTATGATTGTGATTGCATGATTGCGGTTGTATGAATGCGATTGTACGATTGTGATTGCATGATTGTGATTGCATGATTGTGATTGTATGATATTGATTGTATGATTGCGATTGTATGATTGTGATTGTATGACTGTGATTGTATGATTGTGATTGTGCGATTGTGGTTGTGCGATTGTGATTGTACGATTGTGATTGTATGATTATGATTGAATGATTGTGATTGCATGATTGTGATTGTATGATTGTGATTGCATGATTTTGAATGTATGATTGTGATTGTATGATTGTGATTGTATGATTGTGATTGTATGATTGTGATAGTATGATTGTGATTGTAAGATTGTGATTGTATGACTGTGATTGTATGATTGTCACTGTATGATTGTGATTGTATGATTATGATTGTATGATTGTGATTGTATGATTGTGATGGTATGATTGTGATTGTATGATTGCGATCGTATGATTGTGATTGTATGATTATGATTGTATGATGGTGATTGTATGATTGCGATTGTATGATTGTGATTGTATGATTATGATTGTATTTTTGTGATTGTATGATTGTGATTGTATGATTGCGATTGTATTATTGTGATTGTATGATTGTGATAGTATGATTGTGATTGTATGATTGTGATTGTATGATTGCGATTGTATGATTGTAATTGTATGATTGTGATTGTATGATTGTGATTGTATGATTGTGATTGTGTGATTGTGATAGAATTATTGTGATTGTATGATTGTGATTGTGTGGTTGTGATTGTATGATTGTGATTGTATGATTGGGATTGTGCGATTGTGATTGTACGATTGTGATTGTACGGTTGTGATTGTATGGTTGTGATTGTATGATTATGATTGAATGATTGTGATTGCATGATTGTGATTGTATGATTGTGATTGCATGATTTTTAATGTATGATAGTGATTGTATGATTGTGATTGTATGATTGTGATTGTGTGATTGTGATAGAATTATTGTGATTGTATGATTGTGATTGTATGGTTGTGATTGTATGATTATGACTGAATGATTGTGATTGCATGATTGTGATTGTATGATTGTGATTGCATGATTTTGAATGTATGATAGTGATTGTATGATTGTGATTGAATGATTGTGATTGTATGATTGTGATAGTATGATTGTGATTGTACGATTGTGATTGTATGATTGTGATTGTATGATTGTGACTCTATGATTGTGATAGTATGATTGTGATTGTATGATTGTGATTG
Source organism: Megachile rotundata (assembly GCF_050947335.1). Classification (NCBI taxonomy): domain Eukaryota; kingdom Metazoa; phylum Arthropoda; class Insecta; order Hymenoptera; family Megachilidae; genus Megachile; species Megachile rotundata. The sequence continues at coordinate 272,431 of NW_027473318.1, read as the reverse complement.
TATGACTGTGAGTGTATGATTGTGATTGTCTGATTGTGGTTGTATGATTGTGAGTGTATGATTGTGATTGTATGATTGTGATTGTATGATTGTGATTGTATGATTGTGATTGTATGATTGTGATTGTATGATTGTAATTGTATGATTATGATTGTACGATTGTGATTGCATGATTGTGATTGTATGATTGAGATTGCATGATTTTGTATGTATGATTGTGATTGTATGATTGCGATTGTATGATTGTGATTGTATAATTATGATTGTATGATTGTGATTGTATGATTGTGATTGTATGATTGTGATTGTATGATTGCGATTGTATGAATGCGATTGTATGATTGTGATTGCATGATTGTGATTGTATGATTGTGATTGTATGATTGTGATTGTATGATTGTGAGAGTATGATTCTGATTGTATGATTGCGATTGTATGACCGTGATTGTATGATTGTGATTGTATGATTGTGATTGTATGATTGTGATAGTATGATTGTGATTGTATGATTGTGATTGTATGACTGCGATTGTATGATTGTGATTGTGCGATTGTGATTGTACGATTGTGATTGTACGCTTGTGATTGTATGATTATGATTGAATGATTGTGATTGCATGATTGTGATTGTCTGATTGTGATTGCATGATTTTGAATATACGATTGTGATTGTATGATTGTGATTGTATGATTGTGATTGTATGATTGTGATAGTATGATTGTGATTGTAAGATTGTGATTGTATGACTGTGATTGTATGATTGTCATTGTATGATTGTGATTGTATGATTGTGATTGTATGACTGTGATTGTATGATTGTGATTGTGCGATTGTGATTGTACGATTGTGATTGTACGGTTGTGATTGTATGGTTGTGATTGTATGATTATGATTGAATGATTGTGATTGCATGATTGTGATTGTATGATTGTGATTGCATGATTTTGAATGTATGATAGTGATTGTATGATTGTGATTGTATGATTGTGATTGTATGATTGTGATAGTATGATTGTGATTGTAAGATTGTGATTGTATGACCGTGATTGTATGATTGTGATTGTATGACTGTGATTGTATGATTGCTATAGTATGATTGTGATTGTATGATTGTGATTGTATGATTGCGATTGTATGATTGCGATTGTATGATTATGATTGTATGATTGTGATTGTATGATTATGATTGTACGGTTGTGACTGTATGATTGTGATGGTATGATTGCGATTGTATGATTGCGATAGTATGATTGTGATTGTATGATTGTGATTGTATGATTGTGACAGTATGATTGTGATTGTATGATTGTGATTGTGTGATTGCGATTGTATGATTGTGATTGTATGATTGTGATTGTATGATTGCGATTGTATGATTGTGATTGTATGATTATGATTGTATGATTGTGATTGTATGATTATGATTGTACGGTTGTGACTGTATGTTTGTTATGGTATGATTGCGATTGTATGATTGCGATAGTATGACTGTGATTGTATGATTGTGATTGTGCGATTGTGATTGTACGATTGTGATTGTACGGTTGTGATTGTATGGTTGTGACTGTATGATTATGATTGAATGATTGTGATTGCATGATTGTGATTGTATGATTGTGATTACATGATTTTGAATGTATGATAGTGATTGTATGATTGTGATTGTATGATTGTGATTGTATGATTGTGATAGTATGATTGTGATTGTAAGATTGTGATTGTATGACCGTGATTGTATGATTGTGATTGTATGATTGTGATTGTATGATTATGATTGTATTTTTGTGATTGTATAATTATGATTGTATGATTGTGATTGTATGATTGTGATTGTATGATTGTGATTGTATGATTGTGATTGTATGATTGTGATTGTATGATTGCGATTGTATGAATGCGATTGTATGATTGTGATTGCATGATTGTGATTGTATGATTGTGATTGTATGATTGTGATTGTATGATTGTGATAGTATGATTCTGATTGTATGATTGCGATTGTATGACCGTGATGGTATGATTGTGATTGTATGATTGTGATTGTGTGATTGTGATAGTATGATTGTGATTGTATGATTGTGATTGTATGACTGTGATTGTATGATTGTGATTGTGCGATTGTGAATGTACGATTGTGATTGTACGATTGTGATTGTACGATTGTGATTGTACGATTGTGATTGTAGGATTGTGATTGTATGATTATGATTGAATGACTGTGATTGCATGATTGTGATTGTGTGATTGTGATTGCATGATTTTGAATGTATGATTGTGATTGTATGATTGTGATTGTATGATTGTGATTGTATGATTGTCATAGTATGATTGCGATTGTATGATTGTGATTGTATGATTGTGATAGTATGATTGTGATTGTATGATTGTGATTGTATGACTGTGATTGTATGATTGTGATTATACGATTGTGATTGTACGATTGTGATTGTACGATTGTGATTGTATGATTATGATTGAATGATTGTGATTGCATGATTATGATTGAATGATTGTGATTGCATGATTGTGATTGTGTGATTGGGATTGCATGATTTTGAATGTATGATTGTGATTGTATGATTGTGATTGTATGATTGTGATAGTATGATTGTGATTGTATGATTGCGATTGTATGATTGTGATTGTATGATTATGATTGTATTTTTGTGATTGTATGATTGTGATTGTATGATTGTGATTGTATGATTGCGATTGTATGAATGCGATTGTATGATTGTGATTGTATGATTATGATTGTATTTTTGTGATTGTATGAATGCGATTGTACGATTGTGATTGCATGATTGTGATTGCATGATTGTGATTGTATGATATTGATTGTATGATTGCGATTGTATGATTGTGATTGTATGATTGTGATTGTATGATTGTGATTGTATGATTGTGATAGTATGAGTGTGATTGTAGGATTGTGATTGTATGACTGTGATTGTATGATTGTCACTGTATGATTGTGATTGTATGATTATGATTGTATGATTGTGATTGTATGATTGTGATGGTATGATTGTGATTGTATGATTGCGATCGTATGATTGTGATTGTATGATTATGATTGTATGATTGTGATTGTATGATTGCGATTTTATGATTGTGATTGTATGATTATGATTGCATTTTTGTGATTGTATGATTGTGATTGTATGATTGCGATTGTATTATTGTGATTGTATGATTGTGATAGTATGATTGTGATTGTATGATTGTGATTGTGCGATTGCGATTGTATGATTGTAATTGTATGATTGTGATTGTATGATTGTGATTGTATGATTGTGATTGTGTGATTGTGATAGAATTATTGTGATTGTATGATTGTGATTGTATGGTTGTGATTGTATGATTGTGATTGTATGATTGCGATTGTACGACTGTGATTGTATGATTGTGATTGTGCGATTGTGATTGTACGATTGTGATTGTACGGTTGTGATTGTATGGTTGTGATTGTATGATTATGATTGAATGATTGTGATTGCATGATTGTGATTGTATGATTGTGATTGCATGATTTTGAATGTATGATAGTGATTGTATGATTGTGATTGTATGATTGTGATTGTATGATTGTGATAGTATGATTGTGATTGTAAGATTGTGATTGTATGACCGTGATTGTATGATTGTGATTGTATGATTGTGATTGTATGATTATGATTGTATGATTGTGATTGTATGATTGTATTTGGGAGATTGTATTTTGGAGATTGTAATTGTAGGATTGCGATTGTACGATTGTGATTGTATGATTGTGATTGTATGATTGTGATTGTATGACTGTGATTGTATGATTGTGATTGTATGATTGTGATTGTATGATTGTAATTTTATGATTGTGATTGTATGATTGTGATTGTATGACTGTGATTGTATGATTGCGATAGTATGATTGTGATTGTATGATTGTGATTGTATGATTGCGATTGTATGATTGTGACTGTATGATTATGATTGTATGATTGTGATTGTAGGATTATGATTGTACGGTTGTGACTGTATGATTGTGATGGTATGATTGCGATTGTATGATTGCGATAGTATGACTGTGATTGTATGATTGTGATTGTGCGATTGTGATTGTACGATTGTGATTGTACGGTTGTGATTGTATGGTTGTGATTGTATGATTATGATTGAATGATTGTGATTGCATGATTGTGATTGTATGATTGTGATTGCATGATTTTGAATGTATGATAGTGATTGTATGATTGTGTTTGTATGATTGTGATTGTATGATTGTGATAGTATGATTGTGATTGTAAGATTGTGATTGTATGACCGTGATTGTATGATTGTGATTGTATGATTGTGATTGTATGATTATGATTGTATGATTGTGATAGTATGATTGTGATTGTATGATTGCGATTGTATGATTGTGATTGTATGATTATGATTGTATTTTTGTGATTGTATAATTATGATTGTATGATTGTGATTGTATGATTGTGATTGTATGATTGCGATTGTATGAATGCGATTGTATGATTGTGATTGCACGATTGTGATTTTATGATTGTGATTGTATGATATTGATTGTATGATTGTGATTGTATGATTGTGATTGTATGATTGTGATTGTATGATTGTGATTGTATGACTGTGATTGTATGATTGTGATTGTGCGATTGTGATTGTGCGATTGTGATTGTACGATTGTGATTGTACGATTGTGATTGTACGATTGTGATTGTATGATTATGATTGAATGATTGTGATTGCATGATTGTGATTGTATGATTGTGATTGCATGATTTTAAATGTATGATTGTGATTGTATGATTGTGATTGTATGATTGTGATTGTATAATTGTGATAGTATGATTGTGATTGTATTATTGCGATTGTATGATTGTGATTGTACGGGTGTGTCTGTATGATTGTGATGGTATGATTGCGATTGTATGATTGCGATAGTATGATTGTGATTGTATGATTGTGATTGTATGATTGTGATTGTATGATTGCGATTGCATGATTGTGATTGTATGATTATGATTGTATGATTGTGATTGTATGATTATGATTGTACGGTTGTGACTGTATGATTGTGATGGTATGATTGCGATTGTATGATTGCGATAGTATGATTGTGATTGTATGATTGTGATTGTATGATTGTGACAGTATGATTGTGATTGTATGATTGTGATTGTGTGATTGCGATTGTATGATTGCGATTGTATGATTGTGATTGTATGATTGTGATTGTATGTTTGTGATAGTATGATTGTGATTGTATGACTGTGATTGTATGACTGTGATTGTATGATTGTGATTGTATGATTGTGATTGTAAGATTGTGATTGTATGACTGTGATTGTATGACTGTGATTGTATGATTGTGATTGTATGATTGTGATTGTATGATTGTGATAGTATGATTGTGATTGTATGATTGTGATTGTATGATTGTGATTGTATGATTGTGATTGTATGATTGTGATTGTATGATTGTGATTGTATGATTGTGATTGTACGATTGTGATTGTATGATTGCGATTGTATGAATGCTATTGTATGATTGTGATTGCATGATTGTGATTGTATGATTGTGATTGTATGATATTGATTGTATGATTGTGATTGTATGATTGTGATTGTATGATTGTGACTCTATGATTGTGATAGTATGATTGTGATTGTATGATTGTGATTGTATGACTGTGAGTGTATGATTGTGATTGTCTGATTGTGGTTGTATGATTGTGAGTGTATGATTGTGATTGTATGATTGTGATTGTATGATTGTGATTGTATGATTGTGATTGTATGATTGTGATTGTATGATTGTAATTGTATGATTATGATTGTACGATTGTGATTGCATGATTGTGATTGTATGATTGAGATTGCATGATTTTGTATGTATGATTGTGATTGTATGATTGCGATTGTATGATTGTGATTGTATAATTATGATTGTATGATTGTGATTGTATGATTGTGATTGTATGATTGTGATTGTATGATTGCGATTGTATGAATGCGATTGTATGATTGTGATTGCATGATTGTGATTGTATGATTGTGATTGTATGATTGTGATTGTATGATTGTGAGAGTATGATTCTGATTGTATGATTGCGATTGTATGACCGTGATTGTATGATTGTGATTGTATGATTGTGATTGTATGATTGTGATAGTATGATTGTGATTGTATGATTGTGATTGTATGACTGCGATTGTATGATTGTGACAGTATGATTGTGATTGTATGATTGTGATTGTGTGATTGCGATTGTATGATTGCGATTGTATGATTGTGATTGTATGATTGTGATTGTATGTTTGTGATAGTATGATTGTGATTGTATGACTGTGATTGTATGACTGTGATTGTATGATTGTGATTGTATGATTGTGATTGTAAGATTGTGATTGTATGACTGTGATTGTATGACTGTGATTGTATGATTGTGATTGTATGATTGTGATTGTATGATTGTGATAGTATGATTGTGATTGTATGATTGTGATTGTATGATTGTGATTGTATGATTGTGATTGTATGATTGTGATTGTATGATTGTGATTGTATGATTGTGATTGTACGATTGTGATTGTATGATTGCGATTGTATGAATGCTATTGTATGATTGTGATTGCATGATTGTGATTGTATGATTGTGATTGTATGATATTGATTGTATGATTGTGATTGTATGATTGTGATTGTATGATTGTGACTCTATGATTGTGATAGTATGATTGTGATTGTATGATTGTGATTGTATGACTGTGAGTGTATGATTGTGATTGTCTGATTGTGGTTGTATGATTGTGAGTGTATGATTGTGATTGTATGATTGTGATTGTATGATTGTGATTGTATGATTGTGATTGTATGATTGTGATTGTATGATTGTAATTGTATGATTATGATTGTACGATTGTGATTGCATGATTGTGATTGTATGATTGAGATTGCATGATTTTGTATGTATGATTGTGATTGTATGATTGCGATTGTATGATTGTGATTGTATAATTATGATTGTATGATTGTGATTGTATGATTGTGATTGTATGATTGTGATTGTATGATTGCGATTGTATGAATGCGATTGTATGATTGTGATTGCATGATTGTGATTGTATGATTGTGATTGTATGATTGTGATTGTATGATTGTGAGAGTATGATTCTGATTGTATGATTGCGATTGTATGACCGTGATTGTATGATTGTGATTGTATGATTGTGATTGTATGATTGTGATAGTATGATTGTGATTGTATGATTGTGATTGTATGACTGCGATTGTATGATTGTGATTGTGCGATTGTGATTGTACGATTGTGATTGTACGCTTGTGATTGTATGATTATGATTGAATGATTGTGATTGCATGATTGTGATTGTCTGATTGTGATTGCATGATTTTGAATATACGATTGTGATTGTATGATTGTGATTGTATGATTGTGATTGTATGATTGTGATAGTATGATTGTGATTGTAAGATTGTGATTGTATGACTGTGATTGTATGATTGTCATTGTATGATTGTGATTGTATGATTGTGATTGTATGACTGTGATTGTATGATTGTGATTGTGCGATTGTGATTGTACGATTGTGATTGTACGGTTGTGATTGTATGGTTGTGATTGTATGATTATGATTGAATGATTGTGATTGCATGATTGTGATTGTATGATTGTGATTGCATGATTTTGAATGTATGATAGTGATTGTATGATTGTGATTGTATGATTGTGATTGTATGATTGTGATAGTATGATTGTGATTGTAAGATTGTGATTGTATGACCGTGATTGTATGATTGTGATTGTATGACTGTGATTGTATGATTGCTATAGTATGATTGTGATTGTATGATTGTGATTGTATGATTGCGATTGTATGATTGCGATTGTATGATTATGATTGTATGATTGTGATTGTATGATTATGATTGTACGGTTGTGACTGTATGATTGTGATGGTATGATTGCGATTGTATGATTGCGATAGTATGATTGTGATTGTATGATTGTGATTGTATGATTGTGACAGTATGATTGTGATTGTATGATTGTGATTGTGTGATTGCGATTGTATGATTGTGATTGTATGATTGTGATTGTATGATTGCGATTGTATGATTGTGATTGTATGATTATGATTGTATGATTGTGATTGTATGATTATGATTGTACGGTTGTGACTGTATGTTTGTTATGGTATGATTGCGATTGTATGATTGCGATAGTATGACTGTGATTGTATGATTGTGATTGTGCGATTGTGATTGTACGATTGTGATTGTACGGTTGTGATTGTATGGTTGTGACTGTATGATTATGATTGAATGATTGTGATTGCATGATTGTGATTGTATGATTGTGATTACATGATTTTGAATGTATGATAGTGATTGTATGATTGTGATTGTATGATTGTGATTGTATGATTGTGATAGTATGATTGTGATTGTAAGATTGTGATTGTATGACCGTGATTGTATGATTGTGATTGTATGATTGTGATTGTATGATTATGATTGTATTTTTGTGATTGTATAATTATGATTGTATGATTGTGATTGTATGATTGTGATTGTATGATTGTGATTGTATGATTGTGATTGTATGATTGTGATTGTATGATTGCGATTGTATGAATGCGATTGTATGATTGTGATTGCATGATTGTGATTGTATGATTGTGATTGTATGATTGTGATTGTATGATTGTGATAGTATGATTCTGATTGTATGATTGCGATTGTATGACCGTGATGGTATGATTGTGATTGTATGATTGTGATTGTGTGATTGTGATAGTATGATTGTGATTGTATGATTGTGATTGTATGACTGTGATTGTATGATTGTGATTGTGCGATTGTGAATGTACGATTGTGATTGTACGATTGTGATTGTACGATTGTGATTGTACGATTGTGATTGTAGGATTGTGATTGTATGATTATGATTGAATGACTGTGATTGCATGATTGTGATTGTGTGATTGTGATTGCATGATTTTGAATGTATGATTGTGATTGTATGATTGTGATTGTATGATTGTGATTGTATGATTGTCATAGTATGATTGCGATTGTATGATTGTGATTGTATGATTGTGATAGTATGATTGTGATTGTATGATTGTGATTGTATGACTGTGATTGTATGATTGTGATTATACGATTGTGATTGTACGATTGTGATTGTACGATTGTGATTGTATGATTATGATTGAATGATTGTGATTGCATGATTATGATTGAATGATTGTGATTGCATGATTGTGATTGTGTGATTGGGATTGCATGATTTTGAATGTATGATTGTGATTGTATGATTGTGATTGTATGATTGTGATAGTATGATTGTGATTGTATGATTGCGATTGTATGATTGTGATTGTATGATTATGATTGTATTTTTGTGATTGTATGATTGTGATTGTATGATTGTGATTGTATGATTGCGATTGTATGAATGCGATTGTATGATTGTGATTGTATGATTATGATTGTATTTTTGTGATTGTATGAATGCGATTGTACGATTGTGATTGCATGATTGTGATTGCATGATTGTGATTGTATGATATTGATTGTATGATTGCGATTGTATGATTGTGATTGTATGATTGTGATTGTATGATTGTGATAGTATGATTGTGATTGTAAGATTGTGATTGTATGACTGTGATTGTATGATTGTCACTGTATGATTGTGATTGTATGATTATGATTGTATGATTGTGATTGTATGATTGTGATGGTATGATTGTGATTGTATGATTGCGATCGTATGATTGTGATTGTATGATTATGATTGTATGATTGTGATTGTATGATTGCGATTTTATGATTGTGATTGTATGATTATGATTGCATTTTTGTGATTGTATGATTGTGATTGTATGATTGCGATTGTATTATTGTGATTGTATGATTGTGATAGTATGATTGTGATTGTATGATTGTGATTGTGCGATTGCGATTGTATGATTGTAATTGTATGATTGTGATTGTATGATTGTGATTGTATGATTGTGATTGTGTGATTGTGATAGAATTATTGTGATTGTATGATTGTGATTGTATGGTTGTGATTGTATGATTGTGATTGTATGATTGCGATTGTATGATTGTGATTGTATGATTGTGATTGCATGATTGTGATAGTATGATTGTGATTGTATGATTGTGATTGTACGACTGTGATTGTATGATTGTGATTGTGCGATTGTGATTGTACGATTGTGATTGTACGGTTGTGATTGTATGGTTGTGATTGTATGATTATGATTGAATGATTGTGATTGCATGATTGTGATTGTATGATTGTGATTGCATGATTTTGAATGTATGATAGTGATTGTATGATTGTGATTGTATGATTGTGATTGTATGATTGTGATAGTATGATTGTGATTGTAAGATTGTGATTGTATGACCGTGATTGTATGATTGTGATTGTATGATTGTGATTGTATGATTATGATTGTATGATTGTGATTGTATGATTGTATTTGGGAGATTGTATTTTGGAGATTGTAATTGTAGGATTGCGATTCTACGATTGTGATTGTATGATTGTGATTGTATGATTGCGATTGTATGATTGTGACTGTATGATTGTGATTGTATGATTGTGATTGTAGGATTATGATTGTACGGTTGTGACTGTATGATTGTGATGGTATGATTGCGATTGTATGATTGCGATAGTATGACTGTGATTGTATGATTGTGATTGTGCGATTGTGATTGTACGATTGTGATTGTACGGTTGTGATTGTATGGTTGTGATTGTATGATTATGATTGAATGATTGTGATTGCATGATTGTGATTGTATGATTGTGATTGCATGATTTTGAATGTATGATAGTGATTGTATGATTGTGTTTGTATGATTGTGATTGTATGATTGTGATAGTATGATTGTGATTGTAAGATTGTGATTGTATGACCGTGATTGTATGATTGTGATTGTATGATTGTGATTGTATGATTATGATTGGATGATTGTGATAGTATGACCGTGATTGTATGATTGTGATTGTATGATTGTGATTGTATGATTATGATTGTATGATTGTGATTGTATGATTGTATTTGGGAGATTGTATTTTGGAGATTGTAATTGTAGGATTGCGATTCTACGATTGTGATTGTATGATTGTGATTGTATGATTGCGATTGTATGATTGTGACTGTATGATTGTGATTGTATGATTGTGATTGTAGGATTATGATTGTACGGTTGTGACTGTATGATTGTGATGGTATGATTGCGATTGTATGATTGCGATAGTATGACTGTGATTGTATGATTGTGATTGTGCGATTGTGATTGTACGATTGTGATTGTACGGTTGTGATTGTATGGTTGTGATTGTATGATTATGATTGAATGATTGTGATTGCATGATTGTGATTGTATGATTGTGATTGCATGATTTTGAATGTATGATAGTGATTGTATGATTGTGTTTGTATGATTGTGATTGTATGATTGTGATAGTATGATTGTGATTGTAAGATTGTGATTGTATGACCGTGATTGTATGATTGTGATTGTATGATTGTGATTGTATGATTATGATTGGATGATTGTGATAGTATGATTGTGAGTGTATGATTGCGATTGTATGATTGTGATTGTATGATTATGATTGTATTTTTGTGATTGTATAATTATGATTGTATGATTGTGATTGTATGATTGTGATTGTATGATTGCGATTGTATGAATGCGATTGTATGATTGTGATTGCACGATTGTGATTTTATGATTGTGATTGTATGATATTGATTGTATGATTGTGATTGTATGATTGTGATTGTATGATTGTGATTGTATGATTGTGATTGTATGATTGTGATTGTATGACTGTGATTGTATGATTGTGATTGTATGATTATGATTGTATTTTTGTGATTGTATAATTATGATTGTATGATTGTGATTGTATGATTGTGATTGTATGATTGCGATTGTATGAATGCGATTGTATGATTGTGATTGCACGATTGTGATTTTATGATTGTGATTGTATGATATTGATTGTATGATTGTGATTGTATGATTGTGATTGTATGATTGTGATTGTATGATTGTGATTGTATGATTGTGATTGTATGACTGTGATTGTATGATTGTGATTGTGCGATTGTGATTGTGCGATTGTGATTGTACGATTGTGATTGTACGATTGTGATTGTACGATTGTGATTGTATGATTATGATTGAATGATTGTGATTGCATGATTGTGATTGTATGATTGTGATTGCATGATTTTGAATGTATGATTGTGATTGTATGATTGTGATTGTATGATTGTGATTGTATAATTGTGATAGTATGATTGTGATTGTATTATTGCGATTGTATGATTGTGATTGTACGGGTGTGTCTGTATGATTGTGATGGTATGATTGCGATTGTATGATTGCGATAGTATGATTGTGATTGTATGATTGTGATTGTATGATTGTGATTGTATGATTGCGATTGCATGATTGTGATTGTATGATTATGATTGTATGATTGTGATTGTATGATTATGATTGTACGGTTGTGACTGTATGATTGTGATGGTATGATTGCGATTGTATGATTGCGATAGTATGATTGTGATTGTATGATTGTGATTGTATGATTGTGACAGTATGATTGTGATTGTATGATTGTGATTGTGTGATTGCGATTGTATGATTGCGATTGTATGATTGTGATTGTATGATTGTGATTGTATGTTTGTGATAGTATGATTGTGATTGTATGACTGTGATTGTATGACTGTGATTGTATGATTGTGATTGTATGATTGTGATTGTAAGATTGTGATTGTATGACTGTGATTGTATGACTGTGATTGTATGATTGTGATTGTATGATTGTGATTGTATGATTGTGATAGTATGATTGTGATTGTATGATTGTGATTGTATGATTGTGATTGTATGATTGTGATTGTATGATTGTGATTGTATGATTGTGATTGTATGATTGTGATTGTATGATTGTGATTGTATGATTGCGATTGTATGAATGCTATTGTATGATTGTGATTGCATGATTGTGATTGTATGATTGTGATTGTATGATATTGATTGTATGATTGTGATTGTATGATTGTGATTGTATGATTGTGACTCTATGATTGTGATAGTATGATTGTGATTGTATGATTGTGATTGTATGACTGTGAGTGTATGATTGTGATTGTCTGATTGTGGTTGTATGATTGTGAGTGTATGATTGTGATTGTATGATTGTGATTGTATGATTGTGATTGTATGATTGTGATTGTATGATTGTAATTGTATGATTATGATTGTACGATTGTGATTGCATGATTGTGATTGTATGATTGAGATTGCATGATTTTGTATGTATGATTGTGATTGTATGATTGCGATTGTATGATTGTGATTGTATAATTATGATTGTATGATTGTGATTGTATGATTGTGATTGTATGATTGTGATTGTATGATTGCGATTGTATGAATGCGATTGTATGATTGTGATTGCATGATTGTGATTGTATGATTGTGATTGTATGATTGTGATTGTATGATTGTGATTGTATGATTGTGAGAGTATGATTCTGATTGTATGATTGCGATTGTATGACCGTGATTGTATGATTGTGATTGTATGATTGTGATTGTATGATTGTGATAGTATGATTGTGATTGTATGATTGTGATTGTATGACTGTGATTGTATGATTGTGATTGTGCGATTGTGATTGTACGATTGTGATTGTACGCTTGTGATTGTATGATTATGATTGAATGATTGTGATTGCATGATTGTGATTGTCTGATTGTGATTGCATGATTTTGAATATACGATTGTGATTGTATGATTGTGATTGTATGATTGTGATTGTATGATTGTGATAGTATGATTGTGATTGTAAGATTGTGATTGTATGACTGTGATTGTATGATTGTCATTGTATGATGGTGATTGTATGATTGTGATTGTATGACTGTGATTGTATGATTGTGATTGTGCGATTGTGATTGTACGATTGTGATTGTACGGTTGTGATTGTATGGTTGTGATTGTATGATTATGATTGAATGATTGTGATTGCATGATTGTGATTGTATGATTGTGATTGCATGATTTTGAATGTATGATAGTGATTGTATGATTGTGATTGTATGATTGTGATTGTATGATTGTGATAGTATGATTGTGATTGTAAGATTGTGATTGTATGACCGTGATTGTATGATTGTGATTGTATGATTGTGATTGTATGATTATGATTGTATGATTGCGATTGTATGATTGTATTTGGGAGATTGTATTTTGGAGATTGTAATTGTAGGATTGCGATTGTACGATTGTGATTGTATGATTGTAATTGTATGATTGTGATTGTATGATTGTGATTGTATGATTGTGATTGTATGATTGAGATTGTATGATTGTAATTGTATGATTGTGATTGTATGATTGTGATTGTATGACTGTGATTGTATGATTGCTATAGTATGATTGTGATTGTATGATTGTGATTGTATGATTGCGATTGTATGATTGTGATTGTATGATTATGATTGTATGATTGTGATTGTATGATTATGATTGTACGGTTGTGACTGTATGATTGTGATGGTATGATTGTGATTGTATGATTGCGATAGTATGATTGTGATTGTATGATTGTGATTGTATGATTGTGACAGTATGATTGTGATTGTATGATTGTGATTGTGTGATTGCGATTGTATGATTGTGATTGTATGATTGTGATTGTATGATTGCGATTGTATGATTGTGATTGTATGATTATGATTGTATGATTGTGATTGTATGATTATGATTGTACGGTTGTGACTGTATGTTTGTTATGGTATGATTGCGATTGTATCATTGCGATAGTATGACTGTGATTGTATGATTGTGATTGTGCGATTGTGATTGTACGATTGTGATTGTACGGTTGTGATTGTATGGTTGTGATTGTATGATTATGATTGAATGATTGTGATTGCATGATTGTGATTGTATGATTGTGATTACATGATTTTGAATGTATGATAGTGATTGTATGATTGCGATTGTATGATTGTGATTGTATGATTATGATTGTATTTTTGTGATTGTATAATTATGATTGTATGATTGAGATTGTATGATTGTGATTGTATGATTGTGATTGTATGATTGTGATTGTATGATTGTGATTGTATGATTGCGATTGTATGAATGCGATTGTATGATTGTGATTGCATGATTGTGATTGTATGATTGTGATTGTATGATTGTGATTGTATGATTGTGATAGTATGATTCTGATTGTATGATTGCGATTGTATGACCGTGATGGTATGATTGTGATTGTATGATTGTGATTGTGTGATTGTGATAGTATGATTGTGATTGTATGATTGTGATTGTATGACTGTGATTGTATGATTGTGATTGTGCGATTGTGATTGTACGATTGTGATTGTACGATTGTGATTGTACGATTGTGATTGTAGGATTGTGATTGTATGATTATGATTGAATGACTGTGATTGCATGATTGTGATTGTGTGATTGTGATTGCATGATTTTGAATTTATGATTGTGATTGTATGATTGTGATTGTATGATTGTGATTGTATGATTGTCATAGTATGATTGCGATTGTATGATTGTGATTGTATGATTGTGATAGTATGATTGTGATTGTATGATTGTGATTGTATGACTGTGATTGTATGATTGTGATTATACGATTGTGATTGTACGATTGTGATTGTACGATTGTGATTGTATGATTATGGTTGAATGATTGTGATTGCATGATTATGATTGAATGATTGTGATTGCATGATTGTGATTGTGTGATTGGGATTGCATGATTTTGAATGTATGATTGTGATTGTATGATTGTGATTGTATGATTGTGATAGTATGATTGTGATTGTATGATTGCGATTGTATGATTGTGATTGTATGATTATGATTGTATTTTTGTGATTGTATGATTGTGATTGTATGATTGTGATTGTATGATTGCGATTGTATGAATGCGATTGTATGATTGTGATTGCATGATTGTGATTGTATGATTGTGATTGTATGATATTGATTGTATGATTGTGATTGTATGATTGTGATTGTCTGATTGTGGTTGTATGTTTGTGAGTGTATGATTGTGATTGTATGATTGTGATTGTATGATTGTGATTGTATGATTGTGATTGTATGATTGTGATTGTATGATTGTGATTGTATGATTGTGATTGTATGATTGTAATTGTATGATTATGATTGTACGATTGTGATTGCATGATTGTGATTGTATGATTGAGATTGCATGATTTTGTATGTATGATTGTGTTTGTATGATTGTGATTGTATGATTGTGATTGTATGATTGTGATAATATGATTGTGATTGTAAGATTGTGATTGTATAACCGTGATTGTATGATTGTGATTGTATGATTATGATTGTATGATTGTGATTGTATGATTGTGATTGTATGATTGTGATTGTATGATTGTGATTGTATGATTGTGATTGTATGATTGTGATTGTATAATTATGATTGTGTTTTTGTGATTGTATGATTGTGATTGTATGATTGCGATTGTATGATTGTGATTGTATGATTGTGATTGTATGATTGTAATTGTATGATTATGATTGTACGATTGTGATTGCATGATTGTGATTGTATGATTGAGATTGCATGATTTTGTACGTATGGTTGTGATTGCATGATTGTGATTGTATGATTGAGATTGCATGATTTTGTATGTATGATTGTGTTTGTATGATTGTGATTGTATGATTGTGATTGTATGATTGCGATTGCATGATTGTGAGTGTATGATTGTGATTGTATGATTGTGATTGTATGATTCTGATTGTATGATTGTGATTGTATGATTGTGATTGTATGATTGTAATTGTATGATTATGATTGTACGATTGTGATTGCATGATTGTGATTGTATGATTGAGATTGCATGATTTTGTACGTATGGTTGTGATTGTATGATTGTGATTGTATGATTGTGATTGTATGATTGTGATTGTATGATTGTGGTTGTATGTTTGTGAGTGTATGATTGTGATTGTATGATTGTGATTGTATGATTGTGATTGTATGATTGTGATTGTATGATTGTGATTGTATGATTGTGATTGTATGATTGTGATTGTATGATTGTAATTGTATGATTATGATTGTACGATTGTGATTGCATGATTGTGATTGTATGATTGAGATTGCATGATTTTGTATGTATGATTGTGATTGTATGATTGTGATTGTATGATTGTGATTGTATAATTATGATTGTATTTTTGTGATTGTATGATTGTGATTGAATGATTGCGATTGTATGATTGTGATTTTACGATTGTGATTGTATGATTGTGATTGTATGATTGCGATTGTATGAATGCGATTGTATGATTGTGATTGCATGATTGTGATTATATGATTGTGATTGAATGATATTGATTGTATGATTGTGATTGTATGATTGTGATTGTATGATTGTGATTGTATGATTGCGATTGCATGATTGTGAGTGTATGATTGTGATTGTATGATTGTGATTGTATGATTCTGATTGTATGATTGTGATTGTATGATTGTGATTGTATGATTGTAATTGTATGATTATGATTGTACGATTGTGATTGCATGATTGTGATTGTATGATTGAGATTGCATGATTTTGTACGTATTGTTGTGATTGTATGATTGTGATTGTATGATTGCGATTGTATGACTGTGATTGTATGATTGTGATTGTATGATTGTGATTGTATGATTGTGATAGTATGATTGTGATTGTATGATTGTGATTGTATGACTGTGATTGTATGATTGTGATTGTGCGATTGTGACTGTATGATTGTGATTGTCTGATTGTGGTTGTATGATTGTGATTGTATGATTGTGATTGTATGACTGTGATTGTATGATTGTGATTGTATGATTGTGATAGTATGATTGCGATTGTATGATTGTGATTGTATGATTGTGATAGTATGATTGTGATTGTATGATTGTGATTGTATGACTGTGATTGTATGATTGTGATTGTGCGATTGTGATTGTATGACTGTGATTGTATGATTGTGATTGTGCGATTGTGATTGTACGATTGTGATTGTACGATTGTGATTGTATGATTATGATTGAATGATTGTGATTGCATGATTATGATTGAATGATTGTGATTGCATGATTGTGATTGTATGATTGGGATTGCATGATTTTGAATGTATGATTGTGATTGTATGATTGTGATTGTATGATTGTGATTGTATGATTGTGATAGTATGATTGTGATTGTATGATTGCGATTGTATGATTGTGATTGTATGATTATGATTGTATTTTTGTGATTGTATGATTGTGATTGTATGATTGTGATTGTATGATTGCGATTGTATGAATGCGATTGTATGATTGTGATTGCATGATTGTGATTGTATGATTGTGATTGTATGATATTGATTGTATGATTGTGATTGTATGATTGTGATTGTCTGATTGTGGTTGTATGTTTGTGAGTGTATGATTGTGATTGTATGATTGTGATTGTATGATTGTGATTGTATGATTGTGATTGTATGATTGTGATTGTATGATTGTGATTGTATGATTGTAATTGTATGATTATGATTGTACGATTGTGATTGCATGATTGTGATTGTATGATTGAGATTGCATGATTTTGTATGTATGATTGTGATTGTATGATTGTGATTGTATGATTGTGATTGTATGATTGTGATTGTATGATTGTGATTGTATGGTTGTGATAATATGATTGTGATTGTAAGATTGTGATTGTATAACCGTGATTGTATGATTGTGATTGTATGATTATGATTGTATGATTTTGATTGTATGATTGCGATTGTATGATTGTGATTGTATGATTGTGATTGTATAATTATGATTGTATTTTTGTGATTGTATGATTGTGATTGTATGATTGCGATTGTATGATTGTGATTGTACGATTGTGATTGTATGATTGTGATTGTATGATTGCGATTGTATGAATGCGATTGTATGATTGTGATTGCATGATTGTGATTATATGATTGTGATTGTATGATATTGATTGTATGATTGTGATTGTATGATTGTGATTGTATGATTGTGATTGTATGATTGTGATTGTATGATTGTGATTGTATGATTGTGATTGTATGATTGTGATTGTATGATTGTGATTGTATGATTGTGATTGTATGATTGTGATTGCATGATTGTGATTGTATGATTGTGTTTGTATGATTGTGATTGTATGATTGGGATTGTATGATTGTGTTTGGGTGATTGTAATTGTATGATTGCGATTGTATGATGGTGATTGTATGATTATTATCGTATGATTGTGATTGTTTGACTGCGATTGTATGATTGTGATTGTATGATTGTGATTGTATGATTGTGATTGTATGATTGTGATTGTATGATTGTGATTGTATGATTGTGATTGTATGATTGTGTTTGTATGATTTTGAATGGATGATTGTGATTGCATGATTGTGATTGTATGATTGTGATTGTATGATTGTGATTGTATGATTGTGATTGTATGATTGTGATTGTATGATTGTGATTGTGTGATTGTGATTGTATGATTGTGATTGTATGATTGCGTGTGTATGATTGTGATTCTATGATTGTGATTGTATGATTGTGATCGTATGGTTGTGATTGTTCGATTGCAATTGTACGATTGCGATTGTATTATTGTGATTGTATGATTGTGGTAGTATGGTTGTGATTTTATGATTGTGATTGTATGATTGTGATTGTATTGTTGCGATTGTATGATTGTGATTGTATGATTTTGATTGTATGATTGTGATTGTATGATTGTGATTGTATGATTGTGATTGTATGATTGTTATTGTGTGATTGTATTTGGGAGATTGTAATTGTATGATTGCGATTTTATGATTGCGATTTTATGCTGGTGACTGTATTATTGTGATTGTATGATTGTGATTGTATGATTGTGATTGTACGATTGTATTTGGGTGATTGTAATTGTATGATTGTGATTGCATGATTGTGATTGTATGATTGTGATTGTATGATTGTGATGGTATGATTGTGATTGTATTATTGCGATAGTATGATTGTGATTGTATGATTGTGATTGTATGGTAGTGATTGTATGATTGCGATTGTATGATTGTGATTGTATGATTGTGATTTTATGATAATGATTGTATGATTGTGATTGTATGATTGTGATGGTATGATTGTGATTGTATGATTGCGATAGAATTATTGTGATTGTATGATTGTGATTGTATGGTTGTGATTGTATGATTGTGATTGTATGATTGCGATTGTATGATTGTGATTGTATGATTGTGATTGCATGATTGTGATAGTATGATTGTGATTGTATGATTGTGATTGTATGACTGTGATTGTATGATTGTGATTGTGCGATTGTGATTGTACGATTGTGATTGTACGGTTGTGATTGTATGGTTGTGATTGTATGATTATGATTGAATGATTGTGATTGCATGATTGTGATTGTATGATTGTGATTGCATGATTTTGAATGTATGATAGTGATTGTATGATTGTGATTGTATGATTATGATTGTATGATTGTGATTGTATGATTGTGATTGTATGATTGTGATTGTATGATTGTGATTGTATGATTGTGGTTGTATGTTTGTGAGTGTATGATTGTGATTGTATGATTGTGATTGTATGATTGTGATTGTATGATTGTGATTGTATGATTGTGATTGTATGATTGTGATTGTATGATTCTGATTGTATGATTGTAATTGTATGATTATGATTGTACGATTGTGATTGCATGATTGTGATTGTATGATTGAGATTGCATGATTTTGTATGTATGATTGTGATTGTATGATTGTGATTGTATGATTGTGATTGTATGATTGTGATTGTATGATTGTGATAATATGATTGTGATTGTAAGATTGTGATTGTATAACCGTGATTGTATGATTGTGATTGTATGATTATGATTGTATGATTGTGATTGTATGATTGCGATTGTATGATTGTGATTGTATGATTGTGATTGTATAATTATGATTGTATTTTTGTGATTGTATGATTGTTATTGTATGATTGCGATTGTATGATTGTGATTGTACGATTGTGATTGTATGATTGTGATTGTATGATTGCGATTGTATGAATGCGATTGTATGATTGTGATTGCATGATTGTGATTATATGATTGTGATTGTATGATATTGATTGTATGATTGTGATTGTATGATTGTGATTGTATGATTGTGATTGTATGATTGTGATTGTATGATTGCGATTGCATGATTGTGAGTGTATGATTGTGATTGTATGATTGTGATTGTATGATTCTGATTGTATGATTGTGATTGTATGATTGTGATTGTATGATTGTAATTGTATGATTATGATTGTACGATTGTGATTGCATGATTGTGATTGTATGATTGAGATTGCATGATTTTGTACGTATGGTTGTGATTGTATGATTGTGATTATATGATTGTGATTGTATGATTGTGATTGTATGATTGTGATTGTCTGATTGTGGTTGTATGATTGTGATTGTATGACTGTGATTGTATGATTCTGATTGTATGATTGTGATAGTATGATTGCGATTGTATGATTGTGATTTTATGATTGTGATAGTATGATTGTGATTGTATGATTGTGATTGTATGACTGTGATTGTATGATTGTGATTGTGCGATTGTGATTGTATGACTGTGATTGTATGATTGTGATTGTGCGATTGTGATTGTACGATTGTGATTGTACGATTGTGATTGTATGATTATGATTGAATGATTGTGATTGCATGATTATGATTGAATGATTGTGATTGCATGATTGTGATTGTATGATTGTGATTGCATGATTTTGAATGTATGATTGTGATTGTATGATTGTGATTGTATGATTGTGATTGTATGATTGTGATAGTATGATTGTGATTGTATGATTGCGATTGTATGATTGTGATTGTATGATTATGATTGTATTTTTGTGATTGTGTGATTGTGATTGTATGATTGTGATTGTATGATTGCGATTGTATGAATGCGATTGTATGATTGTGATTGCATGATTGTGATTGTATGATTGTGATTGTATGATATTGATTGTATGATTGTGATTGTATGATTGTGATTGTCTGATTGTGGTTGTATGTTTGTGAGTGTATGATTGTGATTGTATGATTGTGATTGTATGATTGTGATTGTATAACCGTGATTGTATGATTGTGATTGTATGATTATGATTGTATGATTGTGATTGTATGATTGCGATTGTATGATTGTGATTGTATGATTGTGATTGTATAATTATGATTGTATTTTTGTGATTGTATGATTGTTATTGTATGATTGCGATTGTATGATTGTGATTGTACGATTGTGATTGTATGATTGTGATTGTATGATTGCGATTGTATGAATGCGATTGTATGATTGTGATTGCATGATTGTGATTATATGATTGTGATTGTATGATATTGATTGTATGATTGTGATTGTATGATTGTGATTGTATGATTGTGATTGTATGATTGTGATTGTATGATTGCGATTGCATGATTGTGAGTGTATGATTGTGATTGTATGATTGTGATTGTATGATTCTGATTGTATGATTGTGATTGTATGATTGTGATTGTATGATTGTAATTGTATGATTATGATTGTACGATTGTGATTGCATGATTGTGATTGTATGATTGAGATTGCATGATTTTGTACGTATGGTTGTGATTGTATGATTGTGATTATATGATTGTGATTGTATGATTGTGATTGTATGATTGTGATTGTATGATTGTGATAGTATGATTGTGATTGTATGATTGCGATTGTATGACTGTGATTGTATGATTGTGATTGTATGATTGTGATTGTATGATTGTGATTGTATGATTGTGATAGTATGATTGTGATTGTATGATTGTGATTGTATGACTGTGATTGTATGATTGTGATTGTGCGATTGTGATTGTACGACTGTGATTGTACGAATGTGATTGTATGATTATGATTGAATGATTGTGATTGCATGATTGTGATTGTATGATTGTGATTGCATGATTTTGAATATATGATTGTGATTGTATGATTGTGATTGTATGATTGTGATTGTATGATTGTGATTGTATGATTGTGATTGTATGATTGTGATTGTATGATTGTGATTGTATGATTGTGATTGTATGATTGTGATAGTATGATTGTGATTGTAAGATTGTGATTGTATGACTGTGATTGTATGATTGTCATTGTATGATTGTGATTGTATGATTGTGATTGTATGATTGTGATTGTCTGATTGCGGTTGTATGATTGTGATTGTATGACTGTGATTGTATGATTCTGATTGTATGATTGTGATAGTATGATTGCGATTGTATGATTGTGATTGTATGATTGTGATAGTATGATTGTGATTGTATGATTGTGATTGTATGACTGTGATTGTATGATTGTGATTGTGCGATTGTGATTGTATGACTGTGACTGTATGATTGTGATTGTGCGATTGTGATTGTACGATTGTGATTGTACGATTGTGATTGTATGATTATGATTGAATGATTGTGATTGCATGATTATGATTGAATGATTGTGATTGCATGATTGTGATTGTATGATTGTGATTGCATGATTTTGAATGTATGATTGTGATTGTATGATTGTGATTGTATGATTGTGATTGTATGATTGTGATAGTATGATTGTGATTGTATGATTGCGATTGTATGATTGTGATTGTATGATTATGATTGTATTTTTGTGATTGTGTGATTGTGATTGTATGATTGTGATTGTATGATTGCGATTGTATGAATGCGATTGTATGATTGTGATTGCATGATTGTGATTGTATGATTGTGATTGTATGATTGTGATTGTATGATTGTGATTGTATGATTGTGATTGTATGATTGTGATTGTATGATTCTGATTGTATGATTGTAATTGTATGATTATGATTGTACGATTGTGATTGCATGATTGTGATTGTATGATTGAGATTGCATGATTTTGTATGTATGATTGTGATTGTATGATTGTGATTGTATGATTGTGATTGTATGATTGTGATTGTATGATTGTGATTGTATGATTGTGATAATATGATTGTGATTGTAAGATTGTGATTGTATAACCGTGATTGTATGATTGTGATTGTATGATTATGATTGTATGATTGTGATTGTATGATTGCGATTGTATGATTGTGATTGTATGATTGTGATTGTATAATTATGATTGTATTTTTGTGATTGTATGATTGTTATTGTATGATTGCGATTGTATGATTGTGATTGTACGATTGTGATTGTATGATTGTGATTGTATGATTGCGATTGTATGAATGCGATTGTATGATTGTGATTGCATGATTGTGATTATATGATTGTGATTGTATGATATTGATTGTATGATTGTGATTGTATGATTGTGATTGTATGATTGTGATTGTATGATTGTGATTGTATGATTGCGATTGCATGATTGTGAGTGTATGATTGTGATTGTATGATTGTGATTGTATGATTCTGATTGTATGATTGTGATTGTATGATTGTGATTGTATCATTGTAATTGTATGATTATGATTGTACGATTGTGATTGCATGATTGTGATTGTATGATTGAGATTGCATGATTTTGTACGTATGGTTGTGATTGTATGATTGTGATTATATGATTGTGATTGTATGATTGTGATAGTATGATTCTGATTGTATGATTGCGATTGTATGACCGTGATGGTATGATTGTGATTGTATGATTGTGATTGTGTGATTGTGATAGTATGATTGTGATTGTATGATTGTGATTGTATGACTGTGATTGTATGATTGTGATTGTGCGATTGTGAATGTACGATTGTGATTGTACGATTGTGATTGTACGATTGTGATTGTAGGATTGTGATTGTATGATTATGATTGAATGACTGTGATTGCATGATTGTGATTGTGTGATTGTGATTGCATGATTTTGAATTTATGATTGTGATTGTATGATTGTGATTGTATGATTGTGATTGTATGATTGTCATAGTATGATTGCGATTGTATGATTGTGATTGTATGATTGTGATAGTATGATTGTGATTGTATGATTGTGATTGTATGACTGTGATTGTATGATTGTGATTAACGATTGTGATTGTACGATTGTGATTGTACGATTGTGATTGTATGATTATGGTTGAATGATTGTGATTGCATGATTATGATTGAATGATTGTGATTGCATGATTGTGATTGTGTGATTGGGATTGCATGATTTTGAATGTATGATTGTGATTGTATGATTGTGATTGTATGATTGTGATAGTATGATTGTGATTGTATGATTGCGATTGTATGATTGTGATTGTATGATTATGATTGTATTTTTGTGATTGTATGATTGTGATTGTATGATTGTGATTGTATGATTGCGATTGTATGAATGCGATTGTATGATTGTGATTGCATGATTGTGATTGTATGATTGTGATTGTATGATATTGATTGTATGATTTTGATTGTATGATTGTGATTGTCTGATTGTGGTTGTATGTTTGTGAGTGTATGATTGTGATTGTATGATTGTGATTGTATGATTGTGATTGTATGATTGTGATTGTATGATTGTGATTGTATGATTGTGATTGTATGATTGTGATTGTATGATTGTGATTGTATGATTGTAATTGTATGATTATGATTGTATGATTGCGATTGTATGACTGTGATTGTATGATTGTGATTGTATGATTGTGATTGTATGATTGTGATAGTATGATTGTGATTGTATGATTGTGATTGTATGACTGTGATTGTATGATTGTGATTGTGCGATTGTGATTGTATGATTGTGATTGTCTGATTGTGGTTGTATGATTGTGATTGTATGATTGTGATTGTATGACTGTGATTGTATGATTGTGATTGTATGATTGTGATAGTATGATTGCGATTGTATGATTGTGATTGTATGATTGTGATAGTATGATTGTGATTGTATGATTGTGATTGTATGACTATGATTGTATGATTGTGATTGTGCGATTGTGATTGTATGACTGTGATTGTATGATTGTGATTGTGCGATTGTGATTGTACGATTGTGATTGTACGATTGTGATTGTATGATTATGATTGAATGATTGTGATTGCATGATTATGATTGAATGATTGTGATTGCATGATTGTGATTGTATGATTGGGATTGCATGATTTTGAATGTATGATTGTGATTGTATGATTGTGATTGTATGATTGTGATTGTATGATTGTGATAGTATGATTGTGATTGTATGATTGCGATTGTATGATTGTGATTGTATGATTATGATTGTATTTTTGTGATTGTATGATTGTGATTGTATGATTGTGATTGTATGATTGCGATTGTATGAATGCGATTGTATGATTGTGATTGCATGATTGTGATTGTATGATTGTGATTGTATGATATTGATTGTATGATTGTGATTGTATGATTGTGATTGTCTGATTGTGGTTGTATGTTTGTGAGTGTATGATTGTGATTGTATGATTGTGATTGTATGATTGTGATTGTATGATTGTGATTGTATGATTGTGATTGTATGATTGTGATTGTATGATTGTAATTGTATGATTATGATTGTACGATTGTGATTGCATGATTGTGATTGTATGATTGAGATTGCATGATTTTGTATGTATGATTGTGATTGTATGATTGTGATTGTATGATTGTGATTGTATGATTGTGATTGTATGATTGTGATTGTATGATTGTGATTGTATGGTTGTGATAATATGATTGTGATTGTAAGATTGTGATTGTATAACCGTGATTGTATGATTGTGATTGTATGATTATGATTGTATGATTTTGATTGTATGATTGCGATTGTATGATTGTGATTGTATGATTGTGATTGTATAATTATGATTGTATTTTTGTGATTGTATGATTGTGATTGTATGATTGCGATTGTATGATTGTGATTGTACGATTGTGATTGTATGATTGTGATTGTATGATTGCGATTGTATGAATGCGATTGTATGATTGTGATTGCATGATTGTGATTATATGATTGTGATTGTATGATATTGATTGTATGATTGTGATTGTATGATTGTGATTGTATGATTGTGATTGTATGATTGTGATTGTATGATTGTGATTGTATGATTGTGATTGTATGATTGTGATTGTATGATTGTGATTGTATGATTGTGATTGAATGATTGCGATTGTATGATTGTGATTTTACGATTGTGATTGTATGATTGTGATTGTATGATTGCGATTGTATGAATGCGATTGTATGATTGTGATTGCATGATTGTGATTATATGATTGTGATTGAATGATATTGATTGTATGATTGTGATTGTATGATTGTGATTGTATGATTGTGATTGTATGATTGCGATTGCATGATTGTGAGTGTATGATTGTGATTGTATGATTGTGATTGTATGATTGTGATTGTATGATTGTGATTGTATGATTGTGATTGTATGATTGCGATTGCATGATATTGATTGTATGATTGTGATTGTATGATTGTGATTGTATGATTGTGATTGTATGATTGTGATTGTATGATTGCGATTGCATGATTGTGAGTGTATGATTGTGATTGTATGATTGTGATTGTATGATTCTGATTGTATGATTGTGATTGTATGATTGTGATTGTATGATTGTAATTGTATGATTATGATTGTACGATTGTGATTGCATGATTGTGATTGTATGATTGAGATTGCATGATTTTGTACGTATGGTTGTGATTGTATGATTGTGATTATATGATTGTGATTGTATGATTGTGATTGTATGATTGTGATTGTATGATTGTGATAGTATGATTGTGATTGTATGATTGCGATTGTATGACTGTGATTGTATGATTGTGATTGTATGATTGTGATTGTATGATTGTGATTGTATGATTGTGATAGTATGATTGTGATTGTATGATTGTGATTGTATGACTGTGATTGTATGATTGTGATTGTGCGATTGTGATTGTACGACTGTGATTGTACGAATGTGATTGTATGATTATGATTGAATGATTGTGATTGCATGATTGTGATTGTATGATTGTGATTGCATGATTTTGAATATATGATTGTGATTGTATGATTGTGATTGTATGATTGTGATTGTATGATTGTGATTGTATGATTGTGATTGTATGATTGTGATTGTATGATTGTGATTGTATGATTGTGATTGTATGATTGTGATAGTATGATTGTGATTGTAAGATTGTGATTGTATGACTGTGATTGTATGATTGTCATTGTATGATTGTGATTGTATGATTGTGATTGTATGATTGTGATTGTCTGATTGTGGTTGTATGATTGTGATTGTATGACTGTGATTGTATGATTCTGATTGTATGATTGTGATAGTATGATTGCGATTGTATGATTGTGATTGTATGATTGTGATAGTATGATTGTGATTGTATGATTGTGATTGTATGACTGTGATTGTATGATTGTGATTGTGCGATTGTGATTGTATGACTGTGACTGTATGATTGTGATTGTGCGATTGTGATTGTACGATTGTGATTGTACGATTGTGATTGTATGATTATGATTGAATGATTGTGATTGCATGATTATGATTGAATGATTGTGATTGCATGATTGTGATTGTATGATTGTGATTGCATGATTTTGAATGTATGATTGTGATTGTATGATTGTGATTGTATGATTGTGATTGTATGATTGTGATAGTATGATTGTGATTGTATGATTGCGATTGTATGATTGTGATTGTATGATTATGATTGTATTTTTGTGATTGTGTGATTGTGATTGTATGATTGTGATTGTATGATTGCGATTGTATGAATGCGATTGTATGATTGTGATTGCATGATTGTGATTGTATGATTGTGATTGTATGATATTGATTGTATGATTGTGATTGTATGATTGTGATTGTCTGATTGTGGTTGTATGTTTGTGAGTGTATGATTGTGATTGTATGATTGTGATTGTATGATTGTGATTGTATGATTGTGATTGTATGATATTGATTGTATGATTGTGATTGTATGATTGTGATTGTATGATTGTGATTGTATGATTGTGATTGTATGATTGTGATTGCATGATTGTGATTGTATGATTGTGTTTGTATGATTGTGATTGTATGATTGTGATTGTATGATTGTGTTTGGGTGATTGTAATTGTATGATTGCGATTGTATGATGGTGATTGTATGATTATTATCGTATGATTGTGATTGTTTGACTGCGATTGTATGATTGTGATTGTATGATTGCGATTGTATGATTGTGATTGTATGATTGTGATAGTATGATTGTGATTGTATGATTGTGATTGTATGATTGTGTTTGTATGATTTTGATTGGATGATTGTGATTGCATGATTGTGATTGTATGATTGTGATTGTATGATTGTGATTGTATGATTGTGATTGTATGATTGTGGTTGTATGTTTGTGAGTGTATGATTGTGATTGTATGATTGTGATTGTATGATTGTGATTGTATGATTGTGATTGTATGATTGTGATTGTATGATTGTGATTGTATGATTCTGATTGTATGATTGTAATTGTATGATTATGATTGTACGATTGTGATTGCATGATTGTGATTGTATGATTGAGATTGCATGATTTTGTATGTATGATTGTGATTGTATGATTGTGATTGTATGATTGTGATTGTATGATTGTGATTGTATGATTGTGATTGTATGATTGTGATAATATGATTGTGATTGTAAGATTGTGATTGTATAACCGTGATTGTATGATTGTGATTGTATGATTATGATTGTATGATTGTGATTGTATGATTGCGATTGTATGATTGTGATTGTATGATTGTGATTGTATAATTATGATTGTATTTTTGTGATTGTATGATTGTTATTGTATGATTGCGATTGTATGATTGTGATTGTACGATTGTGATTGTATGATTGTGATTGTATGATTGCGATTGTATGAATGCGATTGTATGATTGTGATTGCATGATTGTGATTATATGATTGTGATTGTATGATATTGATTGTATGATCGTGATTGTATGATTGTGATTGTATGATTGTGATTGTATGATTGTGATTGTATGATTGCGATTGCATGATTGTGAGTGTATGATTGTGATTGTATGATTGTGATTGTATGATTCTGATTGTATGATTGTGATTGTATGATTGTGATTGTATCATTGTAATTGTATGATTATGATTGTACGATTGTGATTGCATGATTGTGATTGTATGATTGAGATTGCATGATTTTGTACGTATGGTTGTGATTGTATGATTGTGATTATATGATTGTGATTGTATGATTGTGATAGTATGATTCTGATTGTATGATTGCGATTGTATGACCGTGATGGTATGATTGTGATTGTATGATTGTGATTGTGTGATTGTGATAGTATGATTGTGATTGTATGATTGTGATTGTATGACTGTGATTGTATGATTGTGATTGTGCGATTGTGAATGTACGATTGTGATTGTACGATTGTGATTGTACGATTGTGATTGTAGGATTGTGATTGTATGATTATGATTGAATGACTGTGATTGCATGATTGTGATTGTGTGATTGTGATTGCATGATTTTGAATTTATGATTGTGATTGTATGATTGTGATTGTATGATTGTGATTGTATGATTGTCATAGTATGATTGCGATTGTATGATTGTGATTGTATGATTGTGATAGTATGATTGTGATTGTATGATTGTGATTGTATGACTGTGATTGTATGATTGTGATTAACGATTGTGATTGTACGATTGTGATTGTACGATTGTGATTGTATGATTATGGTTGAATGATTGTGATTGCATGATTATGATTGAATGATTGTGATTGCATGATTGTGATTGTGTGATTGGGATTGCATGATTTTGAATGTATGATTGTGATTGTATGATTGTGATTGTATGATTGTGATAGTATGATTGTGATTGTATGATTGCGATTGTATGATTGTGATTGTATGATTATGATTGTATTTTTGTGATTGTATGATTGTGATTGTATGATTGTGATTGTATGATTGCGATTGTATGAATGCGATTGTATGATTGTGATTGCATGATTGTGATTGTATGATTGTGATTGTATGATATTGATTGTATGATTTTGATTGTATGATTGTGATTGTCTGATTGTGGTTGTATGTTTGTGAGTGTATGATTGTGATTGTATGATTGTGATTGTATGATTGTGATTGTATGATTGTGATTGTATGATTGTGATTGTATGATTGTGATTGTATGATTGTGATTGTATGATTGTGATTGTATGATTGTAATTGTATGATTATGATTGTACGATTGTGATTGCATGATTGTGATTGTATGATTGAGATTGCATGATTTTGTATGTATGATTGTGATTGTATGATTGTGATTGTATGATTGTGATAATATGATTGTGATTGTAAGATTGTGATTGTATAACCGTGATTGTATGATTGTGATTGTATGATTATGATTGTATGATTGTGATTGTATGATTGTGATTGTATGATTGTGATTGTATGATTGTGATTGTATGATTGTGATTGTATGATTGTGATTGTATAATTATGATTGTGTTTTTGTGATTGTATGATTGTGATTGTATGATTGCGATTGTATGATTGTGATTGTACGATTGTGATTGTATGATTGTGATTGTATGATTGCGATTGCATGATTGTGAGTGTATGATTGTGATTGTATGATTGTGATTGTATGATTCTGATTGTATGATTGTGATTGTATGATTGTGATTGTATGATTGTAATTGTATGATTATGATTGTACGATTGTGATTGCATGATTGTGATTGTATGATTGAGATTGCATGATTTTGTACGTATGGTTGTGATTGCATGATTGTGATTGTATGATTGAGATTGCATGATTTTGTATGTATGATTGTGTTTGTATGATTGTGATTGTATGATTGTGATTGTATGATTGCGATTGCATGATTGTGAGTGTATGATTGTGATTGTATGATTGTGATTGTATGATTCTGATTGTATGATTGTGATTGTACGATTGTGATTGTATAATTGTAATTGTATGATTATGATTGTACGATTGTGATTGCATGATTGTGATTGTATGATTGAGATTGCATGATTTTGTACGTATGGTTGTGATTGTATGATTGTGATTGTATGATTGTGATTGTATGATTGTGATTGTATGATTGTGGTTGTATGTTTGTGAGTGTATGATTGTGATTGTATGATTGTGATTGTATGATTGTGATTGTATGATTGTGATTGTATGATTGTGATTGTATGATTGTGATTGTATGATTGTGATTGTATGATTGTAATTGTATGATTATGATTGTACGATTGTGATTGCATGATTGTGATTGTATGATTGAGATTGCATGATTTTGTATGTATGATTGTGATTGTATGATTGTGATTGTATGATTGTGATTGTATGATTGTGATTGTATGATTGTGATTGTATGATTGCGATTGTATGAATGCGATTGTATGATTGTGATTGCATGATTGTGATTATATGATTGTGATTGAATGATATTGATTGTATGATTGTGATTGTATGATTGTGATTGTATGATTGTGATTGTATGATTGTGATTGTATGATTGCGATTGCATGATTGTGAGTGTATGATTGTGATTGTATGATTGTGATTGTATGATTCTGATTGTATGATTGTGATTGTATGATTGTGATTGTATGATTGTAATTGTATGATTATGATTGTACGATTGTGATTGCATGATTGTGATTGTATGATTGAGATTGCATGATTTTGTACGTATTGTTGTGATTGTATGATTGTGATTGTATGATTGCGATTGTATGACTGTGATTGTATGATTGTGATTGTATGATTGTGATTGTATGATTGTGATAGTATGATTGTGATTGTATGATTGTGATTGTATGACTGTGATTGTATGATTGTGATTGTGCGATTGTGATTGTATGATTGTGATTGTCTGATTGTGGTTGTATGATTGTGATTGTATGATTGTGATTGTATGACTGTGATTGTATGATTGTGATTGTATGATTGTGATAGTATGATTGCGATTGTATGATTGTGATTGTATGATTGTGATAGTATGATTGTGATTGTATGATTGTGATTGTATGACTGTGATTGTATGATTGTGATTGTGCGATTGTGATTGTATGACTGTGATTGTATGATTGTGATTGTGCGATTGTGATTGTACGATTGTGATTGTACGATTGTGATTGTATGATTATGATTGAATGATTGTGATTGCATGATTATGATTGAATGATTGTGATTGCATGATTGTGATTGTATGATTGGGATTGCATGATTTTGAATGTATGATTGTGATTGTATGATTGTGATTGTATGATTGTGATTGTATGATTGTGATAGTATGATTGTGATTGTATGATTGCGATTGTATGATTGTGATTGTATGATTATGATTGTATTTTTGTGATTGTATGATTGTGATTGTATGATTGTGATTGTATGATTGCGATTGTATGAATGCGATTGTATGATTGTGATTGCATGATTGTGATTGTATGATTGTGATTGTATGATATTGATTGTATGATTGTGATTGTATGATTGTGATTGTCTGATTGTGGTTGTATGTTTGTGAGTGTATGATTGTGATTGTATGATTGTGATTGTATGATTGTGATTGTATGATTGTGATTGTATGATTGTGATTGTATGATTGTGATTGTATGATTGTAATTGTATGATTATGATTGTACGATTGTGATTGCATGATTGTGATTGTATGATTGAGATTGCATGATTTTGTATGTATGATTGTGATTGTATGATTGTGATTGTATGATTGTGATTGTATGATTGTGATTGTATGATTGTGATTGTATGATTGTGATTGTATGGTTGTGATAATATGATTGTGATTGTAAGATTGTGATTGTATAACCGTGATTGTATGATTGTGATTGTATGATTATGATTGTATGATTTTGATTGTATGATTGCGATTGTATGATTGTGATTGTATGATTGTGATTGTATAATTATGATTGTATTTTTGTGATTGTATGATTGTGATTGTATGATTGCGATTGTATGATTGTGATTGTACGATTGTGATTGTATGATTGTGATTGTATGATTGCGATTGTATGAATGCGATTGTATGATTGTGATTGCATGATTGTGATTATATGATTGTGATTGTATGATATTGATTGTATGATTGTGATTGTATGATTGTGATTGTATGATTGTGATTGTATGATTGTGATTGTATGATTGTGATTGTATGATTGTGATTGTATGATTGTGATTGTATGATTGTGATTGTATGATTGTGATTGAATGATTGCGATTGTATGATTGTGATTTTACGATTGTGATTGTATGATTGTGATTGTATGATTGCGATTGTATGAATGCGATTGTATGATTGTGATTGCATGATTGTGATTATATGATTGTGATTGAATGATATTGATTGTATGATTGTGATTGTATGATTGTGATTGTATGATTGTGATTGTATGATTGCGATTGCATGATTGTGAGTGTATGATTGTGATTGTATGATTGTGATTGTATGATTCTGATTGTATGATTGTGATTGTATGATTGTGATTGTATGATTGTAATTGTATGATTATGATTGTACGATTGTGATTGCATGATTGTGATTGTATGATTGAGATTGCATGATTTTGTACGTATTGTTGTGATTGTATGATTGTGATTGTATGATTGCGATTGTATGACTGTGATTGTATGATTGTGATTGTATGATTGTGATTGTATGATTGTGATAGTATGATTGTGATTGTATGATTGTGATTGTATGACTGTGATTGTATGATTGTGATTGTGCGATTGTGATTGTATGATTGTGATTGTCTGATTGTGGTTGTATGATTGTGATTGTATGATTGTGATTGTATGACTGTGATTGTATGATTGTGATTGTATGATTGTGATAGTATGATTGCGATTGTATGATTGTGATTGTATGATTGTGATAGTATGATTGTGATTGTATGATTGTGATTGTATGACTGTGATTGTATGATTGTGATTGTGCGATTGTGATTGTATGACTGTGATTGTATGATCGTGATTGTGCGATTGTGATTGTACGATTGTGATTGTACGATTGTGATTGTATGATTATGATTGAATGATTGTGATTGCATGATTATGATTGAATGATTGTGATTGCATGATTGTGATTGTATGATTGGGATTGCATGATTTTGAATGTATGATTGTGATTGTATGATTGTGATTGTATGATTGTGATTGTATGATTGTGATAGTATGATTGTGATTGTATGATTGCGATTGTATGATTGTGATTGTATGATTATGATTGTATTTTTGTGATTGTATGATTGTGATTGTATGATTGTGATTGTATGATTGCGATTGTATGAATGCGATTGTATGATTGTGATTGCATGATTGTGATTGTATGATTGTGATTGTATGATATTGATTGTATGATTGTGATTGTATGATTGTGATTGTCTGATTGTGGTTGTATGTTTGTGAGTGTATGATTGTGATTGTATGATTGTGATTGTATGATTGTGATTGTATGATTGTGATTGTATGATTGTGATTGTATGATTGTAATTGTATGATTATGATTGTACGATTGTGATTGCATGATTGTGATTGTATGATTGAGATTGCATGATTTTGTATGTATGATTGTGATTGTATGATTGTGATTGTATGATTGTGATTGTATGATTGTGATTGTATGATTGTGATTGTATGATTGTGATTGTATGGTTGTGATAATATGATTGTGATTGTAAGATTGTGATTGTATAACCGTGATTGTATGATTGTGATTGTATGATTATGATTGTATGATTTTGATTGTATGATTGCGATTGTATGATTGTGATTGTATGATTGTGATTGTATAATTATGATTGTATTTTTGTGATTGTATGATTGTGATTGTATGATTGCGATTGTATGATTGTGATTGTACGATTGTGATTGTATGATTGTGATTGTATGATTGCGATTGTATGAATGCGATTGTATGATTGTGATTGCATGATTGTGATTATATGATTGTGATTGTATGATATTGATTGTATGATTGTGATTGTATGATTGTGATTGTATGATTGTGATTGTATGATTGTGATTGTATGATTGTGATTGTATGATTGTGATTGTATGATTGTGATTGTATGATTGTGATTGTATGATTGTGATTGCATGATTGTGATTGTATGATTGTGTTTGTATGATTGTGATTGTATGACTGTGATTGTATGATTGTGTTTGGGTGATTGTAATTGTATGATTGCGATTGTATGATGGTGATTGTATGATTATTATCGTATGATTGTGATTGTTTGACTGCGATTGTATGATTGTGATTGTATGATTGTGATTGTATGATTGTGATTGTATGATTGTGATTGTATGATTGTGATTGTATGATTGTGATTGTATGATTGTGATTGTATGATTGTGTTTGTATGATTTTGAATGGATGATTGTGATTGCATGATTGTGATTGTATGATTGTGATTGTATGATTGTGATTGTATGATTGTGATTGTATGATTGTGATTGTATGATTGTGATTGTGTGATTGTGATTGTATGATTGTGATTGTATGATTGCGTGTGTATGATTGTGATTCTATGATTGTGATTGTATGATTGTGATCGTATGGTTGTGATTGTTCGATTGCAATTGTACGATTGCGATTGTATTATTGTGATTGTATGATTGTGGTAGTATGGTTGTGATTTTATGATTGTGATTGTATGATTGTGATTGTATTGTTGCGATTGTATGACTGTGATTGTATGATTTTGATTGTATGATTGTGATTGTATGATTGTGATTGTATGATTGTGATTGTATGATTGTTATTGTGTGATTGTATTTGGGAGATTGTAATTGTATGATTGCGATTTTATGATTGCGATTTTATGCTGGTGACTGTATTATTGTGATTGTATGATTGTGATTGTATGATTGTGATTGTACGATTGTATTTGGGTGATTGTAATTGTATGATTGTGATTGCATGATTGTGATTGTATGATTGTGATTGTATGATTGTGATGGTATGATTGTGATTGTATGATTGCGATAGCATGATTGTGATTGTATGATTGTGATTGTATGGTAGTGATTGTATGATTGCGATTGTATGATTGTGATTGTATGATTGCGATTTTATGATAATGATTGTATGATTGTGATTGTATGATTGTGATTGTATGATTGTAATTGTATGATTATGATTGTACGATTGTGATTGCATGATTGTGATTGTATGATTGAGATTGCATGATTTTGTATGTATGATTGTGATTGTATGATTGTGATTGTATGATTGTGATTGTATGATTGTGATTGTATGATTGTGATTGTATGATTGTGATTGTATGGTTGTGATAATATGATTGTGATTGTAAGATTGTGATTGTATAACCGTGATTGTATGATTGTGATTGTATGATTATGATTGTATGATTTTGATTGTATGATTGCGATTGTATGATTGTGATTGTATGATTGTGATTGTATAATTATGATTGTATTTTTGTGATTGTATGATTGTGATTGTATGATTGCGATTGTATGATTGTGATTGTACGATTGTGATTGTATGATTGTGATTGTATGATTGCGATTGTATGAATGCGATTGTATGATTGTGATTGCATGATTGTGATTATATGATTGTGATTGTATGATATTGATTGTATGATTGTGATTGTATGATTGTGATTGTATGATTGTGATTGTATGATTGTGATTGTATGATTGTGATTGTATGATTGTGATTGTATGATTGTGATTGTATGATTGTGATTGTATGATTGTGATTGTATGATTGTGATTGCATGATTGTGATTGTATGATTGTGTTTGTATGATTGTGATTGTATGATTGTGATTGTATGATTGTGATTGTATGATTGTGTTTGGGTGATTGTAATTGTATGATTGCGATTGTATGATGGTGATTGTATGATTATTATCGTATGATTGTGATTGTTTGACTGCGATTGTATGATTGTGATTGTATGATTGTGATTGTATGATTGTGATTGTATGATTGTGATTGTATGATTGTGATTGTATGATTGTGATTGTATGATTGTGATTGTATGATTGTGATTGTATGATTGTGTTTGTATGATTTTGAATGGATGATTGTGATTGCATGATTGTGATTGTATGATTGTGATTATATGATTGTGATTGTATGATTGTGATTGTATGATTGTGATTGTATGATTGTGATAGTATGATTGTGATTGTATGATTGCGATTGTATGACTGTGATTGTATGATTGTGATTGTATGATTGTGATTGTATGATTGTGATTGTATGATTGTGATAGTATGATTGTGATTGTATGATTGTGATTGTATGACTGTGATTGTATGATTGTGATTGTGCGATTGTGATTGTACGACTGTGATTGTACGAATGTGATTGTATGATTATGATTGAATGATTGTGATTGCATGATTGTGATTGTATGATTGTGATTGCATGATTTTGAATATATGATTGTGATTGTATGATTGTGATTGTATGATTGTGATTGTATGATTGTGATTGTATGATTGTGATTGTATGATTGTGATTGTATGATTGTGATAGTATGATTGTGATTGTAAGATTGTGATTGTATGACTGTGATTGTATGATTGTCATTGTATGATTGTGATTGTATGATTGTGATTGTATGATTGTGATTGTCTGATTGTGGTTGTATGATTGTGATTGTATGACTG
The DNA here is from genome assembly GCF_050947335.1 of Megachile rotundata. NCBI lineage: Eukaryota > Metazoa > Arthropoda > Insecta > Hymenoptera > Megachilidae > Megachile > Megachile rotundata. Next base: position 233,561 of record NW_027473318.1, on the reverse strand, counting down.
TGATTGTATGATTGTGATTGTATGATATTGATTGTATGATTGTGATTGTATGATTGTGATTGTCTGATTGTGGTTGTATGTTTGTGAGTGTATGATTGTGATTGTATGATTGTGATTGTATGATTGTGATTGTATGATTGTGATTGTATGATATTGATTGTATGATTGTGATTGTATGATTGTGATTGTATGATTGTGATTGTATGATTGTGATTGTATGATTGTGATTGCATGATTGTGATTGTATGATTGTGTTTGTATGATTGTGATTGTATGATTGTGATTGTATGATTGTGTTTGGGTGATTGTAATTGTATGATTGCGATTGTATGATGGTGATTGTATGATTATTATCGTATGATTGTGATTGTTTGACTGCGATTGTATGATTGTGATTGTATGATTGTGATTGTATGATTGTGATTGTATGATTGTGATAGTATGATTGTGATTGTATGATTGTGATTGTATGATTGTGTTTGTATGATTTTGATTGGATGATTGTGATTGCATGATTGTGATTGTATGATTGTGATTGTATGATTGTGATTGTATGATTGTGATTGTATGATTGTGGTTGTATGTTTGTGAGTGTATGATTGTGATTGTATGATTGTGATTGTATGATTGTGATTGTATGATTGTGATTGTATGATTGTGATTGTATGATTGTGATTGTATGATTCTGATTGTATGATTGTAATTGTATGATTATGATTGTACGATTGTGATTGCATGATTGTGATTGTATGATTGAGATTGCATGATTTTGTATGTATGATTGTGATTGTATGATTGTGATTGTATGATTGTGATTGTATGATTGTGATTGTATGATTGTGATAATATGATTGTGATTGTAAGATTGTGATTGTATAACCGTGATTGTATGATTGTGATTGTATGATTATGATTGTATGATTGTGATTGTATGATTGCGATTGTATGATTGTGATTGTATGATTGTGATTGTATAATTATGATTGTATTTTTGTGATTGTATGATTGTTATTGTATGATTGCGATTGTATGATTGTGATTGTACGATTGTGATTGTATGATTGTGATTGTATGATTGCGATTGTATGAATGCGATTGTATGATTGTGATTGCATGATTGTGATTATATGATTGTGATTGTATGATATTGATTGTATGATTGTGATTGTATGATTGTGATTGTATGATTGTGATTGTATGATTGTGATTGTATGATTGTGATTTTATGATTGCGATTGCATGATTGTGAGTGTATGATTGTGATTGTATGATTGTGATTGTATGATTCTGATTGTATGATTGTGATTGTATGATTGTGATTGTATGATTGTAATTGTATGATTATGATTGTACGATTGTGATTGCATGATTGTGATTGTATGATTGAGATTGCATGATTTTGTACGTATGGTTGTGATTGTATGATTGTGATTATATGATTGTGATTGTATGATTGTGATTGTATGATTGTGATTGTATGATTGTGATAGTATGATTGTGATTGTATGATTGCGATTGTATGACTGTGATTGTATGATTGTGATTGTATGATTGTGATTGTATGATTGTGATTGTATGATTGTGATAGTATGATTGTGATTGTATGATTGTGATTGTATGACTGTGATTGTATGATTGTGATTGTGCGATTGTGATTGTACGACTGTGATTGTACGAATGTGATTGTATGATTATGATTGAATGATTGTGATTGCATGATTGTGATTGTATGATTGTGATTGCATGATTTTGAATATATGATTGTGATTGTATGATTGTGATTGTATGATTGTGATTGTATGATTGTGATTGTATGATTGTGATTGTATGATTGTGATTGTATGATTGTGATTGTATGATTGTGATAGTATGATTGTGATTGTAAGATTGTGATTGTATGACTGTGATTGTATGATTGTCATTGTATGATTGTGATTGTATGATTGTGATTGTATGATTGTGATTGTCTGATTGTGGTTGTATGATTGTGATTGTATGACTGTGATTGTATGATTCTGATTGTATGATTGTGATAGTATGATTGTGATTGTATGATTGTGATTGTATGATTGTGATTGTATGATTGTGATTGTATGATTGTGATTGTATGATTGTGATAGTATGATTGTGATTGTAAGATTGTGATTGTATGACTGTGATTGTATGATTGTCATTGTATGATTGTGATAGTATGATTGTGATTGTATGATTGTGATTGTATGATTATGATTGAATGATTGTGATTGCATGATTATGATTGAATGATTGTGATTGCATGATTGTGATTGTATGATTGGGATTGCATGATTTTGAATGTATGATTGTGATTGTATGATTGTGATTGTATGATTGTGATTGTATGATTGTGATAGTATGATTGTGATTGTATGATTGCGATTGTATGATTGTGATTGTATGATTATGATTGTATTTTTGTGATTGTGTGATTGTGATTGTATGATTGTGATTGTATGATTGCGATTGTATGAATGCGATTGTATGATTGTGATTGCATGATTGTGATTGTATGATTGTGATTGTATGATATTGATTGTATGATTGTGATTGTATGATTGTGATTGTCTGATTGTGGTTGTATGTTTGTGAGTGTATGATTGTGATTGTATGATTGTGATTGTATGATTGTGATTGTATGATTGTGATTGTATGATATTGATTGTATGATTGTGATTGTATGATTGTGATTGTATGATTGTGATTGTATGATTGTGATTGTATGATTGTGATTGCATGATTGTGATTGTATGATTGTGTTTGTATGATTGTGATTGTATGATTGTGATTGTATGATTGTGTTTGGGTGATTGTAATTGTATGATTGCGATTGTATGATGGTGATTGTATGATTATTATCGTATGATTGTGATTGTTTGACTGCGATTGTATGATTGTGATTGTATGATTGTGATTGTATGATTGTGATTGTATGATTGTGATAGTATGATTGTGATTGTATGATTGTGATTGTATGATTGTGTTTGTATGATTTTGATTGGATGATTGTGATTGCATGATTGTGATTGTATGATTGTGATTGTATGATTGTGATTGTATGATTGTGATTGTATGATTGTGATTGTATCATTGTGATTGTATGATTGTGATTGTGTGATTGTGATTGTATGATTGTGATTGTATGATTGCGTGTGTATGATTGTGATTCTATGATTGTGATTGTATGATTGTGATCGTATGGTTGTGATTGTTCGATTGCAATTGTACGATTGCGATTGTATTATTGTGATTGTATGATTGTGGTAGTATGGTTGTGATTTTATGATTGTGATTGTATGGTTGTGATTGTATTGTTGCGATTGTATGATTGTGATTGTATGATTGTGATTGTATGATTATGATTGAATGATCGTGATTGCATGATTGTGATTGTATGATTGTGATTGCATGATTTTTAATGTATGACTGTGATTGTACGATTGTGATTGTATGATTGTGATTGTATGATTGTGATAGTATGATTGTGATTGTAAGATTGTGATTGTATGACAGTGATTGTATGATTGTGATTGTATGATTGTCATTGTATGATTATGATTGTATGATTGTGATTGCATGATTGTGATTGTATGATTGAGATTGCATGATTTTGTATGTATGATTGTGATTGTATGATTGTGATTGTATGATTGTGATTGTATGATTGTAATTGTATGATTATGATTGTACGATTGTGATTGCATGATTGTGATTGTATGATTGAGATTGCATGATTTTGTATGTATGATTGTGATTGTATGATTGTGATTGTATGATTGTGATTGTATGATTGTGATAGTATGATTGTGATTGTATGATTGTGATTGTATGACTGTGATTGTATGATTGTGATTGTATGATTGTGATTGTATGATAGTGATAGTATGATTGTGATTGTATGATTGTGATTGTATGATTGTGACTGTATGATTGTGATAGTATGATTGTGATTGTAAGATTGTGATTTTATGACTGTCATTGTATGATTGTGATTGTATGATTGTGATTGTATGATTGTGATGTATGATTGTAATTGTATGATTATGATTGTATGACTGTGATTGTATGATTGTGATTGTATGATTGTGATTGTAAGATTGTGATTGTATTACTGTGATTGTATGATTGTGATTGTATGATTGTGATTGTATGATTGCGATTGTATGATTGTGATAGTATGATTGTGATTGTATGATTGTGATTGTATGATTGTGATTGTATGATTGCGATTGTATGAATGCGACTGTATGATTGTGATTGCATGATTGTGATTGCATGATTGTGATTATATGATTGTGATTGTATGATATTGATTTTATGATTGTGATTGTATGATTGTGATTGTATGATTGTGATAGTATGATTGTGATTGGATGAATGTGATTCTATGACTGTGATTGTATGATTGTGTTTGTGCGATTGTGATTGTGCGTTTGTGATTGTACGATTGTGATTGTACGATCGTGATTGTATGATTGTGATTGTATGATTATGATTGAATGATCGTGATTGCATGATTGTGATTGTATGATTGTGATTGTATGACTGTGATTGTATGATTGTGATTGTATGATTGTGATCGCATGATTGTGATAGTATGATTGTGATTGTATGATTGTGATTTTATGATTGTGACTGTATGATTGTGATAGTATGATTGTGATTGTAAGATTGTGATTTTATGACTGTCATTGTATGATTGTGATTGTATGATTGTGATTGTATGATTGTGATGTATGATTGTAATTGTATGATTATGATTGTATGATTGTGATTGTATGATTGTGATGGTATGATTGTGATTGTATGATTGCGATCGTATGATTGAGATTGTATGATTATGATTGTATGATTGTGATTGTATGATTGCGATTGTACGATTGTGATTGTATGATTGTGATTGTATGATATTGATTGTATGATTGTGATTGTATGATTGTGATTGTATGATTGTGATTGTATGATTGTGATTGTATGATTGTGATTGCATGATTGTGATTGTATGATTGTGATTGTATGATTGTGATTGTATGATTGTGATTGCATGATTGTGATTGTATGATTGTGTTTGTATGATTGTGATTGTATGATTGTGATTGTATGATTGTGTTTGGGTGATTGTAATTGTATGATTGCGATTGTATGATGGTGATTGTATGATTATTATCGTATGATTGTGATTGTTTGACTGCGATTGTATGATTGTGATTGTATGATTGTGATTGAATGATTGTGATTGTATCATTGTGATTGTATGATTGTGATTGTGTGATTGTGATTGTATGATTGTGATTGTATGATTGTGATTGTATGATTGCGTGGGTATGATTGTGATTCTATGATTGTGATTGTATGATTGTTATTGTGTGATTGTATTTGGGAGATTGTAATTGTATGATTGCGATTTTATGATTGCGACTTTATGCTGGTGACTGTATTATTGTGATTGTATGATTGTGATTGTATGATTGTGATTGTACGATTGCATTTGGGTGATTGTAATTGTATGATTGTGATTGCATGATTGTGATTGTATGATTGTGATTGTATGATTGTGATGGTATGATTGTGATTGTATGATTGCGATAGTATAATTGTGATTGTATGATTGTGATTGTATGGTAGTGATTGTATGATTGCGATTGTATGATTGTGATTGTATGATTGTGATTTTATGATAATGATTGTATGATTGTGATTGTATGATTGTGATGGTATGATTGTGATTGTATGATTGCGATAGAATTATTGTGATTGTATGATTGTGATTGTATGGTTGTGATTGTATGATTGTGATTGTATGATTGCGATTGTATGATTGTGATTGTATGATTGTGATTGCATGATTGTGATAGTATGATTGTGATTGTATGATTGTGATTGTATGACTGTGATTGTATGATTGTGATTGTGCGATTGTGATTGTACGATTGTGATTGTACGGTTGTGATTGTATGGTTGTGATTGTATGATTATGATTGAATGATTGTGATTGCATGATTGTGATTGTATGATTGTGATTGCATGATTTTGAATGTATGATAGTGATTGTATGATTGTGATTGTATGATTGTGATTGTATGATTGTGATAGTATGATTGTGATTGTAAGATTGTGATTGTATGACCGTGATTGTATGATTGTGATTGTATGATTGTGATTGTATGATTATGATTGTATGATTGTGATTGTATGATTGTGATTGTATGATTGTGATTGTATGGTTGTGATTGTATGATTATGATTGTATTTTTGTGATTGTATGATTATGATTGAATGATTGTGATTGCATGATTGTGATTGTATGATTGTGATTGCATGATTTTGAATGTATGATTGTGATTGTATGATTGTGATTGTATGATTGTGATTGTATGATTGTGATAGTATGATTGTGATAGTATGATTGTGATTGTATGATTGCGATTGTATGATTGCGATTGTATGATTGTGATTGTATGATTATGATTGTATTTTTGTGATTGTATGATTATGATTGTATGATTGTGATTGTATGATTGTGATTGTATGATTGCGATTGTATGAATGCGATTGTATGATTGTGATTGCATGATTGTGATTGTATGATTGTGATTGTATGACATTGATTGTATGTTTGTGATTGTATGATTGTGATTGTATGATTGTGATTGTATGATTGTGATTGTCTGATTGTGGTTGTATGATTGTGACTGTATGATTGTGATTGTATGATTGTGATTGTATGATTGTGATTGTATGATTGTCATTGTATGATTATGATTGTATGATTGTGATTGCATGATTGTGATTGTATGATTGAGATTGCATGATTTTGTATGTATGATTGTGATTGAATGATTGTGATTGTATGATTGTAATTGTATGATTGCGATTGTTTGATTGTGATTGTATGATTGTGATAGTATGATTGTGATTGTATGATTGCGATTGTATGATTGTGATTGTATGATTATGATTGTATTTTTGTCATTGTATAATTATGATTGTATGTTTGTGATTGTATGTTTGTGATTGTATGATTGTGATTGTATGATTGCGATTGTATGAATGCGATTGTTTGATTTTTATTGTATGACTGTGATTGTATGATTGTGATTGTATGATTGTGATTGTATGATTGTGATAGAATGATTGTGATTGTGTGATTGCGATTGTATGATTGCGATTGTATGATTGTGATTGTATGATTATGATTGTATGACTGTGATAGTATGATTGTGATTGTATGACTGTGATTGTATGACTGTGATTGTATGATTGTGATTGTATGATTGTGATTGTAAGATTGTGATTGAGTTACTGTGATTGTATGATTGTGATTGTATGATTGTGATTGTATGATTGCGATTGTATGATTGTGATAGTATGATTGTGATTGTATGATTGTGATTGTATGATTGTGATTGTATGATTGTGATTGTACGATTGTGATTGTATGATTGTGATTGTATGATTGCGATTGTATGAATGCGACTGTATGATTGTGATTGCATGATTGTGATTATATGATTGTGATTGTATGATATTGATTGTATGATTGTGATTGTATGATTGTGATTGTATGATTGTGATAGTATGATTGTGATTGTATGAATGTGATTCTATGACTGTGATTGTATGATTGTGATTGTGCGATTGTGATTGTGCGTTTGTGATTGTACGATTGTGATTGTACGATCGTGATTGTATGATTGTGATTGTATGATTATGATTGAATGATCGTGATTGCATGATTGTGATTGTATGATTGTGATTGTATGACTGTGATTGTATGATTGTGATTGTATGATTGTGATCGTATGATTGTGATAGTATGATTGTGATTGTATGATTGTGATTTTATGATTGTGACTGTATGATTGTGATAGTATGATTGTGATTGTAAGATTGTGATTTTATGACTGTCATTGTATGATTGTGATTGTATGATTGTGATTGTATGATTGTGATGTATGATTGTAATTGTATGATTATGATTGTATGATTGTGATTTTATGATTGTGATGGTATGATTGTGATTGTATGATTGCGATCGTATGATTGAGATTGTATGATTATGATTGTATGATTGTGATTGTATGATTGCGATTGTACGATTGTGATTGTATGATTGTGATTGTATGATTGTGATTGTATGATATTGATTGTATGATTGTGATTGTATGATTGTGATTGTATGATTGTGATTGTATGATTGTGATTGTATGATTGTGATTGCATGATTGTGATTGTATGATTGTGATTGTATGATTGTGATTGTATGATTGTGATTGCATGATTGTGATTGTATGATTGTGTTTGTATGATTGTGATTGTATGATTGTGATTGTATGATTGTGTTTGGGTGATTGTAATTGTATGATTGCGATTGTATGATTGTGATTGTATGATTATGATTGTATTTTTGTGATTGTATGATTATGATTGTATGATTGTGATTGTATGATTGTGATTGTATGATTGCGATTGTATGAATGCGATTGTATGATTGTGATTGCATGATTGTGATTGTATGATTGTGATTGTATGACATTGATTGTATGTTTGTGATTGTATGATTGTGATTGTATGATTGTGATTGTATGATTGTGATTGTCTGATTGTGGTTGTATGATTGTGACTGTATGATTGTGATTGTATGATTGTGATTGTATGATTGTGATTGTATGATTGTCATTGTATGATTATGATTGTATGATTGTGATTGCATGATTGTGATTGTATGATTGAGATTGCATGATTTTGTATGTATGATTGTGATTGAATGATTGTGATTGTATGATTGTAATTGTATGATTGCGATTGTTTGATTGTGATTGTATGATTGTGATAGTATGATTGTGATTGTATGATTGCGATTGTATGATTGTGATTGTATGATTATGATTGTATTTTTGTCATTGTATAATTATGATTGTATGTTTGTGATTGTATGATTGTGATTGTATGATTGTGATTGTATGATTGCGATTGTATGAATGCGATTGTTTGATTGTGATTGTATGACTGTGATTGTATGATTGTGATTGTATGATTGTGATTGTATGATTGTGATAGAATGATTGTGATTGTGTGATTGCGATTGTATGATTGCGATTCTTTGATTGTGATTGTATGATTATGATTGTATGACTGTGATAGTATGATTGTGATTGTATGACTGTGATTGTATGACTGTGATTGTATGATTGTGATTGTATGATTGTGATTGTAAGATTGTGATTGAATTACTGTGATTGTATGATTGTGATTGTATGATTGTGATTGTATGATTGCGATTGTATGATTGTGATAGTATGATTGTGATTGTATGATTGTGATTGTATGATTGTGATTGTATGATTGTGATTGTACGATTGTGATTGTATGATTGTGATTGTATGATTGCGATTGTATGAATGCGACTGTATGATTGTGATTGCATGATTGTGATTATATGATTGTGATTGTATGATATTGATTGTATGATTGTGATTGTATGATTGTGATTGTATGATTGTGATAGTATGATTGTGATTGTATGAATGTGATTCTATGACTGTGATTGTATGATTGTGATTGTGCGATTGTGATTGTACGATTGTGATTGTACGATTGTGATTGTAGGATTGTGATTGTATGATTATGATTGAATGATTGTGATTGCATGATTGTGATTGTGTGATTGTGATTGCATGATTTTGAATGTATGATTGTGATTGTATGATTGTGATTGTATGATTGTGATTGTATGATTGTGATTGTATGATTGTGATAGTATGATTGTGATCGTAAGATTGTGATTGTATGATTGTGATTGTACGATTGTGATTGTATGATTGTGATTGTATGATTGTGATTGTATGATTGTGATTGTATGATTGTGATAGTATGATTGTAATTGTATGATTGCGATTGTATGATTGTGATTGTATGATTATGATTGTATTTTTGTGATTGTATGATTGTGATTGTATGATTGTGATTGTATGATTGCGATTGTATGAATGCGATTGTATGATTGTGATTGTATGATTGTGATTGTCTGATTGTGGTTGTATGATTGTGAGTGTATGATTGTGATTGTATGATTGTGATTGTATGATTGGGATAGTATGATGGTGATTGTATGATTGTGATTGTATGACTGTGATTGTATGATTGTGATTGTGCGATTGTGATTGTACGATTGTGATTGTATGACGGTGATTGTGTGACTGTGATTGTATGATTGTGATTGTATGATTGTGATTGTATGATTGTGATAGTATGATTGTGATTGTATGATAGTGATTGTATGATTGTGATTGTATGATTGCGATTGTATTATTGTGATTGTATGATTGTGATAGTATGGTTGTGATTGTATGATTGTGATTGTATGATTGCGATTGTATGATTGTAATTGTATGATTGTCATTGTATGATTGTGATTGTATGATTGTGATTGTATGATTGTGATTGTATGATTGTGATTGTATGATTGTGATTGTATGATTGTGATTGTATGATTGTGATTGTGTGATTGTATTTGGGAGATTGTAATTGTATGATTGCGATTTTATAATTGCGATTGTATGCTGGTGACTGTATTATTGTGATTGTATGATTGTGATTGTATGATTGTGATTGCATGATTGTGATTGTATGATTGTATTTGGGTGATTGTAATTGTATGATTGCGATTGTATGATTGTGATTGTATGATTGTGATTGTATGATTGCGATTGTATGAATGCGATTGTATGATTGTGATTGTATGATTGTGATTGTCTGATTGTGGTTGTATGATTGTGAGTGTATGATTGTGATTGTATGATTGTGATTGTATGATTGTGATTGTATGATTGTGATTGTATGATTGTGATTGTATGATTGTGATAGTATGATTGTAATTGTATGATTGCGATTGTATGATTGTGATTGTATGATTATGATTGTATTTTTGTGATTGTATGATTGTGTTTGTATGATTGTGATTGTATGATTGCGATTGTATGAATGCGATTGTATGATTGTGATTGTATGATTGTGATTGTATGATTGTGATTGTATGATTGTGATTGTATGATTGTGATAGTATGATTGTGATCGTAAGATTGTGATTGTATGATTGTGATTGTAAGATTTTGATTGTATGACTGTGATTGTATGACTGTGATTGTATGATTGTGACTGTGCGATTGTGATTGTACGATTGTGATTGTACGATTGTGATTGTAGGATTGTGATTGTATGATTATGATTGAATGATTGTGATTGTGTGATTGTGATTGCATGATTTTGAATGTATGATTGTGATTGTATGATTGTGATTGTATGATTGTGATTGTATGATTGTGATTGTATGATTGTGATAGTATGATTGTGATCGTAAGATTGTGATTGTATGATTGTGATTGTATGATTGTGATTGTATGATTGTGATTGTATGATTGTGATTGTATGATTGTGATTGTATGATTGTGATAGTATGATTGTAATTGTATGATTGCGATTGTATGATTGTGATTGTATGATTATGATTGTATTTTTGTGATTGTATGATTGTGATTGTATGATTGTGATTGTATGATTGCGATTGTATGAATGCGATTGTATGATTGTGATTGTATGATTGTGATTGTCTGATTGTGGTTGTATGATTGTGAGTGTATGATTGTGATTGTATGATTGTGATTGTATGATTGGGATAGTATGATGGTGATTGTATGATTGTGATTGTATGACTGTGATTGTATGCTTGTGATTGTGCGATTGTGATTGTACGATTGTGATTGTATGACGGTGATTGTGTGACTGTGATTGTATGATTGTGATTGTATGATTGTGATTGTATGATTGTGATAGTATGATTGTGATTGTATGATAGTGATTGTATGATTGTGATTTTATGATTGTGATTGTATGATTGTGATTGTATGATTGTGATTGTATGATTGTGATTGTATGATTGTGATTGTATGATTGTGATTGTACGATTGTGATTGTATGATTGCGATTGTACGATTGCGATTGTATGGTTGTGATTGCATGATTGTGATTGTATGATTGTGATTGTATGATATTGATTGTATGATTGTGATTGTACGATTGTGATTGTATGATTGTGATTGTATGATTGTGATAGTATGATTGTGATTGTATGATTGCGATTGTATGATTGTGATTGTATGATGATGATTGTATTTTTGTGATTGTATAAATATGATTGTATGATTGTGATTGTATGATTGTTATTGTATGATTGTGATTGTATGATTGTGATGGTATGATTGTGATTGTATGATTGTGATTGTATGACTGTGATTGTATGATTGTGATTGTGCGATTGTGATTGTATGATTGTGATTGTATGATTGCGATTGTATGAATGCGATTGTATGATTGTGATTGCATGATTGTGATTGTATGATTGTGATTGTATGATATTGATTGTATGATTGTGATGGTACGATTGTGATTGTATGATTGGGATCGTATGACTGTGATTGTATGATTATGATTGTATGATTGTGATGGTATGATTGCGATTGTATGATTGTGATTGTATGATTATGATTGTATTTTTGTGATTGTATGATTGTGATTGTATGATTGCGATTGTATTATTGTGATTGTATGATTGTGATAGTATGGTTGTGATTGTATGATTGTGATTGTATGATTGTGATTGTATGATTGTGATTGTATGATTGTGATTGTATGATTGTGATTGTGTGATTGTATTTGGGAGATTGTAATTGTATGATTGCGATTTTATAATTGCGATTGTATGCTGGTGACTGTATTATTGTGATTGTATGATTGTGATTGTATGATTGTGATTGTATGATTGTGATTGTATGATTGTGATTGTATGATTGTGATTGCATGATTGTGATTGCATGATTGTGATTGTATGATTATGTTTGTATGATTGTGATTGTATGATTGTGATTGTATGATTGTATTTGGGTGATTGTAATTGTATGATTGCGATTGTATGATTGTGATTGTATGATTATGATTGTATTTTTGTGATTGTATAATTATGATTGTATGATTGTGATTGTATGATTGTGATTGTATGATTGTGATTGTATGATTGTGATTGTATGATTGTGATTGTATGATTGTGATTGTATGATTGTGATTGTATGATTGTGATTGTATGATTGTGATTGTATGATTGTGATTGTATGATTGCGATTGTATGATTGTGATTGTGTGATTGTGATTGTATGATTGTGATTGTATGAATGCGATTGTATGATTGTGATTGCATGATTGTGATTGTATGATTGTGATTGTATGATATTGATTGTATGATTGTGATTGTATGATTGTGATTGTATGATTGTGATTGTATGATTGTGATTGTATGATTGTGATTGTCTGATTGTGATTGTATGATTGTGATTGTATGATTGTGATTGTATGATTGTAATTGTATGATTATGATTGTACGATTGTGATTGCATGATTGTGATTGTATGATTGAGATTGCATGATTTTGAATGTATGATTGTGATTGTATGATTGTGATTGTATGATTGTGATTGTGTGATTGTGATAGTATGATTGTGATTGTATGATTGTGATTGTATGACTGTGATTGTATGATTGTGATTGTATGATTGTGATTGTATGTCTGTGATTGTATGATTGTGATTGTGCGATTGTGATTGTACGATTGTGATTGTATGATTGTGATTGTATGATTATGATTGAATGATTGTGATTGCATGATTGTGATTGTATGGTTGTGATTGCATGATTTTGAATGTATGATTGTGATTGTATGATTGTGATTGTATGATTGTGATTGTATGATTGCGATTGTATGATTGTGATAGTATGATTGTGATTGTAAGATTGTGATTGAATGACTGTCATTGTATGATTGTGATTGTATGATTGTGATTGTATGATTATGATTGTATGATTGTGATTGTATGATTTTGATGGTGTGATTGTGATTGTATGATTGGGATCGTATGATTGTGATTGTATGACTATGATTGTATGATTGTGATTGTATGATTGCGATTGTATGATTAGGGTTGTATTTTTGTGATTGTATGATTGTGATTGTATGATTGCGATTGTATTGTTGTGATTGTATGATTGTGATAGTATGGTTGTGATTGTATGATTGTGATTGTATGATTGCGATTGTATGATTGTAATTGTATGATTGTCATTGTATGATTGTGATTGTATGATTGTGATTGTATGACTGTGATTGTATGATTGTGATTGTATGATTGTGATTGTATGATTGTGATTGTATGATTGTGATTGTATGATTGTGATTGTAAGATTGTGATTGTGTGATTGTATTTGGGAGATTGTAATTGTATGATTGCGATTTTATAATTGCGATTGTATGCTGGTGACTGTATTATTGTGATTGTATGATTGTGATTGTATGATTGTGATTGCATGATGGTGATTGTATGATTGTGATTGTATGATAATGAGTGTATGATTGTGATTGTATGATTGTGATGGTATGATTGTGACTGTATGATTGCGATAGTATGATTGTGATTGTAAGATTGTGATTGTATGACTGTGATTGTATGATTGTGATTGTATGATTGTCATTGTATGATTATGATTGTATGATTGTGATTGTATGATTGTGATTGTGCGATTGTGATTGTGCGATTGTGATTGTACGATTGTGATTGGACGATCGTGATTGTATGATTGTGATTGTATGATTATGATTGAATGATTGTAATTGTATGACTGTGATTGTATGATTGTGATTGTATGATTGTAATTGTATGATTGTGATTGTATGATTGTGATTGTATGATTGTGATTGTATGATTGCGATAGTATGATTGTGATTGTATGATTGTGATTGTATGATTGCGATTGTATGATTGTGATTGTATGATTATGATTGTATGATTGTGATTGTATGATTATGATTGTACGGTTGTGACTGTATGGTTGTGATGGTATGATTGCGATTGTATGATTGCGATAGTATGATTGTGATTGTATGATTGTGATTGTATGATTGTGACAGTATCATTGTGATTGTATGATTATGATTGTATTTTTGTGATTGTATGATTGTGTTTGTATGATTGTGATTGTATGATTGCGATTGTATGAATGCGATTGTATGATTGTGATTGTATGATTGTGATTGTATGATTGTGATTGTATGATTGTGATTGTATGATTGTGATAGTATGATTGTGATCGTAAGATTGTGATTGTATGATTGTGATTGTAAGATTTTGATTGTATGACTGTGATTGTATGACTGTGATTGTATGATTGTGACTGTGCGATTGTGATTGTACGATTGTGATTGTACGATTGTGATTGTAGGATTGTGATTGTATGATTATGATTGAATGATTGTGATTGTGTGATTGTGATTGCATGATTTTGAATGTATGATTGTGATTGTATGATTGTGATTGTATGATTGTGATTGTATGATTGTGATTGTATGATTGTGATTGTATGATTGTGATAGTATGATTGTGATCGTAAGATTGTGATTGTATGATTGTGATTGTATGATTGTGATTGTATGATTGTGATTGTATGATTGTGATAGTATGATTGTAATTGTATGATTGCGATTGTATGATTGTGATTGTATGATTATGATTGTATTTTTGTGATTGTATGATTGTGATTGTATGATTGTGATTGTATGATTGCGATTGTATGAATGCGATTGTATGATTGTGATTGTATGATTGTGATTGTCTGATTGTGGTTGTATGATTGTGAGTGTATGATTGTGATTGTATGATTGTGATTGTATGATTGGGATAGTATGATGGTGATTGTATGATTGTGATTGTATGACTGTGATTGTATGATTGTGATTGTGCGATTGTGATTGTACGATTGTGATTGTATGTCGGTGATTGTGTGACTGTGATTGTATGATTGCGATTGTATGATTGTGATTGTATGATTGTGATAGTATGATTGTGATTGTATGATAGTGATTGTATGATTGTGATTGTATGATTGTGATTGTATGATTGTGATTGTATGATTGTGATTGTATGATTGTGATTGTATGATTGTGATTGTATGATTGTGATTGTACGATTGTGATTGTATGATTGCGATTGTACGATTGCGATTGTATGGTTGTGATTGCATGATTGTGATTGTATGATTGTGATTGTATGATATTGATTGTATGATTGTGATTGTACGATTGTGATTGTATGATTGTGATTGTATGATTGTGATAGTATGATTGTGATTGTATGATTGCGATTGTATGATTGTGATTGTATGATTATGATTGTATTTTTGTGATTGTATAAATATGATTGTATGATTGTGATTGTATGATTGTTATTGTATGATTGTGATTGTATGATTGTGATGGTATGATTGTGATTGTATGATTGTGATTGTATGACTGTGATTGTATGATTGTGATTGTGCGATTGTGATTGTATGATTGTGATTGTATGATTGCGATTGTATGAATGCGATTGTATGATTGTGATTGCATGATTGTGATTGTATGATTGTGATTGTATGATATTGATTGTATGATTGTGATGGTACGATTGTGATTGTATGATTGGGATCGTATGACTGTGATTGTATGATTATGATTGTATGATTGTGATGGTATGATTGCGATTGTATGATTGTGATTGTATGATTATGATTGTATTTTTGTGATTGTATGATTGTGATTGTATGATTGCGATTGTATTATTGTGATTGTATGATTGTGATAGTATGGTTGTGATTGTATGATTGGGATCGTATGATTGTGATTGTATGACTATGATTGTATGATTGTGATTGTATGATTGCGATTGTATGATTAGGGTTGTATTTTTGTGATTGTATGATTGTGATTGTATGATTGCGATTGTATTGTTGTGATTGTATGATTGTGATAGTATGGTTGTGATTGTATGATTGTGATTGTATGATTGCGATTGTATGATTGTAATTGTATGATTGTCATTGTATGATTGTGATTGTATGATTGTGATTGTATGATTGTGATTGTATGATTGTGATTGTATGATTGTGATTGTATGATTGTGATTGTATGATTGTGATTGTATGATTGTGATTGTAAGATTGTGATTGTGTGATTGTATTTGGGAGATTGTAATTGTATGATTGCGATTTTATAATTGCGATTGTATGCTGGTGACTGTATTATTGTGATTGTATGATTGTGATTGTATGATTGTGATTGCATGATTGTGATTGTATGATTGTATTTGGGTGATTGTAATTGTATGATTGCGATTGTATGATTGTGATTGTATGATTGTGATTGTATGATTGCGATTGTATGAATGCGATTGTATGATTGTGATTGTATGATTGTGATTGTCTGATTGTGGTTGTATGATTGTGAGTGTATGATTGTGATTGTATGATTGTGATTGTATGATTGTGATTGTATGATTGTGATTGTATGATTGTGATTGTATGATTGTGATAGTATGATTGTAATTGTATGATTGCGATTGTATGATTGTGATTGTATGATTGTGATTGTATGATTGTGATTGTATGATTGTGATAGTATGATTGTGATCGTAAGATTGTGATTGTATGATTGTGATTGTATGATTGTGATTGTATGATTGTGATTGTATGATTGTGATTGTATGATTGTGATTGTATGATTGTGATAGTATGATTGTAATTGTATGATTGCGATTGTATGATTGTGATTGTATGATTATGATTGTATTTTTGTGATTGTATGATTGTGATTGTATGATTGTGATTGTATGATTGCGATTGTATGAATGCGATTGTATGATTGTGATTGTATGATTGTGATTGTCTGATTGTGGTTGTATGATTGTGAGTGTATGATTGTGATTGTATGATTGTGATTGTATGACTGGGATAGTATGATGGTGATTGTATGATTGTGATTGTATGACTGTGATTGTATGCTTGTGATTGTGCGATTGTGATTGTACGATTGTGATTGTATGACGGTGATTGTGTGACTGTGATTGTATGATTGTGATTGTATGATTGTGATTGTATGATTGTGATAGTATGATTGTGATTGTATGATAGTGATTGTATGATTGTGATTTTATGATTGTGATTGTATGATTGTGATTGTATGATTGTGATTGTATGATTGTGATTGTATGATTGTGATTGTATGATTGTGATTGTACGATTGTGATTGTATGATTGCGATTGTACGATTGCGATTGTATGGTTGTGATTGCATGATTGTGATTGTATGATTGTGATTGTATGATATTGATTGTATGATTGTGATTGTACGATTGTGATTGTATGATTGTGATTGTATGATTGTGATAGTATGATTGTGATTGTATGATTGCGATTGTATGATTGTGATTGTATGATGATGATTGTATTTTTGTGATTGTATAAATATGATTGTATGATTGTGATTGTATGATTGTTATTGTATGATTGTGATTGTATGATTGTGATGGTATGATTGTGATTGTATGATTGTGATTGTATGACTGTGATTGTATGATTGTGATTGTGCGATTGTGATTGTATGATTGTGATTGTATGATTGCGATTGTATGAATGCGATTGTATGATTGTGATTGCATGATTGTGATTGTATGATTGTGATTGTATGATATTGATTGTATGATTGTGATGGTACGATTGTGATTGTATGATTGGGATCGTATGACTGTGATTGTATGATTATGATTGTATGATTGTGATGGTATGATTGCGATTGTATGATTGTGATTGTATGATTATGATTGTATTTTTGTGATTGTATGATTGTGATTGTATGATTGCGATTGTATTATTGTGATTGTATGATTGTGATAGTATGGTTGTGATTGTATGATTGTGATTGTATGATTGTGATTGTATGATTGTGATTGTATGATTGTGATTGTATGATTGTGATTGTGTGATTGTATTTGGGAGATTGTAATTGTATGATTGCGATTTTATAATTGCGATTGTATGCTGGTGACTGTATTATTGTGATTGTATGATTGTGATTGTATGATTGTGATTGTATGATTGTGATTGTATGATTGTGATTGCATGATTGTGATTGCATGATTGTGATTGTATGATTATGTTTGTATGATTGTGATTGTATGATTGTGATTGTATGATTGTATTTGGGTGATTGTAATTGTATGATTGCGATTGTATGATTGTGATTGTATGATTATGATTGTATTTTTGTGATTGTATAATTATGATTGTATGATTGTGATTGTATGATTGTGATTGTATGATTGTGATTGTATGATTGTGATTGTATGATTGTGATTGTATGATTGTGATTGTATGATTGTGATTGTATGATTGTGATTGTATGATTGTGATTGTATGATTGCGATTGTATGATTGTGATTGTGTGATTGTGATTGTATGATTGTGATTGTATGAATGCGATTGTATGATTGTGATTGCATGATTGTGATTGTATGATTGTGATTGTATGATATTGATTGTATGATTGTGATTGTATGATTGTGATTGTATGATTGTGATTGTATGATTGTGATTGTATGATTGTGATTGTCTGATTGTGATTGTATGATTGTGATTGTATGATTGTGATTGTATGATTGTAATTGTATGATTATGATTGTACGATTGTGATTGCATGATTGTGATTGTATGATTGAGATTGCATGATTTTGAATGTATGATTGTGATTGTATGATTGTGATTGTATGATTGTGATTGTGTGATTGTGATAGTATGATTGTGATTGTATGATTGTGATTGTATGACTGTGATTGTATGATTGTGATTGTATGATTGTGATTGTATGTCTGTGATTGTATGATTGTGATTGTGCGATTGTGATTGTACGATTGTGATTGTATGATTGTGATTGTATGATTATGATTGAATGATTGTGATTGCATGATTGTGATTGTATGGTTGTGATTGCATGATTTTGAATGTATGATTGTGATTGTATGATTGTGATTGTATGATTGTGATTGTATGATTGCGATTGTATGATTGTGATAGTATGATTGTGATTGTAAGATTGTGATTGAATGACTGTCATTGTATGATTGTGATTGTATGATTGTGATTGTATGATTATGATTGTATGATTGTGATTGTATGATTTTGATGGTGTGATTGTGATTGTATGATTGGGATCGTATGATTGTGATTGTATGACTATGATTGTATGATTGTGATTGTATGATTGCGATTGTATGATTAGGGTTGTATTTTTGTGATTGTATGATTGTGATTGTATGATTGCGATTGTATTGTTGTGATTGTATGATTGTGATAGTATGGTTGTGATTGTATGATTGTGATTGTATGATTGCGATTGTATGATTGTAATTGTATGATTGTCATTGTATGATTGTGATTGTATGATTGTGATTGTATGACTGTGATTGTATGATTGTGATTGTATGATTGTGATTGTATGATTGTGATTGTATGATTGTGATTGTATGATTGTGATTGTAAGATTGTGATTGTGTGATTGTATTTGGGAGATTGTAATTGTATGATTGCGATTTTATAATTGCGATTGTATGCTGGTGACTGTATTATTGTGATTGTATGATTGTGATTGTATGATTGTGATTGCATGATTGTGATTCTTTGATTGTGATTGTATGATTGTGATGGTATGATTGTGATTGTATGATTGCGATAGTATGATTGTGATTGTATGATTGTGATTGTATGGTTGTGATTGTATGATTGCGATTGTATGATGGTGATTGTATGATTGTGATTGTATGATAATGAGTGTATGATTGTGATTGTATGATTGTGATGGTATGATTGTGACTGTATGATTGCGATAGTATGATTGTGATTGTAAGATTGTGATTGTATGACTGTGATTGTATGATTGTGATTGTATGATTGTCATTGTATGATTATGATTGTATGATTGTGATTGTATGATTGTGATTGTGCGATTGTGATTGTGCGATTGTGATTGTACGATTGTGATTGTACGATCGTGATTGTATGATTGTGATTGTATGATTATGATTGAATGATTGTAATTGTATGACTGTGATTGTATGATTGTGATTGTATGATTGTAATTGTATGATTGTGATTGTATGATTGTGATTGTATGATTGTGATTGTATGATTGCGATAGTATGATTGTGATTGTATGATTGTGATTGTATGATTGCGATTGTATGATTGTGATTGTATGATTATGATTGTATGATTGTGATTGTATGATTATGATTGTACGGTTGTGACTGTATGGTTGTGATGGTATGATTGCGATTGTATGATTGCGATAGTATGATTGTGATTGTATGATTGTGATTGTATGATTGTGACAGTATCATTGTGATTGTGTGATTGTGATTGTGTGATTGCGATTGTGTGATTGCGATTGTATGCTGGTGACTGTATTATTGTGATTGTATGATTGTGATTGTATGATTGTGATTGCATGATTGTGATTCTTTGATTGTGATTGTATGATTGTGATGGTATGATTGTGATTGTATGATTGCGATAGTATGATTGTGATTGTATGATTGTGATTGTATGGTTGTGATTGTATGATTGCGATTGTATGATGGTGATTGTATGATTGTGATTGTATGATAATGAGTGTATGATTGTGATTGTATGATTGTGATGGTATGATTGTGACTGTATGATTGCGATAGTATGATTGTGATTGTAAGATTGTGATTGTATGACTGTGATTGTATGATTGTGATTGTATGATTGTCATTGTATGATTATGATTGTATGATTGTGATTGTATGATTGTGATTGTGCGATTGTGATTGTGCGATTGTGATTGTACGATTGTGATTGTACGATCGTGATTGTATGATTGTGATTGTATGATTATGATTGAATGATTGTAATTGTATGACTGTGATTGTATGATTGTGATTGTATGATTGTAATTGTATGATTGTGATTGTATGATTGTGATTGTATGATTGTGATTGTATGATTGCGATAGTATGATTGTGATTGTATGATTGTGATTGTATGATTGCGATTGTATGATTGTGATTGTATGATTATGATTGTATGATTGTGATTGTATGATTATGATTGTACGGTTGTGACTGTATGGTTGTGATGGTATGATTGCGATTGTATGATTGCGATAGTATGATTGTGATTGTATGATTGTGATTGTATGATTGTGACAGTATCATTGTGATTGTGTGATTGTGATTGTGTGATTGCGATTGTGTGATTGCGATTGTATGATTGTGATTGTATGATTGGGATTGTATGATTGTGATAGTATGATTGTGATTGTATGACTGTGATTGTATGACTGTGATTGTATGATTGTGATTGTATGATTGTGATTGTTAGATTGTGATTGTATGACTGTGATTGTATGATTGTGATTGTATGATTGTGATTGTATGATTGTGATTGTACGGTTGTGATTGTATGATTGTGATTGTATGATTGTGATTGTATGATTGTGATTGTATGATTGTGATTGTATGATTGTGATTGTATGATTGTGATTGTATGATTGTGATTGTATGATTGTATTTGGGAGATTGTAGTTGTATGATTGCGATTGTATGATTGTGATTGTATGATTGTGATGTATGATTGTAATTGTATGATTATGATTGTATGATTGTGATTGTATGATTGTGGTGGTATGATTGTGATTGTATGATTGCGATCGTATGATTGTGATTGTATGATTATGATTGTATGATTGTGATTGTATGATTGCGATTGTATGATTGTGATTGTATGATTATGATTGTATGATTGTGATTGTATGATTATGATTGTACGGTTGTGACTGTATGGTTGTGATGGTATGATTGCGATTGTATGATTGCGATAGTATGATTGTGATTGTATGATTGTGATTGTATGATTGTGACAGTATCATTGTGATTGTGTGATTGTGATTGTGTGATTGCGATTGTGTGATTGCGATTGTATGATTGTGATTGTATGATTGGGATTGTATGATTGTGATAGTATGATTGTGATTGTATGACTGTGATTGTATGACTGTGATTGTATGATTGTGATTGTATGATTGTGATTGTTAGATTGTGATTGTATGACTGTGATTGTATGATTGTGATTGTATGATTGTGATTGTATGATTGTGATTGTATGATTGTGATTGTATGATTGTGATTGTATGATTGTGATTGTATGATTCTGATTGTATGATTGTGATTGTATGATTGTGATTGTATGATTGTATTTGGGAGATTGTAGTTGTATGATTGCGATTGTATGATTGTGATTGTATGATTGTGATGTATGATTGTAATTGTATGATTATGATTGTATGATTGTGATAGTATGATTGTGGTGGTATGATTGTGATTGTATGATTGCGATCGTATGATTGTGATTGTATGATTATGATTGTATGATTGTGATTGTATGATTGCGATTGTATGATTGTGATTGTATGATTCTGATTGCATTTTTGTGATTGTATGATTGAGATTGTATGATTGTGATTGTATGATTGTGATTGTATGATTGTGATTGTACGATTGTGATTGTATGATTGTGATTGTATGATTGCGATTATATGAATGAAATTGTATGATTGTGATTGCATGATTGTGATTATATGATTGTGATTGTATGATATTGATTGTATGATTGTGATTGTATGATTGTGATTGTATGATTGTGATAGTATGATTGTGATTGTATGAATGTGATTGTATGACTGTGATTGTATGATTGTGATTGTGCGATTGTGATTGTGCGATTGTGATTGTACGATTGTGATTGCACGATCGTGATTGTATGATTGTGATTGTATGATTATGATTGAATGATTGTGATTGCATGATTGTGATTGTATGATTGTGATTGCATGATTTTTAATGTATGATTGTGATTGTACGATTGTGATTGTATGATTGTGATTGTATGATTGTGATAGTATGATTGCGATTGTAAGATTGTGATTGTATGACTGTGATTGTATGATTGTGATTGTATGATTGTCATTGTATGATTATGATTGTATGATAGCGATTGCATGATTGTGATTGTATGATTGAGATTGCATGATTTTGTATGTATGATTGTGATTGTATGATTGTGATTGTATGATTGTGATTGTATGATTGCGATTGTATGAATGCGATTGTATGATTGTGATTGCATGATTGTGATTGTATGATTGTGATTGTATGATATTGATTGTATGATTGTGATTGTATGATTGTGATTGTATGATTGTCATTGTATGATTGTGATTGTATGATTGTGATTGTATGATTGTGATTGTAAGATTTTGATTGTATGACTGTGATTGTATGACTGTGATTGTATGATTGTGACTGTGCGATTGTGATTGTACGATTGTGATTGTACGATTGTGATTGTAGGATTGTGATTGTATGATTATGATTGAATGATTGTGATTGTGTGATTGTGATTGCATGATTTTGAATGTATGATTGTGATTGTATGATTGTGATTGTATGATTGTGATTGTATGATTGTGATTGTATGATTGTGATTGTATGATTGTGATAGTATGATTGTGATCGTAAGATTGTGATTGTATGATTGTGATTGTATGATTGTGATTGTATGATTGTGATTGTATGATTGTGATAGTATGATTGTAATTGTATGATTGCGATTGTATGATTGTGATTGTATGATTATGATTGTATTTTTGTGATTGTATGATTGTGATTGTATGATTGTGATTGTATGATTGCGATTGTATGAATGCGATTGTATGATTGTGATTGTATGATTGTGATTGTCTGATTGTGGTTGTATGATTGTGAGTGTATGATTGTGATTGTATGATTGTGATTGTATGATTGGGATAGTATGATGGTGATTGTATGATTGTGATTGTATGACTGTGATTGTATGATTGTGATTGTGCGATTGTGATTGTACGATTGTGATTGTATGTCGGTGATTGTGTGACTGTGATTGTATGATTGCGATTGTATGATTGTGATTGTATGATTGTGATAGTATGATTGTGATTGTATGATAGTGATTGTATGATTGTGATTGTATGATTGTGATTGTATGATTGTGATTGTATGATTGTGATTGTATGATTGTGATTGTATGATTGTGATTGTATGATTGTGATTGTACGATTGTGATTGTATGATTGCGATTGTACGATTGCGATTGTATGGTTGTGATTGCATGATTGTGATTGTATGATTGTGATTGTATGATATTGATTGTATGATTGTGATTGTACGATTGTGATTGTATGATTGTGATTGTATGATTGTGATAGTATGATTGTGATTGTATAATTGCGATTGTATGATTGTGATTGTATGATTATGATTGTATTTTTGTGATTGTATAAATATGATTGTATGATTGTGATTGTATGATTGTTATTGTATGATTGTGATTGTATGATTGTGATGGTATGATTGTGATTGTATGATTGTGATTGTATGACTGTGATTGTATGATTGTGATTGTGCGATTGTGATTGTATGATTGTGATTGTATGATTGCGATTGTATGAATGCGATTGTATGATTGTGATTGCATGATTGTGATTGTATGATTGTGATTGTATGATATTGATTGTATGATTGTGATGGTACGATTGTGATTGTATGATTGGGATCGTATGACTGTGATTGTATGATTATGATTGTATGATTGTGATGGTATGATTGCGATTGTATGATTGTGATTGTATGATTATGATTGTATTTTTGTGATTGTATGATTGTGATTGTATGATTGCGATTGTATTATTGTGATTGTATGATTGTGATAGTATGGTTGTGATTGTATGATTGGGATCGTATGATTGTGATTGTATGACTATGATTGTATGATTGTGATTGTATGATTGCGATTGTATGATTAGGGTTGTATTTTTGTGATTGTATGATTGTGATTGTATGATTGCGATTGTATTGTTGTGATTGTATGATTGTGATAGTATGGTTGTGATTGTATGATTGTGATTGTATGATTGCGATTGTATGATTGTAATTGTATGATTGTCATTGTATGATTGTGATTGTATGATTGTGATTGTATGATTGTGATTGTATGATTGTGATTGTATGATTGTGATTGTATGATTGTGATTGTATGATTGTGATTGTATGATTGTGATTGTATGATTGTGATTGTAAGATTGTGATTGTGTGATTGTATTTGGGAGATTGTAATTGTATGATTGCGATTTTATAATTGCGATTGTATGCTGGTGACTGTATTATTGTGATTGTATGATTGTGATTGTATGATTGTGATTGCATGATTGTGATTGTATGATTGTATTTGGGTGATTGTAATTGTATGATTGCGATTGTATGATTGTGATTGTATGATTGTGATTGTATGATTGCGATTGTATGAATGCGATTGTATGATTGTGATTGTATGATTGTGATTGTCTGATTGTGGTTGTATGATTGTGAGTGTATGATTGTGATTGTATGATTGTGATTGTATGATTGTGATTGTATGATTGTGATTGTATGATTGTGATTGTATGATTGTGATAGTATGATTGTAATTGTATGATTGCGATTGTATGATTGTGATTGTATGATTATGATTGTATTTTTGTGATTGTATGATTGTGATTGTATGATTGTGATTGTATGATTGCGATTGTATGAATGCGATTGTATGATTGTGATTGTATGATTGTGATTGTATGATTGTGATTGTATGATTGTGATTGTATGATTGTGATTGTATGATTGTGATTGTATGATTGTGATAGTATGATTGTGATCGTAAGATTGTGATTGTATGATTGTGATTGTAAGATTTTGATTGTATGACTGTGATTGTATGACTGTGATTGTATGATTGTGACTGTGCGATTGTGATTGTACGATTGTGATTGTACGATTGTGATTGTACGATTGTGATTGTAGGATTGTGATTGTATGATTATGATTGAATGATTGTGATTGCGTGATTGTGATTGCATGATTTTGAATGTATGATTGTGATTGTATGATTGTGATTGTATGATTGTGATTGTATGATTGTGATTGTATGATTGTGATAGTATGATTGTGATCGTAAGATTGTGATTGTATGATTGTGATTGTATGATTGTGATTGTATGATTGTGATTGTATGATTGTGATTGTATGATTGTGATTGTATGATTGTGATTGTATGATTGTGATAGTATGATTGTAATTGTATGATTGCGATTGTATGATTGCGATTGTATGATTATGATTGTATTTTTGTGATTGTATGATTGTGATTGTATGATTGTGATTGTATGATTGCGATTGTATGAATGCGATTGTATGATTGTGATTGTATGATTGTGATTGTCTGATTGTGGTTGTATGATTGTGAGTGTATGATTGTGATTGTATGATTGTGATTGTATGATTGGGATAGTATGATGGTGATTGTATGATTGTGATTGTATGACTGTGATTGTATGCTTGTGATTGTGCGATTGTGATTGTACGATTGTGATTGTATGACGGTGATTGTGTGACTGTGATTGTATGATTGTGATTGTATGATTGTGATTGTATGATTGTGATAGTATGATTGTGATTGTATGATAGTGATTGTATGATTGTGATTTTATGATTGTGATTGTATGATTGTGATTGTATGATTGTGATTGTATGATTGTGATTGTATGATTGTGATTGTATGATTGTGATTGTACGATTGTGATTGTATGATTGCGATTGTACGATTGCGATTGTATGGTTGTGATTGCATGATTGTGATTGTATGATTGTGATTGTATGATATTGATTGTATGATTGTGATTGTACGATTGTGATTGTATGATTGTGATTGTATGATTGTGATAGTATGATTGTGATTGTATGATTGCGATTGTATGATTGTGATTGT
This sequence comes from Megachile rotundata, assembly GCF_050947335.1. Taxonomy (NCBI): domain Eukaryota; kingdom Metazoa; phylum Arthropoda; class Insecta; order Hymenoptera; family Megachilidae; genus Megachile; species Megachile rotundata. The sequence goes on along the minus strand of NW_027473318.1, from coordinate 205,727 downwards.
ATGATGATGATTGTATTTTTGTGATTGTATAAATATGATTGTATGATTGTGATTGTATGATTGTTATTGTATGATTGTGATTGTATGATTGTGATGGTATGATTGTGATTGTATGATTGTGATTGTATGACTGTGATTGTATGATTGTGATTGTGCGATTGTGATTGTATGATTGTGATTGTATGATTGCGATTGTATGAATGCGATTGTATGATTGTGATTGCATGATTGTGATTGTATGATTGTGATTGTATGATATTGATTGTATGATTGTGATGGTACGATTGTGATTGTATGATTGGGATCGTATGACTGTGATTGTATGATTATGATTGTATGATTGTGATGGTATGATTGCGATTGTATGATTGTGATTGTATGATTATGATTGTATTTTTGTGATTGTATGATTGTGATTGTATGATTGCGATTGTATTATTGTGATTGTATGATTGTGATAGTATGGTTGTGATTGTATGATTGTGATTGTATGATTGTGATTGTATGATTGTGATTGTATGATTGTGATTGTATGATTGTGATTGTGTGATTGTATTTGGGAGATTGTAATTGTATGATTGCGATTTTATAATTGCGATTGTATGCTGGTGACTGTATTATTGTGATTGTATGATTGTGATTGTATGATTGTGATTGTATGATTGTGATTGTATGATTGTGATTGCATGATTGTGATTGCATGATTGTGATTGTATGATTATGTTTGTATGATTGTGATTGTATGATTGTGATTGTATGATTGTATTTGGGTGATTGTAATTGTATGATTGCGATTGTATGATTGTGATTGTATGATTATGATTGTATTTTTGTGATTGTATAATTATGATTGTATGATTGTGATTGTATGATTGTGATTGTATGATTGTGATTGTATGATTGTGATTGTATGATTGTGATTGTATGATTGTGATTGTATGATTGTGATTGTATGATTGTGATTGTATGATTGTGATTGTATGATTGCGATTGTATGATTGTGATTGTGTGATTGTGATTGTATGATTGTGATTGTATGAATGCGATTGTATGATTGTGATTGCATGATTGTGATTGTATGATTGTGATTGTATGATATTGATTGTATGATTGTGATTGTATGATTGTGATTGTATGATTGTGATTGTATGATTGTGATTGTATGATTGTGATTGTCTGATTGTGATTGTATGATTGTGATTGTATGATTGTGATTGTATGATTGTAATTGTATGATTATGATTGTACGATTGTGATTGCATGATTGTGATTGTATGATTGAGATTGCATGATTTTGAATGTATGATTGTGATTGTGTGATTGTGATTGTATGATTGTGATTGTGTGATTGTGATAGTATGATTGTGATTGTATGATTGTGATTGTATGACTGTGATTGTATGATTGTGATTGTATGATTGTGATTGTATGTCTGTGATTGTATGATTGTGATTGTGCGATTGTGATTGTACGATTGTGATTGTATGATTGTGATTGTATGATTATGATTGAATGATTGTGATTGCATGATTGTGATTGTATGGTTGTGATTGCATGATTTTGAATGTATGATTGTGATTGTATGATTGTGATTGTATGATTGTGATTGTATGATTGCGATTGTATGATTGTGATAGTATGATTGTGATTGTAAGATTGTGATTGAATGACTGTCATTGTATGATTGTGATTGTATGATTGTGATTGTATGACTATGATTGTATGATTGTGATTGTATGATTGCGATTGTATGATTAGGGTTGTATTTTTGTGATTGTATGATTGTGATTGTATGATTGCGATTGTATTGTTGTGATTGTATGATTGTGATAGTATGGTTGTGATTGTATGATTGTGATTGTATGATTGCGATTGTATGATTGTAATTGTATGATTGTCATTGTATGATTGTGATTGTATGATTGTGATTGTATGACTGTGATTGTATGATTGTGATTGTATGATTGTGATTGTATGATTGTGATTGTATGATTGTGATTGTATGATTGTGATTGTAAGATTGTGATTGTGTGATTGTATTTGGGAGATTGTAATTGTATGATTGCGATTTTATAATTGCGATTGTATGCTGGTGACTGTATTATTGTGATTGTATGATTGTGATTGTATGATTGTGATTGCATGATTGTGATTGTATGATTGTGATTGTATGATTGTGATGGTATGATTGTGATTGTATGATTGCGATAGTATGATTGTGATTGTATGATTGTGATTGTATGGTTGTGATTGTATGATTGCGATTGTATGATGGTGATTGTATGATTGTGATTGTATGATAATGAGTGTATGATTGTGATTGTATGATTGTGATGGTATGATTGTGACTGTATGATTGCGATAGTATGATTGTGATTGTAAGATTGTGATTGTATGACTGTGATTGTATGATTGTGATTGTATGATTGTCATTGTATGATTATGATTGTATGATTGTGATTGTATGATTGTGATTGTGCGATTGTGATTGTGCGATTGTGATTGTACGATTGTGATTGTACGATCGTGATTGTATGATTGTGATTGTATGATTATGATTGAATGATTGTAATTGTATGACTGTGATTGTATGATTGTGATTGTATGATTGTAATTGTATGATTGTGATTGTATGATTGTGATTGTATGATTGTGATTGTATGATTGCGATAGTATGATTGTGATTGTATGATTGTGATTGTATGATTGCGATTGTATGATTGTGATTGTATGATTATGATTGTATGATTGTGATTGTATGATTATGATTGTACGGTTGTGACTGTATGGTTGTGATGGTATGATTGCGATTGTATGATTGCGATAGTATGATTGTGATTGTATGATTGTGATTGTATGATTGTGACAGTATCATTGTGATTGTGTGATTGTGATTGTGTGATTGCGATTGTGTGATTGCGATTGTATGATTGTGATTGTATGATTGGGATTGTATGATTGTGATAGTATGATTGTGATTGTATGACTGTGATTGTATGACTGTGATTGTATGATTGTGATTGTATGATTGTGATTGTTAGATTGTGATTGTATGACTGTGATTGTATGATTGTGATTGTATGATTGTGATTGTATGATTGTGATTGTATGATTGTGATTGTATGATTGTGATTGTATGATTGTGATTGTATGATTGTGATTGTATGATTGTGATTGTATGATTGTGATTGTATGATTGTATTTGGGAGATTGTAGTTGTATGATTGCGATTGTATGATTGTGATTGTATGATTGTGATGTATGATTGTAATTGTATGATTATGATTGTATGATTGTGATTGTATGATTGTGGTGGTATGATTGTGATTGTATGATTGCGATCGTATGATTGTGATTGTATGATTATGATTGTATGATTGTGATTGTATGATTGCGATTGTATGATTGTGATTGTATGATTATGATTGTATGATTGTGATTGTATGATTATGATTGTACGGTTGTGACTGTATGGTTGTGAAGGTATGATTGCGATTGTATGATTGCGATAGTATGATTGTGATTGTATGATTGTGATTGTATGATTGTGACAGTATCATTGTGATTGTGTGATTGTGATTGTGTGATTGCGATTGTGTGATTGCGATTGTATGATTGTGATTGTATGATTGGGATTGTATGATTGTGATAGTATGATTGTGATTGTATGACTGTGATTGTATGACTGTGATTGTATGATTGTGATTGTATGATTGTGATTGTTAGATTGTGATTGTATGACTGTGATTGTATGATTGTGATTGTATGATTGTGATTGTATGATTGTGATTGTATGATTGTGATTGTATGATTGTGATTGTATGATTGTGATTGTATGATTGTGATTGTATGATTGTGATTGTATGATTGTGATTGTATGATTGTATTTGGGAGATTGTAGTTGTATGATTGCGATTGTATGATTGTGATTGTATGATTGTGATGTATGATTGTAATTGTATGATTATGATTGTATGATTGTGATTGTATGATTGTGGTGGTATGATTGTGATTGTATGATTGCGATCGTATGATTGTGATTGTATGATTATGATTGTATGATTGTGATTGTATGATTGCGATTGTATGATTGTGATTGTATGATTCTGATTGCATTTTTGTGATTGTATGATTGAGATTGTATGATTGTGATTGTATGATTGTGATTGTATGATTGTGATTGTACGATTGTGATTGTATGATTGTGATTGTATGATTGCGATTATATGAATGAAATTGTATGATTGTGATTGCATGATTGTGATTATATGATTGTGATTGTATGATATTGATTGTATGATTGTGATTGTATGATTGTGATTGTATGATTGTGATAGTATGATTGTGATTGTATGAATGTGATTGTATGACTGTGATTGTATGATTGTGATTGTGCGATTGTGATTGTGCGATTGTGATTGTACGATTGTGATTGCACGATCGTGATTGTATGATTGTGATTGTATGATTATGATTGAATGATTGTGATTGCATGATTGTGATTGTATGATTGTGATTGCATGATTTTTAATGTATGATTGTGATTGTACGATTGTGATTGTATGATTGTGATTGTATGATTGTGATAGTATGATTGCGATTGTAAGATTGTGATTGTATGACTGTGATTGTATGATTGTGATTGTATGATTGTCATTGTATGATTATGATTGTATGATAGCGATTGCATGATTGTGATTGTATGATTGAGATTGCATGATTTTGTATGTATGATTGTGATTGTATGATTGTGATTGTATGATTGTGATTGTATGATTGCGATTGTATGAATGCGATTGTATGATTGTGATTGCATGATTGTGATTGTATGATTGTGATTGTATGATATTGATTGTATGATTGTGATTGTATGATTGTGATTGTATGATTGTCATTGTATGATTATGATTGTATGATTGTGATTGTATGATTGTGATTGTGCGATTGTGATTGTGCGATTGTGATTGTACGATTGTGATTGTACCATCGTGATTGTATGATTGTGATTGTATGATTATGATTGAATGATTGTAATTGTATGACTGTGATTGTATGATTGTGATTGTATGATTGTAATTGTATGATTGTGATTGTATGATTGTGATTGTATGATTGTGATTGTATGATTGCGATAGTATGATTGTGATTGTATGATTGTGATTGTATGATTGCGATTGTATGATTGTGATTGTATGATTATGATTGTATGATTGTGATTGTATGATTATGATTGTACGGTTGTGACTGTATGGTTGTGATGGTATGATTGCGATTGTATGATTGCGATAGTATGATTGGGATCGTATGATATTGATTGTATGACTGTGATTGTATGATTGTGATTGTATGATTGTGATTGTATGATTGTGATAGTATGATTGTGATCGTAAGATTGTGATTGTATGATTGTGATTGTATGATTGTGGTTGTATGATTGTGATTGTATGATTGTGATTGTATGATTATGATTGTATTTTTGTGATTGTATGATTGTGATTGTATGATTGTGATGGTATGATTGTGATTGTATGATTGGGGTAGTATGATTGTGATTGCATGATTGTGATTGTATGATTGTGATTGTATGATATTGATTGTATGACTGTGATTGTATGATTGTGATTGTATGATTGTGATTGTATGATTGTGATAGTATGATTGTGATCGTAAGATTGTGATTGTATGATTGTGATTGTATGATTGTGGTTGTATGATTGTGATTGTATGATTGTGATTGTATGATTATGATTGTATTTTTGTGATTGTATGATTGTGATTGTATGATTGTGATTGTATGATTGCGATTGTATGAATGCGATTGTATGATTGTGATTGTATGATTGTGATTGTATGATTGTGATTGTATGATTGTGATTGTATGATTGCGATTGTATGATTGTGATTGTATGATTATGATTGTATGATTGTGATTGTATGATTATGATTGTACGGTTGTGACTGTATGGTTGTGATGGTATGATTGCGATTGTATGATTGCGATAGTATGATTGTGATTGTATGATTGTGATTGTATGATTGTGACAGTATCATTGTGATTGTGTGATTGTGATTGTGTGATTGCGATTGTGTGATTGCGATTGTATGATTGTGATTGTATGATTGGGATTGTATGATTGTGATAGTATGATTGTGATTGTATGACTGTGATTGTATGACTGTGATTGTATGATTGTGATTGTATGATTGTGATTGTTAGATTGTGATTGTATGACTGTGATTGTATGATTGTGATTGTATGATTGTGATTGTATGATTGTGATTGTATGATTGTGATTGTATGATTGTGATTGTATGATTGTGATTGTATGATTGTGATTGTATGATTGTGATTGTATGATTGTGATTGTATGATTGTATTTGGGAGATTGTAGTTGTATGATTGCGATTGTATGATTGTGATTGTATGATTGTGATGTATGATTGTAATTGTATGATTATGATTGTATGATTGTGATTGTATGATTGTGGTGGTATGATTGTGATTGTATGATTGCGATCGTATGATTGTGATTGTATGATTATGATTGTATGATTGTGATTGTATGATTGCGATTGTATGATTGTGATTGTATGATTATGATTGTATGATTGTGATTGTATGATTATGATTGTACGGTTGTGACTGTATGGTTGTGATGGTATGATTGCGATTGTATGATTGCGATAGTATGATTGTGATTGTATGATTGTGATTGTATGATTGTGACAGTATCATTGTGATTGTGTGATTGTGATTGTGTGATTGCGATTGTGTGATTGCGATTGTATGATTGTGATTGTATGATTGGGATTGTATGATTGTGATAGTATGATTGTGATTGTATGACTGTGATTGTATGACTGTGATTGTATGATTGTGATTGTATGATTGTGATTGTTAGATTGTGATTGTATGACTGTGATTGTATGATTGTGATTGTATGATTGTGATTGTATGATTGTGATTGTATGATTGTGATTGTATGATTGTGATTGTATGATTGTGATTGTATGATTGTGATTGTATGATTGTGATTGTATGATTGTGATTGTATGATTGTATTTGGGAGATTGTAGTTGTATGATTGCGATTGTATGATTGTGATTGTATGATTGTGATGTATGATTGTAATTGTATGATTATGATTGTATGATTGTGATTGTATGATTGTGGTGGTATGATTGTGATTGTATGATTGCGATCGTATGATTGTGATTGTATGATTATGATTGTATGATTGTGATTGTATGATTGCGATTGTATGATTGTGATTGTATGATTCTGATTGCATTTGTGTGATTGTATGATTGAGATTGTATGATTGTGATTGTATGATTGTGATTGTATGATTGTGATTGTACGATTGTGATTGTATGATTGTGATTGTATGATTGCGATTATATGAATGAAATTGTATGATTGTGATTGCATGATTGTGATTATATGATTGTGATTGTATGATATTGATTGTATGATTGTGATTGTATGATTGTGATTGTATGATTGTGATAGTATGATTGTGATTGTATGAATGTGATTGTATGACTGTGATTGTATGATTGTGATTGTGCGATTGTGATTGTGCGATTGTGATTGTACGATTGTGATTGCACGATCGTGATTGTATGATTGTGATTGTATGATTATGATTGAATGATTGTGATTGCATGATTGTGATTGTATGATTGTGATTGCATGATTTTTAATGTATGATTGTGATTGTACGATTGTGATTGTATGATTGTGATTGTATGATTGTGATAGTATGATTGCGATTGTAAGATTGTGATTGTATGACTGTGATTGTATGATTGTGATTGTATGATTGTCATTGTATGATTATGATTGTATGATAGCGATTGCATGATTGTGATTGTATGATTGAGATTGCATGATTTTGTATGTATGATTGTGATTGTATGATTGTGATTGTATGATTGTGATTGTATGATTGCGATTGTATGAATGCGATTGTATGATTGTGATTGCATGATTGTGATTGTATGATTGTGATTGTATGATATTGATTGTATGATTGTGATTGTATGATTGTGATTGTATGATTGTCATTGTATGATTATGATTGTATGATTGTGATTGTATGATTGTGATTGTGCGATTGTGATTGTGCGATTGTGATTGTACGATTGTGATTGTACCATCGTGATTGTATGATTGTGATTGTATGATTATGATTGAATGATTGTAATTGTATGACTGTGATTGTATGATTGTGATTGTATGATTGTAATTGTATGATTGTGATTGTATGATTGTGATTGTATGATTGTGATTGTATGATTGCGATAGTATGATTGTGATTGTATGATTGTGATTGTATGATTGCGATTGTATGATTGTGATTGTATGATTATGATTGTATGATTGTGATTGTATGATTATGATTGTACGGTTGTGACTGTATGGTTGTGATGGTATGATTGCGATTGTATGATTGCGATAGTATGATTGGGATCGTATGATTGTGATTGTATGATTGTGATGGTATGATTGTGATTGTATGATTGGGGTAGTATGATTGTGATTGCATGATTGTGATTGTATGATTGTGATTGTATGATATTGATTGTATGACTGTGATTGTATGATTGTGATTGTATGATTGTGATTGTATGATTGTGATAGTATGATTGTGATCGTAAGATTGTGATTGTATGATTGTGATTGTATGATTGTGGTTGTATGATTGTGATTGTATGATTGTGATTGTATGATTATGATTGTATTTTTGTGATTGTATGATTGTGATTGTATGATTGTGATTGTATGATTGCGATTGTATGAATGCGATTGTATGATTGTGATTGTATGATTGTGATTGTCTGACTGTGGTTGTATGATTGTGAGTGTATGATTGTGATTGTATGATTGTGATTGTATGATTGGGATAGTATGATGGTGATTGTATGATTGTGATTGTATGATTGTGATTGTCTGACTGTGGTTGTATGATTGTGAGTGTATGATTGTGATTGTATGATTGTGATTGTATGATTGGGATAGTATGATGGTGATTGTATGATTGTGATTGTATGACTGTGATTGTATGATTGTGATTGTGCGATTGTGATTGTACGATTGTGATTGTATGACGGTGATTGTGTGACTGTGATTGTATGATTGTGATTGTATGATTGTGATTGTATGATTGTGATAGTATGATTGTGATTGTATGATAGTGATTGTATGATTGTGATTGTATGATTGTGATTGTATGATTGTGATTGTATGATTGTGATTGTATGATTGTGATTGTATGATTGTGATTGTATGATTGTGATTGTACGATTGTGATTGTATGATTGCGATTGTACGATTGCGATTGTATGGTTGTGATTGCATGATTGTGATTGTATGATTGTGATTGTATGATATTGATTGTATGATTGTGATTGTACGATTGTGATTGTATGATTGTGATTGTATGATTGTGATAGTATGATTGTGATTGTATGATTGCGATTGTATGATTGTGATTGTATGATTATGATTGTATTTTTGTGATTGTATAATTATGATTGTATGATTGTGATTGTATGATTGTTATTGTATGATTGTGATTGTATGATTGTGATGGTATGATTGTGATTGTATGATTGTGATTGTATGACTGTGATTGTATGATTGTGATTGTGCGATTGTGATTGTATGATTGTGATTGTATGATTGCGATTGTATGAATGCGATTGTATGATTGTGATTGCATGATTGTGATTGTATGATTGTGATTGTATGATATTGATTGTATGATTGTGATGGTACGATTGTGATTGTATGATTGGGATCGTATGACTGTGATTGTATGATTATGATTGTATGATTGTGATGGTATGATTGCGATTGTATGATTGTGATTGTATGATTATGATTGTATTTTTGTGATTGTATGATTGTGATTGTATGATTGCGATTGTATTATTGTGATTGTATGATTGTGATAGTATGGTTGTGATTGTATGATTGTGATTGTATGATTGCGATTGTATGATTGTAATTGTATGATTGTCATTGTATGATTGTGATTGTATGATTGTGATTGTATGATTGTGATTGTATGATTGTGATTGTATGATTGTGATTGTATGATTGTGATTGTATGATTGTGATTGTATGATTGTGATTGTGTGATTGTATTTGGGAGATTGTAATTGTATGATTGCGATTTTATAATTGCGATTGTATGCTGGTGACTGTATTATTGTGATTGTATGATTGTGATTGTATGATTGTGATTGTATGATTGTGATTGTATGATTGTGATTGCATGATTGTGATTGCATGATTGTGATTGTATGATTGTGTTTGTATGATTGTGATTGTATGATTGTGATTGTGTGATTGTATTTGGGAGATTGTAATTGTATGATTGCGATTTTATAATTGCGATTGTATGCTGGTGACTGTATTATTGTGATTGTATGATTGTGATTGTATGATTGTGATTGCATGATTGTGATTGTATGATTGTATTTGGGTGATTGTAATTGTATGATTGCGATTGTATGATTGTGATTGTATGATTGTGATTGTATGATTGCGATTGTATGAATGCGATTGTATGATTGTGATTGTATGATTGTGATTGTCTGATTGTGGTTGTATGATTGTGAGTGTATGATTGTGATTGTATGATTGTGATTGTATGATTGTGATTGTATGATTGTGATTGTATGATTGTGATTGTATGATTGTGATAGTATGATTGTAATTGTATGATTGCGATTGTATGATTGTGATTGTATGATTATGATTGTATTTTTGTGATTGTATGATTGTGATTGTATGATTGTGATTGTATGATTGCGATTGTATGAATGCGATTGTATGATTGTGATTGTATGATTGTGATTGTATGATTGTGATTGTATGATTGTGATTGTATGATTGTGATAGTATGATTGTGATCGTAAGATTGTGATTGTATGATTGTGATTGTAAGATTTTGATTGTATGACTGTGATTGTATGACTGTGATTGTATGATTGTGACTGTGCGATTGTGATTGTACGATTGTGATTGTACGATTGTGATTGTAGGATTGTGATTGTATGATTATGATTGAATGATTGTGATTGTGTGATTGTGATTGCATGATTTTGAATGTATGATTGTGATTGTATGATTGTGATTGTATGATTGTGATTGTATGATTGTGATTGTATGATTGTGATTGTATGATTGTGATTGTATGATTGTGATAGTATGATTGTGATCGTAAGATTGTGATTGTATGATTGTGATTGTATGATTGTGATTGTATGATTGTGATTGTATGATTGTGATTGTATGATTGTGATTGTATGATTGTGATAGTATGATTGTAATTGTATGATTGCGATTGTATGATTGTGATTGTATGATTATGATTGTATTTTTGTGATTGTATGATTGTGATTGTATGATTGTGATTGTATGATTGCGATTGTATGAATGCGATTGTATGATTGTGATTGTATGATTGTGATTGTCTGATTGTGGTTGTATGATTGTGAGTGTATGATTGTGATTGTATGATTGTGATTGTATGATTGGGATAGTATGATGGTGATTGTATGATTGTGATTGTATGACTGTGATTGTATGATGGTGATTGTGCGATTGTGATTGTACGATTGTGATTGTATGACGGTGATTGTGTGACTGTGATTGTATGATTGTGATTGTATGATTGTGATTGTATGATTGTGATAGTATGATTGTGATTGTATGATAGTGATTGTATGATTGTGATTGTATGATTGTGATTGTATGATTGTGATTGTATGATTGTGATTGTATGATTGTGATTGTATGATTGTGATTGTATGATTGTGATTGTACGATTGTGATTGTATGATTGCGATTGTACGATTGCGATTGTATGGTTGTGATTGCATGATTGTGATTGTATGATTGTGATTGTATGATATTGATTGTATGATTGTGATTGTACGATTGTGATTGTATGATTGTGATTGTATGATTGTGATAGTATGATTGTGATTGTATGATTGCGATTGTATGATTGTGATTGTATGATGATGATTGTATTTTTGTGATTGTATAAATATGATTGTATGATTGTGATTGTATGATTGTTATTGTATGATTGTGATTGTATGATTGTGATGGTATGATTGTGATTGTATGATTGTGATTGTATGACTGTGATTGTATGATTGTGATTGTGCGATTGTGATTGTATGATTGTGATTGTATGATTGCGATTGTATGAATGCGATTGTATGATTGTGATTGCATGATTGTGATTGTATGATTGTGATTGTATGATATTGATTGTATGATTGTGATGGTACGATTGTGATTGTATGATTGGGATCGTATGACTGTGATTGTATGATTATGATTGTATGATTGTGATGGTATGATTGCGATTGTATGATTGTGATTGTATGATTATGATTGTATTTTTGTGATTGTATGATTGTGATTGTATGATTGCGATTGTATTATTGTGATTGTATGATTGTGATAGTATGGTTGTGATTGTATGATTGTGATTGTATGATTGTGATTGTATGATTGTGATTGTATGATTGTGATTGTATGATTGTGATTGTGTGATTGTATTTGGGAGATTGTAATTGTATGATTGCGATTTTATAATTGCGATTGTATGCTGGTGACTGTATTATTGTGATTGTATGATTGTGATTGTATGATTGTGATTGTATGATTGTGATTGTATGATTGTGATTGCATGATTGTGATTGCATGATTGTGATTGTATGATTATGTTTGTATGATTGTGATTGTATGATTGTGATTGTATGATTGTATTTGGGTGATTGTAATTGTATGATTGCGATTGTATGATTGTGATTGTATGATTATGATTGTATTTTTGTGATTGTATAATTATGATTGTATGATTGTGATTGTATGATTGTGATTGTATGATTGTGATTGTATGATTGTGATTGTATGATTGTGATTGTATGATTGTGATTGTATGATTGTGATTGTATGATTGTGATTGTATGATTGTGATTGTATGATTGCGATTGTATGATTGTGATTGTGTGATTGTGATTGTATGATTGTGATTGTATGAATGCGATTGTATGATTGTGATTGCATGATTGTGATTGTATGATTGTGATTGTATGATATTGATTGTATGATTGTGATTGTATGATTGTGATTGTATGATTGTGATTGTATGATTGTGATTGTATGATTGTGATTGTCTGATTGTGATTGTATGATTGTGATTGTATGATTGTGATTGTATGATTGTGATTGTATGATTGTAATTGTATGATTATGATTGTACGATTGTGATTGCATGATTGTGATTGTATGATTGAGATTGCATGATTTTGAATGTATGATTGTGATTGTATGATTGTGATTGTATGATTGTGATTGTGTGATTGTGATAGTATGATTGTGATTGTATGATTGTGATTGTATGACTGTGATTGTATGATTGTGATTGTATGATTGTGATTGTATGTCTGTGATTGTATGATTGTGATTGTGCGATTGTGATTGTACGATTGTGATTGTATGATTGTGATTGTATGATTATGATTGAATGATTGTGATTGCATGATTGTGATTGTATGGTTGTGATTGCATGATTTTGAATGTATGATTGTGATTGTATGATTGTGATTGTATGATTGTGATTGTATGATTGCGATTGTAAGATTGTGATTGAATGACTGTCATTGTATGATTGTGATTGTATGATTGTGATTGTATGATTATGATTGTATGATTGTGATTGTATGATTGTGATGGTGTGATTGTGATTGTATGATTGGGATCGTATGATTGTGATTGTATGACTATGATTGTATGATTGTGATTGTATGATTGCGATTGTATGATTAGGGTTGTATTTTTGTGATTGTATGATTGTGATTGTATGATTGCGATTGTATTGTTGTGATTGTATGATTGTGATAGTATGGTTGTGATTGTATGATTGTGATTGTATGATTGTGATTGTATGATTGCGATTGTATGATTGTAATTGTATGATTGTCATTGTATGATTGTGATTGTATGATTGTGATTGTATGACTGTGATTGTATGATTGTGATTGTATGATTGTGATTGTATGATTGTGATTGTATGATTGTGATTGTATGATTGTGATTGTATGATTGTGATTGTAAGATTGTGATTGTGTGATTGTATTTGGGAGATTGTAATTGTATGATTGCGATTTTATAATTGCGATTGTATGCTGGTGACTGTATTATTGTGATTGTATGATTGTGATTGTATGATTGTGATTGCATGATTGTGATTGTATGATTGTGATTGTATGATTGTGATGGTATGATTGTGATTGTATGATTGCGATAGTATGATTGTGATTGTATGATTGTGATTGTATGGTTGTGATTGTATGATTGCGATTGTATGATGGTGATTGTATGATTGTGATTGTATGATAATGAGTGTATGATTGTGATTGTATGATTGTGATGGTATGATTGTGACTGTATGATTGCGATAGTATGATTGTGATTGTAAGATTGTGATTGTATGACTGTGATTGTATGATTGTGATTGTATGATTGTCATTGTATGATTATGATTGTATGATTGTGATTGTATGATTGTGATTGTGCGATTGTGATTGTGCGATTGTGATTGTACGATTGTGATTGTACGATCGTGATTGTATGATTGTGATTGTATGATTATGATTGAATGATTGTAATTGTATGACTGTGATTGTATGATTGTGATTGTATGATTGTAATTGTATGATTGTGATTGTATGATTGTGATTGTATGATTGTGATTGTATGATTGCGATAGTATGATTGTGATTGTATGATTGTGATTGTATGATTGCGATTGTATGATTGTGATTGTATGATTATGATTGTATGATTGTGATTGTATGATTATGATTGTACGGTTGTGACTGTATGGTTGTGATGGTATGATTGCGATTGTATGATTGCGATAGTATGATTGTGATTGTATGATTGTGATTGTATGATTGTGACAGTATCATTGTGATTGTGTGATTGTGATTGTGTGATTGCGATTGTGTGATTGCGATTGTATGATTGTGATTGTATGATTGTGATTGTATGATTGTGATAGTATGATTGTGATTGTATGACTGTGATTGTATGACTGTGATTGTATGATTGTGATTGTATGATTGTGATTGCATGATTGTGATTGTATGATTGTGATTGTATGATATTGATTGTATGATTGTGATTGTATGATTGTGATTGTATGATTGTGATTGTATGATTGTGATTGTATGATTGTGATTGTCTGATTGTGATTGTATGATTGTGATTGTATGATTGTGATTGTATGATTGTGACTGTATGATTGTAATTGTATGATTATGATTGTACGATTGTGATTGCATGATTGTGATTGTATGATTGAGATTGCATGATTTTGAATGTATGATTGTGATTGTATGATTGTGATTGTATGATTGTGATTGTGTGATTGTGATAGTATGATTGTGATTGTATGATTGTGATTGTATGACTGTGATTGTATGATTGTGATTGTATGATTGTGATTGTATGTCTGTGATTGTATGATTGTGATTGTGCGATTGTGATTGTACGATTGTGATTGTATGATTGTGATTGTATGATTATGATTGAATGATTGTGATTGCATGATTGTGATTGTATGGTTGTGATTGCATGATTTTGAATGTATGATTGTGATTGTATGATTGTGATTGTATGATTGTGATTGTATGATTGCGATTGTAAGATTGTGATTGAATGACTGTCATTGTATGATTGTGATTGTATGATTGTGATTGTATGATTATGATTGTATGATTGTGATTGTATGATTGTGATGGTGTGATTGTGATTGTATGATTGGGATCGTATGATTGTGATTGTATGACTATGATTGTATGATTGTGATTGTATGATTGCGATTGTATGATTAGGGTTGTATTTTTGTGATTGTATGATTGTGATTGTATGATTGCGATTGTATTGTTGTGATTGTATGATTGTGATAGTATGGTTGTGATTGTATGATTGTGATTGTATGATTGCGATTGTATGATTGTAATTGTATGATTGTCATTGTATGATTGTGATTGTATGATTGTGATTGTATGACTGTGATTGTATGATTGTGATTGTATGATTGTGATTGTATGATTGTGATTGTATGATTGTGATTGTATGATTGTGATTGTAAGATTGTGATTGTGTGATTGTATTTGGGAGATTGTAATTGTATGATTGCGATTTTATAATTGCGATTGTATGCTGGTGACTGTATTATTGTGATTGTATGATTGTGATTGTATGATTGTGATTGCATGATTGTGAGTGTATGATTGTGATTGTATGATTGTGATGGTATGATTGTGACTGTATGATTGCGATAGTATGATTGTGATTGTAAGATTGTGATTGTATGACTGTGATTGTATGATTGTGATTGTATGATTGTCATTGTATGATTATGATTGTATGATTGTGATTGTATGATTGTGATTGTGCGATTGTGATTGTGCGATTGTGATTGTACGATTGTGATTGTACGATCGTGATTGTATGATTGTGATTGTATGATTATGATTGAATGATTGTAATTGTATGACTGTGATTGTATGATTGTGATTGTATGATTGTAATTGTATGATTGTGATTGTATGATTGTGATTGTATGATTGTGATTGTATGATTGCGATAGTATGATTGTGATTGTATGATTGTGATTGTATGATTGCGATTGTATGATTGTGATTGTATGATTATGATTGTATGATTGTGATTGTATGATTATGATTGTACGGTTGTGACTGTATGGTTGTGATGGTATGATTGCGATTGTATGATTGCGATAGTATGATTGTGATTGTATGATTGTGATTGTATGATTGTGACAGTATCATTGTGATTGTGTGATTGTGATTGTGTGATTGCGATTGTGTGATTGCGATTGTATGATTGTGATTGTATGATTGTGATTGTATGATTGTGATAGTATGATTGTGATTGTATGACTGTGATTGTATGACTGTGATTGTATGATTGTGATTGTATGATTGTGATTGTTAGATTGTGATTGTATGACTGTGATTGTATGATTGTGATTGTATGATTGTGATTGTATGATTGTGATTGTATGATTGTGATTGTATGATTGTGATTGTATGATTGTGATTGTATGATTGTGATTGTATGATTGTGATTGTATGATTGTGATTGTATGATTGTGATTGTATGATTGTATTTGGGAGATTGTAGTTGTATGATTGCGATTGTATGATTGTGATTGTATGATTGTGATGTATGATTGTAATTGTATGATTATGATTGTATGATTGTGATTGTATGATTGTGGTGGTATGATTGTGATTGTATGATTGCGATCGTATGATTGTGATTGTATGATTATGATTGTATGATTGTGATTGTATGATTGCGATTGTATGATTGTGATTGTATGATTATGATTGCATTTTTGTGATTGTATGATTGAGATTGTATGATTGTGATTGTATGATTGTGATTGTATGATTGTGATTGTACGATTGTGATTGTATGATTGTGATTGTATGATTGCGATTATATGAATGAAATTGTATGATTGTGATTGCATGATTGTGATTATATGATTGTGATTGTATGATATTGATTGTATGATTGTGATTGTATGATTGTGATTGTATGATTGTGATAGTATGATTGTGATTGTATGAATGTGATTGTATGACTGTGATTGTATGATTGTGATTGTGCGATTGTGATTGTGCGATTGTGATTGTACGATTGTGATTGCACGATCGTGATTGTATGATTGTGATTGTATGATTATGATTGAATGATTGTGATTGCATGATTGTGATTGTATGATTGTGATTGCATGATTTTTAATGTATGATTGTGATTGTACGATTGTGATTGTATGATTGTGATTGTATGATTGTGATAGTATGATTGCGATTGTAAGATTGTGATTGTATGACTGTGATTGTATGATTGTGATTGTATGATTGTCATTGTATGATTATGATTGTATGATAGCGATTGCATGATTGTGATTGTATGATTGAGTTTGCATGATTTTGTATGTATGATTGTGATTGTATGATTGTGATTGTATGATTCAGATTGTATGATTGCGATTGTATGAATGCGATTGTATGATTGTGATTGCATGATTGTGATTGTATGATTGTGATTGTATGATATTGATTGTATGATTGTGATTGTATGATTGTGATTGTATGATTGTCATTGTATGATTATGATTGTATGATTGTGATTGTATGATTGTGATTGTGCGATTGTGATTGTGCGATTGTGATTGTACGATTGTGATTGTACCATCGTGATTGTATGATTGTGATTGTATGATTATGATTGAATGATTGTAATTGTATGACTGTGATTGTATGATTGTGATTGTATGATTGTAATTGTATGATTGTGATTGTATGATTGTGATTGTATGATTGTGATTGTATGATTGCGATAGTATGATTGTGATTGTATGATTGTGATTGTATGATTGCGATTGTATGATTGTGATTGTATGATTATGATTGTATGATTGTGATTGTATGATTGTGATTGTATGATTATGATTGTACGGTTGTGACTGTATGGTTGTGATGGTATGATTGCGATTGTATGATTGCGATAGTATGATTGGGATCGTATGATTGTGATTGTATGATTGTGATGGTATGATTGTGATTGTATGATTGGGGTAGTATGATTGTGATTGCATGATTGTGATTGTATGATTGTGATTGTATGATATTGATTGTATGACTGTGATTGTATGATTGTGATTGTATGATTGTGATTGTATGATTGTGATAGTATGATTGTGATCGTAAGATTGTGATTGTATGATTGTGATTGTATGATTGTGGTTGTATGATTGTGATTGTATGATTGTGATTGTATGATTATGATCGTATTTTTGTGATTGTATGATTGTGATTGTATGATTGTGATTGTATGATTGCGATTGTATGAATGCGATTGTATGATTGTGATTGTATGATTGTGATTGTCTGACTGTGGTTGTATGATTGTGAGTGTATGATTGTGATTGTATGATTGTGATTGTATGATTGGGATAGTATGATGGTGATTGTATGATTGTGATTGTATGACTGTGATTGTATGATTGTGATTGTGCGATTGTGATTGTACGATTGTGATTGTATGACGGTGATTGTGTGACTGTGATTGTATGATTGTGATTGTATGATTGTGATTGTATGATTGTGATAGTATGATTGTGATTGTATGATAGTGATTGTATGATTGTGATTGTATGATTGTGATTGCATGATTGTGATTGTATGATTGTGATTGTATGATTGTGATTGTATGATTGTGATTGTATGATTGTGATTGTACGATTGTGATTGTATGATTGCGATTGTACGATTGCGATTGTATGGTTGTGATTGCATGATTGTGATTGTATGATTGTGATTGTATGATATTGATTGTATGATTGTGATTGTACGATTGTGATTGTATGATTGTGATTGTATGATTGTGATAGTATGATTGTGATTGTATGATTGCGATTGTATGATTGTGATTGTATGATTATGATTGTATTTTTGTGATTGTATAATTATGATTGTATGATTGTGATTGTATGATTGTTATTGTATGATTGTGATTGTATGATTGTGATGGTATGATTGTGATTGTATGATTGTGATTGTATGACTGTGATTGTATGATTGTGATTGTGCGATTGTGATTGTATGATTGTGATTGTATGATTGCGATTGTATGAATGCGATTGTATGATTGTGATTGCATGATTGTGATTGTATGATTGTGATTGTATGATATTGATTGTATGATTGTGATGGTACGATTGTGATTGTATGATTGGGATCGTATGACTGTGATTGTATGATTATGATTGTATGATTGTGATGGTATGATTGCGATTGTATGATTGTGATTGTATGATTATGATTGTATTTTTGTGATTGTATGATTGTGATTGTATGATTGCGATTGTATTATTGTGATTGTATGATTGTGATAGTATGGTTGTGATTGTATGATTGTGATTGTATGATTGCGATTGTATGATTGTAATTGTATGATTGTCATTGTATGATTGTGATTGTATGATTGTGATTGTATGATTGTGATTGTATGATTGTGATTGTATGATTGTGATTGTATGATTGTGATTGTATGATTGTGATTGTATGATTGTGATTGTATGATTGTGATTGTGTGATTGTATTTGGGAGATTGTAATTGTATGATTGCGATTTTATAATTGCGATTGTATGCTGGTGACTGTATTATTGTGATTGTATGATTGTGATTGTATGATTGTGATTGTATGATTGTGATTGTATGATTGTGATTGCATGATTGTGATTGCATGATTGTGATTGTATGATTGTGATTGTATGATTGCGATTGTATGATTGTGATTGTGTGATTGTGGTTGTATGATTGTGATTGTATGAATGCGATTGTATGATTGTGATTGCATGATTGTGATTGTATGATTGTGATTGTATGATATTGATTGTATGATTGTGATTGTATGATTGTGATTGTATGATTGTGATTGTATGATTGTGATTGTATGATTGTGATTGTCTGATTGTGATTGTATGATTGTGATTGTATGATTGTGATTGTATGATTGTAATTGTATGATTATGATTGTACGATTGTGATTGCATGATTGTGATTGTATGATTGAGATTGCATGATTTTGAATGTATGATTGTGATTGTATGATTGTGATTGTATGACTGTGATTGTATGATTGTGATTGTATGATTGTGACTGTATGACTGTGATTGTATGATTGTGATTGTGCGATTGTGATTGTACGATTGTGATTGTATGATTGTGATTGTATGATTATGATTGAATGATTGTGATTGCATGATTGTGATTGTATGGTTGTGATTGCATGATTTTGAATGTATGATTGTGATTGTATGATTGTGATTGTATGATTGTGATTGTATGATTGTGATTGTATGTTTGTGATAGTATGATTGTGATTGTAAGATTGTGATTGAATGACTGTCATTGTATGATTGTGATTGTATGATTGTGATTGTATGATTATGATTGTATGATTGTGATTGTATGATTGTGATGGTGTGATTGTGATTGTATGATTGGGATCGTATGATTGTGATTGTATGACTATGATTGTATGATTGTGATTGTATGATTGCGATTGTATGATTATGGTTGTATTTTTGTGATTGTATGATTGTGATTGTATGATTGCGATTGTATTGTTGTGATTGTATGATTGTGATAGTATGGTTGTGATTGTATGATTGTGATTGTATGATTGCGATTGTATGATTGTAATTGTATGATTGTCATTGTATGATTGTGATTGTATGATTGTGATTGTATGATTGTGATTGTATGATTGTGATTGTATGATTGTGATTGTATGATTGTGATTGTATGATTGTGATTGTATGATTGTGATTGTATGATTGTGATTGTAAGATTGTGATTGTGTGATTGTATTTGGGAGATTGTAATTGTATGATTGCGATTTTATAATTGCGATTGTATGCTGGTGACTGTATTATTGTGATTGTATGATTGTGATTGTATGATTGTGATTGCATGATTGTGATTGTATGATTGTGATTGTATGATTGTGATGGTATGATTGTGATTGTATGATTGCGATAGTATGATTGTGATTGTATGATTGTGATTGTATGGTTGTGATTGTATGATTGCGATTGTATGATGGTGATTGTATGATTGTGATTGTATGATAATGAGTGTATGATTGTGATTGTATGATTGTGATGGTATGATTGTGACTGTATGATTGCGATAGTATGATTGTGATTGTAAGATTGTGATTGTATGACTGTGATTGTATGATTGTGATTGTATGATTGTCATTGTATGATTATGATTGTATGATTGTGATTGTATGATTGTGATTGTGCGATTGTGATTGTGCGATTGTGATTGTACGATTGTGATTGTACGATCGTGATTGTATGATTGTGATTGTATGATTATGATTGAATGATTGTAATTGTATGACTGTGATTGTATGATTGTGATTGTATGATTGTAATTGTATGATTGTGATTGTATGATTGTGATTGTATGATTGTGATTGTATGATTGCGATAGTATGATTGTGATTGTATGATTGTGATTGTATGATTGCGATTGTATGATTGTGATTGTATGATTATGATTGTATGATTGTGATTGTATGATTATGATTGTACGGTTGTGACTGTATGGTTGTGATGGTATGATTGCGATTGTATGATTGCGATAGTATGATTGTGATTGTATGATTGTGATTGTATGATTGTGACAGTATCATTGTGATTGTGTGATTGTGATTGTGTGATTGCGATTGTGTGATTGCGATTGTATGATTGTGATTGTATGATTGTGATTGTATGATTGTGACAGTATGATTGTGATTGTATGACTGTGATTGTATGACTGTGATTGTATGATTGTGATTGTATGATTGTGATTGTTAGATTGTGATTGTATGACTGTGATTGTATGATTGTGATTGTATGATTGTGATTGTATGATTGTGATTGTATGATTGTGATTGTATGATTGTGATTGTATGATTGTGATTGTATGATTGTGATTGTATGATTGTGATTGTATGATTGTGATTGTATGATTGTGATTGTATGATTGTATTTGGGAGATTGTAGTTGTATGATTGCGATTGTATGATTGTGATTGTATGATTGTGATGTATGATTGTAATTGTATGATTATGATTGTATGATTGTGATTGTATGATTGTGGTGGTATGATTGTGATTGTATGATTGCGATCGTATGATTGTGATTGTATGATTATGATTGTATGATTGTGATTGTATGATTGCGATTGTATGATTGTGATTGTATGATTATGATTGCATTTTTGTGATTGTATGATTGAGATTGTATGATTGTGATTGTATGATTGTGATTGTATGATTGTGATTGTACGATTGTGATTGTATGATTGTGATTGTATGATTGCGATTATATGAATGAAATTGTATGATTGTGATTGCATGATTGTGATTATATGATTGTGATTGTATGATATTGATTGTATGATTGTGATTGTACGATTGTGATTGTATGATTGTGATTGTATGATTGCGATTATATGAATGAAATTGTATGATTGTGATTGCATGATTGTGATTATATGATTGTGATTGTATGATATTGATTGTATGATTGTGATTGTATGATTGTGATTGTATGATTGTGATTGTATGAATGTGATTGTATGAATGTGATTGTATTACTGTGATTGTATGATTGTGATTGTGCGATTGTGATTGTGCGATTGTGATTGTACGATTGTGATTGCACGATCGTGATTGTATGATTGTGATTGTATGATTATGATTGAATGATTGTGATTGCATGATTGTGATTGTATGATTGTGATTGTGTGATTGTATTTGGGAGATTGTAATTGTATGATTGCGATTTTATAATTGCGATTGTATGCTGGTGACTGTATTATTGTGATTGTATGATTGTGATTGTATGATTGTGATTGCATGATTGTGATTGTATGATTGTGATTGTATGATTGTGATGGTATGATTGTGATTGTATGATTGCGATAGTATGATTGTGATTGTGTGATTGTGATTGTGTGATTGCGATTGTGTGATTGCGATTGTATGATTGTGATTGTATGATTGTGATTGTATGATTGTGATAGTATGATTGTGATTGTATGACTGTGATTGTATGACTGTGATTGTATGATTGTGATTGTATGATTGTGATTGTTAGATTGTGATTGTATGACTGTGATTGTATGATTGTGATTGTATGATTGTGATTGTATGATTGTGATTGTATGATTGTGATTGTATGGTTGTGATTGTATGATTGTGATTGTATGATTGTGATTGTATGATTGTATTTGGGAGATTGTAGTTGTATGATTGCGATTGTATGATTGTGATTGTATGATTGTGATGTATGATTGTAATTGTATGATTATGATTGTATGATTGTGATTGTATGATTGTGGTGGTATGATTGTGATTGTATGATTGCGATCGTATGATTGTGATTGTATGGTTATGATTGTATGATTGTGATTGTATGATTGCGATTGTATGATTGTGATTGTATGATTATGATTGCATTTTTGTGATTGTATGATTGAGATTGTATGATTGTGATTGTATGATTGTGATTGTATGATTGTGATTGTACGATTGTGATTGTATGATTGTGATTGTATGATTGCGATTATATGAATGAAATTGTATGATTGTGATTGCATGATTGTGATTATATGATTGTGATTGTATGATATTGATTGTATGATTGTGATTGTATGATTGTGATTGTATGATTGTGATAGTATGATTGTGATTGTATGAATGTGATTGTATGACTGTGATTGTATGATTGTGATTGTGCGATTGTGATTGTGCGATTGTGATTGTACGATTGTGATTGCACGATCGTGATTGTATGATTGTGATTGTATGATTATGATTGAATGATTGTGATTGCATGATTGTGATTGTATGATTGTGATTGTATGATTGAGATTGCATGATTTTGTATGTATGATTGTGATTGTATGATTGTGATTGTATGATTGTGATTGTATGATTGCGATTGTATGAATGCGATTGTATGATTGTGATTGCATGATTGTGATTGTATGATTGTGATTGTATGATATTGATTGTATGATTGTGATTGTATGATTGTGATTGTATGATTGTGATTGTATGATTGTGATTGTATGATTGTGATTGTCTGATTGTGGTTGTATGATTGTGATTGTATGATTGTGATTGTATGATTGTAATTGTATGATTATGATTGTACGATTGTGATTGCATGATTGTGATTGTATGATTGAGATTGCATGATTTTGTATGTATGATTGTGATTGTATGATTGTGATTGTATGATTGTGATTGTATGATTGTGATTGTATGATTGTGATAGTATGATTGTGATTGTATGATTGTGATTGTATGACTGTGATTGTATGATTGTGATTGTATGATTGTGATTGTATGACTGTGATTGTATGATTGTGATTGTAAGATTGTGATTGTATGACTGTCATTGTATGATTGTGATTGTATGATTGTGATTGTATGATTATGATTGTATGATTGTGATTGTATGATTGGGATCGTATGATTGTGATTGTATGATTGTGATGGTATGATTGTGATTGTATGATTGCGGTAGTATGATTGTGATTGTAAGATTGTGATTGTATGACTGTGATTGTATGATTGTGATTGTATGATTGTCATTGTATGATTATGATTGTATGATTGTGATTGTACGATTGTGATTGTACTATTGTGATTGTGCGATTGTGATTGTACGATTGTGATTGTACGATCGTGATTGTATGATTGTGATAGTATGATTGTGATTGTATGATTGTGATTGTATGACTGTGATTGTATGATTGTGATTGTATGATTGTGATTGTATGATTGTGATTGTATGATTGTGATTGTAAGATTGTGATTGTATGACTGTCATTGTATGATTGTGATTGTGCGATTGTGATTGTACGATTGTGATTGTATGATTGTGATTGTATGATTGTGATTGTATGATTGTAATTGTATGATTATGATTGAACGATTGTGATTGCATGATTGTGATTGTATGATTGAGATTGCATGATTTTGAATGTATGATTGTGATTGTATTATTGTGATTGTATGATTGTGATTGTGTGATTGTGATAGTATGATTGTGATTGTATGATTGTGATTGTATGACTGTGATTGTATGATTGTGATTGTATGATTGTGATTGTATGACTGTGATTGTATGATTGTGATTGTGCGATTGTGATTGTATGATTGCGATTGTATTGTTGTGATTGTATGATTGTGATAGTATGGTTGTGATTGTATGATTGTGATTGTATGATTGCGATTGTATGATTGTAATTGTATGATTGTCATTGTATGATTGTGATTGTATGATTGTGATTGTATGATTGTGATTGTATGATTGTGATTGTATGATTGTGATTGTATGATTGTGATTGTATGATTGTGATTGTATGATTGTGATTGTATGATTGTGATTGTAAGATTGTGATTGTGTGATTGTATTTGGGAGATTGTAATTGTATGATTGCGATTTTATAATTGCGATTGTATGCTGGTGACTGTATTATTGTGATTGTATGATTGTGATTGTATGATTGTGATTGCATGATTGTGATTGTATGATTGTGATTGTATGATTGTGATGGTATGATTGTGATTGTATGATTGCGATAGTATGATTGTGATTGTATGATTGTGATTGTATGGTTGTGATTGTATGATTGCGATTGTATGATGGTGATTGTATGATTGTGATTGTATGATAATGAGTGTATGATTGTGATTGTATGATTGTGATGGTATGATTGTGACTGTATGATTGCGATAGTATGATTGTGATTGTAAGATTGTGATTGTATGACTGTGATTGTATGATTGTGATTGTATGATTGTCATTGTATGATTATGATTGTATGATTGTGATTGTATGATTGTGATTGTGCGATTGTGATTGTACGATTGTGATTGTACGATCGTGATTGTATGATTGTGATTGTATGATTATGATTGAATGATTGTAATTGTATGACTGTGATTGTATGATTGTGATTGTATGATTGTAATTGTATGATTGTGATTGTATGATTGTGATTGTATGATTGTGATTGTATGATTGCGATAGTATGATTGTGATTTTATGATTGTGATTGTACGATTGCGATTGTATGATTGTGATTGTATGATTATGATTGTATGATTGTGATTGTATGATTATGATTGTACGGTTGTGACTGTATGGTTGTGATGGTATGATTGCGATTGTATGATTGCGATAGTATGATTGTGATTGTATGATTGTGATTGTATGATTGTGACAGTATCATTGTGATTGTGTGATTGTGATTGTGTGATTGCGATTGTGTGATTGCGATTGTATGATTGTGATTGTATGATTGTGATTGTATGATTGTGATAGTATGATTGTGATTGTATGACTGTGATTGTATGACTGTGATTGTATGATTGTGATTGTATGATTGTGATTGTTAGATTGTGATTGTATGATTGTGATTGTATGATTATGATTGCATTTTTGTGATTGTATGATTGAGATTGTATGATTGTGATTGTATGATTGTGATTGTATGATTGTGATTGTACGATTGTGATTGTATGATTGTGATTGTATGATTGCGATTATATGAATGAAATTGTATGATTGTGATTGCATGATTGTGATTATATGATTGTGATTGTATGATATTGATTGTATGATTGTGATTGTATGATTGTGATTGTATGATTGTGATAGTATGATTGTGATTGTATGAATGTGATTGTATGACTGTGATTGTATGATTGTGATTGTGCGATTGTGATTGTGCGATTGTGATTGTACGATTGTGATTGCACGATCGTGATTGTATGATTGTGATTGTATGATTATGATTGAATGATTGTGATTGCATGATTGTGATTGTATGATTGTGATTGCATGATTTTTAATGTATGATTGTGATTGTACGATTGTGATTGTATGATTGTGATTGCATGATTGTGATTATATGATTGTGATTGTATGATATTGATTGTATGATTGTGATTGTATGATTGTGATTGTATGATTGTGATAGTATGATTGTGATTGTATGAATGTGATTGTATGACTGTGATTGTATGATTGTGATTGTGCGATTGTGATTGTGCGATTGTGATTGTACGATTGTGATTGCACGATCGTGATTGTATGATTGTGATTGTATGATTATGATTGAATGATTGTGATTGCATGATTGTGATTGTATGATTGTGATTGCATGATTTTTAATGTATGATTGTGATTGTACGATTGTGATTGTATGATTGTGATTGTATGATTGTGATAGTATGATTGCGATTGTAAGATTGTGATTGTATGACTGTGATTGTATGATTGTGATTGTATGATTGTCATTGTATGATTATGATTGTATGATAGCGATTGCATGATTGTGATTGTATGATTGAGATTGCATGATTTTGTATGTATGATTGTGATTGTATGATTGTGATTGTATGATTGTGATTGTATGATTGTGATTGTATGATTGCGATTGTATGAATGCGATTGTATGATTGTGATTGCATGATTGTGATTGTATGATTGTGATTGTATGATATTGATTGTATGATTGTGATTGTATGATTGTGATTGTATGATTGTGACTGTATGATTGTGATTGTCTGATTGTGGTTGTATGATTGTGATTGTATGATTGTGATTGTATGACTGTGATTGTATGATTGTGATTGTATGATTGTGATTGTATGATTGTGATTGTATGATTGTGATTGTATGATTGTGATTGTATGATTGCGATTGTATTGTTGTGATTGTATGATTGTGATAGTATGGTTGTGATTGTATGATTGTGATTGTATGATTGCGATTGTATGATTGTAATTGTATGATTGTCATTGTATGATTGTGATTGTATGATTGTGATTGTATGATTGTGATTGTATGATTGTGATTGTATGATTGTGATTGTATGATTGTGATTGTATGATTGTGATTGTATGATTGTGATTGTAAGATTGTGATTGTGTGATTGTATTTGGGAGATTGTAATTGTATGATTGCGATTTTATAATTGCGATTGTATGCTGGTGACTGTATTATTGTGATTGTATGATTGTGATTGTATGATTGTGATTGCATGATTGTGATTGTATGATTGTGATTGTATGATTGTGATGGTATGATTGTGATTGTATGATTGCGATAGTATGATTGTGATTGTATGATTGTGATTGTATGGTTGTGATTGTATGATTGCGATTGTATGATGGTGATTGTATGATTGTGATTGTATGATAATGAGTGTATGATTGTGATTGTATGATTGTGATGGTATGATTGTGACTGTATGATTGCGATAGTATGATTGTGATTGTAAGATTGTGATTGTATGACTGTGATTGTATGATTGTGATTGTATGATTGTCATTGTATGATTATGATTGTATGATTGTGATTGTATGATTGTGATTGTGCGATTGTGATTGTGCGATTGTGATTGTACGATTGTGATTGTACGATCGTGATTGTATGATTGTGATTGTATGATTATGATTGAATGATTGTAATTGTATGACTGTGATTGTATGATTGTGATTGTATGATTGTAATTGTATGATTGTGATTGTATGATTGTGATTGTATGATTGTGATTGTATGATTGCGATAGTATGATTGTGATTTTATGATTGTGATTGTACGATTGCGATTGTATGATTGTGATTGTATGATTATGATTGTATGATTGTGATTGTATGATTATGATTGTACGGTTGTGACTGTATGGTTGTGATGGTATGATTGCGATTGTATGATTGCGATAGTATGATTGTGATTGTATGATTGTGATTGTATGATTGTGACAGTATCATTGTGATTGTGTGATTGTGATTGTGTGATTGCGATTGTGTGATTGCGATTGTATGATTGTGATTGTATGATTGTGATTGTATGATTGTGATAGTATGATTGTGATTGTATGACTGTGATTGTATGACTGTGATTGTATGATTGTGATTGTATGATTGTGATTGTTAGATTGTGATTGTATGATTGTGATTGTATGATTATGATTGCATTTTTGTGATTGTATGATTGAGATTGTATGATTGTGATTGTATGATTGTGATTGTATGATTGTGATTGTACGATTGTGATTGTATGATTGTGATTGTATGATTGCGATTATATGAATGAAATTGTATGATTGTGATTGCATGATTGTGATTATATGATTGTGATTGTATGATATTGATTGTATGATTGTGATTGTATGATTGTGATTGTATGATTGTGATAGTATGATTGTGATTGTATGAATGTGATTGTATGACTGTGATTGTATGATTGTGATTGTGCGATTGTGATTGTGCGATTGTGATTGTACGATTGTGATTGCACGATCGTGATTGTATGATTGTGATTGTATGATTATGATTGAATGATTGTGATTGCATGATTGTGATTGTATGATTGTGATTGCATGATTTTTAATGTATGATTGTGATTGTACGATTGTGATTGTATGATTGTGATTGCATGATTGTGATTATATGATTGTGATTGTATGATATTGATTGTATGATTGTGATTGTATGATTGTGATTGTATGATTGTGATAGTATGATTGTGATTGTATGAATGTGATTGTATGACTGTGATTGTATGATTGTGATTGTGCGATTGTGATTGTGCGATTGTGATTGTACGATTGTGATTGCACGATCGTGATTGTATGATTGTGATTGTATGATTATGATTGAATGATTGTGATTGCATGATTGTGATTGTATGATTGTGATTGCATGATTTTTAATGTATGATTGTGATTGTACGATTGTGATTGTATGATTGTGATTGTATGATTGTGATAGTATGATTGCGATTGTAAGATTGTGATTGTATGACTGTGATTGTATGATTGTGATTGTATGATTGTCATTGTATGATTATGATTGTATGATAGCGATTGCATGATTGTGATTGTATGATTGAGATTGCATGATTTTGTATGTATGATTGTGATTGTATGATTGTGATTGTATGATTGTGATTGTATGATTGCGATTGTATGAATGCGATTGTATGATTGTGATTGCATGATTGTGATTGTATGATTGTGATTGTATGATATTGATTGTATGATTGTGATTGTATGACTGTGATTGTATGATTGTGATTGTATGATTGTGATTGTCTGATTGTGGTTGTATGATTGTGATTGTATGATTGTGATTGTATGATTGTGATTGTATGATTGTGATTGTAAGATTGTGATTGTATGACTGTCATTGTATGATTGTGATTGTATGATTGTGATTGTATGATTATGATTGTATGATTGTGATTGTATGATTGGGATCGTATGATTGTGATTGTATGATTGTGATGGTATGATTGTGATTGTATGATTGCGGTAGTATGATTGTGATTGTAAGATTGTGATTGTATGACTGTGATTGTATGATTGTGATTGTATGATTGTCATTGTATGATTATGATTGTATGATTGTGATTGTACGATTGTGATTGTACTATTGTGATTGTGCGATTGTGATTGTACGATTGTGATTGTACGATCGTGATTGTATGATTGTGATAGTATGATTGTGATTGTATGATTGTGATTGTATGACTGTGATTGTATGATTGTGATTGTATGATTGTGATTGTATGATTGTGATTGTATGATTGTGATTGTAAGATTGTGATTGTATGACTGTCATTGTATGATTGTGATTGTATGATTGTGATTGTATGATTATGATTGTATGATTGTGATTGTATGATTGGGATCGTATGATTGTGATTGTAAGATTGTGATTGTATGACTGTGATTGTATGATTGTGATTGTATGATTGTCATTGTATGATTATGATTGTATGATTGTGATTGTACGATTGTGATTGTACGATTGTGATTGTGCGATTATGATTGTACGATTGTGATTGTACGATCGTGATTGTATGATTGTGGTTGTATGATTATGATTGAATGATTGTGATTGTATGATATTGATTGTATGATTGTGATTGTATGATTGTGATTGTATGATTGTGATTGTATGATTGTGATTGTATGACTGTGATTGTATGATTGTGATTGTGCGATTGTGATTGTGCGATTGTGATTGTATGATTGTGATTTAATGATTATGATTGTATGATTGTGATTGTATGATTATGATTGTACGGTTGTGACTGTATGATTGTGATGGTATGATTGCGATTGTATGATTGCGATAGTATGTTTGTGATTGTATGATTGTGATTGTATGATTGTGACAGTATGATTGTGATTGTATGATTGTGATTGTGTGATTGCGATTGTATGATTGTGATTGTATGATTGTGATTGTATGATTGTGATGTATTATTGTAATTGTATGATTATGATTGTATGATTGTGATTGTATGATTGTGATGGTATGATTGTGATTGTATGATTGCGAGTGTATGATTGTGATTGTATGATTATGATTGTATGATTGTGATTGTATGATTGCGATTGTATGATTGTGATTGTATGATTATGATTGTATTTTTGTGATTGTATGATTGTGATTGTATGATTGTGATTGTATGATTGTGATTGTATGATTGTGATTGCATGATTGCGGTTGTATGAATGCGATTGTATGATTGTGATTGCATGATTGTGATTGCATGATTGTGATTGTATGATATTGATTGTATGATTGCGATTGTATGATTGTGATTGTATGACTGTGATTGTATGATTGTGATTGTGCGATTGTGATTGTGCGATTGTGATTGTACGATTGTGATTGTATGATTATGATTGAATGATTGTGATTGCATGATTGTTATTGTATGATTGTGATTGCATGATTTTGAATGTATGATTGTGATTGTATGATTGTGATTGTATGATTGTGATTGTATGATTGTGATTGTATGATTGTGACAGTATCATTGTGATTGTGTGATTGTGATTGTGTGATCGCGATTGTGTGATTGCGATTGTATGATTGTGATTGTATGATTGTGATTGTATGATTGTGATAGTATGATTGTGATTGTATGACTGTGATTGTATGACTGTGATTGTATGATTGTGATTGTATGATTGTGATTGTTAGATTGTGATTGTATGATTGTGATTGTATGATTATGATTGCATTTTTGTGATTGTATGATTGAGATTGTATGATTGTGATTGTATGATTGTGATTGTATGATTGTGATTGTACGATTGTGATTGTATGATTGTGATTGTATGATTGCGATTATATGAATGAAATTGTATGATTGTGATTGCATGATTGTGATTATATGATTGTGATTGTATGATATTGATTGTATGATTGTGATTGTATGATTGTGATTGTATGATTGTGATAGTATGATTGTGATTGTATGAATGTG
The DNA here is from genome assembly GCF_050947335.1 of Megachile rotundata. Taxonomy (NCBI): domain Eukaryota; kingdom Metazoa; phylum Arthropoda; class Insecta; order Hymenoptera; family Megachilidae; genus Megachile; species Megachile rotundata. The sequence goes on along the minus strand of NW_027473318.1, from coordinate 172,700 downwards.
ATTGTATGACTGTGATTGTATGATTGTGATTGTGCGATTGTGATTGTGCGATTGTGATTGTACGATTGTGATTGCACGATCGTGATTGTATGATTGTGATTGTATGATTATGATTGAATGATTGTGATTGCATGATTGTGATTGTATGATTGTGATTGCATGATTTTTAATGTATGATTGTGATTGTACGATTGTGATTGTATGATTGTGATTGCATGATTGTGATTATATGATTGTGATTGTATGATATTGATTGTATGATTGTGATTGTATGATTGTGATTGTATGATTGTGATAGTATGATTGTGATTGTATGAATGTGATTGTATGACTGTGATTGTATGATTGTGATTGTGCGATTGTGATTGTGCGATTGTGATTGTACGATTGTGATTGCACGATCGTGATTGTATGATTGTGATTGTATGATTATGATTGAATGATTGTGATTGCATGATTGTGATTGTATGATTGTGATTGCATGATTTTTAATGTATGATTGTGATTGTACGATTGTGATTGTATGATTGTGATTGTATGATTGTGATAGTATGATTGCGATTGTAAGATTGTGATTGTATGACTGTGATTGTATGATTGTGATTGTATGATTGTCATTGTATGATTATGATTGTATGATAGCGATTGCATGATTGTGATTGTATGATTGAGATTGCATGATTTTGTATGTATGATTGTGATTGTATGATTGTGATTGTATGATTGTGATTGTATGATTGCGATTGTATGAATGCGATTGTATGATTGTGATTGCATGATTGTGATTGTATGATTGTGATTGTATGATATTGATTGTATGATTGTGATTGTATGATTGTGATTGTATGATTGTGATTGTATGATTGTGATTGTCTGATTGTGGTTGTATGATTGTGATTGTATGATTGTGATTGTATGATTGTGATTGTAAGATTGTGATTGTATGACTGTCATTGTATGATTGTGATTGTATGATTGTGATTGTATGATTATGATTGTATGATTGTGATTGTATGATTGGGATCGTATGATTGTGATTGTATGATTGTGATGGTATGATTGTGATTGTATGATTGCGGTAATATGATTGTGATTGTAAGATTGTGATTGTATGACTGTGATTGTATGATTGTGATTGTATGATTGTCATTGTATGATTATGATTGTATGATTGTGATTGTACGATTGTGATTGTACTATTGTGATTGTGCGATTGTGATTGTACGATTGTGATTGTACGATCGTGATTGTATGATTGTGATAGTATGATTGTGATTGTATGATTGTGATTGTATGACTGTGATTGTATGATTGTGATTGTATGATTGTGATTGTATGATTGTGATTGTATGATTGTGATTGTAAGATTGTGATTGTATGACTGTCATTGTATGATTGTGATTGTATGATTGTGATTGTATGATTATGATTGTATGATTGTGATTGTATGATTGGGATCGTATGATTGTGATTGTAAGATTGTGATTGTATGACTGTGATTGTATGATTGTGATTGTATGATTGTCATTGTATGATTACGATTGTATGATTGTGATTGTACGATTGTGATTGTACGATTGTGATTGTGCGATTATGATTGTACGATTGTGATTGTACGATCGTGATTGTATGATTGTGATTGTATGATTATGATTGAATGATTGTGATTGTATGATATTGATTGTATGATTGTGATTGTATGATTGTGATTGTATGATTGTGATTGTATGATTGTGATTGTATGACTGTGATTGTATGATTGTGATTGTGCGATTGTGATTGTGCGATTGTGATTGTATGATTGTGATTTAATGATTATGATTGTATGATTGTGATTGTATGATTATGATTGTACGGTTGTGACTGTATGATTGTGATGGTATGATTGCGATTGTATGATTGCGATAGTATGTTTGTGATTGTATGATTGTGATTGTATGATTGTGACAGTATGATTGTGATTGTATGATTGTGATTGTGTGATTGCGATTGTATGATTGTGATTGTATGATTGTGATTGTATGATTGTGATGTATTATTGTAATTGTATGATTATGATTGTATGATTGTGATTGTATGATTGTGATGGTATGATTGTGATTGTATGATTGCGAGTGTATGATTGTGATTGTATGATTATGATTGTATGATTGTGATTGTATGATTGCGATTGTATGATTGTGATTGTATGATTATGATTGTATTTTTGTGATTGTATGATTGTGATTGTATGATTGTGATTGTATGATTGTGATTGTATGATTGTGATTGCATGATTGCGGTTGTATGAATGCGATTGTATGATTGTGATTGCATGATTGTGATTGCATGATTGTGATTGTATGATATTGATTGTATGATTGCGATTGTATGATTGTGATTGTATGACTGTGATTGTATGATTGTGATTGTGCGATTGTGATTGTGCGATTGTGATTGTACGATTGTGATTGTATGATTATGATTGAATGATTGTGATTGCATGATTGTGATTGTATGATTGTGATTGCATGATTTTGAATGTATGATTGTGATTGTATGATTGTGATTGTATGATTGTGATTGTATGATTGTGATAGTATGATTGTGATTGTAAGATTGTGACTGTATGACTGTGATTGTATGATTGTCACTGTATGATTGTGATTGAATGATTATGATTGTATGATTGTGATTGTATGATTGTGATGGTATGATTGTGATTGTATGATTGCGATCGTATGATTGTGATTGTATGATTATGATTGTATGATTGTGATTGTATGATTGCGATTGTATGATTGTGATTGTATGATTATGATTGTATTTTTGTAATTGTATGATTGTGATTGTATGATTGCGATTGTATTATTGTGATTGTATGATTGTGATAGTATGATTGTGATTGTATGATTGTGATTGTATGATTGCGATTGTATGATTGTAATTGTATGATTGTGATTGTATGATTGTGATTGTATGATTGTGATTGTATGATTGTGATTGTATGACTGTGATTGTAAGATTGTGATTGTATGACTGTCATTGTATGATTATGATTGTATGATTGTGATTGTATGATTGGGATCGTATGATTGTGATTGTAAGATTGTGATTGTATGACTGTGATTGTATGATTGTGATTGTATGATTGTCATTGTATGATTACGATTGTATGATTGTGATTGTACGATTGTGATTGTACGATTGTGATTGTGCGATTATGATTGTACGACTGTGATTGTATGATTATGATTGTACGGTTGTGACTGTATGATTGTGATGGTATGATTGCGATTGTATGATTGCGATAGTATGTTTGTGATTGTATGATTGTGATTGTATGATTGTGACAGTATGATTGTGATTGTATGATTGTGATTGTGTGATTGCGATTGTATGATTGTGATTGTATGATTGTGATTGTATGATTGTGATGTATTATTGTAATTGTATGATTATGATTGTATGATTGTGATTGTATGATTGTGATGGTATGATTGTGATTGTATGATTGCGAGTGTATGATTGTGATTGTATGATTATGATTGTATGATTGTGATTGTATGATTGCGATTGTATGATTGTGATTGTATGATTATGATTGTATTTTTGTGATTGTATGATTGTGATTGTATGATTGTGATTGTATGATTGTGATTGTATGATTGTGATTGCATGATTGCGGTTGTATGAATGCGATTGTATGATTGTGATTGCATGATTGTGATTGCATGATTGTGATTGTATGATATTGATTGTATGATTGCGATTGTATGATTGTGATTGTATGACTGTGATTGTATGATTGTGATTGTGCGATTGTGATTGTGCGATTGTGATTGTACGATTGTGATTGTATGATTATGATTGAATGATTGTGATTGCATGATTGTGATTGTATGATTGTGATTGCATGATTTTGAATGTATGATTGTGATTGTATGATTGTGATTGTATGATTGTGATTGTATGATTGTGATAGTATGATTGTGATTGTAAGATTGTGACTGTATGACTGTGATTGTATGATTGTCACTGTATGATTGTGATTGAATGATTATGATTGTATGATTGTGATTGTATGATTGTGATGGTATGATTGTGATTGTATGATTGCGATCGTATGATTGTGATTGTATGATTATGATTGTATGATTGTGATTGTATGATTGCGATTGTATGATTGTGATTGTATGATTATGATTGTATTTTTGTAATTGTATGATTGTGATTGTATGATTGCGATTGTATTATTGTGATTGTATGATTGTGATAGTATGATTGTGATTGTATGATTGTGATTGTATGATTGCGATTGTATGATTGTAATTGTATGATTGTGATTGTATGATTGTGATTGTATGATTGTGATTGTATGATTGTGATTGTATGACTGTGATTGTAAGATTGTGATTGTATGACTGTCATTGTATGATTATGATTGTATGATTGTGATTGTATGATTGGGATCGTATGATTGTGATTGTAAGATTGTGATTGTATGACTGTGATTGTATGATTGTGATTGTATGATTGTCATTGTATGATTATGATTGTATGATTGTGATTGTACGATTGTGATTGTACGATTGTGATTGTGCGATTATGATTGTACGATTGTGATTGTACGATCGTGATTGTATGATTGTGATTGTATGATTATGATTGAATGATTGTGATTGTATGATATTGATTGTATGATTGTGATTGTATGATTGTGATTGTATGATTGTGGTTGTATGATTGTGATTGTATGACTGTGATTGTATGATTGTGATTGTGCGATTGTGATTGTGCGATTGTGATTGTATGATTGTGATTTAATGATTATGATTGTATGATTGTGATTGTATGATTATGATTGTACGGTTGTGACTGTATGATTGTGATGGTATGATTGCGATTGTATGATTGCGATAGTATGTTTGTGATTGTATGATTGTGATTGTATGATTGTGACAGTATGATTGTGATTGTATGATTGTGATTGTGTGATTGCGATTGTATGATTGTGATTGTATGATTATGATTGTATTTTTGTGATTGTATGATTGTGATTGTATGATTGTGATTGTATGATTGTGATTGCATGATTGCGGTTGTATGAATGCGATTGTATGATTGTGATTGCATGATTGTGATTGCATGATTGTGATTGTATGATATTGATTGTATGATTGCGATTGTATGATTGTGATTGTATGACTGTGATTGTATGATTGTGATTGTGCGATTGTGATTGTGCGATTGTGATTGTACGATTGTGATTGTATGATTATGATTGAATGATTGTGATTGCATGATTGTGATTGTATGATTGTGATTGCATGATTTTGAATGTATGATTGTGATTGTATGATTGTGATTGTATGATTATGATTGCATTTTTGTGATTGTATGATTGAGATTGTATGATTGTGATTGTATGATTGTGATTGTATGATTGTGATTGTACGATTGTGATTGTATGATTGTGATTGTATGATTGCGATTATATGAATGAAATTGTATGATTGTGATTGCATGATTGTGATTATATGATTGTGATTGTATGATATTGATTGTATGATTGTGATTGTATGATTGTGATTGTATGATTGTGATAGTATGATTGTGATTGTATGAATGTGATTGTATGACTGTGATTGTATGATTGTGATTGTGCGATTGTGATTGTGCGATTGTGATTGTACGATTGTGATTGCACGATCGTGATTGTATGATTGTGATTGTATGATTATGATTGAATGATTGTGATTGCATGATTGTGATTGTATGATTGTGATTGCATGATTTTTAATGTATGATTGTGATTGTACGATTGTGATTGTATGATTGTGATTGCATGATTGTGATTATATGATTGTGATTGTATGATATTGATTGTATGATTGTGATTGTATGATTGTGATTGTATGATTGTGATAGTATGATTGTGATTGTATGAATGTGATTGTGTGACTGTGATTGTATGATTGTGATTGTGCGATTGTGATTGTGCGATTGTGATTGTACGATTGTGATTGCACGATCGTGATTGTATGATTGTGATTGTATGATTATGATTGAATGATTGTGATTGCATGATTGTGATTGTATGATTGTGATTGCATGATTTTTAATGTATGATTGTGATTGTACGATTGTGATTGTATGATTGTGATTGTATGATTGTGATAGTATGATTGCGATTGTAAGATTGTGATTGTATGACTGTGATTGTATGATTGTGATTGTATGATTGTCATTGTATGATTATGATTGTATGATAGCGATTGCATGATTGTGATTGTATGATTGAGATTGCATGATTTTGTATGTATGATTGTGATTGTGTGATTGTGATTGTATGATTGTGATTGTATGATTGCGATTGTATGAATGCGATTGTATGATTGTGATTGCATGATTGTGATTGTATGATTGTGATTGTATGATATTGATTGTATGATTGTGATTGTATGATTGTGATTGTATGATTGTGATTGTATGATTGTGATTGTATGATTGTGATTGTCTGATTGTGGTTGTATGATTGTGATTGTATGATTGTGATTGTATGATTGTGATTGTAAGATTGTGATTGTATGACTGTCATTGTATGATTGTGATTGTATGATTGTGATTGTATGATTATGATTGTATGATTGTGATTGTATGATTATGATTGTACGGTTGTGACTGTATGATTGTGATGGTATGATTGCGATTGTATGATTGCGATAGTATGTTTGTGATTGTATGATTGTGATTGTATGATTGTGACAGTATGATTGTGATTGTATGATTGTGATTGTGTGATTGCGATTGTATGATTGTGATTGTATGATTATGATTGTATTTTTGTGATTGTATGATTGTGATTGTATGATTGTGATTGTATGATTGTGATTGCATGATTGCGGTTGTATGAATGCGATTGTATGATTGTGATTGCATGATTGTGATTGCATGATTGTGATTGTATGATATTGATTGTATGATTGCGATTGTATGATTGTGATTGTATGACTGTGATTGTATGATTGTGATTGTGCGATTGTGATTGTGCGATTGTGATTGTACGATTGTGATTGTATGATTATGATTGAATGATTGTGATTGCATGATTGTGATTGTATGATTGTGATTGCATGATTTTGAATGTATGATTGTGATTGTATGATTGTGATTGTATGATTATGATTGCATTTTTGTGATTGTATGATTGAGATTGTATGATTGTGATTGTATGATTGTGATTGTATGATTGTGATTGTACGATTGTGATTGTATGATTGTGATTGTATGATTGCGATTATATGAATGAAATTGTATGATTGTGATTGCATGATTGTGATTATATGATTGTGATTGTATGATATTGATTGTATGATTGTGATTGTATGATTGTGATTGTATGATTGTGATAGTATGATTGTGATTGTATGAATGTGATTGTATGACTGTGATTGTATGATTGTGATTGTGCGATTGTGATTGTGCGATTGTGATTGTACGATTGTGATTGCACGATCGTGATTGTATGATTGTGATTGTATGATTATGATTGAATGATTGTGATTGCATGATTGTGATTGTATGATTGTGATTGCATGATTTTTAATGTATGATTGTGATTGTACGATTGTGATTGTATGATTGTGATTGCATGATTGTGATTATATGATTGTGATTGTATGATATTGATTGTATGATTGTGATTGTATGATTGTGATTGTATGATTGTGATAGTATGATTGTGATTGTATGAATGTGATTGTGTGACTGTGATTGTATGATTGTGATTGTGCGATTGTGATTGTGCGATTGTGATTGTACGATTGTGATTGCACGATCGTGATTGTATGATTGTGATTGTATGATTATGATTGAATGATTGTGATTGCATGATTGTGATTGTATGATTGTGATTGCATGATTTTTAATGTATGATTGTGATTGTACGATTGTGATTGTATGATTGTGATTGTATGATTGTGATAGTATGATTGCGATTGTAAGATTGTGATTGTATGACTGTGATTGTATGATTGTGATTGTATGATTGTCATTGTATGATTATGATTGTATGATAGCGATTGCATGATTGTGATTGTATGATTGAGATTGCATGATTTTGTATGTATGATTGTGATTGTGTGATTGTGATTGTATGATTGTGATTGTATGATTGCGATTGTATGAATGCGATTGTATGATTGTGATTGCATGATTGTGATTGTATGATTGTGATTGTATGATATTGATTGTATGATTGTGATTGTATGATTGTGATTGTATGATTGTGATTGTATGATTGTGATTGTATGATTGTGATTGTCTGATTGTGGTTGTATGATTGTGATTGTATGATTGTGATTGTATGATTGTGATTGTAAGATTGTGATTGTATGACTGTCATTGTATGATTGTGATTGTATGATTGTGATTGTATGATTATGATTGTATGATTGTGATTGTATGATTGGGATCGTATGATTGTGATTGTATGATTGTGATGGTATGATTGTGATTGTATGATTGCGGTAGTATGATTGTGATTGTAAGATTGTGATTGTATGACTGTGATTGTATGATTGTGATTGTATGATTGTCATTGTATGATTATGATTGTATGATTGTGATTGTACGATTGTGATTGTACTATTGTGATTGTGCGATTGTGATTGTACGATTGTGATTGTACGATCGTGATTGTATGATTGTGATAGTATGATTGTGATTGTATGATTGTGATTGTATGACTGTGATTGTATGATTGTGATTGTATGATTGTGATTGTATGATTGTGATTGTATGATTGTGATTGTAAGATTGTGATTGTATGACTGTCATTGTATGATTGTGATTGTATGATTGTGATTGTATGATTATGATTGTATGATTGTGATTGTATGATTGGGATCGTATGATTGTGATTGTAAGATTGTGATTGTATGACTGTGATTGTATGATTGTGATTGTATGATTGTCATTGTATGATTATGATTGTATGATTGTGATTGTACGATTGTGATTGTACGATTGTGATTGTGCGATTATGATTGTACGATTGTGATTGTACGATCGTGATTGTATGATTGTGATTGTATGATTATGATTGAATGATTGTGATTGTATGATATTGATTGTATGATTGTGATTGTATGATTGTGATTGTATGATTGTGATTGTATGACTGTGATTGTATGACTGTGATTGTATGATTGTGATTGTGCGATTGTGATTGTGCGATTGTGATTGTATGATTGTGATTTAATGATTATGATTGTATGATTGTGATTGTATGATTATGATTGTACGGTTGTGACTGTATGATTGTGATGGTATGATTGCGATTGTATGATTGCGATAGTATGTTTGTGATTGTATGATTGTGATTGTATGATTGTGACAGTATGATTGTGATTGTATGATTGTGATTGTGTGATTGCGATTGTATGATTGTGATTGTATGATTGTGATTGTATGATTGTGATGTATGATTGTAATTGTATGATTATGATTGTATGATTGTGATTGTATGATTGTGATGGTATGATTGTGATTGTATGATTGCGAGTGTATGACTGTGATTGTATGATTGTGATTGTGCGATTGTGATTGTGCGATTGTGATTGTACGATTGTGATTGTATGATTATGATTGAATGATTGTGATTGCATGATTGTGATTGTATGATTGTGATTGCATGATTTTGAATGTATGATTGTGATTGTATGATTGTGATTGTATGATTGTGATTGTATGATTGTGATAGTATGATTGTGATTGTAAGATTGTGACTGTATGACTGTGATTGTATGATTGTCACTGTATGATTGTGATTGAATGATTATGATTGTATGATTGTGATTGTATGATTGTGATGGTATGATTGTGATTGTATGATTGCGATCGTATGATTGTGATTGTATGATTATGATTGTATGATTGTGATTGTATGATTGCGATTGTATGATTGTGATTGTATGATTATGATTGTATTTTTGTGATTGTATGATTGTGATTGTATGATTGCGATTGTATTATTGTGATTGTATGATTGTGATAGTATGATTGTGATTGTATGATTGTGATTGTATGATTGCGATTGTATGATTGTAATTGTATGATTGTGATTGTATGATTGTGATTGTATGATTGTGATTGTATGATTGTGATTGTGTGATTGTGATAGAATTATTGTGTTTGTATGATTGTGATTGTATGGTTGTGATTGTATGATTGTGATTGTATGATTGCGATTGTATGATTGTGATTGTATGATTGTGATTGCATGATTGTGATAGTATGATTGTGATTGTATGATTGTGATTGTACGACTGTGATTGTATGATTGTGATTGTGCGATTGTGATTGTACGATTGCGATTGTACGATTGTGATTGTATGATTGTGATTGTATGATTGTGATTGTATGATTGTGATTGTATGATTGTGATTGTATGATTGTGATTGTATGATTGTGATTGTATGATTGTGATTGTATGACTGTGATTGTATGATTGTGATTGTGCGATTGTGATTGTACGATTGTGATTGTACGGTTGTGATTGTATGGTTGTGATTGTATGATTATGATAGTATGATTGTGATTGTAAGAATGTGATTGTATGACCGTGATTGTATGATTGTGATTGTATGATTGTGATTGTATGATTGTGATTGTATGATTATGATTGTATGATTGTGATAGTATGATTGTAATTGTATGATTGCGATTGTATGATTGTGATTGTATGATTATGATTGTATTTTTGTGATTGTATAATTATGATTGTATGATTGTGATTGTATGATTGTGATTGTATGATTGCGATTGTATGAATGCGATTGTATGATTGTGATTGCATGATTGTGATTGTATGATTGTGATTGTATGATATTGATTGTACGATTGTGATTGTATGATTGTGATTGTATGATTGTGATTGTATGATTGTGATTGTATGATTGTGATTGTATGACTGTGATTGTATGATTGTGATTGTGCGATTGTGATTGTGCGATTGTGATTGTACGATTGTGATTGTACGATTGTGATTGTACGATTGTGATTGTATGATTATGATTGAATGATTGTGATTGCATGATTGTGATTGTATGATTGTGATTGCATGATTTTGAATGTATGATTGTGATTGTATGATTGTGATTGTATGATTGTGATTGTATGATTGTGACAGTACGATTGTGATTGTATGATTGTGACAGTATGATTGTGATTGTATGATTGTGATTGTGTGATTGCGATTGTATGATTGCGATTGTATGATTGTGATTGTATGATTGTGATTGTATGATTGTGATAGTATGATTGTGATTGTATGACTGTGATTGTATGACTGTGATTGTATGATTGTGATTGTATGATTGTGATTGTATGATTGTGATAGTATGATTGTGATTGTATGATTGTGATTGTATGATTGTGATTGTATGATTGTGATTGTATGATTGTGATTGTATGATTGTGATTGTATGACTGTGAGTGTATGATTGTGATTGTGCGATTGTGATTGTGCGATTGTGATTGTACGATTGTGATTGTACGATTGTGATTGTACGATTGTGATTGTATGATTGTGATTGAATGATTGTGATTGCATGATTGTGATTGTATGATTGTGATTGCATGATTTTGAATGTATGATTGTGATTGTATGATTGTGATTGTATGATTGTGATTGTACGATTGTGATTGTACGATTGTGATTGTATGATTGTGATTGTATGATTGTGATTGAATGATTGTGATTGCATGATTGTGATTGTATGATTGTGATTGCATGATTTTGAATGTATGATTGTGATTGTATGATTGTGATTGTATGATTGTGATTGTATGATTGTGATTGTATGATTGTGATTGTATGATATTGATTGTATGATTGTGATTGTATGATTGTGATTGTATGATTGTGATTGTATGACTGTGATTGTATGATTGTGATTGTGCGATTGTGATTGTGCGATTGTGATTGTACGATTGTGATTGTACGATTGTGATTGTACGATTGTGATTGTATGATTATGATTGAATGACTGTGATTGCATGATTGTGATTGTATGATTGTGATTGCATGATTTTGAATGTATGATTGTGATTGTATGATTGTGATTGTATGATTGTGATTGTATGATTGTGATTGTATGATTGTGATAGTATGATTGTGATTGTATGATTGCGATTGTATGATTGTGATTGTATAATTATGATTGTATTTTTGTGATTGTATAATTATGATTGTATGATTGTGATTGTATGATTGTGATTGTATGATTGTGATTGTATGATTGCGATTGTATGAATGCGATTGTATGATTGTGATTGCATGATTGTGATTGTATGACTGTGATTGTATGATATTGATTGTATGATTGTGATTGTATGATTGTGATTGTATGATTGTGATTGTATGATTGTGATTGTATGATTGTCATTGTATGATTATGATTGTATGATTGTGATTGTACGATTGTGATTGTACGATTGTGATTGTGCGATTATGATTGTACGATTGTGATTGTACGATCGTGATTGTATGATTGTGATTGTATGATTATGATTGAATGATTGTGATTGTATGATATTGATTGTATGATTGTGATTGTATGATTGTGATTGTATGATTGTGATTGTATGATTGTGATTGTATGACTGTGATTGTATGATTGTGATTGTGCGATTGTGATTGTGCGATTGTGATTGTATGATTGTGATTTAATGATTATGATTGTATGATTGTGATTGTATGATTATGATTGTACGGTTGTGACTGTATGATTGTGATGGTATGATTGCGATTGTATGATTGCGATAGTATGTTTGTGATTGTATGATTGTGATTGTATGATTGTGACAGTATGATTGTGATTGTATGATTGTGATTGTGTGATTGCGATTGTATGATTGTGATTGTATGATTGTGATTGTATGATTGTGATGTATGATTGTAATTGTATGATTATGATTGTATGATTGTGATTGTATGATTGTGATGGTATGATTGTGATTGTATGATTGCGAGTGTATGACTGTGATTGTATGATTGTGATTGTGCGATTGTGATTGTGCGATTGTGATTGTACGATTGTGATTGTATGATTATGATTGAATGATTGTGATTGCATGATTGTGATTGTATGATTGTGATTGCATGATTTTGAATGTATGATTGTGATTGTATGATTGTGATTGTATGATTGTGATTGTATGATTGTGATAGTATGATTGTGATTGTAAGATTGTGACTGTATGACTGTGATTGTATGATTGTCACTGTATGATTGTGATTGAATGATTATGATTGTATGATTGTGATTGTATGATTGTGATGGTATGATTGTGATTGTATGATTGCGATCGTATGATTGTGATTGTATGATTATGATTGTATGATTGTGATTGTATGATTGCGATTGTATGATTGTGATTGTATGATTATGATTGTATTTTTGTGATTGTATGATTGTGATTGTATGATTGCGATTGTATTATTGTGATTGTATGATTGTGATAGTATGATTGTGATTGTATGATTGTGATTGTATGATTGCGATTGTATGATTGTAATTGTATGATTGTGATTGTATGATTGTGATTGTATGATTGTGATTGTATGATTGTGATTGTGTGATTGTGATAGAATTATTGTGTTTGTATGATTGTGATTGTATGGTTGTGATTGTATGATTGTGATTGTATGATTGCGATTGTATGATTGTGATTGTATGATTGTGATTGCATGATTGTGATAGTATGATTGTGATTGTATGATTGTGATTGTACGACTGTGATTGTATGATTGTGATTGTGCGATTGTGATTGTACGATTGCGATTGTACGATTGTGATTGTATGATTGTGATTGTATGATTGTGATTGTATGATTGTGATTGTATGATTGTGATTGTATGATTGTGATTGTATGATTGTGATTGTATGATTGTGATTGTATGACTGTGATTGTATGATTGTGATTGTGCGATTGTGATTGTACGATTGTGATTGTACGGTTGTGATTGTATGGTTGTGATTGTATGATTATGATAGTATGATTGTGATTGTAAGAATGTGATTGTATGACCGTGATTGTATGATTGTGATTGTATGATTGTGATTGTATGATTGTGATTGTATGATTATGATTGTATGATTGTGATAGTATGATTGTAATTGTATGATTGCGATTGTATGATTGTGATTGTATGATTATGATTGTATTTTTGTGATTGTATAATTATGATTGTATGATTGTGATTGTATGATTGTGATTGTATGATTGCGATTGTATGAATGCGATTGTATGATTGTGATTGCATGATTGTGATTGTATGATTGTGATTGTATGATATTGATTGTACGATTGTGATTGTATGATTGTGATTGTATGATTGTGATTGTATGATTGTGATTGTATGATTGTGATTGTATGACTGTGATTGTATGATTGTGATTGTGCGATTGTGATTGTGCGATTGTGATTGTACGATTGTGATTGTACGATTGTGATTGTACGATTGTGATTGTATGATTATGATTGAATGATTGTGATTGCATGATTGTGATTGTATGATTGTGATTGCATGATTTTGAATGTATGATTGTGATTGTATGATTGTGATTGTATGATTGTGATTGTATGATTGTGACAGTACGATTGTGATTGTATGATTGTGACAGTATGATTGTGATTGTATGATTGTGATTGTGTGATTGCGATTGTATGATTGCGATTGTATGATTGTGATTGTATGATTGTGATTGTATGATTGTGATAGTATGATTGTGATTGTATGACTGTGATTGTATGACTGTGATTGTATGATTGTGATTGTATGATTGTGATTGTATGATTGTGATAGTATGATTGTGATTGTATGATTGTGATTGTATGATTGTGATTGTATGATTGTGATTGTATGATTGTGATTGTATGATTGTGATTGTATGACTGTGAGTGTATGATTGTGATTGTGCGATTGTGATTGTGCGATTGTGATTGTACGATTGTGATTGTACGATTGTGATTGTATGATTGTGATTGTATGATTGTGATTGAATGATTGTGATTGCATGATTGTGATTGTATGATTGTGATTGCATGATTTTGAATGTATGATTGTGATTGTATGATTGTGATTGTATGATTGTGATTGTATGATTGTGATTGTATGATTGTGATTGTATGATTGTGATTGTATGATTGTGATTGTATGATTGTGATTGTATGACTGTGATTGTATGATTGTGATTGTGCGATTGTGATTGTGCGATTGTGATTGTACGATTGTGATTGTACGATTGTGATTGTATGATTGTGATTGTATGATTGTGATTGAATGATTGTGATTGCATGATTGTGATTGTATGATTGTGATTGCATGATTTTGAATGTATGATTGTGATTGTATGATTGTGATTGTATGATTGTGATTGTATGATTGTGATTGTATGATTGTGATTGTATGATTGTGATTGTATGATTGTGATTGTATGATTGTGATTGTATGACTGTGATTGTATGATTGTGATTGTGCGATTGTGATTGTGCGATTGTGATTGTACGATTGTGATTGTACGATTGTGATTGTACGATTGTGATTGTATGATTATGATTGAATGACTGTGATTGCATGATTGTGATTGTATGATTGTGATTGCATGATTTTGAATGTATGATTGTGATTGTATGATTGTGATTGTATGATTGTGATTGTATGATTGTGATAGTATGATTGTGATTGTATGATTGCGATTGTATGATTGTGATTGTATAATTATGATTGTATTTTTGTGATTGTATAATTATGATTGTATGATTGTGATTGTATGATTGTGATTGTATGATTGTGATTGTATGATTGCGATTGTATGAATGCGATTGTATGATTGTGATTGCATGATTGTGATTGTATGACTGTGATTGTATGATATTGATTGTATGATAGTGATTGTATGATTGTGATTGTATGATTGTGATTGTATGATTGTGATAGTATGATTGTGATTGTATGATTGTGATTGTATGACTGTGATTGTATGATTGTGATTGTGCGATTGTGATTGTGCGATTGTGATTGTACGATTGTGATTGTACGATTGTGATTGTATGATTGTGATTGTATGATTATGATTGTATTTTTGTGATTGTATGATTGTGATTGTATGATTGTGATTGTATGATTGCGATTGTATGAATGCGATTGTATGATTGTGTTTGCATGATTGTGATTGTATGATTGTGGTTGTATGATATTGATTGTATGATTGTGATTGTATGATTGTGATTGTCTGATTGTGGTTGTATGATTGTGAGTGTATGATTGTGATTGTATGATTGTGATTGTATGATTGTGATTGTATGATTGTGATTGTATGATTGTAATTGTATGATTATGATTGTACGACTGTGATTGCATGATTGTGATTGTATGATTGAGATTGCATGATTTTGTATGTATGATTGTGATTGTATGATTGCGATTGTATGATTGTGATTGTATAATTATGATTGTATTTTTGTGATTGTATAATTATGATTGTATGATTGTGATTGTATGATTGTGATTGTATGATTGTGATTGTATGATTGTGATTGTATGATTGCGATTGTATGAATGCGATTGTATGGTTGTGATTGCATGATTGTGATTGTATGATTGTGATTGTATGATTGTGATTGTATGATTGTGATAGTATGATTCTGATTGTATGATTGCGATTGTATGACCGTGATTGTATGATTGTGATTGTATGATTGTGATTGTATGATTGTGATAGTATGATTGTGATTGTATGATTGTGATTGTATGACTGTGATTGTATGATTGTGATTGTGCGATTGTGATTGTACGATTGTGATTGTACGCTTGTGATTGTATGATTATGATTGAATGATAGTGATTGCATGATTGTGATTGTCTGATTGTGATTGCATGATTTTGAATATACGATTGTGATTGTATGATTGTTATTGTAGGATTGTGATAGTATGATTGTGATTGTAAGATTGTGATTGTATGACTGTGATTGTATGATTGTCATTGTATGGTTGTGATTGTATGATTGTGATTGTATGACTGTGATTGTATGATTGTGATTGTGCGATTGTGATTGTACGGTTGTGATTGTACGGTTGTGATTGTATGGTTGTGATTGTATGATTATGATTGAATGATTGTGATTGCATGATTGTGATTGTATGATTGTGATTGCATGATTTTGAATGTATGATAGTCATTGTATGATTGTGATTGTATGAGTGTGATTGTAGGATTGTGATTGTATGATTGTGATAGTATGATTGTGATTGTAAAATTGTGATTGTATGACCGTGATTGTATGATTGTGATTGTATGATTGTGATTGTATGATTATGATTGTATGATTGTGATTGTATGATTGTATTTGGGAGATTGTATTTTGGAGATTGTAATTGTAGGATTGCGATTGTACGATTGTGATTGTATGATTGTAATTGTATGATTGTGATTGTATGATTGTGATTGTATGATTGTGATTGTATGATTGTGATTGTATGATTGTAATTGTATGATTGTGATTGTATGATTGTGATTGTATGACTGTGATTGTATGGTTGCGATAGTATGATTGTGATTGTATGATTGTGATTGTATGATTGCGATTGTATGATTGTGATTGTATGATTATGATTGTATGATTGTGACTGTATGATTATGATTGTACGGTTGTGACTGTATGATTGTGATGGTATGATTGCGATTGTATGATTGCGATAGTATGATTGTGATTGTATGATTGTGATTGTATGATTGTGACAGTATGATTGTGATTGTATGATTGTGATTGTGTGATTGCGATTGTATGATTGTGATTGTATGATTGTGATTGTATGATTGCGATTGTATGATTGTGATTGTATGATTATGATTGTATGATTGTGATTGTATGATTATGATTGTACGGTTGTGACTGTATGATTGTGATGGTATGATTGCGATTGTATGATTGCGATAGTATGACTGTGATTGTATGATTGTGATTGTGCGATTGTGATTGTACGATTGTGATTGTACGGTTGTGATTGTATGGTTGTGATTGTATGATTATGATTGAATGATTGTGATTGCATGATTGTGATTGTATGATTGTGATTACATGATTTTGAATGTATGATAGTGATTGTATGATTGTGATTGTATGATTGTGATTGTATGATTGTGATTGTATGATTGTGATTGTAAGATTGTGATTGTATGATTGTGATTGTATGATTATGATTGTATTTTTGTGATTGTATAATTATGATTGTATGATTGTGATTGTATGATTGTGATTGTATGATTGCGATTGTATGAATGCGATTGTATGATTGTGATTGCATGATTGTGATTGTATGATTGTGATTGTATGATATTGATTGTATGATTGTGATTGTATGATTGTGATTGTATGATTGTGATAGTATGATTGTGATTGTATGATTGCGATTGTATGACTGTGATTGTATGATTGTGATTGTGCGATTGTGATTGTGCGATTGTGATTGTACGATTGTGATTGTACGATTGTGATTGTACGATTGTGATTGTACGATTATGATTGAATGATTGTGATTGCATGATTGTGATTGTATGATTGTGATTGCATGATTTTGAATGTATGATTGTGATTGTATGATTGTGATTGTATGATTGTGATTGTATGATTGTGATAGTATGATTGTGATTGTATGATTGCGATTGTATGATTGTGATTGTACGGTTGTGACTGTATGATTGTGATGGTATGATTGCGATTGTATGATTGCGATAGTATGATTGCGATTGTATGATTGTGATTGTATGATTGTGATTGTATGATTGCGATTGTATGATTGCGATTGTATGATTATGATTGTATGATTGTGATTGTATGATTATGATTGTACGGTTGTGACTGTATGATTGTGATGGTATGATTGCGATTGTATGATTGCGATAGTATGATTGTGATTGTATGATTATGATTGTATGATTGTGACAGTATGATTGTGATTGTATGATTGTGATTGTGTGATTGCGATTGTATGATTGCGATTTTATGATTGTGATTGTATGATTGTGATAGTATGATTGTGATTGTAAGATTGTGATTGTATGACCGTGATTGTATGATTGTGATTGTATGATTGTGATTGTATGATTGTGATTGTATGATTGTAATTGTATGATTGTGATTGTATGATTGTGATTGTATGACTGTGATTGTATGATTGCGATAGTATGATTGTGATTGTATGATTGTGATTGTATGATTGCGATTGTATGATTGTGACTGTATGATTATGATTGTATGATTGTGATTGTAGGATTATGATTGTACGGTTGTGACTGTATGATTGTGATGGTATGATTGCGATTGTATGATTGCGATAGTATGACTGTGATTGTATGATTGTGATTGTGCGATTGTGATTGTACGATTGTGATTGTACGGTTGTGATTGTATGGTTGTGATTGTATGATTATGATTGAATGATTGTGATTGCATGATTGTGATTGTATGATTGTGATTGTATGATTGTGATTGTATGATTGTGATAGTATGATTCTGATTGTATGATTGCGATTGTATGACCGTGATTGTATGATTGTGATTGTATGATTGTGATTGTATGATTGTGATAGTATGATTGTGATTGTATGATTGTGATTGTATGACTGTGATTGTATGATTGTGATTGTGCGATTGTGATTGTACGATTGTGATTGTACGCTTGTGATTGTATGATTATGATTGAATGATAGTGATTGCATGATTGTGATTGTCTGATTGTGATTGCATGATTTTGAATATACGATTGTGATTGTATGATTGTGATTGTAGGATTGTGATAGTATGATTGTGATTGTAAGATTGTGATTGTATGACTGTGATTGTATGATTGTCATTGTATGGTTGTGATTGTATGATTGTGATTGTATGACTGTGATTGTATGATTGTGATTGTGCGATTGTGATTGTACGGTTGTGATTGTACGGTTGTGATTGTATGGTTGTGATTGTATGATTATGATTGAATGATTGTGATTGCATGATTGTGATTGTATGATTGTGATTGCATGATTTTGAATGTATGATAGTCATTGTATGATTGTGATTGTATGAGTGTGATTGTAGGATTGTGATTGTATGATTGTGATAGTATGATTGTGATTGTAAAATTGTGATTGTATGACCGTGATTGTATGATTGTGATTGTATGATTGTGATTGTATGATTATGATTGTATGATTGTGATTGTATGATTGTATTTGGGAGATTGTATTTTGGAGATTGTAATTGTAGGATTGCGATTGTACGATTGTGATTGTATGATTGTAATTGTATGATTGTGATTGTATGATTGTGATTGTATGATTGTGATTGTATGATTGTGATTGTATGATTGTAATTGTATGATTGTGATTGTATGATTGTGATTGTATGACTGTGATTGTATGGTTGCGATAGTATGATTGTGATTGTATGATTGTGATTGTATGATTGCGATTGTATGATTGTGATTGTATGATTATGATTGTATGATTGTGACTGTATGATTATGATTGTACGGTTGTGACTGTATGATTGTGATGGTATGATTGCGATTGTATGATTGCGATAGTATGATTGTGATTGTATGATTGTGATTGTATGATTGTGACAGTATGATTGTGATTGTATGATTGTGATTGTGTGATTGCGATTGTATGATTGTGATTGTATGATTGTGATTGTATGATTGCGATTGTATGATTGTGATTGTATGATTATGATTGTATGATTGTGATTGTATGATTATGATTGTACGGTTGTGACTGTATGATTGTGATGGTATGATTGCGATTGTATGATTGCGATAGTATGACTGTGATTGTATGATTGTGATTGTGCGATTGTGATTGTACGATTGTGATTGTACGGTTGTGATTGTATGGTTGTGATTGTATGATTATGATTGAATGATTGTGATTGCATGATTGTGATTGTATGATTGTGATTACATGATTTTGAATGTATGATAGTGATTGTATGATTGTGATTGTATGATTGTGATTGTATGATTGTGATTGTATGATTGTGATTGTAAGATTGTGATTGTATGATTGTGATTGTATGATTATGATTGTATTTTTGTGATTGTATAATTATGATTGTATGATTGTGATTGTATGATTGTGATTGTATGATTGCGATTGTATGAATGCGATTGTATGATTGTGATTGCATGATTGTGATTGTATGATTGTGATTGTATGATATTGATTGTATGATTGTGATTGTATGATTGTGATTGTATGATTGTGATAGTATGATTGTGATTGTATGATTGCGATTGTATGACTGTGATTGTATGATTGTGATTGTGCGATTGTGATTGTGCGATTGTGATTGTACGATTGTGATTGTACGATTGTGATTGTACGATTGTGATTGTACGATTGTGATTGTACGATTATGATTGAATGATTGTGATTGCATGATTGTGATTGTATGATTGTGATTGCATGATTTTGAATGTATGATTGTGATTGTATGATTGTGATTGTATGATTGTGATTGTATGATTGTGATAGTATGATTGTGATTGTATGATTGCGATTGTATGATTGTGATTGTACGCTTGTGACTGTATGATTGTGATGGTATGATTGCGATTGTATGATTGCGATAGTATGATTGCGATTGTATGATTGTGATTGTATGATTGTGATTGTATGATTGCGATTGTATGATTGCGATTGTATGATTATGATTGTATGATTGTGATTGTATGATTATGATTGTACGGTTGTGACTGTATGATTGTGATGGTATGATTGCGATTGTATGATTGCGATAGTATGATTGTGATTGTATGATTATGATTGTATGATTGTGACAGTATGATTGTGATTGTATGATTGTGATTGTGTGATTGCGATTGTATGATTGCGATTTTATGATTGTGATTGTATGATTGTGATAGTATGATTGTGATTGTAAGATTGTGATTGTATGACCGTGATTGTATGATTGTGATTGTATGATTGTGATTGTATGATTGTGATTGTATGATTGTGATTGTATGATTGTGATTGTATGATTGTGATTGTATGATTGTGATTGTATGATTGTGATTGTATGATTGTAATTGTATGATTGTGATTGTATGATTGTGATTGTATGACTGTGATTGTATGATTGCGATAGTATGATTGTGATTGTATGATTGTGATTGTATGATTGCGATTGTATGATTGTGACTGTATGATTATGATTGTATGATTGTGATTGTAGGATTATGATTGTACGGTTGTGACTGTATGATTGTGATGGTATGATTGCGATTGTATGATTGCGATAGTATGACTGTGATTGTATGATTGTGATTGTGCGATTGTGATTGTACGATTGTGATTGTACGGTTGTGATTGTATGGTTGTGATTGTATGATTATGATTGAATGATTGTGATTGCATGATTGTGATTGTATGATTGTGATTGTATGATTGTGATTGTATGATTGTGATAGTATGATTCTGATTGTATGATTGCGATTGTATGACCGTGATTGTATGATTGTGATTGTATGATTGCGATTGTATGATTGTGATAGTATGATTGTGATTGTATGATTGTGATTGTATGACTGTGATTGTATGATTGTGATTGTGCGATTGTGATTGTACGATTGTGATTGTACGCTTGTGATTGTATGATTATGATTGAATGATAGTGATTGCATGATTGTGATTGTCTGATTGTGATTGCATGATTTTGAATATACGATTGTGATTGTATGATTGTGATTGTAGGATTGTGATAGTATGATTGTGATTGTAAGATTGTGATTGTATGACTGTGATTGTATGATTGTCATTGTATGGTTGTGATTGTATGATTGTGATTGTATGACTGTGATTGTATGATTGTGATTGTGCGATTGTGATTGTACGGTTGTGATTGTACGGTTGTGATTGTATGGTTGTGATTGTATGATTATGATTGAATGATTGTGATTGCATGATTGTGATTGTATGATTGTGATTGCATGATTTTGAATGTATGATAGTCATTGTATGATTGTGATTGTATGAGTGTGATTGTAGGATTGTGATTGTATGATTGTGATAGTATGATTGTGATTGTAAAATTGTGATTGTATGACCGTGATTGTATGATTGTGATTGTATGATTGTATTTGGGAGATTGTATTTTGGAGATTGTAATTGTAGAATTGCGATTGTACGATTGTGATTGTATGATTGTAATTGTATGATTGTGATTGTATGATTGTGATTGTATGATTGTGATTGTATGATTGTGATTGTATGATTGTAATTGTATGATTGTGATTGTATGATTGTGATTGTATGACTGTGATTGTATGGTTGCGATAGTATGATTGTGATTGTATGATTGTGATTGTATGATTGCGATTGTATGATTGTGATTGTATGATTATGATTGTATGATTGTGACTGTATGATTATGATTGTACGGTTGTGACTGTATGATTGTGATGGTATGATTGCGATTGTATGATTGCGATAGTATGATTGTGATTGTATGATTGTGATTGTATGATTGTGACAGTATGATTGTGATTGTATGATTGTGATTGTGTGATTGCGATTGTATGATTGTGATTGTATGATTGTGATTGTATGATTGCGATTGTATGATTGTGATTGTATGATTATGATTGTATGATTGTGATTGTATGATTATGATTGTACGGTTGTGACTGTATGATTGTGATGGTATGATTGCGATTGTATGATTGCGATAGTATGACTGTGATTGTATGATTGTGATTGTGCGATTGTGATTGTACGATTGTGATTGTACGGTTGTGATTGTATGGTTGTGATTGTATGATTATGATTGAATGATTGTGATTGCATGATTGTGATTGTATGATTGTGATTACATGATTTTGAATGTATGATAGTGATTGTATGATTGTGATTGTATGATTGTGATTGTATGATTGTGATTGTATGATTGTGATTGTAAGATTGTGATTGTATGATTGTGATTGTATGATTATGATTGTATTTTTGTGATTGTATAATTATGATTGTATGATTGTGATTGTATGATTGTGATTGTATGATTGCGATTGTATGAATGCGATTGTATGATTGTGATTGCATGATTGTGATTGTATGATTGTGATTGTATGATATTGATTGTATGATTGTGATTGTATGATTGTGATTGTATGATTGTGATAGTATGATTGTGATTGTATGATTGCGATTGTATGACTGTGATTGTACGATTGTGATTGTACGATTGTGATTGTACGATTGTGATTGTACGATTGTGATTGTACGATTGTGATTGTACGATTGTGATTGTACGATTATGATTGAATGATTGTGATTGCATGATTGTGATTGTATGATTGTGATTGCATGATTTTGAATGTATGATTGTGATTGTATGATTGTGATTGTATGATCGTGATTGTATGATTGTGATAGTATGATTGTGATTGTATGATTGCGATTGTATGATTGTGATTGTACGGTTGTGACTGTATGATTGTGATGGTATGATTGCGATTGTATGATTGCGATAGTATGATTGCGATTGTATGATTGTGATTGTATGATTGTGATTGTATGATTGCGATTGTATGATTGCGATTGTATGATTATGATTGTATGATTGTGATTGTATGATTATGATTGTACGGTTGTGACTGTATGATTGTGATGGTATGATTGCGATTGTATGATTGCGATAGTATGATTGTGATTGTATGATTATGATTGTATGATTGTGACAGTATGATTGTGATTGTATGATTGTGATTGTGTGATTGCGATTGTATGATTGCGATTTTATGATTGTGATTGTATGATTGTGATAGTATGATTGTGATTGTAAGATTGTGATTGTATGACCGTGATTGTATGATTGTGATTGTATGATTGTGATTGTATGATTGTGATTGTATGATTGTGATTGTATGATTATGATTGTATGATTGTGATTGTATGATTGTATTTGGGAGATTGTATTTTGGAGATTGTAATTGTAGGATTGCGAATGTACGATTGTGATTGTATGATTGTGATTGTATGATTGTGATTGTATGATTGTGATTGTATGATTGTGATTGTATGATTGTGATTGTATGATTGTAATTGTATGATTGTGATTGTATGATTGTGATTGTATGACTGTGATTGTATGATTGCGATAGTATGATTGTGATTGTATGATTGTGATTGTATGATTGCGATTGTATGATTGTGACTGTATGATTATGATTGTATGATTGTGATTGTAGGATTATGATTGTACGGTTGTGACTGTATGATTGTGATGGTATGATTGCGATTGTATGATTGCGATAGTATGACTGTGATTGTATGAATGTGATTGTGCGATTGTGATTGTACGATTGTGATTGTACGGTTGTGATTGTATGGTTGTGATTGTATGATTATGATTGAATGATTGTGATTGCATGATTGTGATTGTATGATTGTGATTGTATGATTGTGATTGCATGATTTTGAATGTATGATAGTGATTGTATGATTGTGATTGAATGATTGTGATTGTATGATTGTGATAGTATGATTGTGATTGTAAGATTGTGATTGTATGACCGTGATTGTGTGATTGTGATTGTATGATTGTGATTGTATGATTATGATTGTATGATTGTGATAGTATGATTGTGATTGTATGATTGCGATTGTATGATTGTGATTGTATGATTATGATTGTATTTTTGTGATTGTATAATTATGATTGTATGATTGTGATTGTATGATTGTGATTGTATGATTGCGATTGTATGAATGCGATTGTATGATTGTGATTGCATGATTGTGATTGTATGATTGTGATTGTATGATATTGATTGTATGATTGTGATTGTATGATTGTGATTGTATGATTGTGATTGTATGATTGTGATTGTATGACTGTGATTGTATGATTGTGATTGTGCGATTGTGATTGTGCGATTGTGATTGTACGATCGTGATTGTATGATTGTGATAGTATGATTGTGATTGTATGATTGTGATTGTATGACTGTGATTGTATGATTGTGATTGTATGATTGTGATTGTATGATTGTGATTGTATGATTGTGATTGTAAGATTGTGATTGTATGACTGTCATTGAATGATTGTGATTGTATGATTGTGATTGTATGATTATGATTGTATGATTGTGATTGTATGATTGGGATCGTATGATTGTGATTGTATGATTGTGATGGTATGATTGTGATTGTATGATTGCGATAGTATGATTGTGATTGTAAGATTGTGATTGTATGACTGTGATTGTATGATTGTGATTGTATGATTGTCATTGTATGATTATGATTGTATGATTGTGATTGTACGATTGTGATTGTACGATTGTGATTGTATGACCGTGATTGTATGTTTGTGATTGTATGATTGTGATTGTATGATTATGATTGTATGATTGTGATTGTATGATTGTATTTGGGAGATTGTATTTTGGAGATTGTAATTGTAGGATTGCGATTGTGCGATTGCGATTGTATGATTGTGATTGTATGAATGCGATTGTATGATTGTGATTGCATGATTGTGATTGTATGATTGTGATTGTATGATTGTGATTGTATGATATTGATTGTATGATTGTGATTGTATGATTGTGATTGTATGATTGTGATTGTATGACTGTGATTGTATGATTGTGATTGTGCGATTGTGATTGTGCGATTGTGATTGTATGATTGTGATTGTATGATTATGATTGTATGATTGTGATTGTATGATTATGATTGTACGGTTGTGACTGTATGATTGTGATGGTATGATTGCGATTGTATGATTGCGATAGTATGTTTGTGATTGTATGATTGTGATTGTATGATTGTGAGAGTATGATTGTGATTGTATGCTTGTGATTGTGTGATTGCGATTGTATGATTGTGATTGTATGATTGTGATTGTATGACTGTGATGTATGATTGTAATTGTATGATTATGATTGTATGATTGTGATTGTATGATTGTGATGGTATGATTGTGATTGTATGATTGCGAGTGTATGATTGTGATTGTATGATTATGATTGTATGATTGTGATTGTATGATTGCGATTGTATGATTGTGATTGTATGATTATGATTGTATTTTTGTGATTGTATGATTGTGGTTGTATGATTGTGATTGTATGATTGTGATTGCATGATTGCGGTTGTATGAATGCGATTGTACGATTGTGATTGCATGATTGTGATTGCATGATTGTGATTGTATGATATTGATTGTATGATTGCGATTGTATGATTGTGATTGTATGACTGTGATTGTATGATTGTGATTGTGCGATTGTGGTTGTGCGATTGTGATTGTACGATTGTGATTGTATGATTATGATTGAATGATTGTGATTGCATGATTGTGATTGTATGATTGTGATTGCATGATTTTGAATGTATGATTGTGATTGTATGATTGTGATTGTATGATTGTGATTGTATGATTGTGATAGTATGATTGTGATTGTAAGATTGTGATTGTATGACTGTGATTGTATGATTGTCACTGTATGATTGTGATTGTATGATTATGATTGTATGATTGTGATTGTATGATTGTGATGGTATGATTGTGATTGTATGATTGCGATCGTATGATTGTGATTGTATGATTATGATTGTATGATGGTGATTGTATGATTGCGATTGTATGATTGTGATTGTATGATTATGATTGTATTTTTGTGATTGTATGATTGTGATTGTATGATTGCGATTGTATTATTGTGATTGTATGATTGTGATAGTATGATTGTGATTGTATGATTGTGATTGTATGATTGCGATTGTATGATTGTAATTGTATGATTGTGATTGTATGATTGTGATTGTATGATTGTGATTGTGTGATTGTGATAGAATTATTGTGATTGTATGATTGTGATTGTGTGGTTGTGATTGTATGATTGTGATTGTATGATTGGGATTGTGCGATTGTGATTGTACGATTGTGATTGTACGGTTGTGATTGTATGGTTGTGATTGTATGATTATGATTGAATGATTGTGATTGCATGATTGTGATTGTATGATTGTGATTGCATGATTTTTAATGTATGATAGTGATTGTATGATTGTGATTGTATGATTGTGATTGTGTGATTGTGATAGAATTATTGTGATTGTATGATTGTGATTGTATGGTTGTGATTGTATGATTATGACTGAATGATTGTGATTGCATGATTGTGATTGTATGATTGTGATTGCATGATTTTGAATGTATGATAGTGATTGTATGATTGTGATTGAATGATTGTGATTGTATGATTGTGATAGTATGATTGTGATTGTAAGATTGTGATTGTATGACCGTGATTGTGTGATTGTGATTGTATGATTGTGATTGTATGATTATGATTGTATGATTGTGATAGTATGATTGTGATTGTATGATTGCGATTGTATGATTGTGATTGTATGATTATGATTGTATTTTTGTGATTGTATAATTATGATTGTATGATTGTGATTGTATGATTGTGATTGTATGATTGCGATTGTATGAATGCGATTGTATGATTGTGATTGCATTATTGTGATTGTATGATTGTGATTGTATGATATTGATTGTATGATTGTGATTGTATGATTGTGATTGTATGATTGTGATTGTATGATTGTGATTGTATGACTGTGATTGTATGATTGTGATTGTGCGATTGTGATTGTGCGATTGTGATTGTACGATTGTGATTGTACGATTGTGATTGTACGATTGTGATTGTATGATTATGATTGAATGATTGTGATTGTATGATTGTGATTGTATGATTGTGATTGTATGATTGTGATTGTATGACTGTGATTGTATGATTGTGATTGTGCGATTGTGATTGTGCGGTTGTGATTGTATGATTGTGATTGTATGATTATGATTGTATGATTGTGATTGTATGATTATGATTGTACGGTTGTGACTGTATGATTGTGATGGTATGATTGCGATTGTATGATTACGATAGTATGTTTGTGATTGTATGATTGTGATTGTATGATTGTGAGAGTATGATTGTGATTGTATGCTTGTGATTGTGTGATTGCGATTGTATGATTGTGATTGCATGATTTTGAATGTATGATTGTGATTGTATGATTGTGATTGTATGATTGTGATTGTATGATTGTGATAGTATGATTGTGATTGTAAGATTGTGATTGTATGACTGTGATTGTATGATTGTCACTGTATGATTGTGATTGTATGATTATGATTGTATGATTGTGATAGTATGATTGTGATTGTATGATTGTGATTGTATGATTGCGATTGTATGATTGTAATTGTATGATTGTGATTGTATGATTGTGATTGTATGATTGTGATTGTGTGATTGTGATAGAATTATTGTGATTGTATGATTGTGATTGTGTGGTTGTGATTGTATGATTGTGATTGTATGATTGGGATTGTGCGATTGTGATTGTACGATTGTGATTGTACGGTTGTGATTGTATGGTTGTGATTGTATGATTATGATTGAATGATTGTGATTGCATGATTGTGATTGTATGATTGTGATTGCATGATTTTGAATGTATGATAGTGATTGTATGATTGTGATTGTATGATTGTGATTGTGTGATTGTGATAGAATTATTGTGATTGTATGATTGTGATTGTATGGTTGTGATTGTATGATTATGACTGAATGATTGTGATTGCATGATTGTGATTGTATGATTGTGATTGCATGATTTTGAATGTATGATAGTGATTGTATGATTGTGATTGAATGATTGTGATTGTATGATTGTGATATTATGATTGTGATTGTAAGATTGTGATTGTATGACCGTGATTGTGTGATTGTGATTGTATGATTGTGATTGTATGATTATGATTGTATGATTGTGATAGTATGATTGTGATTGTATGATTGCGATTGTATGATTGTGATTGTATGATTATGATTGTATTTTTGTGATTGTATAATTATGATTGTATGATTGTGATTGTATGATTGTGATTGTATGATTGCGATTGTATGAATGCGATTGTATGATTGTGATTGCATTATTGTGATTGTATGATTGTGATTGTATGATATTGATTGTATGATTGTGATTGTATGATTGTGATTGTATGATTGTGATTGTATGATTGTGATTGTATGACTGTGATTGTATGATTGTGATTGTGCGATTGTGATTGTGCGATTGTGATTGTACGATTGTGATTGTACGATTGTGATTGTACGATTGTGATTGTCTGATTATGATTGAATGATTGTGATTGCATGATTTTGATTTTATGATTGTGATTGCATGATTTTGAATGTATGATTGTGATTGTATGATTGTGATTGTATGATTGTGATTGTATGATTGTGATAGTATGATTGTGATTGTATGATTGCGATTGTATGATTGTGATTGTACGGGTGTGACTGTATGATTGTGATAGTATGATTGCGATTGTATGATTGCGATAGTATGAATGTGATTGTATGATTGTGATTGTATGATTGTGACAGTATGATTGTGATTGTATGATTGTGATTGTGTGATTGCGATTGTATGATTGCGATTGTATGATTGTGATTGTATGATTGTGATTGTATGATTGTGATAGTATGATTGTGATTGTATGACTGTGATTGTATGTCTGTGATTGTATGATTGTGATTGTATGATTGTGATTGTAAGATTGTGATTGTATGACTGTGATTGCATGACTGTGATTGTATGATTGTGATTGTATGATTGTGATTGTATGATTGTGATAGTATGATTGTGATTGTATGATTGTGATTGTATGATTGTGATTGTATGATTGTGATTGTATGATTGTGATTGTATGATTGTGATTGTATGATTGCGATTGTATGAATGCGATTGTATGAATGCGATTGTATGATTGTGATTGCGTGATTGTGATTGTATGATTATGAGTGTATGATTGTGATTGTATGATTGTGATTGTATGATTGTGATTGTATGATTGTGATTGTATGATGGTGATTGTATGATTGTAATTGTATGATTATGATTGTACGATTGTGATTGCATGATTGTGATTGTATGATTGAGATTGCATGATTTTGTATGTATGATTGTGATTGTAAGATTGCGATTGTATGATTGTGATTGTATAATTATGATTGTATTTTTGTGATTGTATAATTATGATTGTATGATTGTGATTGTATGATTGTGATTGTATGATTGTGATTGTATGATTGCGATTGTATGAATGCGATTGTATGATTGTGATTGCGTGATTGTGATTGTATGATTGTGATTGTATGATTGTGATTGTATGATTGTGAGAGTATGATTCTGATTGTATGATTGCGATTGCATGACCGTGATTTTATGATTGTGATTGTATGATTGTGATTGTATGATTGTGATAGTATGATTGTGATTGTATGATTGTGATTGTATGACTGTGATTGTATGATTGTGATTGTGCGATTGTGATTGTACGATTGTGATTGTACGCTTGTGATTGTATGATTATGATTGAATGATTGTGATTGCATGATTGTGATTGTCTGATTGTGATTGCATGATTTTGAATATACGATTGTGATTGTATGATTGTGATTGTATGATTGTGATTGTATGATTGTGATTGTATGATTGTGATAGTATGATTGTGATTGTAAGATTGTGATTGTATGACTGTGATTGTATGATTGTCATTGTATGATTGTGATTGTATGATTGTGATTGTATGACTGTGATTGTATGATTGTGATTGTGCGATTGTGATTGTACGATTGTGATTGTACGGTTGTGATTGTATGGTTGTGATTGTATGATTATGATTGAATGATTGTGATTGCATGATTGTGATTGTATGATTGTGATTGCATGATTTTGAATGTATGATAGTGATTGTATGATTGTGATTGTATGATTGTGATTGTATGATTGTGATAGTATGATTGTGATTGTAAGATTGTGATTGTATGACCGTGATTGTATGATTGTGATTGTATGATTGTGATTGTATGATTATGATTGTATGATTGTGATTGTATGATTGTATTTGGGAGATTGTATTTTGGAGATTGTAATTGTAGGATTGCGATTGTACGATTGTGATTGTATGATTGTAATTGTATGATTGTGATTGTATGATTGTGATTGTATGATTGTGATTGTATGATTGTGATTGTATGATTGTAATTGTATGATTGTGATTGTATGATTGTGATTGTATGACTGTGATTGTATGATTGCGATAGTATGATTGTGATTGTATGATTGTGATTGTATGATTGCGATTGTATGATTGTGATTGTATGATTATGATTGTATGATTGTGATTGTATGATTATGATTGTACGGTTGTGACTGTATGATTGTGATGGTATGATTGTGTTAGTATGATTGTGATTGTATGATTGCGATTGTATGATTGTGATTGTACGGTTGTGACTGTATGATTGTGATTGTATGATTGTATTTGGGAGATTGTATTTTGGAGATTGTAATTGTAGGATTGCGATTGTGCGATTGTGATTGTATGATTGCGGTTGTATGAATGCGATTGTACGATTGTGATTGCATGATTGTGATTGCATGATTGTGATTGTATGATATTGATTGTATGATTGCGATTGTATGATTGTGATTGTATGACTGTGATTGTATGATTGTGATTGTGCGATTGTGATTGTGCGATTGTGATTGTACGATTGTGATTGTATGATTATGATTGAATGATTGTGATTGCATGATTGTGATTGTATGATTGTGATTGCATGATTTTGAATGTATGATTGTGATTGTATGATTGTGATTGTATGATTGTGATTGTATGATTGTGATAGTATGATTGTGATTGTAAGATTGTGATTGTATGATTGTGATTGTATGATTATGATTGTATTTTTGTGATTGTATAATTATGATTGTATGATTGTGATTGTATGATTGTGATTGTATGATTGCGAATGTATGAATGCGATTGTATGATTGTGATTGCATGATTGTGATTGTATGATTGTGATTGTATGATATTGATTGTATGATTGTGATTGTAAGATTGTGATTGTATGACCGTGATTGTATGTTTGTGATTGTATGATTGTGATTGTATGATTATGATTGTATGATTGTGATTGTATGATTGTATTTGGGAGATTGTATTTTGGAGATTGTAATTGTAGGATTGCGATTGTGCGATTGTGATTGTATGATTGTGATTGTATGAATGCGATTGTATGATTGTGATTGCATGATTGTGATTGTATGATTGTGATTGTATGATTGTGATTGTATGATATTGATTGTATGATTGTGATTGTATGATTGAGATTGTATTATTGTGATTGTATGATTGTGATTGTATGACTGTGATTGTATGATTGTGATTGTGCGATTGTGATTGTGCGATTGTGATTGTATGATTGTGATTGTATGATTATGATTGTATTTTTGTGATTGTATGATTGTGATTGTATGATTGCGGTTGTATGAATGCGATTGTACGATTGTGATTGCATGATTGTGATTGCATGATTGTGATTGTATGATATTGATTGTATGATTGCGATTGTATGATTGTGATTGTATGACTGTGATTGTATGATTGTGATTGTGCGATTGTGATTGTGCGATTGTGATTGTACGATTGTGATTGTATGATTATGATTGAATGATTGTGATTGCATGATTGTGATTGTATGATTGTGATTGCATGATTTTGAATGTATGATTGTGATTGTATGATTGTGATTGTATGATTGTGATTGTATGATTGTGATAGTATGATTGTGATTGTAAGATTGTGATTGTATGATTGTGATTGTATGATTATGATTGTATTTTTGTGATTGTATAATTATGATTGTATGATTGTGATTGTATGATTGTGATTGTATGATTGCGATTGTATGAATGCGATTGTATGATTGTGATTGCATGATTGTGATTGTATGATTGTGATTGTATGATATTGATTGTATGATTGTGATTGTATGATTGTGATTGTATGATTGCGATTGTATGATTGTGATTGTATGATTATGATTGTATGATTGTGATTGTATGATTATGATTGTACGGTTGTGACTGTATGATTGTGATGGTATGATTGCGATTGTATGATTGCGATAGTATGACTGTGATTGTATGATTGTGATTGTGCAATTGTGATTGTACGATTGTGATTGTACGGTTGTGATTGTATGGTTGTGATTGTATGATTATGATTGAATGATTGTGATTGCATGATTGTGATTGTATGACTGTGATTACATGATTTTGAATGTATGATAGTGATTGTATGATTGTGATTGTATGATTGTGATTGTATGATTGTGATAGTATGATTGTGATTGTAAGATTGTGATTGTATGACCGTGATTGTATGATTGTGATTGTATGATTGTGATTGTATGATTATGATTGTATGATTGTGATAGTATGATTGTGATTGTATGATTGCGATTGTATGATTGTGATTGTATGATTATGATTGTATTTTTGTGATTGTATAATTATGATTGTATGATTGTGATTGTATGATTGTGATTGTATGATTGCGATTGTATGAATGCGATTGTATGATTGTGATTGCATGATTGTGATTGTATGATTGTGATTGTATGATATTGATTGTATGATTGTGATTGTGCGATTGTGATTGTATGATTGTGATTGTACGATTGTGATTGTACGATTGTGATTGTATGATTATGATTGAATGATTGTGATTGCATGATTGTGATTGTATGATTGTGATTGCATGATTTTGAGTGTATGATTGTGATTGTATGATTGTGATTGTATGATTGTGATTGTATGATTGTGATAGTATGATTGTGATTGTATGATTGCGATTGTATGATTGTGATTGTACGGTTGTGACTGTATGATTGTGATGGTATGATTGCGATTGTATGATTGCGATAGTATGATTGTGATTGTATGATTGTGATTGTATGATTGTGATTGTATGATTGCGATTGTATGATTGTGATTGTATGATTATGATTGTATGATTGTGATTGTATGATTATGATTGTACGGTTGTGACTGTATGATTGTGATGGTATGATTGCGATTGTATGATTGCGATAGTATGATTGTGATTGTATGATTATGATTGTATGATTGTGACAGTATGATTGTGATTGTATGATCGTGATTGTGTGATTGCGATTGTATGATTGCGATTGTATGATTGTGATTGTATGATTGTGATTGTAAGATTGTGATTGTATGACTGTGATTGTATGACTGTGATTGTATGATTGTGATTGTATGATTGTGATTGTATGATTGTGATAATATGATTGTGATAGTATGATTGTGGTTGTATGATTGTGATTGTATGACTGTGATTGTATGATTGTGATTGTATGATTGTGATTGTATGACTGTGATTGTATGATTGTGATTGTAAGATTGTGATTGTGTGACTGTCATTGTATGATTGTGATTGTATGATTGTGATTGTATGATTATGATTGTATGATTGTGATTGTATGATTGGGATCGTATGATTGTGATTGTATGATTGTGATTGTATGATTGTGATTGTATGATTGCGATTGTATGATTGTAATTGTATGATTGTGATTGTATGATTGTGATTGTATGATTGTGATTGTGTGATTGTGAGTGTATGATTGTGATTGTATGATGGTGATTGTATGATTGTGATTGTATGATTGTGATTGTATGATTGTAATTGTATGATTATGATTGTACGATTGTGATTGCATGATTGTGATTGTATGATTGAGATTGTATGATTATGATTGAATGATTGTGATTGCATGATTGTGATTGTCTGATTGTGATTGCATGATTTTGAATATACGATTGTGATTGTATGATTGTGATGGTATGATTGTGATTGTATGATTGTGATAGTATGATTGTGATTGTAAGATTGTGATTGTATGACTGTGATTGTATGATTGTCATTGTATGATTGTGATTGTATGATTATGATTGTATGATTGTGATTGTATGATTGTGATGGTATGATTGTGATTGTATGATTGCGATCGTATGATTGTGATTGTATGATTATGATTGTATGATTGTGAATGTATGATTGCGATTGTATGATTGTGATTGTATGATTATGATTGTATTTTTGTGATTGTATGATTGTGATTGTATGATTGCGATTGTATTATTGTGATTGTATGATTGTGATAGTATGATTGTGATTGTATGATTGTGATTGTATGATTGCGATTGTATGATTGTAATTGTATGATTGTGATTGTATGATTGTGATTGTATGATTGTGATTGTGTGATTGTGATTGTATGATTGTGATTGTATGATTGTGATTGTGTGATTGTATTTGGGAGATTGTAATTGTATGATTGCGATTTTATAATTGCGATTGTATGCTTGTGACTGTATTATTGTGATTGTATGCTGGTGACTGTATTATTGTGATTGTATGATTGTGATTGTATGATTGTGATTGTATGATTGTGATTGCATTATTGTGATTGTATGATTGTGTTTGTATGATTGTGATTGTGTGATTGTGAGTGTATGATTGTGATTGTATGATGGTGATTGTATGATTGTGATTGTATGATTGTGATTGTATGATTGTAATTGTATGATTATGATTGTACGATTGTGATTGCATGATTGTGATTGTATGATTGAGATTGTATGATTATGATTGAATGATTGTGATTGCATGATTGTGATTGTCTGATTGTGATTGCATGATTTTGAATATACGATTGTGATTGTATGATTGTGATGGTATGATTGTGATTGTATGATTGTGATAGTATGATTGTGATTGTAAGATTGTGATTGTATGACTGTGATTGTATGATTGTCATTGTATGATTGTGATTGTATGATTATGATTGTATGATTGTGATTGTATGATTGTGATGGTATGATTGTGATTGTATGATTGCGATCGTATGATTGTGATTGTATGATTATGATTGTATGATTGTGAATGTATGATTGCGATTGTATGATTGTGATTGTATGATTATGATTGTATTTTTGTGATTGTATGATTGTGATTGTATGATTGCGATTGTATTATTGTGATTGTATGATTGTGATAGTATGATTGTGATTGCATGATTGTGATTGTATGATTGCGATTGTATGATTGTAATTGTATGATTGTGATTGTATGATTGTGATTGTATGATTGTGATTGTGTGATTGTGATTGTATGATTGTGATTGTATGATTGTGATTGTGTGATTGTATTTGGGAGATTGTAATTGTATGATTGCGATTTTATAATTGCGATTGTATGCTTGTGACTGTATTATTGTGATTGTATGCTGGTGACTGTATTATTGTGATTGTATGATTGTGATTGTATGATTGTGATTGTATGATTGTGATTGCATTATTGTGATTGTATGATTGTGTTTGTATGATTGTGATTGTATGATTGTGATTGTATGATTGTGTTTGGGTGATTGTAATTGTATGATTGCGATTGTATGATTGTGATTGTATGATTATTATCGTATGATTGTGATTGTTTGACTGCGATTGTATGATTGTGATTGTATGATTGTGATTGTATGATTGTGATTGTATGATTGTGATTGTATGATTGTGATTGTATGATTGTGATTGTATGATTGTGATTGTATGATTGTGATTGTATGATTGTGATTGTATGATTGTGATTGTATGATTGTGATTGTATGATTGTAATTGTATGATTGCGATTGTATGATTGTGATTGTATGATTATTATCGTATGATTGTGATTGTTTGACTGCGATTGTATGATTGTGATTGTATCATTGTGATTGTATGATTGTAATTGTGTGATTGTGATTGTATGATTGTGATTGTATGATTGCGTGTGTATGATTGTAATTCTATGATTGTGATTGTATGATTGTGATCGTATGGTTGTGATTGTTCGATTGCGATTGTACGTTTGCGATTGTATTATTGTGATTGTATGATTGTGGTAGTATGGTTGTGATTTTATGATTGTGATTGTATGATTGTGATTGTATTGTTGCGATTGTATGATTGTGATTGTATGATTGTGATTGTATGATTGTGATTGTATGATTGTTATTGTGTTATTGTATTTGGGAGATTGTAATTGTATGATTGCGATTTTATGATTGCGATTGTATGCTGGTGACTGTATTATTGTGATTGTATGATTGTGATTGTATGATTGTGATTGTACGATTGTATTTGGGTGATTGTAATTGTATGATTGTGATTGCATGATTGTGATTGTATGATTGTGATTGTGTGATTGTGATTGTATGATTGTGATTGTATGATTGTGATTGTGTGATTGTATTTGGGAGATTGTAATTGTATGATTGCGATTTTATAATTGCGATTGTATGCTGGTGACTGTATTATTGTGATTGTATGCTGGTGACTGTATTATTGTGATTGTATGATTGTGATTGTATGATTGTGATTGTATGATTGTGATTGCATTATTGTGATTGTATGATTGTGTTTGTATGATTGTGATTGTATGATTGTGATTGTATGATTGTGTTTGGGTGATTGTAATTGTATGATTGCGATTGTATGATTGTGATTGTATGATTATTATCGTATGATTGTGATTGTTTGACTGCGATTGTATGATTGTGATTGTAT
Source organism: Megachile rotundata (assembly GCF_050947335.1). Taxonomy (NCBI): domain Eukaryota; kingdom Metazoa; phylum Arthropoda; class Insecta; order Hymenoptera; family Megachilidae; genus Megachile; species Megachile rotundata. The sequence continues at coordinate 134,086 of NW_027473318.1, read as the reverse complement.
GATTGTGATTGTATGATTGTGATTGTATGATTGTGATTGTATGATTGTGATTGTATGATTGTGATTGTATGATTGTGATTGTATGATTGTGATTGTATGATTGTGATTGTATGATTGTAATTGTATGATTGCGATTGTATGATTGTGATTGTATGATTATTATCGTATGATTGTGATTGTTTGACTGCGATTGTATGATTGTGATTGTATCATTGTGATTGTATGATTGTAATTGTGTGATTGTGATTGTATGATTGTGATTGTATGATTGCGTGTGTATGATTGTAATTCTATGATTGTGATTGTATGATTGTGATCGTATGGTTGTGATTGTTCGATTGCGATTGTACGTTTGCGATTGTATTATTGTGATTGTATGATTGTGGTAGTATGGTTGTGATTTTATGATTGTGATTGTATGATTGTGATTGTATTGTTGCGATTGTATGATTGTGATTGTATGATTGTGATTGTATGATTGTGATTGTATGATTGTGATTGTATGATTGTTATTGTGTTATTGTATTTGGGAGATTGTAATTGTATGATTGCGATTTTATGATTGCGATTGTATGCTGGTGACTGTATTATTGTGATTGTATGATTGTGATTGTATGATTGTGATTGTACGATTGTATTTGGGTGATTGTAATTGTATGATTGTGATTGCATGATTGTGATTGTATGATTGTGATTGTATGATATTGATTGTATGATTGTGATTGTATGATTGTGATTGTATGATTGTGATAGTATGATTGTGATTGTATGATTGTGATTGTATGACTGTGATTGTATGATTGTGATTGTGCGATTGTGATTGTGCGATTGTGATTGTACGATTGTGATTGTACGATTGTGATTGTAGGATTGTGATTGTATGATTATGATTGAATGATTGTGATTGCATGATTGTGATTGTATGATTGTGATTGCATGATTTTGAATGTATGATTGTGATTGTATGATTGTGATTGTATGATTGTGATAGTATGATTGTGATTGTATGATTGCGATTATATGATTGTGATTGTATGATTATGATTGTATTTTTGTGATTGTATGATTGTGATTGTATGATTGTGATTGTATGATTGCGATTGTATGAATGCGATTGTATGATTGTGATTGCATGATTGTGATTGTATGAATGTGATTGTATGATATTGATTGTATGATTGTGATTGTATGATTGTGATTGTCTGATTGTGGTTGTATGATTGTGAGTGTATGATTGTGATTGTATGATTGTGATTGTATGATTGTGATTGTATGATTGTGATTGTATGATTGTGATTGTATGATTGTAATTGTATGATTATGATTGTACGATTGTGATTGCATGATTGTGATTGTATGATTGAGATTGCATGATTTTGTATGTATGATTGTGATTGTATGATTGTGAGTGTATGATTGTGATTGTATGATTGTGATAGTATGATTGTGATTGTATGATTGTGATTGTATGATTGTGATTGCATTATTGTGATTGTATGATTGTGTTTGTATGATTGTGATTGTGTGATTGTGAGTGTATGATTGTGATTGTATGATGGTGATTGTATGATTGTGATTGTATGATTGTGATTGTATGATTGTAATTGTATGATTATGATTGTACGATTGTGATTGCATGATTGTGATTGTATGATTGAGATTGTATGATTATGATTGAATGATTGTGATTGCATGATTGTGATTGTCTGATTGTGATTGCATGATTTTGAATATACGATTGTGATTGTATGATTGTGATGGTATGATTGTGATTGTATGATTGTGATAGTATGATTGTGATTGTAAGATTGTGATTGTATGACTGTGATTGTATGATTGTCATTGTATGATTGTGATTGTATGATTATGATTGTATGATTGTGATTGTATGATTGTGATGGTATGATTGTGATTGTATGATTGCGATCGTATGATTGTGATTGTATGATTATGATTGTATGATTGTGAATGTATGATTGCGATTGTATGATTGTGATTGTATGATTATGATTGTATTTTTGTGATTGTATGATTGTGATTGTATGATTGCGATTGTATTATTGTGATTGTATGATTGTGATAGTATGATTGTGATTGCATGATTGTGATTGTATGATTGCGATTGTATGATTGTAATTGTATGATTGTGATTGTATGATTGTGATTGTATGATTGTGATTGTGTGATTGTGATTGTATGATTGTGATTGTATGATTGTGATTGTGTGATTGTATTTGGGAGATTGTAATTGTATGATTGCGATTTTATAATTGCGATTGTATGCTTGTGACTGTATTATTGTGATTGTATGCTGGTGACTGTATTATTGTGATTGTATGATTGTGATTGTATGATTGTGATTGTATGATTGTGATTGCATTATTGTGATTGTATGATTGTGTTTGTATGATTGTGATTGTATGATTGTGATTGTATGATTGTGTTTGGGTGATTGTAATTGTATGATTGCGATTGTATGATTGTGATTGTATGATTATTATCGTATGATTGTGATTGTTTGACTGCGATTGTATGATTGTGATTGTATGATTGTGATTGTATGATTGTGATTGTATGATTGTGATTGTATGATTGTGATTGTATGATTGTGATTGTATGATTGTGATTGTATGATTGTGATTGTATGATTGTGATTGTATGATTGTGATTGTATGATTGTGATTGTATGATTGTAATTGTATGATTGCGATTGTATGATTGTGATTGTATGATTATTATCGTATGATTGTGATTGTTTGACTGCGATTGTATGATTGTGATTGTATCATTGTGATTGTATGATTGTAATTGTGTGATTGTGATTGTATGATTGTGATTGTATGATTGCGTGTGTATGATTGTAATTCTATGATTGTGATTGTATGATTGTGATCGTATGGTTGTGATTGTTCGATTGCGATTGTACGTTTGCGATTGTATTATTGTGATTGTATGATTGTGGTAGTATGGTTGTGATTTTATGATTGTGATTGTATGATTGTGATTGTATTGTTGCGATTGTATGATTGTGATTGTATGATTGTGATTGTATGATTGTGATTGTATGATTGTTATTGTGTTATTGTATTTGGGAGATTGTAATTGTATGATTGCGATTTTATGATTGCGATTGTATGCTGGTGACTGTATTATTGTGATTGTATGATTGTGATTGTATGATTGTGATTGTACGATTGTATTTGGGTGATTGTAATTGTATGATTGTGATTGCATGATTGTGATTGTATGATTGTGATTGTGTGATTGTGATTGTATGATTGTGATTGTATGATTGTGATTGTGTGATTGTATTTGGGAGATTGTAATTGTATGATTGCGATTTTATAATTGCGATTGTATGCTGGTGACTGTATTATTGTGATTGTATGCTGGTGACTGTATTATTGTGATTGTATGATTGTGATTGTATGATTGTGATTGTATGATTGTGATTGCATTATTGTGATTGTATGATTGTGTTTGTATGATTGTGATTGTATGATTGTGATTGTATGATTGTGTTTGGGTGATTGTAATTGTATGATTGCGATTGTATGATTGTGATTGTATGATTATTATCGTATGATTGTGATTGTTTGACTGCGATTGTATGATTGTGATTGTATGATTGTGATTGTATGATTGTGATTGTATGATTGTGATTGTATGATTGTGATTGTATGATTGTGATTGTATGATTGTGATTGTATGATTGTGATTGTATGATTGTGATTGTATGATTGTAATTGTATGATTGCGATTGTATGATTGTGATTGTATGATTATTATCGTATGATTGTGATTGTTTGACTGCGATTGTATGATTGTGATTGTATCATTGTGATTGTATGATTGTAATTGTGTGATTGTGATTGTATGATTGTGATTGTATGATTGCGTGTGTATGATTGTAATTCTATGATTGTGATTGTATGATTGTGATCGTATGGTTGTGATTGTTCGATTGCGATTGTACGTTTGCGATTGTATTATTGTGATTGTATGATTGTGGTAGTATGGTTGTGATTTTATGATTGTGATTGTATGATTGTGATTGTATTGTTGCGATTGTATGATTGTGATTGTATGATTGTGATTGTATGATTGTGATTGTATGATTGTTATTGTGTTATTGTATTTGGGAGATTGTAATTGTATGATTGCGATTTTATGATTGCGATTGTATGCTGGTGACTGTATTATTGTGATTGTATGATTGTGATTGTATGATTGTGATTGTACGATTGTATTTGGGTGATTGTAATTGTATGATTGTGATTGCATGATTGTGATTGTATGATTGTGATTGTATGATATTGATTGTATGATTGTGATTGTATGATTGTGATTGTATGATTGTGATAGTATGATTGTGATTGTATGATTGTGATTGTATGACTGTGATTGTATGATTGTGATTGTGCGATTGTGATTGTGCGATTGTGATTGTACGATTGTGATTGTACGATTGTGATTGTAGGATTGTGATTGTATGATTATGATTGAATGATTGTGATTGCATGATTGTGATTGTATGATTGTGATTGCATGATTTTGAATGTATGATTGTGATTGTATGATTGTGATTGTATGATTGTGATAGTATGATTGTGATTGTATGATTGCGATTATATGATTGTGATTGTATGATTATGATTGTATTTTTGTGATTGTATGATTGTGATTGTATGATTGTGATTGTATGATTGCGATTGTATGAATGCGATTGTATGATTGTGATTGCATGATTGTGATTGTATGAATGTGATTGTATGATATTGATTGTATGATTGTGATTGTATGATTGTGATTGTCTGATTGTGGTTGTATGATTGTGAGTGTATGATTGTGATTGTATGATTGTGATTGTATGATTGTGATTGTATGATTGTGATTGTATGATTGTGATTGTATGATTGTAATTGTATGATTATGATTGTACGATTGTGATTGCATGATTGTGATTGTATGATTGAGATTGCATGATTTTGTATGTATGATTGTGATTGTATGATTGTGAGTGTATGATTGTGATTGTATGATTGTGATAGTATGATTGTGATTGTATGATTGTGATTGTATGATTGTAATTGTATAATTATGATTGTACGATTGTGATTGCATGATTGTGATTGTATGATTGAGATTGCATGATTTTGTATGTATGATTGTGATTGTATGATTGTGATTGTATGATTGTGATTGTATGATTGCGATTGTATGAATGCGATTGTATGATTGTGATTGCATGATTGTGATTGTATGAATGTGATTGTATGATATTGATTGTATGATTGTGAATGTATGATTGCGATTGTATGATTGTGATTGTATGATTATGATTGTATTTTTGTGATTGTATGATTGTGATTGTATGATTGCGATTGTACTATTGTGATTGTATGATTGTGATAGTATGATTGTGATTGTATGATTGTGATTGTATGATTGTGATTGTGTGATTGTATTTGGGAGATTGTAATTGTATGATTGCGATTTTATAATTGCGATTGTATGCTGGTGACTGTATTATTGTGATTGTATGATTGTGATTGTATGATTGTGATTGTATGATTGTGATTGTATGATTGTGATTGCATTATTGTGATTGTATGATTGTGTTTGTATGATTGTGATTGTATGATTGTGATTGTACGATTGTGCTTGGGTGATTGTAATTGTATGATTGCGATTGTATGATTGTGATTGTATGATTATTATCGTATGATTGTGATTGTTTGACTGCGATTGTATGATTGTGATTGTATGATTGTGATTGTATGATTGTGATTGTATGATTGTGATTGTATGATTGTGATTGTATGATTGTGATTGTATGATTGTGATTGTATGATTGTGATTGTATGATTGTGATTGTATGATTGTGATTGTATGATTGTGATTGTATGATTGTGATTGTATGATTGTGATTGTATGATTGTGATTGTGTGATTGCGATTGTATGAATGCGATTGTATGATTGTGATTGCATGATTGTGATTGTATGATTGTGATTGTGTGATTGCGATTGTATGAATGCGATTGTATGATTGTGATTGTATGATTGTGATTGTATGACTGTGAGTGTATGATTGTGATTGTGCGATTGTGATTGTGCGATTGTGATTGTACGATTGTGATTGTACGATTGTGATTGTATGATTGTGATTGTATGATTGTGATTGAATGATTGTGATTACATGATTGTGATTGTATGATTGTGATTGCATGATTTTGAATGTATGATTGTGATTGTGTGATTGTGATTGTATGATTGTGATTGTATGATTGTGATTGTGTGATTGTATTTGGGAGATTGTAATTGTATGATTGCGATTTTATAATTGCGATTGTATGCTGGTGACTGTATTATTGTGATTGGATGATTGTGATTGTATGATTGTGATTGTATGATTGTGATCGCATGATTGTGATTGTATGATTCTGTTTGTATGATTGTGATTGTATGATTGTGATTGTATGATTGTGTTTGGGTGATTGTAATTGTATGATTGCGATTGTATGATTGTGATTGTATGATTATTATCGTATGATTGTGATTGTTTGACTGCGATTGTATGATTGTGATTGTATCATTGTGATTGTATGATTGTAATTGTGTGATTGTGATTGTATGATTGTGATTGTATGATTGCGTGTGTATGATTGTAATTCTATGATTGTGATTGTATGATTGTGATCGTATGGTTGTGATTGTTCGATTGCGATTGTACGTTTGCGATTGTATTATTGTGATTGTATGATTGTGGTAGTATGGTTGTGATTTTATGATTGTGATTGTATGATTGTGATTGTATTGTTGCGATTGTATGATTGTGATTGTTTGATTGTGATTGTATGATTGTGATTGTATGATTGTTATTGTGTTATTGTATTTGGGAGATTGTAATTGTATGATTGCGATTTTATGATTGCGATTGTATGCTGGTGACTGTATTATTGTGATTGTATGATTGTGATTGTATGATTGTGATTGTACGATTGTATTTGGGTGATTGTAATTGTATGATTGTGATTGCATGATTGTGATTGTATGATTGTGATTGTATGATATTGATTGTATGATTGTGATTGTATGATTGTGATTGTATGATTGTGATTGTATGATTGTGATTGTGCGATTGTGATTGTGCGATTGTGATTGTACGATTGTGATTGTACGATTGTGATTGTATGATTGTGATTGTAAGATTGTGATTGTATGACCGTGATTGTATGATTGTGATTGTATGATTGTGATTGTATGATTATGATTGTATGATTGTGATTGTATGATTGTGATTGTATGATTGTGATTGTATGATCATGATTGTATTTTTGTGATTGTATGATTATGATCGAATGATTGTGATTCCATGATTGTGATTGTATGATTGTGATTGCATGATTTTGAATGTATGATTGTGATTGTATGATTGTGATTGTATGATTGTGATTGTATGATTGTGATAGTATGATTGTGATTGTATGATTGCGATTGTATGATTGCGATTGTATGATTGTGATTGTATGATTATGATTGTATTTTTGTGATTGTATGATTATGATTGTATGATTGTGATTGTATGATTGTGATTGTATGATTGCGATTGTATGAATGCGATAGTATGATTGTGATTGCATGATTGCGATTGTATGATTGTGATTGTATGATATTGATTGTATGATTGTGACTGTATGATTGTGATTGTATGATTGTGATTGTATGATTGTGATTGTATGATTGTGATTGTCTGATTGTGGTTGTATGATTGTGACTGTATGATTGTGATTGTATGATTGTGATTGTATGATTGTGATTGTATGATTGTCATTGTATGATTGTGATTGTATGATTGTGATTGCATGATTGTGATTGTATGATTGAGATTGCATGATTTTGTATGTATGATTGTGATTGTATGATTGTGATTGTATGATTGTGATTGTATGATTGTGATTGTATGATTGTGATTGTATGATTGTGATAGTATGATTGTGATTGTATGATTGTGATTGCATGATTGTGATTGTATGATTGTGATTGTATGACTGTGATTGTATGATTGTGATTGTGCGATTGTGATTGTACGATTTTGATTGTCTGATTGTGGTTGTATGATTGTGACTGTATGATTGTGATTGTATGATTGTGATTGTATGATTGTCATTGTATGATTATGATTGTATGATTGTGATTGCATGATTGTGATTGTATGATTGAGATTGCATGATTTTGTATGTATGATTGTGATTGTATGATTGTGATAGTATGATTGTGATTGTATGATTGCGATTGTATGATTGTGATTGTATGATTATGATTGTATTTTTGTGATTGTATAATTATGATTGTATGATTGTGATTGTATGATTGTGATTGTATGATTGTGATTGTATGATTATGATTGTATGATTGTGATTGTATGATTGTGATGGTATGATTGTGATTGTATGATTGCGATCGTATGATTGTGATTTTATGATTATGATTGTATGATTGTGAATGTATGATTGCGATTGTATGATTGTGATTGTATGATTATGATTGTATTTTTGTGATTGTATGATTGTGATTGTATGATTGCGATTGTACTATTGTGATTGTATGATTGTGATAGTATGATTGTGATTGTATGATTGTGATTGTATGATTGCGATTGTATGATTGTAATTGTATGATTGTGATTGTATGATTGTGATTGTATGATTGTGATTGTGTGATTGTGAGTGTATGATTGTGATTGTATGATTGTGATTGTATGATTGTGATTGTATGATTGTGATTGTATGATTGTAATTGTATGATTATGATTGTACGATTGTGATTGCATGATTGTGATTGTATGATTGAGATTGTATGATTATGATTGAATGATTGTGATTGCATGATTGTGATTGTCTGATTGTGATTGCATGATTTTGAATATACGATTGTGATTGTATGATTGTGATGGTATGATTGTGATTGTATGATTGTGATAGTATGATTGTGATTGTAAGATTGTGATTGTATGACTGTGATTGTATGATTGTCATTGTATGATTGTGATTGTATGATTATGATTGTATGATTGTGATTGTATGATTGTGATGGTATGATTGTGATTGTATGATTGCGATCGTATGATTGTGATTGTATGATTATGATTGTATGATTGTGAATGTATGATTGCGATTGTATGATTGTGATTGTATGATTATGATTGTATTTTTGTGATTGTATGATTGTGATTGTATGATTGCGATTGTATTATTGTGATTGTATGATTGTGATAGTATGATTGTGATTGTATGATTGTGATTGTATGATTGCGATTGTATGATTGTAATTGTATGATTGTGATTGTATGATTGTGATTGTATGATTGTGATTGTGTGATTGTGATTGTATGATTGTGATTGTATGATTGTGATTGTGTGATTGTATTTGGGAGATTGTAATTGTATGATTGCAATTTTATAATTGCGATTGTATGCTGGTGACTGTATTATTGTGATTGTATGCTGGTGACTGTATTATTGTGATTGTATGATTGTGATTGTATGATTGTGATTGTATGATTGTGATTGCATTATTGTGATTGTATGATTGTGTTTGTATGATTGTGATTGTATGATTGTGATTGTATGATTGTGTTTGGGTGATTGTAATTGTATGATTGCGATTGTATGATTGTGATTGTATGATTATTATCGTATGATTGTGATTGTTTGACTGCGATTGTATGATTGTGATTGTATGATTGTGATTGTACGATTGTGATTGTATGATTGTGATTGTATGATTGTGATTGTATGGTTGTGATTGTATGATTGTGATTGTATGATTGTGATTGTATGATTGTGATTGTATGATTGTAATTGTATGATTGCGATTGTATGATTGTGATTGTATGATTATTATCGTATGATTGTGATTGTTTGACTGCGATTGTATGATTGTGATTGTATCATTGTGATTGTATGATTGTAATTGTGTGATTGTGATTGTATGATTGTGATTGTATGATTGCGTGTGTATGATTGTAATTCTATGATTGTGATTGTATGATTGTGATCGTATGGTTGTGATTGTTCGATTGCGATTGTACGTTTGCGATTGTATTATTGTGATTGTATGATTGTGGTAGTATGGTTGTGATTTTATGATTGTGATTGTATGATTGTGATTGTATTGTTGCGATTGTATGATTGTGATTGTATGATTGTGATTGTATGATTGTGATTGTATGATTGTTATTGTGTTATTGTATTTGGGAGATTGTAATTGTATGATTGCGATTTTATGATTGCGATTGTATGCTGGTGACTGTATTATTGTGATTGTATGATTGTGATTGTATGATTGTGATTGTACGATTGTATTTGGGTGATTGTAATTGTATGATTGTGATTGCATGATTGTGATTGTATGATTGTGATTGTATGATATTGATTGTATGATTGTGATTGTATGATTGTGATTGTATGATTGTGATAGTATGATTGTGATTGTATGATTGTGATTGTATGACTGTGATTGTATGATTGTGATTGTGCGATTGTGATTGTGCGATTGTGATTGTACGATTGTGATTGTACGATTGTGATTGTAGGATTGTGATTGTATGATTATGATTGAATGATTGTGATTGCATGATTGTGATTGTATGATTGTGATTGCATGATTTTGAATGTATGATTGTGATTGTATGATTGTGATTGTATGATTGTGATTGTATGATTGTGATAGTATGATTGTGATTGTATGATTGCGATTGTATGATTGTGATTGTATGATTATGATTGTATTTTTGTGATTGTATAATTATGATTGTATGATTGTGATTGTATGATTGTGATTGTATGATTGTGATTGTATGATTGTGATTGTATGACTGTGATTGTATGATTGTGATTGTGCGATTCTGATTGTACGATTGTGATTGTACGGTTGTGATTGTATGGTTGTGATTGTACGATTATGATTGAATGATTGTGATTGCATGATTGTGATTGTATGATTGTGATTGCATGATTTTGAATGTGTGATAGTGATTGTATGATTGTGATTGTATGATTGTGATTGTATGATTGTGATAGTATGATTGTGATTGTAAGATTGTGATTGTATGACCGTGATTGTATGATTGTGATTGTATGATTGTGATTGTATGATTATGATTGTATGATTGTGATTGTGTGATTGTGATTGTATGATTGTGATTGTATGATCATGATTGTATTTTTGTGATTGTATGATTATGATTGAATGATTGTGATTGCATGATTGTGATTGTATGATTGTGATTGCATGATTTTGAATGTATGATTGTGATTGTATGATTGTGATTGTATGATTGTGATTGTATGATTGTGATAGTATGATTGTGATTGTATGATTGCGATTGTATGATTGCGATTGTATGATTGTGATTGTATGATTATGATTGTATTTTTGTGATTGTATGATTATGATTGTATGATTGTGATTGTATGATTGTGATTGTATGATTGCGATTGTATGAATGCGATAGTATGATTGTGATTGCATGATTGCGATTGTATGATTGTGATTGTATGATATTGATTGTATGATTGTGACTGTATGATTGTGATTGTATGATTGTGATTGTATGATTGTGATTGTATGATTGTGATTGTCTGATTGTGGTTGTATGATTGTGACTGTATGATTGTGATTTTATGATTGTGATTGTATGATTGTGATTGTATGATTGTCATTGTATGATTGTGATTGTATGATTGTGATTGCATGATTGTGATTGTATGATTGAGATTGCATGATTTTGTATGTATGATTGTGATTGTATGATTGTGATTGTATGATTGTGATTGTATGATTGTGATTGTATGATTGTGATTGTATGATTGTGATAGTATGATTGTGATTGCATGATTGTGATTGTATGATTGTGATTGTATGACTGTGATTGTATGATTGTGATTGTGCGATTGTGATTGTACGATTTTGATTGTCTGATTGTGGTTGTATGATTGTGACTGTATGATTGTGATTGTATGATTGTGATTGTATGATTGTCATTGTATGATTATGATTGTATGATTGTGATTGCATGATTGTGATTGTATGATTGAGATTGCATGATTTTGTATGTATGATTGTGATTGTATGATTGTGATAGTATGATTGTGATTGTATGATTGCGATTGTATGATTGTGATTGTATGATTATGATTGTATTTTTGTGATTGTATAATTATGATTGTATGATTGTGATTGTATGATTGTGATTGTATGATTGTGATTGTATGATTATGATTGTATGATTGTGATTGTATGATTGTGATGGTATGATTGTGATTGTATGATTGCGATCGTATGATTGTGATTTTATGATTATGATTGTATGATTGTGAATGTATGATTGCGATTGTATGATTGTGATTGTATGATTATGATTGTATTTTTGTGATTGTATGATTGTGATTGTATGATTGCGATTGTACTATTGTGATTGTATGATTGTGATAGTATGATTGTGATTGTATGATTGTGATTGTATGATTGCGATTGTATGATTGTAATTGTATGATTGTGATTGTATGATTGTGATTGTATGATTGTGATTGTGTGATTGTGAGTGTATGATTGTGATTGTATGATTGTGATTGTATGATTGTGATTGTATGATTGTGATTGTATGATTGTAATTGTATGATTATGATTGTACGATTGTGATTGCATGATTGTGATTGTATGATTGAGATTGTATGATTATGATTGAATGATTGTGATTGCATGATTGTGATTGTCTGATTGTGATTGCATGATTTTGAATATACGATTGTGATTGTATGATTGTGATGGTATGATTGTGATTGTATGATTGTGATAGTATGATTGTGATTGTAAGATTGTGATTGTATGACTGTGATTGTATGATTGTCATTGTATGATTGTGATTGTATGATTATGATTGTATGATTGTGATTGTATGATTGTGATGGTATGATTGTGATTGTATGATTGCGATCGTATGATTGTGATTGTATGATTATGATTGTATGATTGTGAATGTATGATTGCGATTGTATGATTGTGATTGTATGATTATGATTGTATTTTTGTGATTGTATGATTGTGATTGTATGATTGCGATTGTATTATTGTGATTGTATGATTGTGATAGTATGATTGTGATTGTATGATTGTGATTGTATGATTGCGATTGTATGATTGTAATTGTATGATTGTGATTGTATGATTGTGATTGTATGATTGTGATTGTGTGATTGTGATTGTATGATTGTGATTGTATGATTGTGATTGTGTGATTGTATTTGGGAGATTGTAATTGTATGATTGCGATTTTATAATTGCGATTGTATGCTGGTGACTGTATTATTGTGATTGTATGCTGGTGACTGTATTATTGTGATTGTATGATTGTGATTGTATGATTGTGATTGTATGATTGTGATTGCATTATTGTGATTGTATGATTGTGTTTGTATGATTGTGATTGTATGATTGTGATTGTATGATTGTGTTTGGGTGATTGTAATTGTATGATTGCGATTGTATGATTGTGATTGTATGATTATTATCGTATGATTGTGATTGTTTGACTGCGATTGTATGATTGTGATTGTATGATTGTGATTGTATGATTGTGATTGTATGATTGTGATTGTATGATTGTGATTGTATGATTGTGATTGTATGATTGTGATTGTATGATTGTGATTGTATGATTGTGATTGTATGATTGTAATTGTATGATTGCGATTGTATGATTGTGATTGTATGATTATTATCGTATGATTGTGATTGTTTGACTGCGATTGTATGATTGTGATTGTATCATTGTGATTGTATGATTGTAATTGTGTGATTGTGATTGTATGATTGTGATTGTATGATTGCGTGTGTATGATTGTAATTCTATGATTGTGATTGTATGATTGTGATCGTATGGTTGTGATTGTTCGATTGCGATTGTACGTTTGCGATTGTATTATTGTGATTGTATGATTGTGGTAGTATGGTTGTGATTTTATGATTGTGATTGTATGATTGTGATTGTATTGTTGCGATTGTATGATTGTGATTGTATGATTGTGATTGTATGATTGTGATTGTATGATTGTGATTGTATGATTGTTATTGTGTTATTGTATTTGGGAGATTGTAATTGTATGATTGCGATTTTATGATTGCGATTGTATGCTGGTGACTGTATTATTGTGATTGTATGATTGTGATTGTATGATTGTGATTGTACGATTGTATTTGGGTGATTGTAATTGTATGATTGTGATTGCATGATTGTGATTGTATGATTGTGATTGTATGATATTGATTGTATGATTGTGATTGTATGATTGTGATTGTATGATTGTGATAGTATGATTGTGATTGTATGATTGTGATTGTATGACTGTGATTGTATGATTGTGATTGTGCGATTGTGATTGTGCGATTGTGATTGTACGATTGTGATTGTACGATTGTGATTGTAGGATTGTGATTGTATGATTATGATTGAATGATTGTGATTGCATGATTGTGATTGTATGATTGTGATTGCATGATTTTGAATGTATGATTGTGATTGTATGATTGTGATTGTATGATTGTGATTGTATGATTGTGATAGTATGATTGTGATTGTATGACTGCGATTGTATGATTGTGATTGTATGATTATGATTGTATTTTTGTGATTGTATAATTATGATTGTATGATTGTGATTGTATGATTGTGATTGTATGATTGTGATTGTATGATTGTGATTGTATGACTGTGATTGTATGATTGTGATTGTGCGATTCTGATTGTACGATTGTGATTGTACGGTTGTGATTGTATGGTTGTGATTGTACGATTATGATTGAATGATTGTGATTGCATGATTGTGATTGTATGATTGTGATTGCATGATTTTGAATGTGTGATAGTGATTGTATGATTGTGATTGTATGATTGTGATTGTATGATTGTGATAGTATGATTGTGATTGTAAGATTGTGATTGTATGACCGTGATTGTATGATTGTGATTGTATGATTGTGATTGTATGATTATGATTGTATGATTGTGATTGTGTGATTGTGATTGTATGATTGTGATTGTATGATCATGATTGTATTTTTGTGATTGTATGATTATGATTGAATGATTGTGATTGCATGATTGTGATTGTATGATTGTGATTGCATGATTTTGAATGTATGATTGTGATTGTATGATTGTGATTGTATGATTGTGATTGTATGATTGTGATAGTATGATTGTGATTGTATGATTGCGATTGTATGATTATGATTGTATTTTTGTGATTGTATAATTATGATTGTATAATTATGATTGTATGATTGTGATTGTATGATTGTGATTGTATGATTGTAATTGTATGATTGCGATTGTATGAATGCGATTGTATGATTGTGATTGTATGATTGTGATTGTATGATTGTGATTGTATGATTGTGATAGTATGATTGTGATTGTGTGATTGCGATTGTATGATTGCGATTGTATGATTGTGATTGTATGATTGTGATTGTATGATTGTGATTGTATGATTGTATTTGGGAGATTGTAGTTGTATGATTGCGATTGTATGATTGTGATTGTATGATTGTGATGTATGATTGTAATTGTATGATTATGATTGTATGATTGTGATTGTATGATTGTGGTGGTATGATTGTGATTGTATGATTGCGATCGTATGATTGTGATTCAATGATTATGATTGTATGATTGTGATTGTATGATTGCGATTGTATGATTGTGATTGTATGATTATGATTGTATTTTTGTGATTGTATGATTGTGATTGTATGACTGTGATTGTATGATTGTGATTGTACGATTGTGATTGTATGATTGTGATTGTATGATTGCGATTGTATGAATGCCACTGTATGATTGTGATTGCATGATTGTGATTATATGATTGTGATTGTATGATATTGATTGTATGATTGTGATTGTATGATTGTGATTTTATGATTGTGATAGTATGATTGTGATTGTATGAATGTGATTGCATGATTTTTAATGTATGATTGTAATTGTACGATTGTGATTGTATGATTGTGATTGTATGATTGTGATAGTATGATTGTGATTTTAAGATTGTGATTGTATGACTGTGATTGTATGATTGTGATTGTATGATTGTCATTGTATGATTATGATTGTATGATTGTGATTGCATGATTGTGACTGTATGATTGAGATTGCATGATTTTGTATGTATGATTGTGATTGTATGATTGTGATTGTATGATTGTGATTGTATGATTGTGATTGTATGATTGTGATTGTATGATTGTGATTGTATGATTGTGATTGTATGATTGTGATTGTATGATTGTGATTGTATGATTGTGATTGTATGATTGTGATTGTATGATTGTGATTGTATGATTGTGATTGTATGATTGTGATTGTATGATTGTGATTGTGTGATTGCGATTGTATGATTGTGATAGTATGATTGTGATTGTATGAATGTGATTGCATGATTTTTAATGTATGATTGTAATTGTACGATTGTGATTGTGTGATTGTGATTGTATGATTGTGATAGTATGATTGTGATTTTAAGATTGTGATTGTATGACTGTGATTGTATGATTGTGATTGTATGATTGTCATTGTATGATTATGATTGTATGATTGTGATTGCATGATTGTGACTGTATGATTGAGATTGCATGATTTTGTATGTATGATTGTGATTGTATGATTGTGATTGTATGATTGTGATTGTATGATTGTGATTGTATGATTGTCATTGTATGATTGTGATTGTGTGATTGCGATTGTATGAATGCGATTGTATGATTGTGATTGCATGATTGTGATTGTATGATTGTGATTGTATGATATTGATTGTATGATTGTGATTGTATGATTGTGATTGTATGACTGTGATTGTATGATTGTGATTGTACGATTGTGATTGTACGATTGTGATTGTACGATTGTGATTGTGTGATTATGATTGAATGATTGTGATTGCATGATTTTGAATATACGATTGTGATTGTATGATTGTGATTGTATGATTGTGATTGTATGATTGTGATTGTATGATTGTGATTGTATGATTGTGATAATATGATTGTGATTGTAAGATTGTGATTGTATGACTGTGATTGTATGATTGTCATTGTATGATTGTGATTGTATGATTATGATTGTATGATTGTGATTGTATGATTGTGATGGTATGATTGTGATTGTATGATTGCGATCGTATGATTGTGATTGTATGATTATGATTGTATGATTGTGAATGTATGATTGCGATTGTATGATTGTGATTGTATGATTATGATTGTATTTTTGTGATTGTATGATTGTGATTGTATGATTGCGATTGTATTATTGTGCTTGTATGATTGTGATAGTATGATTGTGATTGTATGATTGTGATTGTATGATTGCGATTGTATGATTGTAATTGTATGATTGTGATTGTATGATTGTGATTGTGTGATTGTGATTGTGTGATTGTGATTGTATGATTGTGATTGTATGATTGTGATTGTGTGATTGTATTTGGGAGATTGTAATTGTATGATTGCGATTTTATAATTGCGATTGTATGCTGGTGACTGTATTATTGTGATTGTATGATTGTGATTGTATGATTGTGATTGTATGATTGTGATTGCATGATTGTGATTGTATGATTGTGTTTGTATGATTGCGATTGTATGAATGCGATTGTATGATTGTGATTGCATGATTGTGATTGTATGATTGTGATTGTATGATATTGAGTGTATGATTGTGATTGTATGATTGTGATTGTATGATTGTGGTAGTATGATTGTGATTGTATGATTGTGATTGTATGACTGTGATTGTATGATTGTGATTGTGCGATTGTGATTGTGCGATTGTGATTGTACGATTGTGATTGTACGATTGTGATTGTAGGATTGTGATTGTATGATTATGATTGAATGATTGTGATTGCATGATTGTGATTGTATGATTGTGATTGCATGATTTTGAATGTATGATTGTGATTGTATGATTGTGATTGTATGATTGTGATAGTATGATTGTGATAGTATGATTGTGATTGTATGATTGTGATTGTATGATTGTGATTGTATGATTATGATTGTATTTTTGTGATTGTATAATTATGATTGTATGATTGTGATTGTATGATTGTGATTGTATGATTGTGATTGTATGATTGTGATTGTATGACTGTGATTGTATGATTGTGATTGTGCGGTTCTGATTGTACGATTGTGATTGTACGGTTGTGATTGTATGGTTGTGATTGTACGATTATGATTGAATGATTGTGATTGCATGATTGTGATTGTATGATTGTGATTGCATGATTTTGAATGTGTGATAGTGATTGTATGATTGTGATTGTATGATTGTGATTGTATGATTGTGATTGTATGATTGTGATAGTATGATTGTGATTGTAAGATTGTGATTGTATGACCGTGATTGTATGATTGTGATTGTATGATTGTGATTGTATGATTATGATTGTATGATTGTGATTGTGTGATTGTGATTGTATGATTGTGATTGTATGATCATGATTGTATTTTTGTGATTGTATGATTATGATTGAATGATTGTGATTGCATGATTGTGATTGTATGATTGTGATTGCATGATTTTGAATGTATGATTGTGATTGTATGATTGTGATTGTATGATTGTGATTGTATGATTGTGATAGTATGATTGTGATTGTATGATTGCGATTGTATGATTGCGATTGTATGATTGTGATTGTATGATTATGATTGTATGATTGTGATTGTATGATTGTGATTGTATGATTGCGATTGTATGAATGCGATAGTATGATTGTGATTGCACGATTGTGATTGTATGATTGTGATTGTATGATATTGATTGTATGATTGTGACTGTATGATTGTGATTGCATGATTGTGATTGTATGATTGTGATTGTATGATTGTGATTGTCTGATTGTGGTTGTATGATTGTGACTGTATGATTGTGATTGTATGATTGTGATTGTATGATTGTGATTGTATGATTGTCATTGTATGATTATGATTGTATGATTGTGATTGCATGATTGTGATTGTATGATTGAGATTGCATGATTTTGTATGTATGATTGTGATTGTATGATTGTGATTGTATGATTGTGATTGTATGATTGTGATAGTATGATTGTGATTGTATGATTGTGATTGTATGATTGTGATTGTATGATTGCGATTGTATGAATGCGATTGTATGAATGTGATTGCATGATTGTGATTGTATGATTGTGATTGTATGATATTGATTGTATGATTGTGATTGTATGATTGTGATTGTATGATTGTGATTGTATGACTGTGATAGTATGATTGTGATTGTATGATTGTGATTGTATGACTGTGATTGTATGATTGTGATTGTGCGATTGTGATTGTGCGATTGTGATTGTACGATTGTGATTGTATGATTGTGATTGTAGGATTGTGATTGTATGATTATGATTGAATGATTGTGATTGCATGATTGTGATTGTATGATTGTGATTGCATGATTTTGAATGTATGATTGTGATTGTATGATTGTGATTGTATGATTGTGATAGTATGATTGTGATTGTATGATTGTGATTGTATGATTGTGATAGTATGATTGTGATTGTGTGATTGCGATTGTATGATTGCGATTGTATGATTGTGATTGTATGATTGTGATTGTCTGATTGTGGTTGTATGATTGTGACTGTATGATTGTGATTTTATGATTGTGATTGTATGATTGTGATTGTATGATTGTCATTGTATGATTGTGATTGTATGATTGTGATTGCATGATTGTGATTGTATGATTGAGATTGCATGATTTTGTATGTATGATTGTGATTGTATGATTGTGATTGTATGATTGTGATTGTATGATTGTGATTGTATGATTGTGATTGTATGATTGTGATAGTATGATTGTGATTGCATGATTGTGATTGTATGATTGTGATTGTATGACTGTGATTGTATGATTGTGATTGTGCGATTGTGATTGTACGATTTTGATTGTCTGATTGTGGTTGTATGATTGTGACTGTATGATTGTGATTGTATGATTGTGATTGTATGATTGTCATTGTATGATTATGATTGTATGATTGTGATTGCATGATTGTGATTGTATGATTGAGATTGCATGATTTTGTATGTATGATTGTGATTGTATGATTGTGATAGTATGATTGTGATTGTATGATTGCGATTGTATGATTGTGATTGTATGATTATGATTGTATTTTTGTGATTGTATAATTATGATTGTATGATTGTGATTGTATGATTGTGATTGTATGATTGTGATTGTATGATTATGATTGTATGATTGTGATTGTATGATTGTGATGGTATGATTGTGATTGTATGATTGCGATCGTATGATTGTGATTTTATGATTATGATTGTATGATTGTGAATGTATGATTGCGATTGTATGATTGTGATTGTATGATTATGATTGTATTTTTGTGATTGTATGATTGTGATTGTATGATTGCGATTGTACTATTGTGATTGTATGATTGTGATAGTATGATTGTGATTGTATGATTGTGATTGTATGATTGCGATTGTATGATTGTAATTGTATGATTGTGATTGTATGATTGTGATTGTATGATTGTGATTGTGTGATTGTGAGTGTATGATTGTGATTGTATGATTGTGATTGTATGATTGTGATTGTATGATTGTGATTGTATGATTGTAATTGTATGATTATGATTGTACGATTGTGATTGCATGATTGTGATTGTATGATTGAGATTGTATGATTATGATTGAATGATTGTGATTGCATGATTGTGATTGTCTGATTGTGATTGCATGATTTTGAATATACGATTGTGATTGTATGATTGTGATGGTATGATTGTGATTGTATGATTGTGATAGTATGATTGTGATTGTAAGATTGTGATTGTATGACTGTGATTGTATGATTGTCATTGTATGATTGTGATTGTATGATTATGATTGTATGATTGTGATTGTATGATTGTGATGGTATGATTGTGATTGTATGATTGCGATCGTATGATTGTGATTGTATGATTATGATTGTATGATTGTGAATGTATGATTGCGATTGTATGATTGTGATTGTATGATTATGATTGTATTTTTGTGATTGTATGATTGTGATTGTATGATTGCGATTGTATTATTGTGATTGTATGATTGTGATAGTATGATTGTGATTGTATGATTGTGATTGTATGATTGCGATTGTATGATTGTAATTGTATGATTGTGATTGTATGATTGTGATTGTATGATTGTGATTGTGTGATTGTGATTGTATGATTGTGATTGTATGATTGTGATTGTGTGATTGTATTTGGGAGATTGTAATTGTATGATTGCGATTTTATAATTGCGATTGTATGCTGGTGACTGTATTATTGTGATTGTATGCTGGTGACTGTATTATTGTGATTGTATGATTGTGATTGTATGATTGTGATTGTATGATTGTGATTGCATTATTGTGATTGTATGATTGTGTTTGTATGATTGTGATTGTATGATTGTGATTGTATGATTGTGTTTGGGTGATTGTAATTGTATGATTGCGATTGTATGATTGTGATTGTATGATTATTATCGTATGATTGTGATTGTTTGACTGCGATTGTATGATTGTGATTGTATGATTGTGATTGTATGATTGTGATTGTATGATTGTGATTGTATGATTGTGATTGTATGATTGTGATTGTATGATTGTGATTGTATGATTGTGATTGTATGATTGTGATTGTATGATTGTAATTGTATGATTGCGATTGTATGATTGTGATTGTATGATTATTATCGTATGATTGTGATTGTTTGACTGCGATTGTATGATTGTGATTGTATCATTGTGATTGTATGATTGTAATTGTGTGATTGTGATTGTATGATTGTGATTGTATGATTGCGTGTGTATGATTGTAATTCTATGATTGTGATTGTATGATTGTGATCGTATGGTTGTGATTGTTCGATTGCGATTGTACGTTTGCGATTGTATTATTGTGATTGTATGATTGTGGTAGTATGGTTGTGATTTTATGATTGTGATTGTATGATTGTGATTGTATTGTTGCGATTGTATGATTGTGATTGTATGATTGTGATTGTATGATTGTGATTGTATGATTGTGATTGTATGATTGTTATTGTGTTATTGTATTTGGGAGATTGTAATTGTATGATTGCGATTTTATGATTGCGATTGTATGCTGGTGACTGTATTATTGTGATTGTATGATTGTGATTGTATGATTGTGATTGTACGATTGTATTTGGGTGATTGTAATTGTATGATTGTGATTGCATGATTGTGATTGTATGATTGTGATTGTATGATATTGATTGTATGATTGTGATTGTATGATTGTGATTGTATGATTGTGATAGTATGATTGTGATTGTATGATTGTGATTGTATGACTGTGATTGTATGATTGTGATTGTGCGATTGTGATTGTGCGATTGTGATTGTACGATTGTGATTGTACGATTGTGATTGTAGGATTGTGATTGTATGATTATGATTGAATGATTGTGATTGCATGATTGTGATTGTATGATTGTGATTGCATGATTTTGAATGTATGATTGTGATTGTATGATTGTGATTGTATGATTGTGATTGTATGATTGTGATAGTATGATTGTGATTGTATGACTGCGATTGTATGATTGTGATTGTATGATTATGATTGTATTTTTGTGATTGTATAATTATGATTGTATGATTGTGATTGTATGATTGTGATTGTATGATTGTGATTGTATGATTGTGATTGTATGACTGTGATTGTATGATTGTGATTGTGCGATTCTGATTGTACGATTGTGATTGTACGGTTGTGATTGTATGGTTGTGATTGTACGATTATGATTGAATGATTGTGATTGCATGATTGTGATTGTATGATTGTGATTGCATGATTTTGAATGTGTGATAGTGATTGTATGATTGTGATTGTATGATTGTGATTGTATGATTGTGATAGTATGATTGTGATTGTAAGATTGTGATTGTATGACCGTGATTGTATGATTGTGATTGTATGATTGTGATTGTATGATTATGATTGTATGATTGTGATTGTGTGATTGTGATTGTATGATTGTGATTGTATGATCATGATTGTATTTTTGTGATTGTATGATTATGATTGAATGATTGTGATTGCATGATTGTGATTGTATGATTGTGATTGCATGATTTTGAATGTATGATTGTGATTGTATGATTGTGATTGTATGATTGTGATTGTATGATTGTGATAGTATGATTGTGATTGTATGATTGCGATTGTATGATTATGATTGTATTTTTGTGATTGTATAATTATGATTGTATAATTATGATTGTATGATTGTGATTGTATGATTGTGATTGTATGATTGTAATTGTATGATTGCGATTGTATGAATGCGATTGTATGATTGTGATTGTATGATTGTGATTGTATGATTGTGATTGTATGATTGTGATAGTATGATTGTGATTGTGTGATTGCGATTGTATGATTGCGATTGTATGATTGTGATTGTATGATTGTGATTGTATGATTGTGATTGTATGATTGTATTTGGGAGATTGTAGTTGTATGATTGCGATTGTATGATTGTGATTGTATGATTGTGATGTATGATTGTAATTGTATGATTATGATTGTATGATTGTGATTGTATGATTGTGGTGGTATGATTGTGATTGTATGATTGCGATCGTATGATTGTGATTCAATGATTATGATTGTATGATTGTGATTGTATGATTGCGATTGTATGATTGTGATTGTATGATTATGATTGTATTTTTGTGATTGTATGATTGTGATTGTATGACTGTGATTGTATGATTGTGATTGTACGATTGTGATTGTATGATTGTGATTGTATGATTGCGATTGTATGAATGCCACTGTATGATTGTGATTGCATGATTGTGATTATATGATTGTGATTGTATGATATTGATTGTATGATTGTGATTGTATGATTGTGATTTTATGATTGTGATAGTATGATTGTGATTGTATGAATGTGATTGCATGATTTTTAATGTATGATTGTAATTGTACGATTGTGATTGTATGATTGTGATTGTATGATTGTGATAGTATGATTGTGATTTTAAGATTGTGATTGTATGACTGTGATTGTATGATTGTGATTGTATGATTGTCATTGTATGATTATGATTGTATGATTGTGATTGCATGATTGTGACTGTATGATTGAGATTGCATGATTATGTATGTATGATTGTGATTGTATGATTGTGATTGTATGATTGTGATTGTATGATTGTGATTGTATGATTGTGATTGTATGATTGTGATTGTATGATTGTGATTGTATGATTGTGATTGTATGATTGTGATTGTATGATTGTGATTGTATGATTGTGATTGTATGATTGTGATTGTATGATTGTGATTGTATGATTGTGATTGTATGATTGTGATTGTGTGATTGCGATTGTATGATTGTGATAGTATGATTGTGATTGTATGAATGTGATTGCATGATTTTTAATGTATGATTGTAATTGTACGATTGTGATTGTGTGATTGTGATTGTATGATTGTGATAGTATGATTGTGATTTTAAGATTGTGATTGTATGACTGTGATTGTATGATTGTGATTGTATGATTGTCATTGTATGATTATGATTGTATGATTGTGATTGCATGATTGTGACTGTATGATTGAGATTGCATGATTTTGTATGTATGATTGTGATTGTATGATTGTGATTGTATGATTGTGATTGTATGATTGTGATTGTATGATTGTCATTGTATGATTGTGATTGTGTGATTGCGATTGTATGAATGCGATTGTATGATTGTGATTGCATGATTGTGATTGTATGATTGTGATTGTATGATATTGATTGTATGATTGTGATTGTATGATTGTGATTGTATGACTGTGATTGTATGATTGTGATTGTACGATTGTGATTGTACGATTGTGATTGTACGATTGTGATTGTGTGATTATGATTGAATGATTGTGATTGCATGATTTTGAATATACGATTGTGATTGTATGATTGTGATTGTATGATTGTGATTGTATGATTGTGATTGTATGATTGTGATTGTATGATTGTGATAATATGATTGTGATTGTAAGATTGTGATTGTATGACTGTGATTGTATGATTGTCATTGTATGATTGTGATTGTATGATTATGATTGTATGATTGTGATTGTATGATTGTGATGGTATGATTGTGATTGTATGATTGCGATCGTATGATTGTGATTGTATGATTATGATTGTATGATTGTGAATGTATGATTGCGATTGTATGATTGTGATTGTATGATTATGATTGTATTTTTGTGATTGTATGATTGTGATTGTATGATTGCGATTGTATTATTGTGCTTGTATGATTGTGATAGTATGATTGTGATTGTATGATTGTGATTGTATGATTGCGATTGTATGATTGTAATTGTATGATTGTGATTGTATGATTGTGATTGTGTGATTGTGATTGTGTGATTGTGATTGTATGATTGTGATTGTATGATTGTGATTGTGTGATTGTATTTGGGAGATTGTAATTGTATGATTGCGATTTTATAATTGCGATTGTATGCTGGTGACTGTATTATTGTGATTGTATGATTGTGATTGTATGATTGTGATTGTATGATTGTGATTGCATGATTGTGATTGTATGATTGTGTTTGTATGATTGCGATTGTATGAATGCGATTGTATGATTGTGATTGCATGATTGTGATTGTATGATTGTGATTGTATGATATTGAGTGTATGATTGTGATTGTATGATTGTGATTGTATGATTGTGGTAGTATGATTGTGATTGTATGATTGTGATTGTATGACTGTGATTGTATGATTGTGATTGTGCGATTGTGATTGTGCGATTGTGATTGTACGATTGTGATTGTACGATTGTGATTGTAGGATTGTGATTGTATGATTATGATTGAATGATTGTGATTGCATGATTGTGATTGTATGATTGTGATTGCATGATTTTGAATGTATGATTGTGATTGTATGATTGTGATTGTATGATTGTGATAGTATGATTGTGATAGTATGATTGTGATTGTATGATTGTGATTGTATGATTGTGATTGTATGATTATGATTGTATTTTTGTGATTGTATAATTATGATTGTATGATTGTGATTGTATGATTGTGATTGTATGATTGTGATTGTATGATTGTGATTGTATGACTGTGATTGTATGATTGTGATTGTGCGGTTCTGATTGTACGATTGTGATTGTACGGTTGTGATTGTATGGTTGTGATTGTACGATTATGATTGAATGATTGTGATTGCATGATTGTGATTGTATGATTGTGATTGCATGATTTTGAATGTGTGATAGTGATTGTATGATTGTGATTGTATGATTGTGATTGTATGATTGTGATTGTATGATTGTGATAGTATGATTGTGATTGTAAGATTGTGATTGTATGACCGTGATTGTATGATTGTGATTGTATGATTGTGATTGTATGATTATGATTGTATGATTGTGATTGTGTGATTGTGATTGTATGATTGTGATTGTATGATCATGATTGTATTTTTGTGATTGTATGATTATGATTGAATGATTGTGATTGCATGATTGTGATTGTATGATTGTGATTGCATGATTTTGAATGTATGATTGTGATTGTATGATTGTGATTGTATGATTGTGATTGTATGATTGTGATAGTATGATTGTGATTGTATGATTGCGATTGTATGATTGCGATTGTATGATTGTGATTGTATGATTATGATTGTATGATTGTGATTGTATGATTGTGATTGTATGATTGCGATTGTATGAATGCGATAGTATGATTGTGATTGCACGATTGTGATTGTATGATTGTGATTGTATGATATTGATTGTATGATTGTGACTGTATGATTGTGATTGCATGATTGTGATTGTATGATTGTGATTGTATGATTGTGATTGTCTGATTGTGGTTGTATGATTGTGACTGTATGATTGTGATTGTATGATTGTGATTGTATGATTGTGATTGTATGATTGTCATTGTATGATTATGATTGTATGATTGTGATTGCATGATTGTGATTGTATGATTGAGATTGCATGATTTTGTATGTATGATTGTGATTGTATGATTGTGATTGTATGATTGTGATTGTATGATTGTGATAGTATGATTGTGATTGTATGATTGTGATTGTATGATTGTGATTGTATGATTGCGATTGTATGAATGCGATTGTATGAATGTGATTGCATGATTGTGATTGTATGATTGTGATTGTATGATATTGATTGTATGATTGTGATTGTATGATTGTGATTGTATGATTGTGATTGTATGACTGTGATAGTATGATTGTGATTGTATGATTGTGATTGTATGACTGTGATTGTATGATTGTGATTGTGCGATTGTGATTGTGCGATTGTGATTGTACGATTGTGATTGTATGATTGTGATTGTAGGATTGTGATTGTATGATTATGATTGAATGATTGTGATTGCATGATTGTGATTGTATGATTGTGATTGCATGATTTTGAATGTATGATTGTGATTGTATGATTGTGATTGTATGATTGTGATAGTATGATTGTGATTGTATGATTGTGATTGTATGATTGTGATAGTATGATTGTGATTGTGTGATTGCGATTGTATGATTGCGATTGTATGATTGTGATTGTATGATTGTGATTGTATGATTGTGATAGTATGATTGTGATTGTATGACTGTGAGTGTATGACTGTGATTGTATGATTGTGATTGTATGATTGTGATTGTAAGATTGTGATTGTATTACTGTGATTGTATGATTGTGATTGTATGATTGTGATTGTATGATTGCGATTGTATGATTGTGATAGTATGATTGTGATTGTATGATTGTGATTGTATGATTATGATTGTATTTTTGTGATTGTATAATTATGATTGTATAATTATGATTGTATGATTGTGATTGTATGATTGTGATTGTATGATTGTAATTGTATGATTGCGATTGTATGATTGCGATTGTATGATTGTGATTGTATGATTGTGATTGTATGATTGTGATTGTATGATTGTGATAGTATGATTGTGATTGTGTGATTGCGATTGTATGATTGCGATTGTATGATTGTGATTGTATGATTGTGATTGTATGATTGTGATTGTATGATTGTATTTGGGAGATTGTAGTTGTATGATTGCGATTGTATGATTGTGATTGTATGATTGTGATGTATGATTGTAATTGTATGATTATGATTGTATGATTGTGATTGTATGATTGTGGTGGTATGATTGTGATTGTATGATTGCGATCGTATGATTGTGATTCAATGATTATGATTGTATGATTGTGATTGTATGATTGCGATTGTATGATTGTGATTGTATGATTATGATTGTATTTTTGTGATTGTACGATTGTGATTGTATGACTGTGATTGTATGATTGTGATTGTACGATTGTGATTGTATGATTGTGATTGTATGATTGCGATTGTATGAATGCCACTGTATGATTGTGATTGCATGATTGTGATTATATGATTGTGATTGTATGATATTGATTGTATGATTGTGATTGTATGATTGTGATTTTATGATTGTGATAGTATGATTGTGATTGTATGAATGTGATTGCATGATTTTTAATGTATGATTGTAATTGTACGATTGTGATTGTATGATTGTGACTGTATGATTGAGATTGCATGATTTTGTATGTATGATTGTGTTTGTATGATTGCGATTGTATGAATGCGATTGTATGATTGTGATTGCATGATTGTGATTGTATGATTGTGATTGTATGATATTGAGTGTATGATTGTGATTGTATGATTGTGATTGTATGATTGTGGTAGTATGATTGTGATTGTATGATTGTGATTGTATGACTGTGATTGTATGATTGTGATTGTGCGATTGTGATTGTGCGATTGTGATTGTACGATTGTGATTGTACGATTGTGATTGTAGGATTGTGATTGTATGATTATGATTGAATGATTGTGATTGCATGATTGTGATTGTATGATTGTGATTGCATGATTTTGAATGTATGATTGTGATTGTATGATTGTGATTGTATGATTGTGATAGTATGATTGTGATAGTATGATTGTGATTGTATGATTGTGATTGTATGATTGTGATTGTATGATTATGATTGTATTTTTGTGATTGTATAATTATGATTGTATGATTGTGATTGTATGATTGTGATTGTATGATTGTGATTGTATGATTGTGATTGTATGACTGTGATTGTATGATTGTGATTGTGCGATTCTGATTGTACGATTGTGATTGTACGGTTGTGATTGTATGGTTGTGATTGTACGATTATGATTGAATGATTGTGATTGCATGATTGTGATTGTATGATTGTGATTGCATGATTTTGAATGTGTGATAGTGATTGTATGATTGTGATTGTATGATTGTGATTGTATGATTGTGATTGTATGATTGTGATAGTATGATTGTGATTGTAAGATTGTGATTGTATGACCGTGATTGTATGATTGTGATTGTATGATTGTGATTGTATGATTATGATTGTATGATTGTGATTGTGTGATTGTGATTGTATGATTGTGATTGTATGATCATGATTGTATTTTTGTGATTGTATGATTATGATTGAATGATTGTGATTGCATGATTGTGATTGTATGATTGTGATTGCATGATTTTGAATGTATGATTGTGATTGTATGATTGTGATTGTATGATTGTGATTGTATGATTGTGATAGTATGATTGTGATTGTATGATTGCGATTGTATGATTGCGATTGTATGATTGTGATTGTATGATTATGATTGTATGATTGTGATTGTATGATTGTGATTGTATGATTGCGATTGTATGAATGCGATAGTATGATTGTGATTGCACGATTGTGATTGTATGATTGTGATTGTATGATATTGATTGTATGATTGTGACTGTATGATTGTGATTGCATGATTGTGATTGTATGATTGTGATTGTATGATTGTGATTGTCTGATTGTGGTTGTATGATTGTGACTGTATGATTGTGATTGTATGATTGTGATTGTATGATTGTGATTGTATGATTGTCATTGTATGATTATGATTGTATGATTGTGATTGCATGATTGTGATTGTATGATTGAGATTGCATGATTTTGTATGTATGATTGTGATTGTATGATTGTGATTGTATGATTGTGATTGTATGATTGTGATAGTATGATTGTGATTGTATGATTGTGATTGTATGATTGTGATTGTATGATTGCGATTGTATGAATGCGATTGTATGAATGTGATTGCATGATTGTGATTGTATGATTGTGATTGTATGATATTGATTGTATGATTGTGATTGTATGATTGTGATTGTATGATTGTGATTGTATGACTGTGATAGTATGATTGTGATTGTATGATTGTGATTGTATGACTGTGATTGTATGA
The DNA here is from genome assembly GCF_050947335.1 of Megachile rotundata. Taxonomy (NCBI): domain Eukaryota; kingdom Metazoa; phylum Arthropoda; class Insecta; order Hymenoptera; family Megachilidae; genus Megachile; species Megachile rotundata. The sequence continues at coordinate 103,567 of NW_027473318.1, read as the reverse complement.
TTGTGATTGTGCGATTGTGATTGTGCGATTGTGATTGTACGATTGTGATTGTATGATTGTGATTGTAGGATTGTGATTGTATGATTATGATTGAATGATTGTGATTGCATGATTGTGATTGTATGATTGTGATTGCATGATTTTGAATGTATGATTGTGATTGTATGATTGTGATTGTATGATTGTGATAGTATGATTGTGATTGTATGATTGTGATTGTATGATTGTGATAGTATGATTGTGATTGTGTGATTGCGATTGTATGATTGCGATTGTATGATTGTGATTGTATGATTGTGATTGTATGATTGTGATAGTATGATTGTGATTGTATGACTGTGATTGTATGACTGTGATTGTATGATTGTGATTGTATGATTGTGATTGTAAGATTGTGATTGTATTACTGTGATTGTATGATTGTGATTGTATGATTGTGATTGTATGATTGCGATTGTATGATTGTGATAGTATGATTGTGATTGTATGATTGTGATTGTATGATTATGATTGTATTTTTGTGATTGTATAATTATGATTGTATAATTATGATTGTATGATTGTGATTGTATGATTGTGATTGTATGATTGTAATTGTATGATTGCGATTGTATGATTGCGATTGTATGATTGTGATTGTATGATTGTGATTGTATGATTGTGATTGTATGATTGTGATAGTATGATTGTGATTGTGTGATTGCGATTGTATGATTGCGATTGTATGATTGTGATTGTATGATTGTGATTGTATGATTGTGATTGTATGATTGTATTTGGGAGATTGTAGTTGTATGATTGCGATTGTATGATTGTGATTGTATGATTGTGATGTATGATTGTAATTGTATGATTATGATTGTATGATTGTGATTGTATGATTGTGGTGGTATGATTGTGATTGTATGATTGCGATCGTATGATTGTGATTCAATGATTATGATTGTATGATTGTGATTGTATGATTGCGATTGTATGATTGTGATTGTATGATTATGATTGTATTTTTGTGATTGTATGATTGTGATTGTATGACTGTGATTGTATGATTGTGATTGTACGATTGTGATTGTATGATTGTGATTGTATGATTGCGATTGTATGAATGCCACTGTATGATTGTGATTGCATGATTGTGATTATATGATTGTGATTGTATGATATTGATTGTATGATTGTGATTGTATGATTGTGATTTTATGATTGTGATAGTATGATTGTGATTGTATGAATGTGATTGCATGATTTTTAATGTATGATTGTAATTGTACGATTGTGATTGTATGATTGTGACTGTATGATTGAGATTGCATGATTTTGTATGTATGATTGTGATTGTATGATTGTGATTGTATGATTGTGATTGTATGATTGTGATTGTATGATTGTGATTGTATGATTGTGATTGTATGATTGTGATTGTATGATTGTGATTGTATGATTGTGATTGTGTGATTGCGATTGTATGATTGTGATAGTATGATTGTGATTGTATGAATGTGATTGCATGATTTTTAATGTATGATTGTAATTGTACGATTGTGATTGTATGATTGTGATTGTATGACTGTGATAGTATGATTGTGATTTTAAGATTGTGATTGTATGACTGTGATTGTATGATTGTGATTGTATGATTGTCATTGTATGATTATGATTGTATGATTGTGATTGCATGATTGTGACTGTATGATTGAGATTGCATGATTTTGTATGTATGATTGTGATTGTATGATTGTGATTGTATGATTGTGATTGTATGATTGTGATTGTATGATTGTGATTGTATGATTGTGATTGTATGATTGTGATTGTGTGATTGCGATTGTATGAATGCGATTGTATGATTGTGATTGCATGATTGTGATTGTATGATTGTGATTGTATGATATTGATTGTATGATTGTGATTGTATGATTGTGATTGTATTACTGTGATTGTATGATTGTGATTGTACGATTGTGATTGTACGATTGTGATTGTACGATTGTGATTGTGTGATTATGATTGAATGATTGTGATTGCATGATTTTGAACATACGATTGTGATTGTATGATTGTGATTGTATGATTGTGATTGTATGATTGTGATTGTATGATTGTGATAATATGATTGTGATTGTAAGATTGTGATTGTATGACTGTGATTGTATGATTGTCATTGTATGATTGTGATTGTATGATTATGATTGTATGATTGTGATTGTATGATTGTGATGGTATGATTGTGATTGTATGATTGCGATCGTATGATTGTGATTGTATGATTATGATTGTATGATTGTGAATGTATGATTGCGATTGTATGATTGTGATTGTATGATTATGATTGTATTTTTGTGATTGTATGATTGTGATTGTATGATTGCGATTGTATTATTGTGCTTGTATGATTGTGATAGTATGATTGTGATTGTATGATTGTGATTGTATGATTGCGATTGTATGATTGTAATTGTATGATTGTGATTGTATGATTGTGATTGTGTGATTGTGATTGTGTGATTGTGATTGTATGATTGTGATTGTATGATTGCGATTGTGTGATTGTATTTGGGAGATTGTAATTGTATGATTGCGATTTTATAATTGCGATTGTATGCTGGTGACTGTATTATTGTGATTGTATGATTGTGATTGTATGATTGTGATTGTATGATTGTGATTGCATGATTGTGATTGTATGATTGTGTTTGTATGATTGCGATTGTATGAATGCGATTGTATGATTGTGATTGCATGATTGTGATTGTATGATTGTGATTGTATGATATTGAGTGTATGATTGTGATTGTATGATTGTGATTGTATGATTGTGGTAGTATGATTGTGATTGTATGATTGTGATTGTATGACTGTGATTGTATGATTGTGATTGTGCGATTGTGATTGTGCGATTGTGATTGTACGATTGTGATTGTACGATTGTGATTGTAGGATTGTGATTGTATGATTATGATTGAATGATTGTGATTGCATGATTGTGATTGTATGATTGTGATTGCATGATTTTGAATGTATGATTGTGATTGTATGATTGTGATTGTATGATTGTGATAGTATGATTGTGATTGTATGATTGCGATTGTATGATTGTGATTGTATGATTATGATTGTATTTTTGTGATTGTATAATTATGATTGTATGATTGAGTTTGTATGATTGTGATTGTATGATTGTGATTGTATGATTGCGATTGTATGAATGCGATTGTATGATTGTGATTGTATGACTGTGATTGTATGATTGTGATTGTATGATTGTGATTGTATGATTGTGATAGTATGATTGTGATTGTGTGATTGCGATTGTATGATTGCGATTGTATGATTGTGATTGTATGATTGTGATTGTATGATTGTGATAGTATGATTGTGATTGTATGACTGTGATTGTATGACTGTGATTGTATGATTGTGATTGTATGATTGTGATTGTATGATTGTGATTGTATGATTGTGATTGTATGATTGTGATTGTATGATTGTGATTGTATGATTGTGATTGTATGATTGTGATTGTATGATTGTGATTGTGTGATTGCGATTGTATGATTGTGATAGTATGATTGTGATTGTATGAATGTGATTGCATGATTTTTAATGTATGATTGTAATTGTACGATTGTGATTGTGTGATTGTGATTGTATGATTGTGATAGTATGATTGTGATTTTAAGATTGTGATTGTATGACTGTGATTGTATGATTGTGATTGTATGATTGTCATTGTATGATTATGATTGTATGATTGTGATTGCATGATTGTGACTGTATGATTGAGATTGCATGATTTTGTATGTATGATTGCGATTGTATGCTGGTGACTGTATTATTGTGATTGTATGATTGTGATTGTATGATTGTGATTGTATGATTGTGATTGTGTGATTGCGATTGTATGAATGCGATTGTATGATTGTGATTGCATGATTGTGATTGTATGATTGTGATTGTATGATATTGATTGTATGATTGTGATTGTATGATTGTGATTGTATGACTGTGATTGTATGATTGTGATTGTACGATTGTGGTAGTATGATTGTGATTGTATGATTGTGATTGTATGACTGTGATTGTATGATTGTGATTGTGCGATTGTGATTGTGCGATTGTGATTGTACGATTGTGATTGTACGATTGTGATTGTAGGATTGTGATTGTATGATTATGATTGAATGATTGTGATTGCATGATTGTGATTGTATGATTGTGATTGCATGATTTTGAATGTATGATTGTGATTGTATGATTGTGATTGTATGATTGTGATAGTATGATTGTGATAGTATGATTGTGATTGTATGATTGTGATTGTATGATTGTGATTGTATGATTGTGATTGTATTTTTGTGATTGTATAATTATGATTGTATGATTGTGATTGTATGATTGTGATTGTATGATTGTGATTGTATGATTGTGATTGTATGACTGTGATTGTATGATTGTGATTGTGCGATTCTGATTGTACGATTGTGATTGTACGGTTGTGATTGTATGGTTGTGATTGTACGATTATGATTGAATGATTGTGATTGCATGATTGTGATTGTATGATTGTGATTGCATGATTTTGAATGTGTGATAGTGATTGTATGATTGTGATTGTATGATTGTGATTGTATGATTGTGATTGTATGATTGTGATTGTATGATTGTGATAGTATGATTGTGATTGTAAGATTGTGATTGTATGACCGTGATTGTATGATTGTGATTGTATGATTGTGATTGTATGATTATGATTGTATGATTGTGATTGTGTGATTGTGATTGTATGATTGTGATTGTATGATCATGATTGTATTTTTGTGATTGTATGATTATGATTGAATGATTGTGATTGCATGATTGTGATTGTATGATTGTGATTGCATGATTTTGAATGTATGATTGTGATTGTATGATTGTGATTGTATGATTGTGATTGTATGATTGTGATAGTATGATTGTGATTGTATGATTGCGATTGTATGATTGCGATTGTATGATTGTGATTGTATGATTATGATTGTATGATTGTGATTGTATGATTGTGATTGTATGATTGCGATTGTATGAATGCGATAGTATGATTGTGATTGCACGATTGTGATTGTATGATTGTGATTGTATGATATTGATTGTATGATTGTGACTGTATGATTGTGATTGCATGATTGTGATTGTATGATTGTGATTGTATGATTGTGATTGTCTGATTGTGGTTGTATGATTGTGACTGTATGATTGTGATTGTATGATTGTGATTGTATGATTGTGATTGTATGATTGTCATTGTATGATTATGATTGTATGATTGTGATTGCATGATTGTGATTGTATGATTGAGATTGCATGATTTTGTATGTATGATTGTGATTGTATGATTGTGATTGTATGATTGTGATTGTATGATTGTGATAGTATGATTGTGATTGTATGATTGTGATTGTATGATTGTGATTGTATGATTGCGATTGTATGAATGCGATTGTATGAATGTGATTGCATGATTGTGATTGTATGATTGTGATTGTATGATATTGATTGTATGATTGTGATTGTATGATTGTGATTGTATGATTGTGATTGTATGACTGTGATAGTATGATTGTGATTGTATGATTGTGATTGTATGACTGTGATTGTATGATTGTGATTGTGCGATTGTGATTGTGCGATTGTGATTGTACGATTGTGATTGTATGATTGTGATTGTAGGATTGTGATTGTATGATTATGATTGAATGATTGTGATTGCATGATTGTGATTGTATGATTGTGATTGCATGATTTTGAATGTATGATTGTGATTGTATGATTGTGATTGTATGATTGTGATAGTATGATTGTGATTGTATGATTGTGATTGTATGATTGTGATAGTATGATTGTGATTGTGTGATTGCGATTGTATGATTGCGATTGTATGATTGTGATTGTATGATTGTGATTGTATGATTGTGATAGTATGATTGTGATTGTATGACTGTGATTGTATGACTGTGATTGTATGATTGTGATTGTATGATTGTGATTGTAAGATTGTGATTGTATTACTGTGATTGTATGATTGTGATTGTATGATTGTGATTGTATGATTGCGATTGTATGATTGTGATAGTATGATTGTGATTGTATGATTGTGATTGTATGATTATGATTGTATTTTTGTGATTGTATAATTATGATTGTATAATTATGATTGTATGATTGTGATTGTATGATTGTGATTGTATGATTGTAATTGTATGATTGCGATTGTATGATTGCGATTGTATGATTGTGATTGTATGATTGTGATTGTATGATTGTGATTGTATGATTGTGATAGTATGATTGTGATTGTGTGATTGCGATTGTATGATTGCGATTGTATGATTGTGATTGTATGATTGTGATTGTATGATTGTGATTGTATGATTGTGATTGTATGATTGTATTTGGGAGATTGTAGTTGTATGATTGCGATTGTATGATTGTGATTGTATGATTGTGATGTATGATTGTAATTGTATGATTATGATTGTATGATTGTGATTGTATGATTGTGGTGGTATGATTGTGATTGTATGATTGCGATCGTATGATTGTGATTCAATGATTATGATTGTATGATTGTGATTGTATGATTGCGATTGTATGATTGTGATTGTATGATTATGATTGTATTTTTGTGATTGTATGATTGTGATTGTATGACTGTGATTGTATGATTGTGATTGTACGATTGTGATTGTATGATTGTGATTGTATGATTGCGATTGTATGAATGCCACTGTATGATTGTGATTGCATGATTGTGATTATATGATTGTGATTGTATGATATTGATTGTATGATTGTGATTGTATGATTGTGATTTTATGATTGTGATAGTATGATTGTGATTGTATGAATGTGATTGCATGATTTTTAATGTATGATTGTAATTGTACGATTGTGATTGTATGATTGTGACTGTATGATTGAGATTGCATGATTTTGTATGTATGATTGTGATTGTATGATTGTGATTGTATGATTGTGATTGTATGATTGTGATTGTATGATTGTGATTGTATGATTGTGATTGTATGATTGTGATTGTATGATTGTGATTGTGTGATTGCGATTGTATGATCGTGATAGTATGATTGTGATTGTATGAATGTGATTGCATGATTTTTAATGTATGATTGTAATTGTACGATTGTGATTGTATGATTGTGATTGTATGATTGTGATAGTATGATTGTGATTTTAAGATTGTGATTGTATGACTGTGATTGTATGATTGTGATTGTATGATTGTCATTGTATGATTATGATTGTATGATTGTGATTGCATGATTGTGACTGTATGATTGAGATTGCATGATTTTGTATGTATGATTGTGATTGTATGATTGTGATTGTATGATTGTGATTGTATGATTGTGATTGTATGATTGTGATTGTATGATTGTGATTGTATGATTGTGATTGTGTGATTGCGATTGTATGAATGCGATTGTATGATTGTGATTGCATGATTGTGATTGTATGATTGTGATTGTATGATATTGATTGTATGATTGTGATTGTATGATTGTGATTGTATTACTGTGATTGTATGATTGTGATTGTACGATTGTGATTGTACGATTGTGATTGTACGATTGTGATTGTGTGATTATGATTGAATGATTGTGATTGCATGATTTTGAATATACGATTGTGATTGTATGATTGTGATTGTATGATTGTGATTGTATGATTGTGATTGTATGATTGTGATAATATGATTGTGATTGTAAGATTGTAATTGTATGACTGTGATTGTATGATTGTCATTGTATGATTGTGATTGTATGATTATGATTGTATGATTGTGATTGTATGATTGTGATGGTATGATTGTGATTGTATGATTGCGATCGTATGATTGTGATTGTATGATTATGATTGTATGATTGTGAATGTATGATTGCGATTATATGATTGTGATTGTATGATTATGATTGTATTTTTGTGATTGTATGATTGTGATTGTATGATTGCGATTGTATTATTGTGCTTGTATGATTGTGATAGTATGATTGTGATTGTATGATTGTGATTGTATGATTGCGATTGTATGATTGTAATTGTATGATTGTGATTGTATGATTGTGATTGTGTGATTGTGATTGTGTGATTGTGATTGTATGATTGTGATTGTATGATTGCGATTGTGTGATTGTATTTGGGAGATTGTAATTGTATGATTGCGATTTTATAATTGCGATTGTATGCTGGTGACTGTATTATTGTGATTGTATGATTGTGATTGTATGATTGTGATTGTATGATTGTGATTGCATGATTGTGATTGTATGATTGTGTTTGTATGATTGCGATTGTATGAATGCGATTGTATGATTGTGATTGCATGATTGTGATTGTATGATTGTGATTGTATGATATTGAGTGTATGATTGTGATTGTATGATTGTGATTGTATGATTGTGGTAGTATGATTGTGATTGTATGATTGTGATTGTATGACTGTGATTGTATGATTGTGATTGTGCGATTGTGATTGTGCGATTGTGATTGTACGATTGTGATTGTACGATTGTGATTGTAGGATTGTGATTGTATGATTATGATTGAATGATTGTGATTGCATGATTGTGATTGTATGATTGTGATTGCATGATTTTGAATGTATGATTGTGATTGTATGATTGTGATTGTATGACTGTGATTGTATGATTGTGATTGTGCGATTGTGATTGTGCGATTGTGATTGTATGATTGTGATTGTATGATTATGATTGTATTTTTGTGATTGTATGATTGTGATTGTATGATTGCGGTTGTATGAATGCGATTGTACGATTGTGATTGCATGATTGTGATTGCATGATTGTGATTGTATGATATTGATTGTATGATTGCGATTGTATGATTGTGATTGTATGACTGTGATTGTATGATTGTGATTGTGCGATTGTGATTGTGCGATTGTGATTGTACGATTGTGATTGTATGATTATGATTGAATGATTGTGATTGCATGATTGTGATTGTATGATTGTGATTGCATGATTTTGAATGTATGATTGTGATTGTATGATTGTGATTGTATGATTGTGATTGTATGATTGTGATAGTATGATTGTGATTGTAAGATTGTGATTGTATGATTGTGATTGTATGATTATGATTGTATTTTTGTGATTGTATAATTATGATTGTATGATTGTGATTGTATGATTGTGATTGTATGATTGCGAATGTATGAATGCGATTGTATGATTGTGATTGCATGATTGTGATTGTATGATTGTGATTGTATGATATTGATTGTATGATTGTGATTGTAAGATTGTGATTGTATGACCGTGATTGTATGTTTGTGATTGTATGATTGTGATTGTATGATTATGATTGTATGATTGTGATTGTATGATTGTATTTGGGAGATTGTATTTTGGAGATTGTAATTGTAGGATTGCGATTGTGCGATTGTGATTGTATGATTGTGATTGTATGAATGCGATTGTATGATTGTGATTGCATGATTGTGATTGTATGATTGTGATTGTATGATTGTGATTGTATGATATTGATTGTATGATTGTGATTGTATGATTGAGATTGTATGATTGTGATTGTATGATTGTGATTGTATGACTGTGATTGTATGATTGTGATTGTGCGATTGTGATTGTGCGATTGTGATTGTATGATTGTGATTGTATGATTATGATTGTATTTTTGTGATTGTATGATTGTGATTGTATGATTGCGGTTGTATGAATGCGATTGTACGATTGTGATTGCATGATTGTGATTGCATGATTGTGATTGTATGATATTGATTGTATGATTGCGATTGTATGATTGTGATTGTATGACTGTGATTGTATGATTGTGATTGTGCGATTGTGATTGTGCGATTGTGATTGTACGATTGTGATTGTATGATTATGATTGAATGATTGTGATTGCATGATTGTGATTGTATGATTGTGATTGCATGATTTTGAATGTATGATTGTGATTGTATGATTGTGATTGTATGATTGTGATTGTATGATTGTGATTGTATGATTGTGATAGTATGATTGTGATTGTAAGATTGTGATTGTATGATTGTGATTGTATGATTATGATTGTATTTTTGTGATTGTATAATTATGATTGTATGATTGTGATTGTATGATTGTGATTGTATGATTGCGATTGTATGAATGCGATTGTATGATTGTGATTGCATGATTGTGATTGTATGATTGTGATTGTATGATATTGATTGTATGATTGTGATTGTATGATTGTGATTGTATGATTGCGATTGTATGATTGTGATTGTATGATTATGATTGTATGATTGTGATTGTATGATTATGATTGTACGGTTGTGACTGTATGATTGTGATGGTATGATTGCGATTGTATGATTGCGATAGTATGACTGTGATTGTACGATTGTGATTGTGCAATTGTGATTGTACGATTGTGATTGTACGGTTGTGATTGTATGGTTGTGATTGTATGATTATGATTGAATGATTGTGATTGCATGATTGTGATTGTATGACTGTGATTACATGATTTTGAATGTATGATAGTGATTGTATGATTGTGATTGTATGATTGTGATTGTATGATTGTGATAGTATGATTGTGATTGTAAGATTGTGATTGTATGACCGTGATTGTATGATTGTGATTGTACGATTGTGATTGTATGATTATGATTGTATGATTGTGATAGTATGATTGTGATTGTATGATTGCGATTGTATGATTGTGATTGTATGATTATGATTGTATTTTTGTGATTGTATAATTATGATTGTATGATTGTGATTGTATGATTGTGATTGTATGATTGTGATTGTATGATTGCTATTGTATGAATGCGATTGTATGATTGTGATTGCATGATTGTGATTGTATGATTGTGATTGTATGATATTGATTGTATGATTGTGATTGTGCGATTGTGATTGTATGATTGTGATTGTACGATTGTGATTGTACGATTGTGATTGTATGATTATGATTGAATGATTGTGATTGCATGATTGTGATTGTATGATTGTGATTGCATGATTTTGAGTGTATGATTGTGATTGTATGATTGTGATTGTATGATTGTGATTGTATGATTGTGATAGTATGATTGTGATTGTATGATTGCGATTGTATGATTGTGATTGTACGGTTGTGACTGTATGATTGTGATGGTATGATTGCGATTGTATGATTGCGATAGTATGATTGTGATTGTATGATTGTGATTGTATGATTGTGATTGTATGATTGCGATTGTATGATTGTGATTGTATGATTATGATTGTATGATTGTGATTGTATGATTATGATTGTACGGTTGTGACTGTATGATTGTGATGGTATGATTGCGACTGTATGATTGCGATAGTATGATTGTGATTGTATGATTATGATTGTATGATTGTGACAGTATGATTGTGATTGTATGATTGTGATTGTGTGATTGCGATTGTATGATTGCGATTGTATGATTGTGATTGTATGATTGTGATTGTAAGATTGTGATTGTATGACTGTGATTGTATGACTGTGATTGTATGATTGTGATTGTATGATTGTGATTGTATGATTGTGATAATATGATTGTGATAGTATGATTGTGGTTGTATGATTGTGATTGTATGACTGTGATTGTATGGTTGTGATTGTATGATTGTGATTGTATGACTGTGATTGTATGATTGTGATTGTAAGATTGTGATTGTGTGACTGTCATTGTATGATTGTGATTGTATGATTGTGATTGTATGATTATGATTGTATGATTGTGATTGTATGATTGGGATCGTATGATTGTGATTGTATGATTGTGATTGTATGATTGTGATTGTATGATTGCGATTGTATGATTGTAATTGTATGATTGTGATTGTATGATTGTGATTGTATGATTGTGATTGTGTGATTGTGAGTGTATGATTGTGATTGTATGATTGTGATTGTATGATTGTGATTGTATGATTGTGATTGTATGATTGTAATTGTATGATTATGATTGTACGATTGTGATTGCATGATTGTGATTGTATGATTGAGATTGTATGATTATGATTGAATGATTGTGATTGCATGATTGTGATTGTCTGATTGTGATTGCATGATTTTGAATATACGATTGTGATTGTATGATTGTGATGGTATGATTGTGATTGTATGATTGTGATAGTATGATTGTGATTGTAAGATTGTGATTGTATGACTGTGATTGTATGATTGTCATTGTATGATTGTGATTGTATGATTATGATTGTATGATTGTGATTGTATGATTGTGATGGTATGATTGTGATTGTATGATTGCGATCGTATGATTGTGATTGTATGATTATGATTGTATGATTGTGAATGTATGATTGCGATTGTATGATTGTGATTGTATGATTATGATTGTATTTTTGTGATTGTATGATTGTGATTGTATGATTGCGATTGTATTATTGTGATTGTATGATTGTGATAGTATGATTGTGATTGTATGATTGTGATTGTATGATTGCGATTGTATGATTGTAATTGTATGATTGTGATTGTATGATTGTGATTGTATGATTGTGATTGTGTGATTGTGATTGTATGATTGTGATTGTATGATTGTGATTGTGTGATTGTATTTGGGAGATTGTAATTGTATGATTGCGATTTTATAATTGCGATTGTATGCTTGTGACTGTATTATTGTGATTGTATGCTGGTGACTGTATTATTGTGATTGTATGATTGTGATTGTATGATTGTGATTGTATGATTGTGATTGCATTATTGTGATTGTATGATTGTGTTTGTATGATTGTGATTGTATGATTGTGATTGTATGATTGTGTTTGGGTGATTGTAATTGTATGATTGCGATTGTATGATTGTGATTGTATGATTATTATCGTATGATTGTGATTGTTTGACTGCGATTGTATGATTGTGATTGTATGATTGTGATTGTATGATTGTGATTGTATGATTGTGATTGTATGATTGTGATTGTATGATTGTGATTGTATTGTTGCGATTGTATGATTGTGATTGTATGATTGTGATTGTATGATTGTGATTGTATGATTGTTATTGTGTTATTGTATTTGGGAGATTGTAATTGTATGATTGCGATTTTACGATTGCGATTGTATGCTGGCGACTGTATTATTGTGATTGTATGATTGTGATTGTATGATTGTGATTGTACGATTGTATTTGGGTGATTGTAATTGTATGATTGTGATTGCATGATTGTGATTGTATGATTGTGATTGTGTGATTGTGATTGTATGATTGTGATTGTATGATTGTGATTGTGTGATTGTATTTGGGAGATTGTAATTGTATGATTGCGATTTTATAATTGCGATTGTATGCTGGTGACTGTATTATTGTGATTGTATGCTGGTGACTGTATTATTGTGATTGTATGATTGTGATTGTATGATTGTGATTGTATGATTGTGATTGTATGATTGTGATTGCATTATTGTGATTGTATGATTGTGTTTGTATGATTGTGATTGTATGATTGTGATTGTATGATTGTGTTTGGGTGATTGTAATTGTATGATTGCGATTGTATGATTGTGATTGTATGATTATTATCGTATGATTGTGATTGTTTGACTGCGATTGTATGATTGTGATTGTATGATTGTGATTGTATGATTGTGATTGTATGATTGTGATTGTATGATTGTGATTGTATGATTGTGATTGTATGATTGTGATTGTATGATTGTGATTGTATGATTGTAATTGTATGATTGCGATTGTATGATTGTGATTGTATGATTATTATCGTATGATTGTGATTGTTTGACTGCGATTGTATGATTGTGATTGTATCATTGTGATTGTATGATTGTAATTGTGTGATTGTGATTGTATGATTGTGATTGTATGATTGCGTGTGTATGATTGTAATTCTATGATTGTGATTGTATGATTGTGATCGTATGGTTGTGATTGTTCGATTGCGATTGTACGTTTGCGATTGTATTATTGTGATTGTATGATTGTGGTAGTATGGTTGTGATTTTATGATTGTGATTGTATGATTGTGATTGTATTGTTGCGATTGTATGATTGTGATTGTATGATTGTGATTGTATGATTGTGATTGTATGATTGTTATTGTGTTATTGTATTTGGGAGATTGTAATTGTATGATTGCGATTTTATGATTGCGATTGTATGCTGGTGACTGTATTATTGTGATTGTATGATTGTGATTGTATGATTGTGATTGTACGATTGTATTTGGGTGATTGTAATTGTATGATTGTGATTGCATGATTGTGATTGTATGATTGTGATTGTATGATATTGATTGTATGATTGTGATTGTATGATTGTGATTGTATGATTGTGATAGTATGATTGTGATTGTATGATTGTGATTGTATGACTGTGATTGTATGATTGTGATTGTGCGATTGTGATTGTGCGATTGTGATTGTACGATTGTGATTGTACGATTGTGATTGTAGGATTGTGATTGTATGATTATGATTGAATGATTGTGATTGCATGATTGTGATTGAATGATTGTGATTGCATGATTTTGAATGTATGATTGTGATTGTATGATTGTGATTGTATGATTGTGATTGTATGATTGTGATTGTATGATTGTGATAGTATGATTGTGATTGTATGATTGCGATTATATGATTGTGATTGTATGATTATGATTGTATTTTTGTGATTGTATGATTGTGATTGTATGATTGTGATTGTATGATTGCGATTGTATGAATGCGATTGTATGATTGTGATTGCATGATTGTGATTGTATGAATGTGATTGTATGATATTGATTGTATGATTGTGATTGTATGATTGTGATTGTCTGATTGTGGTTGTATGATTGTGAGTGTATGATTGTGATTGTATGATTGTGATTGTATGATTGTGATTGTATGATTGTGATTGTATGATTGTGATTGTATGATTGTAATTGTATGATTATGATTGTACGATTGTGATTGCATGATTGTGATTGTATGATTGAGATTGCATGATTTTGTATGTATGATTGTGATTGTATGATTGTGAGTGTATGATTGTGATTGTATGATTGTGATAGTATGATTGTGATTGTATGATTGTGATTGTATGATTGTAATTGTATAATTATGATTGTACGATTGTGATTGCATGATTGTGATTGTATGATTGAGATTGCATGATTTTGTATGTATGATTGTGATTGTATGATTGTGATTGTATGATTGTGATTGTATGATTGCGATTGTATGAATGCGATTGTATGATTGTGATTGCATGATTGTGATTGTATGAATGTGATTGTATGATATTGATTGTATGATTGTGAATGTATGATTGCGATTGTATGATTGTGATTGTATGATTATGATTGTATGATTGTAATTGTATGATTGTGATTGCATGATTGTGATTGTATGATTGTAATTGTATGATTGTGATTGTATGATTGTGATTGTATGATTGTGATTGTGTGATTGTGAGTGTATGATTGTGATTGTATGATTGTGATTGTATGATTGTGATAGTATGATTGTGATTGTAAGATTGTGATTGTATGACTGTGATTGTATGATTGTCATTGTATGATTGTGATTGTATGATTATGATTGTATGATTGTGATTGTATGATTGTGATGGTATGATTGTGATTGTATGATTGCGATCGTATGATTGTGATTGTATGATTATGATTGTATGATTGTGAATGTATGATTGCGATTGTATGATTGTGATTGTATGATTATGATTGTATTTTTGTGATTGTATGATTGTGATTGTATGATTGCGATTGTATGATTGTGATTGTATGATTGTGATTGTATGATTGTGATTGTGTGATTGTATTTGGGAGATTGTAATTGTATGATTGCGATTTTATAATTGCGATTGTATGCTGGTGACTGTATTATTGTGATTGTATGATTGTGATTGTATGATTGTGATTGTATGATTGTGATTGCATTATTGTGATTGTGTGATTGTGTTTGTATGATTGTGATTGTATGATTGTGATTGTACGATTGTGCTTGGGTGAATGTAATTGTATGATTGCGATTGTATGATTGTGATTGTATGATTATTATCGTATGATTGTGATTGTTTGACTGCGATTGTATGATTGTGATTGTATGATTGTGATTGTATGATTGTGATTGTATGATTGTGATTGTATGATTGTGATTGTATGATTGTGATTGTATGATTGTGATTGTATGATTGTGATTGTATGATTGTGATTGTATGATTGTGATTGTATGATTGTGATTGTATGATTGTGATTGTATGATTGTGATTGTGTGATTGCGATTGTATGAATGCGATTGTATGATTGTGATTGCATGATTGTGATTGTATGATTGTGATTGTGTGATTGCGATTGTATGAATGCGATTGTATGATTGTGATTGTATGATTGTGATTGTATGACTGTGAGTGTATGATTGTGATTGTGCGATTGTGATTGTGCGATTGTGATTGTACGATTGTGATTGTACGATTGTGATTGTATGATTGTGATTGTATGATTGTGATTGAATGATTGTGATTACATGATTGTGATTGTATGATTGTGATTGCATGATTTTGAATGTATGATTGTGATTGTGTGATTGTGATTGTATGATTGTGATTGTATGATTGTGATTGTGTGATTGTATTTGGGAGATTGTAATTGTATGATTGCGATTTTATAATTGCGATTGTATGCTGGTGACTGTATTATTGTGATTGGATGATTGTGATTGTATGATTGTGATTGTATGATTGTGATCGCATGATTGTGATTGTATGATTGTGTTTGTATGATTGTGATTGTATGATTGTGATTGTATGATTGTGTTTGGGTGATTGTAATTGTATGATTGCGATTGTATGATTGTGATTGTATGATTATTATCGTATGATTGTGATTGTTTGACTGCGATTGTATGATTGTGATTGTATCATTGTGATTGTATGATTGTAATTGTGTGATTGTGATTGTATGATTGTGATTGTATGATTGCGTGTGTATGATTGTAATTCTATGATTGTGATTGTATGATTGTGATCGTATGGTTGTGATTGTTCGATTGCGATTGTACGTTTGCGATTGTATTATTGTGATTGTATGATTGTGGTAGTATGGTTGTGATTTTATGATTGTGATTGTATGATTGTGATTGTATTGTTGCGATTGTATGATTGTGATTGTTTGATTGTGATTGTATGATTGTGATTGTATGATTGTTATTGTGTTATTGTATTTGGGAGATTGTAATTGTATGATTGCGATTTTATGATTGCGATTGTATGCTGGTGACTGTATTATTGTGATTGTATGATTGTGATTGTATGATTGTGATTGTACGATTGTATTTGGGTGATTGTAATTGTATGATTGTGATTGCATGATTGTGATTGTATGATTGTGATTGTATGATATTGATTGTATGATTGTGATTGTATGATTGTGATTGTATGATTGTGATTGTATGATTGTGATTGTATGATTGTGATTGTGCGATTGTGATTGTGCGATTGTGATTGTACGATTGTGATTGTACGATTGTGATTGTATGATTGTGATTGTAAGATTGTGATTGTATGACCGTGATTGTATGATTGTGATTGTATGATTGTGATTGTATGATTATGATTGTATGATTGTGATTGTATGATTGTGATTGTATGATTGTGATTGTATGATCATGATTGTATTTTTGTGATTGTATGATTATGATTGAATGATTGTGATTCCATGATTGTGATTGTATGATTGTGATTGCATGATTTTGAATGTATGATTGTGATTGTATGATTGTGATTGTATGATTGTGATTGTATGATTGTGATAGTATGATTGTGATTGTATGATTGCGATTGTATGATTGCGATTGTATGATTGTGATTGTATGATTATGATTGTATTTTTGTGATTGTATGATTATGATTGTATGATTGTGATTGTATGATTGTGATTGTATGATTGCGATTGTATGAATGCGATAGTATGATTGTGATTGCATGATTGCGATTGTATGATTGTGATTGTATGATATTGATTGTATGATTGTGACTGTATGATTGTGATTGTATGATTGTGATTGTATGATTGTGATTGTATGATTGTGATTGTCTGATTGTGGTTGTATGATTGTGACTGTATGATTGTGATTGTATGATTGTCATTGTATGATTGTGATTGTATGATTGTCATTGTATGATTGTGATTGTATGATTGTGATTGCATGATTGTGATTGTATGATTGAGATTGCATGATTTTGTATGTATGATTGTGATTGTATGATTGTGATTGTATGATTGTGATTGTATGATTGTGATTGTATGATTGTGATTGTATGATTGTGATAGTATGATTGTGATTGTATGATTGTGATTGCATGATTGTGATTGTATGATTGTGATTTTATGACTGTGATTGTATGATTGTGATTGTGCGATTGTGATTGTACGATTTTGATTGTCTGATTGTGGTTGTATGATTGTGACTGTATGATTGTGATTGTATGATTGTGATTGTATGATTGTCATTGTATGATTATGATTGTATGATTGTGATTGCATGATTGTGATTGTATGATTGAGATTGCATGATTTTGTATGTATGATTGTGATTGTATGATTGTGATAGTATGATTGTGATTGTATGATTGCGATTGTATGATTGTGATTGTATGATTATGATTGTATTTTTGTGATTGTATAATTATGATTGTATGATTGTGATTGTATGATTGTGATTGTATGATTGTGATTGTATGATTATGATTGTATGATTGTGATTGTATGATTGTGATGGTATGATTGTGATTGTATGATTGCGATCGTATGATTGTGATTTTATGATTATGATTGTATGATTGTGAATGTATGATTGCGATTGTATGATTGTGATTGTATGATTATGATTGTATTTTTGTGATTGTATGATTGTGATTGTATGATTGCGATTGTACTATTGTGATTGTATGATTGTGATAGTATGATTGTGATTGTATGATTGTGATTGTATGATTGCGATTGTATGATTGTAATTGTATGATTGTGATTGTATGATTGTGATTGTATGATTGTGATTGTGTGATTGTGAGTGTATGATTGTGATTGTATGATTGTGATTGTATGATTGTGATTGTATGATTGTGATTGTATGATTGTAATTGTATGATTATGATTGTACGATTGTGATTGCATGATTGTGATTGTATGATTGAGATTGTATGATTATGATTGAATGATTGTGATTGCATGATTGTGATTGTCTGATTGTGATTGCATGATTTTGAATATACGATTGTGATTGTATGATTGTGATGGTATGATTGTGATTGTATGATTGTGATAGTATGATTGTGATTGTAAGATTGTGATTGTATGACTGTGATTGTATGATTGTGATTGTATGATTGTGATTGTATGATTATGATTGTATGATTGTGATTGTATGATTGTGATGGTATGATTGTGATTGTATGATTGCGATCGTATGATTGTGATCGTATGATTATGATTGTATGATTGTGAATGTATGATTGCGATTGTATGATTGTGATTGTATGATTATGATTGTATTTTTGTGATTGTATGATTGTGATTGTATGATTGCGATTGTATTATTGTGATTGTATGATTGTGATAGTATGATTGTGATTGTATGATTGTGATTGTATGATTGCGATTGTATGATTGTAATTGTATGATTGTGATTGTATGATTGTGATTGTATGATTGTGATTGTGTGATTGTGATTGTATGATTGTGATTGTATGATTGTGATTGTGTGATTGTATTTGGGAGATTGTAATTGTATGATTGCGATTTTATAATTGCGATTGTATGCTGGTGACTGTATTATTGTGATTGTATGCTGGTGACTGTATTATTGTGATTGTATGATTGTGATTGTATGATTGTGATTGTATGATTGTGATTGCATTATTGTGATTGTATGATTGTGATTGTATGATTGTGATTGTATGATTGTGATTGTATGATTGTGTTTGGGTGATTGTAATTGTATGATTGCGATTGTATGATTGTGATTGTATGATTATTATCGTATGATTGTGATTGTTTGACTGCGATTGTATGATTGTGATTGTATGATTGTGATTGTACGATTGTGATTGTATGATTGTGATTGTATGATTGTGATTGTATGATTGTGATTGTATGATTGTGATTGTATGATTGTGATTGTATGATTGTGATTGTATGATTGTAATTGTATGATTGCGATTGTATGATTGTGATTGTATGATTATTATCGTATGATTGTGATTGTTTGACTGCGATTGTATGATTGTGATTGTATCATTGTGATTGTATGATTGTAATTGTGTGATTGTGATTGTATGATTGTGATTGTATGATTGCGTGTGTATGATTGTAATTCTATGATTGTGATTGTATGATTGTGATCGTATGGTTGTGATTGTTCGATTGCGATTGTACGTTTGCGATTGTATTATTGTGATTGTATGATTGTGGTAGTATGGTTGTGATTTTATGATTGTGATTGTATGATTGTGATTGTATTGTTGCGATTGTATGATTGTGATTGTATGATTGTGATTGTATGATTGTGATTGTATGATTGTTATTGTGTTATTGTATTTGGGAGATTGTAATTGTATGATTGCGATTTTATGATTGCGATTGTATGCTGGTGACTGTATTATTGTGATTGTATGATTGTGATTGTATGATTGTGATTGTACGATTGTATTTGGGTGATTGTAATTGTATGATTGTGATTGCATGATTGTGATTGTATGATTGTGATTGTATGACATTGATTGTATGATTGTGATTGTATGATTGTGATTGTATGATTGTGATAGTATGATTGTGATTGTATGATTGTGATTGTATGACTGTGATTGTATGATTGTGATTGTGCGATTGTGATTGTGCGATTGTGATTGCACGATTGTGATTGTACGATTGTGATTGTAGGATTGTGATTGTATGATTATGATTGAATGATTGTGATTGCATGATTGTGATTGTATGATTGTGATTGCATGATTTTGAATGTATGATTGTGATTGTATGATTGTGATTGTATGATTGTGATTGTATGATTGTGATAGTATGATTGTGATTGTATGATTGCGATTGTATGATTGTGATTGTATGATTATGATTGTATTTTTGTGATTGTATAATTATGATTGTATGATTGTGATTGTATGATTGTGATTGTATGATTGTGATTGTATGATTGTGATTGTATGACTGTGATTGTATGATTGTGATTGTGCGATTCTGATTGTACGATTGTGATTGTACGGTTGTGATTGTATGGTTGTGATTGTACGATTATGATTGAATGATTGTGATTGCATGATTGTGATTGTATGATTGTGATTGCATGATTTTGAATGTGTGATAGTGATTGTATGATTGTGATTGTATGATTGTGATTGTATGATTGTGATAGTATGATTGTGATTGTAAGATTGTGATTGTATGACCGTGATTGTATGATTGTGATTGTATGATTGTGATTGTATGATTATGATTGTATGATTGTGATTGTGTGATTGTGATTGTATGATTGTGATTGTATGATCATGATTGTATTTTTGTGATTGTATGATTATGATTGAATGATTGTGATTGCATGATTGTGATTGTATGATTGTGATTGCATGATTTTGAATGTATGATTGTGATTGTATGATTGTGATTGTATGATTGTGATTGTATGATTGTGATAGTATGATTGTGATTGTATGATTGCGATTGTATGATTGCGATTGTATGATTGTGATTGTATGATTATGATTGTATTTTTGTGATTGTATGATTATGATTGTATGACTGTGATTGTATGATTGTGATTGTATGATTGCGATTGTATGAATGCGATAGTATGATTGTGATTGCATGATTGCGATTGTATGATTGTGACTGTATGATTGTGATTGCATGATTGTGATTGTATGATTGTGATTGTATGATTGTGATTGTCTGATTGTGGTTGTATGATTGTGACTGTATGATTGTGATTGTATGATTGTGATTGTATGATTGTGATTGTATGATTGTCATTGTATGATTATGATTGTATGATTGTGATTGCATGATTGTGATTGTATGATTGAGATTGCATGATTTTGTATGTATGATTGTGATTGTATGATTGTGATTGTATGATTGTGATTGTATGATTGTGATAGTATGATTGTGATTGTATGATTGTGATTGTATGATTGTGATTGTATGATTGCGATTGTATGAATGCGATTGTATGATTGTGATTGCATGATTGTGATTGTATGATTGTGATTGTATGATATTGATTGTATGATTGTGATTGTATGATTGTGATTGTATGATTGTGATTGTATGACTGTGATAGTATGATTGTGATTGTATGATTGTGATTGTATGACTGTGATTGTATGATTGTGATTGTGCGATTGTGATTGTGCGATTGTGATTGTACGATTGTGATTGTATGATTGTGATTGTAGGATTGTGATTGTATGATTATGATTGAATGATTGTGATTGCATGATTGTGATTGTATGATTGTGATTGCATGATTTTGAATGTATGATTGTGATTGTATGATTGTGATTGTATGATTGTGATAGTATGATTGTGATTGTATGATTGTGATTGTATGATTGTGATAGTATGATTGTGATTGTGTGATTGCGATTGTATGATTGCGATTGTATGATTGTGATTGTATGATTGTGATTGTATGATTGTGATAGTATGATTGTGATTGTATGACTGTGATTGTATGACTGTGATTGTATGATTGTGATTGTATGATTGTGATTGTAAGATTGTGATTGTATTACTGTGATTGTATGATTGTGATTGTATGATTGTGATTGTATGATTGCGATTGTATGATTGTGATAGTATGATTGTGATTGTATGATTGTGATTGTATGATTATGATTGTATTTTTGTGATTGTATAATTATGATTGTATAATTATGATTGTATGATTGTGATTGTATGATTGTGATTGTATGATTGTAATTGTATGATTGCGATTGTATGAATGCGATTGTATGATTGTGATTGTATGATTGTGATTGTATGATTGTGATTGTATGATTGTGATAGTATGATTGTGATTGTGTGATTGCGATTGTATGATTGCGATTGTATGATTGTGATTGTATGATTGTGATTGTATGATTGTGATTGTATGATTGTGATTGTATGATTGTATTTGGGA
Source organism: Megachile rotundata (assembly GCF_050947335.1). Taxonomy (NCBI): domain Eukaryota; kingdom Metazoa; phylum Arthropoda; class Insecta; order Hymenoptera; family Megachilidae; genus Megachile; species Megachile rotundata. The sequence continues at coordinate 80,345 of NW_027473318.1, read as the reverse complement.
GATTGTAGTTGTATGATTGCGATTGTATGATTGTGATTGTATGATTGTGATGTATGATTGTAATTGTATGATTATGATTGTATGATTGTGATTGTATGATTGTGGTGGTATGATTGTGATTGTATGATTGCGATCGTATGATTGTGATTCAATGATTATGATTGTATGATTGTGATTGTATGATTGCGATTGTATGATTGTGATTGTATGATTATGATTGTATTTTTGTGATTGTATGATTGTGATTGTATGACTGTGATTGTACGATTGTGATTGTATGATTGTGATTGTATGATTGCGATTGTATGAATGCCACTGTATGATTGTGATTGCATGATTGTGATTATATGATTGTGATTGTATGATATTGATTGTATGATTGTGATTGTATGATTGTGATTTTATGATTGTGATAGTATGATTGTGATTGTATGAATGTGATTGCATGATTTTTAATGTATGATTGTAATTGTACGATTGTGATTGTATGATTGTGATTGTATGATTGTGATAGTATGATTGTGATTTTAAGATTGTGATTGTATGACTGTGATTGTATGATTGTGATTGTATGATTGTCATTGTATGATTATGATTGTATGATTGTGATTGCATGATTGTGACTGTATGATTGAGATTGCATGATTTTGTATGTATGATTGTGATTGTATGATTGTGATTGTATGATTGTGATTGTATGATTGTGATTGTATGATTGTGATTGTATGATTGTGATTGTATGATTGTGATTGTATGATTGTGATTGTATGATTGTGATTGTATGATTGTGATTGTATGATTGTGATTGTGTGATTGCGATTGTATGATTGTGATAGTATGATTGTGATTGTATGAATGTGATTGCATGATTTTTAATGTATGATTGTAATTGTACGATTGTGATTGTATGATTGTGATTGTATGATTGTGATAGTATGATTGTGATTTTAAGATTGTGATTGTATGACTGTGATTGTATGATTGTGATTGTATGATTGTCATTGTATGATTATGATTGTATGATTGTGATTGCATGATTGTGACTGTATGATTGAGATTGCATGATTTTGTATGTATGATTGTGATTGTATGATTGTGATTGTATGATTGTGATTGTATGATTGTGATTGTATGATTGTGATTGTATGATTGTGATTGTGTGATTGCGATTGTATGAATGCGATTGTATGATTGTGATTGCATGATTGTGATTGTATGATTGTGATTGTATGATATTGATTGTATGATTGTGATTGTATGATTGTGATTGTATGACTGTGATTGTATGATTGTGATTGTACGATTGTGATTGTACGATTGTGATTGTACGATTGTGATTGTGTGATTATGATTGAATGATTGTGATTGCATGATTTTGAATATACGATTGTGATTGTATGATTGTGATTGTATGATTGTGATTGTATGATTGTGATTGTATGATTGTGATAATATGACTGTGATTGTAAGATTGTGATTGTATGACTGTGATTGTATGATTGTCATTGTATGATTGTGATTGTATGATTATGATTGTATGATTGTGATTGTATGATTGTGATGGTATGATTGTGATTGTATGATTGCGATCGTATGATTGTGATTGTATGATTATGATTGTATGATTGTGAATGTATGATTGCGATTGTATGATTGTGATTGTATGATTATGATTGTATTTTTGTGATTGTATGATTGTGATTGTATGATTGCGATTGTATTATTGTGCTTGTATGATTGTGATAGTATGATTGTGATTGTATGATTGTGATTGTATGATTGCGATTGTATGATTGTAATTGTATGATTGTGATTGTATGATTGTGATTGTGTGATTGTGATTGTGTGATTGTGATTGTATGATTGTGATTGTATGATTGTGATTGTGTGATTGTATTTGGGAGATTGTAATTGTATGATTGCGATTTTATAATTGCGATTGTATGCTGGTGACTGTATTATTGTGATTGTATGATTGTGATTGTATGATTGTGATTGTATGATTGTGATTGCATGATTGTGATTGTATGATTGTGTTTGTATGATTGCGATTGTATGAATGCGATTGTATGATTGTGATTGCATGATTGTGATTGTATGATTGTGATTGTATGATATTGAGTGTATGATTGTGATTGTATGATTGTGATTGTATGATTGTGGTAGTATGATTGTGATTGTATGTTTGTGATTGTATGACTGTGATTGTATGATTGTGATTGTGCGATTGTGATTGTGCGATTGTGATTGTACGATTGTGATTGTACGATTGTGATTGTAGGATTGTGATTGTATGATTATGATTGAATGATTGTGATTGCATGATTGTGATTGTATGATTGTGATTGCATGATTTTGAATGTATGATTGTGATTGTATGATTGTGATTGTATGATTGTGATAGTATGATTGTGATAGTATGATTGTGATTGTATGATTGCGATTGTATGATTGTGATTGTATGATTATGATTGTATTTTTGTGATTGTATAATTATGATTGTATGATTGTGATTGTATGATTGTGATTGTATGATTGTGATTGTATGATTGTGATTGTATGACTGTGATTGTATGATTGTGATTGTGCGATTCTGATTGTACGATTGTGATTGTACGGTTGTGATTGTATGGTTGTGATTGTACGATTATGATTGAATGATTGTGATTGCATGATTGTGATTGTATGATTGTGATTGCATGATTTTGAATGTGTGATAGTGATTGTATGATTGTGATTGTATGATTGTGATTGTATGATTGTGATTGTATGATTGTGATAGTATGATTGTGATTGTAAGATTGTGATTGTATGATTGTGATTGTATGATTGTGATTGCATGATTTTGAATGTATGATTGTGATTGTATGATTGTGATTGTATGATTGTGATAGTATGATTGTGATTGTATGATTGTGATTGTATGATTGTGATAGTATGATTGTGATTGTGTGATTGCGATTGTATGATTGCGATTGTATGATTGTGATTGTATGATTGTGATTGTATGATTGTGATAGTATGATTGTGATTGTATGACTGTGATTGTATGACTGTGATTGTATGATTGTGATTGTATGATTGTGATTGTAAGATTGTGATTGTATTACTGTGATTGTATGATTGTGATTGTATGATTGTGATTGTATGATTGCGATTGTATGATTGTGATAGTATGATTGTGATTGTATGATTGTGATTGTATGATTATGATTGTATTTTTGTGATTGTATAATTATGATTGTATAATTATGATTGTATGATTGTGATTGTATGATTGTGATTGTATGATTGTAATTGTATGATTGCGATTGTATGATTGCGATTGTATGATTGTGATTGTATGATTGTGATTGTATGATTGTGATTGTATGATTGTGATAGTATGATTGTGATTGTGTGATTGCGATTGTATGATTGCGATTGTATGATTGTGATTGTATGATTGTGATTGTATGATTGTGATTGTATGATTGTGATTGTATGATTGTATTTGGGAGATTGTAGTTGTATGATTGCGATTGTATGATTGTGATTGTATGATTGTGATGTATGATTGTAATTGTATGATTATGATTGTATGATTGTGATTGTATGATTGTGGTGGTATGATTGTGATTGTATGATTGCGATCGTATGATTGTGATTCAATGATTATGATTGTATGATTGTGATTGTATGATTGCGATTGTATGATTGTGATTGTATGATTATGACTGTATTTTTGTGATTGTATGATTGTGATTGTATGACTGTGATTGTATGATTGTGATTGTACGATTGTGATTGTATGATTGTGATTGTATGATTGCGATTGTTTGAATGCCACTGTATGATTGTGATTGCATGATTGTGATTATATGATTGTGATTGTATGATTGTGATTGTATGATTGTGATTTTATGATTGTGATAGTATGATTGTGATTGTATGAATGTGATTGCATGATTTTTAATGTATGATTGTAATTGTACGATTGTGATTGTATGATTGTGACTGTATGATTGAGATTGCATGATTTTGTATGTATGATTGTGATTGTATGATTGTGATTGTATGATTGTGATTGTATGATTGTGATTGTATGATTGTGATTGTATGATTGTGATTGTATGATTGTGATTGTATGATTGTGATTGTGTGATTGCGATTGTATGATTGTGATAGTATGATTGTGATTGTATGAATGTGATTGCATGATTTTTAATGTATGATTGTAATTGTACGATTGTGATTGTATGATTGTGATTGTATGATTGTGATAGTATGATTGTGATTGTATGATTGTGATTGTATGATTGTGATTGTATGATTGTGATTGTGTGATTGCGATTGTATGAATGCGATTGTATGATTGTGATTGCATGATTGTGATTGTATGATTGTGATTGTATGATATTGATTGTATGATTGTGATTGTATGATTGTGATTGTATTACTGTGATTGTATGATTGTGATTGTACGATTGTGATTGTACGATTGTGATTGTACGATTGTGATTGTGTGATTATGATTGAATGATTGTGATTGCATGATTTTGAATATACGATTGTGATTGTATGATTGTGATTGTATGATTGTGATTGTATGATTGTGATTGTATGATTGTGATAATATGATTGTGATTGTAAGATTGTGATTGTATGACTGTGATTGTATGATTGTCATTGTATGATTGTGATTGTATGATTATGATTGTATGATTGTGATTGTATGATTGTGATGGTATGATTGTGATTGTATGATTGCGATCGTATGATTGTGATTGTATGATTATGATTGTATGATTGTGAATGTATGATTGCGATTGTATGATTGTGATTGTATGATTATGATTGTATTTTTGTGATTGTATGATTGTGATTGTATGATTGCGATTGTATTATTGTGCTTGTATGATTGTGATAGTATGATTGTGATTGTATGATTGTGATTGTATGATTGCGATTGTATGATTGTAATTGTATGATTGTGATTGTATGATTGTGATTGTGTGATTGTGATTGTGTGATTGTGATTGTATGATTGTGATTGTATGATTGCGATTGTGTGATTGTATTTGGGAGATTGTAATTGTATGATTGCGATTTTATAATTGCGATTGTATGCTGGTGACTGTATTATTGTGATTGTATGATTGTGATTGTATGATTGTGATTGTATGATTGTGATTGCATGATTGTGATTGTATGATTGTGTTTGTATGATTGCGATTGTATGAATGCGATTGTATGATTGTGATTGCATGATTGTGATTGTATGATTGTGATTGTATGATATTGAGTGTATGATTGTGATTGTATGATTGTGATTGTATGATTGTGGTAGTATGATTGTGATTGTATGATTGTGATTGTATGACTGTGATTGTATGATTGTGATTGTGCGATTGTGATTGTGCGATTGTGATTGTACGATTGTGATTGTACGATTGTGATTGTAGGATTGTGATTGTATGATTATGATTGAATGATTGTGATTGCATGATTGTGATTGTATGATTGTGATTGCATGATTTTGAATGTATGATTGTGATTGTATGATTGTGATTGTATGATTGTGATAGTATGATTGTGATTGTATGATTGCGATTGTATGATTGTGATTGTATGATTATGATTGTATTTTTGTGATTGTATAATTATGATTGTATGATTGTGATTGTATGATTGTGATTGTATGATTGTGATTGTATGATTGCGATTGTATGAATGCGATTGTATGATTGTGATTGTATGACTGTGATTGTATGATTGTGATTGTATGATTGTGATTGTATGATTGTGATAGTATGATTGTGATTGTGTGATTGCGATTGTATGATTGCGATTGTATGATTGTGATTGTATGATTGTGATTGTATGATTGTGATAGTATGATTGTGATTGTATGACTGTGATTGTATGACTGTGATTGTATGATTGTGATTGTATGATTGTGATTGTAAGATTGTGATTGTATTACTGTGATTGTATGATTGTGATTGTATGATTGTGATTGTATGATTGCGATTGTATGATTGTGATAGTATGATTGTGATTGTATGATTGTGATTGTATGATTGTGATTGTATGATTGTATTTGGGAGATTGTAGTTGTATGATTGCGATTGTAATATTGTGATTGTATGATTGTGATGTATGATTGTAATTGTATGATTATGATTGTATGATTGTGATTGTATGATTGTGGTGGTATGATTGTGATTGTATGATTGCGATCGTATGATTGTGATTCAATGATTATGATTGTATGATTGTGATTGTATGATTGCGATTGTATGATTGTGATGGTATGATTATGATTGTATTTTTGTGATTGTATGATTGTGATTGTATGACTGTGATTGTATGATTGTGATTGTACGATTGTGATTGTATGATTGTGATCGTATGATTGCGATTGTATGAATGCCACTGTATGATTGTGATTGCATGATTGTGATTATATGATTGTGATTGTATGATATTGATTGTATGATTGTGATTGTATGATTGTGATAGTATGATTGTGATTGTATGAATGTGATTGTATGACTGTGATGGTATGATTGTGATTGTGCGATTGTGATTGTGCGTTTGTGATTGTACGATTGTGATTGTACGATCGTGATTGTATGATTGTGATTTTATGATTATGATTGAATGATCGTGATTGCATGATTGTGATTGTATGATTGTGATTGCATGATTGTTAATGTATGATTGTAATTGTACGATTGTGATTGTATGATTGTGATTGTATGATTGTGATAGTATGATTGTGATTGTAAGATTGTGATTGTATGACTGTGATTGTATGATTGTGATTGTATGATTGTCATTGTATGATTATGATTGTATGATTGTGATTGCATGATTGTGACTGTATGATTGAGATTGCATGATTTTGTATGTATGATTGTGATTGTATGATTGTGATTGTATGATTGTGATTGTATGATTGTGATTGTATGATTGTGATTGTATGATTGTGATTGTATGATTGTGATTGTATGATTGTGATTGTGTGATTGCGATTGTATGAATGCGATTGTATGATTGTGATTGCATGATTGTGATTGTATGATTGTGATTGCATGATATTGATTGTATGATTGTGATTGTATGATTGTGATTGTATGATTGTGATTGTATGATTGTGATAGTATGATTGTGATTGTATGATTGTGATTGTATGACTGTGAGTGTATGATTGTGATTGTGCGATTGTGATTGTGCGATTGTGATTGTACGATTGTGATTGTACGATTGTGATTGTATGATTGTGATTGTATGATTGTGATTGAATGATTGTGATTGCATGATTGTGATTGTATGATTGTGATTGCATGATTTTGAATGTATGATTGTGATTGTATGATTGTGATTGTATGATTGTGATTGTATGATTGTGATTGTATGATTGTGATTGTATGATTGTGATTGAATGATTGTGATTGCATGATTGTGATTGTATGATTGTGATTGCATGATTTTGAATGTATGATTGTGATTGTATGATTGTGATTGTATGATTGTGATTGTATGATTGTGATTGTATGATTGTGATTGTATGATTGTGATTGTATGATTGTGATTGTGTGATTGTGATTGTATGATTGTGATTGTGTGATTGTATTTGGGAGATTGTAAATGTATGATTGCGATTTTATAATTGCGATTGTATGCTGGTGACTGTATTATTGTGATTGTATGATTGTGATTGTATGATTGTGATTGTATGATTGTGATTGCATGATTGTGATTGTATGATTGTGTTTGTATGATTGTGATTGTATGATTGTGATTGTATGATTGTGTTTGGGTGATTGTAATTGTATGATTGCGATTGTATGACTGTGATTGTATGATTATTATCGTATGATTGTGATTGTTTGACTGCGATTGTATGATTGTGATTGTATGATTGTGATTGTATGATTGTGATTGTATGATTGTGATTGTATGATTGTGATTGTATGATTGTGATTGTATGATTGTGATTGTATGATTGTGATTGTATGATTGTGTTTGTATGATTTTGATTGGATGATTGTCATTGCATGATTGTGATTGTATGATTGTGATTGTATGATTGTGATTGTATGATTGTGATTGTATCATTGTGATTGTATGATTGTAATTGTGTGATTGTGATTGTATGATTGTGATTGTATGATTGCGTGTGTATGATTGTGATTCTATGATTGTGATTGTATGATTGTGATCGTATGGTTGTGATTGTTCGATTGCGATTGTACGTTTGCGATTGTATTATTGTGATTGTATGATTGTGGTAGTATGGTTGTGATTTTATGATTGTGATTGTATGATTGTGATTGTATTGTTGCGATTGTATGATTGTGATTGTATGATTGTGATTGTATGATTGTGATTGTATGATTGTGATTGTATGATTGTTATTGTGTTATTGTATTTGGGAGATTGTAATTGTATGATTGCGATTTTATGATTGCGATTGTATGCTGGTGACTGTATTATTGTGATTGTATGATTGTGATTGTATGATTGTGATTGTACGATTGTATTTGGGTGATTGTAATTGTATGATTGTGATTGCATGATTGTGATTGTATGATTGTGATTGTATGATATTGATTGTATGATTGTGATTGTATGATTGTGATTGTATGATTGTGATAGTAAGATTGTGATTGTATGATTGTGATTGTATTACTGTGATTGTATGATTGTGATTGTGCGATTGTGATTGTGCGATTGTGATTGTACGATTGTGATTGTACGATTGTGATTGTAGGATTGTGATTGTATGATTATGATTGAATGATTGTGATTGCATGATTGTGATTGTATGATTGTGATTGCATGATTTTGAATGTATGATTGTGATTGTATGATTGTGATTGTATGATTGTGATTGTATGATTGTGATAGTATGATTGTGATTGTATGATTGCGATTGTATGATTGTGATTGTATGATTATGATTGTATTTTTGTGATTGTATAATTATGATTGTATGATTGTGATTGTATGATTGTGATTGTATGATTGTGATTGTATGACTGTGATTGTATGATTGTGATTGTGCGATTGTGATTGTACGATTGTGATTGTACGTTTGTGATTGTATGGTTGTGATTGTATGATTATGATTGAATGATTGTGATTGCATGATTGTGATTGTATGAATGTGATTGCATGATTTTGAATGTGTGATAGTGATTGTATGATTGTGATTGTATGATTGTGATTGTATGATTGTGATAGTATGATTGTGATTGTAAGATTGTGATTGTATGACCGTGATTGTATGATTGTGATTGTATGATTGTGATTGTATGATTATGATTGTATGATTGTGATTGTATGATTGTGATTGTATGATTGTGATTGTATGATCATGATTGTATTTTTGTGATTGAATGATTATGATTGAATGATTGTGATTGCATGATTGTGATTGTATGATTGTGATTGCATGATTTTGAATGTATGATTGTGATTGTATGATTGTGATTGTATGATTGTGATTGTATGATTGTGATTGTATGATTGTGATTGTATGATTGTGATAGTCTGATTGTGATTGTATGATTGCGACTGTATGATTGCGATTGTATGATTGTGATTGTATGATTATGATTGTATGATTGTGATTGTATGATTGTGATTGTATGATTGTGATAGTATGATTGTGATTGTATGATTGTGATTGTATGATTGTGATTGTATGATTGCGATTGTATGAATGCGATTGTATGATTGTGATTGCATGATTGTGATTGTATGATTGTGGTTGTATGATATTGATTGTATGATTGTGATTGTATGATTGTGATTGTATGATTGTGATAGTATGATTGTGATTGTATGATTGTGATTGTATGACTGTGATTGTATGATTGTGATTGTGCGATTGTGATTGTGCGATTGTGATTGTACGATTGTGATTGTACGACTGTGATTGTAGGATTGTGATTGCATGATTATGATTGAATGATTGTGATTGCATGATTGTGATTGTATGATTGTGATTGCATGATTTTGAATGTATGATTGTGATTGTATGATTGTGATTGTATGATTGTGATTGTATGATTGTGATAGTATGATTGTGATTGTATGATTGTGATAGTATGATTGTGATTGTATGACTGTGATTGTATGACTGTGATTGTATGATTGTGATTGTATGATTGTGATTGTAAGACTGTGATTGTATTACTGTGATTGTATGATTGTGATTGTATGATTGTGATTGTATGATTGCGATTGTATGATTGTGATAGTATGATTGTGATTGTATGATTGTGATTGTATGATTATGATTGTATGATTGTGATTGTATGATTGTGGTGGTATGATTGTGATTGTATGATTGCGATCGTATGATTGTGATTCAATGATTATGATTGTATGATTGTGATTGTATGATTGCGATTGTATGATTGTGATTGTATGATTATGATTGTATTTTTGTGATTGTATGATTGTGATTGTATGACTGTGATTGTATGATTGTGATTGTACGATTGTGATTGTATGATTGTGATTGTATGATTGCGATTGTATGAATGCCACTGTATGATTGTGATTGCATGATTGTGATTATATGATTGTGATTGTATGATATTGATTGTATGTTTGTGATTGTATGATTGTGATTTTATGATTGTGATAGTATGATTGTGATTGTATGAATGTGATTGTATGACTGTGATGGTATGATTGTGATTGTGCGATTGTGATTGTGCGTTTGTGATTGTACGATTGTGATTGTACGATCGTGATTGTATGATTGTGATTTTATGATTATGATTGAATGATCGTGATTGCATGATTGTGATTGTATGATTGTGATTGCATGATTTTTAATGTATGATTGTAATTGTACGATTGTGATTGTATGATTGTGATTGTATGATTGTGATAGTATGATTGTGATTTTAAGATTGTGATTGTATGACTGTGATAGTATGATTGTGATTGTATGATTGTCATTGTATGATTATGTTTGTATGATTGTGATTGCATGATTGTGACTGTATGATTGAGATTGCATGATTTTGTATGTATGATTGTGATTGTATGATTGTGATTGTATGATTGTGATTGTATGATTGTGATTGTATGATTGTGATTGTATGATTGTGATTGTATGATTGTGATTGTGTGATTGCGATTGTATGATTGCGATTGTATGATTGTGATTGCATGATTGTGATTGCATGATTGTGATTGTATGATTGTGATTGTATGATATTGATTGTATGATTGTGGTTGTATGATTGTGATTGTATGATTGTGATTGTATGATTGTGATAGTATGATTGTGATTGTATGATTGTGATTGTATGACTGTGAGTGTATGATTGTGATTGTGCGATTGTGATTGTGCGATTGTGATTGTACGATTGTGATTGTACGATTGTGATTGTACGATTGTGATTGTATGATTGTGATTGAATGATTGTGATTGCATGATTGTGATTGTATGATTGTGATTGCATGATTTTGAATGTATGATTGTGATTGTATGATTGTGATTGTATGATTGTGATTGTATGATTGTGATAGTATGATTGTGATTGTATGATTTCGAGTGTATGATTGCGATTGTATGATTGTGATTGTATGGTTATGATTGTATTTTTGTGATTGTATGATTATGATTGTATGATTGTGATTGTATGATTGCGATTGTATGAATGCGATTGTATGATTGTGATTGCATGATTGTGATTGTATGATTGTGATTGTATGATTGTGATAGTATGATTGTGATTGTATGATTGCGATTGTATGATTGTGATTGTATGATTATGATTGTATTTTTGTGATTGTATAATTATGATTGTATGATTGTGATTGTATGATTGTGATTGTATGATTGCGATTGTATGAATGCGATTGTATGATTGTGATTGCATGATTGTGATTGTATGATTGTGATTGTATGATATTGATTGTATGATTGTGATTGTATGATTGTGATTGTATGATTGTGATAGTATGATTGTGATTGTATGATTGTGATTGTATGATTGTGATAGTATGATTGTGATTGTATGATTGCGATTGTACGGTTGTGACTGTATGATTGCGATTGTATGATTGCGATAGTATGATTGTGATTGTATGATTGTGATTGTATGATTGTGATTGTATGATTGTGATAGTATGATTGTGATTGTATGATTGTGATTGTATGACTGTGAGTGTATGATTGGGACTGTGCGATTGTGATTGTGCGATTGTGATTGTACGATTGTGATTGTACGATTGTGATTGTACGATTGTGATTGTATGATTGTGATTGAATGATTGTGATTGCATGATTGTGATTGTATGATTGTGATTGCATGATTTTGAATGTATGATTGTGATTGTATGATTGTGATTGCATGATTGTGATTGTATGATTGTGATAGTATGATTGTGATTGTATGATTGCGATTGTATGATTGCGATTGTATGATTGTGATTGTACGGTTATGATTGTATTTTTGTGATTGTATGATTATGATTGTATGATTGCGATTGTATGATTGTGATTGTATGATTGCGATTGTATGAATGCGATTGCATGATTTTGAATGTATGATTGTGATTGTATGATATTGATTGTATGATTGTGATTGTATGATTGTGATTGTATGATTGTGATTGTATGATTGTGATTGTATGATTGCGATTGTATTATTGTGCTTGTATGATTGTGATAGTATGATTGTGATTGTATGATTGTCATTGTATGATTGTGATTGTATGATTATGATTGTATGATTGTGATTGTATGATTGTGATGGTATGATTGTGATTGTAAGATTGTGATTGTATGACTGTGATTGTATGATTGTCATTGTATGATTGTGATTGTATGATTGTGATTGTATGATTGCGATTGTATGATTGTAATTGTATGATTGTGATTGTATGATTGTGATTGTATGATTGTGATTGTGTGATTGTGATTGTATGATTGTGATTGTATGATTGTGATTGTGTGATTGTATTTGGGAGATTGTAATTGTATGATTGCGATTTTATAATTGCGATTGTATGCTGGTGACTGTATTATTGTGATTGTATGATTGTGATTGTATGATTGTGATTGTATGATTGTGATTGCATGATTGTGATTGTATGATTGTGTTTGTATGATTGCGATTGTATGAATGCGATTGTATGATTGTGATTGCATGATTGTGATTGTATGATTGTGATTGTATGATATTGATTGTATGATTGTGATTGTATGATTGTGATTGTATGATTGTGATAGTATGATTGTGATTGTATGATTGTGATTGTATGACTGTGATTGTATGATTGTGATTGTGCGATTGTGATTGTGCGATTGTGATTGTACGATTGTGATTGTACGATTGTGATTGTAGGATTGTGATTGTATGATTATGATTGAATGATTGTGATTGCATGATTGTGATTGTATGATTGTGATTGCATGATTTTGAATGTATGATTGTGATTGTATGATTGTGATTGTATGATTGTGATAGTATGATTGTGATTGTATGATTTCGATTGTATGATTGTGATTGTATGATTATGATTGTATTTTTGTGATTGTATAATTATGATTGTATGATTGTGATTGTATGATTGTGATTGTATGATTGTGATTGTATGATTGCGATTGTATGAATGCGATTGTATGATTGTGATTGTATGACTGTGATTGTATGATTGTGATTGTATGATTGTGATTGTATGATTGTGATAGTATGATTGTGATTGTGTGATTGCGATTGTATGATTGCGATTGTATGATTGTGATTGTATGATTGTGATTGTATGATTGTGATAGTATGATTGTGATTGTATGACTGTGATTGTATGACTGTGATTGTATGATTGTGATTGTATGATTGTGATTGTAAGATTGTGATTGTATTACTGTGATTGTATGATTGTGATTGTATGATTGTGATTGTATGATTGCGATTGTATGATTGTGATAGTATGATTGTGATTGTATGATTGTGATTGTATGATTGTGATTGTATGATTGTATTTGGGAGATTGTAGTTGTATGATTGCGATTGTATGATTGTGATTGTATGATTGTGGTAGTATGATTGTGATTGTATGATTTCGATTGTATGATTGCGATTGTATGATTGCGATTGTATGATTGTGATTGTATGGTTATGATTGTATTTCTGTGATTGTATGATTATGATTGTATGATTGTGATTGTATGATTGTGATTGTATGATTGCGATTGTATGAATGCGATTGTATGATTGTGATTGCATGATTGTGATTGTATGATTGTGATTGTATGATTGTGATAGTATGATTGTGATTGTATGATTGCGATTGTATGATTGTGATTGTATGATTATGATTGTATTTTTGTGATTGTATAATTATGATTGTATGTTTGTGATTGTATGATTGTGATTGTATGATTGCGATTGTATGAATGCGATTGTATGATTGTGATTGCATGATTGTGATTGTATGATTGTGATTGTATGATATTGATTGTATGATTGTGATTGTATGATTGTGATTGTATGATTGTGATAGTATGATTGTGATTGTATGATTGTGATTGTATGACTGTGATTGTGCGATTGTGATTGTGCGATTATGATTGTACGATTGTGATTGTACGATTGTGATTGTACGATTGTGATTGTATGATTATGATTGAATGATTGTGATTGCATGATTGTGATTGTATGATTGTGATTGCATGATTTTGAATGTATGATTGTGATTGTATGATTGTGATTGTATGATTGTGATTGTATGATTGTGATTGTATGATTGTGATAGTATGATTGCGATAGTATGATTGTGATTGTATGATTGTGATTGTATGATTGTGATTGTATGATTGTGATTGTATGATTGTGATAGTATGATTGTGATTTTATGATTGTGATTGTATGACTGTGAGTGTATGATTGTGACTGTGCGATTGTGATTGTGCGATTGTGATTGTACGATTGTGATTGTACGATTGTGATTGTACGATTGTGATTGTATGATTGTGATTGAATGATTGTGATTGCATGATTGTGATTGTATGATTGTGATTGCATGATTTTGAATGTATGATTGTGATTGTATGATTGTGATTGTATGATTGTGATTGTATGATTGTGATAGTATGATTGTGATTGTATGATTGCGATTGTATGATTGCGATTGTATGATTGTGATTGTACGGTTATGATTGTATTTTTGTGATTGTATGATTATGATTGTATGATTGTGATTGTATGATTGTGATTGTATGATTGCGATTGTATGAATGCGATTGTATGATTGTGATTGCATGATTGTGATTGCATGATTGTGATTGTATGATTGTGATTGTATGATATTTATTGTATGATTGTGATTGTATGATTGTGATTGTATGATTGTGATAGTATGATTGTGATTGTATGATTGTGATTGTATGACTGTGATTGTATGATTGTGATTGTGCGATTGTGATTGTGCGATTGTGATTGTACGATTGTGATTGTACGATTGCGATTGTATGATTGTGATTGTATGATTGTGATTGAATGATTGTGATTGCATGATTGTGATTGTATGATTGTGATTGCATGATTTTGAATGTATGATTGTGATTGTATGATTGTGATTGTATGAATGTGATTGTATGATTGTGATAGTATGATTGTGATTGTATGATTGCGATTGTATGATTGCGATTGTATGATTGTGATTGTACGGTTATGATTGTATTTTTGTGATTGTATGATTATGATTGTATGATTGTGATTGTATGATTGTGATTGTATGATTGCGATTGTATGAATGCGATTGTATGATTGTGATTGCATGATTGTGATTGCATGATTGTGATTGTATGATTGTGATTGTATGATATTTATTGTATGATTGTGATTGTATGATTGTGATTGTATGATTGTGATAGTATGATTGTGATTGTATGATTGTGATTGTATGACTGTGATTGTATGATTGTGATTGTGCGATTGTGATTGTGCGATTGTGATTGTACGATTGTGATTGTACGATTGCGATTGTATGATTGTGATTGTATGATTATGATTGAATGATTGTGATTGCATGATTGTGATTGTATGATTGTGATTGCATGATTTTGAATGTATGATTGTGATTGTATGATTGTGATTGTATGATTGTGATTGTATGATTGTGATAGTATGATTGTGATTGTATGATTGCGATTGTATGATTGCGATTGTATGATTATGATTGTATTTTTGTGATTATATGATTGTGATTGTATGATTGTGATTGTATGATTGCGATTGTATGAATGCGATTGTATGATTGTGATTGCATGATTGTGATTGTATGATTGTGATTGTATGATATTGATTGTATGATTGTGATTGTATGATTGTGATTGTATGATTGTGATTGTATGATTGTGATTGTCTGATTGTGGTTGTATGATTGTGAGTGTGTGATTGTGATTGTATGATTGCGATTGTATGATTGCGATAGTATGATTGTGATTGTATGATTGTGATTGTATGATTGTGATTGTATGATTGTGATTGTATGATTGTGATAGTATGATTGTGATTTTATGATTGTGATTGTATGACTGTGAGTGTATGATTGTGACTGTGCGATTGTGATTGTGCGATTGTGATTGTACGATTGTGATTGTACGATTGTGATTGTACGATTGTGATTGTATGATTGTGATTGAATGATTGTGATTGCATGATTGTGATTGTATGATTGTGATTGCATGATTTTGAATGTATGATTGTGATTGTATGATTGTGATTGTATGATTGTGATTGTATGATTGTGATAGTATGATTGTGATTGTATGATTGCGATTGTATGATTGCGATTGTATGATTGTGATTGTACGGTTATGATTGTATTTTTGTGATTGTATGATTATGATTGTATGATTGTGATTGTATGATTGTGATTGTATGATTGCGATTGTATGAATGCGATTGTATGATTGTGATTGCATGATTGTGATTGCATGATTGTGATTGTATGATTGTGATTGTATGATATTTATTGTATGATTGTGATTGTATGATTGTGATTGTATGATTGTGATTGTATGATTGTGATAGTATGATTGTGATTGTATGATTGTGATTGTATGACTGTGATTGTATGATTGTGATTGTGCGATTGTGATTGTGCGATTGTGATTGTACGATTGTGATTGTACGATTGCGATTGTATGATTGTGATTGTATGATTATGATTGAATGATTGTGATTGCATGATTGTGATTGTATGATTGTGATTGCATGATTTTGAATGTATGATTGTGATTGTATGATTGTGATTGTATGATTGTGATTGTATGATTGTGATAGTATGATTGTGATTGTATGATTGCGATTGTATGATTGCGATTGTATGATTATGATTGTATTTTTGTGATTATATGATTGTGATTGTATGATTGTGATTGTATGATTGCGATTGTATGAATGCGATTGTATGATTGTGATTGCATGATTGTGATTGTATGATTGTGATTGTATGATATTGATTGTATGATTGTGATTGTATGATTGTGATTGTATGATTGTGATTGTATGATTGTGATTGTATGATTGTGATTGTATGATTGTGATTGTCTGATTGTGGTTGTATGATTGTGAGTGTGTGATTGTGATTGTATGATTGTGATTGTATGATTGTGATTGTATGATTGTGATTGTATGATATTGATTGTATGATTGTGATTGTATGATTGTGATTGTATGATTGTGATAGTGTGATTGTGATTGTATGATTGTGATTGCATGACTGTGATTGTATGATTGTGATTGTGCGATTGTGATTGTGCGATTGTGATTGTACGATTGTGATTGTACGATTGTGATTGTAGGATTGTGATTGTATGATTATGATTGAATGATTGTGATTGTATGATTGTGATAGTATGATAGTGATTGTATGATTGTGATTGTATGACTGTGATTGTATGATTGTGATTGTACGATTGTGATTGTACGATTGTGACTGTACGATTGTGATTGTACGATTATGATTGAATGATTGTGATTGCATGATTGTGATTGTCTGATTGTGATTGCATGATTTTGAATATACGATTGTGATTGTATGATTGTGATTGTATGATTGTGATTGTATGATTGTGATAATATGATTGTGATTGTAAGATTGTGATTGTATGACTGTGATTGTATGATTGTCATTGTATGATTGTGATTGTATGATTATGATTGTATGATTGTGATTGTATGATTGTGATTGCATGATTGTGTTTGGGTGATTGTAATTGTATGATTGCGATTGTATGATTGTGATTGTATGATTATTATCGTATGATTGTGATTGTTTGACTGCGATTGTATGATTGTGATTGTATGATTGTGATTGTATGATTGTGATTGTATGATTGCGATTGTATGATTGTGATTGTATGATTGTGATTGTATGATTGTGATTGTATGATTGTGATTGTATGATTGTGTTTGTATGATTTTGATTGGAAGATTGTGATCGCATGATTGTGATTGTATGATTGTGATTGTATGATTGCGTGTGTATGATTGTGATTCTATGATTGCGATTGTACGATTGTATTTGGGTGATTGTAATTGTATGATTGTGATTGCATGATTGTGATTGTATGATTGTGATTGTATGATTGTGATGGTATGATTGTGATTGTATGATTGCGATAGTATGATTGTGATTGTATGATTGTGATTGCATGGTTGTGATTGTATGATTGCGATTGTATGATTGTGATTGTATGATTGTGATTGTATGATAATGATTGTATGATTGTGATTGTATGATTGTGATGGTATGATTATGATTGTATGATTGTGATTGTATGATTGTGATTGTATGATTGCGATTGTATGAATGCGATAGTATGATTGTCATTGTATGATTATGATTGTATGATTGTGATTGCATGATTGTGATTGTATGATTGAGATTGCATGATTTTGTATGTATGATTGTGATTGTATGATTGTGATTGTATGATTGTGATTGTATGATATTGATTGTATGATTGTGATTGTATGATTGTGATTGTATGATTGTGATAGTGTGATTGTGATTGTATGATTGTGATTGTATGACTGTGATTGTATGATTGTGATTGTGCGATTGTGATTGTGCGATTGTGATTGTACGATTGTGATTGTACGATTGTGATTGTAGGATTGTGATTGTATGATTATGATTGAATGATTGTGATGCATGATTGTGATTGTATGATTGTGATTGCATGATTTTGAATGTATGATTGTGATTGTATGATTGTGATTGTATGATTGTGATTGTATGATTGTGATAGTATGATTGTGATTGTATGATTGCGATTGTATGATTGTGATTGTATGATTATGATTGTATTTTTGTGATTGTATAATTATGATTGTATGATTGTGATTGTATGATTGTGATTGTATGATTGTGATTGTATCATTGCGATTGTATAAATGCGATTGTATGATTGTGATTGTATGACTGTGATTGTATGACTGTGATTGTATGACTGTGATTGCATGATTGTGATTGTATGATTGTGATTGTAAGATTGTGATTGTATTACTGTGATTGTATGATTGTGATTGTATGATTGTGATTGTATGATTGTGATTGTATGATTGTGATTGTATGATTGCGATTGTATGATTGTGATAGTATGATTGTGATTGTATGATTGTGATTGTATGATTGTGATTGTATGATTGTGATAGTATGATTGTGATTGTATGACTGTGATTGTATGACTGTGATTGTATGATTGTGATTGTATGATTGTGATTGTAAGATTGTGATTGTATTACTGTGATTGTATGATTGTGATTGTATGATTGTGATTGTATGATTGCGATTGTATGATTGTGATAGTATGATTGTGATTGTATGATTGTGATTGTATGATTGTGATTGTATGATTGTATTTGGGAGATTGTAGTTGTATGATTGCGATTGTATGATTGTGATTGTATGATTGTGATAGTATGATTGTGTTTGTATGATTTCGATTGTATGATTGCGATTGTATGATTGTGATTGTATGGTTATGATTGTATTTTTGTGATTGTATGATTATGATTGTATGATTGTGATTGTATGATTGTGATTGTATGATTGCGATTGTATGAATGCGATTGTATGATTGTGATTGCATGATTGTGATTGTATGAATGTGATTGTATGATTGTGATAGTATGATTGTGATTGTATGATTGCGATTGTATGATTGTGATTGTATGATTATGATTGTATTTTTGTGATTGTATAATTATGATTGTATGTTTGTGATTGTATGATTGTGATTGTATGATTGCGATTGTATGAATGCGATTGTATGATTGTGATTGTATGATTGTGATAGTATGATTGTGATTGTATGATTGTGATTGTATGATTGTGATTGTATGATTGTGATAGTATGATTGTGATTGTATGATTGCGATTGTATGATTGTGATTGTATGATTGCGATTGTATGAATGCGATTGTATGATTGTGATTGCATGATTGTGATTGCATGATTGTGATTGTATGATTGTGATTGTATGATATTTATTGTATGATTGTGATTGTATGATTGTGATTGTATGATTGTGATAGTATGATTGTGATTGTATGATTGTGATTGTATGACTGTGATTGTATGATTGTGATTGTGCGATTGTGATTGTGCGATTGTGATTGTACGATTGTGATTGTACGATTGCGATTGTATGATTGTGATTGTATGATTGTGATTGTATGATTGTGATTGTATGATTGTGATTGTATGATTGTGATTGTCTGATTGTGGTTGTATGATTGTGAGTGTGTGATTATGGTTGTATTTTTGTGATTGTATAATTATGATTGTATGTTTGTGATTGTATGATTGTGATTGCATGATTGTGATTGTATGATTGTGATTGCATGATTTTGAATGTATGATTGTGATTGTATGATTGTGATTGTATGATTGTGATTGTATGATTGTGATTGTATGATTGTGATAGTATGATTGTGATTGTATGATTGCGATTGTATGATTGTGATTGTACGGTTGTGACTGTATGATTGTGATGGTATGATTGCGATTGTATGATTGCGATAGTATGATTGTGATTGTATGATTGTGATTGTATGATTGTGATTGTATGATTGTGATTGTATGATTGTGATAGTATGATTGTGATTTTATGATTGTGATTGTATGACTGTGAGTGTATGATTGTGACTGTGCGATTGTGATTGTGCGATTGTGATTGTACGATTGTGATTGTACGATTGTGATTGTACGATTGTGATTGTATGATTGTGATTGAATGATTGTGATTGCATGATTGTGATTGTATGATTGTGATTGCATGATTTTGAATGTATGATTGTGATTGTATGATTGTGATTGTATGATTGTGATTGTATGAGTGTGATAGTATGATTGTGATTGTATGATTGCGATTGTATGATTGCGATTGTATGATTGTGATTGTACGGTTATGATTGTATTTTTGTGATTGTATGATTATGATTGTATGATTGTGATTGTATGATTGTGATTGTATGATTGCGATTGTATGAATGCGATTGTATGATTGTGATTGCATGATTGTGATTGCATGATTGTGATTGTATGATTGTGATTGTATGATATTTATTGTATGATTGTGATTGTATGATTGTGATTGTATGATTGTGATAGTATGATTGTGATTGTATGATTGTGATTGTATGACTGTGATTGTATGATTGTGATTGTGCGATTGTGATTGTGCGATTGTGATTGTACGATTGTGATTGTACGATTGCGATTGTATGATTGTGATTGTATGATTGTGATTGAATGATTGTGATTGCATGATTGTGATTGTATGATTGTGATTGCATGATTTTGAATGTATGATTGTGATTGTATGATTGTGATTGTATGATTGTGATTGTATGATTGTGATAGTATGATTGTGATTGTATGATTGCGATTGTATGATTGCGATTGTATGATTGTGATTGTACGGTTATGATTGTATTTTTGTGATTGTATGATTATGATTGTATGATTGTGATTGTATGATTGTGATTGTATGATTGCGATTGTATGAATGCGATTGTATGATTGTGATTGCATGATTGTGATTGCATGATTGTGATTGTATGATTGTGATTGTATGATATTTATTGTATGATTGTGATTGTATGATTGTGATTGTATGATTGTGATAGTATGATTGTGATTGTATGATTGTGATTGTATGACTGTGATTGTATGATTGTGATTGTGCGATTGTGATTGTGCGATTGTGATTGTACGATTGTGATTGTACGATTGCGATTGAATGATTGTGATTGTATGATTATGATTGAATGATTGTGATTGCATGATTGTGATTGTATGATTGTGATTGCATGATTTTGAATGTATGATTGTGATTGTATGATTGTGATTGTATGATTGTGATTGTATGATTGTGATAGTATGATTGTGATTGTATGATTGCGATTGTATGATTGCGATTGTATGATTATGATTGTATTTTTGTGATTATATGATTGTGATTGTATGATTGTGATTGTATGATTGTGATTGTATGATTGCGATTGTATGAATGCGATTGTATGATTGTGATTGCATGATTGTGATTGTATGATTGTGATTGTATGATATTGATTGTATGATTGTGATTGTATGATTGTGATTGTATGATTGTGATTGTATGATTGTGATTGTCTGATTGTGGTTGTATGATTGTGAGTGTGTGATTGTGATTGTATGATTGCGATTGTATGATTGCGATAGTATGATTGTGATTGTATGATTGTGATTGTATGATTGTGATTGTATGATTGTGATTGTATGATTGTGATAGTATGATTGTGATTTTATGATTGTGATTGTATGACTGTGAGTGTATGATTGTGACTGTGCGATTGTGATTGTGCGATTGTGATTGTACGATTGTGATTGTACGATTGTGATTGTACGATTGTGATTGTATGATTGTGATTGAATGATTGTGATTGCATGATTGTGATTGTATGATTGTGATTGCATGATTTTGAATGTATGATTGTGATTGTATGATTGTGATTGTATGATTGTGATTGTATGATTGTGATAGTATGATTGTGATTGTATGATTGCGATTGTATGATTGCGATTGTATGATTGTGATTGTACGGTTATGATTGTATTTTTGTGATTGTATGATTATGATTGTATGATTGTGATTGTATGATTGTGATTGTATGATTGCGATTGTATGAATGCGATTGTATGATTGTGATTGCATGATTGTGATTGCATGATTGTGATTGTATGATTGTGATTGTATGATATTTATTGTATGATTGTGATTGTATGATTGTGATTGTATGATTGTGATAGTATGATTGTGATTGTATGATTGTGATTGTATGACTGTGATTGTATGATTGTGATTGTGCGATTGTGATTGTGCGATTGTGATTGTACGATTGTGATTGTACGATTGCGATTGTACGATTGTGATTGTACGATTGTGACTGTATGATTATGATTGTATGATTGTGAATGTATGATATTGATTGTATGATTGTGATTGTATGATTGTGATTGTATGATTGTGATAGTGTGATTGTGATTGTATGATTGTGATTGCATGACTGTGATTGTATGATTGTGATTGTGCGATTGTGATTGTGCGATTGTGATTGTACGATTGTGATTGTACGATTGTGACTGTATGATTATGATTGTATGATTGTGAATGTATGATTGCGATTGTATGATTGTGATTGTATGATTATGATTGTATTTTTGTGATTGTATGATTGTGATTGTATGATTGCGATTGTATTATTGTGCTTGTATGATTGTGATAGTATGATTGTGATTGTATGATTGTGATTGTATGATTGCGATTGTATGATTGTAATTGTATGATTGTGATTGTATGATTGTGATTGTATGATTGTGATTGTGTGATTGTGATTGTATGATTGTGATTGTATGATTGTGATTGTGTGATTGTATTTGGGAGATTGTAATTGTATGATTGCGATTTTATAATTGCGATTGTATGCTGGTGACTGTATTATTGTGATTGTATGATTGTGGTTGTATGATTGTGATTGTATGATTGTGATTGCATGATTGTGATTGTATGATTGTGTTTGTATGATTGTGATTGTATGATTGTGATTGCATGATTGTGTTTGGGTGATTGTAATTGTATGATTGCGATTGTATGATTGTGTTTGTATGTTTATTATCGTATGATTGTGATTGTTTGACTGCGATTGTATGATTGTGATTGTATGATTGTGATTGTCTAATTGTGATTGTATGATTGTGATTGTATGATTGTGATTGTATGATTGTGATTGTATGATTGTGATTGTATGATTGTGATTGTATGATTGTGTTTGTATGATTTTGATTGGATGATTGTGATCGCATGATTGTGATTGTATGATTGTGATTGTATGATTGCGTGTGTATGATTGTGATTCTATGATTGCGATTGTACGATTGTATTTGGGTGATTGTAATTGTATGATTGTGATTGCATGATTGTGATTGTATGATTGTGATTGTATGATTGTGATTGTATGAGTGTGATTGTATGATTGTGATAGTATGATTGTAATTGTATGATTATGATTGTACGATTGTGATTGCATGATTGTGATTGTATGATTGAGATTGCATGATTTTGTATGTATGATTGTGATTGTATGATTGTGATTGTATGATTGTGATAGTATGATTGTGATTGTATGATTGTGATAGTATGATTGTGATTGTATGATTGTGATTGTATGACTGTGATTGTATGATTGTGATTGTATGATTGTGATTGTATGATTGTGATGGTATGATTGTGATTGTATGATTGCGATGGTATGATTGTGATAGTATGATTGTGATTGTAAGATTTTGATTGTATGACTGTGATTTTATGATTGTGATTGTGCGATTGTGATTGTACGATTGTGATTGTACGATTGTGATTGTAGTATTGTGATTGTATGATTATGATTGAATGATTGTGATTGCATGATTGTGATTGTGTGATTGTGATTGTATGATTATGATTGTATGATTGTGATTGTATGATTGTGATTGTATGATTGTGATTGTATGATTGTGATAGTATGATTGTGATTGTATGATTGTGATAGTATGATTGTGATTGTATGATTGTGATTGTATGACTGTGATTGTATGATTGTGATTGTATGATTGTGATTGCATGATTGTGATTGTATGATTGTGATTGCATGATTTTAAATGTATGATTGTGATTGTATGATTGTGATTGTATGATTGTGATTGTATGATTGTGATAGTATGATTGTGATTGTATGATTGCGATTGAATGATTGCGATTGTATGATTGCGATTGTATGATTGTGATTGTATGATTATGATTGTATTTTTGTGATTGTATGATTATGATTGTATGATTGTGATTGTATGATTGTGATTGTATGATTGCGATTGTATGAATGCGATAGTATGATTGTGATTGCATGATTGTGATTGTATGATTGTGATTGTATGATTGTGATTGTATGATTGCGATTGTATGAATGCGATAGTATGATTGTGATTGCATGATTGTGATTGTATGATTGTGATTGTATGATATTGATTGTATGATTGTGATTGTATGATTGTGATTGTATGATTGTGATTGTATGATTGTCATTGTATGATTATGATTGTATGATTGTGATTGCATGATTGTGATTGTATGATTGAGATTGCATGATTTTGTATGTATGATTGTGATTGTATGATTGTGATTGTATGATTGTGATTGTATGATTGTGATTGTATGATATTGATTGTATGATTGTGATTGTATGATTGTGATTGTATGATTGTGATAGTGTGATTGTGATTGTATGATTGTGATTGTATGACTGTGATTGTATGATTGTGATTGTGCGATTGTGATTGTGCGATTGTGATTGTACGATTGTGATTGTACGATTGTGATTGTAGGATTGTGATTGTATGATTATGATTGAATGATTGTGATGCATGATTGTGATTGTATGATTGTGATTGCATGATTTTGAATGTATGATTGTGATTGTATGATTGTGATTGTATGATTGTGATTGTATGATTGTGATAGTATGATTGTGATTGTATGATTGCGATTGTATGATTGTGATTGTATGATTATGATTGTATTTTTGTGATTGTATAATTATGATTGTATGATTGTGATTGTATGATTGTGATTGTATGATTGTGATTGTATCATTGCGATTGTATAAATGCGATTGTATGATTGTGATTGTATGACTGTGATTGTATGACTGTGATTGTATGACTGTGATTGTATGATTATGATTGTATGGTTGTGACTGTATGATTGTGATGGTATGATTGCGATTGTATGATTGCGATAGTATGATTGTGATTGTATGATTGTGATTGTATGATTGTGACTGTATGATTGTGATTGTATGATTGTGATTGTGTGATTGCGATTGTATGATTGCGATTGTATGATTGTGATTGTATGAGTGTGATTGTATGATTGTGATAGTATGATTGTGATTTTATGACTGTGATTGTATGACTGCGATTGTATGATTGTGATTGTATGATTGTGATTGTAAGATTGTGATTGTATGACTGTGATTGTATGATTGTGATTGTATGATTGTGATTGTATGATTGTGATTGTATGATTGTGATTGTACGATTGTGATAGTATGATTGTGATTGTATGATTGTGATTGTATGATTGTGGTTGTATGATTGTGATTGTATGATTGTATTTGGGAGATTGTAGTTGTATGATTGCGATTGTATGAATGTGATTGTATGATTGTGATGTATGATTGTAATTGTATGATTATGATTGTATGATTGTGATTGTATGATTGTGATGGTATGATTGTGATTGTATGATTGCGATCGTATGATTGCGATTGTATGATTATGATTGTATGATTGTGATTGTATGACTGCGATTGTATGATTGTGATTGTATGATTATGATCGTATTTTTGTGATTGTATGATTGTGATTGTATGATTGTGATTGTATGGTTGTGATTTTATGATTGTGATTGCATGATTGCGATTGTATGAATGCGATTGTATGATTGTGCTTGTATGATTGTGATAGTATGATTGTGATTGTATGATTGTGATTGTATGATTGTGATTGTATGATTGTGATTGCATGATTGTAATTGTATGATTGTGATTGTATGATTGTGATTGTATGATTGTGATTGTATGATTGCGATTGTATGATTGCGATTGTATGATTATGATTGTATGATTGTGATTGTATGATTATGATTGTATGGTTGTGACTGTATGATTGTGATGGTATGATTGCGATTGTATGATTGCGATAGTATGATTGTGATTGTATGATTGTGATTGTATGACTGTGATTGCATGATTGTGATTGTATGATTGTGATTGTAAGATTGTGATTGTATTACTGTGATTGTATGATTGTGATTGTATGATTGTGATTGTATGATTGTGATTGTATGATTGTGATTGTATGATTGCGATTGTATGATTGTGATAGTATGATTGTGATTGTATGATTGTGATTGTATGATTGTGATTGTATGATTGTGATTGTATGATTGTATTTGGGAGATTGTAGTTGTATGATTGCGATTGTATGATTGTGATTGTATGATTGTGATGTATGATTGTAATTGTATGATTATGATTGTATGATTGTGATTGTATGATTGTGGTGGTATGATTGTGATTGTATGATTGCGATCGTATGATTGTGATTCAATGATTATGATTGTATGATTGTGATTGTATGATTGCGATTGTATGATTGTGATTGTATGATTATGATTGTATTTTTATGATTGTGTGATTGTGATTGTATGACTGTGATTGTATGATTGTGATTGTACGATTGTGATTGTATGATTGTGATTGTATGATTGCGATTGTATGAATGCGACTGTATGATTGTGATTGCATGATTGTGATTATATGATTGTGATTGTATGATATTGATTGTATGATTGTGATTGTATGATTGTGATTGTATGATTGTGATAGTATGATTGTGATTGTATGAATGTGATTGTATGACTGTGATGGTATGATTGTGATTGTGCGATTGTGATTGTGCGTTTGTGATTGTATGATTGTGATTGCAGTTTGTGATGTATGATTGTAATTGTATGATTATGATTGTACGATTGTGATTGCATGATTGTGATTGTATGATTGAGATTGCATGATTTTGTATGTATGATTGTGATTGTATGATTGTGATTGTATGATTGTGATTGTATGATTGTGATTGTATGATTGTGATAGTATGATTGTGATTGTATGATTGTGATTGTATGACTGTGATTGTATGATTGTGATTGTATGATTGTGATTGTATGATTGTGATGGTATGATTGTGATTGTATGATTGCGATGGTATGATTGTGATAGTATGATTGTGATTGTAAGATTTTGATTGTATGACTGTGATTTTATGATTGTGATTGTGCGATTGTGATTGTACGATTGTGATTGTACGATTGTGATTGTAGTATTGTGATTGTATGATTATGATTGAATGATTGTGATTGCATGATTGTGATTGTGTGATTGTGATTGTATGATTATGATTGTATGATTGTGATTGTATGACTGTGATTGTATGACTGTGATTGTATGATTGTGATTGTATGATTGTGATTGTAAGATTGTGATTGTATGACTGTGATTGTATGATTGTGATTGTATGATTGTGATTGTATGATTGTGATTGTATGATTGTGATTGTATGATTGTGATTGTATGATTGTGATTTTATGATTGTGATTGCATGATTGTAATTGTATGATTGTGATTGTATGATTGTGATTGTATGATTGTGATTGTATGATTGCGATTGTATGATTGCGATTGTATGATTATGATTGTATGATTGTGATTGTATGATTATGATTGTATGGTTGTGACTGTATGATTGTGATGGTATGATTGCGATTGTATGATTGCGATAGTATGATTGTGATTGTATGATTGTGATTGTATGATTGTGACTGTATGATTGTGATTGTATGATTGTGATTGTGTGATTGCGATTGTATGATTGCGATTGTATGATTGTGATTGTATGAGTGTGATTGTATGATTGTGATAGTATAATTGTGATTTTATGACTGTGATTGTATGACTGCGATTGTATGATTGTGATTGTATGATTGTGATTGTAAGATTGTGATTGTATGACTGTGATTGTATGATTGTGATTGTATGATTGTGATTGTATGATTGTGATTGTACGATTGTGATAGTATGATTGTGATTGTATGATTGTGATTGTATGATTGTGGTTGTATGATTGTGATTGTATGATTGTATTTGGGAGATTGTAGTTGTATGATTGCGATTGTATGAATGTGATTGTATGATTGTGATGTATGATTGTAATTGTATGATTATGATTGTATGATTGTGATTGTATGATTGTGATGGTATGATTGTGATTGTATGATTGCGATCGTATGATTGCGATTGTATGATTATGATTGTATGATTGTGATTGTATGACTGCGATTGTATGATTGTGATTGTATGATTATGATCGTATTTTTGTGATTGTATGATTGTGATTGTATGATTGTGATTGTATGGTTGTGATTTTATGATTGTGATTGCATGATTGCGATTGTATGAATACGATTGTATGATTGTGCTTGTATGATTGTGATAGTATGATTGTGATTGTATGATTGTGATTGTATGATTGCGATTGTATGATTGTAATTGTATGATTGTGATTGTATGATTGTGATTGTATGATTGTGATTGTGTGATTGTGATTGTATGATTGTGATTGTATGATTGTGATTGTATGATTGTGATTGTGTGATTGTATTTGGGAGATTGTAATTGTATGATTGCGATTTTATAATTGCGATTGTATGCTGGTGACTGTATTATTGTGATTGTATGATTGTGATTGTATGATTGTGATTGTATGATTGTGATTGCATGATTGTGATTGTATGATTGTGTTTGTATGATTGTGATTGTATGATTGTGATTGCATGATTGTGTTTGGGTGATTGTAATTGTATGATTGCGATTGTATGATTGTGATTGTATGATTATTATCGTATGATTGTGATTGTTTGACTGCGATTGTATGATTGTGATTGTATGATTGTGATTGTATGATTGTGATTGTATGATTGTGATTGTATGATTGTGATTGTATGATTGTGATTGTATGATTGTGATTGTATGATTGTGTTTGTATGATTTTGATTGGATGATTGTGATCGCATGATTGTGATTGTATGATTGTGATTGTATGATTGTGATTGTATGATTGTGATTGTATCATTGTGATTGTATGATTGTAATTGTGTGATTGTGATTGTATGATTGTGATTGTATGATTGCGTGTGTATGATTGTGATTCTATGATTGTGATTGTACGATTGTATTTGGGTGATTGTAATTGTATGATTGTGATTGCATGATTGTGATTGTATGATTGTGATTGTATGATTGTGATGGTATGATTGTGATTGTATGATTGCGATAGTATGATTGTGATTGTATGATAGTGATTGCATGGTTGTGATTGTATGATTGCGATTGTATGATTGTGATTGTATGATTGTGATTGTATGATAATGATTGTATGATTGTGATTGTATGATTGTGATGGTATGATTGTGATTGTATGATTGCGATAGAATTATTGTGATTGTATGATTGTGATTGTATGGTTGTGATTGTATGATTGTGAATGTATGATTGCGATTGTATGATTGTGATTGTATCATTGTGATTGCATGATTGTGATAGTATGATTGTGATTGTATGATTGTGATTGTATGACTGTGATTGTATGATTGTGATTGTGCGATTGTGATTGTACGATTGTGATTGTACGGTTGTGATTGTATGGTTGTGATTGTATGATTATGATTGAATGATTGTGATTGCATGATTGTGATTGTATGATTGTGATTGCATGATTTTGTATGTATGATTGCGATTGTATGATTGTGATTGTATGATTGTGATTGTATGATATTGATTGTATGATTGTGATTGTATGATTGTGATTGTATGATTGTGATAGTGTGATTGTGATTGTATGATTGTGATTGTATGACTGTGATTGTATGATTGTGATTGTGCGATTGTGATTGTGCGATTGTGATTGTACGATTGTGATTGTACGATTGTGATTGTAGGATTGTGATTGTATGATTATGATTGAATGATTGTGATGCATGATTGTGATTGTATGATTGTGATTGCATGATTTTGAATGTATGATTGTGATTGTATGATTGTGATTGTATGATTGTGATTGTATGATTGTGATAGTATGATTGTGATTGTATGATTGCGATTGTATGATTGTGATTGTATGATTATGATTGTATTTTTGTGATTGTATAATTATGATTGTATGATTGTGATTGTATGATTGTGATTGTATGATTGTGATTGTATCATTGCGATTGTATAAATGCGATTGTATGATTGTGATTGTATGACTGTGATTGTATGACTGTGATTGTATGACTGTGATTGCATGATTGTGATTGTATGATTGTGATTGTAAGATTGTGATTGTATTACTGTGATTGTATGATTGTGATTGTATGATTGTGATTGTATGATTGTGATTGTATGATTGTGATTGTATGATTGCGATTGTATGATTGTGATAGTATGATTGTGATTGTATGATTGTGATTGTATGATTGTGATTGTATGATTGTGATTGTATGATTGTATTTGGGAGATTGTAGTTGTATGATTGCGATTGTATGATTGTGATTGTATGATTGTGATGTATGATTGTAATTGTATGATTATGATTGTATGATTGTGATTGTATGATTGTGGTGGTATGATTGTGATTGCATGATTGTGATTATATGATTGTGATTGTATGATATTGATTGTATGATTGTGATTGTATGATTGTGATTGTATGATTGTGATAGTATGATTGTGATTGTATGAATGTGATTGTATGACTGTGATGGTATGATTGTGATTGTGCGATTGTGATTGTGCGTTTGTGATTGTATGATTGTGATTGCAGTTTGTGATGTATGATTGTAATTGTATGATTATGATTGTATGATTGTGATTGTATGATTATGATTGTATGGTTGTGACTGTATGATTGTGATGGTATGATTGCGATTGTATGATTGCGATAGTATGATTGTGATTGTATGATTGTGATTGTATGATTGTGACTGTATGATTGTGATTGTATGATTGTGATTGTGTGATTGCGATTGTATGATTGCGATTGTATGATTGTGATTGTATGAGTGTGATTGTATGATTGTGATAGTATGATTGTGATTTTATGACTGTGATTGTATGACTGCGATTGTATGATTGTGATTGTATGATTGTGATTGTAAGATTGTGATTGTATGACTGTGATTGTATGATTGTGATTGTATGATTGTGATTGTATGATTGTGATTGTACGATTGTGATAGTATGATTGTGATTGTATGATTGTGATTGTATGATTGTGGTTGTATGATTGTGATTGTATGATTGTATTTGGGAGATTGTAGTTGTATGATTGCGATTGTATGAATGTGATTGTATGATTGTGATGTATGATTGTAATTGTATGATTATGATTGTATGATTGTGATTGTATGATTGTGATGGTATGATTGTGATTGTATGATTGCGATCGTATGATTGCGATTGTATGATTATGATTGTATGATTGTGATTGTATGACTGCGATTGTATGATTGTGATTGTATGATTATGATCGTATTTTTGTGATTGTATGATTGTGATTGTATGATTGTGATTGTATGGTTGTGATTTTATGATTGTGATTGCATGATTGCGATTGTATGAATGCGATTGTATGATTGTGCTTGTATGATTGTGATAGTATGATTGTGATTGTATGATTGTGATTGTATGATTGCGATTGTATGATTGTAATTGTATGATTGTGATTGTATGATTGTGATTGTATGATTGTGATTGTGTGATTGTGATTGTATGATTGTGATTGTATGATTGTGATTGTATGATTGTGATTGTGTGATTGTATTTGGGAGATTGTAATTGTATGATTGCGATTTTATAATTGCGATTGTATGCTGGTGACTGTATTATTGTGATTGTATGATTGTGATTGTATGATTGTGATTGTATGATTGTGATTGCATGATTGTGATTGTATGATTGTGTTTGTATGATTGTGATTGTATGATTGTGATTGCATGATTGTGTTTGGGTGATTGTAATTGTATGATTGCGATTGTATGATTGTGATTGTATGATTATTATCGTATGATTGTGATTGTTTGACTGCGATTGTATGATTGTGATTGTATGATTGTGATTGTATGATTGTGATTGTATGATTGTGATAGTATGATTGTGATTGTATGATTGCGATTGTATGATTGTGATTGTATGATTATGATTGTATTTTTGTGATTGTATAATTATGATTGTATGATTGTGATTGTATGATTGTGATTGTATCATTGCGATTGTATAAATGCGATTGTATGATTGTGATTGTATGACTGTGATTGTATGACTGTGATTGTATGACTGTGATTGTATGATTATGATTGTATGGTTGTGACTGTATGATTGTGATGGTATGATTGCGATTGTATGATTGCGATAGTATGATTGTGATTGTATGATTGTGATTGTATGATTGTGACTGTATGATTGTGATTGTATGATTGTGATTGTGTGATTGCGATTGTATGATTGCGATTGTATGATTGTGATTGTATGATTGTGATTGTATGATTGTGATTGTACGATTGTGATAGTATGATTGTGATTGTATGATTGTGATTGTATGATTGTGGTTGTATGATTGTGATTGTATGATTGTATTTGGGAGATTGTAGTTGTATGATTGCGATTGTATGAATGTGATTGTATGATTGTGATGTATGATTGTAATTGTATGATTATGATTGTATGATTGTGATTGTATGATTGTGATGGTATGATTGTGATTGTATGATTGCGATCGTATGATTGCGATTGTATGATTATGATTGTATGATTGTGATTGTATGACTGCGATTGTATGATTGTGATTGTATGATTATGATCGTATTTTTGTGATTGTATGATTGTGATTGTATGATTGTGATTGTATGATTGTGATTGTATGATTGTGATTGTATGGTTGTGATTTTATGATTGTGATTGCATGATTGCGATTGTATGAATGCGATTGTATGATTGTGCTTGTATGATTGTGATAGTATGATTGTGATTGTATGATTGTGATTGTATGATTGTGATTGTATGATTGTGATTGCATGATTGTAATTGTATGATTGTGATTGTATGATTGTGATTGTATGATTGTGATTGTATGATTGCGATTGTATGATTGCGATTGTATGATTATGATTGTATGATTGTGATTGTATGATTATGATTGTATGGTTGTGACTGTATGATTGTGATGGTATGATTGCGATTGTATGATTGCGATAGTATGATTGTGATTGTATGATTGTGATTGTATGACTGTGATTGCATGATTGTGATTGTATGATTGTGATTGTAAGATTGTGATTGTATTACTGTGATTGTATGATTGTGATTGTATGATTGTGATTGTATGATTGTGATTGTATGATTGTGATTGTATGATTGCGATTGTATGATTGTGATAGTATGATTGTGATTGTATGATTGTGATTGTATGATTGTGATTGTATGATTGTGATTGTATGATTGTATTTGGGAGATTGTTGTTGTATGATTGCGATTGTATGATTGTGATTGTATGATTGTGATGTATGATTGTAATTGTATGATTATGATTGTATGATTGTGATTGTATGATTGTGGTGGTATGATTGTGATTGTATGATTGCGATCGTATGATTGTGATTCAATGATTATGATTGTATGATTGTGATTGTATGATTGCGATTGTATGATTGTGATTGTATGATTATGATTGTATTTTTATGATTGTGCGATTGTGATTGTATGACTGTGATTGTATGATTGTGATTGTACGATTGTGATTGTATGATTGTGATTGTATGATTGCGATTGTATGAATGCGACTGTATGATTGTGATTGCATGATTGTGATTATATGATTGTGATTGTATGATATTGATTGTATGATTGTGATTGTATGATTGTGATTGTATGATTGTGTTAGTATGATTGTGATTGTATGAATGTGATTGTATGACTGTGATGGTATGATTGTGATTGTGCGATTGTGATTGTGCGTTTGTGATTGTATGATTGTGATTGCAGTTTGTGATGTATGATTGTAATTGTATGATTATGATTGTACGATTGTGATTGCATGATTGTGATTGTATGATTGAGATTGCATGATTTTGTATGTGTGATTGTGATTGTATGATTGTGATTGTATGATTGTGATTGTATGATTGTGATTGTATGATTGTGATAGTATGATTGTGATTGTATGATTGTGATTGTATGACTGTGATTGTATGATTGTGATTGTATGATTGTGATTGTATGATTGTGATGGTATGATTGTGATTGTATGATTGCGATGGTATGATTGTGATAGTATGATTGTGATTGTAAGATTTTGATTGTATGACTGTGATTTTATGATTGTGATTGTGCGATTGTGATTGTACGATTGTGATTGTACGATTGTGATTGTAGGATTGTGATTGTATGATTATGATTGAATGATTGTGATTGCATGATTGTGATTGTGTGATTGTGATTGTATGATTATGATTCTATGATTGTGATTGTATGACTGTGATTGTATGACTGTGATTGTATGATTGTGATTGTATGATTGTGATTGTAAGATTGTGATTGTATGACTGTGATTGTATGATTGTGATTGTATGATTGTGATTGTATGATTGTGATTGTATGATTGTGATTGTATGATTGTGATTGTATGATTGTGATTGTATGATTGTGATTGTATGATTGTGATTGCATGATTGTAATTGTATGATTGTGATTGTATGATTGTGATTGTATGATTGTGATTGTATGATTGCGATTGTATGATTGCGATTGTATGATTATGATTGTATGATTGTGATTGTATGATTATGATTGTATGGTTGTGACTGTATGATTGTGATGGTATGATTGCGATTGTATGATTGCGATAGTATGATTGTGATTGTATGATTGTGATTGTATGATTGTGACTGTATGATTGTGATTGTATGATTGTGATTGTGTGATTGCGATTGTATGATTGCGATTGTATGATTGTGATTGTATGAGTGTGATTGTATGATTGTGATAGTATAATTGTGATTTTATGACTGTGATTGTATGACTGCGATTGTATGATTGTGATTGTATGATTGTGATTGTAAGATTGTGATTGTATGACTGTGATTGTATGATTGTGATTGTATGATTGTGATTGTATGATTGTGATTGTACGATTGTGATAGTATGATTGTGATTGTATGATTGTGATTGTATGATTGTGATTGTATGATTGTGGTTGTATGATTGTGATTGTGTGATTGTATTTGGGAGATTGTAATTGTATGATTGCGATTTTA
The DNA here is from genome assembly GCF_050947335.1 of Megachile rotundata. Lineage (NCBI taxonomy): Eukaryota > Metazoa > Arthropoda > Insecta > Hymenoptera > Megachilidae > Megachile > Megachile rotundata. The sequence goes on along the minus strand of NW_027473318.1, from coordinate 43,825 downwards.
TAATTGCGATTGTATGCTGGTGACTGTATTATTGTGATTGTATGATTGTGATTGTATGATTGTGATTGTATGATTGTGATTGTATGATTGTGATTGCATGATTGTGATTGTATGATTGTGTTTGTATGATTGTGATTGTATGATTGTGATTGCATGATTGTGTTTGGGTGATTGTAATTGTATGATTGCGATTGTATGATTGTGATTGTATGATTATTATCGTATGATTGTGATTGTTTGACTGCGATTATATGATTGTGATTGTATGATTGTGATTGTATGATTGTGATTGTATGATTGTGATTGTATGATTGTGATTGTATGATTGTGATTGTATGATTGTGATTGTATGATTGTGATTGTATGATTGTGATTGTATGATTGTGATTGTATGATTGTGTTTGTATGATTTTGATTGGATGATTGTGATCGCATGATTGTGATTGTATGATTGTGATTGTATGATTGTGATTGTATGATTGTGATGGTATCATTGTGATTGTATGATTGTAATTGTGTGATTGTGATTGTATGATTGTGATTGTATGATTGCGTGTGTATGATTGTGATTCTATGATTGTGATTGTACGATTGTATTTGGGTGATTGTAATTGTATGATTGTGATTGCATGATTGTGATTGTATGATTGTGATTGTATGATTGTGATGGTATGATTGTGATGGTATGATTGTGATTGTATGATTGCGATAGTATGATTGTGATTGTATGATTGTGATTGCATGGTTGTGATTGTATGATTGCGATTGTATGATTGTGATTGTATGATTGTGATTGTATGATAATGATTGTATGATTGTGATTGTATGATTGTGATGGTATGATTGTGATTGTATGATTGCGATAGAATTATTGTGATTGTATGATTGTGATTGTATGGTTGTGATTGTATGATTGTGAATGTATGATTGCGATTGTATGATTGTGATTGTATCATTGTGATTGCATGATTGGGATAGTATGATTGTGATTGTATGATTGTGATTGTATGACTGTGATTGTATGATTGTGATTGTGCGATTGTGATTGTACGATTGTGATTGTACGGTTGTGATTGTATGGTTGTGATTGTATGATTATGATTGAATGATTGTGATTGCATGATTGTGATTGTATGATTGTGATTGCATGATTTTGTATGTATGTTTGTGATTGTATGATTGTGATTGTATGATTGTGATTGTATGATATTGATTGTATGATTGTGATTGTATGATTGTGATTGTATGATTGTGATAGTGTGATTGTGATTGTATGATTGTGATTGTATGACTGTGATTGTATGATTGTGATTGTGCGATTGTGATTGTGCGATTGTGATTGTACGATTGTGATTGTACGATTGTGATTGTAGGATTGTGATTGTATGATTATGATTGAATGATTGTGATGCATGATTGTGATTGTATGATTGTGATTGCATGATTTTTAATGTATGATTGTGATTGTATGATTGTGATTGTATGATTGTGATTGTATGATTGTGATAGTATGATTGTGATTGTATGATTGCGATTGTATGATTGTGATTGTATGATTATGATTGTATTTTTGTGATTGTATAATTATGATTGTATGATTGTGATTGTATGATTGTGATTGTATGATTGTGATTGTATCATTGCGATTGTATAAATGCGATTGTATGATTGTGATTGTATGATTATGATTGTATTTTTATGATTGTGTGATTGTGATTGTATGACTGTGATTGTATGATTGTGATTGTACGATTGTGATTGTATGATTGTGATTGTATGATTGCGATTGTATGAATGCGACTGTATGATTGTGATTGCATGATTGTGATTATATGATTGTGATTGTATGATATTGATTGTATGATTGTGATTGTATGATTGTGATTGTATGATTGCGATAGTATGATTGTGATTGTATGAATGTGATTGTATGACTGTGATGGTATGATTGTGATTGTGCGATTGTGATTGTGCGTTTGTGATTGTATGATTGTGATTGCAGTTTGTGATGTATGATTGTAATTGTATGATTATGATTGTACGATTGTGATTGCATGATTGTGATTGTATGATTGAGATTGCATGATTTTGTATGTATGATTGTGATTGTATGATTGTGATTGTATGATTGTGATTGTATGATTGTGATTGTATGATTGTGATAGTATGATTGTGATTGTATGATTGTGATTGTATGACTGTGATTGTATGATTGTGATTGTATGATTGTGATTGTATGATTGTGATGGTATGATTGTGATTGTATGATTGCGATGGTATGATTGTGATAGTATGATTGTGATTGTAAGATTTTGATTGTATGACTGTGATTTTATGATTGTGATTGTGCGATTGTGATTGTACGATTGTGATTGTACGATTGTGATTGTAGGATTGTGATTGTATGATTATGATTGAATGATTGTGATTGCATGATTGTGATTGTGTGATTGTGATTGTATGATTATGATTGTATGATTGTGATTGTATGACTGTGATTGTATGACTGTGATTGTATGATTGTGATTGTATGATTGTGATTGTAAGATTGTGATTGTATGACTGTGATTGTATGATTGTGATTGTATGATTGTGATTGTATGATTGTGATTGTATGATTGTGATTGTATGATTGTGATTGTATGATTGTGATTGTATGATTGTGATTGTATGATTGTGATTGCATGATTGTAATTGTATGATTGTGATTGTATGATTGTGATTGTATGATTGTGATTGTATGATTGCGATTGTATGATTGCGATTGTATGATTATGATTGTATGATTGTGATTGTATGATTATGATTGTATGGTTGTGACTGTATGATTGTGATGGTATGATTGCGATTGTATGATTGCGATAGTATGATTGTGATTGTATGATTGTGATTGTATGATTGTGACTGTATGATTGTGATTGTATGATTGTGATTGTGTGATTGCGATTGTATGATTGCGATTGTATGATTGTGATTGTATGAGTGTGATTGTATGATTGTGATAGTATGATTGTGATTTTATGACTGTGATTGTATGACTGCGATTGTATGATTGTGATTGTATGATTGTGATTGTAAGATTGTGATTGTATGACTGTGATTGTATGATTGTGATTGTATGATTGTGATTGTATGATTGTGATTGTACGATTGTGATAGTATGATTGTGATTGTATGATTGTGATTGTATGATTGTGGTTGTATGATTGTGATTGTATGATTGTATTTGGGAGATTGTAGTTGTATGATTGCGATTGTATGAATGTGATTGTATGATTGTGATGTATGATTGTAATTGTATGATTATGATTGTATGATTGTGATTGTATGATTGTGATGGTATGATTGTGATTGTATGATTGCGATCGTATGATTGCGATTGTATGATTATGATTGTATGATTGTGATTGTATGACTGCGATTGTATGATTGTGATTGTATGATTATGATCGTATTTTTGTGATTGTATGATTGTGATTGTATGATTGTGATTGTATGGTTGTGATTTTATGATTGTGATTGCATGATTGCGATTGTATGAATGCGATTGTATGATTGTGCTTGTATGATTGTGATAGTATGATTGTGATAGTATGATTGTGATTGTATGATTGTGATTGTATGATTGCGATTGTATGATTGTAATTGTATGATTGTGATTGTATGATTGTGATTGTATGATTGTGATTGTGTGATTGTGATTGTATGATTGTGATTGTATGATTGTGATTGTATGATTGTGATTGTGTGATTGTATTTGGGAGATTGTAATTGTATGATTGCGATTTTATAATTGCGATTGTATGCTGGTGACTGTATTATTGTGATTGTATGATTGTGATTGTATGATTGTATTTGGGAGATTGTAGTTGTATGATTGCGATTGTATGAATGTGATTGTATGATTGTGATGTATGATTGTAATTGTATGATTATGATTGTATGATTGTGATTGTATGATTGTGATGGTATGATTGTGATTGTATGATTGCGATCGTATGATTGCGATTGTATGATTATGATTGTATGATTGTGATTGTATGACTGCGATTGTATGATTGTGATTGTATGATTATGATCGTATTTTTGTGATTGTATGATTGTGATTGTATGATTGTGATTGTATGGTTGTGATTTTATGATTGTGATTGCATGATTGCGATTGTATGAATGCGATTGTATGATTGTGCTTGTATGATTGTGATAGTATGATTGTGATTGTATGATTGTGATTGTATGATTGCGATTGTATGATTGTAATTGTATGATTGTGATTGTATGATTGTGATTGTATGATTGTGATTGTATGATTGTGATTGTATGATTGTGATTGTATGATTGTGATTGTATGATTGTGATTGCATGATTGTAATTGTATGATTGTGATTGTATGATTGTGATTGTATGATTGTGATTGTATGATTGCGATTGTATGATTGCGATTGTATGATTATGATTGTATGATTGTGATTGTATGATTATGATTGTATGGTTGTGACTGTATGATTGTGATGGTATGATTGCGATTGTATGATTGCGATAGTATGATTGTGATTGTATGATTGTGATTGTATGATTGTGACTGTATGATTGTGATTGTATGATTGTGATTGTGTGATTGCGATTGTATGATTGCGATTGTATGATTGTGATTGTATGAGTGTGATTGTATGATTGTGATAGTATGATTGTGATTTTATGACTGTGATTGTATGACTGCGATTGTATGATTGTGATTGTATGATTGTGATTGTAAGATTGTGATTGTATGACTGTGATTGTATGATTGTGATTGTATGATTGTGATTGTATGATTGTGATTGTACGATTGTGATAGTATGATTGTGATTGTATGATTGTGATTGTATGATTGTGGTTGTATGATTGTGATTGTATGATTGTATTTGGGAGATTGTAGTTGTATGATTGCGATTGTATGAATGTGATTGTATGATTGTGATGTATGATTGTAATTGTATGATTATGATTGTATGATTGTGATTGTATGATTGTGATGGTATGATTGTGATTGTATGATTGCGATCGTATGATTGCGATTGTATGATTATGATTGTATGATTGTGATTGTATGACTGCGATTGTATGATTGTGATTGTATGATTATGATCGTATTTTTGTGATTGTATGATTGTGATTGTATGATTGTGATTGTATGGTTGTGATTTTATGATTGCGATTGTATGATTGTAATTGTATGATTGTGATTGTATGATTGTGATTGTATGATTGTGATTGTGTGATTGTGATTGTATGATTGTGATTGTATGATTGTGATTGTATGATTGTGATTGTGTGATTGTATTTGGGAGATTGTAATTGTATGATTGCGATTTTATAATTGCGATTGTATGCTGGTGACTGTATTATTGTGATTGTATGATTGTGATTGTATGATTGTGATTGTATGATTGTGATTGCATGATTGTGATTGTATGATTGTGTTTGTATGATTGTGATTGTATGATTGTGATTGCATGATTGTGTTTGGGTGATTGTAATTGTATGATTGCGATTGTATGATTGTGATTGTATGATTGTGATAGTATGATTGTGATTGTATGATTGCGATTGTATGATTGTGATTGTATGATTATGATTGTATTTTTGTGATTGTATAATTATGATTGTATGATTGTGATTGTATGATTGTGATTGTATGATTGTGATTGTATCATTGCGATTGTATAAATGCGATTGTATGATTGTGATTGTATGACTGTGATTGTATGACTGTGATTGTATGACTGTGATTGCATGATTGTGATTGTATGATTGTGATTGTAAGATTGTGATTGTATTACTCTGATTGTATGATTGTGATTGCATGATTGTAATTGTATGATTGTGATTGTATGATTGTGATTGTATGATTGTGATTGTATCATTGCGATTGTATAAATGCGATTGTATGATTGTGATTGTATGACTGTGATTGTATGACTGTGATTGTATGACTGTGATTGCATGATTGTGATTGTATGATTGTGATTGTAAGATTGTGATTGTATTACTCTGATTGTATGATTGTGATTGCATGATTGTAATTGTATGATTGTGATTGTATGATTGTGATTGTATGATTGTGATTGTATGATTGCGATTGTATGATTGCGATTGTATGATTATGATTGTATGATTGTGATTGTATGATTATGATTGTAAGGTTGTGACTGTTTGATTGTGATGGTATGATGGCGATTGTATGATTGCGATAGTATGATTGTGATTGTATGATTGTGATTGTATGATTGTGACTGTATGATTGTGATTGTATGATTGTGATTGTGTGATTGCGATTGTATGATTGCGATTGTATGATTGTGATTGTATGAGTGTGATTGTATGATTGTGATAGTATGATTGTGATTGTATGACTGTGATTGTATGACTGCGATTGTATGATTGTGATTGTATGATTGTGATTGTAAGATTGTGATTGTGTGACTGTGATTGTATGATTGTGATTGTATGATTGTGATTGTATGATTGTGATTGTACGATTGTGATAGTATGATTGTGATTGTATGATTGTGATTGTATGATTGTGGTTGTATGATTGTGATTGTATGATTGTATTTGGGAGATTGTAGTTGTATGATTGCGATTGTATGAATGTGATTGTATGATTGTGATGTATGATTGTAATTGTATGATTATGATTGTATGATTGTGATTGTATGATTGTGATGGTATGATTGTGATTGTATGATTGCGATCGTATGATTGCGATTGTATGATTATGATTGAATGATTGTGATTGCATGATTGTGATTGTATGATTGTGATTGCATGATTTTGAATGTATGATTGTGATTGTATGATTGTGATTGTATGATTGTGATAGTATGATTGTGATTGTATGATTGTGATTGTATGATTATGGTTGTATGATTGTGATTGTATGATTGTATTTGGGAGATTGTAGTTGTATGATTGCGATTGTATGAATGTGATTGTATGATTGTGATGTATGATTGTAATTGTATGATTATGATTGTATGATTGTGATTGTATGATTGTGATGGTATGATTGTGATTGTATGATTGCGATTGTATGATTGTGATTGTATATTTATGATTGTATTTTTGTGATTGTATAATTATGATTGTATGATTGTGACTGTATGATTGTGATTGTATGATTGCGATTGTGTGAATGCGATTGTATGATTGTGATTGCATGATTGTGATTGTATGATTGTGATTGTGCGATTGTGATTGTACGATTGTGATTGTACGATTGTGATTGTATGATTATGATTGAATGATTGTGATTGCATGATTGTGATTGTCTGATTGTGATTGCATGATTTTGAATATACGATTGTGATTGTATGATTGTGATTGTATGATTGTGATTGTATGATTGTGATAGTATGCTTGTGATTGTAAGATTGTGATTGTATGACTGTGATTGTATGATTGTCATTGTATGATTGTGATTGTATGATTATGATTGTATGATTGTGATTGTATGATTGTGATGGTATGATTGTGATTGTATGATTGCGATCGTATGATTGTGATTGTATGATTATGATTGTATGATTGTGAATGTATGATTGCTATTGTATGATTGTGATTGTATGATTATGATTGTATTTTTGTGATTGTATGATTGTGATTGTATGATTGCGATTGTATTATTGTGCTTGTATGATCGTGATAGTATGATTGTGATTGTATGATTGTGATTGTATGATTGCGATTGTATGATTGTAATTGTATGATTGTGATTGTATGATTGTGATTGTATGATTGTGATTGTGTGATTGTGATTGTATGATTGTGATTGTATGATTGTGATTGTGTGATTGTATTTGGGAGATTGTAATTGTATGATTGCGATTTTATAATTGCGATTGTATGCTGGTGACTGTATTATTGTGATTGTATGATTGTGATTGTATGATTGTGATTGTATGATTGTGATTGCATGATTGTGATTGTATGATTGTGTTTGTATGATTGTGATTGTATGATTGTGATTGTATGATTGTGTTTGGGTGATTGTAATTGTATGATTGCGATTGTATGATTGTGATTGTATGATTATTATCGTATGATTGTGACTGTTTGACTGCGATTGTATGATTGTGATTGTATGATTGTGATTGTATGATTGTGATTGTACGATTGTGATTGTACGATTGTGATTGTACGATTGTGATTGTATGATTATGATTGAATGATTGTGATTGCATGATTGTGATTGTATGATTGTGATTGCATGATTTTGAACGTATGATTGTGATTGTATGATTGTGATTGTATGATTGTGATTGTATGATTGTGATAGTATGATTGTGATTGTATGATTGCGATTGTAGGATTGTGATTGTAAGATTATGATTGTATTTTTGTGATTGTATGATTACGATTGTATGATTGTGATTGTATGATTGTGATTGTATGATTGTCATTGTATGATTATGATTGTATGATTGTGATTGAATGATTGTGATTGTATGATTGAGATTGCATGACTTTGTATGTATGATTGTGATTGTATGATTGTGATTGTATGATTGTGATTGTATGATTGTGATTGTATGATTATGATTGTATGATTGTGATTGTATGATTGTCATTGTATGATTATGATTGTATGATTGTGATTGCATGATTGTGATTGTATGATTGAGATTGCATGACTTTGTATGTATGATTGTGATTGTATGATTGTGATTGTATGATTGTGATTGTATGATTATGATTGTATGATTGTGATTGTATGATTGTGATTGTATGATTGCGATCGTATGATTGTGTTTGTATGGTTATGATTGTATGATTGTGATTGTATGATTGCGATGTATGATTGTAATTGTATGATTATGATTGTATGATTGTGATTGTATGATTGTGATGGTATGATTGTGATTGTATGATTGTGATTGTATGAATGTGATTGTATGATTGCGATTGTATGAATGCGATTGTATGATTGTGATTGCATGATTGTGATTGTATGATTGTGATTGTATGATATTGATTGTATGATTGTGATTGTATGATTGTGACTGTATGATTGTGATAGTATGATTGTGATTATATGATTGTGATTGTATGACTGTGATTGTATGATTGTGATTGTGCGATTGTGATTGTGCGATTGTGATTGTACGATTGTGATTGTACGATTGTGATTGTATGATTGTGATTGTATGATTATGATTGAATGATTGTGATTGCATGATTGTAATTGTATGATTGTGATTGCATGATTTTGAATGCATGATTGTGATTGTATGATTGTGATTGTATGATTGTGATTGTATGATTGTGATAGTATGATTGTGATTGTATGATTGCGATTGTATGATTGTGATTGTATGATTATGATTGTATTTTTGTGATTGTATAATTATGATTGTATGATTGTGATTGTATGATTGTGATTGTATGATTGCGATTGTGTGAATGCGAGTGTATGATTGTGATTGCATGATTGTGATTGTATGATTGTGATTGTATGATATTGATTGTATGATTGTGATTGTATGATTGTGATTGTATGATTGTGATTTTATGATTGTGATTGTCTGATTGTGGTTGTATGATTGTGATTGTATGATATTGATTGTATGATTGTGATTGCATGATTGTGATTGTATGATTGTGATTGTATGATATTGATTGTATGATTGTGATTGTACGATTGTGATTGTACGATTGTGATTGTATGATTATGATTGAATGATTGTGATTGCATGATTGTGATTGTATGATATTGATTGTATGATTGTGATTGTATGATTGTGATTGTATGATTGTGATAGTATGATTGTGATTGTATGATTGTGATTGTATGACTGTGATTGTATGATTGTGATTGTGCGATTGTGATTGTGCGATTGTGATTGTACGATTGTGATTGTACGATTGTGATTGTATGGTTATGATTGTATGATTGTGATTGTATGATTGTGATTGTATGATTGCGATTGTATGAATGCGATTGTATGATTGTGATTGCATGATTGTGATTGTATGATTGTGATTGTATGATATTGATTGTATGATTGTGATTGTATGATTGTGATTGTATGATTGTCATTGTATGATTATGATTGTATGATTGTGATTGCATGATTGTGATTGTATGATTGAGATTGCATGACTTTGTATGTATGACTGTGATTGTATGATTGTGATTGTATGATTGTGATTGTATGATTATGATTGTATGATTGTGATTGTATGATTGGGATTGTATGATTGCGATCGTATGATTGTGATTGTATGCTTATGATTGTATGATTGTGATTGTATGATTGCGATGTATGATTGTGATTGTATGATTATGATTGAATGATTGTGATTGCATGATTGTGATTGTATGATTGTGATTGCATGATTTTGAACGTATGATTGTGATTGTATGATTGTGATTGTATGATTGTGATTGTATGATTGTGATTGTATGATTGTGATAGTATGATTGTGATTGTATGATTGCGATTGTAGGATTGTGATTGTAAGATTATGATTGTATTTTTGTGATTGTATGATTACGATTGTATGATTGTGATTGTATGATTGTGATTGTATGATTGTCATTGTATGATTATGATTGTATGATTGTGATTGAATGATTGTGATTGTATGATTGAGATTGCATGACTTTGTATGTATGATTGTGATTGTATGATTGTGATTGTATGATTGTGATTGTATGATTGTGATTGTATGATTGTGATTGTATGATTGTGATTGTATGATTGTGATTGTATGATTATGATTGTATGATTGTGATTGTATGATTGTGATTGTATGATTGTCATTGTATGATTATGATTGTATGATTGTGATTGCATGATTGTGATTGTATGATTGAGATTGCATGACTTTGTATGTATGATTGTGATTGTATGATTGTGATTGTATGATTGTGATTGTATGATTATGATTGTATGATTGTGATTGTATGATTGTGATTGTATGATTGCGATCGTATGATTGTGTTTGTATGGTTATGATTGTATGATTGTGATTGTATGATTGCGATGTATGATTGTAATTGTATGATTATGATTGTATGATTGTGATTGTATGATTGTGATGGTATGATTGTGATTGTATGATTGTGATTGTATGAATGTGATTGTATGATTGCGATTGTATGAATGCGATTGTATGATTGTGATTGCATGATTGTGATTGTATGATTGTGATTGTATGATATTGATTGTATGATTGTGATTGTATGATTGTGACTGTATGATTGTGATAGTATGATTGTGATTATATGATTGTGATTGTATGACTGTGATTGTATGATTGTGATTGTGCGATTGTGATTGTGCGATTGTGATTGTACGATTGTGATTGTACGATTGTGATTGTATGATTGTGATTGTATGATTATGATTGAATGATTGTGATTGCATGATTGTAATTGTATGATTGTGATTGCATGATTTTGAATGCATGATTGTGATTGTATGATTGTGATTGTATGATTGTGATTGTATGATTGTGATAGTATGATTGTGATTGTATGATTGCGATTGTATGATTGTGATTGTATGATTATGATTGTATTTTTGTGATTGTATAATTATGATTGTATGATTGTGATTGTATGATTGTGATTGTATGATTGCGATTGTGTGAATGCGATTGTATGATTGTGATTGCATGATTGTGATTGTATGATTGTGATTGTATGATATTGATTGTATGATTGTGATTGTATGATTGTGATTGTATGATTGTGATTTTATGATTGTGATTGTCTGATTGTGGTTGTATGATTGTGATTGTATGATATTGATTGTATGATTGTGATTGCATGATTGTGATTGTATGATTGTGATTGTATGATATTGATTGTATGATTGTGATTGTACGATTGTGATTGTACGATTGTGATTGTATGATTATGATTGAATGATTGTGATTGCATGATTGTGATTGTATGATATTGATTGTATGATTGTGATTGTATGATTGTGATTGTATGATTGTGATAGTATGATTGTGATTTTATGATTGTGATTGTATGACTGTGATTGTATGATTGTGAGTGTGCGATTGTGATTGTGCGATTGTGATTGTACGATTGTGATTGTACGATTGTGATTGTATGGTTATGATTGTATGATTGTGATTGTATGATTGTGATTGTATGATTGCGATTGTATGAATGCGATTGTATGATTGTGATTGCATGATTGTGATTGTATGATTGTGATTGTATGATATTGATTGTATGATTGTGATTGTATGATTGTGATTGTATGATTGTCATTGTATGATTATGATTGTATGATTGTGATTGCATGATTGTGATTGTATGATTGAGATTGTATGACTTTGTATGTATGACTGTGATTGTATGATTGTGATTGTATGATTGTGATTGTATGATTATGATTGTATGATTGTGATTGTATGATTGGGATTGTATGATTGCGATCGTATGATTGTGATTGTATGCTTATGATTGTATGATTGTGATTCTATGATTGCGATGTATGATTGTAATTGTATGATTATGATTGTATGATTGTGATTGTATGATTGTGATGGTATGATTGTGATTGTATGATTGCGATCGTATGATTGTGATTGTATGATTGTGATTGCATGATTGTAATTGTATGATTGTGATTGTATGATTGTGATTGTATGATTGTGATTGTATGATTGCGATTGTATGATTGCGATTGTATGATTATGATTGTATGATTGTGATTGTATGATTATGATTGTAAGGTTGTGACTGTATGATTGTGATGGTATGATTGCGATTGTATGATTGCGATAGTATGATTGTGATTGTATGATTGTGATTGTATGATTGTGACTGTATGATTGTGATTGTATGATTGTGATTGTGTGATTGCGATTGTATGATTGCGATTGTATGATTGTGATAGTATGATTGTGATTGTATGATTGTGATTGTATGACTGTGATTGTATGATTGTGATTGTATGATTGTGATTGTATGATTGTGATGGTATGATTGTGATTGTATGATTGCGATGGTATGATTGTGATAGTATGATTGTGATTGTAAGGTTTTGATTGTATGACTGTGATTTTATGATTGTGATTGTGCGATTGTGATTGTACGATTGTGATTGTACGATTGTGATTGTAGGATTGTGATTGTATGATTATGATTGAATGATTGTGATTGCATGATTGTGATTGTGTGATTGTGATTGTATGATTATGATTGTATGATTGTGATTGTATGACTGTGATTGTATGACTGTGATTGTATGATTGTGATTGTATGATTGCGATTGTAAGATTGTGATTGTATGACTGTGATTGTATGATTGTGATTGTATGATTGTGATTGTATGATTGTGATTGTATGATTGTGATTGTATGATTGTGATTGTATGATTGTGATTGTATGATTGTTATTGTATGATTGTGATTGCATGATTGTAATTGTATGATTGTGATTGTATGATTGTGATTGTATGATTGTGATTGTATGATTGCGATTGTATGATTGCGATTGTATGATTGCGATTGTATGATTGTGATTGTATGATTATGATTGTAAGGTTGTGACTGTATGATTGTGATGGTATGATTGCGATTGTATGATTGCGATAGTATGATTGTGATTGTATGATTGTGATTGTATGATTGTGACTGTATGATTGTGATTGTATGATTGTGATTGTGTGATTGCGATTGTATGATTGCGATTGTATGATTGTGATTGTATGAGTGTGATTGTATGATTGTGATAGTATGATTGTGATTGTATGACTGTGATTGTATGACTGCGATTGTATGATTGTGATTGTATGATTGTGATTGTAAGATTGTGATTGTATGACTGTGATTGTATGATTGTGATTGTATGATTGTGATTGTATGATTGTGATTGTACGATTGTGATAGTATGATTGTGATTGTATGATTGTGATTGTATGATTGTGGTTGTATGATTGTGATTGTATGATTGTATTTGGGAGACTGTAGTTGTATGATTGCGATTGTATGAATGTGATTGTATGATTGTGATGTATGATTGTAATTGTATGATTATGATTGTATGATTGTGATTGTATGATTGTGATGGTATGATTGTGATTGTATGATTGCGATCGTATGATTGCGATTGTATGATTATGATTGTATGATTGTGATTGTATGACTGCGATTGTATGATTGTGATTGTATGATTATGATCGTATTTTTGTGATTGTATGATTGTGATTGTATGATTGTGATTGTATGGTTGTGATTTTATGATTGTGATTGCATGATTGCGATTGTATGAATGCGATTGTATGATTGTGATTGCATGATTGTGATTGTATGATTGTGATTGTATGATATTGATTGTATGATTGTGGATGTATGATTGTGATTGTATGATTGTGATAGTATGATTGTGATAGTATGATTGTGATTGTATGATTGTGATTGTATGATTGTGGTTGTATGATTGAGATTGTATGATTGTATTTGGGAGATTGTAGTTGTATGATTGCGATTGTATGAATGTGATTGTATGATTGTGATGTATGATTGTAATTGTATGATTATGATTGTATGATTGTGATTGTATGATTGTGATGGTATGATTGTGATTGTATGATTGCGATTGTATGATTGTGATTGTATAATTATGATTGTATTTTTGTGATTGTATAATTATGATTGTATGATTGTGACTGTATGATTGTGATTGCATGATTGTGATTGTATGATTGAGATTGCATGATTTTGTATGTATGATTGTGATTGTATGATTGTGATTGTATGATTGTGATTGTATGATTGTGATTGTATGATTGTGATTGTATGATTGTGATTGTATGATTGTGATTGTATGATTGTACTTGTATGATTATGATTGTACGATTGTGATTGCATGATTGTGATTGTATGATTGAGATTGCATGATTTTGTATGAATGATTGTGATTGTATGATTGTGATTGTATGATTGTGATTGTATGATTGTGATTGTATGATTGTGATGGTATGATTGTGATTGTATGATTGCGATCGTATGATTGAGATTGTATGATTATGATTGTATGATTGTGATTGTATGATTGCGATTGTACGATTGTGATTGTATGATTATGATTGTATTTTTGTGATTGTATGATTGTGATTGTATGATTGTGAATGTATGATTGTGATTGTATGAATGCGATTGTATGATTGTGATTGCACGATTGTGATTGTATGATTGTGATTGTATGATATTGATTGTATGATTGTGATTGTATGATTGTGATTGTATGATTGTGATTGCTGTTTGTGATGTATGATTGTAATTGTATGATTATGATTGTACGATTGTGATTGCATGATTGTGATTGTATGATTGAGATTGCATGATTTTGTATGTATGATTGTGATTGTATGATTGTGATTGTATGATTGTGATTGTATGATTGTGATTGTATTTTTGTGATTGTATGATTGTGATTGTATGATTGTGATTGTATGATTGCGATTGTATGAATGCGATTGTATGATTGTGATTGCATGATTGTGATTGTATGATTGTGATTGTATGATATTGATTGTATGATTGTGATTGTATGATTGTGATTGTATGATTGTGATTGTCTGATTGTGGTTGTATGATTGTGAGTGTGTGATTGTGATTGTATGATTGTGATTGTATGATTGTGATTGTATGATTGTGATTGTATGATTGTAATTGTATGATTATGATTGTACGATTGTGATTGCATGATTGTGATTGTATGATTGAGATTGCATGATTTTGTATGTATGATTGTGATTGTATGATTGTGATTGTATGACCGTGATTGTATGATTGTGATTGTATGATTGTGATTGCATGATTGTGATAGTATGATTGTGATTGTATGATTGTGATTGTATGACTGTGATTGTATGATTGTGATTGTGCGATTGTGATTGTACGATTGTGATTGTACGATTGTGATTGTATGATTATGATTGAATGATTGTGATTGCATGATTGTGATTGTCTGATTGTGATTGCATGATTTTGAATATACGATTGTGATTGTATGATTGTGATTGTATGATTGTGATTGTATGATTGTGATAGTATGCTTGTGATTGTAAGATTGTGATTGTATGACTGCGATTGTATGATTGTGATTGTATGATTGTGATTGTAAGATTGTGATTGTATGACTGTGATTGTATGATTGTGATTGTATGATTGTGATTGTATGATTGTGATTGTACGATTGTGATAGTATGATTGTGATTGTATGATTGTGATTGTATGATTGTGGTTGTATGATTGTGATTGTATGATTGTATTTGGGAGATTGTAGTTGTATGATTGCGATTGTATGAATGTGATTGTATGATTGTGATGTATGATTGTAATTGTATGATTATGATTGTATGATTATGATTGTATGATTGTGATGGTATGATTGTGATTGTATGATTGCGATCGTATGATTGCGATTGTATGATTATGATTGTATGATTGTGATTGTATGACTGCGATTGTATGATTGTGATTGTATGATTATGATCGTATTTTTGTGATTGTATGATTGTGATTGTATGATTGTGATTGTATGGTTGTGATTTTCTGATTGTGATTGTATGATTGCGATTGTATGAATGCGATTGTATGATTGTGATTGCATGATTGTGATTGTATGATTGTGATTGTATGATATTGATTGTATGATTGTGGATGTATGATTGTGATTGTATGATTGTGATTGTGCGATTGTGATTGTGCGATTGTGATTGTACGATTGTGATTGTACGATTGTGATTGTATGATTGTGATTGTATGATTATGATTGAATGATTGTGATTGCATGATTGTGATTGTATGACTGTGATTGCATGATTTTGAATGTATGATTGTGATTGTATGATTGTGATTGTATGATTGTGATAGTATGATTGTGATTGTATGATTGTGATTGTATGATTATGGTTGTATGATTGTGATTGTATGATTGTATTTGGGAGATTGTAGTTGTATGATTGCGATTGTATGAATGTGATTGTATGATTGTGATGTATGATTGTAATTGTATGATTATGATTGTATGATTGTGATTGTATGATTGTGATGGTATGATTGTGATTGTATGATTGCGATTGTATGATTGTGATTGTATAATTATGATTGTATTTTTGTGATTGTATAATTATGATTGTATGATTGTGACTGTATGATTGTGATTGTATGATTGCGATTGTGTGAATGCGATTGTATGATTGTGATTGCATGATTGTGATTGCATGATTGTGATTGTATGATTGTGATTGTATGATATTGATTGTATGATTGTGGATGTATGATTGTGATTGTATGATTGTAATAGTATGATTGTGATTGTATGATTGTGATTGTATGACTGTGAATGTATGATTGTGATTGTGCGATTGTGATTGTGCGATTGTGATTGTACGATTGTGATTGTACGATTGTGATTGTATGATTGTGATTGTATGATTATGATTGAATGATTGTGATTGCATGATTGTGATTGTATGATTGTGATTGCATGATTTTGAATGTATGATTGTGATTGTATGATTGTGATTGTATGATTGTGATTGTATGATTGTGATTGTATGATTGTGATAGTATGATTGTGATTGTATGATTGCGATTGTATGATTGTGATTGTATGATTATGATTGTATTTTTGTGATTGTATGATTGTGATTGTATGATTGTGATTGTATGATTGCGATTGTATGAATGCGATTGTATGATTGTGATTGCATGATTGTGATTGTATGATTGTGATTGTATGATATTGATTGTATGATTGTGATTGTATGATTGTGATTGTATGATTGTGATTGTCTGATTGTGGTTGTATGATTGTGAGTGTGTGATTGTGATTGTATGATTGTGATTGTATGATTGTGATTGTATGATTGCGATTGTATGACCGTGATTGTATGATTGTGATTGTATGGTTGTGATTTTATGATTGTGATTGTATGATTGCGATTGTATGAATGCGATTGTATGATTGTGATTTCATGATTGTGATTGTATGATTGTGATTGTATGATATTGATTGTATGATTGTGGATGTATGATTGTGATTGTATGATTGTGATAGTATGATTGTGATAGTATGATTGTGATTGTATGATTGTGATTGTATGATTGTGGTTGTATGATTGTGATTGTATGACTGTATTTGGGAGATTGTAGTTGTATGATTGCGATTGTATGAATGTGATTGAATGATTGTGATGTATGATTGTAATTGTATGATTATGATTGTATGATTGTGATTGTATGATTGTGATGGTATGATTGTGATTGTATGATTGCGATTGTATGATTGTGATTGTATAATTATGATTGTATTTTTGTGATTGTATAATTATGATTGTATGATTGTGGCTGTATGATTGTGATTGTATGATTGCGATTGTGTGAATGCGATTGTATGATTGTGATTGCATGATTGTGATTGCATGATTGTGATTGTATGATTGTGATTGTATGATATTGATTGTATGATTGTGGATGTATGATTGTGATTGTATGATTGTGATAGTATGATTGTGATTGTATGATTGTGATTGTATGACTGTGATTGTATGATTGTGATTGTATGATTATGATTGAATGATTGTGATTGCATGATTGTGATTGTATGATTGTGATTGCATGATTTTGAATGTATGATTGTGATTGTATGATTGTGATTGTATGATTGTGATTGTATGATTGTGATTGTATGATTGTGATTGTATGATTGTGATAGTATGATTGTGATTGTATGATTGCGATTGTATGATTGTGATTGTATGATTATGATTGTATTTTTGTGATTGTATGATTGTGATTGTATGATTGCGATTGTATGATTGCGATTGTATGAATGCGATTGTATGATTGTGATTGCATGATTGTGATTGTATGATTGTGATTGTATGATATTGATTGTATGATTGTGATTGTATGATTGTGATTGTATGATTGTGATTGTCTGATTGTGGTTGTATGATTGTGAGTGTGTGATTGTGATTGTATGATTGTGATTGTATGATTGTGATTGTATGATTGTGATTGTATGATTGTAATTGTATGATTATGATTGTACGATTGTGATTGCATGATTGTGATTGTATGATTGAGATTGCATGATTTTGTATGTATGATTGTGATTGTATGATTGTGATTGTATGACCGTGATTGTATGATTGTGATTGTATGATTGTGATTGCATGATTGTGATAGTATGATTGTGATTGTATGATTGTGATTGTATGACTGTGATTGTATGATTGTGATTGTGCGATTGTGATTGTACGATTGTGATTGTACGATTGTGATTGTATGATTATGATTGAATGATTGTGATTGCATGATTGTGATTGTCTGATTGTGATTGCATGATTTTGAATATACGATTGTGATTGTATGATTGTGATTGTATGATTGTGATTGTATGATTGTGATAGTATGCTTGTGATTGTAAGATTGTGATTGTATGACTGTGATTGTATGATTGTCATTGTATGATTGTGATTGTATGATTATGATTGTATGATTGTGATTGTATGATTGTGATGGTATGATTGTGATTGTATGATTGCGATCGTATGATTGTGATTGTATGATTGTGATTGTATGATTGTGATTGTATGATTGTGATTGTATGATTGTGATTGCATGATTGTGATTGTATGATTGTGTTTGTATGATTGTGATTGTATGATTGTGATTGTATGATTGTGTTTGGGTGATTGTAATTGTATGATTGCGATTGTATGATTGTGATTGTATGACTATTATCGTATGATTGTGATTGTTTGACTGCGATTGTATGATTGTGATTGTATGATTGTGATTGTATGATTGTGATCGTATGGTTGTGATTGTTCGATTGCGATTGTACGTTTGCGATTGTATTATTGTGATTGTATGATTGTGGAAGTATGGTTGTGATTTTATGATTGTGATTGTATGATTGTGATTGTATGATTGTGATGGTATGATTGTGATTGTATGATTGCGATCGTATGATTGTGATTGTATGATTGTGATTGTATGATTGTGATTGTATGATTGTGATTGTATGATTGTGATTGCATGATTGTGATTGTATGGTTGTGATTTTCTGATTGTGATTGTATGATTGCGATTGTATGAATGCGATTGTATGATTGTGATTGCATGATTGTGATTGTATGATTGTGATTGTATGATATTGATTGTATGATTGTGGATGTATGATTGTGATTGTATGATTGTGATTGTGCGATTGTGATTGTGCGATTGTGATTGTACGATTGTGATTGTACGATTGTGATTGTATGATTGTGATTGTATGATTATGATTGAATGATTGTGATTGCATGATTGTGATTGTATGACTGTGATTGCATGATTTTGAATGTATGATTGTGATTGTATGATTGTGATTGTATGATTGTGATAGTATGATTGTGATTGTATGATTGTGATTGTATGATTATGGTTGTATGATTGTGATTGTATGATTGTATTTGGGAGATTGTAGTTGTATGATTGCGATTGTATGAATGTGATTGTATGATTGTGATGTATGATTGTAATTGTATGATTATGATTGTATGATTGTGATTGTATGATTGTGATGGTATGATTGTGATTGTATGATTGCGATTGTATGATTGTGATTGTATAATTATGATTGTATTTTTGTGATTGTATAATTATGATTGTATGATTGTGACTGTATGATTGTGATTGTATGATTGCGATTGTGTGAATGCGATTGTATGATTGTGATTGCATGATTGTGATTGCATGATTGTGATTGTATGATTGTGATTGTATGATATTGATTGTATGATTGTGGATGTATGATTGTGATTGTATGATTGTAATAGTATGATTGTGATTGTATGATTGTGATTGTATGACTGTGAATGTATGATTGTGATTGTGCGATTGTGATTGTGCGATTGTGATTGTACGATTGTGATTGTACGATTGTGATTGTATGATTGTGATTGTATGATTATGATTGAATGATTGTGATTGCATGATTGTGATTGTATGATTGTGATTGCATGATTTTGAATGTATGATTGTGATTGTATGATTGTGATTGTATGATTGTGATTGTATGATTGTGATTGTATGATTGTGATAGTATGATTGTGATTGTATGATTGCGATTGTATGATTGTGATTGTATGATTATGATTGTATTTTTGTGATTGTATGATTGTGATTGTATGATTGTGATTGTATGATTGCGATTGTATGAATGCGATTGTATGATTGTGATTGCATGATTGTGATTGTATGATTGTGATTGTATGATATTGATTGTATGATTGTGATTGTATGATTGTGATTGTATGATTGTGATTGTCTGATTGTGGTTGTATGATTGTGAGTGTGTGATTGTGATTGTATGATTGTGATTGTATGATTGTGATTGTATGATTGCGATTGTATGACCGTGATTGTATGATTGTGATTGTATGGTTGTGATTTTATGATTGTGATTGTATGATTGCGATTGTATGAATGCGATTGTATGATTGTGATTTCATGATTGTGATTGTATGATTGTGATTGTATGATATTGATTGTATGATTGTGGATGTATGATTGTGATTGTATGATTGTGATAGTATGATTGTGATAGTATGATTGTGATTGTATGATTGTGATTGTATGATTGTGGTTGTATGATTGTGATTGTATGACTGTATTTGGGAGATTGTAGTTGTATGATTGCGATTGTATGAATGTGATTGAATGATTGTGATGTATGATTGTAATTGTATGATTATGATTGTATGATTGTGATTGTATGATTGTGATGGTATGATTGTGATTGTATGATTGCGATTGTATGATTGTGATTGTATAATTATGATTGTATTTTTGTGATTGTATAATTATGATTGTATGATTGTGGCTGTATGATTGTGATTGTATGATTGCGATTGTGTGAATGCGATTGTATGATTGTGATTGCATGATTGTGATTGCATGATTGTGATTGTATGATTGTGATTGTATGATATTGATTGTATGATTGTGGATGTATGATTGTGATTGTATGATTGTGATAGTATGATTGTGATTGTATGATTGTGATTGTATGACTGTGATTGTATGATTGTGATTGTATGATTATGATTGAATGATTGTGATTGCATGATTGTGATTGTATGATTGTGATTGCATGATTTTGAATGTATGATTGTGATTGTATGATTGTGATTGTATGATTGTGATTGTATGATTGTGATTGTATGATTGTGATTGTATGATTGTGATTGTATGATTGTGATAGTATGATTGTGATTGTATGATTGCGATTGTATGATTGTGATTGTATGATTATGATTGTATTTTTGTGATTGTATGATTGTGATTGTATGATTGTGATTGTATGATTGCGATTGTATGAATGCGATTGTATGATTGTGATTGCATGATTGTGATTGTATGATTGTGATTGTATGATATTGATTGTATGATTGTGATTGTATGATTGTGATTGTATGATTGTGATTGTCTGATTGTGGTTGTATGATTGTGAGTGTGTGATTGTGATTGTATGATTGTGATTGTCTGATTGTGATTGTATGATTGTGATTGTATGATTGTAATTGTATGATTATGATTGTACGATTGTGATTGCATGATTGTGATTGTATGATTGAGATTGCATGATTTTGTATGTATGATTGTGATTGTATGATTGTGATTGTATGACCGTGATTGTATGATTGTGATTGTATGATTGTGATTGCATGATTGTGATAGTATGATTGTGATTGTATGATTGTGATTGTATGACTGTGATTGTATGATTGTGATTGTGCGATTGTGATTGTACGATTGTGATTGTACGATTGTGATTGTATGATTATGATTGAATGATTGTGATTGCATGATTGTGATTGTCTGATTGTGATTGCATGATTTTGAATATACGATTGTGATTGTATGATTGTGATTGTATGATTGTGATTGTATGATTGTGATTGTATGATTGTGATAGTATGCTTGTGATTGTAAGATTGTGATTGTATGACTGTGATTGTATGATTGTCATTGTATGATTGTGATTGTATGATTATGATTGTATGATTGTGATTGTATGATTGTGATGGTATGATTGTGATTGTATGATTGTGATTGTATGATTGTGATAGTATGCTTGTGATTGTAAGATTGTGATTGTATGACTGTGATTGTATGATTGTCATTGTATGATTGTGATTGTATGATTATGATTGTATGATTGTGATTGTATGATTGTGATGGTATGATTGTGATTGTATGATTGCGATCGTATGATTGTGATTGTATGATTGTGATTGTATGATTGTGATTGTATGATTGTGATTGTATGATTGTGATTGCATGATTGTGATTGTATGATTGTGTTTGTATGATTGTGATTGTATGATTGTGATTGTATGATTGTGTTTGGGTGATTGTAATTGTATGATTGCGATTGTATGATTGTGATTGTATGATTATTATCGTATGATTGTGATTGTTTTACTGCGATTGTATGATTGTGATTGTATGATTGTGATTGTATGATTGTGATTGTATGATTGTGATTGTATGATTGTGATTGTATGATTGTGATTGTATGATTGTGATTGTATGATTGTCATTGTATGATTGTGATTGTATGATTGTGTTTGTATGATTTTGATTGGATGATTGTGATTGCATGATTGTGATTGTATGATTGTGATTGTATGATTGTGATTGTATGATTGTGATTGTATCATTGTGATTGTATGATTGTAATTGTGTGATTGTGATTGCATGATTGTGATTGTATGATTGTGATTGTATGACTGTGATTGTATGATTGTGATTGTATCATTGTGATTGTATGATTGTAATTGTGTGATTGTGATTGTATGATTGTGATTGTATGATTGCGTGTGTATGATTGTGATTCTATGATTGTGATTGTATGATTGTGATCGTATGGTTGTGATTGTTCGATTGCGATTGTACGTTTGCGATTGTATTATTGTGATTGTATGATTGTGGAAGTATGGTTGTGATTTTATGATTGTGATTGTATGATTGTGATTGTATTGTTGCGATTGTACGATTGTGATTTTATGATTGTGATTGTATTATTGTGATTGTATGATTGTTATTGTGTTATTGCATTTGGGAGATTGTAATTGTATGATTGCGATTTTATGATTGCGATTGTATGCTGGTGACTGTATTATTGTGATTGTATGATTGTGATTGTATGATTGTGATTGTACGATAGTATTTGGGTGATTGTAATTGTATGATTGTGATTGCATGATTGTGATTGTATGATTGTGATTGAATGATTGTGATGGTATGATAGTGATTGTATGATTGCGATAGTATGATTGCGATTGTATGATTGTGATTGCATGGTTGTGATTGTATGATTGCGATTGTATGATTGTGATTGTATGATTGTGATTGTATGATAATGATTGTATGATTGTGATTGTATGATTGTGATAGTATGATTGTGATTGTATGATTGTGATTGTATGACTGTGAGTGTATGATTGTGATTGTGCGATTGTGATTGTGCGATTGTGATTGTACGATTGTGATTGTACGATTGTGATTCTACGATTGTGATAGTATGATTGTGATTGTATGATTGCGATTGTAGGATTGTGATTGTAAGATTATGATTGTATTTTTGTGATTGTATGATTACGATTGTATGATTGTGATTGTATGATTGTGATTGTATGATTGTCATTGTATGATTATGATTGTATGATTGTGATTGAATGATTGTGATTGTATGATTGAGATTGCATGACTTTGTATGTATGATTGTGATTGTATGATTGTGATTGTATGATTGTGATTGTATGATTGTGATTGTATGATTGTGATTGTATGATTGTGATTGTATGATTATGATTGTATGATTGTGATTGTATGATTGTGATTGTGTGATTGTCATTGTATGATTATGATTGTATGATTGTGATTGCATGATTGTGATTGTATGATTGAGATTGCATGACTTTGTATGTATGATTGTGATTGTATGATTGTGATTGTATGATTGTGATTGTATGATTATGATTGTATGATTGTGATTGTATGATTGTGATTGTATGATTGCGATCGTATGATTGTGTTTGTATGGTTATGATTGTATGATTGTGATTGTATGATTGCGATGTATGATTGTAATTGTATGATTATGATTGTATGATTGTGATTGTATGATTGTGATGGTATGATTGTGATTGTATGATTGTGATTGTATGAATGTGATTGTATGATTGCGATTGTATGAATGCGATTGTATGATTGTGATTGCATGATTGTGATTGTATGATTGTGATTGTATGATATTGATTGTATGATTGTGATTGTATGATTGTGATTGTATGATTGTGATAGTATGATTGTGATAGTATGATTGTGATTGTAAGATTGTGATTGAATGACTGTCATTGTATGATTGTGATTGTATGATTGTGATTGTATGATATTGATTGTATGATTGTGATTGCATGATTGTGATTGTATGATTGTGATTGTATGATATTGATTGTATGATTGTGATTGTACGATTGTGATTGTATGATTGTGATTGTATGATTATGATTGAATGATTGTGATTGCATGATTGTGATTGTATGATTGTGATTGTATGATTGTGATTGTATGATTGTGATTGTATGATTGTGATTGTCTGATTGTGGTTGTATGATTGTGATTGTATGATTGTGATTGTATGATTGTGATTGTATGATTGTGATTGTATGATTGTCATTGTATGATTATGATTGTATGATTGTGATTGCATGATTGTGATTGTATGATTGAGATTGCATGACTTTGTATGTATGACTGTGATTGTATGATTGTGATTGTATGATTGTGATTGTATGATTATGATTGTATGATTGTGATTGTATGATTGGGATTGTATGATTGCGATCGTATGATTGTGATTGTATGGTTATGATTGTATGATTGTGATTGTATGATTGCGATGTATGATTGTAATTGTATGATTATGATTGTATGATTGTGATTGTATGATTGTGATGGTATGATTGTGATTGTATGATTGCGATCGTATGATTGTGATTGTATGATTATGATTGTATGATTGTGATTGTATGATTGCGATTGTATGATTGTGATTGTATGATTATGATTGTATTTTTGTGATTGTATGATTGTGATTGTATGATTGTGATTGTATGATTGTGATTGTATGATTGTGATTGTATGATTGTGATTGTATGATTGTGATTGTATGATTGCGATTGTATGAATGCGATTGTATGATTGTGATTGCATGATTGTGATTGTATGATTGTGATTGTATGATTGTGATTGTATGATTGTGATAGTATGATTGTGATTGTATGATTGCGATTGTATGATTGTGATTGTATGATTATGATTGTATTTTTGTGATTGTATAATTATGATTGTATGATTGTGATTGTATGATTGTGATTGTATGATTGCGAGTGTGTGAATGCGATTGTATGATTGTGTTTGCATGATTGTGATTGTATGATTGTGATTGTATGATATTGATTGTATGATTGTGATTGTATGATTGTGATTGTATGATTGTGATTGTATGATTGTGATTGTCTGATTGTGGTTGTATGATTGTGATTGTATGATTGTGATTGTATGATTGTGATTGTACGATTGTGATTGTATGATTGTCATTGTATGATTATGATTGTATGATTGTGATTGCATGATTGTGATTGTATGATTGAGATTGCATGACTTTGTATGTATGATTGTGATTGTATGATTGTGATTGTATGATTGTGATTGTATGATTGTGATTGTATGATTATGATTGTATGATTGCGAGTGTGTGAATGCGATTGTATGATTGTGTTTGCATGATTGTGATTGTATGATTGTGATTGTATGATATTGATTGTATGATTGTGATTGTATGATTGTGATTGTATGATTGTGATTGTATGATTGTGATTGTCTGATTGTGGTTGTATGATTGTGATTGTATGATTGTGATTGTATGATTGTGATTGTATGATTGTGATTGTATGATTGTGATTGTATGATTGTGATTGTCTGATTGTGGTTGTATGATTGTGATTGTATGATTGTGATTGTATGATTATGATTGTATGATTGTGATTGTATGATTGTGATTGTATGATTGTGATTGTATGATTGTGATTGCATGATTGTGATTGTATGATTGAGATTGCATGACTTTGTATGTATGATTGTGATTGTATGATTGTGATTGTATGATTGTGATTGTATGATTATGATTGTATGATTGTGATTGTATGATTGTGATTGTATGATTGCGATCGTATGATTGTGATTGTATGGTTATGATTGTATGATTGTAATTGTATGATTGTGATTGCATGATTGTGATTGTATGATTGTGATTGTATGATTGTGATTGTATGATTGTGATGGTATGATTGTGATTGTATGATTGCGATAGTATGATTGCGATTGTATGATTGTGATTGCATGGTTGTGATTGTATGATTGCGATTGTATGATTGTGATTGTATGATTGTGATTGTATGATAATGATTGTATGATTGTGATTGTATGATTGTGATGGTATGATTGTGATTGTATGATTGCGATAGAATTATTGCGATTGTATGATTGTGATTGCATGATTGTGATTGTATGATTGTGATTGTATGATATTGATTGTATGATTGTGATTGTATGATTGTGATTGTATGATTGTGATTGTATGATTGTGATTGTATGATTGTGATAGTATGATTGTGATTGTATGATTGTGATTGTATGATTGTGATTGTATGACTGTGAGTGTATGATTGTGATTGTGCGATTGGGATTGTGCGATTGTGATTGTACGATTGTGATTGTACGATTGTGATTGTATGATTGTGATTGTATGATTATGATTGAATGATTGTGATCGCATGATTGTGATTGTATGATTGTGATTGCATGATTTTGAACGTATGATTGTGATTGTATGATTGTGATTGTATGATTGTGATTGTATGATTGTGATTGTATGATTGTGATTGTATGATTGTGATAGTATGATTGTGATTGTATGATTATGATTGTATGATTGTGATTGTATGATTGTGATTGTATGATTGCGATCGTATGATTGTGATTGTATGGTTATCATTGTATGATTGTGATTGTATGATTGCGATGTATGATTGTAATTGTATGATTATGATTGTATGATTGTGATTGTATGATTGTGATGGTATGATTGTGATGGTATGATTGTGATTGTATGATTGTGATTGTATGATTGTGATTGTATGATTGCGATTGTATGAATGTGATTGTATGATTGTGATTGCATGATTGTGATTGTATGATTGTGATTGTATGATATTGATTGTATGATTGTGATTGTATGATTGTGATTGTATGATTGTGATTGTATGATTGTGATTGTATGATTGTGATTGTATGATTGTGATTGTCTGATTGTGGTTGTATGATTGCGATTGTGTGATTGTGATTGTATGATTGTGATTGTATGATTGTGATTGTATGATTGCCATTGTATGATTATGATTGTATGATTGTGATTGCATGATTGTGATTGTATGATTGAGATTGCATGACTTTGTATGCATGATTGTGATTGTATGATTGTGATTGTATGATTGTGATAGTATGATTGTGATTGTATGATTGCGATTGTATGATTGTGATTGTATGATTATGATTGTATTTTTGTGATTGTATAATTATGATTGTATGATTGTGATTGTATGATTGTGATTGTATGATTGCGATTGTGTGAATGCGATTGTATGATTGTGATTGCATGATTGTGATTGTATGATTGTGATTGTATGATATTGATTGTATGATTGTGATTGTATGATTGTGATTGTATGATTGTGATGGTATGATTGTGATTGTATGATTGTGATTGTATGATTGTCATTGTATGATTATGATTGTATGATTGTGATTGCATGATTGTGATTGTATGATTGAGATTGCATGACTTTGTATGTATGACTGTGATTGTATGATTGTGATTGTATGATTGTGATTGTATGATTATGATTGTATGATTGTGATTGTATGATTGGGATTGTATGATTGCGATCGTATGATTGTGATTGTATGGTTATGATTGTATGATTGTGATTGTATGATTGCGATGTATGATTGTAATTGTATGATTATGATTGTATGATTGTGATTGTATGATTGTGATGGTATGATTGTGATTGTATGATTGCGATCGTATGATTGTGATTGTATGATTATGATTGTATGATTGTGATTGTATGATTGCGATTGTATGATTGTGATTGTATGATTATGATTGTATTTTTGTGATTGTATGATTGTGATTGTATGATTGTGATTGTATGATTGTGATTGTATGATTGTGATTGTATGATTGTGATTGTATGATTGTGATTGTATGATTGTGATTGTATGATTGTGATTGTATGATTGCGATTGTATGAATGCGATTGTATGATTGTGATTGCATGATTGTGATTGTATGATTGTGATTGTATGATTGTGATTGTATGATTGTGATAGTATGATTGTGATTGTATGATTGCGATTGTATGATTGTGATTGTATGATTATGATTGTATTTTTGTGATTGTATAATTATGATTGTATGATTGTGATTGTATGATTGTGATTGTATGATTGCGAGTGTGTGAATGCGATTGTATGATTGTGTTTGCATGATTGTGATTGTATGATTGTGATTGTATGATATTGATTGTATGATTGTGATTGTATGATTGTGATTGTATGATTGTGATTGTATGATTGTGATTGTCTGATTGTGGTTGTATGATTGTGATTGTATGATTGTGATTGTATGATTGTGATTGTACGATTGTGATTGTATGATTGTCATTGTATGATTATGATTGTATGATTGTGATTGCATGATTGTGATTGTATGATTGAGATTGCATGACTTTGTATGTATGATTGTGATTGTATGATTGTGATTGTATGATTGTGATTGCATGATTGTGATTGTATGATTGTGATTGTATGATATTGATTGTATGATTGTGATTGTATGATTGTGATTGTATGATTGTGATTGTATGATTGTGATTGTATGATTGTGATTGTATGATTGTGATTGTCTGATTGTGGTTGTATGATTGTGATTGTGTGATTGTGATTGTATGATTGTGATTGTATGATTGTGATTGTATGATTGCCATTGTATGATTATGATTGTATGATTGTGATTGCATGATTGTGATTGTATGATTGAGATTGCATGACTTTGTATGTATGATTGTGATTGTATGATTGTGATTGTATGATTGTGATTGTATGATTATGATTGTATGATTGTGATTGTATGATTGCCATTGTATGATTATGATTGTATGATTGTGATTGCATGATTGTGATTGTATGATTGAGATTGCATGACTTTGTATGTATGATTGTGATTGTATGATTGTGATTGTATGATTGTGATTGTATGATTGTGATTGTATGATTATGATTGTATGATTGTGATTGTATGATTGTGATTGTATGATTGCGATCGTATGATTGTGATTGTATGGTTATCATTGTATGATTGTGATTGTATGATTGCGATGTATGATTGTAATTGTATGATTATGATTGTATGATTGTGATTGTATGATTGTGATGGTATGATTGTGATTGTATGATTGTGATTGTATGATTGTGATTGTATGATTGCGATTGTATGAATGCGATTGTATGATTGTGATTGCATGATTGTGATTGTATGATTGTGATTGTATGATATTGATTGTATGATTGTGATTGTATGATTGTGATTGTATGACTGTGATTGTATGATTGTGATTGTGCGATTGTGATTGTGCGATTGTGATTGTACGATTGTGATTGTACGATTGTGATTGTATGATTGTGATTGTATGATTATGATTGAATGATTGTGATTGCATGATTGTGATTGTATGATTGTGATTGCATGATTTTGAATGTATGATTGTGATTGTATGATTGTGATTGTATGATTGTGATTGTATGATTGTGATTGTATGATTGTGATAGTATGATTGTGATTGTATGATTGCGATTGTATGATTGTGATTGTATGATTATGATTGTATTTTTGTGATTGTATAATTATGATTGTATGATTGTGATTGTATGATTGTGATTGTATGATTGCGATTGTGTGAATGCGATTGTATGATTGTGATTGCATGATTGTGATTGTATGATTGTGATTGTATGATATTGATTGTATGATTGTGATTGTATGATTGTGATTGTATGATTGTGATTGTATGATTGTGATTGTATGATTGTGATTGTATGATTGTGATTGTATGATTGTGATTGTCTGATTGTGTTTGGATGATTGTGAGTGTATGATTGTGATTGTATGATTGCGATAGTATGATTGCGATTGTATGATTGTGATTGTATGATTGCGATTGTATGATTGCGATTGTATGACTGTGATTGTATGACTGTGATTGTATGATTGTGATTGTATGATTGTGATTGTAAGATTGTGATTGTATGACTATGATTGTATGACTGTGATTGTATGATTGTGATTGTGCGATTGTGATTGTGCGATTGTGATTGTACGATTGTGATTGTACGATTGTGATTGTACGATTGTGATTGTACGATTGTGATTGTATGATTCTGATTGAATGATTGTGATTGCATGATTGTGATTGTATGATTGTGATTGCATGATTTTGAATGTATGATTGTGATTATATGATTGTGATTGTATGATTGTGATTGTATGATTGTGATTGTATGATTGTGATTGTATGATTGTGATTGTATGATTGTGATTGTATGATTGTGATTGTATGATTGTGATTGTATGATTGTGATTGTATGATTGCGATTGTATGAATGCGATTGTATGATTGTGATTGCATGATTGTGATTGTATGATTGTGATTGTATGATTGTGATTGTATGATTGTGATTGTATGATTGTGATTGTATGATTGTGATTGTATGATTGTGATTGTCTGATTGTGGTTGTATGATTGTGATTGTATGATTGTGATTGTATGATTGTGATTGTATGATTGTGATTGTATGATTGTCATTGTATGATTATGATTGTATGATTGTGATTGCATGATTGTGATTGTATGATTGAGATTGCATGACTTTGTATGTATGATTGTGATTGTATGATTGTGATTGTATGATTATGATTGAATGATTGTGATTGCATGATTGTGATTGTATGATTGTGATTGTATGATTGTGATTGCATGATTTTGAATGTATGATTGTGATTGTATGATTGTGATTGTATGATTGTGATTGTATGATTGTGATAGTATGATTGTGATTGTATGATTGCGATCGTATGATTGTGATTGTATGATTATGATTGTATTTTTGTGATTGTATAATTATGATTGTATGATTGTGATTGTATGATTGTGATTGTATGATTGCGATTGTATGAATGCGATTGTATGATTGTGATTGCATGATTGTGATTGTATGATTGTGATTGTATGATATTGATTGTATGATTGTGATTGTATGATTGTGATTGTATGATTGTGATTGTATGATTGTGATTGTATGATTGTGATAGTATGATTGTGATTGTATGATTGTGATTGTATGACTTTGATTGTATGATTGTGATTGTGCGATTGTGATTGTGCGATTGTGATTGTACGATTGTGATTGCATGATTGTGATTGTATGATTGTGATTGTATGATATTGATTGTATGATTGTGATTGTATGATTGTGATTGCATGATTGTGATTGTATGATTGTGATTGCATGATTTTGAAAGTATGATTGCGATTGTATGATTGTGATTGTATGATTATGATTGTATTTTTGTGATTGTATGATTGTGATTGTATGATTATGATTGTATGATTGTGATTGTATGATTGTGATTGCATGATTATGATTGTATGATTGTGATTGTATGATATTGATTGTATGATTGTGATTGTATGATTGTGATTGTATGATTGTGATTGTATGATTGTGATTGTATGATTGTGATTGTCTGATTGTGGTTGTATGATTGTGATTGTATGATTGCGATAGTATGATTGCGATTGTATGATTGTGATTGTATGATTGCGATTGTATGATTGCGATTGTATGACTGTGATTGTATGACTGTGATTGTATGATTGTGATTGCATGATTTTGAATGTATGATTGTGATTGTATGATTGTGATTGTATGATTGTGATTGTATGATTGTGATAGTATGATTGTGATTGTATGATTGCGATTGTATGATTGTGATTGTATGATTATGATTGTATTTTTGTGATTGTATGATTGTGATTGTATGATTGTGATTGTATGATTGCGATTGTATGAATGCGATTGTATGATTGTGATTGCATGATTGTGATTGTATGATTGTGATTGTATGATTGTGATTGTATGATTGTAACTGTATAATTATGATTGTACGATTGTGATTGCATGATTGTGATTGTATGATTGAGATTGCATGATTTTGTATGTATGATTGTGATTGTATGATTGTGATTGTATGATTGTGATTGTATGATTGTGATAGTATGATTGTGATTGTATGATTGCGATTGTATGATTGTGATAGTATGATTGTGATTGTATGATTGCGATTGTATGATTGTGATTGTATGATTGTGATTGCATGATTTTGAATGTATGATTGTGATTGTATGATTGTGATTGTATGATTGTGATTGTATGATTGCGATTGTATGAATGCGATTGTATGATTGTGATTGCATGATTGTGATTGTATGATTGTGATTGTATGATATTGATTGTATGATTGTGATTGTATGATTGTGATTGTATGATTGTGATTGTATGATTGTGATTGTATGATTGTGATTGTATGATTGTAACTGTATGATTATGATTGTACGATTGTGATTGCATGATTGTGATTGTATGATTGAGATTGCATGATTTTGTATGTATGATTGTGATTGTATGATTGTGATTGTATGATTGTGATTGTATGATTG
The DNA here is from genome assembly GCF_050947335.1 of Megachile rotundata. NCBI lineage: Eukaryota > Metazoa > Arthropoda > Insecta > Hymenoptera > Megachilidae > Megachile > Megachile rotundata. The sequence continues at coordinate 9,839 of NW_027473318.1, read as the reverse complement.
TGATAGTATGATTGTGATTGTATGATTGCGATTGTATGATTGCGATAGTATGATTGTGATTGTATGATTGCGATTGTATGATTGTGATTGTATGATTATGATTGTATTTTTGTGATTGTATAATTATGATTGTATGATTGTGATTGTATGATTGTGATTGTATGATTGCGATTGTATGAATGCGATTGTATGATTGTGATTGCATGATTGTGATTGTATGATTGTGATTGTATGATATTGATTGTATGATTGTGATTGTATGATTGTGATTGTATGATTGTGATAGTGTGATTGTGATTGTATGATTGTGATTGTATGACTGTGATTGTATGATTGTGATTGTACGATTGTGATTGTATGATTATGATTGTATGATTGTGATTGTATGATTGTGATTGTATGATTGCGATTGTATGAATGCGATTGTATGATTGTGATTGCATGTTTGTGATTGTATGATTGTGATTGTATGATATTGATTGTATGATTGTGATTGTATGATTGTGATTGTATGATTGTGATTGTATGATTGTGATTGTATTTTTGTGATTGTCTTATTGTGGTTGTATGATTGTGATTTTATGATTGTGATTGTATGATTGTGATTGTATGATTGTGATTGTATGATTGTCATTGTATGATTATGATTGTATGATTGTGATTGCATGATTGTGATTGTATGATTGAGATTGCATGACTTTGTATGTATGATTGTGATTGTATGATTGTGATTGTATGATTGTGATTGTATGATTGTGATTGTCTGATTATGATTGTATGATTGTGATTGTATGATTGGGATTGTATGATTGCGATCGTATGATTGTGATTGTATGGTTATGATTGTATGATTGTGATTGTATGATTGCGATGTATGATTGTAATTGTATGATTATGATTGTATGATTGTGATTGTATGATTGTGATGGTATGATTGTGATTGTATGATTGCGATCGTATGATTGTGATTGTATGATTATGATTGTATGATTGTGATTGTATGATTGCGATTGTATGATTGTGATTGTATGATTATGATTGTATTTTTGTGATTGTATGATTGTGATTGTATGATTGTGATTGTATGATTGTGATTGTATGACTGTGATTGTATGATTGTGATTGTATGATTGCGATTGTATGAATGCGATTGTATGATTGTGATTGCATGATTGTGATTGTATGATTGTGATTGTATGATATTGATTGTATGATTGTGATTGTATGATTGTGATTGTATGATTGTGATTGTATGATTGTGATAGTATGATTGTGATTGTATGATTGTGATTGTATGACTGTGATTGTATGATTGTGATTGTGCGATTGTGATTGTGCGATTGTGATTGTACGATTGTGATTGCATGATTGTGATTGTACGATTGTGATTGTATGATATTGATTGTATGATTGTGATTGTATGATTGTGATTGCATGATTGTGATTGTATGATTGTGATTGCATGATTTTGAATATATGATTGCGATTGTATGATTGTGATTGTATGATTATGATTGTATTTTTGTGATTGTATGATTGTGATTGTATGATTGTGATTGTATGATTGTGATTGTATGATTATGATTGTATAATTGTGATTGTATGATTGTGATTGCATGATTATGATTGTATGATTGTGATTGTATGATATTGATTGTATGATTGTGATTGTATGATTGTGATTGTATGATTGTGATTGTATGATTGTGATTGTATGATTGTGATTGTCTGATTGTTGTTGTATGATTGTGAGTGTATGATTGTGATTGTATGATTGCGATAGTATGATTGCGATTGTATGATTGTGATTGTATGATTGCGATTGTATGATTGCGCTTGTATGACTGTGATTGTATGACTGTGATTGTATGATTGCTATTGCATGATTTTGAATGTATGATTGTGATTGTATGATTGTGATTGTATGATTGTGATTGTATGATTGTGATAGTATGATTGTGATTGTATGATTGCGATTGTATGATTGTGATTGTATGATTATGATTGTATTTTTGTGATTGTATGATTATGATTGTATGATTGTGATTGTATGATTGCGATTGTATGAATGCGATAGTATGATTGTGATTGCATGATTGCGATTGTATGATTGTGATTGTATGATATTGATTGTATGATTGTGATTGTATGATTGTGATTGTATGATTGTGATTGTATGATTGTGATTGTCTGATTGTGGTTGTATGATTGTGAGTGTATGATTGTGATTGTATGATTGTGATTGTATGATTGTGATTGTATGATTGTTATAGTATGATTGTGATTGTATGATTGCGATTGTATGACTGTGATTGTATGATTGTGATTGTATGATTGTGATTGTATGATTGTGATAGTATGATTGTGATTGTATGATTGTGATTGTATGACTGTGATTGTATGATTGTGATTGTGCGATTGTGATTGTACGATTGTGATTGTATGACTGTGATCGTATGACTGTGATTGTATGAATGTGATTGTATGATTGTGATTGTATGATTGTGATAGTATGATTGTGATTGTATGATTGTGATTGTATGATTGTGATTGTATGATTGTGATTGTATGATTGTGATTGTATGATTGTGTTTGTATGATTGTGATTGTACGATTGTGATTGTACGATTGTGATTGTACGATTGTGATTGTATGATTGCGATTGTATGAATGCGATTGTATGGTTGTGATTGCATGATTGTGATTGTATGATTGTGATTGTATGATATTGATTGTATGATTGTGATTGTATGATTGTGATTGTATGATTGTGATTGAATGATTGTGATAGTATGATTGTGATTGTATGATTGCGATTGTATGATTGTGATTGTATGATTATGATTGTATTTTTGTGATTGTATAATTATGATTGTATGATTGTGGATTGTATGATTGTGATTGTATGATTGTGATTGTATGATTGTGATTGTATGATTGTGATAGTATGATTGTGATTGTATGATTGTGATTGTATGACTGTGATTGTATGATTGTGATTGTGCGATTGTGATTGTGCGATTGTGATTGTACGATTGTGATTGTACGATTGTGATTGTACGATTGTGATTGTATGATTATGATTGAATGATTGTGATTGCATGATTGTGATTGTATGATTGTGATTGCATGATTTTGAATGTATGATTGTGATTGTATGATTGTGATTGTATGATTGTGATTGTATGATTGTGATTGTATGATTGTGATAGTATGATAGTGATTGTATGATTGCGATTGTATGATTGTGATTGTATGATTATGTTTGTATTTTTGTGATTGTATGATTGTTATTGTATGATTGTGATTGTATGATTGTGATTGTATGATTGCGATTGTATGAATGCGATTGTATGATTGTGATTGCATGATTGTGATTGTATGATTGTGATTGTATGATTGTGATTGTATGGTTGTGATAGTATGATTGCGATTGTATGATTGTGATTGTATGACTGTGATTGTATGATTGTGATTGTGCGATTGTGATTGTGCGATTGTGATTGTGCGATTGTGATTGTACGATTGTGATTGTACGATTGTGATTGTATGATTGTGATTGTATGATTGTGATTGAATGATTGTGATTGCATGATTGTGATTGTATGATTGTGATTGCATGATTTTGAATGTATGATTGTGATTGTATGATTGTGATTGTATGATTGTGATTCTATGATTGTGATTCTATGATTGTGATTGTATGATTGCGATTGTATGATTGTGATTGTATGATTATGTTTGTATTTTTGTGATTGTATGATTGTGATTGTATGATTGTTATTGTATGATTGTGATTGTATGATTGTGATTGTATGATTGCGATTGTATAAATGCGATTGTATGATTGTGATTGCATGATTGTGATTGTATGATTGTGATTGTATGATATTGATTGTATGATTGTGATGGTATGATTGTGATTGTATGATTGGGATCGTATGACTGTGATTGTATGATTATGATTGTATGATTGTGATTGTATGATTAGGATTGTATGATTGTGATTGTATGATTATGATTGTATTTTTGTGATTGTATGATTGTGATTGTATGATTGCGATTGTATTATTGTGATTGTATGATTGTGATAGTATGGTTGTGATTGTATGATTGTGATTGTATGATTGCGATTGTATGGTTGTAATTGTATGATTGTCATTGTATGATTGTGATTGTATGATTGTGATTGTATGATTGTGATTGTATGATTGTGATTGTATGATTGTGATTGTATGATTGTGATTGTATGATTGTGATTGTATGATTGTGATTGTATGATTGTGATTGTATGATTGTGATTGTGTGATTGTATTTGGGAGATTGTAATTGTATGATTGCGATTTTATAATTGCGATTGTATGCTGGTGACTGTATTATTGTGATTGTATGATTGTGATTGTATGATTGTGATTGTATGATTGTGATTGTATGATTGTGATTGTATGATTGTGATTGCATTATTGTGATTGCATGATTGTGATTGTATGATTGTGTTTGTATGATTGTGATTGTATGATTGTGATTGTATGATTGTATTTGGGTGATTGTAATTGTATGATTGCGATTGTATGATTGTGATTGTATGATTGTTATCGTACGATTGTGATTGTTTGACTGCGATTGTATGATTGTGATTGTATGATTGTGATTGTATGATTGTGATTGTATGATTGTGATTGTATGATTGTGATTGTATGATTGTGTTTGTATGATTTTGATTGGATGATTGTGATTGCATGATTGTGATTGTATGATTGTGATTGTATGATTGTGATGGTATGATTGTGATTGTATGATTGCGATAGTATTATTGTGATTGTATGATTGTGATTGTATGGTTGTGATTGTATGATTGTGATTGTATGATTGCGATTGTATGATTGTGATTGTATGATTGTGATTGTATGATTGTGATTGTATGATTGTGATTGTATGATTGTGATTGTATGATTGTGATTGTATGATTGTGATTGTATGATTGTGATTGTATGATTGTGATTGTGTGATTGTGATTGTATGATTGTGATTGTATGATTGCGTGTGTATGATTGTGATTCTATAATTGTGATTGTATGATTGTGATCGTATGGTTGTGATTGTTCGATTGCGATTGTACGATTGCGATTGTATTATTGTGATTGTATGATTGTGATAGTATGGTTGTGATTGTATGATTGTGATTGTATGATTGTGATTGTATTGTTGTGATTGTATGACTGTGATTGTATGATTGTGATTGTACGATTGTGATTGTAAGATTGTGATAGTATGGTTGTGATTGTATGATTGTGATTGTATGATTGCGATTGTATGATTGTAATTGTATGATTGTCATTGTATGATTGTGATTGTATGATTGTGATTGAATGATTGTGATTGTATGATTGTGATTGTATGATTGTGATTTTATGATTGTGATTGTATGATTGTGATTGTATGATTGTGATTGTATGATTGTGATTGTATGATTGTGATTGTATGATTGTGTTTGTATGATTTTGATTGGATGATTGTAATTGTAGGATTGCGATTGTATGATTGTGATTGCATGATTGTGATTGTATGATTGTGATTGAATGATTGTGATAGTATGATTGTGATTGTATGATTGCGATTGTATGAATGCGATTGTATGATTGTGATTGCATGATTGTGATTGTATGATTGTGATTGTATGATTGTGATTGTATGGTTGTGATAGTATGATTGTGATTGTATGATTGTGATTGTATGACTGTGATTGTATGATTGTGATTGTGCGATTGTGATTGTGCAATTGTGATTGTGCGATTGTGATTGTACGATTGTGATTGTACGATTGTGATTGTATGATTGTGATTGTATGATTGTGATTGAATGATTGTGATTGCATGATTGTGATTGTATGATTGTGATTGCATGATTTTGAATGTATGATTGTGATTGTATGATTGTGATTGTATGATTGTGATTCTATGATTGTGATAGTATGATTGTGATTGTATGATTGCGATTGTATGATTGTGATTGTATGATTATGTTTGTATTTTTGTGATTGTATGATTGTGATTGTATGATTGTTATTGTATGATTGTGATTGTATGATTGTGATTGTATGATTGCGATTGTATGAATGCGATTGTATGATTGTGATTGCATGATTGTGATTGTATGATTGTGATTGTATGATTGTGATTGTATGATTGTGATAGTATGATAGTGATTGTATGATTGCGATTGTATGATTGTGATTGTATGATTATGTTTGTATTTTTGTGATTGTATGATTGTTATTGTATGATTGTGATTGTATGATTGTGATTGTATGATTGCGATTGTATGAATGCGATTGTATGATTGTGATTGCATGATTGTGATTGTATGATTGTGATTGTATGATTGTGATTGTATGGTTGTGATAGTATGATTGTGATTGTATGATTGTGATTGTATGACTGTGATTGTATGATTGTGATTGTGCGATTGTGATTGTGCGATTGTGATTGTGCGATTGTGATTGTACGATTGTGATTGTATGATTGTGATTGTATGATTGTGATTGTATGATTGTGATTGAATGATTGTGATTGCATGATTGTGATTGTATGATTGTGATTGCATGATTTTGAATGTATGATTGTGATTGTATGATTGTGATTGTATGATTGTGATTCTATGATTGTGATAGTATGATTGTGATTGTATGATTGCGATTGTATGATTGTGATTGTATGATTATGTTTGTATTTTTGTGATTGTATGATTGTGATTGTATGATTGTTATTGTATGATTGTGATTGTATGATTGTGATTGTATGATTGCGATTGTATGAATGCGATTGTATGATTGTGATTGCATGATTGTGATTGTATGATTGTGATTGTATGATATTGATTGTATGATTGTGATGGTATGATTGTGATTGTATGATTGGGATCGTATGACTGTGATTGTATGATTATGATTGTATGATTGTGATTGTATGATTAGGATTGTATGATTGTGATTGTATGATTATGATTGTATTTTTGTGATTGTATGATTGTGATTGTATGATTGCGATTGTATTATTGTGATTGTATGATTGTGATAGTATGGTTGTGATTGTATGATTGTGATTGTATGATTGCGATTGTATGGTTGTAATTGTATGATTGTCATTGTATGATTGTGATTGTATGATTGTGATTGTATGATTGTGATTGTATGATTGTGATTGTATGATTGTGATTGTATGATTGTGATTGTATGATTGTGATTGTATGATTGTGATTGTATGATTGTGATTGTATGATTGTGATTGTATGATTGTGATTGTGTGATTGTATTTGGGAGATTGTAATTGTATGATTGCGATTTTATAATTGCGATTGTATGCTGGTGACTGTATTATTGTGATTGTATGATTGTGATTGTATGATTGTGATTGTATGATTGTGATTGTATGATTGTGATTGTATGATTGTGATTGCATTATTGTGATTGCATGATTGTGATTGTATGATTGTGTTTGTATGATTGTGATTGTATGATTGTGATTGTATGATTGTATTTGGGTGATTGTAATTGTATGATTGCGATTGTATGATTGTGATTGTATGATTGTTATCGTACGATTGTGATTGTTTGACTGCGGTTGTATGATTGTGATTGTATGATTGTGATTGTATGATTGTGATTGTATGATTGTGATTGTATGATTGTGATTGTATGATTGTGTTTGTATGATTTTGATTGGATGATTGTGATTGCATGATTGTGATTGTATGATTGTGATTGTATGATTGTGATGGTATGATTGTGATTGTATGATTGCGATAGTATTATTGTGATTGTATGATTGTGATTGTATGGTTGTGATTGTATGATTGTGATTGTATGATTGCGATTGTATGATTGTGATTGTATGATTGTGATTGTATGATTGTGATTGTATGATTGTGATTGTATGATTGTGATTGTATGATTGTGATTGTATGATTGTGATTGTATGATTGTGATTGTATGATTGTGATTGTGTGATTGTGATTGTATGATTGTGATTGTATGATTGCGTGTGTATGATTGTGATTCTATAATTGTGATTGTATGATTGTGATCGTATGGTTGTGATTGTTCGATTGCGATTGTACGATTGCGATTGTATTATTGTGATTGTATGATTGTGATAGTATGGTTGTGATTGTATGATTGTGATTGTATGATTGTGATTGTATTGTTGTGATTGTATGACTGTGATTGTATGATTGTGATTGTACGATTGTGATTGTAAGATTGTGATAGTATGGTTGTGATTGTATGATTGTGATTGTATGATTGCGATTGTATGATTGTAATTGTATGATTGTCATTGTATGATTGTGATTGTATGATTGTGATTGAATGATTGTGATTGCATGATTGTGATTGTATGATTGTGATTGCATGATTTTGAATGTATGATTGTGATTGTATGATTGTGATTGTATGATTGTGATTGTATGATTGTGATTGTATGATTGTGATAGTATGATAGTGATTGTATGATTGCGATTGTATGATTGTGATTGTATGATTATGTTTGTATTTTTGTGATTGTATGATTGTTATTGTATGATTGTGATTGTATGATTGTGATTGTATGATTGCGATTGTATGAATGCGATTGTATGATTGTGATTGCATGATTGTGATTGTATGATTGTGATTGTATGATTGTGATTGTATGGTTGTGATAGTATGATTGCGATTGTATGATTGTGATTGTATGACTGTGATTGTATGATTGTGATTGTGCGATTGTGATTGTGCGATTGTGATTGTGCGATTGTGATTGTACGATTGTGATTGTACGATTGTGATTGTATGATTGTGATTGTATGATTGTGATTGAATGATTGTGATTGCATGATTGTGATTGTATGATTGTGATTGCATGATTTTGAATGTATGATTGTGATTGTATGATTGTGATTGTATGATTGTGATTCTATGATTGTGATTCTATGATTGTGATTGTATGATTGCGATTGTATGATTGTGATTGTATGATTATGTTTGTATTTTTGTGATTGTATGATTGTGATTGTATGATTGTTATTGTATGATTGTGATTGTATGATTGTGATTGTATGATTGCGATTGTATAAATGCGATTGTATGATTGTGATTGCATGATTGTGATTGTATGATTGTGATTGTATGATATTGATTGTATGATTGTGATGGTATGATTGTGATTGTATGATTGGGATCGTATGACTGTGATTGTATGATTATGATTGTATGATTGTGATTGTATGATTAGGATTGTATGATTGTGATTGTATGATTATGATTGTATTTTTGTGATTGTATGATTGTGATTGTATGATTGCGATTGTATTATTGTGATTGTATGATTGTGATAGTATGGTTGTGATTGTATGATTGTGATTGTATGATTGCGATTGTATGGTTGTAATTGTATGATTGTCATTGTATGATTGTGATTGTATGATTGTGATTGTATGATTGTGATTGTATGATTGTGATTGTATGATTGTGATTGTATGATTGTGATTGTATGATTGTGATTGTATGATTGTGATTGTATGATTGTGATTGTATGATTGTGATTGTGTGATTGTATTTGGGAGATTGTAATTGTATGATTGCGATTTTATAATTGCGATTGTATGCTGGTGACTGTATTATTGTGATTGTATGATTGTGATTGTATGATTGTGATTGTATGATTGTGATTGTATGATTGTGATTGTATGATTGTGATTGCATTATTGTGATTGCATGATTGTGATTGTATGATTGTGTTTGTATGATTGTGATTGTATGATTGTGATTGTATGATTGTATTTGGGTGATTGTAATTGTATGA